>NC_067403.1:43790750-45078250 GCF_016432865.1 Antechinus flavipes
TATATACACATAATGCACTTAATTAATGCTTAAGCATGCAAATATGAAGGGGGAAAGAAACTATACCATTCTAAATTCTATATGAAATCTCAGAAATGGCTAATATGGTTAGAGTGGTAAATGCACTTATGTATAATTTAGTACCTTAGTCATAGAAAAAGTGGAAATTCAGAGAGATTAACTAATAAACTTGTGGTTATTTAATTCATCGATATAATGAAGTATTGAACCTAGGTCATTATTACTTGAAATCCAAAATTCTGTATCCCAAGCATGGAGACTTTGGAATATGGCCACAGGAAACCCACATTCCAAAACCTTTTCACAGGATATAAAAATGTCTAACAAGGAACATTTAAGTTTGGAATTTTCTCAATATAGAGGGTAAGAAAAAATAAGACAGCATGGGAAAGTAAGAAATCCCAGGCAGAAGAATTGGGTGATGGTTAGAAAGTAGTTAGACTACTTCATGAACAACTATGGTCCATAATTCAGATCAAGGTTTTTTTTTTTGTTTGTTTTTTTTTCTTATACATTTTACATATTTTAAAATATAATGACTCTACTACTGATTTCCATTTTCCCTTTGTCTTCTTTCTTATTCTCTCTTTTCTCTCCTTTTCTTTCCTCTCCTGCTTCCCTTATTTTAATTCTGTTTAATAAGCAGTAAAGCAACTCTATTCTCAAAAACTCTCTTTACTTTATATTCAGCCCTCTTCCTGGTTTATCAAAATGTTCTCAAGTTTGAGAATGTTAAATAACTTACTGAATTATGTTTGTTCTTTTATATAGTTATCTGATCATTCTTATCTTTACCTCTTTTCTTTTCCAATTTCAGTTAAGTGGTTAATTGCATATTCCCTTCTCCTCATCTACCCTACAATTTCCTTAAAAAAAAATTTCTATGTTTTTACCAAAAAAGATTTTCTTTACTTTCTCATCTTCATTAATTTCTTTCCAACTCAGGTTATTTTGAACTTTTAGTCTTTCATTCAAGGACTGTAGATTTACTTATTCCTTATTTACTTGTTATGCAATTAAAGTTGCTCATGGAATTAAAGCTTCTAAAGTTGATTTCCCTCTTCTAACTAATTTTTTTTTATGTAATTATCTTTGCAGATCTTCTCTCTTCATCCCATGAGTTATATTAGAAATATAAATTAATGAAGCAAGAAATGAGGGTAAAAGCATTTTCCCAATCTAGATATTTTCCCATGTCTTCAATTTCACAAATCTATACTAACCCTCACAGTTCCTATGATTATTTACTTTTCCCATTTGCCTAGCAACATCACTTCTGGTTCTATGTACTTCCAGTGTTTTGCTAGTGGCCCCCAAAAGCTCCTATTTTTTTTTTTTATCAAACAGAATATTGTTTATGGAAGCCCAACACTGTTAGAGAAAGTGGTTTCCCTGTGTACCAATTAGCTGACAATTTGATTAATTTTCAAATCTCTATCATTATAGAATTTTATTTTTGTTCCATTGAGATCAACATTGGTGAGACACCCACACCTTCTGCATTTCATTAGGCTGAGTACTCCTTTTTTTTTTTTCTTTTAGATCCCTCCCTTTACCCCCTCTCCTTTTTTCTTTAATTCTTCTTATTGAAAGATTTTAGAAGTTTTCTTACTTTTGTTATTTGCTTATAGAATTTTATATAAGATGCTTTCCATTTTGGGTAGAATCACTATTCATTCAAAATATTGAGTTCAGACATGGACTGAGGATTTGTACTGGCCCATCAATAGGAACAAAAGTGAAATGAAGTAATTTCCAACTCCACAAATAATGCTGCAGATTTCAGCTTTCAATCCAGTTAGAGATCTGCACCCGAGTGAGCAGGAAGCTCAGATCAAAAGGATTTGACATTCTGAAACTACAAGGCCTTCCACCCAAATAAGAAGGATTGGCTGACCATCAGCAGCAGCTTATTGGATTTCCAATTAGACATATATGTATAATTATGTCACTCTGACTCAGACTTGGTCTAGCAACATTCTGATCTGGAGGGTTATAATATCAATTTTTCTTAGATTGGAACATTTATTCAACACTAAAAGTCTTCACCTGAGCATTCCCTGAAACCATTCAAGAAAATAATACATAAATCCTGGAAAATAATAATAGGACATAAAAGATTATAAAACACAAAGAAGCAAGAATTCACATCGGAGGTGAGGCTAATCCTACTCTCTAATACAAAAATTAAATTCAGTAACTAAGATTAGAAAATTTGAATAAAAATAAAAAGACTGACAATTAAGAGATAGTGAATGCTAAAATGATCACATTACAAACCCCAAAGAAGGTTAGTCCAAAATACCTATAAGCAAATTCTTTAGGGAAAACATCTTAAGTTAGAATTCCTAGAAGAAATAAAAATATATATTCTTCTTAAAAGAGATGCACATTATATTATTAAAGGAAAGGAAGATTAAAAGAAAGGAAGTGAAAAAAACAAGAGATATTGAAGAAAGACTTAGGAAAAGATTTAATGATGCAAGGACAAATTCTTAACCAAGTAATACACTCCTTGAAAATTAAAATGGGAAAAACAAATTAATAACCATTAGACATCATAAAATGATAAGTGCTGCTAAAGTAACATTGTTTATAACAATTTTTAAATGAAACAAAGAGGAAGAAGCAAAAAACAAACACAGAAAAAAACAAAAAAATACAGCAAAATAATATGAAAATATATGTCATTTTTGAAAAACAAAGACCTGTTACCTCTGCAAATAAATGAAGGAGTGGCAACCTTCTCATAAATCTTTCTTATGCTTGCTGGCAATTTTTCAGCATTTATTTTTCATTGTTTTTTGTTGCTGTTGATATTGTTGATATTCTTTCTGTGTACCTAATTATCTTTATGCATGTGGTTTTCTTGGTTTTCTTACTCTGCATCAATTCAGATAAATTTGTTCATCTTTCTATATAATTATTATGTTTGTCTTTGCTTATAGCATAGTACATTACATCCATGTAAATAATTTCTTAACCATTATTAACCAATTTTAAGCAATTGATGCTCGTTTACCTCTATTTTAAATTTTTATTGCCATGGAAAGTATCACAGTCAATAAATTGAATATTCTTTGTATTGCCTTTTTTTTTTTTAAAGAATTGGAATATAAGCTGATCATTCCCAATAATTGTGCATCTGGATTTGAAAGATAATGAAGCATTGGTCTTAGAAGATATTTCTGATATTTCATAGCATTTTCAGCAATTCTAAGATACTCACAAACACAAATTCCCACCCACCCCTTTTTTAACATTTAATTTTTAAAATATATTTTCTTGTTTACAGCTAAATAAAAGTTTTTTGTTTCATTTATAACTGAAGTCCCAAATTTTCTCCTTTCCTCAATCTCTTAACTTCATCATCCTTAAAAAAGTGCAATTTTATACAGATCACACACAAGCAAGCATGTGAAATATCCCACATGTGGCAAAAGAAAATGCAACAAAGCTCCCCCCCCAAGATTATTAAAGATAGTTTTTTTAAATATGATTCAATTTGCATTCTGATTTCATTAATACTTTATCTCCAGGTGAATAGTATCTTTCTCCTCAAGCCTTTTAGAACCATTATATCGCTTTGAATACTTATAGGAGTAAGTATTGTACAATACAGTGGTTGCTGTAAACAATGTCATCTTGCTTCCACTCATTTCACATTGCATCAGGTCATGTAAGTTTCCCAAGGTTTTCTTTTATTTTCCCTGAAAATACCATGCATGTCATTTCTTATAACAAATGACATTTCATCATAATCATATATCCTAAGTTGTTTAGCTATTTCCCAATTGATGGACATCCTCTCAATTTGTCATTTTTTGCTGCTTGTCACAAAAAAAAAATGCTGTGAAATATTTTTTGTACACATATACCATTTTCTATTGTCTTTTACCTTGTGGAGGTACATATACAGAAGAGTATTGCTGAATCAAAGAGAATACAGTTTTGCAGATTTGGGGTCATAGTTACAAATTGCTCTCCAAAATGTCTGGATCAATTCACAAATCCAACAGTGCTTTACTGTCCATATTTTTCCAACATCCTCTCCTATATTTGTCAATTTCTTTTTCTCTCATATTAGTCAATCTAATAGGTATAAAGTAGCACCTCAAAGCTGTTTTAATTGGTACTTCTTTAGTCAATAATGGTTTAGAGCATTTTTCCATATGGTTTTAGATAATTTTGATTTCTTCTTTTGAAAACTTTGTATTCATGTGTTTTGGTCATTTATTAATTGATGAATGACATATTCTTATAAACTTGACTTAGTTCCCTAAATATTTGAGAAATGATGCCCTTATCAGAGAAACTTGTTATAAAATATTTTTACAGTTTTCTGCTTCACTTCTAATCTTGACTACATTGATTTTGTTTTTGCAAAATTATTTAAATTTGTTTTTCCAAACTGTAATCCTCTCCACCTATTTCTTGTTTGGTTAAAAATTAATTTCTTATTCACAAATTTTAAAGGTAAAAACCTTTATTTGATTATGATATCACCCTTTATGGGGAAATCACATCCATTTTGCTCTCATCTCAGTATATTGTGTGAAATGATAGACTGTTACTTATAAATTGCTTCCATTTTTCCTGGAAATTTTTTGTCAGATAATAATTTCCTGTTCTAAAATCTTAGAACTTCTGTTTTGTCAAACACTAGATTACTATTGTTTACTATTATTTTTGTGCATCTAATCTGCTCAAGTGATGTGCCATCCTATTTCTTAGGCAGTACCAGATTGATTTTGTGTTTGAGACTTTCTGGCATAGTTGAAATCTCATACTTCTAGACTATTTTCCCTCACATTTCTTTTTCATCGATTCCCGTGATATTCTCAATCTTTTCCTCTTCCAGATGAATTTTGTTATTTTTTTTTCAATTCCATGAAATAAATATTCGATTGTTTAGTATCACACTAAATAAATTAATTCAGGGAAAATTATCATTTGTTATTATATGGGCTTCAACGTTGATATTTTTCAGTTTGTTTATATCTAAAATTTGTGTGAAACATGTCTTGTAATTGTACTCATAATTTTTAGGCTGTTCTTGGCATGTGAGCTCCCAAGTATTTTATATTTTCTGAAGTTATTTTAAATTGGTTTTCTCTTTCTATTTCTTTCCAGTGGTTTTTGTTAATATTTTATAGAAATGATATTTATTTATATACATTTATTTTATATCCTACAACTTTGCTGAGGTTATTACTTATTCTAGGGCTCTCTAAGTATATCATCATGTTATTTGCAAAGACAGATAGTTTTGTTTTCTTTTTCCCTTGCCTAATTCCTTTTATTTTATTTTATTACCATGATAGTTAGGATTTTTTTTTTTTTGCCTTTCCCTTGCTCTTTTCTTTTTATTATTATTATTAAAGCTTATTTATTTTCAAAACATATGCAGGGATAATTTTTTCAACATTGACTATTGCAGAACTTTGTGTTCCAATTCATCCCCTTCCCCCCACCCACTCCCCAAGATAGCAAGTAATCCAATATATGTTAAACATGGTAAAATATATTTTAAATCCAATATATGCATTCATATTTATACAGTTACCTTGCTGCACAAGAAAAAAATCAGATCAAAAAGGAAAAAAATGAGAAAGAAAACAAAATGCAAGTAGACAACAACAAAAAGTGTAAGAATATTATGTTGTGATCCACACTCAGTCTCCACAGTCATTTCTCTGGTTGTAGATGGCTATTTTCATCACAAGATCATTGGAAATGCCCTGGATCATCTCATTGTTGAGATGTTATCCAGCCATCTACAAAGAAAGCAAAACTTCCTCCCACTATCTTGCCATGTACTCAGTTACCATCTCCTGACTTTTTCTCTCAGAATTCTAATCAATCAACACTGCTATTTCTAATGAAAGAGCTTGAAAATCAATTGTTCTTTGCTTCTACTTATAACTCCTTTGAATCCCCAGATGATTCTGAGATGAAAACACTCTTTGCTAGTCATTGTCATGTTATTTTTATATAAAATAATATAACTTCCTTAAAGGCATTGTTCTGAATCTTCTTTATAGTCATATTTCTAGTGACTAGCACAGTGCCTAGGGCATAGTAAACATTAAAAAATAAATGATTTTTCATTCATTCATCTACCTACCCATTCTTCCATTTGGTATAAGGGATTTAGAGATTAATTTAGAAAATAATCTTCCAGGAATAGAAGATACTCTGCATTAGTTGAGGAAGCACACAATTCATTGAGATAGCCATACGAAGTGTAGTAAAGTAAACCTCTGAATACTTCCTGAATGATAATAAATGTGGATAAAAACAAAAGTTAGCACTAGAATAAATTCTATGTCTATTATATTAGAAAGCATATTTGAAAAATGTGGTTCTTTTGTTATGGATGAATAGAGGAATAAAAGGTAAAAGAAGAAGAAAATTTTGAGATTTTAATAGTACATCAAGTCTCAATTTAATGATTGACTCTGTCATGTCTCTTTATTAACTGAGTTGCTATTTTTTAATTTCATGTTATCCTGCTGGCAATACATATGAAATGGTAACATAAACATGTCAAGAGAGATAGATATATCCTTTGCAAAATGGAATTATTATGACACAGTTCTCTTTTATTGTCCTGACTCAGTTTCCCTACTTATCTTCACTCAGTTTCCCTAATTGTTCTCCTTCAGTTTGTAATTGTTCTGCTCAATCCTGAGAAACCAACCTTCCCTCTTAATCAGAATACTTGATAAGGATAAAAGATTTTATGTTTTAGAATATCAGAATACCTTTCCCCATCCCAAGCTATCAGAATATCAGATGTAATCTTATCAAGATGCCTCTCCCCATCTTCGAGGTGCCTCTCTCTATTATGTCATCCCATATCAAGTGGCTCACCGCACCCTGTCAGAGTCCTCTTCTCACTTTCCCCACCCTCACTCCACCCCTGCCTCAGTCAACCCCCTGAGTGTGAGCCATGTGAGAACTCACATTGTTAGCTGGATTCTTGGAGACAATAGTCTCATTCAGCCCTGGGACCAAACTATGGATCCATTTGGTCCCAGCAAATCTCTCCCTTTTAAATAAAATATTAAGTACTCTCTAATCTCTATCTTGCCTCAGTTTTTCTGGCATTACAATATGACATCATCGAGAAACATACAAAGACTACATTTTCAAAAGTGACATTGGTGGTACTGGTGCAAAACATTCTGCTTGCTCCCTCAGGAACAAGAAAAAAAAAAAAAAAACATTTTTTAAAATTGAACTGCTAGTGGAGTTTAAAATGTAGCTTTGTTTTTATATCTTTCTCAGAAATCCAGTCAAATGAGAAATATACTTTCATATTATGTTCCCTAGGCCTGGAATGCTCTCCTTCCTTACCTTTAGTTCATAATTTTCCTAGCTTCTTTCAAGTTTCTTTCACATTAAAAATCCACCTATGGCATAAATGTTTTCCTGGGTTCCTTCAATAATACTGCTTTCCCTCTAACATTGTCTTTATTTTATTCTATATTAACTCATTTATACATAACTTATGTTTTCTACTCTATTAAACTGTGAGCTTCTCGAAGGCATAAACATTTGGGGGGGGGGCTTTTAAAAAGACTTCATCATTTAGCAAATTGACTTGCACGTAGTAAGGATTCACTAAATCATTACTGATTAATTAGAATGTTGCTTCTCCTACAAGATCCCCATTTAACTTACACAAAAGAAAAATCAGAGAGCGAAAACAACAGAATTGACAGAAATAATAAAACCACATTCAAAATGAAACCAACAGTCTTATAGTAAAGTTTTCTTTGTCCTTTCTTTTCTTCAGTAAGTCTGCTTTCCCCCATGACCTCAGTAATAGAACCAATAACCCAGCAGAGCCCCTGATCTCAATGCAGCGTTTCAATGTTTTCACTTTTTACTGGATGGGCAGGAATTTTTCATTTCATACATCATTTGCAGCAAGCAGCAGTGATTTTACAGGAGTCACTAGGCTTTGAAAAGGTAATGATAAAGAAAAACATTTGTTTTTGTTGTCTTGGAAAAGTACTTGTGTGTTTAAAGGTAGGCATATTGGTTGCACACTAGGCTGGAAGAACTGCTGAAAAATTATTTTTCTCCTCTTCACCCTTTGTTGAGAACAGAGATGTCTCATGTCGGGGAGTAAATTTTTAAAATCTATAAAGTAATAAATGTGCAATGTATCATTATAACAAACATTTCAAATTATAAGTACCTAAGGTAATAGCTAATTTTTAATAACTGTATTCATATGGTTTGAAGATCCTTGTTAAGAATTATTTTCTGTCTTTGGGGACAGTTGAATTTTGTTGAAAGAGAGAGAAATGTCACTATGTGTACAAACTACATATGTAAAAGTGAATAGGTTTGACTTTTGTCTTTTGATGGATTTCATGCACATAAGAATTGTTATGAGATGCCAACAAAGATAAATAAAGACCTGAGCAAACAAATTCCATTTAAAAACATCTAAAAATTGGAGCAAGAACATCCAAAAGAAATAGCTATAAAAGCATGATAAAATTCTGTAAATCTTGTCAGCAGTGAGTGTCATGCCTCAAAATGAATGAAAATAGACAGGAGAGCTAAGGGGAAAAAAGGTGTTTATTCTTTTTAGATCTACATGGGGACAAAGACAAAGAATGCTTGTGAATTCTATTTAGATTCGAAGAAATCCTCATTATTAATCATGAAAAAGGAAAAGTAACTCAGTCCTTATATAAATTCTCCAGCAACAAAAATGATTTTTTTGTAAAACAAAAATGACAGAATTGGTAGCCCAACAAGTAAATTAACAATAAGAAAACAACTAGTTGACTTTCATTAATGTCACTTATCACAGAATAAATGAATTCTGAGTTGCTGAAAGAATATGTAACTGACATGGAAAATGGAAAAAATATATACTTTAAACAAATGTTGTGCTCAAAAGAGAAAGTGGAATAGGAGTATGTAGAGAAGAAGAGAAAGAAAAAGAAAAAGGAGAACAAAAATGATGAACAAGATGATTATGGTGGTGGTTTGGTGGTAGGTGTGGTAGTGGTGGTGGTGGTGCTAGTGATGATAATAAATTCTCTAAACTACTGGAAAGTTTGGTTTCCATTCTGGGGAAAATACTTGCATAAATAATAACATACTTAGTGAACACCTAGCACAAGAAATACTCATTACAAAGAATCAGCATAGCTAAATAAAATGAATTGAGCTAGACTAAGGCCTTTTATTTTTATTTTTTGGACACTATTGGCAAACCACATTAATGTTCTAGATGATGCTTATCAGTATTTTAGCAGAACATTTGACAAATTACTACATACTTTTTTATGGCGGAGATAGAGCGATATATGTATTAGATGATAGTATGATTAAATTAAATGAATTCGGGGTTGGACAAATTGGACTCAAAGAATAGTTTTGAATTGTAAGAATGTAACAGGAAGTCTCCAATAGAATATCCCAGAAATGAATCTCATTCCCCAGTGACTTATATAAAAGCAGAGATGAGAGACTTATCAAGCTGTCAAATGATATAAAGCTTTGAGGGTTCCATGGTGATTAAAAAAAAAAAAAAAAACAGACAAATATTGGATTGAAATTAATGGAAAGAAATTCAATAGGAATAAATGCAAGCTCATGAATTTGTGCTCTTTTTAAAATATATACATTGAAACAACAAATTTGAAGAAACATGAGATTTTAGAGGAATTCAAGCTTAAATATGATCTAGCTTTATGGTGTGGACGCCAAAAACTAATGTGATCTTGGGCTGCATTGAGAAGCATAGTTTCCAGGAATAACATGATGGTCCCTTTGTGCTTTGCTACAGTAAGACCACAGTATGGAAATATGTGTCAAGTTCTGGGTATCAGTTCAGGAGAGATTTATTAGCTGGAGAATAACCAGAAAATTGAACCAGGATGATGAAGAGCCTTAAATTCATTCCCCACAAGAATAATTAAAGGAACTAAGGTTATTTAATCTGAAGAGATAAAGGACTTTTTTTTTGCTTGTTTTTGTTTTTTTGAGGGGAATGGGACAAAGAACAAGAATAGTTGTGTTTAAGTATTTGAATGACAATTGCAAGACCAAGTAATTTGGCTCCAGGAAGCAAAACAAGGAACAGTGGGTAGAAGTTGCAAAAAAAAAAAAAAAAAAAAAAAGCATTTAGGTTTGATATTAAAAAAGAAAAAATAATAATATTAAAAAAGTTTCCTTCCAAGTACAATTACTCAAAATTGTAATAGTTATCTCTGAATATAATGAATTTATCCCCATGGATAACTGTAAACAGAAGTTAAGTTAATTAGTTGATTATTTGTTTGGTGTGTCATACTGAGTATTCCTGGGGATGTGGATTTGACCCAATAGCAGCTGAAGAAGCTCCTATATCTAAATTTGGTGACTAATTTTGTGAATTGCTTGTTCAATGGAGGACAGAGAATAACATTAAAGTGCCTTTCCTAATATAGTTAGTCATTATACTCATTTTCTTCCTTACTTCTTAAATGTAGTTTCTTATTTTACTCCAATTGTTGTTCATTTCCCATGTTTTTCTTCACCACCAATCTTTGCACCAGTATTATGCATATTGTAGTTATTGCAGTAATCCATCCATTTAATGTCATTATAATTGTTTGTGGCTACAATTATAGAATGTGACTCAATTTGCTGTGGCATCTGTAACTTAGAATTTGAGACCACATTAATAAGTAAGCTGCAAATGAGCAGAAGAAGTGAACTAAATGGTGATTTGAATTGATAATTAAGCTGGGTAAATTTTATTTAAATTCAGTTCAATTAAAATTATTAAGCATCTACTGTGTTCAAGGGCCTATGCTAAGCTCTTGGAACATAAAGGTTTATTTATTTATTTATTTATTTATTTATTTTAATGAGACTTTATATCTCTGTACTTAAGGAGTTCATGTCCTACTGCGAGAAAATGTACAGATAAGTATCAAGTACTCTTGAAGTAATAATAATAATAAAAACTTTCAAGAGGGAGAAAGCATTAAAGATTAAGGAGAGGGGACAAGGAAAGCCTGTAATAAGAAGTTGTACCTAAATTATCTTTAAAGATAACAGTTGTTTCCAAGAGACTATTCTTAGTATAGGTGAAGTGGGTCTTTTTGATAGTACCATACTCAAATGTTTTGTATATTTGCGCATTCACACATACATATGTGTAGTTATACACATATTGATGATGTAGATGTATATATTCAATTATATGTCCTTTCCCCACATATACATATACACACACACATATATATATATAATGAGATGTATATTATATAGTACATGTCATATGAAATATAGTATATACAGATACATATACACATAGATACATACATAGATATAATTTATACTATACATACACACATCTATCCAGACTAGATTAAATATTATTTATTTAATAAATAATATTTAATATAAATGCAAATAAAATTTATATATATATAACATGTATAAACATAAATAAATTTAAACAAATTTAAATATTTAAATACATTTAAATAAAATTTAAACTATAAATAAAATCATTGTTTGTTATTATATTCACTCTCCCTAAGTATCATTGAATTAAGTGTTTGAAAGCATGCTTTGGGATTGTGTCCTTGTTCTGTTTTGACATTTTGGCCATCTTAAAGATTGAACATTGAATACTTGATCAATTGCCAAGTGGTCAATCCAATTCAATAGTTAATAGAGTTTAGCAATATAATCAGTTGCTTAGCAATAAGTCTAAATTAACCTTAAAAATGTCATGTTGGTATGCCTTAATATGTCACAGAAATATGTTTCTTAGAATTGAATCTTAGTAACAAAAATATTTTTCTTCATATGTAGTATATTATTTTAAATATCCTAACATAGAAGTATAAGATCAGATTTTTTTTTTCAATGAGTGACATTCAGTAAACATTCAGACTTTTATCAAATTGTTATATTCTAGGCATATTTTAACTGATGGGAAAGAAAGACAAATTTAAGAAATAAAATGAAATAAACAACAACAAAAAATAGCTCTGTCTTCAAGGAATCACATTCCATTAGGGATATAATTCTGATGGGAGCTCTTCTGTTTATTTAAAATGCATAAGAAGAAAGATCTCTGTGTAATATCAAGTGATTTCAGTATCTCTACTTCTAGGAAGAAGAAGACCTGAATATAAATTTGGACTTTACCTCTCACTTTGCTCAAACTAAAAGCCAGATTATAGGACTTTGCTATTAAATGGTATTAATGGGGAAACAAACAAAACTGCCACAATGTAGTAATCCTGGTATAGGAGCAGCAATACTTTTTAATTCAGTATATAATATTTCAAAAACCAGCCGTAGATTAGTTGAACTAATGCCAAATGCTATTTTCCTTGCCGCAATCCTTAGTTGAGAAACTCAAGGATGTTAAAATCCATTTTCTCTGTTTTTTCAGTATCATTTTTCAGACTGCTTTTAATTGTAATAAGAGTAACCTTTTTCCATTTCATCATTAAATGACAAATGTATCCTAAAAATAAAAATGATATTTCTCAAATGTCTAATTAGGTGTTGAAGCATACCTCAAATTGGGCTAAGTGCTTAGGAGGGAGCTTTTCCTATGTTGAAAAGAAAGAAGGTGCAAATGGAGTTAAAGTCAAGAGTACAGGGGGGAAATGCCAAGGCAGAGGAAATCACTTTTTATGAAATAAAAGGTTTATGCTCTTGAAGAGCAAGAAGCAAAAAAGAACAAAAAACAACAATAAAAAACTGCTGTCCATAAGGCCTTATTCTTCTACCTCCTTCTCTTTTTCTTTATTCTCCTACATCCCTCTCAGGGAAAACCCAACCCATTTCAAGGACATGTAAAGTATGAGTTATCCTAATGAATTGTTAAGGGGAAATCCTTCTCTTCCAACACAAAGAAGTAAAACTTTAATAGGAAGGATAGGGGCAGTACCTTCTGCTGGAGTTGATACGCATCTTTCTTCTCACTACCTTCTCCCCAGTTCTTTTACTCACATTTGGCTTTAGGGATATCCTATATGTACAGTGTGGAAAAGAGAAAGATAAGGGGAATGATAGCTTAAATTCCTACTTTCCCTAGGAGAGTGTTTCCTAACAAATACAACAATATTCATATAGAGTTTACCATGAGCTAAGTACTGTCCTAATTGCTTTACTATCATTATCACATTTGCTCCTCACAATAACCTTGGGAGGCAAGTGCAATTATTATCCATGCCCCTTTTACAGATGAGGAAACTGTGACAAGTAGAGGTTAAATGACTTGCCCAGAGACCAGATTTGAACTTTCTCTTTCTGACTCCAGGTCACACATTATATCCTGTATATCTATCAAGGCTGTGATATTGGTCAATATCCTATAAATTGAATAATTTTCCCATTGTCACTCAGATATTAAAGATGATATCAAACCTATGAGCTTGTGACTGAAGGGTGAATGTTTTCTGTCCAGGAGGAAGAGATTGATGCCATTAAACCAGTCTGATTGATAAAATCATGTTTATTATATTAAAGGTGACTTGTTTCAGTTCATAGATATCATTTGCATGATATTTCAGTGGATCTGTACTCCCTCCACTAGTGTAGACAACAACTTATCCCTACCACATCCTATATTAATCTTGTTGCTACCTTTTCACGAATCATTCATAAAACTTTCAAGCAATATGTTTAAACAAGTATTCTCCAGATTATCTTAATATTCTGTCAAGATATCAGGCTATCCATCCTTCATTTCTGTTATATGGTAAGCTCTTATTTTCCAAGTATATTTCTCTTTGATATCTTTTATGTCATCTACAATAGAGAAAACATTGTTATTAATATGCTATGACCTACTCAGAGATATTATTATTATCTATTGGATCATCTCAATTTATTTCCTTTCACATTCATAGAAATCTATGAATTGAACTCATCTAAAATCACTAGGACAATGTTTATATCTAAGATAGTTTTGTATTTGCATTTTATATTTTTTGTATGGAAGGCTATGGTATTATGCACATTAAAATAAGGATGTTAGAGACTTTCCTTTAGAAATAACTATATAATCCATATTGTCATTTTTTGTATTTGTATTTTGTAATTATTTGTATCAGAAACTAAGTTATTATGAACATTAAAATAAGGATGTTAGTGACTTTCCTATATAAATAATCATACAATCCATATTGCCATCCAGATTAGCTATTCAAAGTAACATAACAAAATCAAATATTATGTACTGATTGATTCATGGAAATCTGTTTTTCAGCAATAACTGATTTTTTAAAAAGTCTGTTTTGACAGTACTTATGTACATCTTGAACTACTTATCAACCTCAACAAAAAAGTTCTTATATGAGCATTATAAAAATGAATACTTAACTAGTATATTTTCTATGAGGCAGCAATAAAACACAATGGGTAGAGTATTAGGCCTAAAATCAAGAATACTTTTCTTCTTAAGTTCAAGTATGCCCTCAGCATTACTAGCTATGTGACTCTGAGCAAATCACAAGTTTCCTTGTCTATAAGATGAGCTGGAGAAGAAAATGGAAATCCATACAGTATCTTTGTCAAGAAAACCCCAAATAAAGTAACAACTAAAGTGATTTTAGATAGCAACTATTCTTCATAGATAAATTGTTGTTTTAGAACTTGGTGATGCTAGAAGAATAAAGTGGGAGGTTTCTCTCTGTTTTTAACATAGTAATTTAACAGAAGGAAAAGAAAGGGAAAGGAAAAAGTTTTGAGCCATATTTGGTCTCATATAAGCACAGGGACATAATAGAAAGAATGCTAACTTGGAGTCAGGAACACATAGATTCAAGTCATTCTTCTGATGATTGAGCTAAATCATTCCCATGATCCACTAAGCCATATATATCATACCATGTGGTTCTCCCTCACAATGACAAAAATCAGATTTTTATAAAATAGGCATCTTGGTTACTCAGTCAACTGAAGAGAATAAAACCATTTTAGGAAGAGTTAAGATATTTAAAGATTTTTTTTTATTATTATTCTACTTAGGGACAGCCCATAACTCAGGTAGAATTCTCCTCACCACCATTTAATTATTATTTTCTGTTATTTTTTTTTCCTTTGGTCTCTTCAAAAATTGGTATTCAGTGGTACAAAATACCTGCCTTTAGCCATGTTCCTAAGCATTGTGCACTGACTTTAAATTCCTACTGTAGGTTACAGTAAATATCTGCTGAATGAAAAGAAAAAGATTATCTTAATATTATATTTTCATATTATATACCCACACATAATTCAGTTTCTTATTCCTTCAATAAAGATTCATCAAACATAAACTAAGATCAAGGTCTGTTTTTAAATACTCATGAGAGAAGAAAAAGAAATAGGAAATTATTTGTCCCATCAAGAGGTTTACAATTTAGAAGATGAGAAGACATACACAGATCTCTGTGATAAAAATCAGCATAATATAAGCACAAGAGTAAAACATGCTATGGCATAAGAAGAAAAGATGGAATGCATTGAGTTTTTCCTATGAAACTTTTTCCCTCAAAGAGAAAAAAAAGAAAAGATGTTCTTCAATGTCAGTCAAAGAAAGTATATATTTTTTTCACTTTTCTTATTTGTTCCAAGGTGATTAAAGCTTAGAAAAATGAAGTCTGTGACTTTACTAAGATTTATTGTGAGGCTTTCATTACAGTTTCTGATCTTAACAATTGTGTCCATGTTAAATCTCAGGTAATATACTTTCCACTTTGTATGCAAACTCTCACTTCACTTTTTCACCAAAGTATGCACTTGGATTCTATACATATGGAATTTAGACCTGATTTGATCTTATTGGAATCACTTATTAATCCCAGGGATAATAAGTATCATTCAACAAGTGTACTTCCAGACAGAAGCTTGTCTAGTCCTTTTTATTTTTAATTTTCTTTGGGTTCAGACCTGTGCCTTTTATCTGTAAAAGCAGAGCAGGATTTCCATCTAGAGAGATAGACTGCAATCCAAATATAACTTACCATGTAAAGCAATCATGTGGGCTCTTGATGGGCTAATTTCTTATGTTATGTTCACATAGCTAACCCATGTAAGAAAGCAGCTTTTGACTCTAACTCTTCATAAAATCTATTCACTATTCAATATGCAATATGTCAAAAAATCAATCTGATGTAATCTTTTCATATATAATAGAAAGAAGTAGCCAATGAGAGGAGGAAAAAGGAATGCATAGAATACAATGATCCACAATTCTTAAGGTAAAATTATGTTAATATTTTTAAAAATTGCTTATAATAAAGAAAAGGTTTTATAATCTTTACATAAAATAATCCCATAACCTTAGAACTGGAAAGTGCAAGAAAATATTTTAATACTAATGAAAACAAGATAATTTTGGAAGTACTCAATATTCTAGGCATGAATGATGAATCATTAAGCAGGGAAAATTATTACTGCCCATTAAAGAATTAGCTTTCACACAAATGGAAAAGTTGATTAGTGCACCTCAGAGTAACTGGGTTCTAAAATTATAAAAATTAATGAAAGTATGAAATATTTAATTTCACACATAAATATCTGTGAAGAAAAATTAATTGCTTCATATGATAAAAGTCATCTTTTGAACATATATGGGACAAAACAAAAAAACACCTGCTGAGTTCACAGTATAGCTATTTTATAGTTGACACTTATTCCACTTTTCTCATAATAATCACACCATTTCTGTGTGATCAATTTAGATAGAAATCCACTCAAACAAAATTGGATTTTGTGGAAGGTGGGGACAGGAGGGAAAAATATAGGTTCAATGAAAATTGCCTACTGATTATGATCATAGGACTTTGATCTTAGAGATCTTTGAGTCAGACCAACTCATTTATTAGAAGAAATAAAGACCCTCTCTAAAATGTAAAATTACTTGCACAAGGCTTCACAGCAAATCTGCTATTTAAGCCCATTTTTTCAGACTCTAAATCCAATGCTCTTTGGACTATGTATCACAGGTGACGTGAACCATAACACATTCATTATTTCCGATGTCTAAGTTGTTGGTTTAACTTGGAAGCACAAGACTAACATTTTAAGTTCAAATTCTAGCATCTCTGCCTAAAGCATAGCACTGTCAGGGAACACCTCAGCTTTTTAATGGTTGTGACAAGTCAAGGTTTTCTGTTTTGAAATCACTTTAAAACATCTAAACTAGTGAAAGTTCCCAAACTGCCAACTCTATTTCAAAGTGTTAGAAATGCCTTCCAATGCTGAGAACATGAGTACAGGTGCTGACAATTTAAAACCTTGTGTGTGCTAAGTGGGGATAAACATGTCTGTCACCAAGGTGAAGTGAAGATTCATTAGTGACAGGCTTGGGAAATCCCTGAAGTTTAAGTATTCCCATCTCATAACCTCAACTGCCTCTCTTTTTTTTTTTTTTTTTTTTTTTTTAACCTTAGAAGCTGGTTCCTTTTTCACCACTGGTGTCATCAGAACTTGTACTTTGCCCAAAGTGAGAAGTACTTTTCACCTGGCTGAGTGTTGAGAAGAGGAGGAATCCTTCCTCCCCAAGAAAACAAACCCATTGCCCACGAACATCCTGGTCACACCACAAGAGTCCCATCGTTAAATTGTCCCTTTTCTGGATTCTGTCTTCTCTCCTCGAGTGATATGTAATAGAGCTTTCTCAAGTCATTTAACTTCTTAGTAACCCAGATAACTTTTGAAAAGTATAAATTGCAAGTGCATGCATCCAGTAATAGGAAAAGTCCTCCTTGGGAGTTTCTTATGCAAATGTAATCAAAGATCTAGTCCAAATGTAAACGAGGTAAGAAAAATATTTTTTGGCTATTAATAACATAGTTGTGGAATATGACAAAATATTTTTGTAAATCTGATGAACATTTATTGATAAATGAGGGTTTCAGTTTGTTTAATTAGAGCAGGTTGATAATAAGGCCAAAATTATTATTGAACCCAATCCAATTTATAAATTTTTATATACAAAATTATTTTCTATAGTCACAGGTAGAGTATAGAAGAAGCATTGTGAAACATTAAAAAGGATTTTGGATTTGGAATGGACTGAGAAACACAGTCAGGATACATTGTTGAAAAATCTCATGTTATTGGGGGGAATCAAGAAGAATAGCCCCATATTTAGATATAGAATTAAATATATAGTGGGTGAACACCTACTAAAATCACTAAATTCAAGAACTGGGGCTTTGTGCATGAAAATAATTCTGAAGAACAGCTCAAAAAATGTTGCTATGGTTTGGGATGGGATAGGAAAGAAGATGGGTCAAGCTCACACCAGTAATCTGAAGGATCACTAATGATTCAATTATGTTCTCTAAGGAAGGGAGAAAGGAAAGGCAATTTTGCCTTTTAGATAGTCTTTTGAGCTCACTATAAAAGGAGTAAATTACTTTCCATAAAGAATTTTGCTAAAGGTACAAAATAGATTAAGCATCCAAATGAATAGTACTTCTATGTTCATCTGAAAACTAGCTGATGAAATGTCCCCATCACTTCTCAGTATGTGCAGAATAAAGAAAAGGACTTTAAATGATTGCAAGTGACATCAATAAAATATATTGCTATGGATGTCCTAGATATGAATCCTATCTAAGAGGATACACTTCTAAAGATAAGTAGGTTATTTTTTTTAATCCACCAGTTTTAATAGTTTGAGCAGTACAAGTATATATTAAAAACCATGCACTTAAAAAAAAAGATTTTGTGTATTGTATTGTATCCATTTTATTGTACTTAGGAAGAAAAAGTTACTATGACATTAAACATGAACCATGTGCTATGTTTTTATTGTTTTTTTTAAGTTTTATTTATATATTTTGTATATACATAATAATCACTGCAGCAAACATTCTGATTCCTGATACCTTCCCTTACAGAAAAGAGAGAAAACCAGTTAAGCAAATCCTTCACAGAGCATATGATATTTTATTTTTGAACTTTGCCAGTTTTTGAAAAGAAGTTTTATTGATATCTGTTGCTTTTACATTTTAGTCATTTTAAAATATCCCCCATCCTCACTGTGTAATAAAGAAAAACCACTAAGTCAACTACATAATAATTGGATGTAATAGCCATATCAAACTGTTTATGTAACCTTATGCAAACATAGTTCTTTATCTCTCCAATGATTGACAAAATAGTATATTTCTTCATTGCTTCCCCATGATGAAGATAGGGCATAATAATTAAATAATATTCAGTTCACTTCAGTTTTTTTTTCCTTCAAGTTTACATCACTTTTGCCATTGTGTATATTATTTCCTTCATTCTGTTAACTTACTCTACAAAAACTCAAACATGTCTTTCTATTCTTTTCTGAATTCTTCATCTTTGTAATGTCTTATAGTTCAATAATTAACTAATAGAGAAAAAAGTCATTTCAGAATCATTTAGATTGAACATTGACCTTTGCAATTGATCCAAGTTCTGTCCAAGTTCTGATTGATTATTGTCTTAATTTTTGTAATCATTGTACATCCTCTCTTAGTTCGGCTTTCTTAGTTGTCAATTAGTTAACATATTTTCCTTAGTTCTTATTTGTTATTCCTTACATATTGTATTGATGTTCCATTTTTTTTTATTCTTCAATTCTCAAATGCTATTCTCAAATGAATGGGATGCCTTTTTACTATGTCACTATTGGAGGAATCAACATAGTCTACAGAGATGCCCATGCATCTCCAAAGGGTTAAGTGGAAAGACACTGTCTGACAGATTGACTTCACAGAAAAGTAACATGTAATTATGTCCAGTGGAATAAAAAGGCAGAGGCCCAAGAGGTAATTATTATAAATGTAGCTATATGTTCTCCCATGTTACTGAGAGTAGGTATATCCTGTTCCAATATTGGTACCTTGGAACAAAAGTCCTTTGTTCTCAAACTAGTTACAAATCTATATATATGATCAGTAGCACAGTTTGGGAGACTAATGTATCTGGTACAAGTGCTGTTACTTCCCCATGTGTTGAATTGTGAATCAATATGGCATCTGAAAATTTAAATAGATAGATAAAAAAAATTAGATAGAGATAGAGATAAATAGATAGGTATGACCAAGAAATCTCATTACCTGATATCAGCCAAATAAAAAGTGATGTAATGATAAAAAATTTAATACCCAAGAATGAAACATTTCTTCCCATTCTATTATATTCATTCATTTCCATTGTTCAATGAAAACCCAGAACATTTCAGTACATTTGCACATAATAAAGTACTATGTGCACAAAAGTAATAGAAAAACAAGTCCAAAGGTTTCATGGGTCCTGAGGAATATTATCTCTTATTCTCATTAATAAGCAATGACTACACCTCTTCCCAGATAATACCACCTTGTAAATACTGAAAACTTTCAAACCTTCAAGTTCTGAAATTATTAGTGGAGAAAAATAGTCTGAAAGTTGTGACAGTATCCCATTCCCTCACCTTGAAATAGAGCCCAATTTTAATATAAAATTCAAAGTCTGGAATTAGGTTGGAAAATAAGCAAACAAAAACAAAGAAACAAACAAAAGGAACCCTAACATAAAAAACTTACTTGTAGTGACAGAAAAACAGACACAAACTCAGAACAAGATAAGAATATGAAAACAGCTACAAGCAAAACCCCAGAGAACAAAATGCTAATTGGACACAAGCCCACAAGAATTCTAGAAAGAATTGAAGAAAGACATAAAAGTGAGAGAGTAAAAAAATTGGGAAAGGAAATTAGCACAATGCAAGAATATTATGAAAATTCAAGGCAATTCTAACAGATTTTGGATAGAAAATGCTACCTGTATCAAAAAAAAAAAAAAAAAAAAGAACTATACTGATTGACTGTAAATCAAGGTATGCTATGTGCACTTCTTTTATTTCTTTTTTCCCCTCTCCCATGGGTTTTCCCTTTTGTTTGTTTTTTTTTCCCCTCCCAGCATGATTCATAAAGCAACATGTATTAAAATATGTATATATCTACATCTACATGTATACACACACACACACACACACACATACATATATTTATGTATATATCTTAACTGTAGTCTGCTTGGGAGTGGAAGGGATGAAAGGGGGAAAAGTAAAAGAACAAAAGAACAATATACAAGAGAAAGTGGACACTGACTGATGAATATTTCTTCTACTAATCTGTCTATTTATACTTTCTTGAACTGGTATTTGTTGTTATATAATTTGAATTCTCTCTGATGTTCTGCTGGGCACATGATAATGTTTTCCTTTGGTTTCACTTTGTTTTGTATATCTTTCGTAATTTTCTTTTTTCTCATTCTGTTTTTTAATACAATAAATTTATCTCTTTAAAAAACTTTTAAATTATCATTTTCCCATACTTACCAAAGCAGCTGCTTCCCACACTAATGCCAAGTTTCAAATGTTAATGTCATGTAGCTATGTGCTTAAGCATTAAGTACCTCCATTTTCCAAAGGAAGAACACCCAATTTCCCCTTCCTAAATAAACTTGGAGATCAAGGAATTAGATCAGAAATATAGGAAATAGGAATCTTATAGGTTGGCTTAAGCCTGTAGGATTGCCTGAAGTGGCTGTTCTTCAGATAAGTTGTCCCTATTTCAAGGAATTTCTTAGCTTCTAATATCTCTGGAAGACAACAAAATAGTTTAGGAAGTTTTGGGGCAAGATTTTGATCTGATGTTTTCAAAAACTGACAGCTACAAGATACTTTGAATCAATTGTAAGATATTATCCAAGAAGTTCACAATTTGATATCCCACTTCTCAAGCCTGATTTTATTCTTTTTATAATAATTTCTTTGGCATCGATTACTACAAAAATGCTTTAAAAAATGTTTTGAGTCAATAACAAGTTGCAATACAATTCCTAAGTAAAAGATTTAATACATTTGTCACAAAGTTATGGATTTTTCACAAAATTATAAATACATTCAAATGTGTAATGATGTTAATTACTCCTAGGTCAAGAAAAAAGCATTAGCATATAAGGACTATCAGAAATCACTTTTCAAAAAAAATAAGTCACTTGTCATATTCTAAAGAATATACCACCAAAATGCTTCTATTGCTTCTTTTTTTGTTGTTTATTTTCTTTTTATCTGTGTCATACTGTGATATAAGTTGGCAGATCAAAACATTGAGAATTCTTAAAATTTTAGAGTTATGAAGCAAACTGGCTAGACTATGGTCCTTTACCCTAAGGAAAGAAACAAAAAATGCAGAACTAATCAATCAATTGGTATAGAGTCAGTAATATACCTGAGTTCAAATCTTGCCTTCATTAGTTGTTTGATAGTCATAATCATTCTAAATAAATTCTCTCCTCTCTTTATTTGTGCAATAAAAACAGAGGGTCCTTAGATTTTTGAAAATCAAATAAGACAACAGGTACAAAGTGTTCTGCAAGCCTCCAAGTTCTTTATTGTTTTTGTTATTGTTCTCATGGCTAGAGCACTGGGCCTGACATAGGAAAACTGAGTTCATTTGTAGCCTCAGATATGTCCTATCTATATGACCATAGGCAAGTTAGTTGATATATTTGTCTCAGTTTTCTTAAAGTAAAAATGGAATAATAATAGCACCTTTGAGGTGCTAGTTTTAAACTTAAAGTTTCAAAATATTAATATGAACGATGAAGAAGCAACATGCAGGAGAAATAAGGAAAAAAAAAAAGAAATAAAAAAGAAAATCAAGTCACTCTAAACCTCCATTTGTTTCCCAAACATTATTATGACCTGCTATCAGTAACTTTTATAATTTATTTAAAATAAAGAAATGCTCTGATATTCATGCTTTAAGAAATCAGGATAAATCTTTAGATATTAAGGGAATAGGATTAATTAAAAGGAGAGAATTCTGGGTCTAAATAGTTAAAAACCTGGTTCAAATCACCTCTTTAATACTAACAACTGCTTAACATTAAGGAAATCTAAAATTTTTGGTCTCAATGATTCTCTCTGAAGAAATGAGGAATTAGAGTAAACATTCTTTAAATTCATTTATTTGAAGTATTGTGGGGAAATCTGAACTATTGAGGTGAAGCATGGAGCTGAACTATGATGGTAAAATGTGAAATACACTTTTTAACTTATTATCCCCATTTGCTGTTTTAGTTGAGTTTCAAGTAGAATCTTTGAGAGAATGTGATTTTGCCTCCCAAATATACTTTTCTTCTTTTACTTAACTGAAAGGGATACGTGCTGGGATCTAAGAGAAGGAAGTGTATAGCCATTGGTATTTTGGGATGCAGCCAATATAAGTTTTCCAAACCTAATGACATTTAAGGAAATTATTTATAAGACTGGTTTGAATTACAGTTGAAGATTCATGCATTCTGTACTTGATGCAAGAAAAATATGTTGTAACCTTTCCTCATTCTGTGTTTAAGTAGAGAAGTCATATATCAGTTTTGAGAATCATACATCAAATTCATATAATTTGCACAGTTAATTGAGGTCAAATCTTGGAAGAATAAACACTAGGTTAGTATTGATTTTTTTTTTAACTGTATAGGAATTAAACTGCATGGATCACAAGTCAGGAGAAAAATAAAAACAAACAACTTTTTTATTTAAAGAAATAGATAATGATAGAAAGAGATTTCTAATGAATATGTTGTGCTAGAATTTGCCCTGTATTTTGGAGAGTTGTAATTAAAGAGGTCATACTCCCTTGACCTATTTGTAAGAAGAGCTCTCCAGGATCCACTTGGGAATGCATAAAGCAGAGCTAGACTGCCTTCATGAGATGGAGCATCATTTTGAAGAGCACTTCCTTTCCACTGACATTTGCATGATAAGTTAGTGTGCTCAGATTCCACCAGCTTGATTGAACACGTTGCATTTTGCTAAGAACAGCATGTCAGCCAGCCCAGTCAGCATCTATATGCATCTGGGAAAACTGCAGCTCTCTGAGAATTAGACTAGGGGACAGGAGACAAGAAAAACTTTGTCAGCTGTCACTTAGGCAGTTTCCTCAACTCTCAATTTGCCAGATGATGAAAGAAGAAAATGTGGCTGGTAGTCATATCAGGATTTCAATACTTTTTTTTCCATGTGTCAGTTGGTCCTAAGGGCAAGAGACACCAAAAAGAAGAATAGGACAGAAGAATAATCAGTATTTGCCCAGGAAGAAGAAAAAAATCCAACGAAAAGTTTGTGGCACACACCATTGCTAACTAGACATGGATCATTCAAAAGGTAATCACTTTTTGAGATGTCATCTAGGCAAATCATGACAATTATATGACGACTGATTAACAGCATATCTGCAACCAATACTTAAAGTCAATTTAGACAGTCCAGAGTTACTCAGGTAATTTTGAGCAATAGCTGCTTTTACTTTGGTTTCCTGGATAATTGAGGAATCTTACTTTGCTCAATTAAGGCAATTATGTGACTCGGGATACAGCACTGGAAGACTCCTTTTCCTGAATTTAAATCTGACCTTAGACACTCACTAACTGCATGACTTTAGGTATATCATTTAATCCTGATTGCTTCAGTTTTCTTATCTGTAAAATGAGCTGGAGAAGGAAATGGCAAACCACTCTCTTATCTTTATAAAGGAAACCTCAAATGGAGTCATGAAATGACAGACATTACTAAATAAAGTAAAACAATTATGCACAATGAAAATATGTGAGGTAATATGTATTCACTTTGAATTCAGGGGAATGCATTCCCCTGTATTAGAACTGTAGTTCTAATTTTGACTGTTATTCACTACCCCTGTGAACTTAGACATATCATTATATCAGGTTGAATCTAATTTACCCTATCTGTTAAAGAATGACTTTGTCATCACTAATATCTAAAGAGATTTTTAGTTTAATTTTAAGAATATGATACTTTAATATAATTTCTTAAATCATTTTATGTAGTTATAATACTACTGATTATTCCTATAATTGGATATACGTGAGACTACTATTTATGGTCTACATTTAAATTATATTATTTACAAACATAAAGTTTATTTGAGATTGCTACTTGATTCATTTTTTTTTCAGAAATAAATCAAGTTATTTACCTCTAGTTCTCATTTTGTGAGGACTCTAATGTTGGAAATGTACATTATTCTGCATTCCAGAATGTACCTCCCATCAACATAAGCTTTTCTTGTATCTGATGTGATGTCAACATTAAAAATCAAATTGATTCTTTCAATGTGCTAGCTAGCTAAAATTTAGTAATGCAAATAATGTAATACCTTAAATCCAATTAAAATGAAGGTGTCCTTAAGAAGGCCCTTGGGGGGTGATGTTGTGTTAATGATGGCAAATTCAGACACTATAAAGTGAGTATTATTATGGGCAGGGAGGCCTTTCTACACCTTTTAAATCACACCACATTTGCTTGCTTTGCATATGCATAAAGATGTCTCTACCCAAGAGAGTCAAATCCATTTATCTTTACATGTTCATTTTTGTAACTACTGCCTATCATTTTGCTACCTTGAAACTGATCATATAATTTCAGTAAGCTAATCTTAATTTTCTTTAAAAGAAAGATTATTATTTCCTTATCTCTTCTCTCTATTAAAAAGATTAGCAAATACATTCTTTCAGAAGAATAACTTTCTAAGAGTCACAAAATCTTGTGAAAATTTCAGAGGATAAAGTCAAGAAAGTAATTCATCTCTTTGAAAAAATGGTAGTCCTAGACTCATTTAAATTCATAGGAATTCTGTTTTCCTTTACAAGGAACAAGTCATAAGGGCTATCCAAGGAACTAAAAAAAAATTCCTAAATTATTAATATAAAGGTGATAGCTTCCTTCAAAGTGCAACAAGGGTGTTGTTTCTTACTGGGACTTTTCTCATGCTTCTGTCTCCTCCTTCTATTATTTTATATTATTGTCCACCTCTTTAAGTTTCTATGTCTTATTTCATTTAAATACATTTTATTTGTTTATCTGTTCCAGATAGTACTTCTGATATAGAAAATGGTTGATAAATGTTTCTTGAATTGTATTGTACATGAAGATGAAACAAATCCAATGAAGTTCCTAATTGTCCATGGTCTGAGGATACAAGAGACAACCAACATACATATCATAAGGCTGAAGTGATATATGACAAGAGAAATGGGAATTTGTTTGCTAAAGCTGGAGCATTTATAAAACTTTTTTCTAGGACAAACTGAGCATAGTTAATATAGCAAAAAATCACTAAACTGTGGTGTAGGATACTTGGATTTCTCTTACTGACTACCAGCAATTAGTGGAGTTTTGGGAAAAGTCACTTAAACTTTTCATACTTCAGTTTGCTCATTAATAAAGTGAAGGAGTGGTACTGAATGATGCTTAAGGTCCAAACTTAACCCTTATTCTATAATAATTTGAGGCTGAGTAAACATATATATTCTTAAGTGCCAAGGACACAATATTTTACTTGTGATTTGTATGTTATGTCCTACAAAACCCATAATTTTACAAGGAATCTTTTACAAGAATATTGTGATTACAGAGTTACTTTTTGTAATTTTGCACTAATAATTGTGAAAGATACTTCCTCTTGCCTTAGAGGAGCTGGCTCCCCCGGGAAGATATTTTTTTACTTTGATTTGTAAAGCCTCAGCACCATTATGTGGTATTGTTGATATATGAACCTTTTCACACCCACCTATGAATATATGTATCTACTTCCAATTCAAAAGTTAACAGTGGATGATCAGGATTATTAGAGATCATGCAAAATAAACTGAATCATACAGATTTCCCTAGAAAATATCAAAAAGATAAATTATTCTTTGCCCAAGTATCCAGTGTAGCTTCAGTCATTTACATGAATAGTATATAAAGGTCATTCTTCTATCTATATTATTTTTGCATCACTCAACCTGTATTTTTCCTGATCTTCCAGCATGTGTCAATAAATACCTTCTCATAAGAGCTCAGCCCATCATCATTTTCCATGACCTTGTGATGTCAGATTTTTTTTTGTCTCCCTATTGAAGAAGTCTTTAAGTCATAATTGGGGAAAGGAATACTAATATATGTCTAATTATAGTTAGGTGACATAGTGAATAGAGTGTTGGAACTGGAGTCAGGAAGACATAAATTCAAATATGACATCAGGCACTTACTAGCTGTGTCACCCTAGTAAATACCTCCATCTGCCTCTGCTCCCTTATCTGTAAAACAGGCATAAAACAGCACTTACTGAGAGGATGACGTCTTAACTCACATGTGAATTGGATTTAAATATCATGGAATTGCCCCAAATCATCAGCTTCATTTTCTTAAAGAGTCATCAAAGACAAGTGACAAGACAAAAGTGAAGATGACTGGTGATGGTTCAGGATGCAGGGATGACCTTAGTGTCTTGAATGTCTTACCAAGCTCTAAACACTCCACAGCACCTGCTTTAACTCCCTGCAGAAGAATGCAATATGAAAGATGGGAGATAAGATGTCATCTTATTTAATCTTTTCATTGTTTAAATGAGGGGAAAAACAACTAAGACCTAGAAATGTCAAGTTATTTACTCAAGCTTTGTTCATGTAGCTTCCGGTTCCTAATCTTTTCATCACATAGTTGAAGAGTTTAAGTTTAGGAAACTATACATTTGCATTTTGTTCCTAAATTCTTACATAAATATAATGGATACAGCTTTCTAAAGGATAATGAAAAAATCTTTTAGAATAGCTAATAATAACCTAATAGTCTATTAACAACAGGCTAATACTAATTTGAAAGTAATTCACTTAGATTTCTCATATGTATATAGATATAATACTTTTGGATCACTTATAACATTCTTCTGAGAAAAGATTTCAATGAGAAGCAAAATTCTGACTACAAAAAATTTATTTATAGGCATACCATTAAGAATTGTGAAAACAAAAAGTACCATATTATTACTTGCAGGCTATTTTAACTATATATTTATTGATTTTATCTTTTTTTTTTCAAATTAAACTTGCCTATATCAAATCTGATTATGCCATTTATGCCTAGAATTAGAAATGGAAAAGGTAATGTTCTCTGGACAATATGGTAAAGAAGATTGGATTGCTACTGACAAAGAACTATCCCAAGCACTTATAGAAGAGCATTTCTGAATCTACAGTTGGCTTCTGACAGCTCTACTGTTGGTCACTGGAATCCTGATTGAAGTAGCTAATTCTTGGCAAACCCTGCTAGATCTTGAATTCTAATCATCAGAACTTTTATGTCTTCAAATTCATAGTGATGCTATAATGAAAAATTCTAAGATTGTTGAGATGGTGTTGCCAACATAAAAAGAGACATACACAGAGACCAAGATAGAGAGATAAAGTAATAGTAAAAGAAGGTGAGTAAGAGAAAGAAAGAATAGGTATCACACTCAATCATAAAATCCAATTGCTAGTTGGATTCTATCTCAGGATTATTATTTAGAATGGGTCACTATGTTTGAGGTTTGTCTTTTTATTTCCAATGTCAAACATTATCTAACATATATTAAGGGCTTAATGAATCCTTGATTTTAAATTTATTAATCAAACTTTTCTTTACCAATAAATATTAACAATAATACATTAAATCAAACAACAAATTACTTGAGACAAAATAGTAAGGCAAATAAAAAAGGGGATAATCAAGAAATCGTATGATTCTCGACTTCCACACAAAATGTAAAGTATTTTTTTTCCAATGGAGGATACTGCTTGCCTCTTCCACATGGATGTTTAATTCTCAACTGGAATCATCCAACAATGTCCCTTTATATCATTCTTTCCTAGTTCTGGACTTAATAAATCAGGACTTCTGTCCTTTTAAAAATCTAAGGAATATAGCAAGATAGTTTGATTCCTGGATGGGACTGAAGCATAAAGCTCTGCTTTCTTTCCTGTCTCCTAGCCTTATGATGAAATCTACTGCATTAGGCACATATTTCATGGATGTTCAGTCCACAGGATTCCAATAAGACATTTTGGGAAACAGACAACAAGGAAATGCAGTTCATGGTTGACTTGTTCTAGAAAGGAAATATTACAGCAATAAAAATGATTTCTTCCTGAATATAGCTTACACTTTAGGAATGTGCAAGTAACCACCACAAAATTCCCTTTAAGACAGATGATCTTTGCTTTCTTTTACTGATTCCACTTATTGTCAATAAATCATTTCTTTAACTAAAATTTGCTATTCATTAATATGTTCGGTTCTCTGTTTCATGTCAAGAAGGTCCATAACAACCTGCACTCCCAGATGTAGAGGGGGGAAAACTTTTCTTCTCCTTCTTCTCTGGACTCTCTAATAGCAACTATGCTTACACAGCTGGAAAATAAGCCATCCATTGCCCTTAGCCACATTTCCCACTGTGGGACTTCAGGAAGCAGTCAGCCAAATAATCTTTCCACCACTACCAGTGACACATATAGAGTATTATGGAAAATGCTGGTCTCTGCGAAGGATAAAGAAGGGAGCAAGAGTTTTTTCTTTCCTATCTTTCTCCAACTATGAATTGAAGCCCATTGTGAGATTTCCAACTCCTATTTGAGTTGGAGAATTTAGCACCTGAGAAGCCATAATCTATTAATTACTTATGAGGAAGGGATGAGCCTTCTCATTTTTTACACCCTGAATGTTGTGTTTAAAAGTCTTTGCTGCTCCTCAACATCACGGGAAAAAAAGGCAAAACAAATTTAAGAAAACAAAACAAAACAAAAAACCTAATTTATCTTATCCTACTCCTGGGCCAATATAAGAAATATTACTTAAGGTTTATGCTTCATAGACACCTTCACACACTTTTAAAATGCATTCTATTTTGGAGATTATTGTAGCTGGCAGAAAAGTAGTAACAAGCACAGGATTTAGGAAGGACTTTCACTTGAATAGTTAAAAGAATACATGAATAAATCTCTTTCATTTCTATTTTGCATCAATAGCATAATGCAAAAGAACAGTGGACAAGAGTAGAATCCATTAGCCAATAGAAATCTTTTTGTAGGAGTATTTTCCTACTCTACAGATAATAATAAGAAAAAAAAAAAAACTAGCAACTGTTTCAATAAAGAGCAAAACATTTGGATTATTTTGTTTATGTCTGTGTATCTGTGTGTGTTTATTTGTCTAGGCCACCGTCATGCATATTTGCAAAAATTGAAATTTTCTCCAGCAAAATTCTTGCTTTCATAAACCACTGAGCCTGATAAATAATTACTGTCCTATGGGACTCTTCAAGGTTCTGCTGGATTGCCATTAGGATAATTATATTGACGTGAACCCAGGAAGCCAATTATATTTCATTTGTAGTATTCTGATGCTACAGTCTAATTTCCCTAACCTTGAATTCTTTACTTCCCTATAAATCAATAAAAAAAAATCTTGTCTTACTGGTAAACTCTTACTTTTTAATCTTTCTTTTATGATTATATCCCCCTTTTTTTTCAGAATTGACATCCTGTTTGAGTTAGAAAAGAAATTTATTTTTCTTTTCTTCCTTCTTCTGCCCTTTATACACTACAGAAGACCATTTTTAGATGTCTTTTTTTTACTCTTCTTGCTGCCCAATACTAAACTTTGAAGTTGCTACGAATGAATTGATAAAATAACAAGTAGTGTTGGAAACTAGATTTCATTATTTTCAAGTTTTTCCTTTCTTGTTTGAATTAATTTTCAATTTGAGATCTTTTTTTCCTAGTCAAACTAAACTAAAAATTGATTTAGATTTTTATCTCTTTCCATGAATTCTTTTGGAAATCACCTTTCCTAGTCCAAAGAAGAGATCATAAATCTATTTAGTTATGGACCTCAATTCTCAATGTCACAAGGAACAATCCCTAGGGGTGTGGGGGGAGGAAGCTACACTTAGTGATAGGATCTCTTTTGGATTAAGCAGATTTTACTCAGGTCATTTTTCTGGGTTGTTGGATAATCCCATTGCTCCAGGGATTAGGGTATAGCCTACTTAAAATTAGGATATTCTGTCTCATCTCTTTTTATCTAAATATTCTTAATTCATGTCTTGAGTTATTCATTATGTATCCTGATGGACAGTACAATGATATCTCCTTACTCTGAATTAATATGTACCCAATACATGGTTCTCTTATTTTTTTGCCATTTACTCATATATTGACTTGAATGGCTTCCTTATTGTCCCCTATGTGTATATTTTGTCATCTCAATGAGACTGGGGGATAAAGATGTACCTGCATCGAATTTAGGCAATCACTATCAAATTATTCATTTGTGTAATGCCAGAAAAATAGCAGAATGCATAATACCTTATCCATCTTCTATAGGGGAAGAGGAACTAGACCTTTGTTTTCCTGGTTAAAGGAAACAACCCAAATGGAAACTCATTCATTAGATAAAGAGCTTCAAATGGTAGTTTTTCTACAGTTTTTAATTTTTGCCTTAGAACTGCCTTGGAAAGTGGAAATTCTTTTTTTTTTTTAACATAATAGTATTTTTTTCTAATTATAAGTAAAGATAGTTTTCAACTTTCATCTTTATAAGATTTTGAATTCTGAATTTTTCTCCCTTCCTCCCCCTTGTTCAGGACACAAGCCATCCCATATAGGTTATCCATGTACAACTACATTAAACACATTTCCATATTTGTTATTTTGGGATGGTGAGAAATGAAGTGACTTGCCTTCTTTCAAAAAGTTACCATCATCTGTCCTATAAAATCTCAGAAGATATAGATAAGATTCACTAAATTGACAAATTGTAAATGATCTGTAATCTGAACCACTCTGAAATTGTCTAACAAAAATATTTAATAAATGTATCCTATGTACAAAGCAATATGCTGCATTGGAATTACAATGAAAAAAAATGAGAGAAAAAAAGAGACTTCAAAGAGTTGGCATTCTACTCCACCTACAATTATAGAAAAAGTATTCATACAAATGAAAAGAATTATGAATACATATAATTATTGAATTATTAATCAAATTTACACAATCTTGTGCTCTTTATTTGTTTAGATAAAACTTAATATTCTGATTTCCAAAAATCTTTCACACACTTTCCCAATCCTATATTATTTTCGATTTCCAACAGTAAGAAAATAGGTATTTTCTATTTTTATTGATTAGGTAGGGCTTAGAGAATGCTTTGAACTACCCAGTTGAAAGGTTCTGTGCATATAGGAGGTATATGTATACATAAGTATATAATTATATACATATATATATATACAAATACAAAACACATATGTGTATATATATGTATAATAGCATATATAATAATAAATTATGTACAAGTATATAAACAAACAAAATACATGGTAATGAATAAAGATGCTAGAATATTCTATTTTTTTTTTTCATTTTTAACCATTTTGTTTTATTGGTTATGGATTTAGTAGTTGAATAAATCCTAGAAACATATAGGCAACACAGCAGGAAGATTTACAATATATAGCTCAAGCAAGAATTCAGAGGTACAGTACATTGAATAAGCAGTGATTTGTACAAAATACAAGTACTCTAGAAGGTTATTACTGAAAGATTAGAGATTGGTTAAGTCAGCCTTAAGGAATAGCATTTATAGAAACCAAACAATAACAATATCAATTCCCATAAAGGCAATCAATAAGAAAAATGCAAATAAATACCATTTTTAAAGATGAAGGTAGTAGTTTGTAATGATGAGGTTCTACATATTAAGTGTGGTCCCTTAGTCTTTTTGTTTGGTTGCTTTTGTTTGTTTTCTTTTTTGTTTTGCTTTGCCATTTGTTTGATTGGGTTTGAGGTCTTATTCTTTGTTTTGATTACTTAGCAGAAAATGTTAGGTTGCTCAAATGATATGGATTGGCCTATTTTAGGAGCAAAAGTCATTATTTGACAACTGCAGTTTTCTGATCATTTTATATAATTCTTATTATTCCCACAAACTGAAATCATAAACTACCCAATTCTTTAAACATTTCTACAAGGCAGGCATCATTTTATATTCATTAAGCCAATAGATCAGCTGAAGCATAGAAAGGATATGCAATATGAATAGTTTCCTAGTATCAATTGGATCAGTTATGATAAAAAGTGAAAAACTACATTTTAATATAATCAATTGACAGGTGTGAGTGTTTTTAATTAAATTTATAGGAAGACATGAAAACATAACTTGCTGCCATCATTGATATCATTGTCACAGAATAATGGTGACATTTAATTTTATTATACAGTGCCATTAATAGGCTTTATAAGACTTAAAAAGTCTTATAAGTAGTCTCTATAATTTATAAATAGAAATATTGATGGCATTATGATATGAGATAAAAATATTTTATTTTAATATATATATATATAACATTTTAATATATAATACACATTTTAACATATACAATATTTATTTATTTTGACCACTCTTTTCCTAAATTCCTGCAAAATTACTAAAGCTCAAATGGATAAAACTCAATGTGCTAACATCATTAAATTTCATACATGAACCAAATAAAAGTATTACCTATGCTAAATATTTTATTTCCTTTAGGGTATTCACAAGTTCTCCATGAGTATCACTAAATTTAAATAATTTTTCTCAAGTAGTAAGGCAGGGAGATCAAGAAGTTCATAGGAAAAAATGTAGTTTTACTCTCTTCAAGATAAATATAGAAGACTGAGGGAAGGGTTGACGTCTAAGATGAAAAACAAAAAAATATCTTTTTTCATTTAGTATGAACCTCTTGTTAATTCTGAGTAGGCTTTCTTTCTTTTTCCACATTTATTTTATTTCTAATTTATAGAAGAAGGAAACAAACAATTTTATAATATAGCACAATCACAATATAATTGCCATAAGATTGCAAATCCATCATGTCCAATTTGATATTACTTTAAAATATATAATAAAATTATCTATATAATAGTTTTCAAAATAACATAACCTTCAAAGAATTGTAAGGCATTTTCTCATAACAATCTTGTAAGGTGGGAAATACATCATCTCCATTTTGTATCTGGACAAACAGAGTCAAAGAAATTAAATCAGAAACTCAGAATAATACCATTATTAAATATTTAGGTCTTAAATCCTAGGCTGAGAGGCAACAGATCACAAAGGAAAATGCATTTTCAACTTGAATGTACTGTGGAAATTTAGACAAGCTACTTCTGCTTTCTGACCTTCAGTTTATTCATATGAAAATTTAGATTATTGGATGGATGAGATGCTTTATAAAGTATCTTTCAGTTCAAGATCTATGATACTGTAATCAGATTTGGTAATTTTTCCATGATACAACTCTGGTCCTTAATATTTCAAATCTGGCATTTGTAGTGGTTTGCTAGAATTCTGAGATAACAGCTTTTTCATAAACCAATTATTTTTTAAATATAGATTATTACTACTAATGATCATAATTTCAGAATAAAGGGAAGGGCACAAACATTTTATTTTGTTGATTCAATTCTTATTCTATTTTATACTATCTATGACGGGAGCAAAGAACTTTCTTAAACGTTTTTTTAAGAAAGAAGAGAAATTTTTGAGATTATTATGCCTTATAAAATGTTTGTCAAGGGTTAACTGGAGCTCGTTCTTATACTGATTATTAATAGTTAATTTTTAAACTTTCAATGTGAGCTTTTAAACCTAGGAAACTCTGATATTAGCAAATCCAATTCAGGGCTTAATTTATTGTTCTGCTGGTTTTGTAGATATAAGAAAATGATAGATAAAATGATGATACAAATAACTTTCAAAGTATTTTGTGAGTACATTTTTATTTTGAGAGAGTCAGTTGACAGTCTGACAACCATCATCATGCTCCAGACTAAAACTTGTAATTAGAAGTAGAATGGATGGATTATAAGGAAGAAGCAGGAGGACTTTCAAGAGAGTTACAAAGAATTCATCTAATCCCAGTTTAGTGAAGTCTGAAGAGAAATTCCAGCCTTCCTAGGAAATGCTCCAGAAAAATCATGACAAACAGGCAGGAAAATAATTAACTAGTGAAGTGTTTTATCCAAATCTTTTGATTCCATGCCCCATGCTTTCTATTCCCCAATCTTTGGCTTTGTTCTAACAAATTTCAAGAGTAAGGCCTTATGGATAGAAAAGGGAGCTAATGTATTTTATTTGTTTGTTTTTCTCTTAAAAAACAAACAAACAACAACAGAAAAAAAAAAAAAAAAAACCCTCCCTAACCTCCAGTTTTAGACCTGGCTACTGCTGAAAATTTAGATCAAACTTAGAAATTTTTTAAAAAAATAAATCAAAAAGTGAAAATATGAAAGTAAAATGAATAATTCATTCAAAGTAAGAACAGGTACAAATCCCAGTCAATTACTCCTTATATGAACTCATTTGAATTCTCTAGGTCATAGTTCCATTACTGATAAAGTAAAAGGGTGGATTCTTCCATTTGTAAATTGTTTTATCTTATCCAGAATAAGACAGTAGAGAAATCTTAACCTCCACTGCAAGATGTGAAAAGGGAATGATAATTAATTAAAGCGCCATTAGAATTCACAATTCCCTATCTTTAAGAGATTAAAGAAGTTGGGGCTGGTTGGTGGGGGACAATGTGAGAAAAAATTTAAATTTACAAGATTGAATAGACTAAAATCTAGAAATCTCATGACATGTTTTAAAAGTAGTTAGGTAGAATAAATAAAATGCACCCTCTCCTCCCCTCCCCTCTCCCCCGCCACCGTGTGTGTATCTGTCTGTCTCTCTGTTAATGGATGAAGGATGAAGTTCATGCATGTACATTGCTGATAATAGCATTAGTAATAATAATAGTAAAATGTAGTATTATTAATAGCAATAAGCATATATTCATAATTCACATATTACTAAATAAATGCCAATTGTTGCTATTATTATCTACTGTTGTTGTTTAATCATTTCAGTCCTTTACAGATCTTTGTTACCCTATATGAGTTTTTCTTGGCTAAGACACTGGGATGGTTTGTCATTTCGTTCTCTAGTTACAAATGAGAAACTGAGGCAAATAGGGTTAAGTGACTATAAGGTCAAACAGCTAGTAAGTATTTGAGAATGAATTTAAACATATGTCCTCCTGACTCTAGACCTGTTGATCTACCTACTGCAGCACCTAACTACTTGAATTACTATCAAATATAATACAAATAATGCATGTTTGAGGTCTATGACATATTAGTAGTAATTTGAATTGTGCAAAATATATGGTAATCTGGTAGCGATGTCTGACTCTTATTCATACCTACTCATGCTAGCTAGAATTATTTCTCCTCTTGGGATTGACTTTTTCTCCTTTTCCTTCCTTTTCTTTCAAACCAGATTGGGAAGGAAAATGACAATAGCCCCGCCTTCATACCATTCCAAACCAATCAGATTGTCCCAGCCAATGCTTCTTGCCCATTGCTTAGAACAATACTCATGTATATAATTTCTCAGTCCTGGGAAAGGAATCAAAATTTTCCTTTTTTACCTCTGAACCCAAACAGAATTAACATTCTGGCAAAATATCCCCATTTAAAACTTTTCTCTCTCTCTCTCTCTCTCTCTCTCTCTCTCTCTCTCTCTCTCTCTCTCTCTCTCTTTCTGTTTCTCTCTTCAAATATATATGTATGTATATACATTTATATGTATATGTATTTATATATATATATATATGTATTTTGGCTTAAGAGACTATATAAACATAAAGATAAATAAATTAAAGAAAAAGTTGTCTCCCCAGAAACATCAGATACATTTTTTTTTAAAAAAAATGGGCAGAGAAGGGAAGAAGATAAATGGAAAATTTCCTCTTGAAGTGTCATCCACTGGATGTGTTTTAACAGAAGATCTATGTAGACATGCCTTATGGCTCCAGAATCTGATGCTATCAATCTCATAACTAACTCCTTTTCCACTTCCATGACAGCTATTCTCTAAAGATCCCTTTCTTACGGCTTTATGTGGCTTCTCTCCTCTCCACTATTCTGATTTCTTGCCTCTTTTCTCAGTTTCTGATGCTAATAATCTCTTAGATTGAGAAAATACGTTTATGTGAAACATCAAGTCCCACTTTACAGTGCCAAGATAGGGCAAAATCTTCAAAGGTCAAAGATGAAACTATAGAGGAAATTTCTTTAGACTTTCATCTCCAGTGTCTTTATTTCCCTGGTAATACTAAGGCAATACTACATGTATATTATATTATTTTCACTTCAAAATAATACTACAAGTTTTATAACCACATTTTCCAGATGAGAAAACAGGCTTGCAGAGATTCAAGGAACTATAGATTTCAAGCTGGGATTTATTTTATAGGTCATTTATCTAAACAATGTAATTTTACAGTTGAGGCTACTGAAGTCCAGAGATTCAAATACGTGCAAGATCCAGATTATGAATTCATGCCATCAGTCTCCAAATCCAGCACTCTTTCCACTATATACTATTGCTTTATCCAGTATCACATAGCAACATTATTTAATTCAATTATTTTATATATATATATATATATATAATATATATATATATGCACTAAGTATCTACTATGTATATTACCTTATTCTGGATCTTGGGTATTCAAAGAACAAAACACAGAAGACTCTCCCTTCAAAGAGTTTGTTTTGTGGTGCTGGAGGAAAAGGAAATTCAACATGTAGATAAATAAGTACAATCATATCATTTGAAGTGGGAGAAGGAAGTTAGGCAGAGAAAACTGTTAGAAACTGGACTAAAATTTGAAGGCAGATATTCATTCTGAGAGGGTATGCCAGGGATTGGAGGAGAAAACAGGTCAAGGAAGAAGGATATTGATGGAAAGCATACATCTGCAAGAAGGAATTCAGGCTTAGGCTAAAGCATAGAGAACATGAATACAAGTGATCCAAAATAGCCCTGTAAAGATAGGGCAGAGACAGGCTGCAGTGAATTTTATAAGTCTGTCTATTGACCTGATGGCAATAGGATAAAGATGAAAATCTCTGAGCAAGGTAGTGACGTAGTCATGTCTTTTCTTCAGAGGGACTATTTTGAAAAATTTATGGAGAATCGATTAGAGGGAGGAAAGATTAGAAAGAGATTAACCATAACATTGCAATAATATAGGTAGGAGGTGTTAAGTGAATGAACAAAAGCCATATTAGTAGACAGAATGCTATAGGTGGCATAAATGTTTTGAGAATCATCATTAAGTAGGTGTAAGATGAATTTTAATTTCTACTCATTGGGCATCTGTTTATGAACTTCTTTCTCGCATAATCATAATCTTCTGAAAATTTAAAGTCACTAGACTGCTGAAACTCATGTGGTAGCCACTGAGGCAGGAAAATATCAATCTGTAAGAATACTGCCCAATGACCTGGGGTTAGGAAAAGAAACATAAAACAGAAGAGGCAAACAGTGACTTGCAATTCAGTATCAGTCTCAACATCATGAAATAGTTGATGAGAATGAAGTAATAAGATAGAATAGAATAGAAAGATTGATATTTTATTTCTTCAGGAGATGGTATTCTGAATCACAGTAATTAGGAAAGAAAGCAATGGGAGTTTATTAACCACATGGCAACAAAATACGAGTAGCCCCCAAATCTCCAAGAAGCAAAGAATGGCAGATAAAGAACTATGTGTTGAGTTAAGAAGAATATGCAAATCCTTTCTCAGACACTTATTAGTTGTGCGACCCTGGGCAAATCACATCTTATCTCTTAATTCAGTTTGGTCTTCAATAAAATGAGGGGCTTTTTCTTAATGGTCTCTAAATTCCCTTTGCTTTCTAAATTATCGAACCTATGAATATGCTTTCATGTTACACTACATAAAAATTAGAGTGAAGAATACAGATTTAAGGTATATATTTATTGCAATGATTTTTTTTCCCCCAATGGAATAAGAAATGGAAAGGAATTGGAGATGAGAATAAAATTCAAAAGAAAGAGAAGGAATACCAGAAAAAAATAACAAACAAGCAGGGCACCTTTTAAACTTACTTTATGAATTTAAATACAATTAAACAAAAACAAGTTCCAGATAACATAGAATCATATTTTCATATGCAATACCCAACCATTCCCTCCCCCCCCTTCTTTTCTCCATGGAAATTCTCACCTATGATGGTGGTTCAGAGTTTTGTAACTTTTAATTTAAAAAAGCTAAGGGTATTGGTGTTGGGCATTATAGAAGAAAAATCTTTGAGGTGGGTTCTAGTTCTAATGTATTGATGATGTTATCACGGAATTACTAATACTATTTAATTACGACTACAGAAAGGTTGCTTCAAAGACAAATTCATAAGTAGCTCCTCCTTGATTCTATATTATCATTACAAATTTATACATATAGTCCACCAAAAAAATCACATTTCCCCGTCCCCTTACCGAAGTGTAATTTGGTTATGTAACTAGTCATAGACAGCTTCTCTGATGGGTTGAGCTCTAGAAACAGGGTGCCTATAGTTGACCGTTTAGTCTTCTTTATAGGAACTAGTTGAAAACCTTGTGGTGATGGCTATATTATTTAAAGAGCTTCTTATTCACCTCCCTTCTCTGGTCTCAATTAATATGATTCACTATTAGTAGTGAAATCTTTTCCTTATAAGAAGCCCTGAGAGAGTAAGATACACTGGCAAAGTATTACATGAAACTCCATAAAAGTTTCCTGAGAAAATGAAAGCAGAATAAAACAAACTATGGCAAAATAAAATAAAATAAAAAATGGGCTTATCCCATTTATATCAAGTCATATTTCTCAACCAGAGTAGCCCAAATTCATGACTTTTAAGCAGAGCTTGCCAAAGAACTTCTATTATTAGTGTCTACAACAACATACATTTCTTCAGCTAAGTTCAAGTCAGGCTAGCCAGAGGTTATATACTCATAGAAATCAACCTCTTTGATTGCTTCTTATGCTTATTAAGAGAACAGAAAGTCAGCTGAATGTAAATCTTTTAACACATATTTCACATTAATTCTATACAGGTTTAATGAAGCTCTGCAAAGTTGAGTTCACAATTATAGAACCTTTCATGAATTAGTTGCTTTTTCTTTACTGATGGGTTAAATGTGATGCAACATGTTAGCCACTCCATTAAGCCTTTCTTTATAGTGGCTTTGGGAATTGAGACACCCATTGCTTATTCACAGTCAGCAGATTGTGTATGCTAAGCCTCAGAAAACAGAAGTTTAGATATAATTCTTGAACAAGACAATGAAAAAAAAATCACTTTAAATGGAGAGTTTATTGATGATGTGCCCTGCACAGTTACCATGCACCTCGGGAAGCTGCCCAATTCATTTAAACCAAGAGAATCTAAATTGTACTCCAGGCAGGCTAGCATTGATGTAGAGACTAGAGGAGCTCTGACTCCTTAGCAATCCAGACCCATTTCTCCAGCCTCATTACTGGGTGAGTCAGTTTGCCTAGCACTCTTAAACCTTCCAGAGTAATCTCAGGACCAGGTGCTGCATCTAGTAATCAACATCTCTGAGAGTCATCTTTTTAGATCCCAGATGATATACTTCTACTAGTAGGTTGGGGAATGGCCAAGACATCAACTGACAGTGGTTTGGTCCCCTCAACAGTGATATGTATCATTCTGAGATGAGAGTACAGACTGAGGATTCCTGATGAGAAATATAGTGTGCCCAGAACCTCAGATGACTTCCTGAATAGTGTTATTAAATGGACAGGTGATAATATCAGTCATAGCAACTTATTCTCACAACAAAATTATTCCTCAGATTACCTTAAAGTCATTCAGAATGCAAACATAGACCTTGAGACACTGGACGGACATGGAATGAATATAGAAGGAAAAGAAATAATGGAAGTCTTCAAAAAGCTTTGAGTTCTGACATCTTTAATGCCGTGGAATCTATTCTGGCTGTCACCACACCAGATAAAGAGAATATTTTTCCATTGGTTATAACCAATATAGCTTCATTGTGACAATTCCATATCTGTGAAGGCTCTAAAGAACTAAGCCATTTGCATCCTAATTTTCCAAATAATCCACTGTCTTTTGGTTAACTTAAAGCTGACCCAGTATCCCAATAGCCAGCAAGATTTTTTCTTTCTTTTTCTTATTGAAGCTTTTTTATTTATAAAACATATGCATGGGTAATTTTTCAACATTGATCCTTGCAAAATCTTGTGTTCCAAATTTTCCCCTCCTTCCCCCTACCCCCTCCCCTAGATGGCAGGTAATCCAATTCATGTTAAATATGTTAAAATATATGTTAAATCCTATATATATATATATATATATATATATATATATATATGTATACACACATATATATATATATACACACACATATATATATATATATACATATTTCTACAGTTATCTTGCTGCACAAGAAAAATCAGATTTAGAAAGAAAAAAAAACCTGAGAAGGAAAACAAAATGCAAGCAAACATCAACAAAAAGCATGAAAACAGCAAGATTCTTTCATCTAGATATTTTGCTCTTCCTCATCTATTGTTGCTGTTATATATTGCTGACCTCTTTTACCTTTGGTTCTGAAGAATCAACAACTTTTTTTGATCTTTATTTCTTTTGCTATTGCAACTACTACTCTTATTAAGGTTTGGTGGAAATGAGTTTCTCTGACTGATGAATGCCATTTCTTTTGCACAATAATGTGTTCACCTATCAGTTCACCTATCATTTTAACTAACTGCTCTGACTTCTGCATTTGTTACATGTCACAGCTTGTAGTTTATTCAAGTAGTTGTCTCTTCAGCTGCCTGTGGCAAGTGGAAAAAACATGAATTACTGGCCTGACAAGCCCCAAACCTTGTATATGATCAAAAGAGCTGAACATTGACATGAAGAAGGGTACAGATATTCAATATTTCCCCCCTATTAACTCTGTCATGTCATATAGTGCTCTGTATTCTGATTTAAGATATTAATAGCCATGTTGCCAAAAATATCAATGATGTAAGGTCATTGAGTAGATTTTACTTTTGGAATGAGACTACAAGTTTACTGGCACTTAATTAAGTATTAATTACACTAAACTCTGCTGCATCCAGTAGTTGCTGGTTTTTGAGTAACTGCAAATTTTGTATGCAATTCTCTTGCCATGAAATCATTGACACTGTATCAAGAAGGGAGAAAAATAGAATTACACATAAGAACTTAGACGTGCTAATGGCAATGGAATAAGAATGAAAATATAGCCATAGGGAAATAGAGATAGGAGTGAAGAAAAGGTGAACAAAAATGAATTTTATCTGATCCTTCATCTGTAAGGAAAGTGTTGTTACTATCCCTATTTTATAAATGAGAAATGAAATTAAACAAAGTTTATTTATCTACTAGTATGTGTCTGAAGCCAGATTTGAACTTAAGGCTTCATGGCAATAAAGCATAGCAAATATTTACTCTGAGGGAAAAATTAAATAGTTAAATATCAGGTTTAAAACAGAAAAGGGACAAAACAAATTCTCCTCCAAAAATAATTCAAACCATATAGAATCATTACCAGTAATTATAACAAAACAATGAAAAGAAAAAAAAAAACAATTGAAATATTACACACAAGGCAAAATCCTAGAAAAGAATTGCAATAAAATCCATGGATGCAAATGCCTATGTATGAAGTATGGTCAAATAAGCAAAGTTCCTAATTCAAGAAAAGAAAACAAAAAGTTGTAGAAATCACTGAGAGTTGGTACAATAGTGATTACAATGTGATTCTGGAATGGTATTTTTTCCCCCAAGGAATATGCTACATAAAATGTGCATGTGTGTGTATAAAGTACTATCACATTCTAACATACTTCTACAAAGAAAGATAAATTCATGTAAAGAAATTCAATAATATGAGGGGGGAATGGCACAACACAATTGTATGAAGATCAATGGAGTCAGAATCAGAAGCAGCATAATCATAGGAATATTGTAACTGATTTCTTGGTGTCAATTTTTTCAATTGGAAATTTGAGATAATAACAATTCTATCTCTTACCAGAATTATTGTAATAATAAAATAAAATCATAGATGCTAAATGGTTTGAATAAAGTTAAAAGACAATGAATTCAGAAAACAACACTAGTTCTGACAATGAGCCAAGATAAAAGATGGGAAATTCAGCTACAGAAGCATTGAATGGAGATTTCTCTGTGAAAAGCTGAACATTCTGATTACTTTGATGGCAATTTTGTCCTTCAAACACTGCAAGAGGTTTGCCTTAATGACAATGTCAGACTTTTAAAATCTGAAGAAATAATAGGGATTTTTTATTCTAATCCTTCAAAAGGTTAAACCATTTGCTTAAGTAACTTGATGGGGAAATCAGATTGAAGGACTACTTTCTTTTAAATTATCATTAAATCAGCAATCTACAACCTGAATATATACTATACACCAAACATTAGGCTAGACACTGAGCATATCCACATGGTAGGTATAAATAACAGATACTTGTTAGCTGACTATAAGCTATTAATCACTTATTCATATATCGACATTTCTGAATTATTATTATTATTTAGGATTAGGGCTATTATTCCCAGATTGTGTCTTCATCTAACCTATTGGTTTTTTTTTTTAATTTTTTTGTTTGTTTGTTCGTTTGTTTTGTTTTTTTTTTGCTAAAGCAATTTGGGTTAAGTGACTTGCCCAGAGTTACACAGCTAGAAAGTGTTAAGTGTCTGAGGCCAGTGCATTTAGCTTCCCTACATCCATTGTTTACCAAAAGAGCAGGCAGGAACTCTAAGTCCAATTACAAAGTATTTAGTTGAGACAAAATAGATGAAGTGAGAACAGTAGAAAATCTAACAATGAAAAAAGGAATGAGTACAATTTCCCATAGACTAATAGGCTAGTAAAGAAAGCACTCTCTAGAAATGTGCTATAGTGAGAGAAGGATTCAAAACCTACCTCTATCATTTAAATGGTTTTTGATATTGGATGTCATTTATCACCCCAACCTTTAATTTCACCACCTATAAAAATAATTGGGTTGGTTTGACTGGAACAGATTCTGAAATGTCTTTTGGCTCTTTATCTGTGATCTTATGATCTCATTGGGGTATCTAGGAAATCTGTGGATAGAGTCAGGAATATCTGAGTTCAAATTAATTATAAATTGTGTCACTCTGGACAAGTTAATTTACTGGAGAATATCATGGCAAACCACTCTAGTACTTTTGCCAAAAAAAAAAATGGAGTCACAAGTCAGATATGAATAAAATAACTAAACAACAATATAATCTCATATTCTGATTTGAAAAAGGTCCTGGGGAAGCCTAATTACCTAGTATCCCTGCTAAAACACACATAAATGAATGCATTGGCTTATTTCTATGGTTTGCTTTTTAGAGGAGTCCAGTGATAGTTCCCTGCATCTGTGCAGTTTAAGCAGGGCAGTTCTGTGTTCTGCCACGATCCATGGCTGCTCTGCTGAAGCTTTGACACCTGAGGCTGTGCTCCATGATCATAGCTGCCACAGCTGGAGTTGACAGTGGACAAAATTGGCCCTCTCTTCATGGCAGTCAACCTTTTCAGCCGCCACTCCGAGGATCTGCCTTCTTCACTTGCTCTCTGCCTTTTCCTACTGGTAAGCCATTGGGGAGGCATGTTATCCCATTTTAGGGATGAGTGATTTTTAAAGAGTATTTCATCACATGAACCTGGAGCTCTAAACTGCCTCCATTAAAGTACTGGAAATTCTTTAGAGAGATGAGAAAAAGCAGTGGTGTCTTCCAAGTGTTTCTCCCATCAATGCCAAAGTCTCTACCCTACTTATTTGTGCAGGGTGGAAGCTGGCCTGCTTTTCTTATCCTCCCTGTACTATCACAGCATTTTCCAAATCTCGTCTCTATTGATGGTTTGTTTTGGTGGAATGGCATAAGCCAGTTTGCCTTCATTCTCCTCCTGGACCCATTTTGGACTTTTCCAATTCCAATAAAATGTCCCTATATGGAAATCTCCCCACTTCCTCACTTCCCTTTGTGTCTGACATTCCCCACTAAAATTTAAGCAATGTGAGGTTAGGGACTGTATTTCCTTTTTGTTATTTTGGTGTCTACAGAATCTGGCATAGTATTTGGCATAAGAAAGTATTGAATAAATACTTTTCCCCTTCCTACTTCTTTACATGTCTGTATGAATGCATATGCATATATATATATATATGTGTGTGTGTGTATATATATATCTATATATATATATATATATATATCTATATATATATACACACATACACACCTGTATGGATGGATGTATAAAAGAGCCAATTTATGTAGAAGATTTTGTGAGGTCAGAGATTACAATTTTTTAAAATAATTTTATTCCCAAAGGTGACTATCAAACCAAAAGCTGACCACAAGTTATTTTCATATAAGAATGAATCTTGAGACTATCATCATGTCCAGGAGGGGTTTTTCAGGAGCAAGAAGAAAAGGTTCAAGCACGAGTTTACCTTCTACTGGTTATGAAAGAAAAATAAATAAATATTTCTCCCTTTCTCCCCACTCTACAACCAATATTAGTTAAGTTATTCAAGGTGGCATAAATCCACATTTCTCCCCTCATTCACATTTATAGTCATGGGGAGTAAACAGCATGACTTCTAATTTTCTGCTTTTCCCCCTCCCTCTTCACTAAGCAAAGGGACTCTACATGCTGACCCCGCTACTCCATTTTCATCCTAGTCCTAGAATGCCTTGAACTTCATTTCTTCATACCACTGCTCACACACAAAGATAGCTTTGGAACAATGAGAATTTCAACTCTAGTCTCCAGGAGTTACAAATAACCTGAGGCTAGGGAAAGCTGTTACCAATCAAAGTGTGTGAGGGGCAACAGATTTTCTCCACCAGAAACACATGTTCCCATTAAAGTATTGTTATAAATGATAGCAAATTTATATACCAAGGTAATTAGTAGTGATCCCTAGATATTTTATGGGTTAAAGAGGATTTCAGGTTTTTTTTTCCCTGTGTTAAATGGTTATCTGTAGCCTTAAATGGGAACTGGTAATTGTGGCAAAATATAAAAGTTGTAAAGCTGGATTTTTCAATTTTTATTATTTTTTTAATCTCAAAATCTCTAGTTGCTTTTACAACTAAACTCAAGTGCCATCTTCTACTCAAAATGTTTTCTGTGTCTCCAGATAGTTGTGTCCTCTCCTCTCTCCAAAAATGATCTGGTACAGACCTTAATCTTTTTCATTCCTGACCTGTTTTCACCTGAAAAAATTTGTTACCCCTGGTATATAGGTATATAAAATTGGCATAGAAATCAAACATTACTGACAAAAATAATAAAGGAATGTAATTTTTAAAATATCCTTTGGTATGTATATAATTTTACCATTTGTTAAAGATGAAAGCAAATTTGCATATAGATATGATTATTTTTACATAAAGAAAAATCTTGACAGGATATTTGATATTTGTAAGGTCACCAAATTTTTCTCCAATCTCTCCATGACCCTATATGTGATCATGATCTGCAGTTTAAGGAGCCATGATCTAGTGTTCATTTTGTATTTTTGCTGATTATATCCAATCTCTTATCAACGAGAAGTACTGAGCTTCCAAAATTAAATTGGACTCTCTCCTCCCCATTCTTCTGTACTCCTCATCTATGAAATGTAGCGGTCCAATTACAGCACTTAGTAGATACTTGCAAGCTCTCTATCATTCTTCTCCCTCTTCTCTGTCTCTCTCTAATTCAATTTATCTCTCTCCCTCTCCATGTATGCATATACACAAATATATGTAGAGGAGAATCTATCTATAATACTTATATATGAGTATAAGTATCATTTTTACATATACACATATATGTATATATACTCACATTTCCATTTACTAAAATGTCTCTCCTGAAAAACCAACCAGAAATACTATCGAGACAATATATTAAACTCACTTATGAGATGTGTGTGTGTGTGTGTGTGTGTGTGTATGTGTGTCGGATGTATAGTGGATGAAGTGAAGGGAAAGCAAATTCTCATGAGAATAGTATGGGATTACAGAGAGCAATTAGCCACTGAAGGAACATATTATATTTCTGGAAAATATTTGACAAGTTTCCTAGAAGAATTGAGAATGGAATAGTACTTCCAAGCCAAATGGAAAGAAGTGTTACCAGAAGCTTTTCCTAACTGTCCCACTATTCCACTAGACAGAACATGTAATTTTAAAATGTAAGTTATCAAATTTCTAAATTGAACAAAGTGTACACTGCTAATGCTTGAGAGCAATATGCCATATGTGCCAAAAGGGAAATCAGTTTTTTCCCACATATTCAAATATATCCCATAAACAATGTAAATTCTATCATTAAGTGTTTTTTACCTTCTTATCAATTGTCAGTTTCAGAACTTTCATACATATATATGTATGTGTGTGCATATATATACACACATATATGTGTGTTTATTAAGTATATGTATTTCCTTTTCCTTCCCTGAAAATAAAGAGAAAAATTTTATATGACATTTAATAATTATAGAAGTTCCATAGGGACTAATATTAAATGTACTAGTTGGATCAAGAAAGTCTGGCTACAATTATCCAAATCATTTCCCAATGCACCTTAAGTATCCTCTAACGATGTGGGATGAAAGAATGTATTTATTACTCTCATCAAAGTCCTCAGTTTGATGAATAAACCAGTTTGCTTCCATCTGCAACTGTCTTCCTCATTTGATTCATCTCTCTCCTATAGCTATTGTCTAAACCAAGAAGACTCTGATTTCCCTCTGACTCTTTTATAAGCCAGTCTTCTACAGATATGGGTTTCTATTGTCCTTTAGAAAAGGCATACTAAGACAAGAAAATATCTTTATATAGTGATTTAGAAAATAAAGTGCTAACCAAATTCAAAATTTGATTATTTTTATGATAGCATGGAGAACTTGCTGGAAGTGTTTCTTGGTTTGGTTTGGTTTGGTTTGATTTGATTTTATTCAGCCACAATCTATTATATAGCAGCACAGGGAAAATATACACATATTTTTTTTTAATTGTATAAAAGCAATAATAAGTAATCACACTCTCTTCTGGCATTTCCAAAGTTTTCAAGAGTATTTGTATGAGTGTTGATCATGATTTTAAGTTGGCTTAATGAAAACAAAGGACTCCTTTGCCTAAACTCCTTTAATTCAAAAGGAAATTTTCAATCACGTGGGGAAAGTTTTCTAAATACCATTCACAGAAGGAAGGCTCATGATGAAGTTTATCACTATAAAATTGTAATCACAGGCAATAGGCTAGAATCAGCAGAAGTTTGGAATTATATTTCAAGTCATTTAATTCTTGCCCTCTTTCATTCCCATAGATGTGATTCAGTGAAATGAGGCATCCTGAGCAAATACTGTTTCCTTCACTCTTCACACTCTACTCCACAAAGAAACAACAGCAAGAAATGTAATTGGAATCCAACTACATTTATAACCATATAATTATCTTTAAAACCAATGCAAGTTATAATAACGTTAACCTGAGTTCTTGTAATAAACCTTGTTCTCAATTATTACAGAAGGGAAGGAATTCTGAAGGTGTAGACCCTAAGATTACTTTCCAGTTTTTTTGCTGCATAAAACTTACACATCTATCAGCTGAAATTTACTGGTGAGTTTCAAATCTTATTCCTCACTTTTCAATTCCTTCTGTTTCCTGTAGTCACGCTCTCCTGATATATTCCAGTTCTGCATTTATGGGTTGATGTTTGAGAAAAAAAAAAAAAAAAAGTATTGTGAATTGTTTCTTCTGAATTGGATAGTTTTGTTTAGAACTGTAACCAATATGGGATGATTGTGTCTCAGTCCCATGTGCTGTATTTAGTTTAGCAATCGGTATCCAGTTTAGAGGGTCTTAATATATTAGAGTTATTACAGGTCTTTAACATTATAGAAATGATTGGACTAATCTCCTGCATAAAATAATAATTATAAAATATAAATAAAAATAATGGGTTGGTTTGAACTGTTTGTTACTGCAGTTAAGAAGTAATTTCTTTCTACTGTTTGTCTAGACTGTGCTTTATAATACTTGTCGAAAGGGCAAATATTCCTATACTCATGTCTAGCTTGTTCAGCAGGAGTGTTTGCATATATCATTTCATGGGTCAGAGTGGTTACAAAGAACGAGAGGATAAGAAACAACTTTCTTGGCATTCTCTCTTTTTTGGTAGTCAAGTTTCCTAGATGTGTGGGAGAATTAAAAAAGCCATTCAGTCAAAGGATCTGGATTCAAATTCTCTCTGTCTCAGTCTCTCTCTCTCTCTCTCTCTCTCTCTCTCTCTCTCTCTCTCTCTCTCTCTCTGCATAAACTTAGTCAAGTCACAAGATGTCTAGAACTTAGTTCTCCCCATTTAAGATAAATGAATAGAACCAGATGATCTATGAAGTCTCTTCCAGTTTTTGATCTATAACTCTATTTTTTAATAAATATAGGCCTTTTGGAAAAGAAAACTCATTTGGGAGGGGTAGAATTGAGCTGGTAAGACATTTAGACTGGGCTTTTAACTGATAAAAGATGAAATGCACAGGGAGGAAAACAATGTTTAGGTAGTTTATAAAATATGGTAACATCACAAAAATGCTATGACAAACTGACCTGTTATAGAGTATATCTTAGTTTTTTATATAAAGTTGATCAAGGATGAAAATATGCTCTGAGATAGCAAAATGCTAATGGTATCTGCCAGAGCAACAAATGGTAGCTAATTTACCTCAGAGGGCTGAAATCTTGACTCCACAGGAAGTTATTTTGTCCTCCATTGCTCACGATAGGATGGGGTCCACTAGAGGTTTGGCTCAATTCCCAAGTGTAGCAAGTGTAAGTTATTACACATAGATTCTTTATTTTCTCAGACATCATTAGAAATAAGGAAGAATCATGGTCTTCCTGTGGCTTTCCCTGAAAGAGGATGAATATGAGACACTTGTCTCGTTTGATGAAATTAGTCATTTGGAAAACAGGTAAGCTTAAAATGACTACTCTATTTGTATGGTCTGATAATTTATTTTCCTCTTTTTTCCTCTTGAATTTTACAAGAAGGAACACATATTTCTATATAGCTTGCTCTATAATAAAGTCAAGACTCATCTTAGAAGATGTTTTAAGTCAGTATTTAATTTTATTTAATTATTTTTTTTCTTTTAATAAGATCCTAAGTCACTCATCAGCCATATGACTTTTGATGTGGCAAAATTTTCCAAAGTCATGTCTCTCCACGTATAGAAGAAGAAAATACAGAATTCTCCAGCATACATACATGCAAAACTATGACATGTTCCCATTTAAACGTGTTAATAAAAATCTAAAGATTCTTTTGATCTGTTTCCTTTTACATTGAGATAATGAACATGGTTTCAGAATGTTGACCATATATTCCTCAAGGTGGGTACCAGAAACATAGTAACAGCGTGTTTCTGAATTTTATAACTCTGCCTGAATTAAGATAAGGCGATGGCCTTATAATTCATATATTGCCATTAGATTGTTCAAGACAGATAGCATACATGATCATGTAAGAATACACATACAATTTTATCTTTGAAGCAAAGAATAAACAAAGGAGCGAGTTTGCATGACTTAGGGTTTTATTATATTATAATTATAAAATCTAAGAAGGTTTTGTAGCCAAATTCTATTTATTTAAAATACAAACACATATTTATAGATCGATAGAAAGAGGGATAGATGATAGATAGCAGATGATAGATAATCTCCAACTCAACTTTTCCTCTTTTTGGAAAGTTGGAATTTTAGGACATGAAATATTTTAGTTCAAAAGAATTGACAGTGATTGTCATGTAAAGGGCAATGGAGAGCTATACAATGATGTGAGTAGTCACCAATACATTTACAACAATAAATAGCAAAGGTGAAATGGAAATCTGGAGTAAAAGATATAATCAGGGAAAAATAAGTAGAAAAGAAGACTGGCAGGTAATGTTGATTTCCAAGGATTGAGAAAAATATATACTCTCTTGGAATTCTAGGATTATCAAGAGAAGACAGAAGAAAACCAATAAACATAATAGTTTAAATGTCGTATGGTGACTTTATGGGAAGACATAGGCATGAGTCACACGATGAGAAGATTAAGGTCGGTTGTGATATTTTTGGTTGGGGAGAAAACTCACTTAAGGGAAACCCCAGATCCATTGCAATATTAAACTTTTTGATTGCATAAAGACAAAGAATGGGTAAAGTAAAAGGAAAATGTGATGTTATATATAATTTAAGGAAGTAGGTTTCTACTTCAAAAGACAAAGACAAAAGTTTCCACTGAAGAGGCAATCTCAACCTGCTAATTTGATACAGAATTTACCATTTAAAATTGATGCTAAATTTGAGAGCCTGAAAAAAATTTAAGCACTCACACACACACACACACAAACAAAACAAAACAACTCTTTTGTTGTATTTATATGCAATATACTGGCAAGATCATTTTATTATTATTTAATTTATTATTGCACAGAACTGATTTAGTTATTTTAATAGTGATTTGCTCTGAGGCTTTATTTTTTTGAAAAGAAAAATTGGAAACTATCTATTGCAAAACGTACAGTGAGGAATGAGTTCAACTTTGGAAATGTCAAGGCCTTATTGAATAGTTTAATTTATATTATTTTGGTATTAATATAATGTCATGATAAATATGTATAACACTATAGATTTCAAGTAGGTGAAAGAAAAGGGAAATCATTTTAAAGGTTAATACAAATTATAGTAAGCATACAAATATACAGATGTATTAAAATGAATCAGAAAGATTTTTTAAAACACACCATTACTTTCTAGGACAACTTTTCAAAGAGTATTAGAGAAGGAAGATAGTTATTTCCACACTGCAATTTGAGTGGATGTTGGGGAAAATTTCTATTCCTAAGGCAGTTTTCATGGAATATCAGATGGTGCCCTTGACAAAGATTGACGTGTTAAAGGAGAAAGTTATGGAGCAACTTGAATAACTCAAAAGCAATAAATCACCACGACCATATGGTGTTCATCCAAGAGTTCTGAAGGAAAGAAAATGGTGTGAACTTACAGAGATATAGAAAAAAAAATAAAAGTAGATAATACAGCCTTAATAGTAGCATATGTTTTTTGATGTTTGGAAGGTTACCAATCTAGTGTGTAGGGGGAAAGAAAAAAAAAAAAAAAGAAGTGAAAAAGAAGTAAAAATAGAGGCAATCTAAGGAATGCTATTAGACTTTAAACTTTTCTTGTTTGGAGCAAAGTGCATATGTGAAGTATTTATAAGTACTATTCCTTTTTTAAAAAAATTTCATCCATCAATGTTTGGCTTAAGCTATCTTATATATTCATACTGTTTCATGAGCCAAATGGTTAAGTCTTGTAAACAATGAAATTTATCCTCTTGTGTCAAAACTAAAGACAGTTTGACCAAGCTTCTTAAAATCCACCAAACAAAATTACTAGACAATTCACAGAATGAATGAACTTTCTAATGGGAAAAAAAAAAGATATCTCATCTTGACCAAAAGAAACAGACCCAAGTCTCATCCAAAAGAAAATTTCTGAAGTCTCTAACATGTTAAATTGGGGACAAGAATGGAATTGAGGTTCTGGTTTGTCCTCTACATATTAATTTTTGATGTTTTTTTTTCCCTCTCCTTTCTGCTCCAAAAGGCTTTTTGTCCAAGGTCTCACACAATGGCTTGTGGACACAAGATGCATACTACATTTTTTGTTGGATTGAATTACAGCACACTAAAATAAAAATTAGAAATTATTATATAACAACTACTTGTCAAATTCGAATTCTTCTTTCACTCTACAATTCATTTCCCTTTGCACTGTATAGAGCTATCCTGGATACTAAATCTGGGTATTCTTATGATAAATTATTTTTGTTACAATGATTTCCTTTGTTTCTTATGTCAGGATCACTTTCAAATGTAACTACCTCCATCGTGATTTTGACTAAAGAAATTTTCCTTGCTGCAAAGAAAAACAGTTAAATAAAACTAATCAACAAGACAAGCATGTTTATAGCATATACAATATTATCTGCCCATATTTCCACATGGATGTGTCTTTTCCACCTTTTTGGAGGCAAACTTATCACTTTGGAAATACCTCTGTCCTAAAACCAATTGCACTAATTTGGGAGACTGGTTTGAAATACCATTTCACAAGGATGTCTAGCCACAGTCCTATCTCTACTCACTCAATAAATTTTCTCTCTCTCTCAGAGGGAAGTCTTGTCACTCCTTCCAATCTGGCTCCTCTTTAGAGATTGGCTTGGCCCCATTGAATGTAGACTTCCTCAGAGCGGGGACAATTTTCTTTGAATTTGTACCCCTATGCTTAACGTAGTATCTGTACATAATAAGTGTTGGATAAATGTTCTGTGTGACTGTCTACCAATAAATCTCTGTCTCTGTCTCTTTTCTCCTAAAGGAGAGATTCTAAAGCAGGGCTTATGAATTTTTTGAAATGTTTTGATAACTATATTATAATAATTTTATTTTGTTATAATCCTATTTATTTCATTTTTTGAAATATGAAATACAAAAATAAGCAATGAAAATCTTTCATTTTATGCATTAAAATTTCTCTTTGAAAGGATTATATATGTGTATATATGTATATTCATAAGTATGTGTGTATGTGTTTTATCAGGCTATCAAAGGGGCATATGGTAAAAAATAAAATAAAATAAAAGTCTAGTTCTGGCTTAGAACAGCATAAATCATTGACATTACTCAAAGCAACTTATCAGTATTATTTTAATTTGCATTGTTGCAGCAATTATACACACACACACACACGTAAATCTATAAACACAAATGTGTTATGTGCAGAGAATATATATATATATATATATGTTAATGTAATATGAGGATATATATATATGTCATATACATAAATATACACTAATATATTTAGGGTTCATGTGTATTTCCCATGTGCTTATATATGTCCATATGAGTATGACTAGATCTAATTCATACAGTGGCATAATAGATCTCTCTCTCTCTCTGTCTCTCTTTCTTTCTTTTTCTCTTTCTCTGTATGTGTGTGTGTCTATCTCTCTGTCTCTGTTTCTCTTTCTGTTTCTGTGTGTCTCTATTTATCTCTGTGTGACTTTCTGTCTCTCTCTCTCTCTCCGTCTGTCTGTCTCTGTCTTTCCATCTCTCTCTCTCTCAATCTGTATGTGTGTGTCTCTCTCTCTCTGTGTCTCTGTCTCTGTTTTTGTTTGAACCTGTTTCTCTCTCTCTCTCTCTCTCTCTCTCTATCTCTATCTATCTATCTCTCTCTTTTTCTCCCCCTCCTTTCCCTCCTTCCTTCTCTCTTTCTTTCCTTCTCTGTCTCTGTCTCTGTCTGTCTCTGTCTTTGTCTCTGTCTTTGTCTCTCTCTCTCTCTCTCTCTCTCTCTCTCTCTCTCTCTCTCTCTCTCTCTCCCCCCCCTCCCTTCCCTTCTTCCTCTGTTGCTCTCTGTATCTCTCTGTCTCTGTGTTTCTGTCTCTGTCTTTTTCTCTGTGTCTCTGGTTCTCTGTCTCTCTCTTGACAGTGCAATTGGGATTAAGTAACTTGCCACGGGTCACACAGCTAGTAAGTATTAAATGTCTGAGCCTGGATTTGAACTCAGGTCCTGATCTGGTGCTCTATTTACTGCACCATCTAGCTGCCCCTTAAATAGGTATCTCTAGAATCTCTTCAGCAAACCCTCCTCTGTGAAAGAGTTTGATTCTTCCAGGAGATTAGGGTCACATGGATAATTCTACTTCATTCTTCAGAGAGGGGATTGAAGTTTATACACTCCCATAATATTGCTAATATTTTTAAGCTTCAAGTTTTGCTCTTAAGTATTGTCATTTGGTAGGAAAGGAATCCTGCCGACCTATATATCTAAAGCTTACCTCCTTTCATACAAAATGGCAGTTCTACAAATACTGCATATCATAAATGTCAAATAAACCAATTTATTCAAGGAATCAGCAAACAGAAATAAGAGACGCTGCAATGTGAAATTATGCTGACAATTCACAGAATAAATGACTTTCCCACTGGAAATAGATATCTTATCTTTACCAAAAGAAAGACATCTAGATCTTACCCAAGAGAAAATTTCTGATGTCTCTAATGTGTTAAATGGGGGAGGAAAGATGGTGTTCTGTCTCCTCCTCTATATGTCAATTTCTTGCTATTTTTCTCTTCTTTTTGGGACTTTTCAATGAAGATGATCTGTTATTACATGTCTTCCCTCTCTTGTGCTCTGTGCTAGAAGCAAGAAGATAAAAATCTCATCTCTTTAACGTTCTTACCAACTCTGCTATTGGCACAAACACAGAACATCAAATAATTATTCACCACTAATTAGGATAGTTTTATGCAAATGGATGAACTCTGCTTATAGAAGTATGTATATTTCTCCTGGCTCTTCTTTCTTTGCTTTCAATCATTAATAATACCACAGCTCTTTCCATGTTTATTTGAATTCTCATTTGTTATTTCTGATGGTAAAATAACATTTCATTATATTCACAAAGACAATATTTGGGTAACTACTCTGTTTGCATTTCTGTATCAAATAACCAGACTTTGTCTGCATCTTTCCATCAGTCTTTTAATTAACCAAGGGGTGGCAGTGTGTGTATGCTGCTAAAATGAATCAATCTTATATGAAATTGACAGTTGAAAAATCAGAAATAACCAGATTTACTATGCTTAATTGCTTGCATTGTTGACATGAAGTAGGAATTAAGCAATGACAAATATGTATCAAGTACCTTCCATATACAAAGCCCAAATTTCTGCAACAAAATCAAATTACAAAATGTTTTCACCAAATGCCGTGACCTAATATATATCAAATTTAACCATATCATCTCTTCAAGAAACATTGTCTCTTCAAGTGTAGAGGAATTTCATAATTTTAATTCAATTGCAAGTGGCCTCTTCCCTATAGGAATTAAGTGTGTTGATCCCATGTTAATTCAGTCTATGGCTAAATATCATGTGGGATGACACAAATTTTGGCCAAGCAAAAGATGTGAAGTATTGTCTGGGGAAGAAAATGTCTCCAAAAATAGCTTGGAGAGGTGAAATAAATTCCTTGTAATCTCTGAATTTCTATGGCATACTTGAGCTTTGCTTTACTCTCTGAAGCTTGAAATGCTTATGTCTCCATAAATGAGGCATAGAACTATTTCAAAGACTGGGATAAACTGGACCACACTGAAGAATCAAAGGTGGGTAATCTATGTATTACTAGCTAGCTAAAGTTGCTATTTCAACTTACTGGAGATATAGAATTGAATGAGAGATAAAGAATTCTTCCTTTGCTGAGTCACCCAAGACTGGTCTTAGGCAGATTTTCTGGATGAAAGCAGATTTAGTGAATACTTTAAAAAAAACACTGGAATATTGACAAAATGACCTGTTTCTAAAGATATGACCCCACATTCTGACCCTTATGTTATTAGCAGTTGGAAAATTTTCTTAATTTTTCAAATTCCTAATCAAGAATTTAAAAGTAATTTGACATCAATAATGATCCAGCAGTGTCTCCACTGGGCCTATATCCCAATGAGAACATAGAGGAGGGAAAGGGATCCACGTATGCAAAAATGTTTTTGACAGCCCTTTTTGTAGTGGCAAGAAACTGGAAACTGAGTGGATACCCATTAATTGGAGAATGACGGAATAAGTTATGGTATATGAATGTTATGGAATATTATTGTTCTATAAGAAAGGACCAGCAGGATGATTTTAGAAAAGCCTGGAGAGACTTACATGAACTGATGCTAAGTGAAATGAGCAGAACCAGGAAATCATTGTATACAGCAACAAGAAGACTATACAATTATCAGTTCTGATGGGCGTGGCCCTCTTCAACAATGAGATGATTCAGGCTAGTCTTAATAGTCTTGTGATGGAGAGATTGATCTACACACAGAGAGAGGCCTATAGGTCTCACACATACACAGCATTTTCACCTTTTTGTTGTTGTTTGCTTGCTTTTAGTTTTCTTTTTCATTTTTTTCTTTTTTGATCTGATTTTTGTTGTGCAGCATGATAACTGTGGAAATATGTGTAGAAGATTTGCACATTTTTACATATATTGGATTATTTGCTGTTTAGGGGAGGGGGTGGAGGGAAGAGAGAGAAAATTTGGAACACAGGATTTTGCAGGGGTGAATGTTAAAAATTACCTCTGAATATGTTTTGACAATAAGAAGGTTCAATAATATAAGTAAATAATTGCTGTCCTGAAAAAAAATGGCCAGTGTTAAAAAAAAAAAGTTTAAAAAATATACTTTCTAATAACAGTTAAGCACATTTTCAGCCTAGGGGAAATTTGACTTCTCCCTAAGTCTCTCTAATTGGATTCTTTGTAGTTTAAAACTCCCTCAATGCATTTTTTCATGTTGTTGAATTACAAAAAAATTTACCTTTAGCTATAGGATAATATAAAGGACAAATTATCTGGTGCTTCTGTTGGATTGTTATTATTTTCTTTCCTTCTCAAAGAGAACTTTGCCATTAGAGAAGTATACTACTGCTACAACTGAATTGAATTTAATTGATGGAGGACTATGTAAAGCCTCACTTTGCCCTCCAGAGACCACTGGATCCAATGGTAAAATATAGATCAGGATGAGTGGAGATGCCTGGATGCAGTGGGAGAACTTGGCCTTTTAAAATTAAAGTCTTTAACAGGTCTCAGTTTGACTGAAGCAATGTCTAATCAGTGATTAAGGCTAGGTAAGAAATGAGGCAGAGAATGGCGTCTTTTACATATATATACATGTATATGTATATATTTATATATGTGCAACACACATATATTACATGCATGCATATGTGTGTATATGCACATGTATGCATGCATCTGGAAAGGGAGCACCCTCAGGGTTTCTGACCAAAACATTAAAAAAAATTATATTTATATTCACTCTGAGCCAATCAGGGCTCAAATAACAACCAGGTAAGTCTTGGCATGGGACTTAATCATTGAGAGCCAGTGTGATCTGGGTTTAAGTCATGTTCCTTGCCTCTAAACCCCAAGATATCTTGCAAAGTTTCAGTGATCAAAATTTCCATTCTGTAAGATACTGTCAAGTTAAACATTGAGCAAAATATGCTACCTTTATTGTGAAGTGCTGCATAGTGAACACAATTCTTTTCACTTTATGTGGCCATCTGGTGAAAGTCAAGATAAGGGAACCTTACAGCCTATCATATCAAGAAGCTGGGAACCTCATCTTTGTTCTCAATCCCCTTGAATGTGTAGGTAGGCAGGTGATAATTTCAAAAGTATTTTCCAAATCTAGAACAAACAATTTTCCCATTAAAGTTTGAGAGTATCATATCCTTCAGAAAAATCTGATATATACCAGCTGCTCTCCTTTGAAAACTGTTTGTGAATTTAAGATGAATTTCAACTAAACAGAAAAGTTTACAGACTCTGCCAGGAACCAGATAAATAAGAGATGGAGAGATCCAAGAGAAATATAACTTGAAAGAAATGACTCTTCCTTAGGAATCTGATGATTTTTAATATACCATAGTATAAGTAATGTATTCAAAAGTCTTAATTTTAAATATCTGAGATAAAACTGCTTAAAATTCTACTAACATTGAGGAAAATACTTGAGAAAATTATCAAAATAAACTATATACAGTTATATTTTGAGCTTTTGCCACAAATATATATAGTATGTGATTCTTCAATGTGCCAGATATAAAACAGCTTCTTAAAAACCTCTTACAACTTATAAACAGAGAAAGATATGATTATTTTCTTACTTGTCACCTTTCAATATGAAATGGAGTTTCAGTTCCTTAATGCAAAGAGTTCACCGAATATCAAGATATTCAAAAGACCCTGCTTATAAAAACTTCCCATTCTCTTTCTTTCAATTAACAATTTTGATTTCATCTTTATAAACAGAGCACCTAGTGTAATAGGTAGCTACTTAATAAATGTTGATTTATTGATTGATGGATTTAAAAGGATTATAGGCCATGTTATGAATCTGTATAGAAATATTGGAAGGTAATGGAAGAAGTATTGGACTTGATCTCAAAATAATGACAATACTTAACATTTACATAATATGCTTATTTTTAAGAATCAATATATATATGTGTGTGTTTCTGTGTGTGTCTATGTACAAATATACAAATATGTTTTTGTCCTTAATATAAAATGATGGTATATAAACAAATATCATTATATTCACTTTAAAGATGAAGAAATAGAAGGTCAAAGATTGCTTGGGTTCAATTAATTGGTAAGTGTCCCAAATGGAATTGCTTTTCCATTGTCTCCTGCCTTCTAATACAGCTGCCGTTTGGTTGTCCTTCATGCTAGATGTAGATTTGAATCTCAGTTCTGACATTTCCTGGATATTTGACAACAAACAAATAAGTTATGATGCCTAACAGATTAATAGGATCATAGTTTTAGTATTGTAGGGGACATTAAAGGTCATTTAATACAAACTTCCCATTTTAAAGATAGGAAAAAAAGAAAGGAAAACAGAGAAATTCAGCAATTTACCCGGGGTTACACAGGTAAGTGATGGAAAAATGATTCAAAAATAAATCCCTTTATTCCAATTTATCCTTTTAGTTTTTTATTTCTAATTTTAAATTGGGAGTTGGATCTGAGCAAGAGAATGTATGAAAATCTGCTCTATACCTAACTGTCCAAATGTCAAGAAAAGAATAGAGATGAGAGTCCGATTGTGTATATTTCTCCTTGCCTTTTCATCATCTCCTCCCTGATTCTACTTTACAAAGATTTAAGGGTGTCAAGGAAAATGTCATATTTCTACTCACAGTGCTGAAATGAACTGGTAGCTACCAACTATAATCCTGATACAACAGAGGATCTAATTTCCCCCACTTTGCCATGCTCCATACCATCTCTTTCCCCCATGCCCTTGACTGGCCAGTGAACTCTGAAGACTCCTGAGTTTTCTATCTTAGATACAAGTACTAGCTTTCTCAACTAGAATGTGAGCTTTATGAGAAAGGACTCTTTCTTCTGTCTCTCTCTCTCTCTCTCTATCTCTGTGTATCTCTTTCTATTTCTATCCCAAAGATGTAACATGATATTTTAAACTTAGTTCAATTTGTATTTGTTCATTCATTAATTAGTAGAGGGAGTTTCTTCAGTAAGAGGTTTCTATCTTCTTCTGAGATGTCTTTCTCAATACCAACTAAAAACAATGGCAACAACAAATTAGAACAATAAGACTTATGATACTTATTTACTAAGGTATTTAATACTTATGATAATTATTGTGAAGAAATTGCTTTGTGAATATTAAAGCATGATTATGTATCAATAATTACTCTTTTACAGTATCAATTTTTGGAATGAATTTCAAAGAAGAAACATTATTATCATTAAAAAAAAACACTTCTTGTAAATTGCCCCAATTAAAATTTGATGTGGCATAATCCTGCTTATGAGGCAAGCTAGAATTTTTAAAATATCATATTCATTGATAGAAAATTCATGTTTTGTAAAGTTTGGGAAAGATCATTGCTAGATGTCCATTCTTTTCCTGTTATTTAGACAGAATATCTATGCACTGCTCTCCATATGGCAAAAACAAAATCTCAAAAAGCTTTCTTCTTCACAACAGTTTACGTCAGATACCATGCCTTGAAGAACATACATGTCTTGCTGAGGACACTAAAAAGAACATTTTGACATGGTAAGAACACTAAGGTGTGATTGTCTTCTATTTTTAAAGTATGGGTTTGCTAGTCTATCTATCTAAATAGATAGATAGACTAGCAAACCCATATATGTGTGTGTGTGTATGTGTATACACACACACACATACACACACACACACACATATATATATGTATAACATCTTACCCTTTCCTGATTGTATCTAAATTAAAAGATTATAATAACTTTTCATTCTGGTTAGATTTTAACCATTTTCACAAGTGTTACAAATATATCAGGTTTCTCAATTCATGTAATTATTTACTAAAAGCCACACAAAATAAAATGGATAGGATTTTCAGCTATGGTCCCTTTAAATTGAAGAAAGCCAGCCATAACAGAATATTGCAGGATAAAGTATAGAGTATAAGTGGGATTTGGAGTCAAAGGAACTGATCTTGAATTCTAACTCTGCAACTTACTGTATTTTTGTTGTTGAAGAAATCATTTAATTTTGGGAGGTTTCAAATTCCTTATCTTTGAAATGAAAAGGATAGATTAAATGAATTGTAGGGATTTAACAACTTCTAACAATCTACAACCACATGATCCCACAAACAGCATCCAAGCTAAATAAATCATTGTCTGAATGTGTGTTTTCTTATCTTAAAGAATTTCCCTAAAAACTGTGGTTAACAAAAGACCCTAGCTTTTGGGATAAGAATTCACTATTTGACAAAAACTGCTGGGAAAATTGGAAACTAGTGTGGCAGACACTAGGCATTGATCCACACTTAACAGTGTTATACCAAAACAAGGTCAAAATCAATTCATGATCTAGACATAAAAAAATGATAATATAAATTAGAAGAACATAGGATCGTTTACCTATCAGATCTGTGGAGGAGGAAGGAATTTGTGACCAAAGAAGAAGTGGAGATTATTATTGATTACAAAATAGATAATTTTGATTATATTAAGCTAAAAAGTTTTGTACAAACAAAACTAATGCAGACAAGATGAGAAGGAATGCAATAAACTGGGAGAACATTTTTATATTCAAGGGTTCTGATAAAGGCCTCATTTTCAAAATATATAGAAAATTCACTCAAATTTATAAAAAATCAAGCCATTCTCCAATTGATAAATGGTCAAATGATATGAACAGGCAATTTTCAGATAAAGAAATTGAAACTATGTCTAGTCATATGAAATGATGCTCCAAATCACTACTAATCTGAGAAATGCAAATTAAGATAACTTTGAGATACAACTACACATCTATCATCTGGCTAAGATGACAGGAAAAAATAATGATGAATGTTGGAGGGAATGTGGGAAAAATGGGACACTGATACATTATTGGTGGAACTGTGAATGAATCCAACCATTCTGGAGAGCAATTTTATCTATGCTCAAAAAGTTATCAAACTGAGCATACCCTTTAACCCAGCAGCATTACTACTGGGCTTATATCCCAAAAAGATCTTAAAGAAGGGAAAGGGACCATATGTGCCAAAATGTTTATGGCATCCCTTTTTGTAGTGGCTAGAAACTGGAAACTGAGTGAATACCCATCAACTGGAGAATGGCTGAATAAATTATGGTATATGAATGTTATGGAATATTATTGTTCTTTAAGAAACAACCAGCAGGATGATTTCAGAGAGGCCTGGAGAGACTTACAGGAACTGATGCTGAGTGAAATGAACAAGAATCAGGAAATTGTTATACATAACAACAAGAAGACTATACAATGATCATTTCTGATGGACATGGATCTCTTCAACAATGAATTGATTCAGAGCAGTTCCAATCATTCAGTAATGAAGAGAGTCATCTATACCCAGAGAGAGAACTATGGGAATTGAGTGTGGACCACAATATACCATTTTCACTCTTTCTGTGGTTAGCTTTCATTTTTTTTTCCTTTTCAGGTTTTTTTTTTCTTTCTAGATCTGATTTTTCTTGTGCAGCAAGATAAATGAATGGATATGTATACAATGGATATGTAAATATTGGATTTAACATATATAACTTGTATTGGACTACCTGACATATAGGGGAAGGAGAAGAAGGGGAAAATTTGGAACAGAATATTTTGCAAGGGGTCAGTGTTAAAAAATTACCCATGCACATGTTTTGCAAATGAAAAGCTATAATAAAAATAAATAATTAAAAAAAAAAAAAACTATAGTTAATAAGTAGCAATACCCAATTACTCTGAACTATTTTAATGCCCCTTTAATGGCATGTTTATCCTTAATAAAAAGTCTTATAAATTAATTTGTAAAATGTGGAGATAAATGTTAAAATGATTTATTCTTGGGCTTTTGACTTTAATATACTTTTTTTTTTATTAATAAGTATTCATTAAGAATATAGTAGAGGAACTTGTGGAGGTAAAAACAAGATAGAGGAGTAAAGAAAGCATTCAACTGAGTTCTTTCCACATTCTTTAATAAACAAGTTCAAAGTAAGGTCTCTAGTCAAATTCTGGAATGGCAGAGCCAACAATGTCACAGACAACTATATTTTTCTAGCTCAAGACAACTTATGAGGTAAGAAAGAGAGATCTGTGACATGGATTTGCAGGCCTACCCAAAGTCCACATGTGTGAAATGCCAATGGTGGGTTATGATAACCGAAGGAGCAGTGATTTTGAAAGCTCTTAAACAAGAGACAGTAAGAAGATCAAGGAAATGTTATGAAAACATAATAGGAGAGTCTTGTGCTATCACTGGATTAGATCATTTTCAAACTGCCTTGCCAATACCTAAACTTGGATGCCATGTATCCAAAACTAAGAGTAAGCATTATCTTCAATAAATATAAATTAGAAGCCTTCTCAGTAATATCAGGGTTGATGCAAGGATGTCTATTAAAAGTAGTATTTTCAAACAACAAATCAAGAAAACAGATGAACAAGAGAAAACATAAGAATAATTGGACTAAATGAAATCTATGGCCAAAAAAAAAAAAAGAACTTTGACAGAATAATACAATAAATAATTAAATAAAACTGGTAGTGATAGAACAAGAGAGTAAAGTAGCAATAGAAAAAAAAAATACACCAATCATTACCTCAAAGAGATTTTACAAAAGAAATATATAGGGATGTCATTGCTACATTTTAAAACCCCAGATCAAAAACAGAATAAGAAACAAATTAAAACAATCACTGCCAGAATAAACAAAAACACAATTCAAATATAATAAAAGACCAAAAGTTCTGGAAAAGTACATATCAACAATCAAAAGAAGCAGAGTTGCAGCCAAAAATAGTATGTCTAGCAAAATTGAGTGTGATATTGAACCAAAAAAAAAATGAACATTCAATAAACTCTAGAATTTTCAGGATTTTGTATCAAACAAATTTGAACACAAATAAAAATTTAACATGTAAGAGCCAACATCAAAGACTATTTTCAAGGGATTCAGCAAAGACAAACTGTTTATGTTTTATACATGTCTAAGACTGACATTAGGGTTTAGGGTAGAGCTGGATATGATATGATTCTAAAAAGAAAAACTGCTAGGAAAAGTTTTAAATCAATACATTTAACAAAGCATTATTTAATATTGCACTAGAAATGCTAGTAACATAACATCATATGCTGTATAAATACTAGTAACATCATAACAATAGAAGAAATGAATTGAAGGATTAGGTATCTAGGAAACAAACTATCACTTTTTGCTGATGATATGATGGTATATTTAGAGGTCCCTAAAAAAAAAAAAAAACTCACTAAAAATAATTGATACAATTAACAATTTAGCAAAATAAAAATGTCAAATTCTGTATGGATTGTGGAACATTTGCAACACTAATGAATTATTGGCAGAGTTAAGGCCAATTTGGAACTATACCTTAAGAATCATAAAACTGGATATTTTCTGATTCAACAATACCACTATTAGGTCCCCATCATAAATAGATCAAAGAAACATTACTGATATTTTTAAAGAAAGAACACATCATTGTTGTGTTAGCACCTATGGTGTGGGTAGTGGTGAAAGAACCAAACATTGGCATTCTGAAATCTGTTTTTAGATAAAATAAAAATAATTATAAACATTTGGGAGTCATATATCCTATAAGTTTTTATTCTACTGCCTCTCCAAAAGTCAAGTCCTTTAATAGTATGCAATGGGATTCTACTAGATTTTGAAAGTTAAATGCACTTTTTTTTATTATAGCTTTTTTATTTACAAGTTATATGCATGGGTAATTTTACAGCATTGACAATTGGAAAACTTTTGTTCCAATTTGTCCTCTCCTTCTCCCCACCCTCTCCCCCAGATGGCAGGTTGGCCAATACATGTTAAATATGTTAAAGCATAAATTAAATACAATATTAGTATACATGTCCAAACAGTTATTTTGCTGTACAAAAAGACTTGGTCTCTGAAATAGTATACAATTAGCCTGTGAAGGAAATCAAAAATGCAAGTGAATAAAAATAGAGGGATTGAGAATTCTATGTAATGGTCATAGTCATCTCCCAGAGTTATTTCCCTGGGTATAGCTGATTCAGTTCATTACTGCCCTATTGGAACGGATTTGGTTCATCTCATTGTTGAAGACGGTCATGTCCATCAGAATTGATCATCATATAATATTGTTGTTGAAGTATATAATGATCTCCTGGTCCTGCTCATTTCACTCAGCATTAGTTCATGTAAGTCTTTCCAGGCCCTTCTGAAATCATCCTGTTGGTCATTTCTTACAGAACAATAATATTCCATAATATTCATATACCACAATTTATTTAGTCATTCTCCAATTGATGGGCATCCACTCAATTTCCAGCTTCTGGCCACTACAAAGAGGGCTGCCACAAACATTCTTGCACATGCAGGTCCCTTTCCCTTCTTTATGATCTCTTTGGGATATAAGCCCAGTAGTAATACTGCTGGATCAAAGGGTATGCACAGTTTGATAACTTTTTGAGGATAGTTCCAAATTGCTCTCCAGAATGGCTGGATGTATTCACAATTCCACCAACAATGTACCAGTGTCCCTGTTTTCCTAAATCCCCTTCAACAATGCGCATTATCTTTCCCTGTCATTCTAGCCAATGTGACAGGTATATAGTGGTATCTCAGAGTTGTCTTAATTTGCATTTCTCTAAAAAATAATAACTTGGGACATCTTTTCATATGGCTAGAAATAGTTTCAATTTCTTTGTCTGAGAATTGTCTGTTCATATCCTTTGACCATTTATCAATTGGAGAATGACTTGATTTCTTATAAATTAGAGTCAATTATCTCTATATATTTTGGAAATGAGGCTTTTTTCAGAACCTTTGATTGTAAACATTTTCCTAATGTTAAATGCACTTTTAATGTATTGGGTAGCAATCACAATTTTAAAAAGTATTTCCATGGTAAATGTTGATACATGTTCTTGACATCTGTAATGTAATGTTCTTAAGCTATGGAAGATCAAACAGAACAGAAAATTAGTTATTACTCTTCAAAATTAGAATTACTAATATTTCTATTTTAGTCCCATTTTAATTCACATCCAAAAAGTGATTTTCATAATAAATGACATATTTTAAAAATCTCATGAACATAAGTTATCAGGTGTCACAAGAATGACTCATCTCTTAATGGGCAAGTGCACAGAGAATGAAAAGGAATGTAGGACTACAAAGTGAACTTTAGTAATCCTCCTCCCTCAATAGTTAAGACACTACCAGAAGCAGCTAAGTAGCTTAGCTTCGTTTTTTTTAAGAGCATTTCAAAATGTCCTCAGACACTTATTGGCTGTATGTTGCTGAATCAAATCATTTCTCCCTAATTTGCCTTAATCAAGTGGAGAAGAAAGTGACAAACCACCCTAGTATTTTTGCAAAGAAAACTCCATGAATTGAATGGTCTCTGAAATCACAAAGAATTGTATATGACTGAACAATAACACTAACAGAAAAAAAGTAGTGCCAGAAACAGTTGTAGTTCCAGGTGGAGTTTTCACCTAGGACAATAAAATATAGCTAAACTAAACTTAAAAATATGCACAATAATTACATTGTTAGATAATGACATCTGGAACCTGAAAATACTAAGAATTATTTAAAATCAATTCAATTTAATAATTTGATATCAAGTTCTCCAGCAACAGGTATTGTAGACCTTGTCCTTTGTCTAAAATCCAAAATGCTCTTTTTTAATTTTTTTAACTCATTGACACAGTTAATTCCTTCCAATTTATCCCACATATTATAAACTTCCCCCCTGATTATAAGCCTTCAAAAGCCCACTTTTATCCTTTGAATAAAGCCCAAACTCCATACATGTATTTTCAAAGACCACCATTATCTAGTTCCAACATTTTCTTTTTTTTTTTTTTTGACTTTTTTTTTTATTTTTTATTTTTTTAAATTTAATTTTATTTAATAATAACTTTATATTGACAGAATCCATGCCAGGATAATTTTTACACAACATTATCCCTTGCAATCACTTATGTTTCATTTTTTCCCCTCCCTCCCTCCTCCCCCCCCCAAGATAGCAAGCAGTCCTATATATGTTAAATGTGTTGCAGTATATCCTAGATACAATACATATTTGCAGAACTGTAGTTCCAACATTTTCTAGCCAATTTTATCTCTAAATATTTCCCTATAACAATTTTACAAAATCATGTTACTCTCTTTTAATGAATGCTCATTCTCATTTTATATCATGTTTTTGCTCATATTGTTCAATAATATCTACTCACAATATTTTCTTCTCATTTTTCCTTATATCAAAATCCTATCCAATTCTTATTGCTTAATGAAACCTTCCATTATTATTCTTCAGCACAAAGTGACTTGAACAGAACACCGGATTTGAAATATAAGCACTTAAATATGAATTTGAGACTTGTTATTTAGTATCTTTAATGGGAAAACTTATTTAATTTTTCATTCTTATCTCTAGAAGGAGGAAATTGAACTACATTGTTTCTAAACTAAAGCTAAAAGTTCTAAAGCTATGCTCTTATTAATCAATGTATACAATCTTTGTTAATATCACTCATTTTTTCTTTACTACCTAGACATACTATATAAGGTCTCCACTATGGACACTATTCCTTTATTCAACGAACAGAATTTTTTATTGCTCTCTTTGGATCCAAGTTCCTGGGAGCTGAATTACTGCTTTATCTTGCTCAAGTCTCTAAGCCATTTACTGTTCATCTATTATACTTTACACCTCCCAATTCTCTTTACTCTAACACCATTAGATATGCTGTTTTCACTGTTACAATGTAAGCACCTTGAGGGCCAGAATCTTCTTATTTGATTGTATTTATATCCCAAGAGATTAGCATAGAACTTGACACATAATTAGCAGTTAATAAATATTCAAACCATCTACTTGTCTGTAACTCTGCTTCTCTCTATTTTTCTGTTTATCTTTATCCATCCATCTATCCATCTTTCTACCTACCTGTCTATCCATCCATCCATCCATAAGCAATGATCATTTTTAAAATTTTTGTCTATTAGTGTGTTGTTTCTTTTTTTCTGGGCTTTCAGGTCATTGTGTTTAGGTTAGCATTCAATTAGCATATAACCAAGATTTTATAATTTATTGAATTGAATCAAACATGATCCATAAGATTTACCATCATTTATTTAAAATAAGCAACAAATGCTTTTTTGATTGCTGGATAGATTAAAGGAAAAGAATGAGAATAAAATCTTTGCTCATTTCTTTATCTTAGTTCTATTCTTAAAGACAAAGTGTTCAAAAATAAACTCAGAGCTAGCTTGAATTGTCATAAGTGTTAGCTCTTTTGACACATAATACTGTTTATTTGGAAATTCCCTCGTCATTGATCAAAATGTCTGAGAAAAGTTTTTTTAGATCATAAACAAGGAATTTAGGTTCTATGTCTATCTAGCTCATAAACCTGTTTCTAATTCCATACATTTAGAGGTGGAAAGACCTTTATAACAGTGGAATTGTGTACAATCTACTTTTTTTTCAAATAAGGAAATTAAGGCTCAGGGAGATTAAGTGACTTTAAAAAAAAAACAAAAAACAAAAACCCAGATGCCAAATGACTTTGAGTTGATCAAATTTTCTGATTTTCTAGTCTACAATCTTCCCACTGAACCTTGCTGATGGATACCCCATTGTACATCTGGGGAAGGCATGGACATTCTCATTGATGGCAAACAAAGTTTTATTGTATTCTAACTTTCTTTGTTAAACACTTAGGTTGTATCATCTGTACATTTGGGCAAAACATTTTTGCATGCATTTATAATCCTTCCTTGTGTTATGTCTTAAATATAATGTCTGCCATGTCTATCATATCATATATAAAATATTCCATGTTATCCTTCTGCATTTTGTTTATGATCTTATAGATCTTAATCATGTGTCCTCCCTGACTCAGAATTATAAAAAGCAATTTTGGTGCCTGATGCACATAGCACAAAATGTGTCTGGAACAAACATCGTGAATCACACGTTACAAGTAGTTAGAAATGTATTCTCAAATGAGCTCCACAATTTAGAATGTAAAAATAAAATGAGATAATTAATATAAATTCAGATAAGTGGGAGGAGGATTTTGTTATTATATACATTTTTAAATGTTCAAGAATACATATCTTAGATTTTTATATCCTCCAAATTTAGATTCACTGGAGTCAAAGCTCTGGCTATTTAGTCATACTTCAAAGTCTTCTCAGTTTTTAAATTTATAGGATGAAACTTTATAGGATACGCTCACAATTAATTCCTATTTATATGGTTGCTTTTTGTAGAGTCCTTTGTATAACTTCTAATTGTATGATAATTTTTGTTTCATTTTAAACATTTCTTTTTGTAGTTTAAAAATGTATTTTAAATTTAAATACAAAATGAGAAAAGAAAAAAAAATAAAAATATTGTCATGATTCCTGTTAGAACATAAGGAAGGAGTCAATATAAACAGTAAATTTATTTTAGAAATAAACATACTCTAGAATATATAAAGAACTGTGTCAAATATATAAGAATATCAATCATTCTCCAATTGAAAAATGGTCAAAGGATATTAACAGATAATTTTCAGATGACAAAATTAAAGCCATGTACAGTCACATGAAAAAATGCTCTAAATCATTATTGATTAGAAGAATGCAAATTAAAACAACTCTGTGGTACTACCACACACATCTCAGATTGGCTAAGATAATAGGAAAAAGATATGGGAGGGGGTGGGGGAAAACTGGGACACTAATATACATAGTTGGTGGACTTGTGAAATGTTCCAACCATTTTGGAGAGAGATCCAGAACTCATGCCCAAGGGGCTATAAAACTATGCATACCCTCTGACCCAGCAGTTCCACTACTGGCATCTAATAATCATAAAGTAGGGAAAAGAACTCACATGTGCAAAAATGTTTAAAGCAGCTCTTTTTGTGATAAAGAATTGGAAAATTTGTAAATGCCCTTAAATTGGGGAAAGACTGAATACTCAATGGTATTTGAAAATGATGGAGTATTACTGTTCTATAGAAAATGATGAAGCAGCTGATTTTAGAAAGCCCTGGAAAGATTTACATGAACTGATGCTAAATGAAACAAGCATAACAAGGAATACATTGTATACAGTAACAGCAAAAATGTGGGATGATCAACTATGAAAGATTTGGATCTTCTCAGTGGTTAAGTGATCCAAAGCTATATCAATGTACTTTGGACAGAAAATGCCATCGGCATCCAGAAAAAGATCTATGGAGCCTGAATGTAAATCAACAGCTATGTTCTCTTCTTTTATCTGTTTTTTTTTTTTCCCTCTTGCATGGGTTTTCCTTTTTGTTCTGATTTTTCTCTCCCAATATGATTCAGAGAGCAATGTGTATCAAAAATTAATAAATCAATGTTTTAAATCTGCCTTGTTTTTCTTTGCTTATTTGTGAGGGGTTTTGTGATTATACTTTTCCCCTCCTTCCCAAAGAAGGCTACAATTAAGCACACATATTCACACACACTCATATCTGTGTATGCATGTGTGTATACACATATATAGATAATTATCTATAATTATAATATAGATAAATATATTATAAGATAAACATCTTATCTGAAAGATCTAGAATTCCCCTCTAATTTTCTGCATCCATGCTGTTATTGGTTGCATAGGTTTTATTTGTACAAGAAAATTTTAATTTAAACTAATCAAAATTAATCATTTTACACTTCAGCAATGTTATTTTTAATGCTCTTCTTGACTATTGCTTTAATTTTAATTCAACACTGTATCTGCACAAATGATTTGGGCTATGATCAATAAGTAATTTATATCTACTCCAAAGTTTCTCTTTGTCTTGGTTAAAAAGGAATAAATGCAAGTCTGTGTGTTTTAAAACCTATAGAGATCCTTATGTATACATGCACATGGATATTAAGACAAGCACATAGCAATAAATGAACAAAATCCATTTTGTAATTATGTTCTTGCTTAATTTTTATTACATTCTCTATGTTGCGCATGTATGTGTATATGTGTGTATAGTATATTATTTCATATATAAAAACATATCACTCATATAGGTATTATATTATTATATTATTTAACCTGAAATGATTATCTTACTTAAATGTCCCCATTCTATTTTCTCCTTTTTTTTTTTGGGGGGGGGGGTTTGTCTTTTTTTTCTTACCTATATCTTCTTAGGCAAAGAATTTGAGGATAGTCATTATTTGTCTTTTTATATTCTTAAGTTACCCATCCAATACTACTTTAGCTTCATGACCTTTATGATAAAAAAGCTTCGAGTTCTGTCAGAAAATTAACTTCAATTTGTCTAGAAGGGGCACAATGTTGGGATCAGGTTACATTATATGGGGATGTGGCTGATGCGTTTGGAAGGCTCTACCATAGGTTAAACATAAATAATCTGTTCTAGGATTTAGGATGGTAATGTCTTTGGATTTTCCTAATTCAGATTTCCTTTGTGCCCCGTCTGCTTTGTTGGTGGAGTACAGTACCTTATATGATGATGAGCAATACTGTGATGCACCTCTCGTGTTTCATAATTGATGCTAAAATTTTTCATAATTAATGCTAAAATTGATGCTTAAAAACCTTGAGAGTGTTTTTGTACTGCTTCATCTGACCACCATGGGCACACTTGCCCTGGGCCTCTCCCACATAAATTCCTTTGAAAGCCCTAAACTTCAGTCATTTGAGTGAAAAAAATAGGTAAAGGTAAGAAATAAACAGAAAAAAGCTTTATTTTTATGTGAGAGTAAATTGAAATAATTGTTTCAGTATGTAAGCATGTTTATATTTGATCACAAATAAGCCTAAAGGTAGAGACAAACATTACTTCAGTATTCTCATATCTAATAAAATTGGTCAAAATTGGTCATCACTAATTAGTTTTTAAAGTGTGTATTCTGTCTTTTTTTGCAAATTAGTTATAAGGAAACCAAAATAAGTCAGGATTTATCATTTATCTTTGTCCTTAAATAATAAACCTCATTTCCCTAATTCTATGGGACGAGGAAAACAAAACAGAATAAACAGAAAGAAAACATATGCCCTAGGATAATAATAAGGAGCAAAATTTCCTGAATATTTCTAGGCAAGGATATGTTTAGTCCAATTTCACTCCTGTTCCTGAGACTTGCTTTGGGCATGGCTCTTCCAGATCACAGAATCTGGATTGTGAAAATTTGTGAAGGTTAGGACATAAGAGGAAATGAAGTAACTGTCAAGGTCATTGGATAAATTTTGGAACTCATTCCTCATTGTTCAACCATCTCGCAGCATGTGTATATGTTGTTTTTTTTCCTACCAAAAAGACCAGTGAAAATAACTAATTTTCTTTAGGAGAATCAAAACCTTTATTTTGCAATCTGCTTTACATGGAGCAATGTAAAAAGACACCAAAATACTTGAAATCTCATATAATGCCGATTAGTTAAAGATAGGAGAAAGGAAAAAGGAATAAAAATGAAGGAATGATAGAGTTGCGAAATGGACTTTGTTCATTTATTTTGATGAGTTAGTTTTAATTATTCATGATAATATTCATAATATACTGTTTAATGTCCTGTAGTGCTATTTGTAAAATTAATGTCAGCTCCAGAATATGAGGCCTCTGTAATGCTCAAGGCTATTAAAAATATGCTAAGAAGGACACCTTATTTGTGTGAGAATTATCTACAATAGAGATCAACAAAATGAAAGCCATTAATATACAAGTAGATATTCCATTTAGATAATATAATTAGAGCACCCACTAAGTGCAAAATACGTAAAATTATAAACTCATCAGGAAATAGAGCACAAACACACAAAAACTTGTGTAAAAATGAAAAAAAAAAAAACTGCTTTCTATCAGTCTAACAACAGGTCTATTCCTAGCTCCTAATTAGATGATGCTACCTTAACTTTTGAAGACATGTGAAACCAAAAAAAAATTTAAATGGGATTATATCTACATACACATAGAAATTACTTAATAAATGTTTGTTAAATTGGAGTACATACAGATAATGCACTTCAGGAAGTAACATGAAATCTTTTTAATAAGAATGTGAGCAGAATCCTATTCATGAGTTAGGAAAGACAACAAAACTATTCCTTTTATCCTCAAACTATTTGAAGAAAAGAGGAATTGTTAAAAATATATATATTATTTATAGGAAAATGAGGAAAAAAATTGTGAAAGCACTAAGAAAAATGCCAGTTCCCTACTAAGATTAGTAGAATGTAACCTACTTAAGATACAGGGGCCATGTCATTTTTATTCCAATAGAAGGTAAGTACCTTGAGGATAAGGAGTGTATCTTTTGGATTTTTATTCCCAGAACCTTGTACAATGTATGGTACAAGGACAGAGCTCAAAACCTTGTTGATTTGAATTGTTATTCAACAGTTTTTGATAGCACCAAATACTGTTTTCTTTTTTTTCCAAGTAATAATGATAAAATAGATTTTAAAATACTTTCCTCATAACAATTCTACAAGGCAGTTAGTATATATATTATTATAACCATCATTTTTCTTATAAATTAAAAAAAATGAAGTTCAGATGAATTATTAACCTGTCTTTGGTTCCACAGTGCTGGAGCCAGTATGAGATCTTGTTGTTCCATCATCAGAATGTTACCCAATGCATAATATTACCCTATTGTTCTATAAACAAGCAAACATTTATCAATTGGCAGCTATAGCTGGGAACTGTGGTAGAATATAGTTGACATATTTATTGGACTAGAAACAAAAATTCATTAATATAGGGAAGAAATGAAGAAATTCCTTTTACCAATGGAGACCACATCTGTTGCTCTGCAATTTTTAGTTTTAGGAGTCACCAGAGCACTGAAAGTTTGTGATCTTCTCTGTATCATCAACTCAGTGGATATCACAAGTGACTCAAATGCAGATATATCCTTTATATTATAATGTCTCTTCTCATTAGTAGTATTTATGAAAACCTGATTGAATCTTGAAGGTAATATTTACAAAGTGGTTTTCTACTTAAATCTAAAGCCAATTTCTTCCAAGAACAAATTCATAGAGAGCACGATACCAGAGTTATATCATTTTGTCATATCAAATTCCTTATAATAATGGTTTCACTTCAATTCAAGAAACATATTTTAGGAGCCTAATGTTCTATATAAAAACATTGATTTAAAAATGTAAATCCAAATCAGAAAAAGTGATGCAATTTCTGCTTATTTATGTTACATTGCTGCCAACAATTCAGCATATGACAAACCAAACATTATTTCTCCCAAAATAGTTCTGTCCTTCCCAGTGCTCTTTTCTTGTTGATGGCATCACCATATCCTCAGTCACTAAAGGTCATAACTCCAGTCATCTCTCACTATCCCTTCTACTTTACCCCTCAAATCCAATCAGTTTCCACATTGTAAATCTTGAAATTATTAATTCTTTTTTCTCAATTTCCCTTGCATCTGTTTCTTTTCCTCCATCTATTCTGTGATTATATTAACTGAAGTGCTTAAGAATTGCTTGTTGAATTGACTTTAAGTTGAATTAAAGCTACTGTCATGAAAATCTAGCAATTGTAATAATCTAGTTTTCCTTGAAATTATACTCTCCTTAAATAGCAAAATAATCTTGCAGAGGCACAATTTTGACTATGTTAGTCCCAAACAAATTATTCACAAATCTTCAGTGGTCCCCTGTAATGGGCTGAGGCTCAAGTTGATGCACTGAGATCCCAAGCCCATGAGGCTAAATAGTAATTGGACCATACTCTATTAATATATAAGCTTGGAGAGAGAATGGCCCCCGCCTACTCTTTGTGCAAGTCCTTATGTGTTGTATAGGAAATGACAATTTTGGTGGGTGGAGGCAGGGGAGTGGAAAAGGAAGGGGAAGGAGAGAAGGTTTGCATTGCCATTGCCACGGTTTTCTCAGCTCAGATTTCTCTCTGTTAGCTGGCTTCCTGTTGCAGCTGCCCATATTGCTATCGCAATCCTTCTTGTCCATATTGCTATCACAATCCTTATTCACCTCTTCACTTCAATAAAGATTGAAGATTTTTCCCTTAACCTGAATTCCTGACTCCGGCTGATTTTAAATATGTGGTCATCACAGTCCCCTATTGTCTCTCAAATAAGATAAAATCTCTATAGCCTGACACATAAATTTCTTAATTTTTTTTCCTGAGGCAATTGGGGTTAAGTGACTTGCCCAGGGTCACACAGCTAGGAAGTGTTAAGTATCTGAGGCCAGATTTGGTTTCAGATTCTTCTGACTTCAGGGCTGGTGCTCTACCCACTGCACCATCTAGCTGCCCCATTTCTTAATTTTTCTAAGCCACTATACTTACTTGATCCCAAGCAGACTAATTTCCTACCATCTAATCTTCTATCCGGAAACTCTTGCCATCTGCCTTGCAATTGTGTCGTCTTATATATCTCTTTCATCCCCACCTCTTACAGTCTTACTTTCAATGTTTTCCTTTGAGAACAGTATTATTATGCTATTGAGAATTCTGGGAAAGTCATGGCAAAAAAAATTCATAGGGTCTTATACCTTAACATAGCTTTCCTTTAACTCCCAAACATGAAACTTCCTTCCTAGATTATTGATTACTATTATATAATGACTAGCTCATTCCATATCAATGTTAGATCACTGAAGGCAGAAACTATCTTATTGTAGTTTTGTCTCAATATCTAGTACATAGATTATTTTAGGCACATAATAACCATTTAAAAATTCTTATCTATTCTTCTTTCCTCCCTTCCTGACTCCCTCCCTCCAATCTTCCTCCTTCCTTCCTTTTCCCCTAGTTACTCTTTCTTTCTTTCCTCTTTTCTCTTTATTTTCTTTTATTCCTTTTTTCTTGCTTTTTATCTTCTTTTTCCCTTCTCTCAATCCTTTCTTCCTTCCTTCCTTCCTTCCATCCATCCTTCCTTCTTTCTTGCCTCTTTCTCATCCTTTAATTTTCTCCTTTCCTTTTTACTTTCCCTAAGAATTCTCATTCTCTCTCATTTTTCACACAAATTCAACTTCCTTTATTTATTAAATTCATTTTCCCCAGATGAAAATGTTCTTTCCCTGCCCTGATTTTCTTCAATTATTTCACTTGATCTCATCTTTGCCCTAATGCCTGTACATGAACCTTGACTAATCAAAGACAAGTTCCTATAAAGTGGCAGCTATACAATATTTGTTTTTTCCACTCATTGTTGCTCTCCAGCTAGCACAGGGACTTGTTCAGATCAGGTGCTAAGAATGTTGAGTCTGTAAAATGGGATCCATGACATACTCTCAGGAGCTCTTGTATCAAGCTCTAGTATCAAGAACTGCTCTCTGAGCAGTTAGATATGAAGAGTTTTATGTTTATATTTAACATATTATCACATTTAATATATCTTAGTTAATTAAGAGAACCTGCTCTTGAACCACAAAACTATCATTTCATTCTGTTATTCACGGCTTGTATTAGAAAAGATACAGAGCATCAGGTATTAGAACCGAAAGGACCTTAGAGGCCATTTCTTTTAAACTCCTCATTTTAAAAATGAGAAAACTCAGACTCCAAGAGACTCAGTCATTTGTCCAAGATTATACAATTAAGAATGCAGGTCAAATACTCCAACTATAGACATAGCATATTTTTCATTGTATCCTTCCCTCCTTGCTTTCATTAAACTACTATATCTCCATAGAGACTTTATCTAAAATCTAATATCATTACAAAGTGAAGAAAAACAAAATTTCCCTAGTTACTTTCATTAAAAAGTGTGACTTCATTGAAGGCAAGGAAAAAATGTACAGAATTATATATTATGAAATGAATTGTGCATTTTTTTAAACTCAACAATTTAGAACATATTGGATTTTAGAAATAATATAGTCCAATGTTATAATTTTATAATTAGTAAAACTTGTAACATGAATAAAACTATACAAGTAATAGTTATGATAGTTGTGATACCAATTTAAGACTTTTTGTTCTAAATTTAGTGCCCCACTATATCATGTTGTCTAATACTTCATTGATTTCTTTCAGTTGTGCCCAGAATCAATCAAGTATTTCAAAATATGAAATCTTAAGAGAATAGTGTGTGAAGAGACCAATTAAAAATTCCTTTAGTCCATTTTTATTAAGGGGTAAGGTGAGAGTGGAAAATTTGTTTCTTGTTGAATAATTTTGCTGTTTTAATGATTTACATTATAGCACTATCAATCCATTGGATAATGATGCTTAAAGTGGGAAAAAAAAGAAAGAGAAAAAATGGAAGAAAGGAAAAAAGAAAGGAAGGAAGAAAAGAAGAAAGGAATAAAGAAAAGAAAGAAAGTAGGAAGGAAGATTAATGAAAAAGGAAGAGTAAAAGAACAGGAAAAGAAAAAATATGGGATTTCTAAAAGGATCATTTTAGTAGAAGTGTGCATTGACTTGACTCAAAAAGTCTAATAATAAAATAGCCTACATACTCTGATAAAGCATATTTTCATGGCACACATTCCAATCTGTCTATCAATTTCAAGGTCATAAAAATGGAACGGATTTCAAATGAAGGTTGATATTTTTATTGTTCTTTTTTGAAAAATGAATCAATTTAATCTCCCTAATAGTGACTCTAATTAAGGATGCAAATATTCAATTAATCTGGAAGGCACAGTAGGTTTCACAATGCAGTGAAATAATGTGAATGAAATAATTGGCCCAGTGACACAATTTATCTTTTATATTTTCCCAGTTTCACAAAGGAATGACTTCACTAAGAGTTATGTTTTATTCATACACTTGGGCTCCAAAACCCCAGTGATTTTGGATACTTAATTACACCAGTCCACTCACAAACAGCATGTGTGATTGAACAATTGACAGGAGGCCCTTTATTTATTATAGATATTTTAACACAGTGTTTGTGAATGTAGTATGAGCTTGAGTAGTATTTAAGTCACAATTTTAGGGAATTTTTAAGTGCTCCATGAGCTTCTGTCGTGTGCTTAAATAGGAATGAAAAGAGAATAAGTTCAAATATTCACATTTTAAATCTACCATGATCTACTCAGTGATAAATTAAAAGATATGGACCAAAGAATAACTAAGAAATCAGGTAGAAGAGTCAAGCTTCCTTTTAGAAAGTCAAAATAAATGGAATGGTCTTTTCGTTTTATAAACCTAGTTCTCTCACATGACAGTGGGTTTTCTTAAGTATTTTTAAAAGATATTATTGAAGTATCCAACCAATCAGGAATTGGACATGATTGTGAAATATTCTGATAGTATCCCAATCACACTCCAATGAACTATATTCACTAAAAATCTATTGGAGTGCAATTGTTGATCAAGAGACACAAATCAATCATCATCAGGGGAATCTGAGTATATGTTTAAATTAGAAAATGTGTATATGTTGTAATTCATGATATTTTCTGAAAATACTCATTTAATAGTAGTCTTTAGCAGTTATGTTTGTATTAGCAAAATTGTTCAGCGTAGCATTTTGGGGAAATATAGAATGCAATAATGTATTTTGTTTCAATTAAAGAAAGCATAGCTCTCCCATAAGATAAAAGAAAGAGCTGAGCATCTATAAGAATAAAATACTTGGAATGGTTTAATTCTTTAGGCTAAAAGTGATATGTTTTCCCTTTGTTCTTCAGAGCATAAGCTGATTTTCAGCCACACTAAGGAAGATCTTCCTCCCCCCTTTCCAATTAGGAAACAAACAGAGATTTATTAATGTGCACAGACAATAGAAGAAAACCTGGAACATTGGATTGAAAAGATGGGCCTTTTTTTCCTTCTCACAATTTTATCTTCACTTCTTTTTTGAGAACGTTTATCCCCAAATTTCCTATTACTTATGTAAATTTATATTGTGAAGGTCATCACTTGTTTTTTTTTTAATAAACATATATGCATTTTTTCATGTAAACTTTTATTAAGTTCAGGGATAAGTCATCTGACCTGATAGAGCACTAAGAAAAATACTATATTTATTTGCAGGTTTTGCGAGTCCTAAAGGAATTGCTCCTATTTACTGGATAAATAGTCTACACCTTGCCATGTGTATTTAAAAAAGACAAACACTATCTCTTTATAAATATTTGAATATCTTGTTTATCTAGTCTTAAGTATGATTTTAGATGAATTATGACATCCATTTACCCAAGTGAGTAAAAGGACTCTTGGGTAAATAAATCATTTTAAAATAGTAGTATAAAGCTATCTTCTTTAATAAGCAAAACTAAACAAATTTAAAATGGGAAAAGTTCCAAAGTTGTGATGATATTTATGATTCAGAAAGATCATTGGGAGTGAAGCAACAGATGCGGATTGATTCAGTGATTCACCTAAAATGGCGTAATTGGAGAGGCAATCTTGTACACATGTAGCAGTATATTCACAGATTCTCTATGCCCATGCAAGGTGCAATTTGATATATTAAGGAAGGCTGAGCATCAGATACAGTTTAGCTAATTGAAGCTGGGTTATTTGCTATGGAGTTACTTCGGCCTCAACATTGGATTTTGTTGGAGACATATATATATATTTAAACACATTCTTTGGTGTAGTTTAACCAGTTAGGAAATTGCATTAATTCCTGTGGGACAGCAGTGTATTACTACCTTAAAGAAGCATACAATAATAAGTAATTTATTTGACTCAACATTAATAATCATCATTGGAACTAGTTTATAACATGATAATTAATAAATGACTTCTAAATATCAAAGTGCTATTTAAAATATAGGTATGAGATATGAGTACCACACCAAGGAGGAAAAGTTATTAGTCTGCACCACTAATCCCTTTATTCATTCATTTATTCAGTAACAATTTATCAAATGCCTACTATGTGCCAGGTTCTGATCTTGAAATTGGAGATATCAAGACAAAAAAAAAAAAAAAAAGCACATAAGATGCATCACATATCAGGAAAAAATTATAAATGAATAATAACACATATACCCTCTTATATATACATTCTCACATATACCCAATTCATATGAATAATTCTTACCAATAATAAGAGTTGGTACAAAGTATAATGTTAACTTTGACATTCTTAAAGTTTAAGTTTTAAAGTTTTTCTAAGATACTGATTTTCTTTTTTAAAACTCACTCATACCCAGGTACATTTAAATTAAAGATGCCTACCCCCCCAAAAAATAGAGAGGCATTAGGATTCAGAATTCATAGAAATGCAGGAGTGGGAGCTGGAAAGATTGCCACATGAGCATCATAAGGATGCTTGTGAATTTCTATCGTCACTCTATTTTCCTTATCAGAGGTATCTCTAATGTCTTTGTTCAAGTTCAATGTTAAGACAAAATGACCTATCTACAAATCAGCCCATAGTTAATCAAAGGAATTTTACTAAGGGTGTACTTAAACCTGTCTGGTTGCACTCCCTCATCTCCAAATGAAAATACATGTAGTCACCAGGGCAGTATATGATGAACATGAAGATTAGCATGGCCTTCAGAAAGCCAACTAACTCTGAGAGGACCTAATTGCCTATGTCTCGGACTTTTTCGATCTTTAGGTGACTATGAAGTTATGTTCAGTAAGCTTGGATCAATTCTGGGGACACCTTTCCCTCATTTTGGGGAAAACTAAGCTTCTTCTCCTCCCTAAATGTAGTAGAACCAGGGGAATTATTTTGAGATTTTTTGGCAAGAATACAATTTAATAGATTTTGAGGTGTTGTGCAGAGTTTTAACAAATTATTAGTATTTAGGAAGAATGATAAATTTTCTGAAGATACTCACAAACCAGCCATACTTTCTTAAAAGAATCCCTGAGCAGATAAATTCTCTAGACTCCAAAAGAACACCTGAATTTTTATTTTTTCTTTCTTTGAGATCTTAAGAAAAAAACTAAGTAGAAATAAAACACTGCAAAGGTGTCTACATAGGCATATATATTCCCTTACCACATCTGGAAGACCAACACTGATGTCTTTTTACTCTGTGATAATATCCCAATATGAAGAGAAACAGGTCATAGATTGGCTTCCATAAGTCATCACACTGGGCAAAGTAGGAAAGAAATTTAAAGGAGAGAATTGTTCAAAGAGGAAGCACAGAATGGAATTAAAAATACATCATTTTCCCTCCCCCAACATTATTCACATTTCCAATTCAGCCAGATTTAGCTGAGGTACTATCTAGATCACAAAGCTAAGATATACTTAGACACAATTGATTTGGTATTTTGGGTTATCTTAACAGCTGATTTGTATTGCTCCATAGTCGATTTAATTGACTGCCACATAATTGATAGTTAATGCAGCTGAAGATTTCAAATTGATCCTGTCACAGCCAATTTGGTTGTATGGTTTAATCAGGATCTAAGAGTATTGAAGAAAAAAGGGAAAATAACTAAAATGCAAATAAAAAAATGAAAAAAAAAAAAAAAAAAAACCTCTTACATACCAGAGGTAAGAGCCTCACATGCTTTCACATTAGTTCTCATAATGTTTGATTCTGACAATTATTTTCTCATAAGAAGTCTTACCTACTACAGTCCACTGTCTTTTTGGCATTCCCTCAGACTTCCAGTGCCAGACCACAGTTCCTTTGGCTAATGTTAGACTGATTCTTATCCTTAGGGAGCTTCTTTTTGATGTCTTTCCCAGTTTGATCATTCATGAAATTACCAGAATTTTGCAGCTACATAGAATATAGCTTTTCAAAATGGTTCCTCCCAAGTTTCCAAGATTATCTATTTCAAACTCTGGAAAATACAGGACATAAATAATTCTCCATGGCATCTAAAAACAAACCATATACTCTTAGATTTGAAATATAAACTAAACACTATTTAGAGTCCAAGAAAAGTGTTGGATACTTATCTCAATTTATTTTTTTTTTAATTTTTACTTCACTCTGCCTCCTTCACACACAAAACACATGCATATACAGCTTTAAAGTATAAAATATGACATTTGAATTTTAGGATGTGGCCTCTAGTATAAGTCACAAGTGAATTATAAAGTGTAGAGGAAAGTAGTATCATGACCAAGTAGATCAATGACCAAAAAAAGTGAAGTTTCATAATGTTATGCTTCATGAATTTTCATCATATTGGACCAATTATTTGTTTGCTACTTTCTTATATTGTGGGTCCTAATTAGCACTTCAGAAAAATACTATGAGAGAGTTTTAAAATAAATTTGACAAAACTTGTCAGTAAATACTATTTGTACAGTTCTAAAAAAGAAGTAGAAGATTATATAGTTTTAATAATTTCCACTAGAGTTCAGGTGGGTGTCCCCATATGCACAAAAGAGATATTTGGGACATATCTATTTCTGTTGGGTTTTTTTGTCCTACATTTTTCCAATTTCTTCATTCTGATATCTTTCGTCATTCCACAGTTTACAGGTATCACTGAACTCTTCTAGATTCTTTTATTGGCACATAAGAGTCTGGTTACATTTGGTAATGGGAGTTATGTAAAGTGCAGAGTTTGTGCTCTCTAGATGAACAAAGATTTGGTCTTCAGTAGAGCTGGATATGCTTTAAAATGAACTTACTATGAGACTAAAAAAAGAAAAGAAAAAAAGAAAGCTAAAATTCAGTTTTCCCTTCTTAATTATAACAATGCTACCTGATATCATCATTGACTTTGGAAGTTGTAGAGAATATTGATCTGATAGATTTTATATAGGCTGGGAATTTTAGTTCTGAGGAAAATATCCTCACTTCAAATAGGACATAATATTTACTTGTCCCAGGAAACTCTTACCCTGATACTACTACTCTGGTCACTGTTATTTTTTTCTTAAAAAGACAAAACTTTGTTTCCACAATGTATTTTTCTCTCTCCATACCTAATAATAAAAAATAAGATTTAAAAATGCAATTCAGAATAAGTCACTAAGAAAATTCAACAATATACTGAATGTTTGACCATAATTGTCTCTACTTTTGTAAGAATGGAGAGGAAGTCTCCCATCTCTACTTGAATTCAACCTTGGATTCAGTTTCAATTTCATTATAGTTGTTATAAATGTGCCCATTTATAATTACATTTCTTTCTGTATACTATTTTCCTGTTTAACTTTACTTTTATCGGGATCATCAAGTATTCCTATTCCTACCAACAGCTAAGATACAAAGATATAAATAAAAGAACATACAAAGTTATTTGTCATTTGTCATGATGTAGCAATATTCCATCATGTTAATGTGACACAATTTATTCATTCTTTCCCTAGTTGGTGGAAATCTATTTTGTTTCTAGTTTTTTGCCACCATAAAATCCTTTTTTAAAAACTAAATATCTATTTTATAACCCTTTACTTCTTTTATCCCCCTGCAGTATATGCCTTTTAGCATAAGCTCTAGGCCAAAAGGTATGGATGTTTTCATTGCTTTCTTAGCATAATTCAGAATTGTTTTCCAAGATGGTTGGATATTGTGCCATTTTTTTCCTTTATCTTTTTAAAATTGAATATATGTTATTAATGTTGCTTTATTTCTACATGGCCTATATTTCTCCTTTATTACTCTCCTTCACAAAGAGTCATCTTTTTTCTTTTAAAGGCATGAAAATATTAATCAAAAACAAGCAACACATTAAAAAGCCAGCCATGTCTAATGTCCCACACCTATCTTCATCTCTGAAAAGGAACTAGAGGAAGTATTTAGTGATATCTCTTCTTTAAGCCAAACTTTGGCTTTATACTATAGCAACATTCAGATTTGATTGCTTCTCTAATATTGATCATATTAACAATCTAAAAGTATAATAATACTCCATACAATCATGTACATCAAATTAGCCATCTCATAATTGAAAAATATCTATTTTATTTCCATTTTTTCCAACCTCCAAAAGTGCTGTTCTAAATATCTTAGTATAGTGGATATAAAAACTTTATTTTCTTTCCTCTTACCTACTTGGGCTATATGCATAGCTACAGAATCTCTGAGTTTAAATGGTAGGAAAATTTATTTGCAGGATTACAAATTATATTTCAAAGCAATATTACCAATTAACAGCAACACCAACATTGAATTACCATGCCTATTTTTTCCACATAAGCCTTTCAGCACTATTTCTATCATTTGTCATCTTTGCCAATTACTGGTGCTTTTTCAAGTTATATAGGACAGTTCAACTTTATGTAGTGCCCAGCTGCATATTTGCTATATATACTGTAGGCAGAAAAAGAAAACTCTCAGCTCTTCCCTTTCTATGTTTTGTAAACGTATGCATTTGAAACCTTATTATAATCTGCTCTCTTTGCTGTGTTACTGTATTAAAGGTTCAGTAACCTCTCTCTCTCTCTCTCTCTCTCTCTCTCTCTCTCTCTCTCTCTTTCTCTCTCTCTCTCTCTCTCTCTCTCTCTCTCTCTCTTTCTCTCTCTCTTTCTCTCTCATGCACACACACATACACACATGCAATTAAATTCTCAGATATGGTTGAATTTTGTATCAGCCAATTATTCCTATATTGACAAATTTATTTATGAAAATTCTATCTATTGATTGTTGAGGTAAAGCGGAAATATTCACTATTAAAATATCTAGATTTTACAAAGGGTTCAGATTCTTTTCCATAAGATGCTATCATACCTCTACCAGCATTCTGCTTTAAGCAATCTAAAATCATTTCAAAATAATTGCTCTTAAATCTAACTTCATTTTCCTGTTTTTCCACCAAAAATAGTGCAAATCAATGCATAGGTAGCCGTAATGGGACATCCTCAATCCATGTTATTAAAATATCTGTGTAGTCTGTGTTGACTGTTTTGCTAAATCCATTAAATTCTTCACATTTTATAATTCTATTGTGTTTCCATGTTGTTATTTTTTAATTAAAGAACTGGGTCATCAGATCTTAACCATTCTACAATACCTGTAAAGAATATTGTGTGGGCACATACCAAATGAGAGGCTCAAAAAGTATTAGATTGAGTTAAGCTCCTTGTTTCAAAAGGATTATTTGAAACCATGGCAAGTACAAGTAAAAAATTTAAATTATGAAAATCTGATAATAATGACCTTTAAAATTTCAGGTAATTAAAAGAAAGAAACACTAATATGCTGACTTTGTGCTTACATTAAATACTGCCTCTAAGGCCAGTCAGTACAAAGTTTGCCTATCAAACTCTGCAACAAGTTGACTAAAATGTGTCTTGCTTTCAAAACTAAAGTTTGCTCTTGTGATAAGTCATTTAATGACCCTATTTGGAGGTTTCTTGGTAAGGATACTGTCATGGTTTGCCATTTCCTTCTCTAACTTATTTTATAGATGAAATAGTTAAATGACTTGGCCAGGGGCACACTGATAGTAAATATCTGAGACCATAGTTTGTAGAGGGCTGAAACTATTTAGTCAATGCACTGAGGTCAGGACTGCAGAGCACATGAGGCTAACTACTGATTGGACAATACTCTATGGGTATATGCTTGGAAAATGGTCCTTTCCACTATCCATACTGGCTCAATGATTGGTATATAGAGGATTGTAGGAAGGACTAGGGGGTGGAGTAAGATGAATGAGGGACACACTCTTGGCAGTAGATGAGGAAGAAGGCAGTTGCGGAGAATCTGCTTCCATCCTGTTCAAGGTCTAAGACCAAGAATAAAGACTGAGGACTTTTGCTTATCTTGACTCCGGCTGATTCTGGGATGTCCTGGGGGATAGTGTGGTCGGTAGAATAGTTAAACTTAGATTTTCCTGATTCCAGACCCAGACTCCTATTCACTAAACCACCTAGCTGTCAAGTTTAATTTTAGTTCTGACTAAAAAGGTGCTAGTTAATTGAATTTAACAAATAATCAAAATCTACCAGTTTGTAGTACATTAAAATGATCATTGAAGTCAGTTTCTCCCTTTAGATATAATAAGGGTAGCAAGGTACACAGTGGATAGAGAGCAGGGTCCAGAATCACAAAGAACTCAGTACCAATACAAACTAGAAGCTGTATGATTCTGGGTAAGTCACTTAACCTTGGTTGCCTCAGTTTTCTCATTTGTAAAATGAACTGCAGAAGAAAATAATAGACCATTGCAAGATGTTTGCCAAGAAAACCCTAAATGGAGTCATGAGAAGTCAGACGAAATTGAAAAATGACAAAACCAAAAAAGACTTAAGTCTAAATAGGGAAACCCAGCAATGCATGGACATACACACTCACTTCTCCTTACTATTGAACCTTTCATATTGAATAGTTAGAGTGAAACCTATCCTTGGTAGATGCTAAAAAATATTCATTAAAAGTGGCCCCAATCCTGAAGGCTTGCCATATTTATGCTAGAATTATTTTGGTCATCCAGTTGGCATTAGTCTTACAAAACTATAGCACGTAAATTTTCCACTAACCTCAGCCTGCCCAGCAACAAAGACTATGTGAAAATGCCATAGTATCTGGCATTTCCTTCAAATATTTAAAAACACCTTTTTTTCTGACAGTGAGTTATTTTCCTTTAGATTATCAAAGGAGTTTTGATTCTATGAAGTTTGGGTTATGTGCAACTATAGTGGTTCTATAATAGAGTGATTATTCTTTACAAAATATATTATAAAATTGGATTAGCCCATTATTAAGAGGTGGTTTATATCAGATGCTGGTTTTCACCAAAAAAATGACATCTTTGGCACTCCTATTTCCCCTTTTAGTTTCAATAATCATACTTTCAAAACACACCCTCCCTGCAAAAAATCTACCTAGTGGAATAAATGATCCCTTGGTCTGGATATTTAGATGGAGAAGGAAATAAGGAACATGAAATCAATATTTTGGGGGAATTTGTGTAGCTTTGACTTCATAATTATAATTGTATTAAAATCTGAATATGAATGAAAAAGAAAAGGAAAAACACCAGTTATTGGGCACTATTCTTGTTTTTTGGACTAATCACAGCCCTGGACTTATAGCAGGACAAACTGACTGGAGTTTAGAGAGTGATTTCAGATCACTCTGATACCAAAGTCATGACAAACCAACTTTTATTAAATGTGTAATTTGTTTTCCAATTCTGAAATATCATAGAAAGATAATTCAAAACTTTTACAGATCATTTTAGGAAGATAGATTTCAAAGGCATCTCTGACTGTAATTCCCAGAGGCAGAAACAACAGTAAAATCAATCAATACTTATTAAACAAGTTGTATGTGCCAATCACTGTGCTATGCACTCGGGATATACATCTAGAAAAATAATTACTAATTACCAATTACTTATATTCAAATAGGAGTTATCTTCAAACTTCCACAGTGCTGTTATTTCACCATTTAAATGATTTTGTTGTGTTATATTCTTTTATTTCTTTTCTTCAGTATTGACTTTGAATATTACCCATAAGTCAATTAAAATCAATAATAAATAGATAAAATAGAGGAGTGAACAGTGGACAATAGCAGAACAGCATTAACAGCCCTGGATCTCTGGAAAGAGTAAAGAGAAAAAGAATCAGAGGACTTGAAACTACAAAGAGCAAGTGACATGATAATGAGATGTCCAGAAATGACAATGGATAGGAGAGAAACAAAAGAAAAATGAATTCTAGAAATGAGAAGCCTCCAAAGGAAATCTCTGCCTTCTTCAGCATTTTACCAAAGACTATCTTTGCTAGAGAGGCTAGGATTCCATTAAAAGAAAACCTAAAGAAGCCTGAAGCAGAACTTAACAAAATGAGATTCAGTTGCAAGAAGGAAAATAGTTCATCAGGGGAAAAATATAATAACATACCCTGAGCATATTTAATAGGAGGAAACAGAAAGCAATCAATAGTTTCAAAAGAAATAAAATAGTAATATGAAATTGCAAATTAGACACTAAATTAGATATGAGATTGTAAAACGCACAACAGAAAAACACAATTTCATGTGCTTTTTGGTTGTGTGCATAATACCAAAAAGCAGGGAGGTAATGATCACTCTTGATAAGGCTCAGATGAGAATGGAGCTATGCCATAATCTTGTATTCACTTCCAAACTAAAGATATTCATGAAAAAAAAATTAATAGATGGTAGAGGGATGTGTTCAAGCTGAAATGTTAAAGGAATTACGCATTCAGAGTGAATTTAAAATAGAAATGTACAAACTCCTAGGGAATATACTAACCATTTAATCTTTAAATGATTATGGAAATGTCCAGCCCTTTAGTTTCTATCAGTAGATTTTTTTTTCTCCTCCAGAAATGGCCATACCTTGGCTTTACTATATAGTAGCAAATAATAAAACATAGAAAGGGAAGAAACTTTTGAGACTATCTGATCCTAACTATCTATTTCACAGATGACAAAACTAAATAATTGATACAAATCTGATGAATAAGATTTCTGTATTTATGTGTTTGTATGTATATACTTACAATTTTAAAAATGTGAATGATTGAAAAGGAGCTGTTTGTTTAAACCTATATTAAACCAATATTAAACCTATATTAACTACTTTGTGTGAGGCATGGGGCTAAACAGGAGGAATACAAAGACAAAAATAAAACAATTGACCTCAAAGAGCTCATATTCTATAAGGGTAATAATTAAGGAACCCTTGCTTGATGATAATAACTCAGGGATGTAACTCTGCTTGCATATCACATACAAGCTTCTTTACTGTTGAATATCACCAGTTTTGTATTTCATACTGGGGTATCAGGTTCAAGAAAAATAAATACATTTATATGATAGTTGCTATGATGAACCCTTTGATAACATGAGAAACAATGTGAAACAGTAGATAAAGAGTTGGTAGCATAATTAAACACACTTAAACCCAATCCATTTTTTACACTAATTATGTTCATGTAACTATGAACTAATAGTGTGCATTATTGTATGTAATTAATCATGTAATTATGGACTTTCTTGTCCACAGTAACTTTCTAGTACTCTAAATAGTGTTCTATAAATAACAGATAAGTGGATGACCTGTGTAGTGAATGACCAACTTTGAAAGATTGAGTTATTTTAATCAGTGCAATGATCCAAGACAATTATGAAGGACTCATGATGAGAATGTCTACCCAACCCAAGAGAAATAATGAACTCGATGTAAATAAAAGAACATTTTTTTTCACTTTGTTTTTCTTATTGCTTTTTGGGGGGGAGGGAGTCAATGTTACTTATATGGAAATAGGTTTTGCATGATTTCACATGTATAATTGATAGCATATTGTTTGTCTTGTCAGTGGATTGGGGGGATAAATTTAAGGAAGGATGAAAATGTAAAAGTCATTTTAAATGAATGTTAAAATTAAATAAATAAACAGAAAAATGACAGGAAAATTCAATTAAAATCTAAAATACAAGCTGATAAGTCAACATATAATATATCAAAATTCTAAGAGAGTATGTGTCAAAAAAAAAAAAAACCTCCAAAAACTACAAAATTCTCTGACTGAATATTGCATTCCAAGGAAATTGAGCCATTATGCTATGAAATACTATGAAAAAATTAATTAAAAAATTCAAAACTCATAAAAGTAAAAAAATGGAGAAAACAGCATAAAAATTCGTTGAAAATGGAGCAAAGGGAAAATAATCCACAAAAGAAGGCTGAAGTAAATGGAAGAAGGAAAATTATGAACAAACCACTCAACTGTAGAGGAAAAAGGAGCCCAGGCTCATACAGTGTCTGAGACCAGATTTTGAACATCAGGAAGATGTATCCTTCTGACTTCAGTCAGCACTAGATTGGAGTCCTCTATGCACTGCATCATCTACATTTCTATGGATACATATATATCCATATCTACATAATATAGACTCATACATAAACATATGCATGTGTAAATACCTGATATAAAAATTACTGATATAATTTTGTTCTCGAAAAGGTAGTCCTTTGTTTCATGGGCAGCCATGAAAAATATATATCTCTATATATTTATGGATGTATATCCATCCATACATATGCATATATTTATTATTATAAAGTCATATAATGTAGTTGCTAAAGAGTTATAGTTATGGAACACCTAAAGAGTAAAAAGGAAGTGCACATATTTTATTGGTATGCATGCAATACCAGGAGATCCAGAGGAAACTTGATGAGGCATTGCTATGCCTTTAGAAATCTGATTTAGGGAAGCATATGGAGGAAGGTTACTTCTGTTAAAATGGCCTGGGAAGGATTGCATTTTGCACTACTGAAGGGCATGCCCCCCAACTTCAATAATCTTTCTGCTACAGCTCAGTTTATCAAATAATTGTGAATTTGTGAACACAAATCTGCCATGAATAATTAGCATTTTTTTCATGTGGAAGGTTTCATGATAGAATATAAGACTTTTTAATTTAACTTTTTTTTCATTACTTGTGAGAAACGTTTTTAACTGATTGACACACAAGTAATAGTTTTAGAAAGTTGTTATAGGCACTATAGGTCTGTGATTTGTTCAAAGTCATTAAAGTAGGCCAGAGATTAGAGCCAAACTTTAAGCTAAGATGTTCCACCTATTAAAAATCCCAGACTGAAATCTTTATTAAAATTTCCGAGGACCTGAGATCATGGAAATTATCTGTGTAAAAAAATTCAAATGGATATAAAGAGAAGAAAAAATAAATAAAACACCAATTTGAAAGTACGTAACGGAGTTTTTCTTCTCAAAAAAATTCTTGAGGCCAAAGATAAATCAACACTGACAAAGAATACAGAATACTGATGTGTTGTTTCACCCCTTTTTAAATCTAAATAAGATAAAAAGGAGTTATTACAAATATAATAAGTGCTTTAAAATTTCAGACTCAAAAATAACATTCCTCTTTAAGAATTTGGTTCATTTGTTGTGAGACACAGTGAGGATAGCAGAAAAGGAACATGGTATTTATTGTCATGGGAACACCTTCTGCCTCCATACCTAGAGCTCCAGCTATAATTAAGTGTCGTGGATCAGGACATAGCATGAGTTTGTGTGAAAGGAAATGAGCAAAGAAGATTCCAACTTCAGCACATTAGGTGATTTTTCTTTAAGAGCCCAAGTGTCCCTGATATACTCTGAGAGTCTTGTTTCAAAAGCTTCAAAAGAAAATGATGAGGGTAATCAGTTTCAAAAAGCAGAAGCATTTACTGTGAAGACAGCTTGGTGAGAAAGGGTAAAGGAACATGAAAACATTTGAGGGAAAGAAAAAATTATTTGACGTGAGAAAATTATCTCATTTTAATTAAACCAGATTCTTCCCCTTCTCACCTTGATTCATAATCTCACTTCTTTCTTTACATTCCCACCAACCCCAGGAGTCCATTCAGTTTTTATCTCACAAAGTATTAGGCTCAGTGGCCTATTCTGACTTCTTATTCATTATTTCAATAACTTTAAAAATATCTATTTTATACTATCTAAACATGGTTTATGGATTATTTCCATATTTGAAAAGAATGTACCTTCTGGCTTCATATTCTTGACCATAGCAAATGAGTGACTTAGTTCATTTTCATCTGCTTTTTTGTTTACAAAGACCTTGACTTTCTTTAATGGCATAAAAAAAAAATTAGCACAAGCTAATTTTTCCTTCCTATATTCAGAAGCACAGATGAGAATATAATATTTTAAGAAAGCAAAAATGTCATCAATTTTCTAACAGATATCCACCATAATACAAAAAAGTGGTTTTCTTAGCTGCTAAAAGTGTTGGTTGTGTTTGTATATGACCTTGGAATGCATCTTGTGAGTATAGGGAATAAACTACAATTTATCCTTTAAGAACTTTTTCCCCTGTGACTTTCTCATACCTTATTAAATCAAATGTCTAACTTCCTATGTGATAGGTTCTTAATGCATGGCTCCTGATTTGCACCTAATTGAGTCCTTATTCTCATTGAATGATTTGTTATCACAATGAGCTGACTTTGTACACCAATATCTCTCTTATGAACTTTTGACTCCTGGTTTCCACTTTCCCTTTGATTCTTCATATTCTGTTTGATTTGTACTCCAGTGCTTTCTATGTGAACTTGATCACTTGAGTGCCATGCATCATTTGTCCTAACACAGATGCTTACTTCGATTGCCACAAATTACAATAAAGCCTTTATAGTATTTGGGATCCTCCTTTTGACCATACTAACTTCGGGTTTCAAGAAACAATTAGGTCTCTGCCACTAGGTCCTGTTCCTAATGATCACTTTATTTTATTTTTTAGAACTTTGTTTACCCTGGCTTTTTGCAGGCTTTATTTTATTAAATTTGGTTTGATCACTTCAGTATTTGATAATAAAATCCCACCTTCCAAAAAGATCTCTTTGCTATAGAAATTCTGTAAAACTTCATTCCCCTCATTGCAAATCTATTTAGATTTTAAAACCTTGGGAAAGAACAGGTTGGGGGGCGGGGAGCAAAAATAGTGCAGAAATGTCATCAGTTCATCTGAATTCTCCCCCAAAACCCTTCTAAACATCTTTACATAATGCCATAAAAAATTCCTGGAGTAACACAATCCAAAAGACAAGATGGAATAAATTTCCAGTCAAAGAAACTTAGATCAGAAGGAAAGGTCTGTCACATCTGGGTGAGACTGGAGCATAGTCCAGTAATAAACTTGGGATCGAAAATGCCATATGCATCCAGAGAGAGAGAGAGAGAGAGAGAGAGAGAGAGAGAGAGAGAGAGAGAGAGAGAGAGAGGTATGGAGACTGTATGTGGATTGAAGGAGAATATTCCCCCTCCTTAAAATGTATTTGGTTGTTTTTCCCTTTTGTTTTGATTTCTCTTGCACAATATGACTAATATGGAAATATGCTTAAAATGATTATACATGTATAACCTGTGTTGGATTACTTGCTGTTTTGGGGAAAAAATATAAGAGGAGAGAAAGAGAGAAAAGAAAATTTATGACTCAAAATCTAACAAAAATGAATGTTGAAAGCTATCTTCATATGTAATTGGGAAAATGAAATATTATTGAATTTTAAAAGTGGAGAAAAAAGAATAGACCACCCATATTCCACCTTCTGTAAGAGGGCTTCTCTGATCTGCCCCTTTCTACTGTCTTCTCTCTAAGATTGCCTCCTACTGACAATGTGTATATCTTGCAACTACATAGTTGTTAATGGATTCTCTCATCTGTCCAAATATGAACCCTTTGAAGGTTAATTAGTTTAATACTTGAATACTGAAATGTAGAAACTTAATATATGTTTACTGACTGACTCACCATCCAGTCCTTAGGAAGATTCAAAAAACGAGTGATAATCTGGCATGTTCTTACTATGTACCAGATGTCAGGTTTCCAAATACTGCAACCAGCATCTATATCATCAGTTCTATTCTTGATTAAGACATTTCACAGTGCCCTAGTAAAGGATAAGGCATTTCACATTCTTGGCTTCCTTCCATTGAACTGCAATTCAGATGCTCTTGATTCAAGTCTCAGCCATGTCAGTTATTAGTGAATGATGTTGGGAAAGACATAGCCACACTTGGAGTCTTATTTTCCCTATCTGAAAAAATGATGAAAATAAACTAGATGCCCTCTAAGTTCCCCTCTCCTCAGTTTTAACATTCAATGACTATGTGATTTTATAATCATGATGTACTCTTCAGATATTCTCAAAAAGGCTTTTAGATAAGTGAGAATAACCAAATATAAACTTATTAATTATTATATATTATCATTGCTATTGTGCCTGATTTTAAATAGAGAATTTTTTTATGTAAGAAAGATAAAATAGCTAGTCTAAAGCTATGGAGAGAAACTTCACTGAAAGTACTGTATCTCTGTGACTTTACGATCTTATAAAGGAAAGTTACAATTTAGTGTCAAGCTATAACACTAGGGTGTGATAAGAGTATGGAAGATCAAAACTGTATACACAGCCTTTACTCCAAATTTGGAAACCATAGTCTTCATTACAAATAGAATCTACAATTAGCCAATCCATCAACTACTATTTATTAAATGCTTACTCTATCCCAAGGATTCTGGTAATATTGAAATGTATATGAAAAACTGCAACTACCTATTATTAATTATACTACCTAAGACTTCATGTTTTTAATCTTTATTTTGTTTAGTGATTGATTGTTATTTTTGACTATTACTGACTGATTACTAAACCATTGGTTAAACTTTGAGTATTGCAATTATTTGACTCACAATTAAATTAACCATTTGTAGTTAGGAAAAAACTGATGATTCTTCATTAATGTTGACCATCAATCTTTTCCCAACATCTCATATATGTGACTACAAATCAATCATTAACAAATATCCATTAAGTACTTGCTATGTGCCAGGAATCTCAGAAGACTAAGATTTTTTTAGTTAAGCAAAGAGAATTTGGAAACACACACACACACAAACACATAAACATACACACACAAACCCAGACATATCTAAATAGATATATAGGAACTAACTACAACAGGCTCACTAAAACTAGTTCTTAAATTTTCAGGGAGAACATTTAAATCTCAGAAATTACCAAATGCCCTTGAGTGAGACACTGACCTCCACAAAATATTTAAAGAGTCAGAGAATATGTCCAACATGTTGGGTAAATTCTCTTTAGGGAATTTATGAAAATATTTTTAGGAGAATTACACATCTTTAACCTATATTGGATTATTTGCTGTCTAGGAGAGGGAGGGAGAAAGGGAAAAAATTGGAACAAGGTCTTGCAAGGGTGCATGTTGAAAGTTATCTTTTCATATATTTTGAAAAATAAAAAAAATATTATTTTTACAAAATAATTTATGGAAAATCACAGACTAGAATTTTATAGGCTGAAATAGCAAGGGGATTTCTATCTGCATCAAGGAAATAAAGAACAACATTGATAAGAGTATAGACTAATCAAGTCATTGAAGTATTATGTGAACAGTTGATGTGATACACTAGGACATTACTTCTCAGTGGTGTCTACATGTGTCTGGCCCTTTTTCCTTTTACTGTCATACAGAGGGATTTGTCTTCATTTGGCATCTAATTCATTGTCCAAAAGAGGACTTGAAACAAGGTTTCGCTTCCTTTCATACTGATTTTGTTTCCCTTTTTTTTTTTGGTTATTGTTTACTTCCAGCAGTTATATAAAAACAAATTGACAGGGTGGAAGGAAAGGGAAACACTATTTTCAGCTGAGTGGAAATAGTTTTTAACAAGCGATGTATTCCACGACAATGCCAAGAATTGCACTGAGAAAAACCTTTGCAGGATAAATCACAATGATAATTCCAATAGTGGGGATGGGAAACGTTTATCACCATGATCTGTCCAAGTGTTTGCTTTTGGCAGTGATGTAAGAAGATGGAACTCCCTCAGCCTGCTGGCATGTTTTGTCAGCATCACTATTGTTTCTTGAGCTAGAAAAGGGGATGTTGCTCTCTGTTGTGATATAAACCTTGTAAGGCTTCACATTTGACTAGATAACTTGATTAGATAAATAAAAAAAAAGAAAGAAAAATTAACCTAGGATCAGGTTAGTCTTCTCAGACAAGAATTATTTTTTAAGTACCCCCTCAATCTAGCATCATGTTACATACTGGGAATACAAAGAAAAAAAAAATAATCCTTGACCTCAAAAAGCTTACTGTCTTTTGAGACAGATGATTTGTAGTATTTGAGAATGGCTGAAATATATACAAAGCAAACTATGTGGAGGGGAAGAAACTTTAAGTATTGTTGAATGGGGGGATCAGGAATGAGGCTATTGATACTAAGACTGAGAAATTTAGTTTCATATGTAAGATATAATAAGGTCTGTTTGTGAAAGATAAAACACTGATGGGTAAGAAGACTGGAAAAGGAGGAAGGAGTCAACTGGTACAGGTCTTTAAAGAACGGAAGAATTTGTATTTAATATTAGCTGTGATTTTAAGTATGATAAACTGATTTGTATATTGCATATGGAACAGTTATTAGATAAAAAAGTTAATGATATACCAAAATTATTTGGAAGGTGATTTTATGATATACTTGAGGAGCAAGATTTGAAATAAAAATGAAACAGGTGGGTACTAAGAGATTTTTTTTTAAAGAGAGAAAAGAAAGTAAAAAGAGAAAAATGGAAAGAATCTATTCACTGGATTCTGGCAGATAGAAATTACATACTAGAAATATGCTACATCTACCTATTCACCCAATTTGATCACTGTGGTGGCTCACTTTTGGTGGTTCTAATAATGACTGATGGAGAAAAAAAGAAGAAAACATATTGTCAATTGGCTTGAGCCAATCTGTAATGGATAATAATCAAATCACCTGATGGATCACTTGTTTTTCTAACTAAATGGCTCAGCTCCTCCATTTATTAAACCTTATCCATTCCTTAGAATCCTGCCTGTAAGTGAGTGTGAGTGAGTCAATCGGTGACCTTGAAATTATTTGAATATGCATAAATTAAATACAGAAAATTAGGAAAATAATAAATCATGGTAAAAACATAGATAAAATGTGACACTCCTCTCCTAATATAACCTTCTCCATTTCTCTAAATTTCAAATTAAATTCTTTAAAAAAAACACTCGAGCCATTTCTTAACTGACCAAATAAAAGACTAGTGAGACATGTCAAAATTAATTTTTCAATGAATATGAATGAAGGGTGCATTATTCATGTTTCTTGAGTGACATTATTTGACTGATTAAAATTATACAACAAATTATGTATTTGGTTAATGGAAATTAGCCCATAGCAACATTTCACAAATTCCTTGCAAATCTGGTTACTGTTAAATGCCATTTGCCATGATGATATAAAACAGTTCTCCAAATAAAGTACCCTTGTCACCCCACAAGTCAGGTTAAGCTCTTAATACCATATTTTCTTCTTTTTTACTGAGATACTTAGTGTGAGTGGGATATTGTCCATAAAGGCTTACTCTTACAGATCCAGGAAATACAAATTAGTCTTGAGTATATTTCATCATCATTCCAAAAGTTAAATGAATGACTGCATCCTTTCATGGGTTCAACTTCATATTTAATTTATTTCTGTCTAGTGCTGATTTTGGCAGCTTATTCAACATGCCAACAAACCTCTAGGTATTAGTGATTTGGTTCTCTTTGTTTTCCAATGTGATATTTTCTCAGGAACAGTTCCTCTGGTGATTTCATTTTGCATAGAAAGCCTTCTAAATATATGACTCTTACTAGACACGTGTGGTGTTGCTAATAGAAAAGCAAAAAAAGTAAAGTAAAAATATGACAGTATTTTGACATAAATTTAATGGGGCATTAAGCATTAAAATCTTATCTATATTATTCATCGCGTGATTGGGGGAGGGATATTTATTTGTTCTTTTTTTTTTAAGTATTCTGTCTTATAGAAAATTTAGCTAATAAATTTGATGTTTTATCATTTCATACTTTTGAAAATAATAAAAAATCTATCACAAAATAAGCTGTTAAATTAATTCATTAAAGAAGTAGACATAACACTTTTGGGGTCTTATATGTTTTACTGATATGTCTGCCCATTCAAACACGTTTTCTGAAGAAGAAAAAAAATGATATATTGTATTGGCATCAACAAGTGAATAAGATACATCTTAGAATGTGATATATATATATATATATATATATATATATATATATGTGATATATATATATGTGATATATATATATATATGTGATATATATATATATATATATGTGATATATATATATATTTATATATATTTTTGTGCTGAGGCAATTGGTATTCAGTGACTTGCCCAGGTCAGACAGCTAGGAAGTATGAAATGTCTGAGATCAGATTTGAACTCAGGTCTTCCTGACTTCAAGGCTGGTGCTCTATCTACTGCACCACCTAGCTGAGCTCCAGAATCTGGTAAATTCTGAAAATAAACTTTGAGAAGTAGTAGATTCTACTTTGTGAAGGTTGGTATACCATTTAGGAAGTTCAGCCTTAAATACTTAGCAATAGATCATGTTAGCAAGCTATTGGTCTAGTTTTGTCACTTGCAAATTCCCTGTTTTGATCAACACAATGTTCATGTTTTCATATAATCCTATCTTTGATATTTTGCCATTATGACAGTAAAATCAACAAAATTAGTTTTCCTTACAGTCATAGAATACCAAATTCTGGGAGAAAAGACCTCTTTTTTTTTTTTTAAGGGAAAGGAACATAATGAAAAATAAAATCAGAAACTGCAATGTTTTGTAAATAGCATGTTTATTCAATATTTACTGATTGAGGGATTGGAAAGATATACTGACCTCAGATTTTGAAGAGCTTTAAAAGACTAAAGGAATTTTCATTTTACCCTTTATTTAAAAGAGAACAATTACAAATTCATGAGAAGGGGAATACTGAAGACAAGCTCAACTGGAATAAAGAAAGGAGAAACTGGAAAGTGGGAGTTGAATTATGAAGTTGCTGGAAGAAGACAGGCAAAAGATAAAACCACAGATGACAGCTTTTGGGATAAAAGTTCACTGTTTGCCAAAAACTGCTGGGAAAATTGGAAATTAATATGGAAGAAACTAGACATTGACTCACACCTAACACCTTATACAAAGATAAGGTCAAAATGGGTTCATAATTTAGACATAAAGACTGATAGTATAAGCAAATTAGAAGAAGAAAGAATAATCTACCTCTCAGATCTGTGGAAAAGAAAGGAATTCTTGGCCAAAGATAAGCTAGAGTATATTATGGAATGCAAAATGTATAATTTTGATGATATTAAGTTTAAAAAGTTTTTTTTTTGTACAAACAAAACCAATGCAGATAAGATTATAAGGAAAACAGAAACATGGGAAAAATTTACACATAAGGATTCTGATAAAGACCTCATTTCTAAAATATAGAGAGAATTGACTCAAATTTATAAAAATAAAATACAAGCTAATCTCCAATTGATAACTGGTCAAAGGATATGAACAGACACTTTTCAGATAAAGAAATTAAAACCATTTACAGTATAAAATTATCTAAATCACTATTGATCAGAGAAATGCAAGGTGAGACAATTACATACTTCTCAGACTGGCTAAGGGGACAGAAAAAGATAATGACGAATGTTGGAGGGGATGTGGGAAAACTGAAACACTAATATATTGTGAGTGGAGTTGGGAAGTGATGCAGTTATTTTGGAGAACATTTTGGAGGAACTATGCCCAAAACATTTCCGAACTATACATAGCCTTTGATTCATCAATGTCTCTACTGAGTATCTTGAAGAGACCATAAAGGAGGAAAAGGGATCCACATGTGCAAAAATGTTTGTACCAACCCTTTTTGTAGTGGCAAGAAACTGAAAACTAAGTGGATGCCCAGCAGTTGGAGAATAGCTGAATAAGTTATAGTATATGAATGTTATAGAATATTATTGTTCTAAAAGAAATGATCAGTAGAATGTATTCAGAGGGGCCTGGAGAGACAGGAACTGATGCTAAGTGAAGTGAATCGAACTAGAAGAACATCGTACACAGAAACAACAAGATTATGCTACGATCAATTCCCCTGGACATGGCTCTTTCAATAACAATGTGGTTCTGACCAGTTCTAATGGTCTTTTGATGGAGAGACTCATCCACATCCAGAGAAAGGATTGTGGGAACTGAGTATAGATCACAACATTGTATTTTCACTGTAGTTGTTTGCTGGCATTTTGTTTTCTTTCTATTTTTTTTTTCCTTTCTATTCTGATTTTTCTTTTGCAGCAAAATAATTGTGGAAACATGTATAGAGGAATTGCACATGTTTAACATTTATTGGATTGCTTGTCATCTAGGGGAAAGGGATGAGGGGAAGGGAAGGAAAAGTTTGAATAAGATTTTATAGGAATGAATGTTGAACATTAAGCACATTTTTTTGGAAAATCAAAAGTTTTTAAAAATAAGACAGGCAAAAGATGATGAGTCCTCCAATCTAGTCTTGAACTAGGGCAACAATCTTGTTGTGAATGAATCAAAGGAAAATAGTAAGTTGTATAGTATAGAACCAAACTGATTCAGTTATGTAGAGTGAGATGGTAAAAGAAAAGTCAAGAAAGGTTACTAAGTTCCTAAGATTGAATAAATGGAAAGATGATGGAGAAAATAAGTTTAAAAGAAAAATTAGTAAATGGTATTGATGTTGACAGTAGGAATGGTGATAGTGATGTTTTGTTTTGTTTTGTGGGTTTTTTTGTTTTTATAAGGCATAGAAGAGATGAAGGACTCTATTTAAACACGATGATATCCACATGAATGGATAACAAGGAGTTGTATAGGGAACAGGAACACAGGAAACTATGATTGGATATATTGACCTTAAAAGCAGGTATATATGGGTGATAATTAAACCAATGGTGATCCAAATGAGAAGCTGATGAGGGAATATCAAAGAACTCCAAATCCCTTTTCTGTTTTTATAATCAAAAGGTCTAATTTATAAACTTGATTTTTTTGAGAAGGGTAAATGTCAGACAGAGACTAGCATTTTATTTCTGGATCATCTTTCATACTGACCTGACATGACCTCCTAATTTAGCTGATACAAAATAAAATATCAGGGTCATTATCCTACTTTTGAAACACTGATTATGAGTTAAGAAATATAGCTCTTTATGCCAGTGTTAACATATATAAAATGGAAATAGAAATATCTGTCTTTATTTATCTAATAGAAAGCAAAGTGGGATTTAGGGTATTCAGGAAAGACCAGTATCTCAGGTATAAAGACTGCTAAGCTCTTTTCAGAGTTGCTTTCTTGTTTCATTGACAAATCTCACCTGTGGGTATCGTAAGCTATAGCATGCACAGCTGCCACACTCCAATAAACAGTTTTGACAAACAGGCTAAACAAGATTGAGGGTAACTGAGGTCTCAAACACATCAGTGAATTAATGGCAAGTCTACCCTAAGCATATGAAGACTTTCCCTAACAGAATGGGCAGATGAGGGTTGTTTTTCCAATAGCCATGAAGGTGGCTGAAGAAGGAATGCTGAGAGTTTGGTAAAACATCAAAGATGACAAATTATTTATCACCTCTTAAGCCATCACCACTCGTCTTGACCTTTGTCTTGCTATCAGAATTTAATGACTCTGAAAGAAAAAGAGAGGGCTAGAATTTCCTGTAATTTTGTCTCACTTAAATCCAATTTATACACAAGATATCACCCAAAATCATTTTACTATTTTTAATCTACTTCAGCCTGGTGACAGGCAAGTGATGAAGTAGCATATATGTATATGATGGGAAATATAGACAATCTTGCACACAGGTGCCCCAAGCCATAGAGTTATCTTCTTCCTGGAAGAAGTAGGGAGATTCAACAGCCTCTTGTGTGTCTAAGCTGCCTTTTGATGGATCATACTGCTCATCTTCTGGAATAAGGGATAGAAAAGATCCCCTAAAAATTGTCTGTTTCATCTAACCCTAATCTTCTTGCTGTGGCAGGAAGGCATTCTCACCATGTGGTCAGAACAAAAAAAAAAGGTAGAAAAACATTTTTGAAGATAATTATACTCATTATAAGTACATGGAAATAGGTGCATGCTTATGGATAATATGAAATCCAGTAAACCAAAAGAAACAGTGCTTGTTGTGAGAGAACTAAGTAGGTATCACAACCAAGTGAAACAAGACTGACACATGAAGGCATGTTTACCAAAGTTGAAACTGAAAACACATTTTTCTTCAGTAGTCACAATGATGGGGAGAGCAGAGCTTCTGAAGGTTTTGCAATCAAAACTGATCTAGTCAACAAACATATATGCCTTTCAAAAGGAGCAAAAGACAGATTACTGACAATGCAATTGTCCCCTTGCTGGAAAATAGTACTCCACTACCATCAGAGTGAATGTTTCCACTATGGCTTCAGAGTCAAGGATGGTTGATAAGATGTTTGCTGCTCAACAACTCCACGAGAAATGTCAGGAGAAATACAGAGGCCTGAGCAAATTATTTATTGAACTGACCAAGGCTGTGGACACTGTCAGCTAAAAGGGCTTGTGGAAGATGAAGGAAAATCTTAGTTGCCAAGAGAAGTTCATTAGTATTCTACATCAGTTTTATAATGGCAGGCTTGCCTGAGTTCTGGATTATGGACAATGTTTTCATGATTTTCTAGTTATGAATGAAGTAAAGCAGGGCTGTGTGTTTGATCCCATGTTATACTTTTTTAGAATGTTATTTTCTGTGTTGTTGTTGAACTCCTTAGATCATAATGAAAACAGCATCTAGGTCAGTAATAACACTGATAACAAATTATTTAATTTGAAAGGGCTATAAGCCAAGATTAAAATAGAGGGACAGTTGGTGTGTGGTGTGTGACTTTTTCTTCCCAGATGTTTTTGCGTTCAACACAAGTTCTGAGGCTAAGATGAAACTAAATATGGATCAATGCTGTGATGCTTGTGCTAAGTTGGCCTAATGATTATCATCAAGAAAATATGGTTCTTAACCATTTATCATCAATATATAGACCCAATGGTTACAGCAAAGGGAGACATTTTGAATGCTATGGATAATAAGTTCACGTATCTTAGCAGTATACTTTTCAGATGGCAAGGCTGATGCTCACATTGCCAGAATTAGCTCAATATGTGGAAGGCTCCAAGGGAAAGTATGAGAGAGAAGTGGTATTATGCTGGCTATCAAACCAAAACTACAGAGCCACTGTGCTGACCTCATTATTGTATGCCAGTGAAACCTGGGCAGTATATGAATGGTGTAAGTGGAAACTGTAGGAAACAATCTGTATTTTACCTGTAGTAAAATTCCTGATGTCTAATCAGCCACATTTGGAAAAAAAAATTCTCTACCACAGTGATGTCATTTTGGTCCTCCTTAAGAATGAAGGACAACAATCAACTAGCTAACTGGAAAACATGGAAACTAATGATCATAGGTATAGAGCTAAAAGTGACCTTGTAATGAAGAGGACCATTCTAATGAAGAGGAAACTGTGGCCTGGGGAGCCAAGAGATTAGCTAAGATCTCATCTCTCAGGGTTCCAGGAAACTCTGTAAATGCACCTATTGTGGAGCAGATGAGGACCTGATTTTCTTTGCTATAAAGAGATTATTCATTAGGAACCAAGTTACTTCCTTGCCACAATGAGTAATATTGTTTTGTTCTTTTTTTTTTTATTCACCTTATCTAGTCTGGAAAATAAAGGCAAGAATCAGATTCAAAATACAGTTTGTATGTGAATACCTACAATAATAAACAGTCCAATATAATTTCCTATTCAATCCTAAAACTTAGAACTGTTAAACACTTACCACAGATTTAAATTTTGCTTATCAGATGCAAAACTATATAATGATAACTTTAAATTGATCTAGGTATTGGAGCCATAAGTGATAGAATCATGCTTTGACACATTGCTGTAGACCGCTGCCAATTGATTCATTTTTACACATATCATCACTTTATCAGGAGAAGTGATCATATGAACTAATAGTGGATCTCAACTGGATCACAGTATGTCTCTTTAAATTTCACTTCATTCTGCTAACATTGCATTTCTTCATATGTCCTTATTATATTGCTTAATGCAGTGTCACAAAAGGATGCACTGGAATGACAAAATGCCAGACTAATAAAAATAGAGGGATCTTGTTCTATTTTCAGCTGAGACAGCATACTGTTAACTTATAGTGGTAGAGGCAGAATATTGTAGAAGCAAATGCAGCAAACTGGAGTTCAGGAGATCTGGCTCAACTGCTAACAATCTAGTTGATGTCAGGTGAGTTGTTTTGCCCCCTCTCCCCCTCCATTTAGTTAGCTACAAAACAGGGGGAAGAAGAAATAAGTTCTGAAGAAGAGGAAAGTTTTCCAAGGGTTGAAAAGGGACTTGCTTTCTACAATACGATAAAGTTTCCAAGTAAGACATATGCCAAAAGCTGGTCATCATAAGATAAAAAGGGGAAAATAGTCATTTGGTCCAATTCTTAAATTCGCTTTTATTGTTGCTGTTGTTGTGAAGTCAGAAATCTTATCATTTTCTGATCACAACACATGAAGATAATAGTTTCTTTTTGGAAATAGAAGTCTTGAGCAGAGGAAGTTGTTTCCCTTTACACATTGCTTAAATTAAAGTGGCAAAATTCTTTCTAATGGCTAAATTTTATTCTGGCTTAGGTGCATGGAATTAGGCAAGAGAGTCTCAAAGAATCAGGTACCTTTAAGATTCAGTTTTTGTTTTTTTTAAGAACATCCCAACTTCACTTTCATGTAATATTTATCTCAAAAATGCACTCATATTCTCTAATTACTGCTGTTCTTATGTATTTCCTCTGAATATAAATTTGGTAGCTTTGCCCTTTCAAGCCATGCATATATTATGTCCATTACAAGTAGCAGGATATGTGGGAAAGGTGTGTTAGGAGTAAGGAGATTATAATAGATCCTGTGTTGGAAAACTACAGACTTAATGGATTTTCAAGTTCTTTCTCTTGACTTATGATACAAGTAATGTGATAAAGGCCAATTTCCTTACTCCTTAAAATGTGCAGTTATTACTTGGTGTGGGTTAATCAATCCATTCCCATTTCTCAATTTGAGTAAGAATATTCTAGAAAAACCCAGTTAAAAGATGGAGAGTCTCAATTACAAAAGGGGACTATGGATAGGAGAAAATATGATTGTATTCTGAATGGTAGTAGAGAGGAATTAAGAATTATTTGAGGTCTCAAAATTTCTAGATTACAAGGACAAACTGAATGATTTATGAATGTTTCTCAAAATATTTGCTAAACAAAGATGATGAGGAGGAAGAGAAAGCAAGGAAGGAGGAGAAGGAAGATTATGATGATGTTGATAACAATGGCAGTGACATTAAATTGACTTTTCTATAGCTACAGTGGAAATTATGTGCTATTAGTATTATTGTATTTTTTCAATATATGATAACATTGAAGCAAAGAAGTCACTTTGACATGGTCAATATCACCTAGGATATATGTGGTAGAGTCCAATTTTGAATATACAATCCCTTAATTACAAATCTAGTGCTTTTTAAAGCCCATCAAATACATTCGACGGCCAAAGCTGGATATGAAATTTTGGAGAGAGGGGATATATTTCTTGATAATTTTCTTTTTTTTATTTCGATCTTATTTTCAAATAATCTACTCATCCCTCTCAAGTCATGCCTTTTTTTTTTAAAAAGAACTCAAAAGAAGGGGGGGTGGAATTTCATCAAAACTTATAATATATTCAATGTTATATGAATAATTCTCCATGTTTTAAAAAAGTGCATGTATGAGAGGCTGCCCTAATTTCTTTTATTTATATTATATTCATATTATTCTTACTCATTTATAACTAGAACTCTATTCTAGTTATACAACACAAATTTTGTTTTCATTTTTTTTTCTAGTTGTGGTCATTCTTTATATTTTCTTTTTTTTTTCCTACTTGAACACATTTCAGTCTAAATTTAAAGAAATCTAATAGGTTGTTTAGAAGTTAAAATCAATCTTGGGACAAAATTTTGTCCATTCTTAAATGGGCGTGCCTGGCTCTGCTACTTAGTACCTGAATAATGTCATCATGTAAATTTTAACTTCCCTGAGCACAAGTTTTCTCATTTGTAAATGTTGATATGTTTCCCAAGATCCTTTCCTATAATCATAGGCTCTCTTTGTAGGCATAGAATGTTAAATTTCCACTTGCCAAATTCTTCAAAATAAACTTTGTATTTCCAATTCCCAAAGATCTAAATTCTCTAAGGTGAAGAAGTTATGATAAATGCATTGAAACATTCCTTTAAAAAATAACTACTTCTTTTGGGACAAATTTGTAAAATATTTATCCTTTATCTTGATACAATAAAACAAAATATTTCCCTGCATTCCTTTTTTAAAAATCTCATATCTCAATTTTTGACATTAATCAGATTTTAGCTTTGCTGAAATTGGCATTTTAAAAATTAATCAAAACAAAACCCAAATTATGTGTAGTGGTGATGGATGACTTGTGAAAGCAAAGCATAAAAATGACTCATATTAAGGAAAAAATGTATTTCATTCACAGTGTGCTGATTGATTTCTAAAACATATACCTTGCCTCTAGAACATGGGCTCTGATCAACTCCAGGTCATGTCAGTAATTGCTTTGCTAAGATTCAAAGAGCTTTTCTCATTCTGATCACTTGTCCCTTAGGTGTTACAATAAAGTAGAAATATATTGTCATTTCATAGTAGTCGCTATAAAGGAATGTCTTTTCTTTTTCCCTGAAGGCAAAGAGTACTAAATAAAGAGAAGGGGTGGGTAAATACTTGGGGAATAAACAGCACCAATATCATGTTACATGTTGGACATCTATTACTGCTATCAAGTTGTATACTGAAATCTTATGAAGAATGGATGAAAGTAGAAAAGATTTTCCTTGTAGATATCTCAAAATAAATTTTCGTCTTTGGGATCTTCTCAAAACTTCAAGTTTCATGAGGCTATTGTTTCTGATTTTTTAAAAGAAATTCTGAAATACTGACTCAGTGATCTGCTGTCTTTATATAGTTTATCATTATCTCATGTTCTTATAAAATAAATACCATTGGACTTTTTATTTTTTTAGACTGTTAATATCAGTTTCTGTGTATTTGACTTCTTAAAGATTCTAGGCAAACCAGAATGGTATCTTTTATCTGTGGAAAGTGAATTTTGCTTTATTTCAAAAAAAAATTAAATAAAATGTATTTTCTTTTCCTTTTATATTAACAATAGGAGGGAAATTCTTCTTTATGGCAATAGTTACTTCTGAGAAATAGTAGCAAAGCTAGATAGTTCAAGGCTAGCTTTATCTAATGTGGGCAAGTAATTGATCCGGTAGATAGATAGATAGATACAGATAGATATAGATATATATGTATCTATGTATATATGTATGTATATGTATATGTATGTGTTTATGTATTCTATTGCTGCATAAAATAAAGCAAAACAAACAACAAATCAGTAAGATACTGAAGATTATATTCATTTATCCCCAGAGCTGAGGGGGTAGGAATTAGAGAAGGGCCAATTGCCTCATTGCCAAGGATATATGAGCTTTGAAGTATAGTTTAGCATGCTTTTGAAAAGAATAATGCAGCATGTGTAACAAGGATTCAATGAACCATAATGATTAGTCCAAGACACATATCTTGGATTTCTGGGGGTGATGAACTTTTCCATGTGACTGCCTAGTGATGAAAGGATTTTACACTTTAAGGTAACATGACAAACTATGAGTGGTTCCTTGGCTCTCTTATGATTCACTGATATCTAAGGTTCTATCTTGTTTTAAACTTCTTTAAATATACTCTATCATGTGAGCTTCAAAAATTCTTCAAATTGGAAAGGATTTATATTTTTCCTATAAAACCAATCTTAGAAAAAGATAATGATAAATGTTGAAGGGCAGGTGGAAAAACTGGGTCACTAATACATCGTTGGTGGAGTTGTGAATTGATCTAACCCTTCTGAAGAGCAAATGGAACGATGCCCAAAAGGTTATCAAACTATACATAGCCTTGGATCCAGCAGTGTGTCTCTACTGGGCCTGTATCCCAAAGAGATCACAAAAAAGGGAAAAATACCCACATGTACAACAATGTTTGTAGCAAACCTTTTTTGTCGTGACAACTGAAAACTGAGTGGATGGGCATCAGTTGGGGAATGACTGAATAAATTATGATATATGAATATTATAGAATGTTTGTTGTATACAAAATGATCAACAGGATGATTTCAGAAAGGCCTGGAGAGACTTATATGAACTGATACTGAGTGAAATGAGCACAACCATGAGATCATTGTATATAGCATCAATAAAATTATGTGATGACCAACTCTGTTGGATATGTTTCTTTTCAATAATGAGATAATTCAGGCCAATTCTAATAGATTTGTGATGGAGATAGCCATTAGAATTCTAATATTTATACTTCAGTCAGGTATACTTTTTACCAGTTCATACCTTATGTTATTTGAATTATTAAATAAGAGTATTATGGAATTTTACTATTCACTACAGTTGATTCCTCTAAACTTCGGTAGAAACCTGAATCTTGCAAAAAAAAAAAAAAAAAAAACTCTTTTCATGGAGATTGTTAAATGGAAATGAATATACAACCTTGAATGTTGCTATAGCAATAAACTAAAGAATATGCATTTCATTCAACTGTTATAGAGAAAATGTGAAAACTGGAAAGAACACTGGAGTTGGATTCAAGCAATCTAATTCCTAATTATGACTTTCTCACCTATAAATTGACATTGAACAATTATGTACCTTTTGGAGACTCAGTTTTTTGATCTATGAAATGAAGCAAACATTTGTAGGATATAGCTCATGTGGTTATAATTAGGAAAAAAACACTTTTATAGTGAAAAGTAAAAAAGTAATTATTTAATTGTTCTCTATTCTCTGAGTCCTCCCTTCTCTTTCCTGCAAGTTTCTCCTCTGGTTTTGGTCAATCCTGTTTACATCTGCTGTATTTAAAAAGATAAATATAAGGATGCGTCTCAGAGCTCAAAGTGGTGTGAATGAGCATTGAAGCCAATGGTATCCATTGATGCCTCATTATACCTGGTTCATGGTGGTATCTTCAACAAAGCCTCAATTTGGTCAATCATCACGAGACTGGATCTGGCCATTCCTTCTATATTCCCTAACTGCTCATATTCCCTTATAAATTAAGTCTAAGTAAATTGCTTTGGAAGAATCCTTTGTCTTTTACTAATGAGATGCAATTTTATATGATCCTTTATTTTTATGTAGGGAAAGGTGAGGCATTATTGCTACTAGCTAAAGGTAAATAAATGACTCCCCAAAGGGTCAGAAATCAGAAGCTCTAGAATTCAAATGCAATTTGAGCCTGGCAGAAATGGTTCCTCCAGATTAGTTGTAAATTTTAGTTTGTCAGTATATGGGAAATCTGCAATCATTACAATCAATATCTAGTGGAAAACCTTTATATTAAATTTGAAACTGAAACTTTTGCATTTTTCTAATACAATATATTCATAGACATGCTAATGATATAAACTATTGGGACATTTAGTCAATTTCCCTCTCTTTTCAAGGTTTCTAGTAAAATTAGGCATGATGCTGAGTTTTAATGATAATTATAATTTTATTTCACTGGTACTTGATCTATGCTTCTGGAAAAGAATCCTTTAAATGTAGATATTGAGGACTAGCCTAAGCACAAATATAATGTGTGTGTGTGTTTGTGTGTTTGTGTGCGGAGTCTCTGTGTGTGTATTTGAATAAGAGCCAAGTCTGTATTTAGTTTTTTTTTTTTAACTTGATACCAAGCATATATTGTTTTTATGTTTTGTTTTGTTCTTATGTTTTTACTTTGATTAAAATTTTTAACATGGCTGAATCTGGCTTTTTTTCCATCTGTAAACAAATGGTCACAATAATATTGAGCAATATAATAGTATTGTTTTATTTTATTTTTAAAAATAAATCTTTTTATTTATATCCTTTAGTCTTGAAGTTTTGTCACTCTTTCTTTTAGAAATAGCTAACATTTACTTTTTTTTTTTTTTCCTTAGGTAGAAATCCCACTTCTAGTGTTTAGTGATATACACACTTAGACTTCTGCCAACTTTTTGGTCACTCTGCTTTCAAATCCTCTCCCATTTTGGATTAATTTAAAATATTGGATAAAAACTTTTAGGGGTTCATAGCCCCAGGATGGCATTTATTAGTATTTACATTTAGCACTGCTTTGATATATCTGAAAGCAGCCATAGAATTTGTAATGTGCAACGCGTCTAAAAGCCTGAGGAGCCAATGACTTACAGGACATTTTAATGGGAGAAACAGCCTCCAGATTCACCTGGCTTTTGTTTTTCTGTTTGGCAAAGAGAAAACTGTCTCTAGAATTTGAGAGGGCTGGGGAATATTATTTATTATTTTTCTTAAACCTGACAAATTTTACACAGGAAATATGGACTCAATCTAGTAATCTGGCTCCCTTGCCCACTTTGTGCTACCTTTACCAAATAGGTAATTGAACCTTGTTCTTCTAAATTTGAGAAGTCCAGAGCTGTTGGTTCCAATGAATGAAACTGACTGGCTACAAGGGAAGCTTTTGCCTTCAAAGAAGTCAACCATGACTACCAAGAGGAGCCCAAGGCCTTGACTTGCAAGAAAGGCATAGACTTTGAGTTAGATCATTTATAATGAATACCTCAGCAGCAATTAGACACCTAAGCAGTAGTCCTGCAGATTGTTTCATGTTTAAAGGAACTTTTAACATCTTTCTCACAGAATTTTTAAATTTTTAAAAATGATAAAAGTTGTTCCATTAGTGTTCACTGTGTCTTTTCTGTGATTTAGGGATTTCTATTTTATTTGGGAAATAAATAGTTTATACATTAAGTTCCTGTAATGGGCTGAGGCTTGAATTGATGCACTGAGGTCCCAAGCACATGAGGCTAAATAGTAATTGGACCATACTCTATTAATATATATGCTTGGAGAAAGAATGGCCCCCACCCACTTTTTGTGCAAGTCCTGACATGTTGTATAAGAAGTGACAATTTTGGTGGGTGGAGGCAGGGGAATGGAAAGGGAAGCCGGAAGAGAGTCTGCTGGCTGGTTTCTTGACACAGCTGTTCGCATTGGACACTACCCTTCGGGTGGGTTATAAAACCTGTCTGCTGGAGTCAGTGCATCTTTGTCAAAAGTCAAGACATAATATAAAGGGTTAGATTTAGAAGTTCTCTAGGGTTACCTGTGACTGAAGAAACCAGCCAGCAGATTCTCTTTCCACTTCCCTTTCCACTCCCTTGCCTCCACCCACCAAAAATGTCATTTCCTATACAACACATCAGGACTTGCACAAAGAGTGGGTGGGGGCCATTCTTTCTCCAAGCATATATATTAATAGAGTATGGTCCAATTACTATTTAGCCTCACATGCTTGGGACCTCAGTGCATCAACTCAAGCCTCAGCCCATTACAAGTTCCATTTCTATTTCCCAAATTTTGAGAAGGCCATAAACATGAACTAAGACATAAACTTTAAACCATTTGTTTCCGAAGCAACTGGCGAATTGATTGATTACTGATTATCTGCTAGAAATTTAAAATGACATCACTATATTGCAGCCAAGATATAATTAAACTAGTGTTGATCAAACTAATAGGAGCTCAACAAGCCCAAAGATTGGGCAAAAATAATCCAGTAGCACATTTGGAGTGGAGATGTCTCTAAATTTGTGCATCTCACATTTCTTTTGAGCTACTGCAATTCTGCTTTGTTTATAGAATCAATACCTTCTTTGATATGGGCATGTGCCAAACAGTTCTGTGCCAATATCTCCAATGTTTCAGTCAATTTCAAATTTGTTGTCACAGAGCTTGAGAATGTTCTTATATCTCTTCTTCTGATCCCCATGTGTACATTGTTCAGGTTTCACAAACATACAGTAGTGAAGTCTCTGAAATGGTGCCTTAAACTTTCATTGTGGTAGCAGCCTAAAATATCTCTTTTTTTCCTCCATACTTTCTTTCCCTTGGAACCTCCCAAACATTGAACTAGTTCCTGGCAATGCATGTAATAGGTTTGTCATCTTCTTGAGAAAGTATATTGCCAAGATGAGTGAACTTTTCCAAAAAAATTTAAATTTCTTTTTGGTCTATAATCAATGGTTCTATATATGGATGGTGGAGTGCTGGCTGGTGGACAATCTCTGTTTTCTTGATGTTGATTGTAATACCAAAATTAGCAGAAGGAGCAGGGAATCAATCCATAATCTGTTGAATCTCAGCCTCAGAGGCTGCATCAAGTGCCACAATCATTAGTGTCTATCAACTCTCCCTCCACTTTAGTCTCCCTGGAGAGAGGGAGTATGCAGACCTAAAGATTATGAATATAGCTACCATCTTATTAGAAACCAAGGTTGAAAAAAAAAGTATTTTTGGAAGTAATCATTCTAGATGGAAGTTTAAGATTATGTAAATCAAAAAAGAAAGAGGGAATATTACTAGAGGGAAGATTCATGCGTCATAAAGCATGAATAAGGGATAACTGGTTCACAGTTGTATGTGTTCTATTTAATTTATTCAAGATAGGTCAAGAGAATGCAAGGAAGGCCCTTGGTACCACGTGACTTGGTAAAGTCTGGTGACTTTATAGGCTATAAACATGATCAATACAAAGTGATTAGCAATGGTTGGATCATTATTTTTATCATGGGAGAACCATTATGGAAATTCTAAATCCATTGAAGAATGGGGACTCCTAATATGAGTTTTGTGACATCCTAATGTTTTTTCCAAGATCATTATAAAATCTCCCCAAATAAATTCAATAACATGATTAAAGCAGCGTCACATATTGTTTTAGAAGCTGGAAAAGATATGGTAAAATCAAACTATGAAAGAAAATCTCAATATTTCAAAACATCTAGTGTGAAAAGAAAATCATAAAGCGTTGGTGTCACAAGAATGGCTTGTTTGGGGACTTCCGGTTAAGATGGCGGAGAGGAGGCTCACAGTTGCATAAGCTCCGCGCTTTCTCTCACTATCCACTTCATTACAAGCCTCTGAATCAATGCTTGACTGAAAAAAACCCACAAATAGTTACCAAGAGAAGCCATCCTTGAGATCCGCCAAGAAAGGTCTGTCTTTACTGGAGGGCTGGGGCGGTTTTAGATCGGGCGCAGGCGGCAGGCAGCAGCAGTGAGAGCACGGGAGCAGAGCTGAGAGGGGGTGGGGAGTGATCGTAGCCGTCTCTGCGGGGAGAGCTTCGCTACAGGTTTGGAACCTGCAGCAAGTCAACAGCCCAGCAGAGAAGCTAAAAACACCGGGGCTGAAGAACACAACCCCAAACAGCTGGAGTCTCTCAGGACCTGGCCGCCCCCCCCTTCCCCCCCCTCAGTGACTCAGCACGCTTTGGGATCTCAGAGCGCAGGCACAGCACAGTCCTGCTAGTGCCTCACTGCTGCCCCCTGCAGTCTGTAGAGGAAGCTCGATAACACACCCAGCCCCCCCCCAAAGAAAGACTCCAGTTTTTTCTGTTTTTCTTTGGTAGTTTGTCTCTGATTAATAGACAGAATGAGCAAGAAGCTGAAGAGGACTTTAACCCTTGACAGCTTCTACACAGATAGAGAGCAGACTCTAAATCCTGAGGAGACTAAAAACAGGCAGTCCCCAGGTGATTCCCCAAAGGAGGAGATCGTCTGTTCCTCAGCACAGATGGACCTCATAGAAGTGATTAAAAAGGCTCTCACAAGGGAGCTAGAAGAAAAATGGGGAAAGCAGAGTGAGGCTTGGCAAAAGGAGAAGGAAGCTTGGGAAAAGGAGAGGGAGGCTTGGCAAAAGAGCCTGGAGAAGTCAGTTAAAGAGAGAGTGGATAAAGAAGTAAAATCCTTGAAAAATAGGATTAGTGAACTGGAAACAGAAAACAGCTCTCTAAAAAACAAAATTGGCGAAATGGAAAAAAATTCCACAGAACAAAAGAACTCAATTGGACAATTAGAGAAAGATTTTAAAAAAGTGAGTGAAGAGAATACTTCACTGAAAATCAGAATTGAACAAGTGGAATTGAATGACTCGAGGAGACAAGAAGAATCAGTCAAGCAAATCCAAAAAAATCAAACAATGGAGAAAAATGTGAAATACCTTCTGGGGAAGACAACAGACCTGGAAAACAGATCCAGGAGAGACAATCTGAGAATCATTGGACTCCCAGAAAAACATGATGAAAAACAGAGCCTGGACACTGTCTTCCAGGAAATTATCAAAGAGAACTGCCCAGAAGTCATAGGAACAGAGGAAAAAATAAACATTGAAAGGATTCATCGATCACCCACTGAAAGGGATCCTAAAATCAAAACACCAAGGAATATAGTGGCCAAATGCCAGAACCCTCAGATGAAAGAAAAAATATTGCAAGCGGCTAGAAAAACCCAATTCAAGTATCAAGGAGCCACAATAAGGATCACCCAGGATCTGGCAGCATCCACATTAAAAGATCGAAGGGCCTGGAATATGATATTCTGAAAGGCTAAGGAACTTGGTATGCAACCAAAAATAACTTACCCAGCGAGAATGAGCATCTTTTTCCAGGGAAGAAGATGGACATTCAACGAAGTAAGCGAATTTCATCTATTTCTGATGAAAAAACCAGAACTTAACAAAAAGTTTGATCTACAAATATAGAACTCAAGAGAAATCTAAAAAGGTAAAGATTAATCTTGGGAACTATATTTTGACTATATAGATGTATAAAGAATACATGTATACCCTGTTCTAGAAATTGATGTGGAAAGGACATTGTACCAGAAAAAGGGTAAAGTGGGGGTAGTACATCTCATGAAGAGGCATAGGAAACCTATTATATCTGAGAGAAAGAATGGAGGGGGATGAATATAGTGGGTATCTTACTGCCTTCAGAATTGGCTTTAAGTGAAAAATCTTAAGACATATTCAATCTATGGTGAAACTTCTCCCATCTCATTGAAAAGTGAGAAGGGAAAAGTGGAAAGGGAAGGAATAAGCTAAGCGGAAGGGAATACGGGAACTGGGAGGGAAAGGGGTAAGATAGGGGGAGGAACTCTAAGGCGGGGGGAGGGACACTAAAAAGGGAGGGCTGTGAGAAGCAAGGGGTGCTCACAAGCTTAATACTTGGAAGGGGGGGAAAGGGGAAAGAAGGGAGGAAAGCATAAACCGGGGTTAACAAGATGGCAAGTAATACAGAATTGGTCATTCTAACCATAAATGTGAACGGGGTAAACTCCCCCATAAAGAGGAAGCGGTTAGCAGAATGGATTAAAAGCCAGAATCCTACAATATGTTGTTTACAGGAAACACACCTGAAGCGGGGAGATACATGCAGGTTAAAGGTAAAAGGTTGGAGCAAAATCTACTATGCTTCAGGTGAAGTCAAAAAAGCAGGGGTAGCCATCCTGATCTCAGATCAAGCTAAAGCAAAAATTGACCTAATTAAAAGAGATAAGGAAGGACACTATATCTTGCTAAAGGGTAGCATGGATAATGAAGCACTATCTATATTAAACATATATGCACCAAGTGGGGTAGCATCTAAATTCTTAAAAGAGAAACTAAGAGAGCTGCAAGAAGAAATAGACAGTAAAACTATAATAGTGGGAGATCTTAACCTTGCACTCTCAGAATTAGATAAATCAAACCAGAAAATAAATAAGAAAGAAGTCAAAGAGGTAAACAGAATACTAGAAAAGCTAGATATGATAGATCTCTGGAGAAAATGTAATGGAGACAGAAAGGAATACACTTTCTTTTCAGCAGTTCATGGAACCTATACAAAAATTGACCATATATTAGGACATAAAAACCTCAAACTCAAATGTAGTAAGGCAGAAATAGTAAATGCATCCTTTTCAGACCACGATGCAATGAAAATTACATTCAACAAAAAAGCAGGGGGAAGTAGACCAAAAAATAATTGGAAACTAAATAATCTCATACTAAAGAATGATTGGGTAAAACAGCAAATCATAGACATAATTAATAACTTCACCCAAGAAAACGATAATAATGAGACATCATACCAAAATGTATGGGATGCAGCCAAAGCGGTAATAAGGGGAAATTTCATATCTCTAGAGGCCTATTTGTATAAAATAGAGAAAGAGAAGGTCAATGAATTGGGTTTGCAATTAAAAATGCTAGAAAAGGAACAAATTAAAAACCCCCAGTCAAACACTAAACTTGAAATTCTAAAAGTAAAAGGTGAGATCAATAAAATTGAAAGTAAGAAAACTATTGAATTGATTAATAAAACTAAGAGTTGGTTCTATGAAAAAACCAACAAAATAGACAAACCCTTAGTAAATCTGATTAAAAAAAGGAAAGAGGAAAATCAAATTGTTAGTCTTAAAAATGAAAAGGGAGAACTCACCACTAACGAAGAGGAAATTAGAGCAATAATTAGGAGTTACTTTGCCCAACTTTATGCCAATAAATTCGACAACTTAAATGAAATAGGAAAATACCTCCAAAAATACAGCTTGCCCAAACTAACAGAGGAAGAAGTAAATATCCTAAACAGTCCCATCTCAGAAAAAGAAATAGAACAAACTATCAATCAACTCCCTAAGAAAAAATCCCCAGGACCAGATGGATTTACATGTGAATTCTACCAAACATTTAAAGAACAATTAACTCCAATGTTATATAAACTATTTGAAAAAATAGGGATTGAAGGAGTCCTACCAAACTCCTTTTATGACACAGATATGGTACTGATACCTAAACCAGGTAGGCTGAAAACAGAGAAAGAAAATTATAGACCAATCTCCCTAATGAATATTGATGCTAAAATCTTAAATAAAATATTAGCAAAAAGATTACAGAAAATTGTCACCAGGATAATACACTATGACCAAGTAGGATTTATACCAGGAATGCAGGGCTGGTTCAATATTAGGAAAACTATTAGCATAATTGACTATATCAATAACCAAACAAACAAAAACCACATGATCATCTCAATAGATGCAGAAAAAGCATTTGATAAAATCCAACATCCATTCCTAATAAAAACACTTGAGAGCATAGGAATAAATGGACTTTTCCTTAAAATAGTCAGGAGCATATATTTAAAACCATCAGTAAGCATCATATGCAATGGGGAAAAACTGGAACCTTTCCCAGTAAGATCTGGAGTGAAGCAAGGTTGCCCACTATCACCATTATTATTTAATATCGTATTAGAAACACTAGCCTCGGCAATAAGAGTCGAGAAAGATATAAAAGGAATTAGAGTAGGCAATGAGGAAACCAAACTATCACTCTTTGCAGATGATATGATGGTATACCTAGAGAACCCCAGAGATTCTACCAAAAAGCTATTGGAAATAATTCATAATTTTAGCAAAGTAGCTGGCTACAAAATAAATCCCCATAAATCCTCAGCATTTTTATACATCACCAACAAAACCCAACAGCAAGAGATACAAAGAGAAATTCCATTCAGAATAACTGTTGATACCATAAAATATTTGGGAATCTATCTACCAAAGGAAAGTCAGGAATTATATGAGCAAAATTATAAAAAAGTCTCCACACAAATAAAGTCAGACTTAAACAATTGGAAAAATATTAAGTGCTCTTGGATTGGCCGAGCGAACATAATAAAGATGACAATACTCCCTAAACTAATCTATTTATTTAGTGCTATACCAATCAGACTTCCAAGAAAATATTTTATTGATCTAGAAAAAATAACAACAAAATTCATATGGAACAATAAAAAGTCGAGAATCTCAAGGGAACTAATGAAAAAAAAATCAAATGAAGGTGGCCTAGCTGTACCTGATCTAAAATTATATTATAAAGCAGCAGTCACCAAAACCATTTGGTATTGGCTAAGAAATAGATTAGTGGATCAGTGGAAAAGGCTAGGCTCACAAGACAGAATAGTCAATTATAGCAATCTAGTGTTTGACAAACCCAAAGCCCCTAACTTCTGGGAAAAGAATTCATTATTTGATAAAAACTGCTGGGATAATTGGAAATTAGTATGGCAGAAATTAGGCATGGACCCACACTTAACACCATATACCAAGATAAGATCAAAATGGGTCTATGACCTAGGCATAAAGAACGAGATTATAAATAAATTAGAGGAACATAGAATAGTTTATCTCTCAGACTTGTGGAGGAGAAAGAAATTTGTGACCAAAGATGAACTAGAGACCATTACTGATCACAGAATAGAAAATTTCGATTACATCAAATTAAAAAGCCTTTGTACAAATAAAACTAATGCAAACAAGATTAGAAGGGAAGCAACAAACTGGGAAAACATTTTCACAGTTAAAGGTTCTGATAAAGGCCTCATTTCCAAAATATATAGAGAACTGACTCAAATTTATAAGAAATCAAGCCATTCTCCAATTGATAAATGGTCAAAGGATATGAACAGACAATTTTCAGAGGATGAGATTGAAACTATTACCACTCATATGAAAGAGTGTTCCAAATCATTATTGATCAGAGAAATGCAAATTAAGACAACTCTGAGATACCACTACACACCTGTCAGATTGGCTAAGATGACAGGAAAAAATAATGATGAATGTTGGAGGGGATGCGGGAAAACTGGGACACTAATGCATTGTTGGTGGAGTTGTGAACAAATCCAACCATTCTGGAGAGCAATCTGGAATTATGCCCAAAAAATTATCAAAATGTGCATATCCTTTGATCCAGCAGTGTTTCTATTGGGCTTATATCCCAAAGAAATACTAAAGAAGGGAAAGGGACCTGTATGTGCCAAAATGTTTGTAGCAGCCCTGTTTGTAGTGGCTAGAAACTGGAAAATGAATGGATGCCCATCAATTGGAGAATGGCTGGGTAAATTGTGGTATATGAATGTTATGGAATATTATTGTTCTGTAAGAAATGACCAGCAGGATGTATACAGAGAGGCTTGGAGAGACCTACATGAACTGATGATAAGTGAAATGAGCAGAACCAGGAGATCATTATACACTTCGACAACGATATTGTATGAGGACATATTTTGATGGAAGTGGATTTCTTTGACAAAGAGACCTGAGTTTCAATTGATAAATGACGGACAAAAGCAGCTACACCCAAAGAAAGAACACTGGGAAACGAATGTGAACTATCTGCATTTTTGTTTTTCTTCCCGGATTATTTATACTTTCTGAATCCAATTCTCCCTACGCAACAAGAGAACTGTTCGGTTCTGCAAACATATATTGTATCTAGGATATACTGCTACATATCCAACATATAAAGGACTGCTTGCCATCTAGGGGAGGGGGTGGAGGGAGGGAGGGGAAAAAAAATCGGAACAGAAATGAGTGTCAATATAATGTAATTATTAAATAAAAAATTAAAAAAAAAAAACAAAAAAAAAAACAAAAAAACAAAACAAAACAAAAAAAAAAGAATGGCTTGTTTGACTTTTTATATACCCAAGAAGATTCAGTATCTAGTGAACAGTAAGTTGTTTGAGATCTTCTAATGAGTCTGGAAGTACCTTAGAAAACCAATGTTCCACCAGCACAGATTTCAAGAACCAAAGATCAGTTTCCAGGAAACAGAGGAGTAGGATTTCAATGCAAGCTAGCTACAAAACCATTGGAAATTGTTTAGATATTTGGACGAGGAACTTTATAAATAATTACAAAAGGAATTAAAAGTTCTACTGACAATACAATAGTATCATAACTAGATTAACTCAATAGTAGTTCTACCATTTTTATTCCTCTTTGGCATGTATTTTGCAATGGCAAGTGTTTAGTGCTAAAATAGTAATGTAACAGAAATCCTAGATAAGCATTTTCCCAAAATATTTTGATATGTAGTCAGTAGAAAAGTCAGTAGAAAAAAACACTTTTTTTCCTTTCTGTCTCTGTAAGAACATTAACATTTAATTATAGAATTAAATTTCTTAATTTTAGTATTATATTAGTATATCTAAACCCAAAGGGATTTAATTCAGAAATTTAAAATTACTGAATCAATGCATTCTGAATGTAGAAATGAGCTACAAGCCTAATTAGATACCTGTATTTTCATGTATAAATCTCAATGATGTCCTTGAGACTGTGTTAATCTTACTGTTTGCAATAGTTTCATAGAAATAATTAATTGGAATTAGTGACTAGATTAAGACAAGGAGAGAATTGTCATGAACTCTGTGCTAAGAAATCATTAAATTTAAATACATGAATGCTTATATTAATCTACTACTTTTAATGACAATCAGTCTGGGACCCTTTCGCTACCATTCATGAATGTAATCCCTTTCATCATCATGGGAGTTGTGATTGATGTAGCGAGTAATAAATACTAATTTTGTGGTTCAAATTAAGATTTATCTCCTACTGTTCATTCTAATTTCAACTTCTATGAGATTGATTTGTATATTACAGAGATATACACTTAAAATAAAATCTAACATCACTCTATCTTCCTTTATTTGGATTTTAATCTAGACTTTTTTCCCTATTTTTATTAGGGAAATACATGCTTAGAAATGGACTGATTATATTTGCTTCCCTAATGAAAGCAACTCCCTAAAACAAGTTTTGCTGAAATGAAAAGCTTGTTTTTACTGAGTTCCTAAGAGGGCCCCCAATTTCATCATCAAAGTGAAATTACTTGCCCTAAAATCATCAGTGATCTTTTCATTAATACCTTTCTCTTGGTCTTTTGTGATCTCTGTGCAGTATTTGATACTATCAATCATCCTTCTCATTTGATTATTCTTTCCTCTCTGGGTTTTTGTGACACTCCTCTCTTCTGATTCTCCTCCTATCTGACTTCTCAGTTTTCATTTCTGGATTTTTCTTAAAGTCTCATGTACAATCTGTGAATGTTTTCCAAATTTCTTTCCCTGACCCCCTTTTTCACCCTTCCCTCTATTCCAGCAGTGTCAAACTCAAATGAAAATGAGCATTGTTGACCCATACATAAATATCTCTGTTGATCACTTGCAGAGTTATTTTGATGACTATCTCCCAATTACATTTTAATTCAATTTGAGAGCACTTGGGAACGATGTGGGCTGTATGCATCCATTGGAAATATATTTGATACCCCTTATCTATATTATCTCTTTTATTGATTTCATCAACTATCCAAAATTAAGTTATTATCTCTATAGTAATGAATCCCAGATCTATTTATCCAGCCCTCATACCTCTTCTGACCTCCAGTCTTACATCTATCTGCTGCCTATCCAACTAGATATCCCAAATGAACAAATATCTCAATCTCAACATGTTTTAATAGAACCCATTATGCAACACACACACACACACACACACACACACACACGCACACTCACATACACACAAAACCATTTTTTGTCCCTAATAACCTTATTACTTTTGAGAGAATTACCATCTCCCTAATTATTTAGGCTTGTGATGTGAGTGCCATCATTGACTCCAAAATTACACTAATGGAACCTATCCAATATGCTTGGACATTTTATGACATTTATCCTTTTTGTCACTTTCTTTTTTCACACAACCACTACTTTGATACAGCCCCTTATCATCTCATAGTGTGGGGTCCAAAATTGTCCATAAGATAAACTAGGACTTCAAGACAATGGCGCTTTATTATATGGTCCATGGATGCTTCTACTGAAGTGGACCTCAGAACTGACTCATAGTTTGAGGTGCCCCAAGTTTCAGGACATTAGGTTGTAATAGGTAGACCCTGGAGAAACAGGATTTGATAGGTAGACCCTGCAGAAACAGGCCTAATCATGTTATCCTACTCTCTAATAAAACCTAATTTCTTTCCATTATTTCCAGAATCACATATAAAATGATATATTTAGCATTTAAAAAACTGCACCCTGGAATATTCCTGTCCTTCCCATTGTTTATGATTTTCTCCCTTTTCCCTACTCATATTACTCATCACATACATTACCCCTACCCTGACTATGTTGCTCTTAACTGGATGTTTATATGCTCAAATGCTCTCCCTCATGTCATGGTTTCCCTTTCTTCTGCCAGAACTTAGATCCCAAATCCCACCTTCTGCATGAGACTTTCCTTATGTCAGCTTGCTTCCTCTAAGATTAATTCCAGTCTACCCTATATGTGTTATATGAAAACATATCCTTTCCATTAGAATATAAGATCCTCAAGAGTAGAAAACATTTCATTAACAAATATTTGTTGACTTGATTTGACTTGAAAATAACATATTAAGCCATTTGTACCATGTGACTAACAAGGAAGAAAATGAGATATTTTCATTTTAGATACTTTCTTTCTAGATATTTTCTTTCTTCCTAACCTCTTGATCCAAATGACCAAAGATTTTAGAAGGAAGAAAACTCAATTAAACATTTTATGTATAAGAAAAACCAAATGTAGGGCATTAATTACAAAAGAAAAATGCTCTCCAGATCAGGGAAAAGAGTAGCACTTTCTAGGAATAAGTATTATAAGATAAAGGAAAATTAATGAAGCAGAAGAACAGTGGATTCTCAAGAGAGAAAGAAATCCCAGCAAGATGTTTTGAATTGTTTAAAAGTGAAGAACTGTGAAAGCAGAAATTATGGCTTACATAGAAGAAATAATTGGCAGAGTAGAAAATCTGGAATCCATGCTGGCAAGTGTGACCAAAAACATGGGAGGACAACTAATTATGAATGCAAATATATTGAGGTGAAGAACACCATAGAAAGGAAATCAAAAAGCAATAACATTAAAACTTTGAAGTGATTTGATGGAAGTTGAATGTTTTAATTACATGAGTTTAAGTTCCTAGTATCACTTTAGCATTGTTAAATTCTTCTAACTTTGGAATAGGAACCTCCAATGTAAAAGCAGGAAAAGGGCTCTATTAAGTCCATTTGATACAGGCTATGCATTCTTCAGTTTCTAATTTGGCATCAATAAACATAACTGTATATTTATTATGAATAAATGCACCCTTAAAATCAAAGTAGTTTTATATTTTGGCCATAGTAGATTCTATATACTAGAGGAGCTCTCTGAGAGAAACAAAACTTATCTTTTTTTTTTTCAAATGTCAAGCAATCATGACTAAAGATCTATTAAAATGTTTTGCTTGTATTAGACACTTAAATATTTGTTTGACATGCAGAGTATCTATAACTCAGATAAATTATGGATAATTGGTTGAAGTACAAGGAATGCAAATGATTTGACAGGGTGACATGACTAGTACTGTTTCAGAAGCAGGATTTGCATGCCTACCATATAGCAATTCTAGCATTTGTTCTACTATGACAAACTGTCTCCAACAATATTTTGTACTTTTACATTATCTTTCAAAGAGATTCAACATCCATTTCCTTCTATCACAGAAAGCTGTACGGGTTTTAATATTTTTGCCCCCAAAATAACACTTAAGTTTGAGTACTTGATGTAAATCCCCTTTTTTCTGGAAACAAAGGACAGAAAAATTACTCTCCCTAACCTTTCATTTTTTTTTTATTTTATTCACCATTACAACAATTTCTCCCAGTTTATTGATAAACACATAGTGTCCTGCATCTTGGATCACTTTGTTATTTTTATGGTTACATTCTCTTTTGTTATAATAATAAAATTCAAAATACCCTCTCTTGAACATTAACTTGAAAAGGAAAAAGTTAAGCAAAATTAACTATAACTGTAATTATAATTGAAATTACATTTAATTGTGTAATTTTACACTTCAATATTGCTTAATAGAAAAGAAAGAAGAGTGTTTCAGCTCAAATCAACTGGAATCAACATTGTCTATGAAATTTGATCTAAATCTCTTTAACTTTTATTTCCATTGTTGTCACAATGTGTATGTGTTTTGTGCTCATATATTCCTTTAGTTCTTTTTCATCCATTAGGAGTTCATAAAAAAAGATTTCCCATATTTTTCTTAATTCTTTTCATTAGTGGTAATTTAGGAGAACATTTAAGATTCAATAATACTTTGCTACTTTTCTTTATCACAATTTGCTTTGCCCTTTTCCAGTCATTGGACAAATAATTTAAAGATTTGAAAACAGATGCAAAATGATTGGAGAATGGGTTTAGGTGAATGTAATGGAATATTTCATTGCTATAACTGATTAGTATGATGAATGTAAAGAAATGCTCATGTTAAGTCTTGACATATGAAAAAAATATGCTCACTTAAGTAGAGTCAAAAGGCAATAACAAAATGGCCACAAACATGTATATAGAAAAAATATTGCAAGAAATTAAAAGTAAATATTGCAAATTTAAATAGGCATGTCTTAATAAAAAATGGGTGAGTATATATCTGACTTCCATGGCAGAAGTGATGGATCTACAAGGATAGTGAAATAGATACATAGTTAGATAATAGATAAATAGAGATACATAGACATGCATTTATATATACATGTATGTATATACCTACACATGCATACATACATATACACATGTATGCATATATTATCTATATATGTCTATACATATATATTATATACTGTCTTCAGAGATATATTTACGTATATGTAAGTGTATAGATATGTGCATGTGTGTATATATATATAAATGTCTATATACTTATGCATATATATGTATGTGCATATATATTTTTCTCTTCTTTTTTATCTTTTAAAACAGTCTATATTTATCTCTGGATGACAGAAAATAATGGGGCAATTGATAAGGTAGGAAAACAAAAAAAAATAGTGTCAAATGATGTCAGTCATTTTAGTATAGACAATACCTTTCTAATATGACATCCTCATTATTTAGATCAATGTTTTAAAACATGAACAGTTTACAAACTTTTTATACATTTTCAAATTGCTTTTGGTTACAAATAAGTCATATTTCATAGCTTCAATAGTAGTGAACTGATTTCCATCTTTTGCCATAACTTTTAATCAAATTGATAGGTGAGAGATTCTTGTTTGTTTGTTTCTAAATTATTATCTATTATAAAACCCTAAATGCAATTAGGCATTGGGATAGCATTCTTTCCCACTAAGTGGGAAGTGAACAAAGCAAAATAAACAAACTAAATTTCAGGGCAGGAAGAGGCAAAACTATAATATGCCACTCTAGGAGACTCTGTCTAATGCTCAGGCATCATTAAAATTAGTAAGACCTATTTTTTTTTTTTTGGCTAGAGTTTTGGGATGTTTATTAGGGAGACTGAGAATGACTGAATCTATGGAAGAATTTGGAAGGAATAATTCCTGGTATGTAACCTAATCCATACATAAAGAATACAATAATCTATCTGACTACTAAAAATAAAAAGAAGGTTCAACAAGAGTACATTTTACAGACTATATTGAACATCTTGGAACTTTTACTGTAGAATTGTTAATACAATTTCCCTTGCTCTTTGAAATGAACACCTAGATATACTGCAACATATTTAACATATATAGGACTGCTTGCCATCTTGGGGGGGGGGGGAGGTGGAGGAAGGGAGGGGAAAAAAAAAACGAAACATAAGCGAGTGCAAGGGATAATGTTGTAAAAAATTACCCTGGCATGGATTCTGTCAATACAAAGTTATTATTAAATAAAATAAAATTAAAAAAAAAAAGAAATGAACACCTAGTACAGTACAATTACTGTATAGTAATACAGATTACAGTTATCAGTGAAAGAAATACTTTAAGAGTTGGCCTAATGGTTTGTCTTTTGTTGATTTTCAATTGTAAAGAGGTAAAACAGAATTGTACAAAAGTGATGATAGGGATTCTACTATTTCACTCATATGATTTTATTTTTTAGGACATATTATTTTCAGTTGATGGTGATGAGCTAGTTATCCCAAAACTTGTAGCACACAAAGATTTTCCATTTAAGCAGCTTGAAAAGACACATTAATCACGTCAGTGGGTTCTATGGTGCACCAGGACAAAGTATATAAAGTCCAGTGGATCCCTCATGGTCTAAAGATAATATTGTCTTCCAAAAATTATTATTCTTTATCCATATTAGTGACTTTTAAAGGCAGTTGAAGGATGGCAGATTACTAAAGATAAGTAAAAACAAAATTACAATAATATCTAATATCCAAATCATGGTTCACATTTTAAGGGGGAATCTATGTTCAAAACAAAATTGTGAACAAATATCACTAATTGTGATCAAAGATTTCAGATTGGCTTTTGTCAGTCTTTTTAATTCTCACAGCGATGTATGGCCATTACAGGGAAATATAAATCCATGAACATATTTATTGTATTGACTATACCCTTATAACAATACCTGTATGTCATATAATATATACAATGTATAGTGCATATATGGATATATATGTATATTGAATACATTAAATATAATATATGTGTATATGTATATATTTATGTGTATGTATATTCATCCCTGAAACTATAATAGGTAAAATAAGAAAAAAAAATGATGAACTATTGAATATGAATTTGGAAAAATTGAAGACCCTAAGATCTCTCTGTTTCTCTGCTTCTCTGTATGTGTCTCTGTGTCTCTGTCTGTATCTCTCAGTCTCTTTTTATCCTGTGCCTACTGAAAAAAAATATTTCACTTCCAGTTGTCTATGAATCTCTTCCTCTTTTCTGCTAACTTTTCCCCTTACTATACTTTCTTACTGAGCAAAGTGTGTGTGTGTGTGTGTGTGTGAGAGAGAGAGAGAGAGAGACATATAGTTGTTTATCAACATGCATATACACATTTGCATTTAATGGTAGTCTTCTCTAAAATCAGGAGGAAGGAAGAAAAAATATTGTTAATTTCATTATATATTTAAGAGGAATAGCAATTTGTATATAATAGATTTGCAACTTTATGTGTAATCATCTTTTTATTATTCTACTATGTTATGGAAATGCTTGTTTTATTTGAGAAATTAAAAATAAAGCTAATAGACACACATATTTTCCCCTATTTGAATCAGTTCATAACAGTGAAATTAAACTGTTGCCCTTTCTTTTACTTCCCTTCCACTATAAATACTCTTATTTATATATTTATTTTATTTGCAATAATTTCCCCCATTCTTCCTCTCAGTTCTCTCCTAATACATAACTGCTAATTCTTGTGTGATCCTGGCTGTGACTCCAAGACATTTAAATAATTTCTTTCTGACTACTTGAAGTATTTTTTGTTTTCACCTGGGGATCACTGGAATTTGACTACATTCTTTGAAGTTTTCATTTTGAGATCTCTTCAGGGCATGATCACTAGATTCTTTCCATTTCTAATTTGCCTTATAAAGTATCTTTATAGCTTTTTTGATCATTTCTTGAAATATAATGTCTAAACTCATTTTATTATGAGTTTCAAGTAGTCCACTAATTCTTAAATGATCACCCCTGGTTCTATTTTTTAAGATCAATGATTTAGATGAGATATTTCATCTTTTCTTTCATGTTTCCATTATTTTGAATGTTTTTGTTCTCTTTTGATATACTATGGAGCTTTATCTAATTCATATTTTTTAACTAAGTGTTTTCTTGAATGAGTTTTTCTACCTCTTTTTCTATTTAGATGATTATTCTTTTTAAGGCTTTATTTTCTTCAATATTGTGTGTCCCTTTTTACCAACTTTAATTCTCTTCAGATTTCTTCCTTTCCTTTCATTTCATTTTTTTTTTCATTTTTAAACTGCTCTTATTTGTTTAAAACATTTTCTGTGCCTCCTCTTACATTTTCTTCAGTTTTTCCTCCCTAGGAATTATGGTTGGATTCATATTTAATCTGGTTTTTCTCTGGTACTTTGCTCGTAAATATTTCCATATTATTATATTTTGCTAAGTTTTGTATCTTAAGCTTCTATTTCACCATAGTAGTTCTAATGTTTGCACATTTTTTTTGAGTAGAAACTTTATAAATGAAGCCTCCAAGAAACTCAAGTCGAGCACAACAAAAGAATAAAAAGATCACTGTCCCAAGCTTAAGGATATATATATATATTTAAATCCTGCTTTTTAAATATCTAATTCTGAGATCTGTAAATTTTCAGTACTTCCAAGGTAGAGTGATCCAGGAAAAAGTATGATAACTGATCTTCTGGTCTGTGTTTCAGTCCTCATCCAGCTTGAAGGTACAGGAAACTCCAAACCTTGAAGCTATGGAGTTTGTGACACTAGAAAAAATTGTCTTGGCCAGAGTCTCACATCTAGTAAGTAGCTGAGACAAAATTAGAACTCAGGAAGACGCATCTATCTGATCCCAGACTCTGCACACTATGGTGTCACCTAGCTACTTCTTCTTCTCATGATTTCTCTTGACTTCTCATGACTACTCTTATAGAAATATAGACACACTAAATACATACCATATTTCATATCCTCACCTTTATAGGTCTCCTTTACATTTCATTAATAATGGACAACAAGTCACCAGCATCAAACTTCATTCTCAGATACTAAGAATTTTGTGGGTATGTATACTTAACAATCTTTTTGTAGTACACTCTTTGGGCTTATTATGCTAACTTTTATTCACACTGATGGACAGAGTCCCTAAGAAGGAAACTATTGCTATATTAGGTCCTGGATTATGTTACATTGTAGATGACTACTCTGATGAATAAAGCTCTTGAGCTATCACTAGGGTGTTTCTTTTAATCAAATTCTTTTATCATATCCTTTAATACAAATCCAAATACAGAATTTAGTAAAATGGCCCATGTTGCTATAAAAATAGTTGCTACAAACATTTTCCCTACAAACCTTGGTCCCATTGTCTCACTAACATATATTGTGTCCATGAAAAGACTGGGAATAAAATTATATTACAAGAATAATAAGGAACACATATGTTCATAGTTACTCACTGCTCTTGTTCTGCTGATTCTGGAAGTGCTTTCCTCTAGATTCAGATCCCTACAGACTTTTCAGTGCTGCATGGCAAGGCCGGCATGTCTGCTGAACTGGTGGCTCCAGTAGACATTCAGATTCTTTGATCCACATCTGTCAAGAGTAGCAACTCTCTTTTCCACTGCCAGGGATTATACTCTACAAAAGGCATTTCTTCATTGTATCTTCACAAAGTTTAAAGTACAACGGGGGTTCTTTAAAAAACAAACAAACAAACAAATAAAACCTCTGTATCCCTAGCATTTAGCACAGTATCAGTGCCTGATAAATGTTAGTTAACATATTCTGCACTGGAGAGACTGATCTGTATATCTTCAACAGCTTAAAGTTTGTGCCCTGCTTGTGAAACTGAGTCAACTGGTGGCAGAGTGTGCATAGTGGATAGAGCACTGGAACTATGGTCAAGAAAACCTGAGTAAAAATCTGACTTCAAACTTTTACTGGATTTTTGACACATACAAATCATTCAAACGCTTTCTGAAATTTTGTCAACTTCAATATGGGAAGAAAAATAACATCTTAACCTCAGCATTTTTGTTGTTGTTGCTGTTTGTTTGTTTGTTTTGAACCTACGAGATACTTGCGAAGCACTGGCACAAATCACTCAACCTTTATCTGCCTCAGTTTCCTCAATTTCAATATGGGAAGAATAATAGCATTTTAATGCTGGCATTGCTTTTTGTGATCAAATGAGATACTTGCAAAGCACTTAGTGCTTGACACAAGACACTTAAACTGTTTTCTCAACTTTTGAATGGGGGTAATAATAGTGCCTACTTCATAAATTGATGTGGAGATCAGCAGAAATGATATTTACAAAATATTTAGCACTTTCACCAGTACATGGTAGGCACTTAATAAATGTTTGTTTCTTCCTTCCTTTTCTTTTTTTTTTTTTAAACTGACTCACCAAATGTAGTGTTACTTGCTGAGCAACTAGCTCTTCTATTAGGCACTATGACCTAAGTAAGGGATAGAAAAGAGTAGAATTATTTCTTGACTCTGCAGAGATCTCTTTCACTTGCATTGCCTAACTTTGCCAGGAATTAGTTATTTAAAGTCCTGCAAAGTGGTTTCCAATTATTACCATCAGAGAATTTTGGACATATTTATAAGCATGTGCTGACAATTCGATACCTTACTAACATTATATTATCTCTGTTGTTTACTTTTTTTTTCCTTTTTGACATTGTCATTCACTATACAGAGGAGTTCAAATACATCCCTCACATGTTACTTTAGTGTGTTATCTATTTGCAATGAGGCTCACATATACTTTTAGCATATAAATTCCACCTTAGCTAATAATTTAAAACTCCAAGTAACAAATGTTTATCTGCATTGGTAGAAATTTGTTCTACTAATTCCACTTAACAATAAAGTCACAAATAGGAGGGATGGAGCCTTGCATTTAAATAGGAATGTGAAGGCTATGAAAATAATATCCATGGGGGAATCTGTTATATAGGACAGGAAAACATGAAAATCTGACTTCTTTGGCTACAGAAACAACACTGTCTGGAAGCTGAAGGCTGACTTGATTTGTTTCCAGGTAGTCTCGAGAGTTAAGTGAAGCAATAAGTCAAATAGTGAAAGAAAGTTGAATAATCAAAGAGTATGTATTTAAGAGGGCATAGTGAGACATAGCCTTATTACCTTGGTGGTAGATTCGAGCTGTCCCTTGAAAACAGCTTCATAAAAATGCCTTGGAAATTTATAGCTCAATAGGGCCTCTCCCATTGAACATTCAGGACATATCAAATGCACAACCACATGTCTTTGACACAAGTCAGCTGTTCTGTTACATCTCTTCAAACTTTTGTTTTTCATATTTCAAAAAAATAAAAATCAAAAAGGTCAAAATTTCACAGCTTTCTCTTTTTGGTATTTATTTATTCTTGACCATCGAGGGCTAATGTGACCTAAGAGCAAAGAGTAGTGATAAGCAGGATGAAATAATTATCATGTACATTTGGAATGACATCTTTTAAAGGGCTAATGGATCAAACTGTTAATGCTAATGTTAAAAATTAAGGTTGCATTTTCCCCCACTTCCAGACAGAATGTAGGCCCATTAAGTATCATTCAATAATGGAAACCAAAAGGTCACAACTAACCCAAAGAAAGCCTTTTATCCATTAAAGTGTAGATAGCTACAGCACCTGTTTTAGCCCTGCTATGAATTAGCATGAAGAAGAGCCATTACACTCAAATGACAGCAGGTTTCACTTCAACATGTGAGAAAAATCCAAGAATTTTGTTTTTCTAGACAACAATCCATAATTCATTGCAGTTGATGGATTTATTGAATATAGATGATGGTATACATGTGTATATATATAATGCATATATATATATATATATATGTATTCATGTAGATATAAATGTAAACATATGCATATTTGTATATTGATGCATATGTGTGTGGGGGTAATTCCTTTTGGTCATAACAACTTTGAAAGTCCTGTTATTACCTCCATTTTGCTATTGAAGAAACTGAGGGAAACTGAAGTTAAAAGATTTGCCCAGGTTCACATTGCCAGTTAAATTTTTGAGGTCAAATTTAATTGAGATTTTTCTAATTCCAATCCCAGGAATCTAGCCACTCTCTACCACAAGCTACTTCAGGTATAAACTGAAAAAAAAAATGTGAATCTACATCATCATTCTTGAAAAATATTAAACCCATATCTTTTCAGCTCTCAAATATGTAATTGTCTACTTCTTTCTCCCTATTTGTCATTCTATTGCTCCTTTTACTTTCAAAAGATTTATGATTCTATTATGGCTTCTTCTTGCATGAAGGAGATCACAAACCTTCCACATGTGACTAAGAACAACGCTATGTCCAAAATCTCATCATTTGGAATCTGGCAGTCAACCTTATAATGATGACTTTTTTCTGTACTTTTCAATGTTTATACAATAAATATATACTTCCAATACTTTTTCTTTTCAAATTTCAAATTCAAATTTCAAAGACTTTATGAGGTTGCGAATTTTGATAATTCTTCCTCTGACTCAGATCTCTACCCCACCTGCCTTTAATATAGTTTAATACATTTTCTTCAAAAAATAAAGTTTTATCTAGGGTTAGAATTTCCCTAGATACAATTTTTTTTTATGCTAAAATTTCTGGTAATAAGTGAAGGCCTTTTAATCATGGATTATATGGGCCATCTCCAGGGCATATTTAGGAACTGAGGCTTTAAGGAAATTTCTATTCACATATATCAAAATGCTTTTTTAATTAAAAAATTAAAATTCTAATTGAAATTTTATTATCATAAATTCAAATAAAATTGATATGCTCACATAAATAGTATAACTAAAGAAAATCTTATAGTCAAGGGAGTAAATTGCTAAAATGTATAACATTTTTAGTTTAAATATGTAAGAGATCCATCATATTATTATCTAAGCTAGCCTAGTTATCTGTAATTCTTTTCTGATATATTTTATATCCTTTAATGCATTTAAAAATGCTTCAATAACCCTTTTCACGTTTTTATCTGCTCCTAATTGTTATTCCCCTTTCCCCTGTAACAAACCTCTATTAAAATAAAAGAAAGGAAAAAAAGTAATCCTTGAAACAAATGTGCATAGTCAAGAAAAAAAAAATTCTTACATTAGTTTTGTCTGAAAATGTTTATTACTCTTTTTCTTGCCATGTTTTATCTTGTCATAAGAAATCATGGTTGATCATTGTATTAACCAATATCCATAAATCATTTGATGATGTCTTTTTCTTTTTAATGCAGATACTGTATAAATTGTTCTTCTGCCTCTGCTTACAATACTTTGTATCAATATTGTATCAAAATTTGATATCAATATTGTTTCTCTTTTTTTCTCTAGTTTTTTTGATATATTGTATGTTATTTCTAGTGGTATAATATTTTATCATATTTATATCCCTTCTTTGTTTAGCCACCCCTGTTTTACTATTAAAGGAGTCATGGGGGTTTTCCTTGCTGCCATAAAACAATTATAAATTTTAAAAATATATTTAAAAGCTCTTTTTCTCTTTCTTTGATCTCTTTGGCATTTAAACAAAGTAGTAGTAGTATTGGGTTAAAAGGTGGCAAAGTTTAGTGACTCTGGAAATATATCTCCAAATGGCTTTTTAGGAAGGCTAAGTATTTGCAACTCTGCCAAAAATGCATTAGTTGGCAAGAAACTGGACAAATATACATACATAGCTATGATCTATGTCTATATACTTTGCCATTTCTTCACTATTGTCTTTTTATTATTGTTAGCCTTATTAACAGTGTTTTCTTATTATTTAAAAGTTCTGGATTTTAACTCTGTTTTCCCCAAGAATTTATTATTATTCTTTTAGGAGAGACGACAGATTCTCTCTTTATTTTGTGTTTTGCTTCTAATTGAACTAAACACGACCAGCACCATTCTCCACCACGGTTGTTTGTCTCATGATTTCCTGAAATAATATTTTAAAATTATTTTTGGTTATTCAGGGAGGTTGATAATTTGAAGAATATAGCCTTGATCTGTTTTTTTTAGATCAGTTTTTTTTTCATAATACATACCTTTCATTTTTCTTTTCAATCTTTTCATTTTTATTTCAAAATGTCTTATCTTTTGTTTTGTTTTTTTTTTTTCTTTCCATTTCTTCTTTTCTAAGAAAACTGTTCAGGTAATTTAATTTTGGGGTAAGGCTTAAAACTACCAAATATTGTCAGCTTTTAATTGTGTTTGCTCTAGCTATTATTTCTCTTAACATTTCAGTTTGAATGTTTTCTTCCATTTCTTTCTGTCACAAAGGGCTGACAAAGCATTAGACTACCTGGTACAGAGCATCCTATATAATACATTGCTGGGACTCAGTACCTTGTGCCACTTGAACATTCTTCTGATCCAAATGACTCAAGCTTGATTACTGTTCTTTTCACAAGAAATTCCATTTCAAAAATTCAGCATCTTCTATACATGTGCTTGAATTTTTTCCATATTTATCTCTGCCTCCTGACTTTCCTGACTTCCTTCAATTCTTGGTGAAAAACCCTACCTTCTACAAGACACCTGTTTTATGCTCCTCACACTTTAACAATACTCCTTCCTCTACAAGATTACCTCCAATAACAGACACACACACACACACACACACACACACACACACACGCACATACACACATGCATGCACACACACACGCACACACACATACATGTTGGAATCCTTACTAACTGCTAACTAATTAGAGTTGATCTAATCTTACAAGAAGATTTTGACCAGAACCTGAAACAAGGTACTAAGTAGAACTTATTAATACAAGGCTTGTGTTCACATCTTTGCTCATTGGAGTTCACAAGTATGCCAGCTCACAAAGTAAACTTTCTAACTTCAAGGGAGTTCACACCTCCCTTAAAGCTCTTTGGGCCAGAGAGCACTATGGGAGAAAACCCATAATCCCATTCTCTCAGAAGAGTCAGATAAAAGGCCAGCGATGAGGGATCTAGGGCAGAATACATTTTTTCCTCTTGGCTGGCTGGTCGCAGAAGAGAGTTCAGCTGGACTCAAGAGGAGTGACTCTGGTGCAGAGAACACTTTGACGGATTTCAGTGGAGCTACGCCAGAAGCCCTCTCTCCACGGCAAGTTGGTGGCTGGGCTCCCCAGAAGGAGACAAGAGAGACATTCCATCTCGGTGTTGGTTGGAGGCTGAAGAAAGCAGAGGCAGAGGCTGAAGGACAGAACCTTTGGATTTGGAGATATTCGGAGGGCTCTAAGCCCTGTGTTTTGAGAAGAACAAGAACTCCAACATTTGAACTCATAACATTTGGCGAAGAACAAGAACTCCAACATTTGAACTCATAACACATGCACACACACACAGATTCTTGCCACAGTTAGTTGTGCATTGTCTTCCTTCATTAAATTGTGAGTTCTGAGGTCAAAGACAGTTTTTTTTTTCTTTTCTTTGTATTCAATGGTTAGTACATTTCCTAATAAAAAGAAACTTAAAAAAAAATGTTTGAGAACTGGATCAGTCTCTTGTACTTCCTTTGGGGCTTCTGCCTGCCTGAGCTTATTTCTCTTAAAAGCTTATGGTTCTGCAGTCATTTTGTATAGTATTTTATTGAATTATAGTTTATAGCTAACTTTCCCCCATTTTATCTTTTTTTTTTTTCTGGTGTATTGTTAGAGCTTTATTGTAAGGAGGATCTGGGCTACTCTAGAATCTAATATCCTGCTACCTTCCCACAATCTCTGAAATATCTTATCTTTACATATACTTCAAGTCTAAATATATTCCTAATTTCTATGTTGCATAAAACCCATCCCTTACAATAAAGAATAAAAACAAGGATAACACTAATGAAATGCTCTTCAAGAAACTGACCAATATGACAAGAGAAACCAACAATGTATTCAGTATTTTATTCCCACAGATTCCCCTATGGCTATAAATATTTGGATTTTTTCAACTCTTCTTCAGTGTTAAGCTTTCAGTCAAAAGTCAAGTAAATATAATCTCATACAGTTCAGTTGTTTTTGTTTTATTCTTTATATTTATAAGGCAGTAATCATTGAATATATATGTGTATACATGTATGTGTGTTCATATGTGTGTATATATATATACAGAGACACAGAGACACAGGCCCACAGATACACATAGAGATATAGACACACAGACACACATATAGAAACAGACACACGCACAAATAAACAAACATAGACACACAGAGACAAAAATATAGTTTACTTCACTTTACATCAGTTCATATTTTCCCTATACTTCCTTGAATTCTTCATCTATATTAAAAAAATGCTTTTAGATTAATATTAAGGCTATTTTGACTTATATCCCATTACACTTTCATGTCACAATTTCTTGAATAATTCCTCAGTTGAGGTACATGCTTTGTTTTCATGCTTTGCTATTGGGGTGAAAAAGTTTTAATATTTCAGTGTGATCTCTCTATAAGTTCCTTTCTTAAAATAATTCCATGCTTTTTCCTAGAATGGTTGAACAGATTCACAAACTTCTATATTGTAAGTATAAAATCCATCATCCACAAATTCTCTCTCATATTTTGTTATCTTTAATAACTTGCTGATACAATATTAGAAAAATTAACAAAAGCATATTATTTTCCTGTAGGTCATTTCTCTTTTTATCCTTCCATTTCCACCTATTCTAAGAGAGTACTTTTGAAAATACAATATCTCCTTATCCTTTTTTCTTTTCCCTTAACCCACAACTACATGAACTGCTTGTATTACTCCATACAAGAAAAAGACATTTATATAAACATAAGTAAATGCAGTTTTATAACTAAAATCTGTCAAACTTATCTATGATATACTTTTGTGCATGTTTATAATATCTAACATTATTTAAGTTTTTATATAAAAAAACATTTTTTTCAGAAATGGGAAAAAATCAATTTAAAAACATTTCAAATAAGTGATGGACCCTGAAGAGACACTTCCTTGATACAGTATCTGAAGGATAATACATATAGATATGTTATATTTCTTTTCCCTGTACTTATTTACATGGGATACTGAAACTTACCATGCCCGAGGATTTCAATTTTTTTTCTGTTATTAATCATTTTGTTCTTCCTCTACAGTAATTGAAATATTAAAATCCTTTTTTTATTTCCTTATTTTTTTTCACTTTTCATCAAAGAATGCATCTTTATATATATGGATGTCAGCTGGTAGAATTTCCTTAGACTTCTTGATCATTTGGCAACAATCTTAAAATGTGTCCTCTAAATCTGCTTTCCAATGAGGCTATTTCACTCCACAGCACAGGTGCATAGGTAATGAAATCAAAATGAAGGTTTTTATGAACATTCCTTACTCACTCATCATTAATGACTGCAAAGTAGTTTTTTTTTTCCCCCAGAAATATAGACAGAAACATCTAAAAGTTATTTTCTAAAAAAGGAGGAAATCAACAGTGATGGCTCTTCCTTGGCATGTCGAAAGTAGCATTATTTATTAATTATTGATGGATTTGTGAAGAAAAAAAATCTCAAAAATTAAGAAATTAAAAAAAAAATTACATGTTCTTTCCAGACTAGCCTGATTGCCATGATATCTTCAAGTTATCACTGGCTCTTTTGAATCCTAAAAGCAAGAGATGTTAACATAACTCAGCTGAAAGCCATTGATCTGGTTCTAAATAGGGCAGTTGCAGAATATCTTGTCACATCATCTGTTTGTAAAATAAACAAAACCCAAATGAGATTTGTAGTCATACTTCTAGCTGATAAAAAGTTCAAAGCTGTTGTGGTTAAATACTTTATCTCATTAATCTCTGCAGAGAAAGGTTTTGTCTATGTTATGTTGAGCAAATGGCTGAGCTGCTGGCTATTTTAATGACCACACTAATTGAGCCCACTGTTAAATTATGGTCCTTGATCAAAACAGTGCCAGTTCATTGGATTGAGTGACTTTTCCTCTCTCACTGTTCCCTAATGACTGTTTACAATAGCAGAATCAATCTATTTTTGCTTGCCTCCATAACACCCTGTGATTAATCTTATGATTAGTCTTTGGGCTGATGGTTCTATAACCACTGGATTTATCCTTCATGATTCAACTGTTCTTGTTACTTAGGAGAACACTACAGGATTATCTAGTCCCCATGTACCTTCAAGCTAACTGGCAAACACCAAAAATGCTTGCAATTCTCACTTTCTAAATAGTAAAGTTGCCCATTTAACTGTTAGAACCTGAGTACAGTATCAGTCTACTATTCTGAGACTCAAACCCAGGTCAGGTACTTCCATTATTCCAACCTGGGAGGACAGCAATCATATGTTACACTGTATCAGACAAAGTTGTGAGCATTGAAAACTTGTATGCCTCCAATTTTAATTTCCCTGAACTCTTTGAAAAATAAAATAATGAATATTTCCTCAGAATGCATGAGTAGGAGGGGGCAGAGCCAAGATGGCAGAAAGGACACATGTTTCTTTCTGAGCTCTCCTAACTACCCTCACACTAATTATGAAATTCAGCCTCTGAAATAGTGCTGGACTGGCAGAATCCACGAATATTGGGAGTGCAGCAAATTACCAGCAGAAAATAATTTCAAAGATCGCCAGAAAACGTCTGTTTTGATCACACACAGGCACAGGAAGAGGCCATGTGCAGGCAGGGAGGCAGAGCATGGAGGCCAGCACAAGCTGAGCAGACCTGGAGTGAGGACCTATCTCGGTGAAGCAAAGAATCTATGTGGAGAACTCTACCAGGGTGTTGACCACTTTGCCCTGGCTTCAAGAGAAGTTATAAAACATAAAATACAAATGCAGAGGGTAAAGAGTCTCATGGGACCTGGACAAATCCACCCAGCAGCAGGAATGACTCAGTGTGATCCTAGGGCAGCCCATCCTAGGGCAGCCACTACCACTTCCTAGTGTCTATAGAGGAAGCTTGGAACATTCTTTCCCTAAAAGCAGATCCCAACTTTATTTTTTTTTTAAATTTTTTTATTTAATAATTACATTATATTGACACTCGTTTCTGTTCTGATTTTTTCCCCCTCCCTCCCTCCACCCCCTCCCCTAGATGGCAAGCAGTCCTTTATATGTTGGATATGTTGCAGTATATCCTAGATACAATATATGTTTGTAGAACCGAACAGTTCTCTTGTTGCGTAGGGAGAATTGGATTCAGAAGGTATAAATAATCCGGGAAGAAAAACAAAAATGCAGATAGTTTAGATTCGTTTCCCAGTGTTCTTTCTTTGGGTGTAGCTGCTTTTGTCCGTCATTTATCAATTGAAACTCAGGTCTCTTTGTCAAAGAAATCCACTTCCATCAAAATATGTCCTCATACAATATCGTTGTCGAAGTGTATAATGATCTCCTGGTTCTGCTCATTTCACTTAGCATCAGTTCATGTAAGTCTCGCCAGTCCTCTCTGTATTCATCCTGCTGGTCATTTCTTACAGAACAATAATATTCCATAACATTCATATACCACAATTTACCCAGCCATTCTCCAATTGATGGGCATCCATTCATTTTCCAGTTTCTAGCCACTACAAACAGGGCTGCTACAAACATTTTGGCACATACAGGTCCCTTTCCCTTCTTTAGTATTTCTTTGGGATATAAGCCCAATAGAAACACTGCTGGATCAAAGGGTATGCACAATTTGATAATTTTTTGGGCATAATTCCAGATTGCTCTCCAGAATGGTTGGATTCGTTCACAACTCCACCAACAATGCATTAGTGTCCCAGTTTTCCCGCATCCCCTCCAACATTCATCATTATTTTTTCCTGTCATCTTAGCCAATCTGACAGGTATGTAGTGGTATCTCAGAGTTGTCTTAATTTGCATTTCTCTGATCAATAATGATTTGGAACACTCTTTCATATGAGTGGTAATAGTTTCAATCTCATCCTCTGAAAATTGTCTGTTCATATCCTTTGACCATTTATCAATTGGAGAATGGCTTGATTTCTTATAAATTTGAGTCAGTTCTCTATATATTTTGGAAATGAGGCCTTTATCAGAACCTTTAACTGTGAAAATGTTTTCCCAGTTTGTTGCTTCCCTTCTAATCTTGTTTGCATTAGTTTTATTTGTACAAAGGCTTTTTAATTTGATGTAATCGAAATTTTCTATTCTGTGATCAGTAATGGTCTCTAGTTCATCTTTGGTCACAAATTTCTTTCTCCTCCACAAGTCTGAGAGATAAACTATTCTATGTTCTTCTAATTTATTTATAGTCTCGTTCTTTATGCCTAGGTCATAGACCCATTTTGATCTTATCTTGGTATATGGTGTTAAGTGTGGGTCCATGCCTAATTTCTGCCATACTAATTTCCAATTATCCCAGCAGTTTTTATCAAATAATGAATTCTTTTCCCAGAAGTTAGGGGCTTTGGGTTTGTCAAACACTAGATTGCTATAATTGACTATTCTGTCTTGTGAGCCTAGCCTTTTCCACTGATCCACTAATCTATTTCTTAGCCAATACCAAATGGTTTTGGTGACTGCTGCTTTATAATATAATTTTAGATCAGGTACAGCTAGGCCACCTTCATTTGATTTTTTTTTCATTAATTCCCTTGAGATTCTCGACTTTTTATTGTTCCATATGAATTTTGTTGTTATTTTTTCTAGATCAATAAAATATTTTCTTGGAAGTCTGATTGGTATAGCACTAAATAAATAGATTAGTTTAGGGAGTATTGTCATCTTTATTATGTTCGCTCGGCCGATCCAAGAGCACTTAATATTTTTCCAATTATTTAAGTCTGACTTTATTTGTGTGGAGACTTTTTTATAATTTTGCTCATATAATTCCTGACTTTCCTTTGGTAGATAGATTCCCAAATATTTTATGGTATCAACAGTTATTCTGAATGGAATTTCTCTTTGTATCTCTTGCTGTTGGGTTTTGTTGGTGATGTATAAAAATGCTGAGGATTTATGGGGATTTATTTTGTAGCCAGCTACTTTGCTAAAATTATGAATTATTTCCAATAGCTTTTTGGTAGAATCTCTGGGGTTCTCTAGGTATACCATCATATCATCTGCAAAGAGTGATAGTTTGGTTTCCTCATTGCCTACTCTAATTCCTTTTATATCTTTCTCGACTCTTATTGCCGAGGCTAGTGTTTCTAATACGATATTAAATAATAATGGTGATAGTGGGCAACCTTGCTTCACTCCAGATCTTGCTGGGAAAGGTTCCAATTTTTCCCCATTGCATATGATGCTTACTGATGGTTTTAAATATATGTTCCTGACTATTTTAAGGAAAAGTCCATTTATTCCTATGCTCTCAAGTGTTTTTATTAGGAATGGATGTTGGATTTTATCAAATGCTTTTTCTGCATCTATTGAGATGATCATGTGGTTTTTGTTTGTTTGGTTATTGATATAGTCAATTATGCTAATAGTTTTCCTAATATTGAACCAGCCCTGCATTCCTGGTATAAATCCTACTTGGTCATAGTGTATTATCCTGGTGACAATTTTCTGTAATCTTTTTGCTAATATTTTATTTAAGATTTTAGCATCAATATTCATTAGGGAGATTGGTCTATAATTTTCTTTCTCTGTTTTCAGCCTACCTGGTTTAGGTATCAGTACCATATCTGTGTCATAAAAGGAGTTTGGTAGGACTCCTTCAATCCCTATTTTTTCAAATAGTTTATATAACATTGGAGTTAATTGTTCTTTAAATGTTTGGTAGAATTCGCATGTAAATCCATCTGGTCCTGGGGATTTTTTCTTAGGGAGTTGATTGATAGTTTGTTCTATTTCTTTTTCTGAGATGGGACTGTTTAGGATACTTACTTCTTCCTCTGTTAGTTTGGGCAAGCTGTATTTTTGGAGGTATTTTTCTATTTCATTTAAGTTGTCGAATTTATTGGCATAAAGTTGGGCAAAGTAACTCCTAATTATTGCTCTAATTTCCTCTTCGTTAGTGGTGAGTTCTCCCTTTTCATTTTTAAGACTAACAATTTGATTTTCCTCTTTCCTTTTTTTAATCAGATTTACTAAGGGTTTGTCTATTTTGTTGGTTTTTTCATAGAACCAACTCTTAGTTTTATTAATCAATTCAATAGTTTTTTTACTTTCAATTTTATTGATCTCACCTTTTACTTTTAGAATTTCAAGTTTAGTGTTTGACTGGGGGTTTTTAATTTGTTCCTTTTCTAGCATTTTTAATTGCAAACCCAATTCATTGACCTTCTCTTTCTCTATTTTATACAAATAGGCCTCTAGAGATATGAAATTTCCCCTTATTACCGCTTTGGCTGCATCCCATACATTTTGGTATGATGTCTCATTATTATCGTTTTCTTGGGTGAAGTTATTAATTATGTCTATGATTTGCTGTTTCACCCAATCATTCTTTAGTATGAGATTATTTAGTTTCCAATTATTTTTTGGTCTACTTCCCCCTGCTTTTTTGTTGAATGCAATTTTCATTGCATCGTGGTCTGAAAAGAATGAATTTACTATTTCTGCCTTACTACATTTGAGTTTGAGGTTTTTATGTCCTAATATATGGTCAATTTTTGTATAGGTTCCATGAACTGCTGAAAAGAAAGTGTATTCCTTTCTGTCTCCATTACATTTTCTCCAGAGATCTATCATATCTAACTTTTCTAGTATTCTATTTACCTCTTTGACTTCTTTCTTATTTATTTTGTGGTTTGATTTATCTAATTCTGAGAGTGCAAGGTTAAGATCTCCCACTATTATAGTTTTACTGTCTATTTCTTCTTGCAGCTCTCTCAGTTTCTCTTTTAAGAATTTAGATGCTACCCCACTTGGTGCATATATGTTTAATATAGATAGTGCTTCATTATCCATGCTACCCTTTAGCAAGATATAGTGTCCTTCCTTATCTCTTTTAATTAGGTCAATTTTTGCTTTAGCTTGATCTGAGATCAGGATGGCTACCCCTGCTTTTTTGACTTCACCTGAAGCATAGTAGATTTTGCTCCAACCTTTTACCTTTAACCTGCATGTATCTCCCCGCTTCAGGTGTGTTTCCTGTAAACAACATATTGTAGGATTCTGGCTTTTAATCCATTCTGCTAACCGCTTCCTCTTTATGGGGGAGTTTACCCCGTTCACGTTTATGGTTAGAATGACCAATTCTGTATTACTTGCCATCTTGTTAACCCCGGTTTATGCTTTCCTCCCTTCTTTCCCCTTTCCCCCCTTCCAAGTATTAAGCTTGTGAGCACCCCTTGCTTCTCACAGCCCTCCCTTTTTAGTGTCCCTCCCCCCGCCTTAGAGTTCCTCCCCCTATCTTACCCCTTTCCCTCCCAGTTCCCGTATTCCCTTCCGCTTAGCTTATTCCTTCCCTTTCCACTTTTCCCTTCTCACTTTTCAATGAGATGGGAGAAGTTTCACCATAGATTGAATATGTCTTAAGATTTTTCACTTAAAGCCAATTCTGAAGGCAGTAAGATACCCACTATATTCATCCCCCTCCATTCTTTCTCTCAGATATAATAGGTTTCCTATGCCTCTTCATGAGATGTACTACCCCCACTTTACCCTTTTTCTGGTACAATGTCCTTTCCACATCAATTTCTAGAACAGGGTATACATGTATTCTTTATACATCTATATAGTCAAAATATAGTTCCCAAGATTAATCTTTACCTTTTTAGATTTCTCTTGAGTTCTATATTTGTAGATCAAACTTTTTGTTAAGTTCTGGTTTTTTCATCAGAAATAGATGAAATTCGCTTACTTCGTTGAATGTCCATCTTCTTCCCTGGAAAAAGATGCTCATTCTCGCTGGGTAAGTTATTTTTGGTTGCATACCAAGTTCCTTAGCCTTTCAGAATATCATATTCCAGGCCCTTCGATCTTTTAATGTGGATGCTGCCAGATCCTGGGTGATCCTTATTGTGGCTCCTTGATACTTGAATTGGGTTTTTCTAGCCGCTTGCAATATTTTTTCTTTCATCTGAGGGTTCTGGCATTTGGCCACTATATTCCTTGGTGTTTTGATTTTAGGATCCCTTTCAGTGGGTGATCGATGAATCCTTTCAATGTTTATTTTTTCCTCTGTTCCTATGACTTCTGGGCAGTTCTCTTTGATAATTTCCTGGAAGACAGTGTCCAGGCTCTTTTTTTCATCATGTTTTTCTGGGAGTCCAATGATTCTCAGATTGTCTCTCCTGGATCTGTTTTCCAGGTCTGTTGTCTTCCCCAGAAGGTGTTTCACATTTTTATCCATTGTTTGATTTTTTTGGATTTGCTTGACTGATTCTTCTTGTCTCCTCGAGTCATTCAATTCCACTTGTTCAATTCTGATTTTCAGTGAAGTATTCTCTTCACTCACTTTTTTAAAAATCTTTCTCTAATTGTCCAATTGAGTTCTTTTGTTCTGTGGAATTTTTTTCCATTTCGCCAATTTTGTTTTTTAGAGAGCTTTTTTCTGTTTCCAGTTCACTAATCCTATTTTTCAAGGATTTTACTTCTTTATCCACTCTCTCTTTAACTTTCTCCAGGCTCTTTTGCCAAGCCTCCCTCTCCTTTTCCCAAGCCTCACTCTGCTTTCCCCATTTTTCTTCTAGCTCCCTTGTGAGAGCCTTTTTAATCACTTCTATGAGGTTCATCTGTGCTGAGGAACAGACAATCTCCTCCTTTGGGGATTCACCTGGGGACTGCCTGTTTTTAGTCTCCTCAGGATTTAGAGTCTGCTCTCTATCTGTGTAGAAGCTGTCAAGGGTTAAAGTCCTCTTCAGCTTCTTGCTCATTCTGTCTATTAATCAGAGACAAACTACCAAAGAAAAACAGAAAAAACTGGAGTCTTTCTTTGGGGGGGGGGGGGGGGGGGGCTGGGTGTGTTATCAAGCTTCCTCTACAGACTGCAGGGGGCAGCAGTGAGGCACTAGCAGGACTGTGCTGCGCCTGCGCTCTGAGATCCCAAAGCGTGCTGAGTCACTGAGGGGGGGGGAAGGGGGGGGCGGCCAGGTCCTGAGAGACTCCAGCTGTTTGGGGTTGTATTCTTCAGCCCCGGTGTTTTTAGCTTCTCTGCTGGGCTGTTGACTTGCTGCCGGAGGAAAGTATCCAAACCTGTAGCGAAGCTCTCCCCGCAGAGACGGCTACGATCACTCTCCACCCCCTCTCCAGTCTGCTCCTGTGCCCTCACTGCCGCTGCCCGCCGCCTGCGCCCGATCTAAAACCGCCCCAGCCCTCCAGTAAAGACAGACCTTTCTTGGCGGATCTCAAGGATGGCTTCTCTTGGTAACTATTTGTGGGTTTTTTTCAGTCAAGCATTGATTCAGAGGCTTGTAATGAAATGGATAGTGAGAGAAAGCGTGGAGGTTATGCAGCTGTGAGCCTCCTCTCCGCCATCTTAAGATCCCAACTTTAAAAAAAAAAAAAATGAGTAAAAAGGCAAAGCAAACTCTCACTATAGACAGCTTCTATAGCGAAAGAGAAAAACGGATTTCAAACCCTGATGAGACTAAATGCAGATTGTCTCCAGATGAAGCCCTAAAGAGTGATATAACCTGGAACCCACAACATAAGGATCTCCTAGAAGAAATTTAAAAGGATCTTAAAACAGAGCTACAAGAAAAATGGGGAAAGGAAAGGAAAACTTTGCAAGAGGGTTTGGAAAAAGCATATGACTCATTAAAAGATAGATTGGGAAAAGAAAACAATTCCTGAAAAACAGAATATTTGACATTAAAAAAAGTAAAGAACTCACAGAAAAACAAAATTTGTGAATTAGAAAAAGAAAATAACTCCTTAAAAAAATGTGAAATGGAAAAAAAAATCCATAAAACAAAACAACTCATTTAAAAACTAGATTAGACCAATACAAAAAGAAGTTAAAAAAAAAATCAAATGAAGTAAATAATTAATTAAAAATTGTAACCTCCCACTCAGGGGCTACTCATTGCTGGGGTCATAGATACCAATCTTCCTCAGATAGACGTGAAGACAAGACAATGTTAAAGTGCCAAACAACCTTTCTTTATTGGTAATCTCAGCAGGGGTTAGCAGGAAGCAAGAGCAAGTATATGTATGTCTCTGCATTTCTCTTTGCTTCTCTGAATCTCTCTACATCTCTGCCTCGCTATTTGTCTTCATATCTTTCTCTGCTTATGGCAAAACTGGCCATTTATATCTACTTTCCTCTGGGATTACCCTGTACCTAGCCCACTCAGCACTGTGTAAGTGAATCCACAGAAAGGTGACAACTGGAATTAATGCTATGTTCTAAGATCTAACATCTGTAAGACACAACCTTCTGCCTCAGAGGCCAAGTCCCTTTTTACCTACTAGATCCACCCTACCAGTTGACATGGAATACATGGCAATTTTCAGAAGGAAAGGCTCTAACAAAAAATAAGAACTGTACAAATGAAAATGAATGACTCAATAAGACATCAAGTATCACTTAAGTAAAACCAAAAAAAAAAAAAAAAAAAAAAAAAGGAAAAAAGTAGAAAAAAAAATTAAATACCTGCTTGGGAAAATAACAGACCTGGAAAGTAGATGTAGGAGAGACAATCTAAGGATTGCTGGACTCCCTGAAAACCATGATAAAAAAAAAAAAAAAAAAAAGAACCTAGACACTATTTTTTCCAGGAAATCATCAAGAACTGCCCAGATGTCATAGAATCAGAAGGTAAAATAGCCATTGAAAGATTTCATCAAACACCTTCTGAAAGAGACCCCCAAATTAAAACTCCAAGGAATATTGTGGCTAAATTTCAGAACTGTTGGATCAAGGGGGGGCGGGAATTACAAGCAGCCAGAAAAAAAAATAAATCAAATACCAGGGAGCCACAATAAGGATTACTCAGGATCTAGCAGCTTCCACATTAAATGATAGAATAACCTGAAATCTGATGTTCCAAAAGGCAAAGAAACTTGGAATGAAGCCAAGAATAAACTACCCTGCTAAAATGAGCATTTTCTTCCAGGGAAGAGAATGGGTATTCAATGAAATAGAAGAATTCCATTTATTTTTATGAAGAAAAAAAAAAAACAGAGCTAAACAAACAAACAAAAAAAATGACTTTCAAATACTGAACTCAAGAGAAGCCTCAAAAGATACAAAGAACTCTTGAGAATTGTTTTTCTGTTATGGATATACATAGAGAGTGCATGCTATCTTTGATCTTACTGTATAATATAAAAAGTGAATTAGATGTGGAAAGGGGATTGTACCAGAAAAAGGGAAAAGGGGAAGTAAAAAGAGGGAAATTACATGTCATGAAGAGGCAAAGGAAACCTATTGTATTTGAGGGAGAGAGGGGAAAGGGGATGAACATTCCATGGACTCTCATCAGATTTGGCTGAAAGAGGAAATATTAGACATACTGGGTTTACAGAGAAACTTTTCTCACTTTATTGAAAAGTGGGAGGGGAAAAGTGAAAAGGAAAGGGGTAAGCTAAATAGAAGGGAAGACAGAAACAGTAGGGGAAAGATATAAGAATTGGGGAGGAACTCTAAAGGAGGGAGGGCTTCTGAAGGGGGATGGTTGCTTAAGGCAAGTGGTGCCCATAAGTTAAATACTAAGGAAGGGAGTAAGGGGAAAAGGAAAGATAAAGTATAATCTGGGGATAATAAGATGGCACAAAACACAGAATTAGTAGTTTTATGATAAATGTATATGGGGTGAATGCTCCCATAAAGCAGAAGTGGACAGCAGACTGGATTATAAGCCAGAAGCCTACAATATGTTGTTTGCAGGAAACACATTTAAAGCAGGGTGATACATACAGAGTAAAGGTAAAAGGCTGGAGCAGAATCTATTGTGTTTCAGGTGAAGAAGAAAAAAAAAAAAAAAAAAAAAAAAACCAGGGGTAGCCATCCTGAACTCAGATCATGCAAAAGAAAAAATTAATCTAATTAAAAGAGATAAAAAAGGAAACTATATCTTGCTAAATAGTAGCATAGATAATGAAACAATATCAATACTAAACATAGATGAACCAAGTGGTATAGCAACTAAATTCCTAAAGGAAAAGTTAATAGAGCTGCAAGAAGAAATAGACAGCAAAACTATAATAGTGGGAGATCTCAACCTTGCACTCTCACAATTAGATAAATCAAACCACAAAACAAATAAGAAAGAAGTTAAAGAGGTAAATAGAATACTAAAAAAGTTAGATATGGTAGCTCTTTGGAGAAAACTGAATCGCGACAGAAAGGAGTACACTTTCTTCTTGGCAGATCATGGAACCTATACAAAAATTAACCATATATTAGGACATAAAGATCTCAAAATCAAGTGCAGAAAGGCAAAAAATGATAAATGCATTCTTTTCAGATCATGATGCAAAGAAAAAAAAAAAAAAAACTACATTCAAAAAAAAAAAAAAAAAAAGCCAGGGGAATATAGACCAAAAAGTAATTGGAAACTAAATAATCTCATCTTAAAGTTCATATGAATGGGTGAAACAGTAAATCATAGACACAATTAATAATTTATTTATTTATTTGTGTCATTTATTTATTTATGCCAAGAATCAGACAACATACCAAAATTTGTGGGATGCAGCCAAAACACTATTAAGGGAAAATTTTATATCTCTAGAGGCTTACTTACATAAAATAGAGAAAGAGAAGATCAATGAATTGGGCTTGCAACTAAAAAAGCTAGAAAAAAAGTAAATTAAAAACTGCCAATCAAATATTATACTTGAAATTCTAAAAAATAAAAGAAAAGATTAACAAAACTGAAAGTAAAAAAAAAAAACTATTGAATTAATAAATAAAACTAAGAATTGGTTTTATGAAAAAAAATAGATAAACCTTTGATAAATTTGATTAGAAAAATGAAACAGGAAAATCAAATTGTTAGACTTAAAAATGAAAAGGGTGAACTTTCCACCAATGAAGAAGAAATTAGAACAATAATTAGGAGTTACTTTGCCCAACTTTATGTCAATAAATTTGATAAACTATTGAAATGGAGGAATACCTACAAAAATATAGTTTGCCCAGATTAACAGAGGAGGAAAAGTTGTCAAACTGTGCATACCTTTTGATCTAGTAGTGTTACTACTGGGCTTATATTCCAAAGAGATCTTAAAGAATGGAAAGGGACCCAAATATGTAAAAATATTTGTGACAGCCATTTTAGTAGTGGCTAGAAATTGGAAACTGAATAGATGGCCATTAGTTGGAGAATAAAAAAAAAAAAATGCATGAGCAGGACCAGCCCATAACTTCCTTCCAGAAATACTCAGTGCCTAGTTCCAACATCAGAACCAAAGCATTGAAGTAGGGCAGAAAACAATAACTAAACAAACAAAAAAAAATTACAATGCAAAAATCTATTATAGTGATAAAGATGATCAAACAAACCAAGAAGCAATGACTTCCCAAATACCTACGAGGAAAGCCTCAAAGGAAAACACAGCATAGATACCAATTAGAATTCCTGGGGAAAAAGGTAGCATTTTTAAGGTTTTTTTTTTTTTTTTTTTTTTTTTTTTTAAATCAATGACCAGAGAGTGTTAGAGGGAAGGCTGGGATAGAAGTGAGTTATGGCAGAAAGGAGGGAATTTTTAGCTTTGTAGAAAACGTATTGACACATATTTCAGGCAAAATTCTCATTGATTTTTTTTTATTTTAGTACATTTATTTTTAATACATATTGTTTCATGAATCACTCATTGAAAATTAAAAAGGACCAAATGGAACCCATGATTCCATGATAAATAGTAAAATAAAGTCAAGAGACTTAAAAAAAATAAACATTTAAAAACATAATTTGTCATAGCAAAGATAACTGAGTTGGACAACAAACCAAGAGGAGATAATGGCATTAAGAATCACTGGATTATCTGAATGCTATGACCAAAAACACAATCTAGACACATCATATTTCAAGAAGCTTTAAGATAAAGCTACCAAGATCTCTTAGAAAAAGAGGGAAAAGTGTAAATAGAAAGAATTTATTTGTCCCATTAATGAGAAAATTACAGAAACATCAAAATGAAAACCCTGGGGAATATTGCAAAGCAAATTCAGAGCTTCCATGTCAAAGTATGAAATACTACACACATCGAGAAATAAAGTACACAAGTATCAAGGAACCACAGGAAAGATTACATTTGATTTAGTAGTTACTATAAGATTACAGGATTTAATAAGATAATAAGATGTAAGATTACAATTATTATAATCAATAATTACCAAGAAGATGGACTACTTTCTCCAAGGAATGGGCTTTATTTTTATCAGTGGAGATAGAACAAAACACCACCAAAGAATTGTGTGGTGAAAGGAGGTTACTTTTGTTGGATATTGATAGGAAAGTGTTTATAGGTGTGTGTGTTGGGAGGGGAGGGGGAAGGATGCATTACTATTCAACCATTGGTTGAAGACTCAGCAAGAGTTTGAAAATTAACATGATCCAAGTTTCCTGCACCTGACTGAGTACACAGCTGCATCTTGTTTACCACATCCCAAGTGCTCTACATCTAGATGTTTGGGCAACAGCATCTTTTTTCTGTTCTTTGTGGTCAAATGCCCACATAGGACATAGGCTCTACTAGGACCTATTCCATTACCACTATAAAGGGATGTAGAATTTAGCATATACATAATCTAGGTTGTAACAAATATAAGTTTTTGGATAAGAATAACTAACCCAGAAAATTTTAATATAACAAAATAAAGGACTTTCAAATCATATTTGATGAAGTTATTAGCCATACAGGTAAATACCACCAATGAGCTTTTCATAACATAAAATAAATATCTAACTTGCTTTCCCAATTTTTTGCCAAAATGATCCCTCTTGTCTTTGATGCTTTAAACTTTGCAGCCAATCATATTGTTTTCCCTACTCATGATGCAGTCTTTTAATTTTTGGATTCTCCTTGTTTCTAAAATCTGTCAGCCAGCCCTCATTAAAGATCTTTTGGCTTGCTGAGTAGCTAAAGATCCCTTTTATTGATAACTGCTAATCTTTTCAATAAATTGAATGGGCCAAGAATTTTGTGCCTCAGTTTATCTTAATTTCAATCATGTCAATTGGAGAACATAAAGGGATTGGGGGAGAGAGGTTGATCCTCATAAGGTAAATTGTTTCACTCTCAAGGGAATTTTTTTTTTTTTTAATTTTTCCTGAGGGGTTTCTCTGTAGAAGATGGCACAGGGATATGATACTTTTCAGGCCAAACTTTTCCAAACCAAACTAAAGCCAATACACTTCAGGGAAGCTACAATTTTGCTTATTTTACTTCCATCTGTGTTAGTGTGACTATGTGACAAAAAATGGCTTCTTGGAGAAATTTTCTTCTCTTCAAGGGAAACTGCCTCTTCAGGATGAAGAGGGATGAAAAGATACATGTCAGAAGTACCCCTTTCAGGAAGTCATAAATTACTTCTCAGGCCACTCATTGCTATTGGCAGGAGGATATCTTAGTCCTGGGCCTTTTTCTATAATTAAAGAAAAGGAAGAGAGTCACTACTCATTAAAAAGGAGTTGTGGAAGATGTTAATTCTGAAAACAAAGATTCAACCCAGTCCAATGGAGAAAGTAAAACAATAGAGCAACATTGACCTAAGATATTTAAGAGTTCCAAATTTGGCCTAAAAAAAGAACTTCTATTTATATACAATGATGTTGGAATGTTCTTGGTTCTGTCTTGTTATATTATCTGTGTTTGGTAAGTTAAATTAGCATATTAAAAGAGCCTGATCAGCTGAAGGAGAGAGAACATTTTTTTTAATGTTCAGAAAGTAAGTCTCTCTCTTTGAATTATAGCCAAGTTAGAAGGGATAAACAAGATAAACATATGAGGAGTCTTCATTTCCAGGTTGCAGAAATTCTGGAATGTAAGTTCTCTGCTATAAATTTCCAAAGTGTGGCTTGAATATTTTAATAAATGCTGAAATTATTAAAATTAAATATCAGTTAGGTCCTTCATCACTCTATCCCTGAAAGGTGACAAATATATTATTTTAATATAAGAGAGAAGATAATTACAAAAAAAAAAAGAGTCAAAGCTTATTTGAAAGCAATATCAGTGAAATTCCAGATGGCAGGAGGGAAGGGAGGAAAAAAGATTTCAGTTTGCAATTTAAAATGGTATGTCTCAAGGCAGTTAGGTGGTGAGGTGATTAGAGCACTAGCCCTGAAGTCAGAAGGACCTGATGTCAAATCTGGTCTCAGACACTTAACACTTTCTAGCTGTGTGACCCTGGGTAAATCACTTAACCCCAATGGCCTCAGCAAATAAATAAACAAACAAGCAAATAAACAAACAAACAAATAAATAGATGGATGGATGGATGTACAAGTGAAATGAAATCCCCAGGAAGAATCACAATATTCAAGAATCATCATTTAGCATTGGCCATTGAGATATCAAGTGACTGAAATCAGTTCATTCTTTTTCTATAAACCTGTCAGTGTAAGGTGACTGAATGATTCCTACAGATAATCATATACTCATTTTTTTTCATCTACTAGTAATATACCAACTCATCTTTTGAGGATTTGTTTCTTTTTATCCATTTATTTCTTTTTCTAAACTTAATTAAAATTACTTACATGTCTGAATAGTTCCTAATGCACGATGAAATTAAAGGTGATGAAATGATATTATCGTCAACTCGTTTAGATGACTTTCTGAATGAGGGATAATATTACAAAAAAAAGACAAAACTTACCTACTTCCATGACCATGCAAAAGGATTGTGTTAAATCTAAATGACTAAGCAAATTCAAAAACAAAGATCAAATTTTATTACATTAAAATAGACAATTTTCTTGAGTTAATTGTTCCATTATCTTGAGAGCTCTTATACATATATCATTAGGACTATGTGATAAAGAAAAGATGCTAGATATGTCATGAAAGGACCTGGGATCAATAAATCAGTTCTACTACATACTACCTTATTATGGTGACCTTCATCATCAATCATTACCCTAATACAACACTTTTTTTTTCCATTTCCAAAATGGAGAAGTTTAACTAGATGATTTCTCAACTCTTCCATCTGTAAACTTTTATGATCCTCAAGTGCATATTATTATCTTATTATGTATATGAGAGGAAAGAATAAACAAAGACATTGAAAATAAGAAAAAGGCAAATCAATGGGGAAAGGCTGTGTAAGAAACCAGAAGAAAATAGATTAAGAGCACAAATAGAAGCATTGGCTCACCACAACACTAAATCAAAGAAGGGAGCCCTAGGGAGGGCCTTTAGGAGATTTAAGAGAAAAAGAAGTCAAAATGGCTTGCTTATTTTATAGGGTTGAAGATTTTGTTTTTTTGTCTTTTATGTCTTATTTCTTGTCTTCTCCCTCTCTCAGAAGGGTAATAAAATATTCTGGGTGCCATTTTACTGAATATATCATCTTGGGAAATACTCTCTGAACCTTTCTAATCCATAAAATGGACACATAAGTACTTGCTTTATCTATTGCACAAGAATTTTGTAAGAGTGCTTTTATGGGTCACTTAGGTTGCACAGAAAATGGAGCACTGCTTCTACAGTCAAGAAGACTCATCTCCCTGAGTTCAAATCCAGTCTCAGACACTTAAAGCCCTTGTGACCCTTGGCAAATCATTTTACTCTGATTGCTTCAGTTTCCATATCTGTAAAATGAGGTGGGAAATGAAATGATATAGTATCACTGCCAAGAAAATCCCAAATGGAGTCACAAGGGATCAGACAAAGCTAAAATGATTGAATAACAACAAAAGCTTTTATTCTCTATAAAAGTGAGCTTCATCTTCAAATAGTAAAAGATCAGGGGCACTTAAGTGGCACAGTGGATAGAGCACCAGTCCTGAAGTCAGGAGGACCTATGTTCAAATATGGCTTCAGACAATTAACACTTCCTAGCTCTGTGATCCTGGGCAAGTCACCTAACCCCAATTGCCTCAGCAAAAAACGTGAAAAAAATAGTAGAAGAACAACTCAGATAATGTCAGTTAATAAAGATGTAAAAAGTGATGTGTTTTCAGATATATTTCAACTTATAACAAATAGCCCCTAGAAAAATAAAGGATATATCTGATCATTAGTGGTTTTTTTTTTTTGTTTTGTTTTGTTTTGGTTTTTTTTTGTTTTTTTTTTTTTCCTGGATCTTAAAAACCTTTGGGGAATATTAGTTTAATTTTATAGAAGTTCTTTGAGGCAGAAAATGGTAAAATTTGGAAAAAATAGTCATATTTAAAAACTATTCTTTGTTCCATCCTCTCTAATCATACCCAGTATTCATTTGTTAAGCAATATTTATTAAGTATCTATTGAGTGCAAAGGACTAGGAAAGATGCTATATATATTCATATATGTGTGTGTGTGTGTGTGTGTGTGTGTGTGCATGCGCATGTATATGTGTGTGTGATCTCTTTGGAGGATTTCTTGGCAAAAATACTGAATGGTTTGTGATTTCCTTCTTAAGCTCATTCTATACATGAGGAAGCTGATTCAATCAAGATTAAGTCACTTGTCCATAGTCACGCAGCTAATAAGTGTCTGAGGTCACATTTGAAGTCTTAAAGATGAGTCTTCCTGATTTCAGGCTCTGCTCTCTCTCCATTGCACCACTTAGTGGCCAAGATTATGATTGTCGCAAGCAGTGAAGAAAGTGATTATGGAGTCTTGCCATGTGTTTTTGGTGCCATGGAGAGTTTGAATAGGAGAGTGAAAGAAATGAGAAATTAACTAATTGACAAAGTAGGTAGTTTAGCACCAATTTAACTGTCTAGAAAATAGTGTTTTTCCTGTTTCCCACCTTTTCAGTTATGAGATCAACAGCTACCATAAATATATCTGGACCCTTAAGATACTGTTTTTTTGTTTTATTTTTTAATCAATCCATCTCACTTCCCCTTTTCAAACATCTAGTGACAGAAAATAACAGCAAGAAAAATAAGAAAAATGTTCTAGCAGAGACCTAACTAGTAATTGTGTGGCTCAAGGCAAACAACATAAAATCTACCTTCATATAATGATGAGGTAAAATGAAAGCAGCATTAAATATACTTCAAATCTGTTTTATAATTTCTGTTGTACAAATAATATAGGAGCAATTAAAACAAATCTAGTTGGGCATGAGAAGGATTTAATCATTATGGTGGCTAATAATTTTTGATATACTCTTAAGAAATTCTAATCTCCTGATACAAGTTATGTCTCTTAATGCCTTGACTTTAACCTATCAAGATTGGAGCAATGCATTTAATACAGTTTAGATTGCTACCAGCAGAATGCTTAAACCCTTCTTTACAAAATATAGACAAAGATATGTAGCGCTCTCTCTCTCTCTCTCTCTCTCTCTCTCTCTCTCTCTCTCTCTCTCTGTCTCTCTATTTATATAAAGAAATGATCAATATTTTCATTGATGAGCAAACACAAAGAATAAGATATGATTAAGGATGATTGGTCAGCAGAAATACAGATGATAGGTAGGTATGAAGATAGACAGATAGATAATAGATAGATTAGAATAAATATCATTGTTTGCACCCCTAAAGATCACATTAATTGACTCAATTTTATTTAAAACTGAAAGCAATTTTTACAGATTTTTTTTTAAAGTTACTTTTAAAAAAAATAGGCAATAAAGTGGGAATCTGAACCTGAGCTAAATGAGTATACCATTTGAGTTTGAGTATAACATGGTGACATTCCAAATGTTCAGCATTCATGTAATTTAAGCTCCTCTGTCTTTTACAAATAAAAGATAGTTATATTTATAAATACTTATGGTCTGTATTATTAAAGAAAGAGTTTGACTTTTAGTTGAATTTTGATATTGAATAGACTTTTCTTAGGATATTCTGGTACATGTCAGCAGAGGCTAAGAAGAACTATAGGTATCCAGATGTTTAATGTTATATTTTTTAGCTACTCTCCATAATAGCCTGTCATAGGAGAATTCATTTGAATTTAATTTTTGCTGAATAAACTAAGAATACTGTTGTTATTTTATTATAGGTCTTTAAAATTGTACCAGCCACATCCCTTTTATCCCAATTACCTTGCATTTAAATACTTTATTGTGATTATATTTAATTTATATTTGTGTCGCATCAATATATATACATCTACATATGTACATATATACAAATATACATACATATGTGATACATATAATTCTTATCTCTTCCAGTAGAAGATAAGCTTCTTGAAAATAGAGGTTATTTCATTTTTTATATTTTTATTTCTAGCATTAGAAACAGGGCTTAGAACGTTGAAGGTGTTTGATCATTTGAATTATTTGTTGTCTGATTGATTATTACTCATTTATTGACTAATGAATGGAATATAGCAATTCAATGAAATTAGATCTTAGATTGGGATATGTCTTAGTTAGCTTTCTGAGGCACAACTTATACAAATTCAAAGAGAATACTTTTTTATCATTATGTTTTAAAATGTGAATATATTAATGCCAGAACATTCCTTCTCTTAGGGAACATAGGATAAGTAAAGTTATTTTGGCCAGTAGTTCAAAGTTCAAAGCCTTCACTAGACTGGGAACATAACTTTAAGACTTTGCCAACCAAGGTACATGAGTCCTTGTCTTGGCTCATGTGCTACCTTTAGAACTATAATTCACTGACCTTAAATTCCTAGTCTATTGTTTAGCAAACTGAGACTCAAGTGCCTCTTAATGTGAATAATAATGTTTACTTATTGTCCTTAGGATTCTTTTCCCTAATTTCCCTATCACACTTGCATCACAATTTCATTCACTCTTTAAAAATAACTATACAGCATATTCTCTATATCTAAATTTGTTTTATATTTAGTCATTCCCTCCATTTTTATCCTTTGTTCTTCTATTTTGCTGGGTCAACACTTTTTAATTTGACAAAAATAAAAATAGTATCTATCAAATTGGATCTTCATTGACATATTTCTCATTGAGAAATGCAAATATTTCCTCCTTCCATAGTTGCCTACTCCTTTTCTCAAGAGATGTATAATAAATAGCTCAAGTTTCCAAGGAAAGTATCATCCCCTTGTTCAACTGCAGTCTGCCAACAGGATGTAGATATGGCCCTATTGACTTTTTACTGAGATGGATCACGCATCTCTATCAATCACCACATAATAGATTTACCCTTGCCATCCTGCCATTTGTTACTCAAAGTTTGCTTTTAATGTTATAAGATGATAAGGGAGAGACAAGTTGTAGTGTGTGCCATCACTATTTAAATCAGCTCAGGCATACATATCTTGCTAATGACTAAAAGACCAAAATGATAATGGGCTTACCATCAATGTCATTTGTAAGCATGTGGGGCAATAGATCCAACTTGTCTGAGCTTGCTGAAATTGGCTCAATCTCTGCTTGAATTTTATTGGTAATAGTTGCTATAGTTCCCTTATCCTCAGTTACTATAAACAGAATGACTGGTGTTGGAATCCTTACAAACTGCTAACTCATTAAAGTTGATCTAATCTTACAAGAAGATTTCGGCCAGAACCTGAAACAAGGTACTAAGTAGAACTAATTAGTACAATGCTTGTGTTTACACCTTTGTGAGTTCACACCTCCCCTAAAGCTCTTTGGGCCAGAGAGCACTATGGGAGAAAACCCACAGTCCCTCTCTTGAAGGAGCATAAATAGAGCTTCAATGGGCCAGTCAAAGAAGTCCTTCAGAGTGAAGAAGCTACGAGTCGAGAGTTCAGTGGACAACCAGATTCATCTTCATCTCACACCACTGTGGTAGGTGGCTGGGCTCCTGCACGCCCCCCGCTGAGACCAAGCTGGTCTGAAAGACTCACCAGAAAGCTAGCCGAGCCCCAAGTGAAGGAGACAAGAGATTCATTCCATCTCTGTGCTGGTTGGAGGCAGAAGAAAGCAGAGGCAGAGACTGAAGGAACAAAACCTTTGGATTTGGTGACAAAGCGACAAGAGCTCTTGGAACCAAGCAGAGAGATAGGCCTCTAAGCTAACCGGGCTATATCGGAGATAATAAAAGATCTGAACTTTTATCACCTGGCTGAGTTTTGAGAAGAAAAAGCTCACCACATTTTGGCGCCCGAACAGGGACCGACAAAATCCTGATTCCAGGGAAGGCACCCAGAGAGAACTTTTATAATATTTTATAGAAGAACAGGGACCCCACATTTGAACTCCAACAGACTGGCTCTTAGATGCTCCTTTCCCATCCAGATTTATGTCTTGCCTTCCTCATTAGGCAACTATCAGACAGAAAGTAGAGTGTCAGTGTGGAGGTAGACTTGAATTCAAGGTTTTATTATTTTTTTTTTTTTTGAACTCTTTCCTCACATGTAAAGTTAGGTCTGGACATCATGTCATCTAATGTCATTTCTAGATGTAAATTTAGGATACTGTGGTATCATATAATGTCTCTCTTTCATCTCTTTTTCTTTGTCTCTGTCTCTGTTCTATATATTTCTGCTCTCTCTAATGCTATTCATCTTTCTGTTTTTTTTTTCTCCCCCCATCCTCTCTTTCTCTCTGTATGTCTTTGACTCTGTCTCTCTGACTCTGTCGCTCCATCTTTATTTACCTCTCTGTCTCCATGCCTGTTTCTTTCTCCAGATCTTAGTCTGTCTCTGTCTTTCTACTTCTCTCTGTATGTCTCTGTCTCTATCTCTGTGTCTATTCCATCATCTCTCTGCCTCTTTCTGCCTTAGTCTCTGTCACTATTCATCTTTGTTTCAGTTTCTCTATCTTTGTCTTTATCCATCTCTGTCTCTCTTGCTAATTTACTAGTTCTTTTTTGTCGCCTATGGCTTTGTTTTTCTTCTGTCTTTTCCATTAACTCCATTCTTTTTCTTCTGATATATTATACATCCTTAAATATTGCTTATAAAGAACCACATTCTCCATATAAATGGATTTTAATGATTTATGATTTTCTTTCTATTTATTAATATGTATCTAAAAATTTTTATTGGGACTTTTATTTATGGATATACATTTATTGTGTATATATGTGTGTGTGTGTGTGTGTGTGTGTGTGTGTGTGTGTGTGTGTGTGAAGGACTGTGGTTCTACCACATTAAGATATCTACTTCCTTCAAGAATATTTTCTTTTGATGACACATTTTTGAATAAAATTTCCATAGCAACATGGAAGGAGGAAAACTCTGAGATTAAAGATCGTAGGCATCAAGATACAGAAGAAAAAATATGCATTTGGAGGCAAAGGATTTAGGTTTAAAACACAGTTCTAATGCTTACTACTTCTTTGACCTCAAACATATTACTTAATTTCTCTGGTTTCTTCATCTCAATTGAAGGTGTTACCCTACCTGGTCTCTGTGTTCCCTTTTGTATTTGATTTATGATCCTTTTACATTAGCCCACTTTGTATTGTTATTTCTATTGTCAATTTAGAAGCAAGGCAGGCGACATCTCCATGGGGATGGGAGTAGAGATAATTCCCTGATATATGGTAGATACTGAATAAATTCTTGTTAACTAACTGCCAAAGTTTATTTTAAGGGCTTTTATTTAGTTTTTATCAAATATTCCAACCCCTCTCTTTTCTGCCCTGCTCACTCTGTATGATTGGACAGAAAAGGAGGAGGAAGAAGACAAGCATTAATTCAAATAATGCAACAAAACCTCTGGAGCACCATTGGATGACTTTTTCCAAGGAATAAAAAATTGTTTGCATCTACTCAGAAATTAAGCATGAAATTAAAGAGAGGCAGGATACCCCAACACCTAAAAGCTTATATTGCTTGGGAAGGGTACCAATATTTTATTTAGGCAGCAATTCATTTTAAAAGAATCAATGGCAGGAAACTCAGGAGGAGCTCTGTATTGCACAGCGCAGAGTATCTTTATTACTTCCACTTAGTTTATTAGTAGCTTGACACATATTCTACCTTTCATGTAGGAATCTAAGTATGATTGAAAGGAATGATGTATGAAATGAGATGGAAGGTAATGATTGTTCTCCTCTGAACACTCATTTCTTGATAGAATAATTATATAGATATATAGGAAAGAAAGTCTTTTTTTTTTTTATTCAGACTATTAAAAGGCTGTGATCCCATGTCATCAAATACTAAAAAAGAGAAAAGCATTCAAAAACTTGAAGTATCATGGAATGTCAGAAGGGGAAGAAAATTTAGAGCTCATCTAGTACAGAATCCCATATTCCACAGGAAAACCCTCAGCAATATGTTTGACCACTTCTGCTTATTCATTGCGATAAAGAAACAGTTTACTATTTTACCAAATAGGTAAGGAATCATTTGCTAAAATGGATTCACTGACACAGAGCTGTTCAAGTAAAATTAAACTATAGAACTCTCAAGTATTTCTAGGGGTTTATATACATATAATAATGATAATTGTCATATGTTAGTTCAGAATGGATACTATCATCCTTTTCATGATCAATTCAGTTGTAGATGGAGCAATGGACTTGTGGTCAAGAATCTTGTTGTTGAATCAGTTTCATTTGTGTCCAAGACTCTTTGTGACTTAACAGAGATATAAAAATGTTTTGCTATTTTCTTCTCCAGCTCATCTTACAGATGAGAAAACCGAGGCAAACAGGATTAAGTGACTTGTATAGAGTCACACATTTAGTAAGTCTCTGAGGCTAAATTTAAATTTAATTTTAAGAAAATGAATATTCCTAACTCCAGACCTAGTACTCTATTCAGTGAGTCACCAACTGTCAAGAATAACTGGTCAAAAACCACCTTAAAACATACTAGGTGTGTGAAACTTGGCAAATCACTTCAAATTTCTGTTTCTCAGTTATTTTGGTTTCATTTTGGTTTTTTGTTTGTTTTTGTAAAAAGACCTGTGAATCATTTTTCATCATCTATAAGCATTTCCAATTTTGCATCCCAATTTAAATCTATTACTTTTTTTTTTCTTCTGACCTCCTGGCTTAATTTCAAAATCAGTCAGTAAATAAATAATCCTTAAGTACCTGCTATGTGCCAGGCACTAGCCACAGAACTGAGGTGCAAAGCTGGGAATACGAATATGAAAAGCCTACCCTCATACAGCTCACATAGTAATACAGAAGATGTCACACCAATGGAATATCCAATCAGAGGGTACTGAGGAACTAATGAGATATGAATATTAAGTCTGATGGAATCTCATAAGAGGATAGGTTTCCTGGGGACATGATCATGAAGTAGTCAAAAGGAATACGACTGTATCCCATTGACTAATGGGAAATGAAATGACAAGAATAAATACAGGCAGCAAAATTACATGGTCAGTCCGATCAGTGTTGGTTTGTAATTTTATTCTTCCTATCCCATCTCCCTACTTTAATTCTTCTACATCTCATAGTCCAGGCATTCTTGATGTCTTTTATATCTCCAAGTATGAAAGAAAATGTCTGATAAACAAAATTTTATTTACATGTAGTAGATTCAATATATAAACTCTCCTGGGATCTTTCATTTTATCTGAAGAAATTCATCTCATACAGTACAACTTCAAGGATTTTAACAGGCATTTGGGAAAAATTTTCCTCCCAGGTAAAGGAAATATCTTTGAGATATACCAGATACCACAATATATAGACAACTAATCACTTTGTTAACACTCTAGGGCTGTCTTGATCAGATGTTTTCTCAGTTATAGCAACAAAGAGAAACTTTGACAAAGTGATCATAATCTTATACTGTAGCAGAATAGTGGGATAAATTACAAATCTATTTCTTTTTAGTATATATTTTAATCTTTTTAGTATATATTAGACTCAAGTTGTCCCCCATTAGATTGTAAATTCTATGAGGTCCCAATCCAAACCCACCAAAAGATTATATATTATCGTAGATCCCCAAACATTAGTTGAATGACAGTTTAATGATTTGCTAATTAAGTGACTATAAAATGATGAAATTCAAATTCTCTTCTCTTATCTCCTTCCTTTCAATGGAAAGATATAGACCAAGATGGCCCTCGATGCAATGGAAGAACTTGCTGTTTTTAAGCAAAGGTTTTCAACAGGAATGAGTGCAGTCATATTCATTCAGTAATAAACACTAGTTAACAATAGAGGCAAAGAATCTCCTCTTTCACCTAGTCAATGAAAAATCTAAACAAGTAAATCTGAGGAAAAATCTCACAGTTTCTGGCAAATAAAATATTACTTCAATCTAAGTTAATCAGGACCTATACAGAGACCAAATGGGGCTTAGCCTAGGATCCACTGGTGGTCAATGAGAATCAGATTAGTTTTGGCTTAAGGCATAGTCCTGTGATGCCGGAGAAACTGAGGCAGGAGAGAGATTAGAGAGTTTTAATATTTTTATTAATGGGAGAATAAGATTGACTGGACAGGACTCTCATCTCAGATTATCCAGTCAGACAAAGATAAAGATATACTGGGACCAAGGAATCCATGTTGGTCCCAGGGCTGGAGGAGTCCAGCATACAACTGCCAGCTGCCATACTCCAGCAATGAATGGAAGAACCTCTAACCTTTAAGTACCTTTTTGGAGACAAAGAAGAGAAAGGGAGGGAAAGTTTTTATCAGGGAGGGGAAGCCATAAAACCCTAAAAAATCCAGAGACAAAGAAGTAAAGATATCGTGGGTTATCTTGGAATATTTTAAGGGATATTGTAAATCCATAAAAGAGTCAGGAGATCTACTCTTTTATCTTGTTAATTTATAAGAGATTGAGACAGAACAGTTAAGGAAACTGGGACAAGGGAAACTTGTATAGGGAAACTGAGTCAGGACAGTTAAAGAGAACTGTGGCATAACATTCTTTAAGAAAGAAATCTAGCTAATAAACCCCAAGATATCTTGGGACAGTTCAGGGATCCAAAAGGAAAAAATGCTGTGGCAGAAAAAGAAAATACCTATCAGAAAAGATCAGCAGTGATTCAGGAATTAAGAACAACAACTTCTGAAATTCACAAGGATCCTTAAAAAGTTAAACACACCCATGTCAGGATCAATTTTTAGTCACCAACGTACAGAGAAAAAAAAAGAAAATTGAAAGGTCAGAGGCCTAGGTTCAATTTAACTGAACCATGATTAACTGGTGGAAACATTTGAATGCCTTCCTTCTATCCCTGCTCTTGGGAAGTAAGAGTTTTATAATGTCATTTGAATTGTTAAAAAAAAAAAAAAGAGAAAGACAAAATGTGGGTCTGCTAAGTGGACTACTCACACTGGTTTAGTGGATAATCCTATCTATTTCATCTTTAACATATTTTCTCCATCCTATCTTAAGTCATCATTGAGATAGGGACAAAAGACCACACAGGGTTTCCTCTGGGCCTATCATGGGGTATGTTTCATTGGGTTCGATCCCTACTGTACTTATATCTTCTAAACATAATGCATTGTCTTGCTAATTGTCAGCACTTTGATGCTCTGATTAAGCATAAAGGAAGAGAAGAAGAAGGAAATGGAATTTTTAAATGCTTATCCTCAATGTTTATGGAAGCTTCAAAGTCACCTTGAGAAGACCTGAAAATTATGCTGGAAAAAATCCTAGTATTTAGGTCACAAAAAATAGAAAGATATGGTTCATCTAAATAAGATTTGGTTTGCTGTGAGTGAGAATGAGGTTGTGGGAATGTCTTTCTTTATTTTTTTTTTAATCTGTAATTTCATTAATTCATAAAACTCTGAGGTTTAGAAACCCCACCACTGATATAAACTTCCATGTTAAGATAGTACGCAACAAAGAAAAAACTCAAAGCCAATTCTTTCTAACTTTAGTGCTAGTCCTATATACCAGCAGTGTTAAACTCAAATAGAAATTTAGGCAACCAATCATTACAATAAGATTCCACTGCAAACTTCGGCAAATCACACATTTTTATATATTTATTTTTTATCAATTAATTAATTAATTAATTTGTTAAGTTCAACATTTCCCAATTATATTTTATTCTGGATTATTCTGGATTCACATTTGTGAATATGAGTTGCTGTATGTTTGGTGTACCATGCTATTTTTTTGTGAACATCCTTTGGATTTTTCAATGTAGCCATAAATTAAATGTGTGCATCTTGACAATGAAGATGGAGACTATACAACTGAATCTAATTTTTTAAAATAATGATTTACAGCCAAGTACTGGGCCATGTGTTGTAAGTATAAAGAAATTAAACTGTAGCTTACTTGACAATCCACAATTTTTGCATTTGAAATTACAATGTATGTGTATAAATACAAGACTATTTTTTATTGTTTTATGTTTTGTTTGATTTCTTTCCACTTTTGTTTAAACCATTTTCTAGGGCTGATATGAAGCCAATAGTTAATTAATTAAAATAGGTTAATTAAATAGTGGTTCTATAATTTATTGTTCTCTCTGGACTGACTTAACAACTTAAAAAAAAAAAGACTGCAGGTCTAATATTACAAAAATGAGCAAGAGAATCTGATACTTACCTTTGACTTATCTGAGTAGCAAATATGTGGATTCAGGGGCTTATAGAAAATCTAAGGAAATAGATGGATCATTGTAATCCTGTAAGAGTATAATATTGCATTATCCAGTAAATTCTGAGAATACTTAACATTTTAACTTATCAGCTATTTTCATAATTGCCTCACTATCAAATAATCACTAACTGAAATTAAATCTAATTAAACAGACAGAATACTTTGCAAAGCTGAAGGTTTGCTTCTCATATTGAATCTTAGCTTGCAAAAAAAAATAAGAGAAAAGCACAATGTTATCCTCTCGCTCCTATCTTCAAGTCTCAGTTAAGGTCACACCTTTTTAAGGAAGCCTTTCCCAGTTCTTTTTAATCTAGTACCTTCCCTTTTTCTCTCCCTCTTCCTCTTCTCTCTCTCTGTCTCTTCATGATAAGGTCCCAAGTAGTGCAACAATGAACTTCATAAAATTGTAGCATTTATTTGAATTTATAATTATATGAAATATGAGATTGTTTCTAGCTCAATGGAAATAGATAATATGAATTCAAATAATGTGGCTGTTTTATGAAACCAATTAACTATATGAGTAGGGACCTAGTTGTATTTTTTTTTTTTTTGCTTATTATCACATCTGTTTCTCCATGAGCTACTCAAGAGAAAAGGGTATTTTATGGTTGCTATATGCTTCTTGAAGCTTTTCTTTGTTTCCTGGGTAGTTAGCATAATGCCTGGCACTTAGCAGGTATTTAATGAATATTAATTGACTGATTGGCCTTTATAAAGATTTCAAGTATCTCAGGGGTTTCTAATGTCTGTCTATCTTCTACACCTAGGCATCATTTGTCTATCATTTATATGTCTCTCACCTGTGATTTCATCAGGTTTCCTCCATTGTTGCTGGTTTTTCTACTTTTCTTGTGTCATCTAGTCTTAGAGATTTATCAAGGGAATCAAAGATTAAATGTCTTACCCATGTTTTATAGTTAGTGTCCAGAGAGGCAACTATGGAATGTGGATCAAAGCATAGTATTTTCTGCAGGTCTATTATTACAAAAAGGAGCAAGAGGACCTGATACTTACTTTTGGTGTACCTGAATAGCAAACAAGTGGATCCTGAGGTTTATAGAGAGTCTAAGGAATTGGATGGATCGTCATAATCCTCTATAAAGTGAGACTGATTATACATTGCCCTACCCAAACATTCTGAGAATAGTTAACATTTTAACCTATCTGATATTTTTATGATTGCCTCACTTTGTTGTTGTTTGTTTTTTATTTCTCATAGTTTTGCATTTCTTTTCTTTTACAACATGACAAATATGGAAATATGTTTACAAGAAATGCACATATTTAATCTATATCAGATTTCTTATTAGCTTGGGGAAGAAAGAGGTAAGAGAGCGGGGAAGAAAATTTTAGAACATAAAATTTTACAAAAATGAATATTGAGAACTATTGTTACATGTATATGGGAAAGTAAAATAATATTGAAAACAAAAATCAAAAACCAAAAACAATAGCAGAAAAAGAACCCATATTTAAACTCAGATCTTTCTAGTTAGAAATTCCAACTTGCAATAAAGTTCTGAATACACCAAATAAACTATCAGCACAGTGGTATAAAATCCTATAGTCATTATAAATCACATTAAAGAATTCATTCTCTCTAATATTGCAAAAATTAAATAATGCAAATAGAAGGAACAGAGATATTCAAACATGTTAACTTGCTTGTGATCAGACTACTAATAGGTCAGAATCAGATTCCATCTTCATTTTATTGTCTGAGATCCCTGCTTATCCAATGACAATTGCCTTTTCAGTCTAGAGCTCAACATTGTCATTGTTTTTCATATTATTATTTAGATTAAAACATATTACATACTTTATCATTTTCCAAAACTAGAGCTAATTGGGTAAAGGACAAATTTCTTTTTTTGTCCTTTTTTTTTTCCAGTAATATTCTTTTGCATAGGTTGTCTTTGATCCGTCCTTTTGATGGGCACTGGGTCTTGCCATTCCACCATTTTCTCTTTGCGCTATAAAGCATAAAGTAGGAATTTGAACTGAATTAAATTCTATTTGTTTGAGTATAACATGGTGATATTCCATATGTTGCCATTTCATGTAATTTAAGCTCCTCTGTCTTTTATAAGTAAAATATAATCATATTTATAAATACTTATGGTCTGTATTATTAAAGAAACAGTTTGACTTTTAGTTGAATTGTATAAAATCCACATAAAAGAGGGATTTCCTATCAATGGAAAAGCTCTCCAAATATTATTACTTTAGTATGGCATTTTGTTAATTGAGTTGAATTGAAAAAACCAGAAGACCTCAATGAAATTCAAAGTTTCCAAGGAGATTCTATTGAAAAAAAAATTAGGATGAAGTAAGTTACTTAATATTTCCTTGTGACCATCTGATAAAAATGAATATGGACTAGAGGAACTTTAGAGTCCATACAAATCTAAACATTCAGAATTATTTCCCTTTATTTAATCCAATTGCTTCTCTAGTATATATTATATACATAACACGTGGAGTAGAAGATACAAAGCCTTCATATCAAATCAATTTTGACAATTGCTTTTATTTGTAAATAAATCAGGAAATTCAAATAACCCAAGGGATTTTTATTTGTTTTATTTTAAATATTTTTTTTTAACATTACAGAACTATAATTGGAACTTTTCTCATTTTTGTATTCAGAAGTAGGATGATTATCAAGCTAGTCTTAGAAGATCTGGAACCAAATTTGACTACCATCTGGGTGGTCTTGAAAGAATATCTAAGATAATCTATTTTTTACTTAAGATCAAGACAACTTTAGGTTTGCTCCTTATGTTTGTTTGTTTGTTTGTTGCTTGTTTGTTTATCTGATTTTAGAGACTGGTGAGAAAAGTTAGTGAAATGGAGAAATAGGAAGGGGGGGAAGCAGCAAAACAATGCCAAGACCCAGTATTCCACATAATAAATTTAATTAAAAAAAAATAGCTCTACAAGCATATATTGAAAATCTACTATATACCAGATACTGTGTTAGATTCAGAGAATATAAAGACAGAAATGAAATAAACTCATTTCTCAACAAGGTTGTCTTTTATTTGGGTATAGTAAGACTTTTCCTTGTGAGAAGAGATGAATACCCTGTCCCTCATATGGAGCAGGATGAAGTTGAGAAGTAATAATAGTTCCTCCAACATTCCCTTACCAGACTTCCCAAGAGAGAGCTTTAACTATAGAATTGCTTCAGGTGCTCCTGGCTTCTAGCTTTGAGAGAAAAGATGGAAGAAATCAACCCCACATGAGGTTGCTGAAGGAAAAAACAAACAAAAAAACTCCAAAAAGACATTAGAGGAGCAGAAAGTCTCCTTCACATTCCTATTTCCAGCTTGCTACTTTAGAGACTTAAAGGAATTTCCCCATAAGTGAGATTCATAGTGAAATAGGATAGCATGAGTTACTTCTCTCCCAATGGGAAAACTCCTTCAGTCTATATTGCTAGAATATGAATGCCTTCTCAAATAGGTATTTTTCTACAACTTGCACAAATAGGCTTCTTTGCTATTCTCAATGTATATTGATTATGGAACTGGTATGAAGGGGGGAAGGGATCAAGTGTTGGATATTGCTCTCCTTGCTCCCAAAATGACCAAGCAAAGTTAAATGAAGCTACTAATATTATGCAGAAAAGCAAACTTAAGGGAGCAGATAAATATAATCCTAGTCTAGGATTTTTTGAGAACAAGATGTTGGCCTCTGGCTCCAACCTGCTTCTTCCTTTCTTGGCAGGAATGAAAGTCTCCATTGGAGAAGGGTGGCAGAAGAAAAGGCAATAGATGTCCATTCTTTCTTCTTCTAATCATATAATGACATCTTCTTTGACACATATGAAACATCATCACACATATGGAGCCCATTTACCTCTACTCCTTATTATTGTTACATTGGGAAAGAAGCATGTTTTTAATCTATCAATATATCTAATCAAATCTAACAGATCTATCCACATTACAAACATATCTACAAATAAATATTACACATGTAAGTACACATCTATATGTTTGCAAGCATATGGCATAAACACATAGTTAATTTGTGGGAAATGGTAGTATCCAGACCAATCAAGAGAGACTTAAATTTTTAACTTAACATACCTGGAGTAAATGGTGGAAATGTGTTATGGGCCAAAACTTGAAACAATGTACTAAATGGAATTGAGGAGACTATGGGCCAGAATTCTGAACTTGAAACAAAGGATGCTTACAAGGTATTAAGTGGAATTAAGGAGACAATGGTTAAATCTAGTTTAGCATTGATTTAATCCTACAACAAATAATGGTTTCTTAATGATATAATACTCATTGTATTACTCAATCTAGAGCATATAAGCAATAAGGTCTCAGGGCCAAAAAAGACAAGTGCAGTAGAAGCTCTTGGAGGCTGAGATAGATTCATTTCATCATCCACCTTTGTGGTGGCTGGAGACTGAAGCACAAAATTTGGATTAAGAAACATTCAGGGGGAGCTAGAGGCAGAAGCTGGCAGAGGCAAAAGACTGGAGACAGGAACTCAAGCTATTGGAACCAAGGAGAGAGATAGTCCTCTAAGAAAGCTAACTGGGCCCCAGAAAGGAGGCAAGACTTTGAAAGTGATAATAAAGGATTTGGACTTTAACACCTGGCTGTACTTGTGGTGATTACTGAATGGAAACAAAGGCTGCTCCCAGAAACCCCAAGGAAACTGATACAGAGAACTTTCATTTTGGCACCTGAACGTAGGGCCAAGAACTTTCATCTGTGACCCAGAAATTTCCTCTTCAAGGAAAATGTGTCAAAACCTTGGTTAATCTTATTAAAAACCAAGGTTTGATTGTAACTTGGAAGCAGATCATTGAACTTTTAGAAAGAGGACAATACATATTGTCTTGGTTCTCAAAGGAAAAAGAATTGGATCCAGATGAGTGGAAATTAGTAGGAGAGCAACTATGTGAATACTACAATGATAATGGACCTGACTCAATTTCCAAAGAAACCCTTTATACAGATAATTTAATGCAACTGGCTTTAGGAAATTATATAAGTATTAGAATAAGGAAAAAGGAAGAAAGAGAAGGAGGGGAAGATCCAAATAAATGAGGTGGAAAGGATGAAGAATCAGATAATAATGGAGTTAAGTACAATTCTGAGTGTGGTGCTTCACAGCAGGAGAAATTAGGGCATTCCCCATCCCCTGGCCTACCTCCCTCAATTAACTCTTCATGAGTGGAGGGAGAAGGAGGAGGGGGAGAAGCAATAACACAATCAGCACCACCTATGAAGAAGCCTATGACAAGATTACAAAAGGCACTAGTTAAGGCTAAAAAAGAAGGACAGGCTATATCTGATTTAATAAATGTATACCCTGTGATTGGTGAGCTTGACTCTTCAGGTCAACAATGGAGAAGATACACTCCTTTTGATCTGGAAAAAAATTAAGGATTTGAAAAGGGGTTGCACTCTTTATGGGATTATATCATCTTATGTTAAGATGTTACAAGAGAATTTGGCTTTTGAAATCTTAACCCCTAGTAATTGGAAATCCATAGAAAGGACATATTTAGAACCTGGACAAAACTTGTTGTAGCTTTTGGAGTATCATGAATTATGTAGGATTCAAGCCAGACGCAATAGGCAAACAGGAGTTAATGTATAAATCACTTTTGACCAACTAGCCAGTGAAGGCCAGTATGAAGAGAATTCAGAACAGATTAAAAACCCCACAAAAGCTTATGAACAGATTGCTACTGCTGCTATAAAAGCTTGGTGTTCTCTCCCATGAAAAGATGGAGGGGAAGCCTTCAAAAAAAAAAAATAGATCAAGGTCCCAATGAACTTTTTTGCTGATTTTGTGGGGCATCTGCAAACAGCTGTTACAAGAACCATTGGAGAAAATGCAACTACAAGAACTTTGATAAGACAATTGGCTAAGGAAAATGCTAATAAGGTTTGCAGAAGAATTATATGATGACTACATTAAGATGCTCCTTTAGAAAAGAGCATAAGACACTTTGCCATAGTGGGCACAAGTGCTTATTATACCCAGATTATGATGAACATAGGAAAACAGGGTCCCTCTTGGCAAGGGACTTCTAGAGAGAATCGTCAATACTTTCAGTGTGGAAAAATTGGACATCTGAAAGCCTAATGTAGGTATAGAGATAGAGTGAGAGGGCAAGGTGAGGGAAGACCCAAAACCCTATGTCCAAAATGCAACTGAGGTTTCCACTGGGCCTCAGAATGTAGGTTGACCCAGGGAAATAAGAGGTTTGGTCTAGCTCCAAGATATCAAACAAAAGATAAGTGGGGCATGATGGCAGCTGAGATTATATCTTTAGAATTTCAATACTCTTACATGATTAATCAGCCAAAAAGCAATCAGATTGCAGAAATGGATTACATGATCAATCAGCCAAAAAGCAGTCAAATGGTGGAAAATTATTATATGATCAATCACCAGAAAAGCAATCAGATGGGAGAAAGGGATTACAACTGGAGAGAATACAGGTTTTTTAACCCAGCAGAAGGGCAGTGTGAGCAGCTCCAATGTAATTGCCAGATGAAAAGGAGAGATTTAGAAAGTAGTAAAATAGAAGAGACTAGATAGGTTAATTGCTTGGGAGAAAGGATTTGCTTGTATCTCTACAGATAGAGAAGGAATCAGATGGGTGCCAATGAACATCTGGAGAGAGAAAGAAAAAGAGGAAAAACCTTGAAACAAAGAAGACCCAAGATACATCTGACACTGAAAGAGCATCGCTAATAATGAGACTGTTAAAGAACTTTAAAACCAGCAGGATTCCTGGATTCCCTGAGATGAAAAATTGATCATAAGACTATTTCAGGACTTCAAAACTTGCAGGAATTATTGGATTCCCTACACACATGAAGTAATGGACAATAAGTTCTTTTTGGATTATTTCTAGGACTTATGGACATGTATAATTCCTCATGTTGATTCGTGTTATTTGTTACATCACTACTAGAATGTGTTATATTGCCATGTGCTTATGTAATTTATGTAATTATGTGTAATACCTCCCATATTGATGTATTTATGTATACCTGTTTCAAAGTGATACACTTCAGAAACCTGTTAATCTGATTTGATTTCCCATTTCCTTTGGTGTTTTCATCTCCCTTCCTGAGACATCAGGAAGGGCATGATCACCTTTTATGGTGTTTTCACACCTTTTTTGAGCAGTCAGGGAAGGCATTATCACCTCCTTTTTTGGGATTCTCACCTCCTTGAGAAGTCAGGGAAGTCATGACCACCTATGTTCTAAAACAAAAGAAAGCAGGAGATGTTATGCGCCAGAACTCTGAACTTGAAATAAATTATTCTTACAAGGTGTTAAGTCAATGGAATTTTAACATGGTGATTAACAATTCTCTAGTTCAGTACATGTACTTAGTACTGAATATAGTTCCACCTATTTACACCTATGATAAGAGAGCATATAAGCTCAGACAAACTCAGCCACAATCAGAATTGAAAGACACCTTGGTGGTGGTTCTCCTGCTTCCTCCACAGAAACCAAGACACATTCAGGAGGACCTCAAGAACCTGGCAGAGGAAGATGACACAAAGGACTAGTGGCAGGAGCTCAAGCTCTCAGAAACAAAGAGAGAGATAGGTCTCTAAGAAAGCTAACCAGGTCCCAGGAAAAGAGACAAGACTTTGAAAGAGATAATAAAGGATTTGGACTTTAACAACTGGCTACTTGTGTGGTTACTGAACTGAGAGTAAGGCTGCTCCCAGAGACTCCAAGAAACTGAACTAACAGAACATTGCATTTTAGAGAGAACATTACAGAAATGCAATGTTTTCTGAAAGAATCAATGATTAGAAGTAGAAAAAAAGAGTTTTGTTTTTTTTTCTGTGAAGAAAAATAATTGAATACATCTCCTTATATTTATTCATTGTAATACACATACACACACACACACACACACACACACACATTATTAGCAGGAAGAAAGTGATAATTTTGAGTAAATAAAATATCTGATTTTACATATTAGGAAAAGGCCCAAGGAGATTATGTGTGTCAGTCTCTGAAGTAGGATTTGAAAGCAAGTCTTCTTCACTCTAAGCCTAGTGTTTTAACATGATGCCTTTCTTTTTTAAAGATGCCTATCTACAGAAACATTTCGCAATGTTCAAAAATTGGTCTATGTAAAACAAATACAAAATAGAAAAAAGAAAATTGCCATTTACATAGCAGATTATGAGAGGATTCAAAATATAAATCTATAAATTTGCATTTTAAGAAAGTGTATATAATAAATGCTACAAATTATGTTTAGAACTGTCTATCTTTTCTTTCCTTCTTTGTAGCTTTTTTTTTTGTTCTTTGTTGTACACTTTTTGCCTTGTTCTTTTTCCCTTTCCTCTCCCCAACTTCCCCCCAAGAAGGCTCCAATTAAGTGTATATACGTGTGTATACATACACATAGGTATATAGATATAGATAAATATAACTATAGATATATACATATACACACATATATGCACACACACACATATATCTATATATCTATATCTATATCTATATATGCATGCTTGGATGTATACACACATATATGCATGCATATATAAATATCTATATTCGTATACATATAGATTCATATGTAAGATATTTGCTTTTCCTCTGTTTCTCCAAAGGTGGATAACATCATCCTTCTTGAATCCAAGTCTTTGCCTGTTTTTTTCTAAATCTAACATCATTTTCTACACCATAGCAATATTTCAACTTCATTTTGTCTAGTTATTTTAAATAGTCTAAAAGAATATTGATTAATATGGTAGACATACAATATAGTTTCCCTATTTTTTTCTTTTCATTAAATCTATTATTAATTTTAACTTTGTCTAAGATCAATGATTACTAACCCACCTTTTTCCCTAATAAATTTCTACTCATGAGTATTATTATTATTATTACTATTGTTTGTGTGCAACTCTTAATTATCTCCCCCTCTTATTAATCTATACATTTAGAAGAATTTTATATCCTTCTAGATATAGAGATACATGCCAATCTCTTTATATATACAGATGTATATATTGTTCCCTCTTTAACCCATTCCTAATGTAAGATTCCCCATCAATCTTATTTCTCTGTCAGTTTTCCTCTTGCATCTTATTCATATAACATGATTAATCTTTTATATATTTTATATTTTGTTAATTTTATTAATTTATTTTCAAAATAAATGCATGGATAATTTTCAACCTTTGTTCTTGCATAACCTTGTGCTTCAAATTTTTTCCCTCCCTTCCCTCCATCCTCTCCCAGAGATGACAAGCAATTCAATTTATGTTAACATGATTACTCTTTTTACCTTTCTTTAGAGGTTTTTTTTTTTTTTTAGAATTACATGATACTCTGCTCTACCCCAATCTTTTATTTTGTGCTACCCAATTAGTAATGACAATATTAGACATCTTTTTTTTTCCATTTCCACATTTAAAAAAAAAACAAACATAATTTAGTTTGTCCTTATTGAGTTGCTTATAATTAGTCTATAATGTTTACCTTTTGTTTCTCTTGAAATCCTAGTGAGTAATGAATTTTAAGTGAGTCTCAGCCATGTCTTTTGTGTAACTTTTTGCTGAGAACATGTGGACATGCTTGCAGTTATCTAATGAAATGCCAGGAAAGCACAAAAAAGTTGAAAGGCTATTCTTCTGGTGCATTAATTGATTAATGAGTATACTCTATGGCAGGCTTGTGTTTAATCCCTAAACATTAAAAAATGTCTTTAATCTCCCTAAAGGAAAGAACAAGTTTTCTCCTTCATGGGCCTCTTGTGATGGAACATCCTGCACCTGGGAGGCTGCTACTTTTCAAAAAATTAATTATCAAATGAGAATACTTAGCCTCATGCCTTTGTCCTCAGCTATAAAAACCCTTTAATGGAAAGGAGCTTTGAGAATTTAGCTAGGAAGCATTATACAATATGCCTAGCAATGCCTCCCACTTGAAACTCTGAATAGCTGTGACCATGGATTCTCCCAGCCAAAGAATTCAGATATCAGTGCTTCCTTGAAGTGGTGATGTTATTTGTATGTTTATTATAGTGGCGACTGTGTTTTATAATTTTATATATATATATATATATATATATATATATATATATATATATCTCCCCCCAGGGTCACACAGCTTAGAAGTGTTAAGTGTCTGAAGTCACATTTGAACTCAGGTCCTCCTGAATTCAGGGTTGTTGCTTTTCCACTATGCTACCTAGGTGCCATAATCAGAGATTCCCTCAATCTTTCGCAGTTTAGAAGCCTGATTCCCAACATAGCTAACCTCAAAGCTTTCTGCTTGTTGTTTTCAGTGGAACTAGCTGGAAGGTTTTTATACTTTTGGGAGGCCAAACCTCCATTCTGGTATCTTTCTTCAGATCTCCAATTGGCCCAAGAGGCACACTTTTCTGCCCCTATTCTTGTTTGTTGTTATAGCTCTATGTTCTCCCTGAAGCACTGTTTTGTCTTGTTTGTGAGGGACATCTGGAAAACTTGGAATTTTATGACCTATTCTATCATCCTTCCAGTCCTCAAAATTTCAGCAATATTTTGAAAATTATGTAATATGGGAAATGTTATGGGAATTTACCTGTGAGCAGTTTAAAATGTACAGTGACCATCTACAGATGGAAACTTTCCTATCAAGTTTAAAGTAGGAGCCACTCCCACAGCAAAACACACATATGTAATTAGTAACTTCCTCTCCACAAATTTGCAGGTTTTTTTTTTTTTTTAATAAATGTTGCTAGTCCACAGAGAGATCTATTTTTAATCTCAACAGGCATCATTATCTATAAAATAGACCTAAGTGCATAAAACATCTTCGGTGAGTTGGTATAAAAAATAGTGATTTTTTTCAATCTTTCCTGTTCACCATGTAAAAGTCAAAATGCACAAAAATTGCACAAAAATCAACTGCACAATCACATGCTGCTCATGAACATTTTCTATAAGGACCTGGTCAGTTTTCTTTTAGTTCTTTCAAATTGTTTACATTCTGACCTCTTTTTTCTCAAGTGCTCACAAATGATTGCCCTTGTTTTTAATTTCCCTACTGGCATGGATGGTTAGTTGGGATATTGTTTAGACATCTTTACTTGTGCAAATTGTGGGTAAACAATGTCCTTAGTGGCAATTAACATTCAAATAAACCAGCGATTTAAATTCCTGTGTTTGTCTTGGTTTTATTCAACCTTTGAGATGAATCAAGTACATTGAAATTCAAATTCACCTATAAATTTGAAGCAAGTCAGCAATTTTCCTATTAAAAACACTGAATTAAAAATGATAATTAGATTTTTTTAAGTAGTCCCCTATTACTCTTGCTTAAGAAGCCTTTGTCCTGCATCATTGTAGGTATGTGAAGCTGAGGCTATCCTTCCTATTATTCAGAATTGCTACTCCTGATTCTTTTGATTGGATGAGTACTCTGGGATGTTCTTCAAAGTTATCACATAGTGATATTCCAGTGATAATCCCTCTACTAATCCTGAAAGCATGTAATATTGGGGTTTTGTATAAGTTAAAAGAAATCCTAACAAAAAAGTTCCTGATCTGCATTAATTAAAGGGACTTCCTTCATTGGGAGATTACTTCCACCAATGAAATTTTAGTATAGCATTTTTCAAAAAGGTGATCATACATAGAATTTTCAAAGAATAATTATATAACTCTCCAGAAGCTCAAAATGTCTGACAAACTTATGACATCTTTGTCCACAGAAAAACAAATGATTAGAACAAGTACAAATAATATACCATAAACATAAGTTTTCTCAGGAAGTTATACTTATTACTCCAATGTATTAACTGATGGATGTTAAATATCATCTCTGGTATTAACTACCTTTGTAATGATAGGTAAGTCTATCTTGTACATTAATTTCTTTATCTATAAAGTAAAAGGGTGTGATTAGATGTCCTTCCAATTTTGCTCCCCTGGATTTATTATCCGAGGATTGGGTATTCTTGGCACTGGTGGAAAACAAGCTACCTATGGCCAAATCTATCATCATCTGCTTGCAGTATCAGAAAAGAATCAAACATTTTTGTTTACCAAATGTATTTCAAAGTGAAATAATTTAATGGCATAATGTCAGAATGTAATTTATTTAGTTCAGTCTCTATAATGAATGGTCTTACTTTAGTGAACTTGGTGATATTATCGGATCAAAAGCTTCTTGAGGGTAAAATATATATTGTGTCTCTTTTTCTATTCTCATCATTTAGCACACTGGCACACAGCGGGCATTTAGTAAATACTTATTGCAAAAAATGACAATTGTTTTTGATGGGGCAATGTTATACTATAGATTATTGATAGATTTCAGAGATAGCACAACCAGAAAATTTGATTGTGTGAAATCTCTCTATCATCCTGACAGCAAGATTAAGGACAAGTTATATAATTTCTCAATATGAGGGGAAACTCTCTAGGACTCTTAAGTAACAAAAAAGAGCTGCTGATCTGCATTGGTTAGAGGGACTTCCCTCATTGGGAGATTCCCTCTACCAATGAAATTCCAGTCCAGATTATTAAAAAAAAAAAAAAGACATCATACATACAGTCTTTCAAAGGACAATTATATAATTCCATGGAAGCTCAAAATGTCTTAAGATCACAACTTGTGGCATTTTTGTTCACAGAAAAACTTAAATGATTAGAACAAGTAGAAGTAATGCAACATAAATGCAAGTTTTCTCAGGAAGCTATTTATAGTCAGTACTCCAATGTATTGACCTGTGGATGTCAAGACATGATAATTATTAAGAAAATTAAATATGATAGATGGAGTCCCACATGGGGAGAGCAAAAGAATAACTGTCTGTATTAGGAAAGCAGGATCATGGATTTAACTCATCAACCTACCAAGCACCTCTCTGGAGGAATAATTTAAAGATACAGTTCAGACTATGGCATATATTAAGCTGGTTTCTTTGACAGAAAGACCACTCCCTCTAAGGATTTGTAGGGCCTGTCAGTATGTCAGAGAATTTGCACAGAAGAATTCACTCAGGCAGAGCTTCAAATATTTATAGTGAACAAAATATGAATAATGATGTATGCCATTGCACATAACACTGACTTTCTCTTGTAGCCAATCCCCATCTCATTGCTTCCCCTCTTCCACCTACATATTAAATTAACTCAAAATTGTTGTTCACTTTGCATATTTAAATTCATACATTTGGTTTGAATTTTTCCATTGAAAATGTGAATAATTTTAAGTGAAATTTTTGGTACATCATGTCTAATTTTGAGTTAACAAAAGCCTTTGGATCCCTTTCCTTAAATACTAGCCAAATGACTAGTGCCCAAATTCCTTATTACTCACCACTTCAGAACTTATGTGTGTTATGTGTAAATTGTAAACATAACTTAATTTAATTATTTTCACTTATGAAAATACATTTCTACTAGTTGAACCAAATTTGAATAGAATATCTTTCAAATACTTTTTCATCTATGCAGCCAATTAACCAAACACACATCTTCTCTTAAAACTGACCAAATCATGATGTCAACTTTTCTAGATGTATGTGTAGTTAGGTATATGTGTGGCTATTCTACTTAACACTTCTGTACTGTTCAATTGGATATAAAAATCAGTAAATGTGATATAATTTAGATGCTGACAGTTCACCCTTCTTTGCTGCATATTTTACTTAAGGACAAGTTTAATTTTCACGGCTCAATCAATAGTCAGAAGATCAACAGCCCTCTACAATATTCCATAGATTTTTAAAATGTCAAACATAAAGCAGGCTTCTGATGGACTGTTCCAGATGCAAAATGAACATAAATATATCAGGGAATGGGAAAAATGAATGTTGCCTATGACTGTATTAACTTTAAATATACCTGAGAAAAAGGCTCAGCATAGAGAGACACAAATGAGGGGAAATGAAGTGTTTTGCACATTACAGACACTTCACAGTTATTGGAACTTTCTGTTCTAAATGTGACTTCCTCATTCCAAAAGAAGCTCTGAATTCAAAGGACAAAGGGATATTTTGGCTAGACCAGGAAACATACCATATGCTAACTACACTTCAGCTATTAGTTTCTTTTATATTCATCACAAAACCTTTTTTTTTTTTTTTTTTTTTTTTGAAATATGCTCTTGGCTTGCACACTTCCTGTTGGTTGCCAGTATCATGGCTCAATGGAGTGGGAGGTTTTTTTTTTTTTTTTTTCCTCCCCATCTGCAGAATGCTTCCAGAAAAAAAAAAAAATTGAAGAAAATCAAGGCCAAACTTAGCAATGTAAAATTTGATAGGACCTGTGTGGTCATTTTTTTCCTGTCATTAATATCAAAAATTATTAGTAGTTATATTTACTTCTTTTCTTCTTTTTTTCTTTCTTATTCTCCTTATGTTCTTTGTTTCATTCATTTCCTCCATTTTTACCTATTTCATTTTTCTTTTTTATTTCTTTTCTTCTTTCCTTTCTTCTTTTACATCCTTGTTTCATATTTCTTATTTATGTTCTTTTCTTCTTTTACCTTTTTTTCTTTCCATTCTTCCCTCTTCCATTTCTTCCTTCTCAATTTCTTTCCTTCACGTTTTCCCCTTCTTTCATTACTTCTTATCTTTCTCTCCTTCCTTCCTTCCTTTCTTTCTCTGTAGTTAAATCCTAGCTCAATTTCTTATTACTATTCTGTAGAATAATAAGGTCATTTTGTCAGGTAGCTTACCCCTCCCTATGACTTAGATTTTCACCCATTAAATGATAGTCCCTTTCTCTAAGGGATATGGTGAATCCTAACTGGGACACATACATTTTCAAAAGATGAGGGGGGATGAAGTTCCTTAGCATAAGTATGTTGCTATTTTCCATTTTCCCAGGTTACCATAATTCCCTGATAGGAAGAGACAGAAAATGTAGTTAAAGCAAATTGCCACATAGTTCAAAAGAAAGAAAATAAAAAAAAGATACAGCCAACAATAATAATGCAAGTTTCAGAGTTGCTTTTTTCTTCAAGTAATACTTTATAGTAATCTATAAAAAACATGATATTGATCCCATTTCTGTTCATACTAAGTTTTAAAAAAGTAAACTTTTTTTGCAAAAATAGAAAATTAAAAGTCTGTACAAACTTCTATATAAATTCGAACTTTTTGATTCCCCACCCCCTATCCCTTTGAGAGAGGAAGGGTTTTAAAAACCTTTGTCAATTTTGTGGCATCACTGGCCACTGTTTTTTTTTTTTTTAATTATGTGGAATTTTATAAGAAATGATTGCAAGAGAAGCCATACACAGAAAGACATTTGGCATTTTCACATTATACTCTCTTCCAAAATAATTATGCACAACATAACTTGATGTAAGATTTCCTAAGGAAACTGTTAGCCTTAGAGTTTTTACTTCACCTCACCAATGTCTGACACAGAGAGGAAATATTTGATTCTCACAGAGGCTTGTCATTGACTGGTTGTGGTGATCTAAGGACTCTGTGATTCAGGTCAGCAACAAATCTTTAGAGGTCTAGTCAAAATTTATTGAATCTTTAGATTTTTGCCACTTTGTTTTTCACCAGGTCTTCATTTCCTTTCTGCACACCTAATGAAACCCATAACTTGAGAAATGTTTTTAACTCTTTTGAAATTCTGTTGTTGGCATTTTTCTTTGTACTTCCCAGGAGAAAACATGCTTTTTTCATTGTTATCAGGCATAGATTTTTCCTGTCATTTTTGCCCAAGGAAACAGTAAGCTATTGAAACATGGAATCATTGACTCCGGTGTTACATCTCTGTGAAAATAGCTAAACAAAATAGAGTAAATGCCAGAACTCAGCAAGAAAAAAAGATAGCTAAATATTTTCATTTCTACTCTTTCTCAAATGATTTTTATTTATTTATTTATGATGCCCTTAGTAAAGTACCTGGCACATAGTTATTTGTCCTTCACACTCAAAGAGGACAATAACATTGCAATGTTAAGGTGAAGGTACAGTTTGTTTGCTTGATCAGTCTGATACAAGTTCAGAAGATTGTATAATGGGTTGGGCACAATAGTCTATTTGAATACTTTGGATGGAGATGTCTCTCAATTGAATATATCTTGTTTCCTTTGTGCTACTATGATGCATCTTTGTTCATAAAGCACAATACTTTCTTTGATACTGACACGTCATGTTAGTATCAGATATTGACAGTCCCATGCCAGCATCTCCCATGTCTCACATTCTATACTAAAGTTTTTTGGAGAAACCTTGATAATATCCTTATACATATTAAGTATTTAATAAATGCTTATTTTCTTCTCATTTTTAAAATGGAAAATACAGAAGTTAAAAATTAGTTTAGAGAGAAATTGATCAGTATTTTAATTTAGTGACTAGTGACTGAAAGGAAATTTTCTCTGGATGATTATATCTCTGGATGATTTGAAAAATGTTTTCCAAAATACTAAATTGTACTAGATATTAAAGAAATATTTCCAAATCATATTGAATTAAATTATACTTAAGAAGACCAGCATGGCTACAAATGACAGATGGGGTCTTTTTATAGGGTATAGTTGTTATTCCTGAGTTTTTACTGCTGTCATCCATGAGTAGAACCTATTATGTGTTTTGAATAATTAAAAAGATCTGTTGCTTGTTGATTTTGGATTTGTTTGCCTGACATACTGAATACAAAATTCAGACAGTGAATGACATATGGCATTTCTTTCATAAAAACATTGCAAATATGGCTTTTTCCTGGTGAACAGAATTTGTTTTCAAGCAATTTCATAAGCTGTTGCAGAATGAGTGCTTTCAAGAAAGGGATGCACAAGACTTATAAATCACATACATTCAATAATTGTCTTTTGCAACAAAATAAGTTTAGATCTGTAGAAAATAAATATTAATGAAGATAAAAACCTTCCCAGAATCCCATACTTCAAGAGACATATCCAAGCTAACATAATCCATCCTTCTATCTCCTCTATTCTCCCTCCTTTGGTTAAAAATACATTTTAAAATATTCTCTACATCACCATAGTTTTTCTTGATCACTTTCTTTCATGCAAACATTTTACTCAGTAGTCATAGGCTAGAAAATATGACTAACTAATTAATTAATTTACTCCCCAAACTAACCTATAATCTCTGTGCAAATATTATTCTATGAAACATAGAGGTCAATTTTTAAATCCTTTAGAAAATCCATAGGGTCATACTCCTCAGATGTTAGAATTGTAATAGACTTAAAGGCCATCAGATCCAAACTCTTCATCCATTATACAATTCTGCATCTCCATCATTTATTATGCTTTTAAGTAACTATAAGCTGCAAATGGAAGGATAAAAATGGCCTCAAATTTCCTTCACTTAGGAATAAATTCCTAAATTTTATTAAGTTTCTCTGGCTATGTCAATTTCTTACATATATTTAAGGAATATTGTTGGAGTTTTTCTTCCTGGTATATCATGCAACTAAGAAGGAAAAGATTTCTACCAATATCGTGCACAGAAAATTTCAAAAACATGAAAAATATATTCAAGAATGATACATTATGTTATTGCACACATTCAAAATCATTTAGGATTTTTAGAAACCTATAATTACAGACATAATCTTATTCAATAACCTTATTATAAATATCAGGTGGGGTATATAACTCATATTTGTCAAAGGTGACATAATTCCAATGGAAATCTAACACAGAATCCAAGATGAAAATGTTTTGTTTATAGATCATAAGATGCTTTAGGTGTTTCTTTCTGTTTATGAGTGACATTTTGTGGGTTGCATCAAGTCCTAGAATATTATGAAGCTGAGCAGAGGGAAGTGTGAAACATGGATGGGATTTTGATTTAGAAGAGGACTCACAAATTATCAAATTGGCCTCAGGGTAGAATCATCCTTAGAGATTAATACACTCATAGGGGAGTTGAAAGGGACCAGAGATGAAGCTGAGAGGAAAGTAAGCAGAATGGCTGACATTTTTCAGAGTGTGGTATATCTGATCATTGTGGAAGGAAAAAGCAAGGAAGTTCTCTAGCACCATGGACAGAGCAGAAGTTTTACAGTTTATGTTATGGACAGGTGTCTCACAGGATAAGCAGGCATTATTGGAGAGGACGTTACAATTGAAAACATAATAAAAATATATGTTTGTGCTGGAATACTCCTACATAACATGTTACATGTCATAATCAAAATATTTGTTGAATGAAAGAAGTGTTTCAAAACTGCAAAAAATAGCTACATTGGAGAAAATAAATAAAAAATGCAATCTTAAATGTTTCTCATTTAGTCAATACATTGTGCATGAATGTATGTATACACATGCACATATGTGTTCTCTTTATCCACTGATTTTTTTTCCAGGAATGGCCTCTTTGTTAGCAATTCAGAGCAAAGATAACAGAAAAAGTTCATTTTTAGCACCATTTTCGCAGCAGGTCTGAATAGTCTCATAACTCTATGACTATGCTATGATTGATATTGGTATTTCCTCTAAAAATATTGACTGTAACATATCCTTAATTTTATCCCCAATTTTTCAATGTCTTTTAAGGTTTAAAAAAACTAGAGAGACTCATTTACATACATACATACATAACATACACACACACATACATTATATGTGTGTGTGTGTGTGTGTGTGTGTATGCATTTTAACAGCACATGGATACAATGAAGCATGGAAATTGGTTTAGAGATTAACTCTGTGTGTGTCTGTCTGTCTATCTCTGTCTCTCCGTCTCTCTGCCTCTCTCTCTCATTTTTGGCAGTCCTATATTTTTTCTGATGATACTTTCATACTGATTTGCCTGTGTAATTGCTTATTTGTTAATTGCTACAGTTTGCTGAGGCCCAATATTGTCCTTTGGGTGATCCTCAAAGTTAATTTTTGGAGACTAAAATATCCCAATGCTAATAGACATAGATCACCACCAGAAGACAATCTGTATCAAAAAGATTGACCTTTATTTCAGGAACAAATCTAGGGATGAATAAAATATCTATGAAATTTTTCAAAAGGAACTCTGTTCTCCTTTGTTCAATTCTGGGCTGACATAAGTTGGCAGTGTTTTTTTTTTCCAAAATATATGTAATATACTAATTCTGTGAGATGGCCAAACAATTACATATGTATTGTAGGTTTATCGTTCTTCATCTACTTGGTTGTTCTTTATGGATAGTTTTAAGGAATATTTTAAGTTTAAGGTTTGAATAAGCTAATATTTGTAGATGACTTAGGCAAGTGCCTCAGCACATGATAAGTGTTTAATAAGTGCATATTCTCTTTCCCCTTTAAAAATATTCAGGATGGTCTGCAATGAATAGAATGCCATTTCTCAAGAGTAACATCATTAAGACCTTACCATCTCCTCTTTCCTTTGGTTCCTGTGCCATGTATCCTCCATGAGAATTACAAACATTTCTGATAAACAAACAATTACTTATTTTGAGTTTTGAGAATCAATAACCAAAACTGTCATTTTTTCATAGTTTTTTGAGGAATCTTGTATGACTGTGTTGCCATTAATTAAATGAATTACCAAGATATGGTATAGCAGAGATGTTTTCATAAACCAATGTTTCCATAGGTTTTATTCCATCCCTATTCACTGACACATCCACTAAGCTAGTACTTTCAATGTCTTCAATCCATCATAGACATCTGCATTGACTTTACCCTGCTTTTTTATTTCTTAAAGCATATAACTCAGATGTGTGTCACATACTACAAATGAACATCCAATGTCATTTGCTATCAAGAGCATATGACAAATTATTCTACTGATAATAGACAGCACTATCACTCTTGTCAGATGAAATTGGCTAAAAGGAAGAAGGCAAAAGAGAATGGATGGTGGGATATGTCATCATTGGCATGGATATTGCACACTATGAGTAACTCAAAAACTTCAAGCATTTTTTTTTTTTAGAAAATCCATACCAATGCATTGGCCTATAATTTAGAACAGTGTCTTGTTTTTCATCGTTTTTGGTTGCTAATGATCATGCATGTTTTAAAGATAACCCTAAAAAAAGCTAGAAAAAGTTCTTTGAATTGGACAAATATTTTTCAAAATACAAACTCTTTACACTCCCATTAATTATACATAAAATGATCTTACTCAAGCTATATCATTTGACAGTGACCATTAACGCCTTCTCCCTCCTTACCTAGGATACAAGACAAATCTTGCGGCTGCTATGGTACAAAGCATTGAAGTTAATTTTCCTTTCCTTAGTATAATTTTACCCCTTTTCCATTAGCTGATGTTATGGGTATTTGCTTAAGAGAGACTTCTTAATGCAGTTTACACAGTAGTATTTAAGGAGAAGAAAATTGTAAAAAGGATTGCATACATTTAAAAAAGTTGAAAAGGGATTCTACCAAACAAAGAAACAACAAGCAAGAGAGGAAAAAAAAAATGCTAACCTCCTAGACATTGGGAGAGAGAGAGAGAGAGAGAGAGAGAGAGAGAGAGAGAGAGAGAGAGAGAGATTCTGGGTAATTAATAATTCATTAATTAAGCTAGCTAATGAATTGGTGATCAGTGGTTTCTCTCAATAAAGAAAGACAAAAACATTAAGAGCCTGGAAGCCTAAATATACTTTTGCAAAATGAAGTTCCCCGACATGAAAATTAACTTTGATTAGTGAACAATTAACTAAGGGGTAGACATGTAAATGAGGAAGTAGTATAAAATCTTTATATTTATACTTTATAATCAGTCCTCCTTTGAGAATGTGACTCTGCTCCCTCCAGCAATCTAGACAAAGGCATTTATCTCTCTTCAGACAATTTTGCTTGTTTTTCTTTTTCATGACCTGGCTCACCCTTACTCTCATGGAGGGCTACAAAGATATATATTTTTTTTTCCAGAGGAAAAAATATCTAGAATAGATTCTGTTCACACTTTAAAAAGAAGTAAGATCTCCTAGTTGGGTGAGATTCTACTGAAGATCTAGAAGCATGTACCCTGAGTTTTAGGGCAAACTCATCTTTCAGTGATGCCCTTCAAAGAGTGGATAATTGACCCATAGGGACTGTTCTCTGAATAGGAAAATAAAGTCTGAATCCTAACTTAAAATGGGTTATTAATAAGAAATAATAATTATTCTCAGGTTTCAAGGTTAAAACATTTCAGAAATAGTAAGTTTAAGATGTCTCTTGGATAACCACTTTAGGGTATTTCAAAGACAGCTGGATATTGAAATTTGAAGGTAGCAGAGAGTTTAGGGTAAGATCGGTAGCACTGAGAATCATCAGCATAAAGATGGAAATTAAATACATGGGAGATCATCAAGTGAAGGATGATAAAGAGGACACGAGACCTCCAAAGTGATACATAGGGGGCAGAATAAGCAAGGTAAAAGAAGGATGTGATGTCATAGGAGAGGAAGCTATTCTAGTGGTTTATTTTTGTTTTTTAACTTGTTTTTTAATATTGTTTTTAAACTTTCCCTCATCAAGCTCTGAGTCAAGTTCAAAAATTACATAAAATCGGAAAGATTCATTTCCCTCACTTTTTGGATAAATTTGGAGACTACTGAAAAAAGTTAAAGACATTCCAAGAATTAGTCCTAATAATAGAATCATACAATTTCAGAAATATTCAGAGGTGGGTCTGACTTGGAGCTAAATGGCAATATGGTATAAACTCTACAACAGCATCCTATGTAAATCATCCTTTGAAAATATAGAGAAAAAAAAGAAAAAAAATGAAAGTCGTCCAACTTATTAAGAATTTTATTCATAATACTGATGTTTAGCATTGAAGGAGAGAAATGTATATTTTGTGAACTGACAAGAATACTTAACTTAATTTTCACCATGATACTCTATGCAGCAATTTTAGAAATTCTGACTATTTAGTAAAATCCTTAGAAAAAAATTTATTGTATTAGAAAAATAAGATAATACTTTAGATTTTAAAAGGATAATAACAGGTATTTTATTTTCAGGACAATTTTAAAAATTCCTGTTGTATCATAGTAATTAGAACACTGAATCAATTTTGCTTTTCTTACAGAATGGTTTGGGATCTTAATTATTGATTTCTGTTCAACTGGTAACAGCAGCATTTCGCTTCATCTGATACAATCATTAAATTAACTAAAATATCAGACTTTTTTTTTTCTGATGTACTTTGTAGTACTTGGTGCTTATCAGATGGATATAGTTTCTATTTCCCAGAATATATGTCAATTCTTATATTTTCAAATAATTTCATTGTTTTATTTTCTATTACTAGAATTCTTTATATTCCTATTTGCAAAATATACTATTTTCCTCATTGCTAAGTACTGTATTGTTAAGCCTGGTACTTACCAGACTCTCCATCCAAGGATAAATGACAATGGAATATAGAAGTCTTCCCTGCCATTAAGAAGTAAATCCATTTGTCTTAACATAACTATTTCCTATTGCAAAAAAAGAGACACTAGCTAACTCCAATTTGAAAAAGTAGCACATCAGATTATATGCATAATCTGCCTTTTCATCCCCTGGACGAGTATTTGCCTTTGACCAAAATAGGTCGACTTGATCCAAAAAGGAGCTCTTGAATTCGTTAGCATTAAATCTATCTATCTACCTATCTATCTATCTATATACATATATACACACATATACATATATATATATATGCATATATATATATACACATGTACATATATATATATATGTACATGTGTATATATATATATATATATGTGTATATATATATATATATATTCTTGCTACCATAGACAGTAAGATCTTTGGACTTAAGCACTTGTGTATTACTATAATTGAGAAATTGATTACCATCACATAACATGCTTTCAGTCATATTTTTATAATTGAAGTTGAATATAATTAATTTTATTATTCAATTAACATCTGACAAACATCTGGATCTCTGATCATGTGTCCCCATATTGAAAAACACAACTTTATCCTAGCTTAGAAGCAGCAGATGGTGGAAAACTGAAAGGATAAAGCGTATTGTATTAGGTTGTTTAACTTTCTTAAGCTGGACCCAAATCTTGTATCTCTTATTCAAAACTATAGTTTTGGATTCTGGTTATTTCCTTTGGTTCATGGATGAACATGTGATCCTATTGCTTTATTACTTTTTGGATCTCATTGATAAAATCTGTCTTTTCCATAATTCTTGAAATCTGTTTTGTCTTCAAGCAATATAATTTTTTCTTAATATCTCTTACAGGAGGAAGAGTGGTCCTCTGACAGGGCCCCTTGCTTCTAACCATAAATCTAGATCCCAGAGCCAAAGCTTCAGAGAAGCTTGGAGAAACATAAATGAACTTTTGCTAAGTGAAATGAGCAGAACCAGGAAAATAATACACACGGCAACAGCAAGAGTATTTGAAGATCAATTCTGATAGACGTGACTCTCTTCAAAAATGAGGTCTTGTAATGAAAAGAGTCATTTGTTCTTGTTCTTGATGTTTGCTTGCATTTTGTTTTCTTTCTCATTTTTTACCTTTTAGATCTGATTTTTCTTGTGCAGCATATTTATGAAAATATAGAGGAATATATATATGTTTAACATATATTGGGTCACTTGCTGACTGGATTGTGGGGGAGGGGAGGGAAAAATAGAATAGAGTTTTGTCAGGATAAATATTGAAAATTATCCATGTATATATTTTGAAAATAAAAGATTATAATTTTTAAAAAGCTGAATATAGGCTAAAAAATCTAAGTCTGAATCTTTCCCATACTTCATTTCCTGCAATCTACTGGAATACTAAAAGAATTCCTGGCCCTGCCCTTGGGTTAGTCAATGATGGCAGTCATGTTACAATGGTAATAGCATTACATCCAGAGTGAGAGAATTTAAGTTAAAATTTCAACTCTAGTTTCTGTTTCTAAAGTGATCTCAGGGAAATTCTTAACTTTTCTAGAGTCTTTTTTTGGATCCATAGAAGAAAAGGGCTGGATCAAACAAATATCCTTAAACTTTTTGTCTCTGAGTGTGTGTGTGTTTGTGTGTGCACACATGTGTGTGTGTGAGAGACACAGATACACACACACACACAGAGAGAGAGAGACAAAGACAGAGTCAGAGACAGAGAGAGACAGAGACAGAGAGATGGAGACACAGCGAGAGAGACAGAGACAGAGAGACAGAGACACAGAAAGACAGAGAGAGACAGAGACAGAGAAACAGAGAGACAGAGACAGAGAGACAGAGAGAGACACAGAAACAAAGAAAGAGAATGAATCAATACCTCTTGCAGTCTAGTAAAATCCATGGTCTCCTCAGAATAAAGTTTTTAGATAATAAAACTCATGGTCCCCTTCTCTGAATGATGTTTTTAAATATTTGGGGAAAATGAAAAATTTCAGTAAAAGAAGAGGTGGTACTGCAGATAGAACACTGTGTGCAAAATCAGGAAGACTTCAAATTTGACTTCAGATCATGGATAGTTCATAATCACTCAACACAGTGCCTGTTCTTGGTGAAAATAGAAATATAATTTTTGTTTCCATATAAATTTACAGAGCCCATGAAACTTTTACTCAGTTTATGGACTGTAGATTATCACTCTTTGCATAGAATCATGTCTAGGATTCTTTTAAACTCTAAATCTATGTTCCTATTATGATATGGTTTCCAAGATTTAAGATTTTCTGACAATTTTTCACATATTCCTAAAGTCATCTACTTATAATGAATAAAATAAAATTATTTATGAAGGTCACAATTGTCAAGATGGCAACATCTTTACTAGCTCTACTTGCTTGACCTTGGTCAAGTCACTTAACTGTTTGCCTTAGTTTTCTCATTTGTAAAATGAGAAATATTTAAATATTTTACCTTAAAACCTGAAAAGGGAAAAATAACATTTATAAAAATTAAACTTCATTAAGAAAAACCTTTATAAAAATGAAACTTCATTAAGAAAAACCTTTAACAAAAATAAAACTTGAATAAAAAAAAGACAGAAATACCTCAGGATAAGAATATTTATGAAATAGTAGAAGAATCAAAATGCCTGAAGCTTTCACCTCACACTATCAGTGCCCAGTGCAAAACCCTCAAATTCAGAAGCCCAGTTCACAGAGATCTTACACTCTGTAGCAAGAGTGCTAGAGTAGGATTCAGGCAACCTGAATTAAAATCCAGCTTTGGAATAACTAGCTTTGTGATTATGAAGAAAAAAAATTCATCTATATTTGCCTCAATTTACTAACCTATAAAATGAAGATAGTAATAATAGCTACTTCCCAGGTTCATTATGATAGTTAAGTCAAACAATGCTTATAATGAGCTTTATATGCTGTTATGATACATACTGCTATAATGGTGGGTCCTCCCAAGACAGTGACTTTGTCCCCACCTTTACTCCAGCTCCACTATCTGATAACAGACTGAGATCATTGTTCTCTACTGGAAACTTGATGGAAATTATTAATAGAGGAGTGGAAATCAGATAAATATAGAAAATTACTACAGGGGAACTGGCCTCCATGCCTCTTTGGGAAAGAGTGACCTAAATCAGCTCTTGGAGTTTTTACATAACAAGAATACACACACACACACACACACACACACACACTCACACACACACACATACATATATTATACATATATACATACATAAATTCATATATTATACACACATACACACACACACATACACACTCATATCACTGCACGACACAGTATTAGAGACTCAGAATACTCAGCTCTGGCCTCTACACAAACAACAAAAGAAAAGAAAAGCAAGAATTAAAGAAAAGTTGTGAGGGCCCTTAATAAATAAGAGACTAGACACAAACCCCCAAGAAAAATAGAGAACCTTCATATCTCCCCCCCCAAAAAAAAAGACATAAATTCTATCTCCCAAGAATAAATAATTAAAAATAGTGAAACTCAAAAAGAAAAGACAAAACAAATATGAGCAAGTAAACTAGGAAATTTCAAAATAAATTAATAAATATACACTAAAAAGAAGTGATCAAAAAGCCTTTAATAAAAAAAAAAAGCAAGAAAATAATTTCTTTGAATCTACTAAATATCTCAAGGAAAAATCCCAGCAAGATTGAAGAGATAAACAGAGTTTTTAAAAGAAGAAATTGACTGGAAATTAGGTTGCAAATTAGGATGTTTAAAAAAGAAATAAATAAGACAAATAAAAGTAGACAAATTAGAAAATGTCAGAAAATCTTGTCAAAGTAGTAGATGTTCTAAATAGAAGAATGACATGTTTGGAACTTGGAAATACAGAAGTAGAAAGCATTTTGGTGAAATGGAATCAAATGACAACTTTGAATCGACACAAGAATATTACATAAGCCAAAGTAACTGAATTTGAAGACAGTATGGACAGAACTAATTTAAATACCATAGGCCTCATGGCTCAGGATAGCATACAAATGTTATCACACTATCATGCTTCCTCCATTAAATTGTATTTCTAGGGATAAGAAATAGAAGATGGAAATATCACAAAGGACAACTTTCCGCCCCTGAAAACAAAAGACAAATAAACAGGTAGACAGATAGATGGACAGATATATAGACAGACAAATAAACAAACATAAGTGGATATGGGATGGAATGGAACCTCAAAATGTATTGTTGAAGGAAAAGGATAGTTGAAGGAAAATAATTTTTATCTTCCAAAAAGTCCAAAGTTTATTGCTAATTTTGAAGAAAAAAGAATATAAGAATAAAAGAGTGTGTATTGAGTGGGTGAGGATATAATTGGAGATGACTTCTAAAAACTATATCAGTAAAATACATTTTTAAAAATAAAAATAGGGGGCAGGGCCAAGATGACAGAGAAGACACACACATCTTTCTAAGCTCCTCTTCTACCTTCATTATTAAAATCTTAAATAAAATATTGGCAAAAAAGATTACAGAAAATCATCCCCAGAATAATACACCATGACCAAGTAGGATTTATATCAGGAATGTAGGGCTGGTTCAATATCAGGAAAGCTATTAGCATAATTGACTATATCAATAATCACATTAACAAAAACCACATGATCATCTCAATAGATGCAGAAAAAGAATTTGATAAAATCCAACATCCATTCCTGTTAAAAATACTTGAGAGTATAGGAATAAATTGACTTTTCCTTAAAATAATCAGTAGCATCTATTTAAAACCAGCAGTAAGTATCATATGTAATGGGGATAAATTGGAACCATTCCCAATAAGATAAGGAGTGAAACAAGGTTGCCCACTATCACTGTTACTATTCAATATTGTATTAGAAATGCTAGCTTTGGTAATAAGAGTTGAGAAAGAGATTAAAGGAATTCAAGTAAGTAATGAGGAAAACCATTTTTCCTCATTTGCAGATAATATGATGGTATACTTAGAAAACCCCAGAGACTCTACTAAAAAGCTATTAGAAAGAATTCACACCTTTAGCAAGATATACAATAAACCCACATAAGTTATAAGCATTCTTATAGATCACTAGCAAAATCCAGTTAGAGTTATAAAGATAAATTCCATTTAAAGTAACTGCCAATAGTGTAAAATATTTGGGAATCTATCTGCCAAGGGAAAGTCAGAAATATATAAGCAAAACTACAAAACACTTTCCACATAAATTAAGTCTGATCTAACCAGTTGGAAAAAATATTAAGTGCTCTTGGACAAGTTGAGCAAATATAATAAAGATGACAATACTACCTAAACTAATCTATTTATTTAGCATTATACTTATCAGATTCCCAAAAAACTATTTTAATGCCCTAGAAAAAATAACAATAACATTCATCTGGAAGAGGAAAAAATCAAGACTTTCAAGGGAACTAATGAAAAAAAAAATCAAATGAAAGTGGCCTAGCTAAATCAGATCTAAAACTGATTTATAAAGCAGTGATCACCAAAACCATTTGGTATTGGCTAAGAAATAGACTAGCTGATCAGTGGAATAGGTTAGGTTCACAGGACAAAAGAGTCAATAATTATAGCAATCTAGTGTTTGACAAACCCAAAGACCCTAGCTTTTGGGATAAGAATTCACTATTTGATAAAAACTGCTGGGAAAATTGGAAATTGGTATGGCTGAAACTAGGTATTGACCCACACTTAACATCGTACTCCAAGATCAAAATGGGTTCATGATCTAGGTATAAAGAATGAGATTTAAATAAATTAGAAGAACATAGGATAGTTTATCTCTCGGTAAGCTATGGAGGAGGAAGGGATTTGTGACCAAAGAAGAACTAGAGATCATTATTGATAATAAAATAGAAAATTTTGATTATATCAAGTTAAAAAGCTTTTGTACAAACAAATCTAATTCAGACAAGATTAGAAGGGAAGCAATAAACTTGAAAAACATTTTTATATTCAGATGTTCTAATAAATTTCTCATTTTCAAAATATCTAGAGAATTGACTCTAATTTATAAGAAATCAAGACATTCTATGAACAGAAAATTTTCAGATGAAGAAATTGAAGCTATTTCTAGCCATGTGAAAAGATGCTCCAACTCATTATTAATAAGATAAATGCAAATTTATCTAAGGGATGTGGGAAAACTAGGACACCGATGCATTGGTGGTGGAATTGTGAATACATCCAGCCATTCTGGAGAGAAATTTGGAACTATGCTCAAAAAGTTATCAAACTGTGAATAACCTTTGATCCAGCAGTGTTACTATTGGGCTTATATCTCAAAGAGATCTTAAAGAATGGAAAGGGACCCATATGTGCCAAAATGTTTGTGGCAGCCCTTTTTGTAGTGGCTAGAAACTGTAAACTAAGTGGATGGCCATCAATTGGAGAATGGCTAAATACTGTGTGGTATATGAATATTATGGAATATTATTTTTCTGGAAGAAATGACCAGCAGGATGATTGCTGGTGCCAACAATACTATATGATGGAATTCTGATGGAAGTGGTTCTCTTCAACAATGAGATGGACTAAATAAATTCCATTTTTTTCAATAATGAATAGAACCAGCTATACCCAGCGAAAGAACTCTGGGAAATGAGTATGAACCATTACATAGCATTTCCAATCCCTCTGTTTTTGTCTGCTTGCATTTTGTATTTCCTTCACAGGTTAAGTGTATGTTATTTCAAAGTCTGTTTCTTCTTGTGCAGCAAAATAACTGTATGAATATATACATACATATATATATATATGTATATATATATACACACATATATATTGTATTTAACATTTACTTTAACATATTTAACATATATTGGTCTACCTGCCATCTAGGGAGGGGATGGGGGAAAGGAGGGGGAAAATTGGAACAAAAAGCAAGGGTCATTGCTGAAAAATTACCCATGCATATATCTTATAAATAAAAAGTTATAATAAAAAAAGTATCAATGTAGAGGGGAAATATCCTTTTTTTCATATTACATGTTCTACTTAGAGAAAATAAAATTTTTGAAATTCAAAAAAGGAAAAATAAAATAATCCTACTATAAAATGCATGACTATGATTTATATTTTCATACTTCAAAAGATTTTATTTCATTGGTATGAGTAACCACTCTCTAATGAATTATGGGTTTATAGATGATTTGATTCTAAGATTTGTGTGCATATATATTTATATATATATATATATATGTAAATATATCAAATATCAATAAACATTGAAGCACCTGGTGACCCTTTTTCTGACATTAAAAAAAATAATTAAATGATCACTCTACTGTATTCTAAGAATTGAATAGATGTGTAGGTTTTCCAAATGGGAAAGTAGGACCTTGCTAATGATCTAAAAGAATAGTCTGTTTGAATAAGTGGTAGTGAAATTATAAAGATACTCTTCCACGACAATGAGATTTGATTTTGTGGACAGAAGCTCCAAATGTGCCAGTCCTACTTCTGTTGCCCTTTATTCAAGGGAAAATAGTAAGAACAAAGAAGCAAAGTTAAGACTTCAAATGAAATGTGGAACGATTCACATTCTAAGCATTGTGTTGCACAACAACGAAGTTAACTTTCCAATTTCCTTTGTATTGTTGTCTGGAGGAAAAAAATATATCAAAAAGAAGAAGGGTAAAGAAGAGAAGGAGGAACGGGACGAAGAAGAAAAGAAGAACAAAAGGAAAAAGAAGGGAATCCTTTTTGTTATGACATGTTGACATCTTGAAATTCTTAATTGAGAAACTTATATATGGCTATATATAGAAACTGAAATGTTTAATCTATTTTTTTTTCTTTTTCTTTTTTTTTTCAACATTTTTTTAATAACTTTTTATTGATAGAACGCATGCCAGGGTAATTTTTTACAGCATTATCCCTTGCATTCACTTCTGTTCTGATTTTTCCCCTCCCTCCCTCCACCCCTTCCCCCAGATGGCAAGAGTCCTTTACATGTTGATTGGGTTGCAGTATATCCTAGATACAATATATGTGTGCAGAACCGAACAGTTTTCTTGTTGCACAGGGAGAATTGAATTCAGAAGGTATAAATAACCCGGGAAGAAAAACAAAAATGCAAGCAGTTTATATTCATTTCCCAGTGTTCTTTCTCTGGGTGTAGCTGCTTCTGTCCGTCTTTGATCAATTAAGGCTCTCTTTATTGAAGAGGTCCACTTCCATCAGAATACATCCTCAAACAGTATCGTTGTTGAGGTATATAATGATCTCCTGGTTCTGCTCATTTCACTCAGCATCAGTTCATGTAAGTCTCGCCAGTCCTCTCTGTATTCATCCTGATGATCATTCCTTACAGAACAATAATATTCCATAACATTCATATACCACAATTTACTCAACCATTCTCCAATTGATGGACATCCTTTCATTTTCCAGCTTCTAGCCACTACAAACAGGGCTGCCACAAACATTTTGGCACATACAGGTCCCTTTCCTTTCTTTAGTATCTCTTTGGGGTATAAGCCCAGTAGAAACACTGCTGGATCAAAGGGTATGCACAGTTTGATAACTTTTTGAGCATAGTTCCAAATTGCTCTCCAGAATGGCTGGATGTGTTCACAATTCCACCAACAATGTATCAGTGTCCCTGTTTTCCCACATCCCCTCCAACATTCCCCATTATCTTTCCCTGTCATTCTAGGCAATCTGACAGGTGTGTAGTGGTATCTCAGAGTTGTCTTAATTTGCATTTCTCTGATTAATAATGATTTGTAGCATATTTTCATATGTCTATAAATAGTTTCAATTTCTTCATCTGAGAATTGTCTGTTCATATCCTTTGACCATTTATCAATTGGAGAATGGTTTGATTTTTTATAGATTACAGTCAATTCTCTATATATTTTGGAAATGAGGCCTTTATCAGAACCTTTGATTGTAAAAATGTTTTCCCAGTTTATTGTTTCCCTTCTAATCTTGTTTGCATTTGTTTTGTTTGTACAAAAACTTTTCAATTTGATATAATCAAAATTTTCTATGTTGTGGTCAATAGTGATCTCTAGTTTTCTTTGGTCATAAATTCCTCCCTCTTCCACAGGTCTGAGAGGTAAACTATCCTATGATCTTCCAATTTATTTATCATCTCATTCTTTATGTGTTTAATCTATTTTAAAAATAAAAAGAACTGAATTCTTTTCAGTTGAAATTATTTTTTTTTTGTTTTTTTCAGTCAGAAGACATAGATTCTAATTCTATTTGGCATGTTAACTCTGTTTTAATGAGTCTGATAGTTAATTCCTAACATTTCACTTCTGCAAGATTAAAATACAATGATATATAAATATATTATAATATTATGCTATGTACTATTACTCATATAGTATAAGTAGACAAATATACTAATATATACATTATTTTACATGATTTAAAAAGAAGTACTGCTGTAAGAATACTAAGAAATAATACCATTGGCTCTTCCTGGGCTGAGTGAAGTATCATGGCCATATTCTTAGACATTGTTTCTTTGGTCTCCCAAACACTGAGATAGTTCTGTCAATGCGTGTGTCAAACTCATCATCTATGTTTCCATCCCTGAAAAGTAAAGTGCCAAGATCTATTGGATTTAGTGTTGTTCATAAGCTTGGGCAAATTTCATTTGCTGATGATGAAGTGAACAAGAAACAGATTTAAGAAAAAAAAAAAGCTTACTCAGACATCAGGAAAAGAACTGAAACTAGAAACAAGGCCTTGTTGGTGTCTGTGTTTCTTCCATAACATACTGCTTTTGAAGGACTAAAAGAAATATACCTTTTGTCTCATCATCTATTTGGTATCTCACTCTTCATGATGATGTAAAAGGCATGAAGTGACTGAATACAAGACCTGCACATCTCCTTAAGTCAATCAATGACATCATTTTGCCACACTTTAACTGTCGATATGACTTAACTGAGAGGGAACCCTTCTTCATTTAATCAATTAATCCTAAGCTTTAGACTAGGTGGGAGAGTGATCAAATAGATGGCAGGAAAGAAGGGAATAACGATTTATTAAGCATCTACTATGTGCCAAATATTCTGCTAAGAACTTTATAAATACCTCATGTTTTCAAAGCCATTGTATGAAGTGGGGCTATAAGAGAAGTATGTTCAGATTGGATAAGGAAACTTTATCTCTCCCTACAAGTCAATAAAATAGCAGACCATTTCAGAACCCAAGAGATTTGAATGAGTGATGAGCTAGAAGAGAGCAATTCCAGATAAGTCTCTAAGAAGGAATTAAGTGGGAGAATTAACAGAACCTTAACTCAAAGTTCTTTCCTTTGACTTGGAGAAAATGTTTTGAATTTTGGAGCACTGGAAAATTGGCATTTTTCAAAACATTGCTATTTTAGCAGTATCATCAGGACAACAAAGGCTGGTAGTCATGCCTTGGAAGATGAGAAAAAAAAATTAATGTATTAAGGTAAAACAGATTTTCACTTCTACAAGGAGTCCAGAGAAAAAGATATGTCATATAAAGGGATGGTCTTGATAGTTCCAGAATAAAAGGATTTCCAAGAGCATTAAGTTACCTCCTTTATCATAAATATTTCTTAAGGTTTAGCCCACTCTTCTCTGGATTCTATATATACTGATAGAAGTATGACACAGATTTTGGAGGATGTTCTTTTGCATCAACATTATCACGACAGTAACTAAATATTTTTAAAAGCTTAATGTCTGACTAACTGATATCAACTGTTTAGCTATGGCTCATAAGCATTAGAAAATGAGCCAATCGTTAATGCATTATTGATGGAGCTATGAACTTATCTAAAGAGCACCTTGGACTATGTTCAAAGAGTTATAAAACTGTGCATACCCTTTGACTTGTCAGTGGTGCTACTAGGTCTGTACCCAAGGGAATCATAAAGGAAGGAAAAGAACATATATATGTGTGCGTGTGTGTGTGTGTGTGTGTGTGTGTGTGTGTGTGTGCAAAAATAGTAGCAGCTCTTTTGAGGTAGGAAAGAATTGGAAAATAAGTAGAACCCCATCAACTGAGAATGGCTGAACAAGTTGTGATATATGACGATAATGGAATATTATTGTTTTATAAAATGTGATGAACAAGCTTATTTTAGAAAGGCCTAGAAAGATTTATATGCACTGATGCTGAGCAAAACAAGCAAAACTGGAAATATATTGTATGCAGTAACAGCAAGAGTTTATGGTGATCAGTTATGAAAGACTTGATTCTTTTCAGTGGGTCAATGATCGAATGTAATCCCAAAAAACTTTGAATAGGTAACTTCATCTGCATTCAGAAAGAGTACTATGGAAATTCAATGTAAATCAACATATGGTATGTTCACTTCTTTTTTTTCCTCTCTTACAGTTTTCACTTTTGTTTGATTTTTCTCTCCCAACATGATTCATAAAGAAATGTGCATTAAAATGCTAATATAACTCTATTATCAGAAAAAAAAATAAAATGAGTCCATTACCTTTGGAATTTTTAGGGAATCTGTTATTAGTAGATTCCCCCCAGGATCTATACTTCCTTGGAGAATAGGAGTTTTGGAGAGACTAATTGTGAAATCTATATATACTACTCTGAAAACTCTTCTAATATGTTGACTTCATAATTCTTCAACTTCTTTAGTTCAAAAAAATCTTCTTTAGCATAAAATTGTATATCAAGTCAGAAAGTCTAGCTCTAATTAAATTCTGACAAATGTTTATTAGTTTGGTAGCCCTCTGAACCTCAGTTTCCTCATCTGTAAAATGCAGATAAATTATGTCACCCTTGTGTCACAAAGGTTTTTTTGAGGTGAATGTTTTTATAAATCTTAAAACTTTATATAAATGTGAATTACTGTTGAGTTGCTGCAGAGTCAGGCTTTCTTTTGCAACCTTGGGAATGGTGCTCCATTATGTAATATTTATTTTAAAAATTATTGTTGTTTTTAAATTTTTATACCAGGCATTTCCCAATATATGGTCCCAACATAACACTAAGCTTCTCTTGTTACAAATAAAAGCAGTAACATCATTAGAATCTTATATTTTGTGCAATATTAAGTATTCATACTTCTCTACTTTTCTAACAAAAGCTTGAAAATATGTTTTCACCTATGCCTGGTAGTTCAGTCAAGTCTTAATCTTTATGACCTCATTTGGAGTTTTCTTGCCAAAGATACTGGAGCAGTCTGCCATTTCCTTCTCCAACTTATTGTATAGATGTATCAGAGGCAAACAGATTTGAATGTCTTGCCCACAATCATACATCTAAGAAGTGTCTGAGGCCATTTTTGAAGACAAGTCTTCCTTATAGACCCAGAACTCTGTCCACTTTATCACCTGGCTGCCAAAAAAAGGTATTATCACTGAAGTGGTTAGCCCATTTTGGGGGTCTCAGTATTCTTAGACTCTTTGTAACCCTTTTGGTTCATACTGTCCATAAAGTTTTCTTGGCAAAGATACTATAGTGGTTTGCCATTTTCTTCTCCAGTGAATTAAGACAAAAAGAGCTGAAGTGACTTGCCCACAGTCATACAACTGGTAGGTATCTAAGGCTAGAAGTGAACTCAGGTCTTCTTGACTCCAAGCCTAGCACTTGATACAGTAAGCCACTCACTGCCTCTGGACATTATGCATTGTCTTTATCCTGATCTCAGCAGCCTTTTCATATTTTGCCATAGTAATTATGTAATAATTCTGCTCTTGTTTTTACTTTCTGTGCTTTGTATCAGCTCATAACCTGTCTTTCAGTGTTTCCTTGAATTCCCCATATCCCTAATACCTCAAAATATGATTGGATCCTATTACAAGGATATACCACAATTTGTTGAGTCACTCTCCAAATCTATTTTCCTTTCTAGTCTTTATCTTTCATAGAAGATCCCACTACAAATACTTTAGGATATGGTTGACTTTAATTTCTGTATTTGGGAGACATGCTTAGTTGTATATTGATGGGCCTGATCTATTTAGTCATTTTTTCTTGCCTAAGTCCAAACTGTTTTCTAGAATGATGCGACCAATTTAAAGCTTCCCCAACACTATATTAATGTAAGGCTTCCCAATTGTCACTTCTACCTTAGTTTAGTTACTGATTATTTTGATTCAATCCCTCACTATGCCTGACTCCCCTTGCTGAGCAGACAAAACCAGCATAGTATATAGTCTGCATCATGCCAATCAATTCATTAAATAGATTATTTAGTTTTGTTTTTTTTTTTTTTTTGGCTTCCATGAATTATGTCCCTTGCCTATTGCTCATATTTGTCTGTCAGTTCAAGAATATCTTTGAAAGAGAAAAGAAAAATAATACATTTCAATTTCTACACAAGTGTATATATCTAAACAGGAGTTAGTTTGCCCATAATAATCTCCCCATGTCTTCTTAAGGATTTTTGCCTTCACAATAACTACTGCCACATAGGCTATTTTCACAAACATAAGATCATTTGTGGGGCTCAGGGATTTAGTGGGGAATGTATAATGGTATCAGAGCAAAAGAAGTCCACCTACAAGAACAACTTCAAAACTATGTACCATATACTACTCTATTTTGATTTGGCTGGGATTTTGGATCACTTAATTACAAACACCTACTACAACAAGGACTTTCTCTCCTTGTTTACTACAGAGTCTTGAGAATAATAATTGAAAATAACAATGTGGAAACAAGTGACTAAAGTTTGAACCCTTCACCACCTACTGCCCCGATGAGCCTGGATAAATCATTTATCAGCTTCATCTCAATTTCCTGAGAAACAAACAAAAAATATCATATTTCCAAAATAAAATTGAATATTTTCCCCAATTGGGGATTGAAAATGATATTTTAAAATGGGAATTGATTCAGCAAGGAGACAACGGTAAGCAAAAATAACTCAAAGATATCAATGATTTCCAAATGTATTAGAAGAAGTAAATGCAAATGCATGCCTACATCTTCACTAAATCATCAAATACTGGGAACAGAAGTCAATTAAATGAAATGACAGGGTTGCCATGAGATTAAATGAATTCCTGACATTAATCTTTATTGCAATGACTGATGGTAAAGTGTCAATTTCAAGGACTATTTTTATTGGACATAATTATTCAGATTTAGCTGACGTCTCCAAAGAAGATGTTATCAAACAACTTGTGCAACTCCAGCACAGTAAATAACTGGGACAGAATGGTTTTAGTGAAAGTGGTATAAAAAAATAAATAGAACATGCTGAAACTTCTGATAAAGTAAAATGTCTGCAAAAAAAGATCATCTTTTCCTGAGCAATGCAAAGTTTTGGGAGCTGGCATTGTATCATTGTCAATGTCTGTAGCACTCCATTTTGAAAAAAAAAATAGCTGAGTTCATACAGGATTAGGGTTCTCATTCACACATTCTGTCTTCTAAGTACACCCAGAATGCCAAATTTATTTTTAAAAAAACAGAGGAAAAGAAAAAAGAAATTATAAAACCTTAAGGGAGGAAAAATGACTTTGACTACAAAAAGCCAATTGATTCAACATTAAAGAATTGAGAAAAAATCTTCTGACCACAACTTGCTTTAAAAGAAGGAGAAAGAAGAAAGAAGAAAAAAAGAATTTATCAGCACTCAGGATTATTTCCTTGACCAATAATTCTGTTAATACATTATAATCTTCCCATTCCATTGTGAAATTGTAGTGATTTGGATATGAACATTTGTCATTTAAACACTTCCTATGGAAATAATTGTTCCCTCAAAATTCACTTTGGCAAAATGTTTATTTTTTGTAGAAATCAATACACAATATCAGCTAAGTTGAAGCAATATAAAATATAAATTCTTTTTTTTTTTTTAAAGATAGGGCTTAAATGGTCACTTTAGTTGCTTTAATTGGAGAAAATATCTGGGATTCAGGAGATATAACTTCTAACTATAGCTTTCCTACTTTCTTTGATACTTATTAAATCACTTAATGTCCTAATGATCATCTGAGAGCATGGACTTATTTTATATTAATATGTATGCATTTATGAAAGGGAAATGTATTACCAAAAAGCAAATCATGACATTGAGTTCTACCAAAAAATTACTTTTTTGTATAAAGAAATGTTACTTCTGGAGAGGAGTTAAGATAGCATAATAAAGGCAGGAAATCAATTGAATTTCCAAATACTTCTCCAAACAATTTTAAAATAATGCTTTAAGGCAAAAATCTAGAATAGCAGAACCAAAAAATGTCAAGGTAGAAGGTTTAATGGAAGCAATGGTAGAACCAAAAGAAACCTTTGAGGAAGTACAGGTTAAAAAGACAGAGGGGGGAAAAAAGAATAAATGTGAAGGGGGAATAGGATGAAAGATAGGAGAATAACTATGAATATGAATGGATTGAACTCCCTTGCAAAATGGAAACAAATAGCCAAATTGATAAAAAGCCAGAATTAGGCAATATGTTATTTATAAGAAGTACATCTGAAACAGAGTGACACACAGAAGGTAAAAATTAAGTCCTAGAGCAGAATCTATTTTACTTCAGTGAAAGAAAAAAACAAAACAAAACAAAACATAGAAATCATAATCTGACACAAAACAAAAACTAATATATGCCTGATTAAAAAAGATAAGCATAAAAAAACTAATTTGGCTAAGAGATACCATATACAATGGAGTTATATTAATACCAAACACAAATGTAGTAAATTATATAAATTCCAAATTCTAAAAGGAAAAGCTTAATGAGTTATAAGAAGAACAAATAAAACTATACTAGTGGGAATCATCATGTTTTTGCTTTTACAACCAGACAAATCTAACCCAAAACTAAAAACAAAAGAAGTTAAGGAGTTTGATAGAATTTTAGGAAAGTTCTATGGATAGACATCTAGAGAAAATTGAATGGGAATAGAAAGAAATATGTCTTTATTTCAAATTCATAGGGCACCTTCATAAAAATTGACCATGTATCAGAGCATAAAGTATTAATATTAAATGCGTCCATTATAGATTATAATGCAATAAAAATTACTTTCAATAAAATTCCATAGGGATATAAATTAAAAATTAATTGCAAAATAAATAATCTGATTCTAAATAACATGTGAGTCAAAGAACATATCATAGAAGCAATCGATAATTGCAATAAAGAGAATGACAACCAAGAGACAGCATGCCAAAATTTATGGCATGAAGCCAAAACAGTACTTAGAAGAAATTTTATATCTCCAAATGCTTAGGGCAATAAAATAGAAAAATAAAAGAGCAGAACAATGAATTGATTGGGCATGCAGCTAATATATACATATATATATATATATATATATATATTAGAAAAAGAACAAATTAAAAGTTCCCAATTAAATGTAAAATTAGAAATCTTGAAAACCAAATGACAGATTAATAAAACTGAATGCAAGAAAACATTGAATTAATAATAAAACCTGGTGCTAGTTGTATAAGGGGTAAAAAAGAAATCAGATAAACTATATATTTTTTTTGATTTTTTACAAAGGTAGTAAACAAAATTATTAGTATCAGAAATGAAAAAAGTAAAGTGACCACCTATAAAAAAGAAATTATTTTGATTATTAGGATCTATTTTGTCCAATAATATGCCAACAAATCTAACAAAGTGAAATAAGTGAATATTTAAAAATATATAAATTTCCCAGATTAACAGAATAAGAAAAAGAATACGTAAATAACTCTATCTTACAAAAATAAATTGAATATGCCAAATATTAAGTCCTTAAGAAAAAAACATACAGGATAAGGTGGCTTCACAAGAGAATTCTACCAAATATGAAGAATGATTGATTTAAATGCTATATGAACTATGTGGTAAAAATAGTCAAAGAAATTAAACAGACATACACAGCATATGCATGCGTTTATACACATACAGATATGCATATACACATATCCATGTATATGTACATGTATACATATAGGTATATGTTTGTATATGTATAAATACACATACACACACATATATGATTTTATTTTTTCTTTGATATCTTTGGAATACAGATTTTGTAATGGAACTTCTGACATTTCTGAGGTTTTCTTTCTAATAATATTGTTCATGTGTCCATCAAGTATGCCTCTCCCAATAAAAATCTACAGGTAATATTTTCTTATTATCATTTTGACTAGTTTGTTTCCTTTCAATAGCAATTAGCTAATTAAAACCAAATAATTTCAACAAAGATATTTATGAAGAAAACATAACACAAAGCAAAATTTAGTCACTTTCTAAATTAGGAACTTAATGTCTTATGCAACCTTAATCCCTGAAAAAGTGAGTCCAAATTTAAGGAACTGCTAAAAAGTAGGATTATTTATAGCAGAGTCATATATACTGATGGATGAATAAGCCGATTGGAAAAGGAGGTACACAAACAACTGAGAAAAATAATTCCTTAAAAAATAGAATTGAAAAAATCAAGATATAACAAAAAAGAAAAATGTGAAATATCTCATTTCAATAACAACTAATCTGGAAAACAGATCCAAGAGAGATAATTTAAAAATTATGTTCTACCTGAAAGTCAGAATTAAAAATAAAGAGCCTGGATATCATCTTTCAAGACATTATCAAGGAAATCTGTCCTGATATTCTAGAATCAGAGGGTAAAATAGAAAGTGAAAGAATCCACTTATCACCTTCTGAAAGAGATTGTAAAATAAAAATTCCCAGGAATATTATAGACAAATTGCTGAACTCACAGATCAAGGAGAAAATATTGCAATCATCCAGAAGGAAACAATTCAAGTATAGTGGAGTCACAGATCTTATACAAGATCTAGCAGTTTCTACGTTAAAGAACTGGAGGGCTCAGAATATAATATTTCATAAAGCAATAGAGCTAGTACTGCAACCAACAACCACCTACTCAGCAAAACCGAGTATAATCCTTCAGAGGAAAAAATGATCATTTAAAGAAACAGAATTTTTCAAGCATTTATGATGAAAAGACCAGAACTGAATAGAAAATTTGCATTTTAAATATGGGATTCTGGGGAAATATAAGGAGGTCATTAGAAAAGTGATATCATAAGGCACTTAATAAATTTTATCTGTTTATATCCCTACATTTGAGAATGATACTTGTAACTCCCTAGAACATTCTCATTATTATGACAGAAAGAGAATATATAGACAAAGAATGTGGGTGTGAATCAAATACGAAGGTATAATATCTTCTTTTAATGATGAAATTGAGGAATGAGAGAGGAAGGTCCTGGGAGAAAGATCAGGGGAGAAGTGGAATTTTGCAAATTATCTGCCATAAAAAAGAGGCAAGAAAAAAGCTTTCATAGTGGAGGGGAAGAAGGCAAGGAAAAGTAAAGGAGTGAACCTTACTCTCATCAGAATTGGCTCAAATTGGAAATAACATACATACTCAATGTGGATATAGAAATCTATATTACCTTGAAGGAAAATAGGAGGGGAATAGGAAAAATAGGAAAAAATAGGAAGGGGAGAGAGTGAGTAAAAGATGGCATTTTGGGGGAAGGAATAATCAGTAGCAATACACTTTTGAGAAAGGACAGGGTGAAAGGAGAGAGAGAATAAATGGGAGGAAATACAATTGGCAATAGTAATTTAAAAAAAAAAGACATTTTCAAACCAAGTTTCTGTAATTTCTCAAACATAGAGGGTACTGGATTAAATTTATATAAAATAATAACCATGCCCCAACTGATAAATTACCAAAATATCTAATTTATGCCCAAAGGGCTTTCAAATTCATGCATATCCTTTGACTTTGCCACATCACTATGAGGAATAAATACTAAAAGGGATTCAGGAAAAAAAAAAAACAGAAAAGAGAGAAATGAACTACATATACAAAAATAATCGTAACAGCCTTCTTTTCAAGACAAAAAAAATTAGAAATTAAAGGGATGTCCATCAATTAGGAACTGTCTCAATAAACTATAGTATGTGTTTATGATGAATATTATTGTTCTTGGAAAATGATGAGCAGGATGCTCTTAGAAAGAAAAAACCAAAACCTGGAAAATACTCCTAGAACAAAGTGAAATATACTGTATATAAAGTACTAGCAATATTCTGGGATCACCAGATGTAAATGGCTTTGGTATTCTTAGTGGTATAATTATCCACATCTACTCAAGGACTTATGATGAAAAATTCTATCCATCCCTAGAGAAGGAACTGAATGAGTCTTAATATACATCGAGGCATTCTTTATTACACTTTGTCTCCCTCTCTTTATTTTTAATTTATTTTTTTCTTGAGGATTATTATTTTCATTGGAGTGGGAGAGCTTTTTTTTTTTCACAACTTGACTTCTATGGAAATGATTTGCATAACTTCACATGTGGTTTCTTAATTGTGGATAGGAATAAGAGATAGAGCCTATATTTCAAAAATCTCATAAAGAAATATAAAAAAATGTTTTGAATGTAGCTGGGGAAAATATTAAATGAGTAAAAATATTTTTAAATTAAAAAATAAACTGTATTGGAAAAAAAAATTAATGCAATTCAGTTTGCAAACTAATTATTCATTCACACTCTATTTCCTCATCCCTCAGTTTCTACTTTTGTATTTTGATTTACTGTTTCCTGTTTCTATAATTACCTCATTCTCTCCATCTTTCAATTTCTTCCCAGATGTTTTGAACTTTTCCCAGTTTCTCAGAGAAATAGAGTGCTGCCATTACTTTCCCTAGCTTTTGCTAAATTTATGTACAACCTTGAGGTCCATAAATAGATGCATATGTAATACACTTGGAACTAAGTTTCCTATCTAGTTTATTCTTTAAACTCAGATAACATTATAGTGTTCTATTTTATAGGAAACAGACAATTATATGAATTCCATTTAGTTTATATTCCAAAGTAGTTACTTAAACCATGAATTTGCCCCAATTTGCTTACAAATAAGCAATTTATTGTTTGAGTGAACTCTTTTACTGATTACTCTTTTCAGCTTAGCAATATTATCTTTAATATCTTTTAGAAAATAAACATACCTTTAGTATATTGAGAGAGTTCTCTAAGGAACAGAAGCTTATTTGCTGGCAGGGGTCCTCAAACTTTTTAAATAAGGGGCCAGTTCACTGTCCCTCAGACTGTTGGAGGGCCGGACTATAGTAAAAACAAAAACTTTGTTTTGTGGGCCTTTAAATAAAGAAACTTCATAGCCCTGGGTGAGGGGGATAAACATTCTCAGCTGCTATATCTGGCCCACGGGCTGTAGTTTGAGGATTCCTGCAAGGATTGCTGAGAGAAAATAGGGACTAATCAAAAAGTTCAGCCTACTCCCTATGCTTCAGATTAAGATCACAGACACTTAGGATTTACTCCCCAGGAACAAAAAAATTAGGATATATACTTTTTTGTCAATCCTCTTTTGCCTCAAGTTGTTCAGCAAGTAGTGGGCACTACTTTGTATTCACGTTAAAGAATGACTATAGGAAATTATGGGATTTCACAAATTTATTTTGGACTCTTAAGATAAAAAGAATGACCACAATTATAAATTGTGTTATGATCATGCTTAAAAATAAAGAAAGCCTTTTTTTTTCAGTTCTCCTGTACTAATAATGTTTTGCTCAATTAAGATAAGGCTGATTCTATATTTTTAGTGGAGAGAAGAAGAGTAGTAATTTGAGCCCTGAAGCCTTTGGAGATTAACTCAAATAGTACATACTTCAAGAATTGGGGAACTTCATTTTATGTGTTTTTCCAGGAATCCAGATAAGGTGACACATTTAGCCTCTGGGTATAAATGAAATTTAAATAGCTTCTTGTTATACCAAAATAGATGATTTTTTTTTTAAAGTGCATCTTTTTCTAACATAAAGTTTGTCTTAAAAAACTTTCATTAATCGAACTGAGCTTCATTGTTTCAAAACAGGCAATACTAGTTTATGGAGAGGCTCTGGATAATTTTAACAATATTTAAATTATATCTGAAATTTCAAAAATAAATCTGGGCTACTACCATCACAAAAAAAAATCCTACTGATGTATCATTATTAGAACAGCTTCTACAATCAAATATCTACCTAGTAGCTTGCTTAAATATGAAATTTAATAAATGGCAGGTAATTTATATTGGTCAAATCAATTATGATAGGATTGTAGCACTTTGGTGGCAGGCTGCCAAGAGAACTCAAGCCAGTTTTCAGCTGCTTGTTAGAAAAAAAAGCTTTTCCAGCAGAAGTGTTCCTGCAAGTGTTTACTGCGATAATCACAGGATTTAACGAATATAAGTTTTCACCTTCACCTGCCCATCACTTGAATTATTATGTGCAATCCAAAAAATCACCAGCACCTATAATGGCCATTCAAAGAACTGTATAACATTTAAAACTCAAGTTCTAATTTAAGACATGAAGTCTTTGGAATCATCTGCATGATTCAACTCATAAACATGTCCCCAATATAGCTCTGGTATTTTTTTCCAGGTACATTCCCCTACTTCCTCAGACTTATGATCAGAGAATGACAAGTTTTCTTAAACAGTTCTGGAAGCAATGAATAAAACTTGGAATTTTTTTTCCCCAGGGATTCTTGGGAAAAGCTGAAATGATTTAGGTTTTATTTTAAATGGCAATGGGATATGATGGTTGTTATCCACACAAATAATGTCAACAATAAGATAAAAGCTTAATATAAATATTATAATGACAACATTTATAGAGAATATTAAAGTTTTAAAATCACTTAACATATAATACCTCATTTGATCCTTGCAATAAAACTAATGGAGAAACTGAGAAGAGTAAATTACCTTGTTAAGCTTGACACATAATTATCTGAGGTAAGACTCAAACTCGGGTCTTTATTCTTAAGTTAACTTTCCTCTGTGCCAAGCTATCTCCTAATTATTATTTAATTTGTCACTCTCTTCTTCTAATATGATGGGTTAGTTATATACTGGGTCAGATTTTCAGTAATTAATCATCTTTGTAGTTTACTTTTCCCTTATCTAAACAAACTAGGAACTTAGAAAATTAGCTATTGTCTAAATTATGATTCCAAATAACTGAAAACAAAGCATATCACCCATTACCTGAAAGAGAAGCAATGAAGTCAATGCACAAAAAGAGACAATTTTTGAACATGGTCAGTGACCAAATTTGCTTTAATAAAATATATATGTTTATTACAAGGGCTTTCTTTTCCTCATTTTGTTTAACCAGAGGAGAAATGGGAAGGAGGAAAAAAATAATTTTTGGTTATGGAAAAAAAAGATGAAATTAAAAACAAAATTTATGCAGTATAGCATACTGAGTTTCATGTCTACTAGCAATTCAAGCTTAGAATAACAAACTTAAAACAGATCATTTATCCATAATCAAAAAGAATAGTGTCATACGTTAACAGTCAATAATTTTAGCCCACATTTCTGAGAAGCAGTTTCATTTCTTTTATAGACATGACTTCAATAAATGAAGAGTTGACTAAATATTTCTGTAGTCAGAATGAGGAGATAGAAATTTCTACATGGTCAGCCCTGTGTCATCACTCAAAGCGAGTGGTGATCTCTGTAGCTTCCAGAAACCAGTATAACTTTTCTCTTTCCTCTTCTCATTTCTCTACTCTTAGTAATTAGCTAAAGCTTTGGATACTAGCCACTCTAGCTTCCTTATTGTTATTCCTATCTCATTGATTGACTTAATGACCTGACAAGTTATTTTTTTTCTACTTCGTTTTCTCCCAATTAATGCTTACATCCTTTGTGCAAGACATCATGAAAAAATTGAGTTCTTGCTCTCTAATATACCCATTAAATCAGAATTTTTTTTCAAAAGGCAGAGGTGAGAGTCTTCTGTTCACTATTAGCCCACAGCATAAACATGAAGGAATTTAATTTCTTACTTTAACTTAAGATATGGCAGATTTAATTGACTCAGTCAACACTTTGTTCATCTTTTTTTTTTCCCTTCTCCCTTTTCTCTCTCACATTCAGTTAATCATAAAGTCTCTTAAATGTCATTTTGTATTTTTAAGCTATCTAGTTCTTTTTATCATCCCTGCAATCACTTAAACTTGGATCTTCTTTTGTTCTGCCCACCACAGGGTCATAATTTTCTAGTTTTCCTTGGCTTCTGATCTCCTGAAACCTACCATGAAAACATTCTAAACACTTAAAAATATATAATTTTCTAAATTCTAGCTCATTTGTTTTATTCTTCATCTATCTCATTCTTCAAAAGCTATCAATGGCTCCTGGTTTTTTGATAGTCTAATGTCTTACATGCTTAGGTTGGCTGTCAAAACTTTCCATACTTTGGCTCTGACATAATTCTCCAAACCTATCTCCTGCTATTCTTTTTTTTTTTTAATTCTAGACCCTGCATACCAAATTATAACTTGTCTCCTTTTAACAGAGATATTCATCTACTTTGATCCTGACTATCTTTAATGGACTCCCCTTCTCTCCATTTCTATAGTTTATATCTTTTCTCCATGGTCATTCTATATACCACCATCTTCATGAAATCTTTCACATAGACAGCATTGGAGGGATATCACCTTCTTCTGCATTTGTATACCATTCTATGAACCATTCATTTTCAACCAAGAAAAGGCTTTATATTGTTATTTTTCTTATTACATACATGTATTCTCTCTCCAACTAAACTAAAGGAGATCAGAAATTATGTCAAATATATTTGTATATGTATGTATATATGTATGTATGGTCTCTTTAGCACTTAAATACTTCTTTTAAATGTTACTGAGAAAAATAACTAAATTGGGGTGGAAGCAAGATCATGAAGAGTAGACACTTTTTTTTTTTCCTGAGCTCCTCTTAGCATCCCTCAGATCAATACCAGATCAAGCCTCTGAACTGGTTCTGGAGTGACAGAACCTATAAATATTTTGAGTGTGACAAATTTTGAGTGTAACAAGTGTAACGAAATATTCAGAAGATATTTTGCAAGGACTTCAGGAAAGAGGAAAGATCTGTCTCAATTGAGGAAGGAAAAGGCTGCCAAATGCAGGCACAGTGCAGGGAACCAGGGAGGTGTGGCATCCTCATGCCAGGGAATATGCCAGGAGACTCTTACCCAAAATATAATAGTGTTGGATACTCTATTAGAAGCCAATGATTCAGCAGATTAGCTGTGAGATATCCAAAGTAAATACAAAAAGCAAATAGTGAGCCTCTGAACCCCAGAAAACTACAAAACCTGGCCACACCTACCCAGAACCAAAAGTCAATCAGCACTACTTGCCTCAGAGCAACCTAAAAGAGTTGTCACCCCTTTACCTTAAAAATAGATATCAACCTTTAAGAAAATAGCAAAAAAGAAAAAAAGAAAAAAAAAAAAAAAAACTTCAGCCACAGACAGTTTTTATGGAGAAAGAGAAGAATAGACATCAAACCCTAAGGATTCTAGAGACAAATCATGTGCAAATGAAATCCAAAGGGTGATATGAGTTGGTGGCTACTTCACAACACATTCTTGGAAGAATTCAAAAAGGATCTTAAAAGAGAGTTAGAAGATAAATGGGGAAAGGAAATGAGAACTTTGCAAGAGAGTTTGGACAAGGAAAAAATATATAAATTATCTGGAAAAAACTGCTTAAAACAGATTTGATGAAATAGAAAAAACATATAACTCATTACAAAATAGATATGAAGAATAAATCAATTCATTGAAAAACAGAATTTGTGAAATGGAAAAAAATGTAATGAACAAAACTTTATTTAACAGTTCAATTTGTTCAATTGCAATGCAAAAGGAGATAAAAGTAACTGAAGAAAATAAGTCACTAAAAATTGGAATCAAACAAATGGAAGTGAAAGACTCTATGAGACTTCAAGAATCAGTCAAATAAAACCAAAAAAATAATGAAAAAAATAGAAGAAAATGTAAAATATTTCATTGGAAAAACAACTGACCTGGAAAATAGATCTGTGTGAGACAATCTAAGAATTATTGGACTTTGTGAAAACAGTGATGAATAAAAGAGCCTAGATATTTTCTGTCAGGAAAACATTAAGGAAAACTGCCTTGATGTCCTAGGATCAGAACATAAAATAGCCATTGCAAGAATTCACCAATCATCTCCTGAAGAGATCCCAAAATGAAAACTCAAGGAACATCATATTTTCAGAATTAATTTCAGAATTATGAAATCAAGGAGAAAATACAGTGAGCAGCTAGAAGGAAACAATTCAAATATTGAGGAGTTATGATCAGGGTTACCCAGGACCTAGCAGTTTCCACCTTAAAGGATCAAAATTCTGATGTTCTGTATTCTCATTGTCTGATATTCTGAAAAGAAAATGAATGTGGATTGCAGCAAGAATCAACTACCCAGAAAAATTTAGCATTATCTTTCAGGGAAAAAGATGGACATTCTATGACACAGGTAAATGTCATTTCTTTCTTTCTTTTTTTTTAATTAAAGCTTTTTTTTGTTTTTCAAAATATATGCATGGACAATTCTTCAACATTAGCCTTTGCAAAATCCTGTGTTCCAATTTTCCCAGCAGTTTTTTGTCAAATAGTGAGTTCTTATCAAATACTGAGCTGGGATCTTTGGTTTTGTCAAACAGTAGACTGCTATAGTTATTGACTATCTTGTCCTGCAAACCTAAACTATTACACTAAACAACTACTCTATTTCTTAACCAGTGCCAAATTGTTTTGATGACTCCTGTTTTATAATATAGTTTTAGGTCTTCCACAGCTAGATCACCTTCATTGGCTTTTTTTTCCCCATTAATTCCCTTGAAATTCTTGAAATTTCCCCATAGAATAGGGTATTCTCCATATAACATAGATATTTATCTCATTTGATCTTGTTATCCACTCACCAACCTTGACTTACTCCCTTTCTCTTAAGTAGCATGAGAGGCAAAATTACAATACCTTGCACACAGAGATGAGGAAACCTTCCTTTTCAGTCCTAGCTGTAATAATAACTTATTCTGTGACCTTGGGCAAGTCATTGAACCATTTAATTTGCATTAAAAGTAAATTATAGATAATAATATAGCATGTGTCACCTACCTTTAGAATTTTGTGAAGGCTAATGAGATAATATTTGCAAAGGGCTGAGCTCATCAAAAGGAAACACATTGTAGAACTACAAGAGAATATAACCACTAGAGGTATTTGATGTTATAAAGGATATTATGAAGACAATAAAAATAATTATAGGTGGTCTATCCTTTTAGCACTTAAATTATTCTTTCAATGTTACTGAGAAAAATAATTAAATTAATATAGAAAAGCATTTTCTGACACTCCTTTTTTTTTTTAGATGTGATGAGTAAAAGGTTTAATGCAAAACATACTGTCATATCTTTTTCCAAACTTATTTTTAGTAACATTTCACCATGAGATCACTTTTTGCTATATTACATACAGAGTAAAAGATAGGCATAAAAAGCCTGATTTTGTAGAATTCAGTAAAGCAGAGACCATTCAAGTGCCTTTAAAATCTTAAGAATATTTACATTCTATTAGAAACCTGCTTATGGAAGGGGAAAATAGATATAATTTATAGGATGATCTTTCAAAAATTAAAAACAAATACTTATCAATTATTTACCATGTCTAGAACAATGTGAAGATACAAAGAAAGGTAAAAGAAAAAGGAAACATCATTCCCTCAAGAAGCTTACATTATAACAAGACAGTCAGTATGTAAAAGACATACAAAATATAGACATAATAGATTGAAAATTATTGAAGAGGGAAAGGAAATCACCACTAAGGTGGCCAGGAAAGACCTATAAGAGAAACTTAGATTCTAGTTGAGACTTCAAAAATGCAAAGAAAATAAGAGGTAGAAGTTAGAATGGAAAGCATTTCAGAAATGGCAGACCATCATTAAACAGTTACAGAAACAGGTGATGTAGTGGGACATACATGAAATAACAATTAGGTAAGTATTACTGGGTTATAGAATAAGCTGAGAGTAAAGCACAAGAAAAGTAGGAAGGTAAGAAAGAATTGATTTATTAAGATTATGAAATGTCAAGCAAGGGATATTATATGTGAACTTAGAGATAATGGTGAACCATTGGAGTTTATGGATGGGGTTAATATGATCACACCCATGCTTCTGGGAAATCACCTTAGAAGTTTAGTAGAGGATAGATTAGAATGTGGAGAGATTTGATTCACAGAAACCCATAAGGAATCTATTGAAATAATCCATGAGAAGGGGCTCTTTGTGATTGAAGAGAAGGGGATACACACAATTAGGACTATAGAGGTAGAAACAACAACAATTTGGAAATGGATGGGACACATGAAGTAAGAACTCAAGGAGTCAAGGATGGACCTAAAGTTATGAAACTGGTTAACTAGAAAGATGATAATGACCTCAAAAGTAACAGGGGAGTATAAAAATTTGAGGGAGGGGAAGGGAAAGAAAATATACTGAGTTCTATTTTGAATGTACTGAGTTTGAAATGCTCATGAGACATCCTATATAAGATTTGGAAGAGGTAGAAGGAGATGTGGGAATATAGGTAAGGAGAGAGATAAAGAAAGGTTGAATGCACAATTCTGACAGTAATCTACACAGATATGATCACCGAATCCAGGAAAGTAAATAAGAACACCAATAAAGAGTATAAAAAATGAAACAAATATTGAAAAATAAGCCTAACCTGAGATGTGGGAAAAATTTCTGATTAGTGGGTGGAGCATTGATTAACAACTAGTAAAGGAGACTGAAAAGAAATAATCAAACAGGAAAAACAGTAAAAAGTAGTGCCATAGAAATCAAAATTATCTAGGAAAAGAAAATGATCAAAAGTGACAAATGCTTCAGAGAAATCAAGAAGGGTAAGGATCGAGAAGAAGACTACTATTTGACAATTAAGAGAAATTAGCCATTTTTAAGACAGTTATAATAATGTAATGATGAGGTATGAAGTCAGATTGCACATGGGTTAGGAGAGGAGAAGAAGCAGAATCTGCTAATGGAGGAATACAATTCATCAAAACTTGAGAAGGAGTTAAGAATTTAATGAATAAAGGATAGCAAGTCTGAATCCTTCCTTAAGAATAATGGTTTTGAGAGGAAGTAACTAAAGGGAGAAGAAAAAACAATAGAAGCAGAGGGCAAAAGGCAGCTGAAGGGTGGGGGCAAAGGTAGGAGTGTGTGTGTATGTGTGTGTGTGTGTGTGTGTGTGTGTGTGTGTGTGTGTGTCTGTGTCTCTGTATGTATGTGTATGCAAGAAAATAATATATATGTGTGTGTGTATATGTATATATATATATACATATATATATGTTTGTATATTTGTATATGCATTGTAATGCATTGTGAATTTTCTATACCTATATACAATGGATTAACATATTTAAAACACTTTGCAAACCCTGAATTGTTATGACATTCTTATTCTGCCCTATTGCATATATGTTGATATACAGATATATGGGTATTCATATATATATATACATATATGTATATATATATATATACACACACACACATATATATGTATGTATATATGAGCATGTATGTATATGCATGCATATGCTACATATGAATGCACATATGAATATATCTATATTAAAGCTCTTATGTGAAAAATTACCCACTTAGAAGTAAACATATTGAAATAATTTGTCCTTGAACAGGTTTAGAAAATATTTTTAAAATTAAAAAGGAAAAAATAAAACAAACAAAAAAAATAAGCAAAACAATGTTGGCTTTCAAAGTTACATTTTTTAGCACATAAAGTTTGTTTTGATCAGTTTGAAATTCAGAAAAAACAGTTGAATTATTTACCACCTTTATTTATTTACTCTGCTTAATGTAAAATAAAGTTCTAATAGTTTCCATGTAGTTTAATTATTTTTCTGCATTTTCCCAGGATATGTCTGATCATTTAAAGATGGAAGAAAAAGTTAGGTTAGTTATTTTTGGCACCAGAAAAATTAGAACGATAGATAGAATGTACAGTGGACTAAAGGAGGTACTTTATAACAATAGGAATTTTTGACAAGCAGTGAGTTCTCAATCACTGGGGTATTGTAGGGGAGATTGTCGAAGTTGCTGATCAATGTCAATCTACAGGGAGGAAGTCTAAATTTGCTGTGGGACTCTCTTTTTTCCTCTGTCTTCTTCCAATAGTCAATGACTTCAGTGTTTTCAAAAATGATATACTTTGTAAACTCATGAATGACAAAACAAGGATTTCTAAGTAATACACTCACTGACAGAATTTAAAAAGGCTTGAGAGATCACAGCAAGGAATAAATATGATAAATATTAATTGTTAGAAATATCAGAAAAGGAGGGTTTACTCTTTGGATTTGTCTACTTGCCTAATACAATAGCTGAGGTGTTTTCCAACACAATAGTTTGCATACTTGTGATTTTAGGCCAGTAGTAATAAATTTATTGAGTCATAATACAAAGAAAAAAGTTCAACTTCCCCATCCTATTCTATTGCCATCAATCTATCTTGATGCTAATGTAATAATGTTACATGTTTTGATTATTGACTGAAATTGTTTTCTCTCCTTAGCTATAAATTAACAGCTCCCAACCAAGTGAAAATGTAATTCATGAGTTCTATTCAGGTTGCCTACTTTTGAATAAAGGAGAACAGATGCAAAGAGTGTTAGGCATCTCAAATCCTCTAGGACATTAATGAACCTTTGGGAGAGCTCTTCACATACAAATGCACTTTTATTAAATAATCCAAAAGCAGCAGAATCTTGAAGAGAGGAAACACCAGGGAAAAGGAAAATATAAGAAAAACACTTGGACTCATTTTTTTCTGTTTTTCTGTTTTTGTTTTTTTAATCTCTGGAAAGGGAATTCCTTAAACCAATTTTCAACAGAGCAATATTTCCTGGCAGATTGTTCCCTTCTCTTAAACCAAATATCAAAGTTAAGTGCTTTTTTATTTTTATTTTCTTTCAGAAAGGGAAATGTGTTGAATTTTGGAAATTATAGACAAGTGAGCTCAGTGATATTCAACAGCAAAGTTTTAGAATGAAATGTGACATTGATTGTTTGGTGATATTTTGAGGGCAAAAGTATAATTTTGAGGAGCCAGTAAAAGTTCCCTAAAAAAGAATAAATTTCATATAAAAGTTGCTCCTTTTATTGAAAGGTTTACTTAAGCTTGTAAATCAGGAGAAAGCAATAAATACAAGACAGAGAATGGAGAAGATATAATGTAACATAGTATAATGCCCATAGCAAACCATTGAATAGGTCCCTTGTAATCGACTTGTAGACAAGATGGAGAGATGAGAACTCTGAAAATACACGCAAATATTTGTGATTGTCTAGCAAGCTGTCTAAAGTCCATAATGATACAAAATATCACATGATAAAAGAATGGATGATTGCCAAACTAGATGCTGAATTGATACCTACAAAATTCATAATGGTCAAGATGAAGTCTGTCAGGATGTTTGATATATATTCTTGTAGTCTGACATTAAGTAGACATACATATCCTTCCACAGGCAAATACCAAAAAAAAAAAAAAAATGATGAAGGAGAGAAAGGTAATAATTAGGAGGATCAGGAAATAATGCACACAAGTCCCTCCAATTTGAGCCTTAAAATCATCATTGAGTCTGACAAGAGGTAAGAATGAAAAGCATTTCAGATATTCCTGGAGGAAAATACAGAGAAAGAAGGTGGAATGTCTAATTTGGGTTATACCTATTTTAGGTCAGTTTTCTAGAAACATTGAAAGGAAATTATGTGAAATAAAGTGGGAAAAAGTGGATAGACCTGGACTATGAAGTGTTTTAATGCTAAGCATTTTATTATTCAATAAGTAACAAGCCACTGAAGATACCTGAGAAGGGAAAGGTGATGACATGGTTAGACTTCAGGAAGATTATTTTGACAGTTTCATGAGAGTTCAGTCTGAAAGCAAGGAGTTTATTGTAATACCTAGCTGAGTGATGGTAAGGGCATCTAGCTATTGGATTGAAATATGCTAAGGATCAGGAGGGAGTACAGTGGGAAAGGAGCTAAATTTGAGAGTCAGAAAAGCTCTAAGTTCAAATCCTATTTTTGAAACTTAGTAACTGTCACCAGGCCTAGTCATTTAATTTCTAATGCTTAAGTTCTTACCTTAAAGTGAAGAAAATCAGAACTACATTACTTACCAATAAGGTTGTTATGAGGATCAAATAAAATAGAACATGAAAAGCACTTTGCAAAACTTAAAACACTATAAATGTCAGCTATTATTTATCCTAAGATGTAAAAGCTAAAAAAATGTGCTTGGTATTAGTTTAATATAAAGGTATGTTAGAATTTGATCAAAGTCTAATGTAACATGATTGTCAAAACTAAAAAGGAACATGTGACATTTTAAATTCAATTTCCAAATATGTGACAGACTTATGTGACTTCAGGAAAGTCAATTAAGCTATCACTTCCTTATGCTCCTGTTACAAAACAGGGAAAACTGTTATCATACCCTGAGGAATTCTGTGAGTATTTCATATTCAAGATAATTTGTAAAAGTAATGGGAGTTGTACTCATGTTAAAAAAAAAAGACTTCTAACTGATTGTATAAGAAGAAGCACAGAATACTGGAAATTACACACATACTATAAGTCATGTTTAGCTTTTAATTGCAAAACTTCCAGTTGAATAATCTTGGGGAAATAACAATCTCTCTGGTCTGAATTTTCTCATCTAGAAAGTTAGGAACTTAGATGAGACTTTAAAGTCTTAAATTTTCTCATCTGTAAAATTAGGGAGTTGGATTCTAAGGAATCTAAGATTCTAACTTTAAATTTACAAAACACTTTGACAGTAAGGCTGTCTATGTCTGGAAAGGGGAAGATGAAACAATGGTCCACATACTCATACTTCTATAAATTCCAAATTTAATTAGTGTCAATACTCCCTCTATACCCTCTTATTATCATTTCTCTCTTTCATAAATGTTTCATATAAAATATATTCAGACATGCTATTCCATCTCTCTTTCTCTCCCTTCCTCCATCTCTGTCTCTATTTCTCTTTTTCTTTTTATATGAATATATAAAATATATGTGCAGCTATATATGTACACACAGAATATATTCATGCATACACATGTGTATACATACATATTCGTATAAACAGATATATACACACAGGTGGTATGATGGAGACAAATCACAGGAAGTGATCTTCCTCAGGTTATCTTACATGTTTGACTGTGTTGACCTTAGACTGCCTGACCTTGCCTTACTCCATCCCTTGCTATTTATCCAGAACTGTGGCACTTTGCTTTTGACTTCAGTCTCTTCTTCCTTGTCATTGAATTTTTAATATTTTAACCAGTCCTACATGGCATGACCACAAGTTCCCTGACCCAGGACCATTAGTTCCCTGATCCAAGATAATCATTATTCTATAACATCCTCCTTCAGTTATAATCAAGATAATGTACATGTGAAACCACAAACAATACTTGCTCATTCCATTTCTGTATCATCCTTCACACTATTCCTTCCCGAGGTATGTTAAGTCAATTTGCAGTTTTGAGAATTGGATGTTAAATTGTTTAGTCTGAGCAGCTATACTTTGGAAATAGGTATAAATAAATAAAAACAAATCAGGGCTTGATTTATTGTTGTATTAAGAAAATGATGGATAAAATATTGATATGCAGACTAAAATTAATAGTATATTCTAATTTTTTTACATGGATAGTTGTTAAACATTTATTAGCATACTTTTCCCCTTTCTAGGAACTCTTAAATTAGCAAACCAATCCACAAACATATCGAGGAGCGCCTGTATAAATCATTGTGCTAATAGATATAGAGGATACAAAAAAGAATAAGATGATACTCACCCTGCTCTCAAGGTGCTGCTACTTGCTTGGGGAAGCAAGACATATTTACACATATGTAGTAATGATTAATATTATGAAACAATACATAATATAAAAAGAATGATCTCCTCTTGAAGTTGTACTTTACCATGTTCTAGAATTATATCCTGGAAGCTCATTTTAGCCCTAGAATTCATCCATTGGAAATACTTTTTGCTTTCTTTAACTGAAATTTTTTTTATTCTAAGAGCCTATTATATAAAAACATAGGAGAAAATTGAAAATTATGTCTAGTTGAATTGGTTCAATACTCAATACTCTGTTTTGAAGATGCTGAAATATCCAGAAAAGATAAAAACTTTATTACATACTTTACCATTCTGTCCAATTCTCGGCCATAGTTTCCCAAATCTTGGTCACAGGGCAATCTCTGAACATTATGGAAGCTTTTCTCACTTTCTAGTGCCTAGAAAATCTGAATGCAAATTAGTATTTCAAATAATTATTAGCTGTATGTTATACAAATAAGGATGATTTATTTTTAACTATTATTTTAATACATAACCAATCATAATTTTTTCTTTGCTCTATCACTGTAATTATGTCCAATGGCAAACACAACACCAATCTTTGCTTCCTCTTTTTCTTCTTCCTCTTCTTTTTCATCATTATCATCACTAGTCTTTATATAGCCCTTATTATTTTCTAGGATTGTACTATGCTTTATTTCATTTTATTCTCACTACAATCCTGGGAAGTATGTACTATTTCACAGCCGCATTTTAAAACAGAGGAAACTAAGTTCTGACACAGGCTAAATGACTTGTCCAAAGTGACAAAGCTCATATCTGGGACTGAATATAAACTCCAGTATCAGGAAACTAGTTACTGCTTCTCAAATTCTGATGACTGTAAATAATAATAAAAGGTTCTTAACCTCATAGAGAAATGCTCAGAAAACAATTTAGAAGCATTCTGGGTTGCAAGATTATGTTCTTATAAATTCTCACAATGAGAATTATTGTCAGAGTCAAACACAGGAGTTCAAATAATGAGTGATGTGGTTACTTGAGTTTTAAATTCCAACTGTAATTTGGAAAACAGAGACTTTCCCTTTTTAGGGTTAAGTGTTAGGAAGGAAAATTAAAAAGCAATCCTTGCCTGCTTATTTGTGGAAGCCCAAGAAAGCCCAGGAATACCCTCTGCTATAATCTAGTCCAGTATTTGGCAGACAAAATAAACAATTCAATAAAAGAAAGAGGGTTAAAGAGGGAATTCTACAATGTGAAATACCCAAATCATCAGGGAATTGGGTCAGAGAATAAAATGTCCCCTGTCCAGAAGTTGCTCCTGCTTAGAATGCTGAAGAACAAAGACATGTGTACCACAGGGAGAGGCTTATGAAAGATTGTATTACTTAACTGCACAATGTTTTTTTCAGATATTTTGAACATCTGGTAGCACAATAAAAGCTTCATTTTCCAGGTTCAAATCACAGTGAACGCCTATTTGCAAACTCTTTTACGTTGAAATGTAAAGGGAGGGAGGGCTATAAATGGAACCTAAACGTGTGCTGAGTGGGTCCCATTATTGAGAATATAATTACCATATACAGAGTCTTGCCCAGTTAATAATCCAGGAAAGCTAAATGATAAGACTGCTGTGCAAGGTGGCCACAGCTTTAATGACTACATGCAAGAGGTTTCATAAATCTCCAATAAAATAAAAAGCCAAGTCCTTGAGAGAAAATGACATTAAAGGAAGAAGTGCAGGCAGGGCCTATTATGGGTGGATTGAACTGCAGCAATCATCTACAGACCTTTTTCATAGATTTTCTCCTTAACTTTTAAAAAGAAAGCTATTACATGCATTGGCATGTAATTCCAGGGAAAGAAAAAGAGATGGGAGACAGAAGGAAATAAAACCATGCTGTTCCTATAGCATGCAAGGATTGATTCTCTGATCAGTACTAGGTAGCTGATCTAGTCCTAATGTCAATTGAATGAATCCAAGCCTTTACCATAATTCTTATTAAAATTATGTGAATAAATTATTGAAGTTGCTGCAGAGCACAGAGGCTTTATTTACAACTCAAAAGGCCCATATCCTACATAATTCTGTTTATCTTCCATGTGGCTTATTGTATAGCTTAACAAAATGTTCAGGTTTTCTATTTCTTTGGAACTAGACTCCTATAGATTCTAAATCTCTCTTCTGAAATAAACATGGCATATAGTACTTTCCCCAAGCTCCTGCCTTGTCACTTCCCCTTAGAGATACCCTGGAAGACCATCTAAGGAAAGGTACATCATATATTCAGGAGAAAAATAGGTTTATGGCATTCATGCTCAGATATGAAGAAGTCAGCAAACCTGTTTCAAATGGTGAATGGAGTGAGAAATTTGTTGTTGTTGTTGATAAAGATGATGATGATGATGATGATGTTGATGGTAGTTGTTTAGTTGATTGTTTCCATTTGGTTTGGTTTGGTTTTCAGATACCAATAAGCATATCTGACTAAGACTGAAGTTAGTAACCATGTCTTCAAAAGGTAAATGAAGAAAGTGCAGTAGGATAAGATTCAGACAAAATTGGTCCTTATCATAAGATCCTTCAGTGGCTTATTGAATTCTGGAGATGATTTGTAGTTTACAAAGAAATGCCTATTCTGATTGTTCTAATGCATTTGACTTTAAACTTTATACATTTCTTTTATAATGGAAAGAAATATGTATGCAAGTATGTTTTAGTTAAAAAAAATTACCCATCAATGTGACTCAGGATCCGGAGTGGAGGTCCTCTTTCTCCTCACAGGGGTACCATGAGTTAAAAGTTTGATTGCATATATCCACAAAATCAACCATTAAGCTATCACAGTTATTAATGTCACCTAGAAAGGTGAGGAGTTCTTTTACAGAAAAGAAGCAGTCAGATCTTTGAGTCTGAAAGAACTTTGTGGTTATCATAGCTGGTGGTAGATGCAGCACATCACCTTGAGATGGCCTTCATTAATGGATAGAAAAATGAAACTATTCATCATCAATATCTTGTGATTAAATGTAATGTTCACATTTCATAAATCCTCATGTTTGTTTGTTTGTTTGTTTTATAACTGATTTCTATTTAGGGATGTATTCTACCTATAGTCACAGAAGTAATATTGAAAAAGTGACATTCAGTTACTTAGTTGCTTAATAAACTTCAGTGACTCCAAATTCTTGTTTTTAGCAAATAAAGCAATTCATTATTTCAATATCTGTCAAGGATAATTAAACGTACTTTCACTCACTCACTCACTGCGTTTCAGTCCAGTTGACTTCCTTGATATCCCATATCCTGTATCTTTACACAAACTGACCTTCCCATGCCTGAATGCATGTCTTCCTCCTCCTCCTCCTCCTCCTTCTCATATACTTAAGGTTCTCGAAGGCTTGATTCAGGAAAGATCTATAAGAGATTCTTCCTGAGTACTGTAAAGTACAATGTTCCTCACAGTAATTTCACTTATGTATGACATAGATATACTATATTATACTATGAAATGTAAATAGTTGTATACACAAATTTATCTCATTCTCTCCTTTAGTAGAATATAAGCTTCAGGAAGGAAGGTACTCTTTAATTGGTTTTTAAATAGTAGTATTTAGCACAGTGCCTGACACATTTTAGTTACTTAATAAATGCTTGCTGAATGAAAATTAATAATAAAACATATTGGTCTATGTACCTGTCTAGTTACTTAGAACAAAGTAAGAAAGACATCAACCTTCCCCCTAATTTGCTCAGTAATAATTATAATTATTAATATGGAGTCAATAATAGGGCATTTACTTCTGGATAGGAGCTTAACCAATTCCCACTGCAACCAATGACCTGATTTAGCTAATAATACACTTGTGAATACTATGTGTTGCCCTGATATCATTAGAGGGATGGAGAGTGAAGGAAAGTGAGTCAATTAACAGCAACAGTGATATATAGCCAGTACACTGCCACCTCATGGAAATAGTGTGCATGCTGCATTTCACTTTGCACCTTTGATGTCTGTTGGATTCTAAACATACTACTGGCATAGATATAGTGAGACCAAAAAGTAGCTATGGTTTGGAGTTTCCACTTTTAAGTATTTGGGATCAACTAGATTTGGAGACTATGTGAAGGTAGGTACGAATACAAAGGGCCATCTAGATCATCTTTCTATCCCCAAGCTTCCTTCTATAAAGCCTGTTCCAGCAAATAAACCATGAATATCATAATTGTGTCATATCATAGGAAACTTTTGAACCTTATACCACGACAAAAGATTTTTTGTTCATAGTCAAAGCTGCAGGCAGCCAGGTGGTTTGGTATATAGAATACTTGGCTTGAAATCAGGAGACTCATTTTCATGAATTCCTATCCAGTCTCACACACTTGCTACCAGAGTGATGGGAAAGTCACTTAAACCTCTTTGCCTCAGTTTCCCTGTGTATAAAATGAGCTAGAGAAGGACATCTCAAATCACTTCAGTATTGTTGCCAAGAAAACCCTAAAATGGGTCATGAAGATTTGAACATAAAACTGTAACAACAAGATATCAAAGCTGGGGTGGAACATCTTGCACTCTTCCACCTGAACTTAAGCCTTGTGACCTATATTAAGTGGTAAATGTAGTTGGGAATCAAACTAACTCAGATTCATATTGTACTGTGCAGTAACACATTTTTTTAACTACATGATACTGGATTTGCAGTCAGAATGCCTCAGCCAAAATTTTGACCTTGACCATTATTACCTATGTGAATATCAGTGGGACACATAGTATTCACAAGTATATTATTAACTAATATTTACACATGTGAACCTATGTTAAAAGAAAATTTTTAACTTCTTGGGATTCCAAAAGAGAAGCTTGGATTAAATAGAGAAGTTTTCTATAATGTTCACATTTAGAAGTCTGGGTTTAAATCCAGCTCTTAATATTTACTACTTATGCAACCTTGAATAAATCACTCATCTATACAGGACTTCATTTTTCTTCTTTGTAAAATGATGAAAGAGGGAAGGTGGTTGAACTCATTAACATCTGACATGCTTTTCAAGTGTAGATATTTGTTTCTATGATCCTAAACAACTCTGATATCTCATATAGTTTTGAATATATGATCTTCTGATTTTATGTACGACATCATTTTTCTGTCGGTATAGAATATGGCCAAAATCATCCAGCCATATTGTTGAACTAGTTTTGCATTTCTATCTGCCTTTTAAAACCTTTAACTTCATGACTATAAGAATCACAGAATCAATTTGTTCAAAATAGAACTTTCTCATTAATCTTACCCTTTTTCTATACTTCCTTATTTGGTGAGCTATCATCCTTCTTCTAATCTCCAGGTTTACAACCTCAGAAATACAATCAATTCTTCTCTATTCATTTCTCCAAAAACCAATCAGTTACAAAATCTTGTCAATTTTACCTTTATAACATCTTTCCCATTTCACTTTATCCCCTTTCACAAAAACTACCAGTTCAAGCTCTTATTAGTAGTATCCTAATTGGTCTCTCACTTTCTCATCATTCCCTGTTCTAATCTATAATAACAATATATAACAATCTATAATAGCAATGCTGATATCACTAAAAGATGATCTGATAATGTCATTCCTATACTCAAAAAGATTTCTCTTGTTTGTAGCCCCTTGCAATGTGAATCCAATCTACTTTTCAAATCTTATTGCATATTATTTCCCTTCACACATTCAATGTTTCATCTAAACTGGCTTTCTAGCTTTCTATCTTCCATCTTCATGATTTTACTCAGCTTTCCCACCTCATTTTCTTCATGAGAATTCTTCACTTTATTCAAAGTTTTACTCAAATGGAATTTCCTATATGAGGTTTTTTCTCATATCTCAATGATAATATTAACTGCTAATGTAGAGTTCTTGCCAACCTCCAACCATATCTTCAAATTTACCTTTTCTTTACTTGGTTTTTATTTTGTTTGTGTGTACATGTTTCACTGGATAAAAAGTAATTTCCTTGAGGACAGAATCTGTTCTGTCTTTGCCTTTGTATCCCTGAAACTATTATGGTAGTTGCCATAGAGCAGGCTTTTAAAAATCCTTTTGCTTTTCTCAACTCATTAGAAAGGTCTCCCTGCTAATAAATAGAGTAGCCAGAATTCAAATCTAGGGCTGACTGCAAATCCAGTGTTTTTATACAGTACCACATAATGTGGATGCCTATAGCTGGCACCCTTCAACAGTTCATAGAAAATACTTCAAATCCATAATGATCTTTTACTCCCTGGGTTTCCATAGAAGCAAACCCATTATTGGTAAAGATCACTGTCAGGGAATAAATACAGAAAATAGCATTCAATTTTGAAGTGAAAGTAGTTGAAAAATCCTAGATAACTGATTGTGATCACTATTGTATCATCAGATTAAATCAGTGGGCTAACAAAGCTATGTTTGCATACAATGCAGGCTTATTTGAAGCAAATGTTGTAGGCACAATTCTATTTTCTTCCATGCATAGATGGATTCTCCTGAACATTTTTACTCTAGATATACAAAGCAGGTGACATTGAATTATTAAAACCTGCTGCCTTTATACACACACATATTTCAGTTCTGTGTATGTTTATATATGAATTTTGGAGAGAGAAGAGGAAATTTTTAAAAGATTCTTTCCTTTAAAAATGCTTATTTTACAAACACAAATAGAACTACATAATTACCATAATTTCTATTTCTTGGGAAAAAAAAGAAAAACTAGTGTAAAATACCAAGAAATCTAATAGTGGTTCATTGAGATAGGGATTGAATGGAGATATTAAAGTAAGTCTTGTTCAACACATTAAAAAAAAAAAAAAAGAATGGACATGTGAGACAGAATAACATACAAATTAGCTGTGATAAGGCAAAACCTATAATTCCTAAAGAAGTAGGAGTCATCCAGATATTATTCATAGTCTTGACAATGTAGATTAGAAATTATGGTATTATCATTAATTGTATTGTTACCGAAAGGATTATCGCTCTGTAAGAAGATGCATGGCATAGTGAAAAACTGGATCTAGAGCCAGAATCCTGAATTCTACTTTTTTTTTTAACCATGACTCTGTAATGTCTGTTTTCTTATGCAAATCACTTAATCTCGTTTCTCATTTTGATTATCGTAATAGAATGAAATATTTGAAGGCAAGGGGAAATAATAATTTTCATTAACTACATGAAGTTCTATACTGTCGATGAAGGACTAGGCTTATTCTGCTTGACTCTGGAGGGCAGAACTCAAAGCAATAGATGAAAAATGCAGAGAAAGAGATTTCAGATCATTGTACCAATTAAAATTATGGGTATGTGGAATAGGCTTCTTTGAGGAATAATGAGTTTTTCTTTACCAGGAGGTTTGAAATGGATGCTGGATGAAATTTATTAGAGCTTTATAAATAAATGAGTTCATACTGACCAACATGAATATGTTTATTTATAAATACCAAATATTCCATTCTATTACAGATTTGGTATTAAGTGAGATTAGTGAGATAAGGTAGAGTTCTGGTTTACAGAGTAGGGACATGGATTCAATATGTATTAGTAAGAAATGATATAATCTATCTTAAATAGATTATAGGCCAAAAAAGGAGTTTGGAAGATAGCTCAGTTTTGGAGAATGGAGACAGAAAGCTAGTAGAAAGGACAGATGACTAATACAATAGCACACAAATTGGTCCACTTATAAATTATAGCCACAGGATCTTGAATATATTTCCATTGATACCATTTGGCTATTTCAGTGCACTGTATGGCATATGATAGCAGTAATATCCTAAATCCTGACCCAACACAGGCTAGACTAGAACTTGTTTGTTTCTTTTTTATTCTTTGTTTTTTTCTTTAAAATGTTTTGAAGCTGTCCTTTAGATTCAGTTGACTAAGGGGGAAAAGGCTCAGACTATACATGTAGCTCCCTAGTAGTATAGGTACAAAAACAAAATAACAAAATAATTTCATCAGGAAATGAGCAGTTTCAAGTTTCTGTATCAGGATTCTTATCATAAGAGCATCATGGAACACAAAGAAGCTATACTCAACTGAATTAATGCTGTATCCTCACTGAATATCCTCTTCCTGCTCTAAATATCCTTCAGTTATTATGGTTAAATACACTCGTTTTTGTTAACTATCAGATGTTCTACAAATGTCTCATTTCATTTCAGACTTAAACCTGACTTACCAGATGGACTGAATCAATTCTCACTTACTATATACATTTTAAAACAGTAAGCATATTTTGAACAGTTGGCAAGAAATTTAGAAATGATGAGGAAATAAAAATATTGTTTCTATAATCAACTCCAATCATTGGGTAATACATAATGGAATGCTGTCTATGCTGTATCTAAATAGCTGTTTATTGGCGGGGGAAGGCCATTCGTGGCCAGTATTTCTTGGTTCTATCCTATCATAACCTCAATGATAATTATAACATTGGGGTGGGAAACATTGATTTTGTTTTTCCATTATAAAAGGAAATACAAATAATCTCCTTGGCTTACTGTTACTCTATTGAAACATAATTCATTGGGGCAGCCAGGTGATGCAGTGGATAGAACACCAGCCTTAAAATCAGGAGGACCTGAGTTCAAATGTGATCTCAATCACATAACACTTCCTGGCTGTGTGATCCTGGGCAAGTCACTTAACCCCGATTGCCTCAGTAATAATAATAATAATGCATTGATTTTTCTCTATTGCTTTTGTTGCCAAGGATACTTATGTGATTCTGAATGAGATGAGGAGTTACTAATTATCCATTCTAGAAAGGGAAAATAACCACTGATAAATGAGCTATGAGGCAGCTAGTTGCTCAGTGAGCCTGGAGTCAGGAAGAACTGAATTCAAATATATTATCAGATAGATTTTACCTATATAATGTCAGCAAGTCACCTAAACTCTGATTGCCCCTCCCATCCAAACCAACCCCTACTCTCTCTTTCTCAGACACACACACACACACACACACACACACACACACACACACACATCAAAAAAAAAAAAAAGAAAGAAATAAAGAAAAAGGAAAACAGTGCTTGAGAAGTAAATTGCAAACTAACCCAGTACTTTTGCCAAGAAAATCCCAGAGAGGGACTTCCAGGGATGGAGGCAAGATGACACAGTAATGTGGAGCTCTCCCAATTTCTCTTAAAAACCAACTGTAATCTGAGCTTCTGAACAGAGTTTGATGGAACGAAATGTCTGTTCAGCTCAAGATAGACTGAAATTGTCAGTCATTGTCATTGGGGTGAAAAAAGATGTTCAGTCCTGGTCAGATAGACTCTGGGAAAGTCAATGAGATGGTCTTAATCACAACAGATCAATAGCTAAGAGCTGCAGTCCTAGCTCAGCAGAGGAGCACAACATGGGGGCAGCTTCCAGTCCCAGCTCAGAAGGCAAATTCTGGGAATCCAGGCTGTTTCCTACACAGAAAAAACAAAGCTACCCCTGTAAACACAAGGAAATGCTGTGCTCAAAGCCAAGGCTCAGAGCTGCTCAGAAAGCGTGGGACACCATCCCCTATACCCCAGAAGGAGAGCTGCATCTTCAAAGTATAAAAAAAAAATAAATACCAAAAGAAAAGGAAAGAAAATGACCAAGAAACACAAAGAGCCTTGACCACAGAAAGTAATTGTGGTGATGAGGAGAAAGATGAAAAGGGAAAGACAGCACAGAAATATACTATATTTCTAGTATAGAAATAATAGGTAAAAGATAAGAAAAAGGAGGAAAGGGTGACAGAAGATAAGTTAATGAGTGAAGTAGATTTAAAAACTTATTAACAGGATGGGGAGGAGTGATAGAAGATAAAGTCTTGGATGTGTGGATAAAAAAAAAAACATAATTAAGGACAGAGTGGAAAGAGAAAACACACACACACACACATATGGTAGAAAATAAGAAGAAGGAAGTAAAGACCTAGTATTCATAACTATAAATGTGAATGGGATGAATTGTTCCTTAAAATAGGAGCCAATAGCAGAGTAGATTAAAAAACAGCATATTGGTATATGTTGTTTATAAGACGAACATCTTACACAGAAAGGCAAATATGGAGTGAAGTCACAAGGCTAGAAGAGAATTTATTATGCTTAAGCTGAAGTTAAAAAAAAAAAAGAGGGGTAGCAATACTGATCTCAGATAAAGCAAAACTAAAAATAGATCTTATTAGAAGTGGTAAGGAAGGAAAATAATCTTGATAAAGGGTACTGCAAATAATAAAGTAATAATGATATTAAATGTATATGTACCAGTTGATGAGAGTATACAAATATCTAGAGAATGTATTAAGGCAGTTACATGAAGAAAACTATATTTTGGGGGACATCAAACTTTCCCTCTCAGAATCAGATAAATTTACTAAAGACCAAAAAGCAACTAGGGAGGTAAAAAGGATCCTAGAAAAATCTAGTTAAGATAGACCTCTGAAGAAAATTGAACAGGGACAGAAAGGAATACACCTTTTTGTGGGCAGTACAAGGCATCTACACAAAAATTCACCATGTATTAGGGCATAAAAATCTCCCAATCAAATGCAGAAAGGCAGAAATAATAAGTGCTTCCTTTTCAGATTACAATGCAACAAAAATTCTGTTCAATTAAAGGGTCTGGGAAAGATAGACCAAAAACAAATTGGAAATTAAATAATTTTATTCTAAAAACTGAGTGAGTCAAACAACAAACCATGGAAATGATGCATAATTTTATCCAAGGGAATGACAGTAATGAGACAATATACTAAACCCAATGGGATAGAGCCACAGCAGTTCTTAGGGGGAATTTTATATCTCTAAATAGCTATATGAGTAAAATAGAGAAAGATGAGGGCAATGAATTAGGCATGCAACTAAAAAAAGCAAGAAAAAGAACAAATTAACCCCCCCAATTAAATGCCAAGTTAGAAATTCTGAAAGTCAAAGGAAAGATTAATACAATTAACACTAATAAAAGTATTGAAAAATAAATAAAACTAAGAGTTTGTTTTATGAAAATATAAACAAAATAGATAAATCTTTGGTTAATTTGATTAGCATAAAAGAAAGAAAAGAACCAAATCACCAGCACCAAAATGAAAAAGAAATTAAAGAAATAATTAGGAGCTATTTTGCACATGTAAGCTTGATAAGGGAACTTTCCTTAAAATAACAAGAAGTATCTATCTAAAACCAACAGCAAGCATTATTTGTAATGGAGAGAAGCTGGATGCATTCCCAATAAGATCAGTGAAAAAAAGAATGCCCATTATCACCACTATTATTCAATATTGTACTAAAATGTTGGCTTTATCAATGAGAAAAGAAAAATAAAGGAATGAGAATAGGTAATGAAGAAATAAAATCGTCACTCTCTGAAGATAATATGATGATATACTTCGAGAATCCAAACAAATCATCCAAAAACCTACTGGAAACAATTAACAGCTTTAGCAAAGTTGCAAGATATAAAATAAACCCACACAAATCATCAGCACTTCTATAATCACTGACAAATCCATCAACAAGAGATAAAAAGAGAAATTCCATTTCAAATTATTGTAGACAAAATAAAACACTTGGGGGTTTACTTACCATGACAAACCCAAGAACTATATGAACACAATTATGGAGCACTTCTCACACACATAAAATTATATCTAAATAATTGAAAATGTCAATTATTCATGGTTTGGCTGAGCTAATATAGCTTTGGATAACTAGGACACAAAACATTGCTGGTAGAGTTGTGAAAAGGTCCCACCATTCTGAAGAACAATCTGGAACTATGCCCAAAGGGCGATAAAACTGTACACACTTTTTGACCCAATAGTGCCCTTGCTGGGTTTAAATCCCAAGGAAATCATAAAGAGGAAAAAGGACCCACTTGTGAAAAAAAAATGGGTAGTAGCTCTTTCTGCAGTAGCAAAGAATTTGAAAATGATTAGATGCCCATCAATTGGGGAATGACTAAACAAGTTGTAGTATATGAAGGAAATGGTATATTATTTTTCTATAAAAGTGATGGACAAGCTGATTATATAAAGGCCTAGAAAGAGTTGCATACACTGCTGCTGAGCAAAACAAGCAGGATTAAGAATATATTGTACACAGTGACAGCAAGAATGTGAGACTATCTACTATGAAAGACTTGATTCTTCTTATTGGTTCAGTGATCCAAAGCTATCCCAATAGAATTTGCACAGAAAATCCTATCTGCATCCAGAAAAAGAACTAAGGAGACTGAATGTAAGTGAACACATGCCATATTCAATTCTTTTTTTTTTTCATTTATCTCTCCCATGGTTTTTCCCTTTTGCTCTGATTTTTCTCTTCCAACATGATTTATAAACCAATGTGTATTAAAAATAAATAAATTTACTAGGGAAAAAGTCACAATATGTGACCCCACTTAAAAAAAAGAAAATACAATAGACATCATTGGCTTGCTGTGGTCCATGAAATCACAAACAGTCAGATACAACTGAGTTATGTCTCTACCAAAAGCTCAAGCATACTCTGGTCTAGTTTATCTCCATTCCCATTCTTTGTATTCTCTAAAATCCTCACCTCATTACCACCATTCATGAACTTCTCTGTTCTAGGATAGTTAAGAGATAAAATTGGTGCTAATATGTTGTAAGCAACCAAATAAGTCTCATTGTAAAAGCATTAAAAGCATTCTTTAGTTAAAGAAGTCACAGAGCTTTCCTTGGGGGATATCAATGATATCTGGAAGCAAGAAGAGGACCTGAGTGTTATATCCTTAGTAGTCCAACTTCCAAAGCATGACATTGGAAACAATACATGTAAGAATCCTATCTACATTAGCATGCATGGTATTAAGTTATGATTATTATCATTCATATTAGTTACCACATATTATTATTTAATAAATGCATAAATCCATGTTGTTATTAATTTGATTACTCCATTTTCCTGACCAATGGTATTTATTACACCCCATCCATTCCCTAATTTATTCTCTTCTAAATATTCCAGAGAGAATATTATGCCTGGATGGAAATATAAGAATAAGTGGCATACCAGGGGTCATATCGTTTGCATGTGGCAGTGGAAGATCTTGATTACAAATCTTCTTGATTAAAAGGAGAACCTTCAATTGAATATACCCTCCTCTAGAGAATCATGATTGACCCTCGTGACAATAAAATCTTCTCTAATTCTTTGTCTATTTACCTTTGATGTTCTCCGTTTTCTTTTATCACATATAAACTGATAAAATTTCCCAAAATACAGGAAAAGTGTCATTACTATTATTGAAATGATAATTATTTAAGATATCAGGCCTTCATAAGTCTTAAGATGAAGGAAACATTGAATTGATGCTCTTGTCTGCATACCCATCAAGATATTACACATATTCTGGACACTGCACCTTGTAAAATGCAGAAAAAGCAGTATAACTGATAAAAATTGTGAAGAACTTCACAGGTTTATAAAGCATTTCTAAAGTGTTTTGTTTCTGAAAAGCTCTGTTTCTAAAGCTGCTTTGCTAAGAGAAAAATGTCCAATAACTAGGCTCACCATTTTCTCTCTCTCATACAAAAAACAAACAAACAAACAAACAAACAAAAAACTAAAGTTGCTATTGGTCTGGTCCTCTTTTCCATAGAAGAAGAAATTTTAAAGACTCTTCCCTGGCAAATAGGCTGTGATTTCTGTAGCAAGTTGTAATATTCTCTCTAAAATGTAATATTCTCTGTTGAGGTTTTCTTGGGGTCTCTGGAAGCAGCCTTGTTTTAGTTCAGTATTCACAAGACTAAAGCCAGGGGTTAAAGTCCAAATCCTTTATTGTCTCTTTCCAAGTCTTGGCTCCTTTCCTGGGGCCCGGTTAGCTTTCTTATAGTCCAGATCCTTTATTATCTCCTTCCTGGGCTGGACAGCTTTCTGGAGAGCCTTTCAGTCTGGCCTTGGTTCCAAGAGATTGAGCTCTGGCCTGCCCTCTCTGGCTTCTGAATCTCCATGACTGAATGCTGGCTGAGTCTCCTATCTTATATATATGCTCTCTTATCAAAGGTGTGAATCTTGTAGAACTATAGTAAGTACTAAGTACATGTACTGAACTAGAGAACTGTTAAGCACCATGCTAAATTAGATAACTACTGTCTCTATCAATTCCACTGACTTAGCACCTTATTTCAAGTTCTGGCCCATAATAGTAAGTCTTTATGTAACAGACTGCAAAAATTTGTTTGCAACCAAGTTTTGGGGAATATGGATAAGAATAATTAACACCCACAGTACCTAACATAATGATCTAGGCACAGTGGGACTCATTTGATCATGTTTATTATTATATTGATCATTATTAGTTTCAAAAAAAATGCTAAAAGTTCTATTAGTTTTCTCTTTTGTGATAAAAATGACTCCAATTGTAGTTAAGTAATAAAAAATGTGCTAGTAATGCAGCAGTATTCAGATCGATGAAAGCCTGAACATCTGCTCATCTTAATCTACATAATCATCCTCCACTAAAGGAAGCTCCCTAGCAGAAATTCATTAAATCACAGTTCCAGACCAAAGGAAGTATATTTCAGCACCTACATTAAATTAATGTAAAGAAAGTTCATCAGAGATATTTCAGTGTTGTTTTCTATGCAAATGACCTACAGTAAGAGAAAGTGGGGTTGGGGCTAGGGGATTGTTGCTCTTGGTAAGCTTTCATGTTCTAATGGTCAGAAGAATTACTGCAGTTCTTTTGAAAAGGGACATTCTTACCTGCATATACCAGAGAGTACCTGACAAGGCCTTGGCTTGTGGTTCATATAGAGGGCCAACTAGTGAGCAATTCAGATATTGCACTTAACTAATAAAAATCATTTGTTGAATAATTAATTAAGTAATACTCTTACTACAAATTTAGAAAATAAATCCTTGAGGCACACAAAGAAAGGTCATTACAACACCTAACACTCTATATCAAGTGTTAACTAAAGTTAAAATGGGTGCATGACTTAGACATAAAGAATGATGCTATATAAGCAAATTAGGAGAACAGGGGACAGTCTGCTTCTCAGATCTATGGAGAAGGAAGGAATTTGTGGCCAAAGAAGAACTAGAGAATATTATGATATACAATATGAATAAATTGGATTACATTAAATTTTTAAAAGTTTTGTACATACAAAATTAACGTAGTCAAGATTAGAAAGGAAGTAGAAAACTGAGAAAAATTGTACACTCAAGAGTTCTGATAAAGATGTCATTTCTAAAATATAGAGAGAATTAAGTCAAATTTATAAGAATACAAGCCATTCAGAAAATCATCCCCAGGATAATACACTATGACCAAGTAGGATTTATACCAGGAATGCAGGGCTGGTTCAATATTAGGAAAACTATTAACATAATTGACTATATCAACAACCAAACAAACAAAAACCACATGATCATCTCAATAGATGCAGAAAAAGCATTTGATAAAATCCAACATCCATTCCTAATAAAAACACTTGAGAGCATAGGAATAAAAGGACTTTTCCTTAAAATAGTCAGGAGCATATATTTAAAACCTTCAGTAAGCATCATATGCAATGGGGAAAAACTGGAACCTTTCCCAGTAAGATCTGGAGTGAAGCAAGGTTGCCCACTATCACCATTATTATTCAATATCGTATTAGAAACACTAGCCTCAGCAATAAGAGTCGAGAAAGAGATTAAAGGAATTAGAGTAGGCAATGAGGAAACCAAACTATCACTCTTTGCAGATGATATGATGGTATACCTAGAGAACCCCAGAGATTCTACTAAAAAGCTATTAGAAATAATTCATAATTTTAGCAAAGTAGCAGGATACAAAATAAATCCCCATAAATCCTCAGCATTCTTATACACCACCAACAAAATCCAAGAGCAAGAGATAAAAAGAGAAATTCCATTCAAAATAACTGTTGATAGCATAAAATATTTGGGAAACTGCCTACCAAAGGAAAGTCAGGAATTATTTAAGCAAAATTACAAAAAAGTTTTCACACAAATAAAGTCAGACTTAAATAATTGGAAAAATATTAAGTGCTCTTGGATAAGCCGAGCGAATATAATAAAGATGACAATACTCCCTAAACTAATTTATTTATTTAGTGCTATACCAATCAGACTTCCAAGAAAATATTTTAATGATTTAGAAAAAATAACAACAAAATTCATATGGAACAATAAAAAGTCGAGAATCTCAAGGGAATTAATGAAAAAAAAAATCAAATGAAGGTGGTCTAGCTGTACCTGATCTAAAATTATATTATAAAGCAGCAGTCACCAAAACCATTTGGTATTGGCTAAGAAATAGATTAGTTGATCAGTGGAAAAGGTTAGGTTCACAAGACAGAATAGTCAACTATAGCAATCTAGTGTTTGACAAACCCAAAGATTCTAAATTTTGGGATAAGATTTCATTATTTGATAAAAACTGCTGGGATAACTGGAAATTAGTATGGCAGAAATTAGGCAAGGACCCACACTTAACACCACATACCAAGATAAGATCAAAATGGGTCCATGACCTAGGCATAAAGAACGAGATTATAAATAAATTAGAGGGACACACGGGGTCTTCCGGTTAAGATGGCGGAGAGGAGGTACACAGCTGCATGAGCTCCACGCTTTCTCTCACTATCCATTTCATTACAAGCCTCTGAATTAATGCTTGACTGAAAAAAAACCCACAAATAGTTACCAAGAGAAGCCATCCTTGAGATTCGCCAAGAAAGGTCTGTCTTTACTGGAGGGCTGGGACGGTTTTAGATCGGGCACAGGCAGCGGGCAGTGGCAGTGAGAGCACAGGAGCAGACTGGAGAGGGGGTGGGGAGTGATCGCAGCCGTCTCTGTGGGGAGAGCTTCCCTACAGGTTTGGATACATTGCTCCGGCAGCAAGTGAGCAGCCCAGCAGAGAAGCTAAAAACACCGGGGCTGGAGAATACAACCCCAAACAGCTGGAGTCTCTCGGGACCTGGCCGCCCCCTCCCTTTCCCCCCCCACAGTGACTCAGCACGCTTTGGGATCTCAGAGCGCAGGCGCACACAGTCCTGCTAGTGCCTCACTGCTGCCCCCTGCAGTCTGTAGAGGAAGCTCGATAACATACCCAACCCCTCCCCCAAAGAAAGACTCCAGTTTTTTTTTTGTTTTTCTTTGGTAGTTTGTCTTTGATTATTAGACAGAATGAGCAAGAAGCTGAAGAGGACTTTAACCCTTGACAGCTTCTACACAGATAGAGAGCAGACTCTAAATCCTGAGGAGACTAAAAACAGACAGTCCCCAGGTGAATCCCCAAAGGAGGAGATCATCTGTTCCTCAGCACAGATGAACCTCATAGAAGTAATTTAAAAGGCTCTCACAAGGGAGCAAGAAGAAAAATGGGGAAAGCAGAGTGAGGCTTGGCAAAAGGAGAGGGAAGCTTGGGAAAAGGAGAGGGAGGCTTGGCAAAAGAGCCTGGAGAAAGTTAAAGAGAGAGTGGATAAAGAAGTAAAATCCTTGAAAAATAGGATTGGTGAACTGGAAAACAAAATTGGCGAAATGGAAAAAAATTCCACAGAACAAAAGAACTCAATGGGACAGTTAGAAAAAGATTTTTAAAAAGTGAGTGAAGAAAATACTTCACTGAAAATCAGAATTGAACAAGTGGAATTGAATGACTCGAGGAGACAAGAAGAATCAGTCAAGCAAATCCAAAAAAATCAAACAATGGAGAAAAATGTGAAATACCTTCTGGGGAAGACAACAGACCTGGAAAACAGATCCAGGAGAGACAATCTGAGAATCATTGGACTTCCAGAAAAACATGATGAAAAAAAGCCTGGACACTATTTTCCAGGAAATTATCAAAGAGAACTGCCCAGAAGTCATAGGAACAGAGGAAAAAATAAACATTGAAAGGATTCATCGATCACCCACTGAAAGGGATCCTAAAATCAAAACACCAAGGAATATAGTGGCCAAATGCCAGAACCCTCAGATGAAGGAAAAAATATTGCAAGCGGCTAGAAAAACCCAATTCAAGTATCAAGGAGCCACAATAAGGATCACCCAGGATCTGGCAGCATCCACATTAAAAGATCGAAGGGCCGGGAATATGATATTCCAAAAGGCTAAGGAACTTGGTATGCAACCAAAAATAACTTACCCAGCGAGAATGAGCATCTTTTTCCAGGGAAGAAGATGGACATTCAACGAAGTAAGCGAATTTCATCTATTTCTGATGAAAAAGCCAGAACTTAACAAAAAATTTGATCTACAAGTACAGAACTCAAGAGAAATCTAAAAAGGTAAAGATTAATCTTGGGAACTATATTTTGATTATATAGATGTATAAAGAATACATGTATACCTTGTTCTAGAAATTGATGTGGAAAGGACATTGTATCAGGAAAAGGGTAAAGTGGGGGTAGTACATCTCATGAAAAGGCATAGGAAACCTATTATATCTGAGAGAAAGAATGGAGGGGGATGAATATTGTGGGTATCTTACTGCCTTCAGAATTGGCTTTAAGTGAAAAATCTTAAGACATATTCAATCTATGGTGAAATTTCTCGCACCTCATTGAAAAGTGAGAAGGGAAAAGTGGAAAGGGAAGGAATAAGCTAAGAGGAAGGGGATACGGGAACTGGGAGGGAAAGGGGTAAGATAGGGGGAGGAACTCTAAAGTGGGGGGAGGGATACTAAAAAGGGAGGGCTGTGAGAAGCAAGTGGTGCTCACAAGCTTAATACTGGGAAGGGGGGGAAGGGGAAAGAAGGGAGAAAAGCATAAACCAGGGTTAACAAGATGGCAAGTAATACAGAATTGGTCATTCTAACCATAAACATGAACGGGGTAAACTCCCCCATAAAGAGGAAGCGCTTAGCAGAATGGATTAAAAGCCAGAATCCTACAATATGTTGTTTACAGGAAACACACCTGAAGCGGGGAGATACATGCAGGTTAAAGGTAAAAGGTTGGAGCAAAATCTACTATGCTTCAGGTGAAGTCAAAAAAGCAGGGATAGCCATCCTGATCTCATATCAAGCTAAAGCAAAAATTGACCTAATTAAAAGAGATAAGGAAGGACACTATATCTTGCTAAAGGGTAGCATGGATAATGAAGCACTATCTATATTAAACATATATGCACCAAGTGGGGTAGCATCTAAATTCTTAAAAGAGAAACTAAGAGAGCTGCAAAAAGAAATAGACAGTAAAACTATAATAGTGGGAGATCTTAACCTTGCACTCTCAGAATTAGATAAATCAAACCACAAAATAAATAAGAAAGAAGTCAAAGAGGTAAATACAATACTAGAAAAGTTAGATATGATAGATCTCTGGAGAAAATGTAATGGAGACAGAAAGGAATACACTTTCTTTTCAGCAGTTCATGGAACCTATACAAAAATTGACCATATATTAGGACATAAAAACCTCAAACTCAAATGCAGTAAGGCAGAAATAGTAAATGCATCCTTTTCAGACCATGATGCAATGAAAATTACATTCAACAAAAAACCAGGGGGAAGTAGACCAAAAAATAATTGGAAACTAAATAATCTCATACTAAAGAATGATTGGGTGAAACAGCAAATCATAGACATAATTAATAACTTCACCCAAGAAAACGATAATAATCAGACATCATACCAAAATGTATGGGATGCAGCCAAAGTGGTAATAAGGGGAAATTTCATATCTCTAGAGGCCTATTTGTATAAAATAGAGAAAGAGAAGGTCAATGAATTGGGTTTGCAATTAAAAATGCTAGAAAAGGAACAAATTAACAACCCCCAGTCAAACACTAAACTTGAAATTCTAAAAATAAAAGGTGAGATCGATAAAATTGAAAGTAAAAAAACTATTGAATTGATTAATAAAACTAAGAGTTGGTTCTATGAAAAAACCAACAAAATAGACAAACCCTTAGTAAATCTGATTAAAAAAAGGAAAGAGGAAAATCAAATTGTTAGTCTTAAAAATGAAAAGGGAGAACTCACCACTAACGAAGAGGAAATTAGAGCAATAATTAGGAGTTACTTTGCCCAACTTTATGCCAATAAATTCGACAACTTAAACGAAATAGAAAAATACCTCCAAAAATATAGCTTGCCCAAACTAACCGAGGAAGAAGTAAATATCCTAAACAGTCCCATCTCAGAAAAAGAAATAGAACAAACTATCAATCAACTCCCTAAGAAAAAATCCCCAGGACCAGATGGATTTACATGTGAATTCTACCAAACATTTAAAGAACAATTAACTCCAATGTTATATAAACTATTTGAAAAAATAGGGATTGAAGGAGTCCTACCAAACTCCTTTTATGACACAGACATGGTACTGATACCTAAACCACATAGGCTGAAAACAGAGAAAGAAAATTATAGACCAATCTCCATAATAAATATTGATGCTAAAATCTTAAATAAAATATTAGCAAAAAGATTACAGAAAATCGTCACCAGCATAATACACTATGACCAAGTAGGATTTATACCAGGAATGCAGGGCTGGTTCAATATTAGGAAAACTATTAGCATAATTGACTATATCAATAACCAAACAAACAAAAACCATATGATCATCTCAATAGATGCAGAAAAAGCATTTGATAAAATCCAACATCCATTCCTAATAAAAACACTTGAGAGCATAGGAATAAATGGACTTTTCCTTAAAATAGTCAGGAGCATATATTTAAAACCATCAGTAAGCATCATATGCATTGGGGAAAAAGTGGAACCTTTCCCAGTAAGATCTGGAGTGAAGCAAGGTTGCCCACTATCACCATTATTATTCAATATCGTATTAGAAACACTAGCCTCAGCAATAAGAGTCGAGAAAGATATTAAAGGAATTAGAGTAGGCAAAGAGGAAACCAAGCTATCACTCTTTGCAGATGATATGATGGTATACCTAGAGAACCCCCGAGATTCTACTAGAAAGCTATTGGAAATAATTCATAATTTTAGCAAAGTAGCTGGCTACAAAATAAATCCCCATAAATCCTCAGCATTTTTATACATCACCAATAAAACCCAACAGCAAGAGATACAAAGAGAAATTCCATTCAGAATAACTGTTGATACCATAAAATATTTGGGAATCTATCTACCAAAGGAAAGTCAGGAATTATATGAGCAAAATTATAAAAAAGTCTCCACACAAATAAAGTCAGACTTAAATAATTGGAAAAATATTAAGTGCTCTTGGATCGGCCGAGCGAACATAATAAAGATGACAATACTCCCTAAACTAATCTATTTATTTAGTGCTATACCAATCAGACTTCCAAGAAAATATTTTATTGATCTAGAAAAAATAACAACAAAATTCATATGGAACAATAAAAAGTCGAGAATCTCAAGGGAATTAATGAAAAAAAAAATCAAATGAAGGTGGTCTAGCTGTACCTGATCTAAAATTATATTATAAAGCAGCAGTCACCAAAACCATTTGGTATTGGCTAAGAAATAGATTAGTTGATCAGTGGAAAAGGTTAGGTTCACAAGACAGAATAGTCAACTATTGCAATCTAGTGTTTGACAAACCCAAAGCCCCTAACTTCTGGGAAAAGAATTCATTATTTGATAAAAACTGCTGGGATAATTGGAAATTAGTATGGCAGAAATTAGGCATGGACCCACACTTAACACCATATACCAAGATAAGATCAAAATGGGTCTATGACCTAGGCATAAAGAACGAGATTATAAATAAATTAGAGGAACATAGAATAGTTTATCTTTCAGACTTGTGGAGGAGAAAGAAATTTGTGACCAAAGATGAACTAGAGACCATTACTGATCACAAAATAGAAAATTTCGATTACATCAAATTAAAAAGCCTTTGTACAAATAAAACTAATGCAAACAAGATTAGAAGGGAAGCAACAAACTGGGAAAACATTTTCACAGTTAAAGGTTCTGATAAAGGCCTCATTTCCAAAATATATAGAGAACTGACTCAAATTTATAAGAAATCAAGCCATTCTCCAATTGATAAATGGTCAAAGGATATGAACAGACAATTTTCAGAGGATGAAATTGAAACTATTACCACTCATATGAAAGAGTGTTCCAAATCATTATTGATCAGAGAAATGCAAATTAAGACAACTCTGAGATACCACTACACACCTGTCAGATTGGCTAAGATGACAGGAAAAAATAATGATGAATGTTGGAGGGGATGCGGGAAAACTGGGACACTAATGCATTGTTGGTGGAGTTGTGAACGAATCCAACCATTCTGGAGAGCAATCTGGAATTATGCCCAAAAAATTATCAAATTGTGCATACCCTTTGATCCAGCAGTGTTTCTATTGGGCTTATATCCCAAAGAAATACTAAAGAAGGGAAAGGGACCTGTATGTGCCAAAATGTTTGTAGCAGCCCTGTTTGTAGTGGCTAGAAACTGGAAAATGAATGGATGCCCATCAATTGGAGAATGTCTGGGTAAATTGTGGTATATGAATGTAATGGAATATTATTGTTCTGTAAGAAATGACCAGCAGGATGAATACAGAGAGGAGTGGTGAGACTTACATGAACTGATGCTAAGTGAAATGAGCAGAACCAGGAGATCATTATACACTTCGGCAACGATATTGTATGAGGACATATTTTGATGGAAGTGGATTTCTTTGACAAAGAGACCTGAGTTTCAATTGACAAATGACGGACAAAAGCAGCTACACCCAAAGAAAGAACACTGGGAAACGAATGTGAACTATCTGCATTTTTCTTTTTCTTCCCGGGTTATTTATACCTTCTGAATCCAATTCTCCCTATGCAACAAGAGAACTGTTCGGTTCTGCAAACATATATTGTATCTAAGATATACTGCAACATATCCAACATATAAAGGACTGCTTGCCATCTAGGGGAGGGGGTGGAGAGAGGGAGGGAAAAAAAATCGGAATAGAAATGAGTGTCAATATAAAGTAATTATTAAATAAAAATTAAAAAAAAAGAAAGCACACACACACACACACACACATACACATTGTACTTTGTTTTTCTTTTCTTTTTACCACTGATATGATGTAAAACTACAAAATACAGATGATCTCAAGTTATTAAAAAATAAAATAAAAATAAATAAATAAATAAATTAGAGGAACATAGGATAGTTTATCTCTCAGACTTGTGGAGGAGAAAGAAATTTGTGACCAAAGATGAACTAGAGAACATTACCGATCACAAAATAGAAAGTTTTGATTATATCAAATTAAAAAGCCTTTGTACAAACAGAACGAATGCAAACAAGATTACTAGGGAAGCTACAAACTGGGAAAACATCTTTACAATTAAAGGTTCTGATAAAGGCCTCATTTCCAAAATATATAGAGAACTGACTCAAATTTATAAAAAATCAAGCCATTCTCAATTGATAAATGGTCAAAGGATATGAACAGACAATTTTCAGAAGAAGAAATTGAAACTATTACCACTCACATGAAAGAGTGTTCCAAATCACTATTGATCAGAGAAATGCAAATTAAGACAACTCTGAGACATCACTACACACCTGTCAGATTGGCTAAGATGACAGGAAAAAATAATGATGAATGTTGGAGGGGATGCGGGAAAACGGGGACACTGATGCATTGTTGGTGGAGTTGTGAACGAATCCAGCCATTCTGGAGAGCAATCTGGAATTATGCCCCAAAAGTTATCAAACTGTGCATACCCTTTGATCCAGCAGTGTTTCTATTGGGCTTATACCCCAAAGAGATACTAAAAAAGGGAAAGGGACCTGTATGTGCCAAAATGTTTGTAGCAGCCCTGTTTGTAGTGGCTAGAAACTGGAAAATGAATGGATGCCCATCCATTGGAGAATGGCTGGGTAAATTGTGGTATATGAATGTTATGTAATATTATTGCTCTGTAAGGAATGACCAGCAGGATGAATACAGAGAGGCTTGGAGAGACCTACATGGACTGATGCTAAGTGAGATGAGCAGAACCAGGAGATCATTATATACTTCGACAACGATATTGTATGAGGATGTATTCTGATGGAAGTGGATTTCTATGACAAAGAGACTTAACTGAGTTTCAATGGATAAATGATGGACAGAAACAACTACACCCAAAGAAGGAACACTGAGAAATGAATGTGAACTATTTGCATTTTTGATTTTCTTCCCATGTTATTTTTACCTTCTGAATCCAATTCTCCCTGTGCAGCAGGAGAACTGTTCGGTTCTGCAAATATGTATTGTATCTAAAATATACTGCAACATATTTGACATATATAGGACTGCTTGCCATCTTGGGGGGGGTGGAGGGAGGGCGGGGAAAAAATGAAACATAAGCGAGTGCAAGGGATAATGTTGTAAAAAAATTATCCTGGCATGGATTCTGTCAATACAAAGTTATTATTAAATAAAATAAAATTTAAAAAATAAAAATAAAAAAAAGAATACAAGCCATTCTCCAATTGATAAATGATCAAAGGATATGAACAGACAATTTTTAGACCAAGAAAATTAAAACCATTTATAGTCATATGAAAAAATAATCTAAATCACTATTGATCAGAAAATGCACATTAAAATAACTCTTGAGGTACCATTTTACATCTTTGATATGGCTAAAATTACAGGAAAAGATAATGATAAATATTGGAGGGGGTGTGGGGAAAATGGAATACTAATATATTGTTTAAGAAGTTGTGAACTGACCCAACAATTGTGGAGAGCAACTTGGAACTATGCCCAAAAAGCTATCAAACTGTGCATACCCTTTGATCCAGCAGTGTCTCCACTGGGTCAGCACTACAAAAAGATCATTAAAAAGGGGGGAAAAAAACCTACAGGCACAAAATGTTAGTAGCAACCTTTTTTGTAGAGGCAAACAACTAGAAACTGAGTGGATGCCCATCATTTTGGAAATGGCTAAATAAGTTACAGTATATGAATATAATGAAATAGTATTGTTCTATAAGAAACTATCAGCATGATGATTTCAGAAAGGCCTGGAGAAATTTACATTAACTAATGCTGAGTAAAGTGAATAGAACCAAGAGAACATTATAGACAGTAACAAGATTAAGTGATGATCAACTGTGATAGACTTGGCTCTTTTTTTTTTTTTTTAATAACATTTTATTCACAGAACCCAGGCCAGGGTAATTTTTTACAACAGTATCCCTTGCACTCACTTCTGTTCCAATTTTTTCCTTCCCTTCCTCCACCCCCTCCCCAAGATGGCAAGCAGTCCTTTACATGTTAAATAGGTTACAGTATATCCTAGATACAATATATGTGTGCAGAACCAAACAGTTTTCTTGTTGCACAGGGAGAATTGGATTCAGAAGGTATAAATAACCCGGGAAAAAAAACAAAAATGCAAGCCGTTTATATTCATTTCCCAGTGTTCTTTCTTTGGGTGTAATTGCTTCTGTCCATCCTTGATCAATTGAAACTGAATTAGCTCTCTTTATCGAAGAGATGCACTTCCATTAGAATACATCCTCAAACAGTATTGTTGTTGAGGTATATAATGATCTCCTGGTTCTGCTCTTTTCACTTAGCATCAGTTCATGTAAGTCTCACCAGTCTTCTCTGTATTCATCCTGCTGGTCATTTCTTACAGAACAATAATCTTCCATAATGTTCATATACTACAATTTACTCAACCATTCTCCAATTGATGGGCATCCATTCACTTTCCAGCTTCTAGCCACTACAAACAGGGCTGCCACAAACTTTTTGGCACATACAGGTCCCTTTCCCTTCTTTAGTATGTCTTTGGGATATAAGCCCAGTAGAAACACTGCTGGATCAAAGGGTATGCACAGTTTGATCACTTTTGAGCATAGATCCAAATTGCTCTCCAGAATGGCTGGATGTGTTCACAATTCCACCAACAATGTATCAGTGTCTCTGTTTTCCCACATCCCCTCCAACATTCCGCATTATCTTTCTCTGTCATTCTAGCCAATCTGACAGGTGTGTAGTGGTATCTCAGAGTTGTCTTAATTTGCTTTTTCTCTGATCAATAATGATCTGGAGCATATTTCCATATGCCTATAAATAGTTTCAATTTCTTCATCTGAGAATTGTCTGTTCATATCCTTTGACCATTTATCAATTCGAGAATGGCTTGATTTCTTATAAATTAGAGTCAATTCTCTAAATATTTTGGAAATGAGGGCTTCATCAGAACCTTTGACTGTAAAAATGTTTTCCCAGTTTATTGTTTCCCTTCTAATCTTGTCTGCATTTGTTTTGTTTGTGCAAAAACTTTTCAATTTGATATAATCAAAATTTTCTATTTTGTGGTCAATAGTGATCTCTAGTTCTTCTTTGGTCATAAATTCCTCCCTCTTCCACAGGTCTGAGAGGTAAACTATCCTATGCTCTTCCAATTTATTTATAATCTCATTCTTTATGTCTAGGTCATGAACCCATTTTGACCTTATCTTGGTGTACGGTGTTAAGTGTGGGTCAATGCCTAGTTTCTGCCATACTAATTTCCAATTTTTCCAGCAATTTTTGTCAAATAATGTGTTCTTATCCCAAAAACTGGGATCTTTGGGTTTGTCAAACACTAGATTATTAAAGTTATTGACTGTTTTGTCCTTTGAACCTAACCTATTCCATTGATCAACTAGTCTATTTCTTAGCCAATACCAGATGGTTTTAGTAACTGCTGCTTTATAATATAATTTTAGATCTGCTATAGCTAGGCTACCTTCATTTGATTTTTTTTTTGCATTAATTCCCTTGAAATTCTTGACCTTTTGTTTTTCCATATGAACTTTGTTGTTATTTTTTCTAAGTCATCAAAATAGTTTTTTGGAGTCTGATTGGTATAGCAGTAAATGAATAGATTAGCTTAGGTAGTATTGTCATCTTTATTATATAATCCAAGAGCATTTAATATTTTTCCAGTTGGTTAGATCAGACTTAATTTGTGTGGAAAGTGTTTTGTAGTTTTGCTCATAAAGTTTCTGATTTTCCCTTGGCAGATAGATTCCTAAATATTTTATACAATCAGTAGTTACTTTAAATGGAATTTCTCTTTGTAACTCTAACTGTTGAGTTTTGTTACTGATATATAAGAATGCTGATGACTTATGGGGGTTTATTTTGTATCCTGCAACTTTGCTAAAGGTGTGGATTGTTTCTAATAATTTTTTAGTAGAGTCTCTGGAGTTCTCTAAGTATACCATCATATCATCAGCAAAGAGTGATAATTTGGTTTCCTCGTTGCCTATTCTTATTCCTTTAATCTCTTTCTCAATTCTTATTGCCAAAGCTAGCATTTCTAATACAATATTAAATAGTAACAGTGATAGTGGGCAACCTTGTTTCACTCCTGATCTTATTGGGAATAGTTGCAGTTTATCCCCGTTACATATGATGCTTACTGCTGGTTTTAAATAGATGCTACTGATTATTTTAAGGAAAAGTGACTTGGCTCTTTTCAACATAAGGTGATTCAGGCCACTTCCAATTGACTTGTGATGGAGAGAGCCATCTGTACCCAGAAAGAGGAATATGGGGACTGAATATAATATGTTCATCTTTTTTATTGCTGTTGTTGTTTATTTGTTTTTTTCCTTATTTTTCACCTTTGATCTGATATTTCTTGTGCAGCATGATAAATGTAGAAATATGTTTAGAAGAATTGCATACATTTAACCTATATTGGATTAATTGCTGTATAGGAAAAATAGGAGGTGGGGAGGTGTAGAGGGCCACAGATAGTAGAGAACCACGGGAGAGGTATACGATCCTTTAGTCCAGTAAAAGGAACCTTGCTGACATGTTTGGTTTGGCTCCCCACCCCCACTGGGGGCATCTTGGCCTTCCTGAGAAATCGAGGGCATGACAACTTGTTTTGTAATTAAAGCAGAGTTATACTAAAGTGGCAAGGAAATATCTATACACAATAGCAAGTTGCTTATCTGGTCCTGCATGTGTAGTATTCTATATTTAGTGCATGTAAATGTGCTATAGCTATATAAGTGTATTAGGATATATGAGGCTGAGAAAATTTTGAATAAACAGACTCTGTTTAACTATCTTTGTGAGTTCCATACCTTCACTCCCCATCTATGATCAGGATTTGGGAAGATACTGAAATCCTCTAATGAGCAGGTCTGGACAGGGAGAGAGGGAGAAAAATTTGGAACACAACATTTTTCAAGAGGAAATGTTGAAAAACTATATTTGCATGTATTAAAAAACTATTATAATTAAACATAGAATAAATAAAGGTCATTAAATAGGGAAAGCATCATATGCTATTTAGCTTCAAATTCACAAAACAATTGTGAACCCAGAACTCTTGTTACATAGTGACTTATACCACAGAACAATTGAATTTGACCTGGACTATTTTCACATGGGTTAGGAAGGTTGCATGATTCCTTTAAAAAATTCTATTCTATTTAAAGAGATTCTATGTGGTATTCCCATATTTTACATTTTTTATTTCTAACTGATATTTCAGAAATTTATTTGCTTAAGATATAATGTATCAATATGATATATTTGTTATAAAAATAACTCATTTTATTTACTTGGGGCCAATTGTAAATGGATTGTGAATCTCTGATTATGTCTATAAGAATATGTCTATAAGAAAATGTTTCTAATCTGTGAAGATCCTCTCTAATGAATTAAAGAGAAGCACTGAGACTACAGAAATACCCTTTAGATTTCAAGGAGACAAAATCCTGGGTGTTCCCATGGCAAGAGACAAAACAAATACAAAGAATTGAATTGCGTATCACCAAGAAGTGTGGCTATGCAATACACAAGAATTTTGCTTTCTTAGTTGTGAAAAACTGAGCAATTACAGTATCACTTTTAACAGACTGCAAAAGCAGAGCAAAGCATGCTTTTTATCATTTACCAAACATTACTGGATCCATTCCTATCCATAGCTTCTACTCTTCTCATTCTCCACTGTGAAATTCTGCCTATTAAAATTGTATTTTATTTGCTTTTTCCAGACTCTTCAAGAAAGAATCCTTCAAATTTTGTTCTCATTATCCATGCCTCAAACTGCATTCAATTAAAAGACTGTTTTTAAAAGCAGAGAAACAACAAGAGGGGAAGGAGGTAGAAAAACTCAAAAGACACTAGCACAGTGATGTGAAGCACTGAAAGGAGCTCCCTGCAACAAAGAAATGTAGTAGCTAAAACTTATCTTTGTATTCTAAAAACAACAAACCAAAAGAGACTTAAAACTTCAATTATCTTCCTCTTTTTCACAGATCATAATCATCATGCACAACTGAACTGACACCTAAATTAGGAATATGAATCTTTCTGATGGTGAACATAATTTGTATCATTGTAGAATGACTATTTTTCTTCCTAATATAATAAATGAAAGTCCAAGAAGTTCTGAATTTTAGCTGAAACTATTCCTTACTCTTTTTAAGATTCTTGTTAATTCATAGATGAAGAAGACACACTAGTTACACAATGAATTATAACTAACAGAGAAAAGGATTTCTTATCAGGGTGAGAATTATAACTTTATAAATAAACCTTTAAAATTGGACTTTAATAATAACATTTTAGGATATTTCATTTGTGTGAATTAACCAGGTATGGCATAGTTAACTACCTGTCATACCCCTATAAAAATGATGTATGCCCATTTTACAATTTCCCATTGCTTTTATATGTTTATGGAAAACTAGCTGCCATGATTTTCCATAATCCAGGCTTTTTTGAATTTGGAATAAAAGCCAATACACAACACTTTATAAATTTATGGCTTTTATCAAGTGCTTTCAGTTAATATTTTTAATACAACTTCTCATTTTGGAAGATAGCAATATAGAAAAAAACAACAACAGAGGGAATTACATTATGCAGTGTATTGTTCAAAGATACAAAATATTTATGTGAATTATCATTTGTTTTCCAGATGAGGAAATGACATCAGATTATTCTGGAGGAAATATAAATTGCCTAAAGAGACTGTTTTCTTTGCTTTTCCAACACATGGGACTCTGGGGAATTGTCCAATTCATCTGTCTCTTCAATTTCTTCACAAGAGTATAAAAGCAACTAAAAGATTGTTCTCCTCTTTTTTATATCCTTTTCCCCAGATCCCTTTTCTTAGGTAGCAGCAGGTTGGACATAAAAAAAAATAGAATTGGGGAGGATATTAAATTCAATGTAGGGCAATATTGATTACTCAAATAATGTTGATAAGATGTTCCTACAACAGATTTCATAATTGAGGGGAAAATATAAATAGTCTCTACCAAGTACTGATATTAAGAATTTAAGACAAGAAAGTCTTATTTTTAAAGAAGTTAATGGAGGTCTAAGAATCTGATACTCTCTAACTGGGGTTATATGAGTTCACTATAAAAAAAGTTAGGTTAAAAATAAGACATTTTTAAGGGATTCAGCATCTTTGAACTAAAATAACATTAATTTTGTTAAATAGTGTGGAAATAATGTTATTATTAATATCAGAGAACCAGGATTCAAATTCTAACTTTGAGACACTAGGCAAGTCACTTAATGTTCTGTATCAAAGTTCCCTCAACCACAAATTCAGGATGTTAGAGTAAATATATATCTATATCTATATCTATATATATATATATATATATCTATATATATATATATATATATATATAGATAGATATATATATATACCTTTTACAAAAATATTATTTTGGTAACCATAAAAATATTAAATAACTACAAATGAAGGATTTGCTCTTTAATTTCATAAGCACAAATCTTGTTTCCTTCATAAGAATTTTAGACTAATAAATGTTGGATAAGTTGTTGAAAAGTCCTCCAATTTTGTCTCTACTGGAATGCCTCATATAATGATTTATACAAATAGAATGCTTATCAAATATTAGATAAGAAATGAAAATCAATATAGGGCTAAAGGCAAATTAGAAAATGTGTATTCTGCTCCCATTTTTAATTATCCAAAGTAACAGTCAGTATAAGTCAGAGACAACACTTGAACCTAGAACTTTTTGTCATCAAGGATGGCTTTCTGCTATGCCATGCTGCATATCAGACATATAATTATTATTGTTTGATTGATATAGGAGAGGAAAGTGTTTCAGCTAACCTCAATTCCAATTCAGAACAATGTTAAATCTAAATTCTTGATGCTCCCCAAACCCTTCATCCAATTTCCCATTTGCTCATGACAATCATACCGTATATGAATAACACTATGTGATGGGACAGCTGTACAGAGCAAGAATAGAGCAGGAGAAAGCTTGCTCTATACCTGACTGCATTTTAATTGCCTTCATTTACTGTTCCAATCTTTGGAGTTTTAAGTAGAAAGGGGATTTCAAAGTCTCTTAGCATATATGAATTAGGAAATCTGTGCCAACAGGTATAAGAGGTAGGATGTATGGTTTCACTATAATCATTAAAGCAGATTGTTCAGCTTGATGGGTGACTTTAGTTTCTGGTTTATTTCATGCTATGTAGAATCTATAATTTATTTCATTGTAGCATTTCAATGACAGTTTTCCTGAAGAATAACCATAACAATGTAAGAAATATTAAAATGGTCTTTTTAGGCAGAGACATGTGTTGTTGTTTTTGGTGAAGTTTTTTGTTTGTTTATTCTTCCGTAGGGAAATAATGCAGGGTTTCAGTTTGAGCAATTCTTTTATATTGCCTCTAATTTTCCTTTAAAAACAATTTTATAGGGATTATAATTGTCCCCAGTTCTTATATGTTATCTTTCCTTAACCATCACCCCTTCCCACAACTCCCAACATGTACATATATCTTTATATAAAATGTACATGTATGTATATAAGTATATTTCTTTATACATATGCATATGTATATATAAAAATGCAGCATGATCTTGAAGCTCAAAGTAAGTGGCTATTGTTTCTCTGAGCAGTAAGAGGCAGTCAAACTAATCTATGATGCAGAAAAAAAATTTCCTTGTAATATTTTCACCTGTTTTCAGTGCCATCATTAAATGACACAAATCCCAGAAGCAGAGGTTACTTTCATATTCAAGTCCTCCAGATCCAGATCCAACATATTTTCTACTTTACCAGGCTACTCATTGCTACTTGCAAACATTCTCTGACTACTCCACCACCAGCACAAAAACAACCCCATAGGACTACTTTCTTTCTTCATGTAAATGTACTTCAGAGAACTGAATGAGTTTATGATAAGTTTGGCAAAATCATTAAGGAATAAAGGAAACTTTCAAAAGGGTAGCAACAGAAAATGTATGAATGCATTTAACTGATGAAATATCATCATTAATAATAATACAGAGGAACGTTTTGAAGAGATATTGACCAAAATCCTTATTTCATGATGGGTTTCTCCTAAAGTACATTTAAAATGTGATGTGCTTGAAATAATATTTTGAATTTTAGAAATGAATAATGTGTCGTTTTCCTTAGTTATTAGTTATGAATAAATTATAATTTTGTATGAAGATAAATATAGATATACTTGCATCTATATCTATATAGCTAAAATTCTTGCCCTATTTTCTAATGAAGCTTTTTAAAAACTAAAAATACTAATTTATTAAAATTTCTTTTTAAATAGTTTTATTGAATTTCTAACAAAGATGTAAATACAATGAAATCTGTATGCAAAAGTATAATATATTTGAAATGAAGGGTTTCATTTGCTAATAGTCAACATCCTTCAATTATTGTTAAAGAGAGGTATTATAGAGATATAGATGGACATTTTCACTAAAAGGTATATGTAGCTAAACAGAATAAGGTGAATTGGAGGTTTTTCAATAATGCAGTTAAGTTTTTTTTTTAATCAAAGTATTTTAAAGCTGCAAGAGATGATTGATATTGTAAAAGGCAATTCATTGTCTTTATAAATGAGGAACTAGTTCTAGAGAGATTAAGCAATTTAAATAAAATCATACAATTCTTTATTGGCAAGAATAATAAAACTTTCAAATTTTTCTTTTTCACAATCCAGTTCTTTTACTGATAGAGTTTAGCTATGGATGTAGGGTAAGCAAAACAAATAAACCCAAAAAATTATTTTGAAAATAAAAAAATGTATTTTAATTAGTCAAACTAATGAGAAATACATAACACATATCTATTTAAATTTGTGTTGTCCAATTGTTGTTATTCATGTTTTTTTTTCCTAAAATAGATTAGGAAGTAGTATATGCAAAGGATATTTGGGTGTATATATTGTCACTGTACATATTTGATATGCATACAAAGGATATCTGATAAAGTTCAGGAAACTTGGGTTCAAGTTTCTATCCTTTATCTTTAGTGGAATTTGCATTCTTAATTTGAAGGTACCAGATCCAATAAACTGTGTGTTCATGCCTAATTTTTTCTAATATTACTTAGTCTAATTGAATTTCATTTTTGTAAAGAGCTGGAACTATTACAGAAGGCCGGGACTCTGAAAAGGTGTACTTGAATCTAAGACAGCAGAGCACTTAAGGCAAATTACCTGCTCAATGTGAGATAATGGTTCTAAAAACATTTACTTAGATGATATGGTGATGTGCTGGCTCTCCTCACAATTGGCACTTGCTAAATGTGTTGTGGTGAGGTAATCAGGAAGGATTGGAGGGGTAAGGGAGAGAGTCAGAGTCACTCTGCCTCAGCGGTTCAGCCTGGAAGACTTCAGGCTCCAGACTCCAAAATCCAGGATTCATCTTTGATGAACATGTGACAGCTTGCCTGCCTCTTTCACTTCTCCTCCTAAAGAAGAAGGACTTTGACTGATCCTGATTCTGACTGATCCTGAGGTCCTCCAGAGAACTAGCACGGACATTATACACTTTGTTTGTGAAAAAAGGGAGTCAAAGATCTGAGTCATCTATAATGTCCCTTCCATTTCAAATCCAAATGCTATAACATTGTCACACTCTCAATTGTACCAAATTCTAATACAAATTTTCCTACTTTGGCTCCTAGCACTAACTAGATTATACATTTCTTGAGTGTATTCTCTCTATAAAGTCTATGTTTGCATCTATAGCATCTAACAAATAATCTTGTATCATGTAGGTACTTAGTTACTGTTTAACTGAAATTATAATCTTTGGATGGAATTATTTTAAATATTTTCACTCATTTCACTCAAATATTTCATATAGATTTTCACACATATCTGTTTTAATGGGTGCAATATACACAAAATTAGTTTAGGCTAATTGTTAGTTTGGTTGTGCTTTCCATTAAAAAGGTATTAAAACAGGGCTCTCTTCAACAATGAGATAATTCAAACCAGTTCCAATTGTTCAGTGATGAAGAAAGCCAAATACTCCCAGAGAGGCCTGTGGGAACTGAGTGTGGACCACAACATAGCATTTTCACGCTTTCTGTTGATGTTTGCTTGCATTTTGCAAATAGAATATTTTATATTTTCTTTTTGGGTTTTTTTCTTTCTTTCTAGATCCGATTTTTCTTGTGCAGCAAGATAACTGTATAAATATGTATACATATATTGGATTTAACATGTATTTAAACATATTTAACATTTATTGCACTACCTGTCATCTAGAAGAGGGTATACGGTAGAAGGGAAAAAATGGAACAGAAAGTTTTGCAAGGGTCAATGTTGAAAAATTATATATGCATATGTTTTGTAAATAAAAAGCTTTTTAAAAAAAGTATTAGATTGTCCATTCTTGCAAGGAGGGTCTGGGACAGCTAGGTGCACAGTGGATAGAGCACCAGCCCTGAAGTCAGGAGGACCTGAGTTCAAATGTGGTCTCAGATACTTAGTAGTTCCTAGTTGTGTGATTCTGGGAAAGCCACTTAACCTCAGTTAAAAAAAAAAGGAATTAAAATTCAGATTTTCTGGTCTTGAATAATTAAAAATAGCCAGGAGAAATTTCTTTTGGTTCTGAGGCTTGACCAACTCAGAAACTAGGGAATTGCACTCTACTAAATGCATGGGGAATCCCTATTAAATATCATTCTCCTACTATGGCAAAGTATATTTACTTTTATTCATTATGAGATTTTTTTTTAGGAGCGTTTCATTTCTTCCCAACATCAACTCTGAGGAGCCAAACCTGCCAGGTCAGGCCTCAACTAAAGACATATTTTCTACCTTCTTGGCTTTCATTTCTCTTTCAGAAGCAATAAAAAGAAATTTAGTTTAAAATCTAAGTTGAAATTCAGAGCCAACAAGAGAAAATGCCAAATTCATTACTTGTGAATGATGAAAATTTGTTTCAGGGTCATTCAGTATTTTGATACTTTGATGAATTAAGGCTATAATGGAAAAGAATATTCCCAACAATGGAGCAGATTATAACCCAATTTATGATTTCTTATTCTGTGCAACATTATCTGTGATCTCATATATTTAATAAATCTTATATGATTTTAACAGATATATGGAGAAGTGATTTGAAAAAAAAGCTTCTATTTTTATTGAATCAAATGAATTTTCATTGCCAACAAATAATTGAAACAGTGAAAGAATTTCTCTTTTTTCCCCATCTTACAACTGAGTACTTATTGCAATGTTGTTGTAGTTTTTCTGGCACTTTCATTCTTAAATGTTTTGGAAGGATCTGACATAACTGGAAATATCATCAATATTTCTAGTAACTCACTTCCCCTCAATTGTTTATGACTATTTTATAAAATGATGTACCTTTAATCTCTATCTATACTTTTCCATAAAATTTTGCAAATCAGTTTTTTTATTCTAAGCCAATATTTTTTACTTGACTGTTAGTTTTCTACTTTCATAGAATAAAGATTCTGGAAGTCTGAATTTTCCTTTTACTTCTTTATCAAGAAGGCATTTTGTACATAGAAATAGGTAATTCTCATAAGGATTTTGTATAGATGGGATAGATAGATAAATAGATGGATAGATTTAGATATTTATATATGTGCTTATGTATATGTATATGTATATGTCCTTAATACAGGACAATTTCACTCTCCTCATGCTGCTTATTATTAACCATCATTTTATATTTCATATGAAGAAACACCATTATTATTAAGTACAAAATGTTTACTATAGCATTCCTAATAAATTTCCAAAATTTTGTTGTTTTTTCCGCGTTTTCAATCTTTTGTCAGGTCATCTCCTCCATTGTTTAATACTCTTTTATGAGATGTCATACCTTTAATCTTAAACTGTTTCCTTTCACAAGATTTTACAAATAGATTTATATTCTATCAATATCTTTCTATTATCTTCACTTGAAAAACAATTGAGATTTTCACTAAAGGAATGAGAGTTTGTGCTTAAGACCACCTCTGTTTCATCATCTCAAAGCAGCTAGAAATATGTTAAATAAACCAAAAGTGTAACAGTTTAATAGGCAAAAAGAAAATACCTGTGTGTGGTATTGGAGAAGAAACCAGAAAATCCACAAAATAACTAAATTTTCTAATATAATAAAACTGACTACAGAATAAAGGCGATTCAAAGAGGAAAACTTAAGGATAGAATAATCCCGAAACAGTTCTAATTAGAACACCAGAAAATATTATGAAATGATTGCTTGAATCTCAAGATTGTTTGGGATTTGTAATAAAACATTGTTGTAATAAAGAATAAAATTAGAAATTGATGATAAAATCAAAATTAAAATAAAGAACCTAGGAAGGAAGTTGGAAACCTAAGTCGAGTAATGAATGATGAATGTGACACTTTCCAACAATGAGATGATTAATGCCAGCTTTGATGATCTTGTGATAGAGAGAGGACTGTGGGAAATAACTGAATGTGGATCACAACATGACATTCTTGCTCCTTTTGTTGTTGTTCTCGTGCATTTTGCTTTCTTACTCATTTTCTTTCCTTTTTGATTGGATTTTTCTTGTGCAGCAAGATAATTGAATAATTACATTTATACATATTAGATTTAACATATATTTTAACATGTATAGTATATATTGGATTGCTTGCCATCTAAGGGAGGAAGGGAAGAAAGGGAAAATCTGAAACAAGGCAACCCAAGGTTGATATTGCAAAATTATCCCTGCATATTTGTTTGTTTGTTTTTGTTAAGGCAATTGGGGGTAAGTGGCTTGCCCAGGGTCCCACAGGAAGGAAATATTAAATGTCAGAGGCTAGATTTGAACTCAGTTCCTCCTCACTTCAGGGCTGGTGCTCTACCCACCACACCAACTAGCTGTTCCCATGCAAATGTTTTAAAAATAAAAAAGCTTTAAAAAATAAAATAAAATAAAATTAGCATGCCACAGACAAAGTTCATTCAAATGACATGGATATCTCATGAACTTCAGGCCCCTCTTATTGTGCAAGTATAGAGGAAATATGACAACAGGATTAGAAATAAAATAATATAAGGAGAGTATTAGCTAAAGTGGAGAGGGAGAGGAATGTCAGAGCCAGAATGCAAAGTTGTAATTTTTTTTCTACAGAAAAAAATGGTGTAGGTAATTACAGAACTGATTGCACAAGAGCAGCAGCACCACCATTTAAAAAAAAAAAAAAAGCAATAAGAACAATAATAGAAATAATGAGGCATGACTCTTAATTTCCACTCTGTAATAATGTAGGTGTAGTCAGGGAAGAAATAAAGAAAAAAAAGAGAGAATCAGGTTACATTAAGTATAATATGATATCCATGTGTATCTACATATCTTTGTAGAAGATATTTTTGAAGGAAAAGAAAAAAGAAAGAGACTAAAGACAACAGTCATATATATTATATATCTATATGTCTATATTTCCTTCTTGCCCTGTTTCTCTAAAAGTGGATGATTTAAGAAGTCCAAGTATTTCCATATTTTTCTAAATCCACCACCATATTATTTCCTATACCATAGCAATATTTCAATTTAATAATTTCTAGTTATTTTAGAGCCTAAAATAATATGACTATGATATATATGAATAAACACACATATGTATGTGTTTCCCTACTTTTTGGATTAAATCTATTTTACCTTTAACGTTGTCTGAGATCATAATGTGCCAAAGTTCTCTTTTAATGTCATGACCCAGTTTCTCCAATTGTCCTATTTAGTTATTCTGCCTCAGGTTATAACCTTTCCCTCTTAATGTTTGAAGAGATAAAGGTCTACCTCAGTTGCTTTGCCCCAAAACCTCAGGCTATAATCATTCCCTCTTAAATGGTTGACAACCCAGCATTTAAGGCTAATTATCTATTGGACAATAACTCTATTAGCATGTTTGGAATTTCTCTTCTCACAATAAATGCAAGCTCAATGCTTGGTTACAAGAATTGTAGGAGTGATTAGGGGGTGGAGAGACACTAGCCAGAGTCACTTTGGAGGAGCACTAGAAGGGAGGTTGGTGGAGAGCTTGTGTCAGTTTTGTCCATCCCCTTCACTTCTTCCCCTAAAGACCAAGGACTTTTGCTTATCCTCACTCATGCTGATTCTGAGACCTTCAGGGAGGTTCTAACCTAGACTTCATGGGAAAGGACTTATTTAACTTTTCATTTACACATCAACATTCATAACTACATTAGCAGAGATAAACTTAGAAAATTAGCCATTTGTCATTTCTAAATGTCAGATTTTAGAGGAATGAAGTAGAGTGTGTGTGTGTGTGGTGTGTGTGTGTGTGTGTGTGTGTGTGTGTTTGTGTGTGTGTGTGTGTGTGTGTACGAGCACACACTCAAAAGTTCTTAATCTTTTGCCTGGCAAGATTTGATATAAATGTGGTAGATCTCAGTGGATTACCTATGCAGCTGCTGGTAACACTCAAATGGAATGAAGAGATGCCCTAAACAGATTTTGCTTTTGATTTGACTTCATAATTTTGCCTTAAGCTCTCCCAAATATAAATATATGATGGAAATTTTCAGGACTCTATATATGAAATGCACCCATGAATATTTTTGAGATTTCCAGTATAGGAAATATATTTTATAAAGTAATGCTTCTCATTTGTGCACAAAAATGTAAAAAGAATGTGGAGAATATTTGGAATTGATAAATTCAGTCAATACAATCATCACACAGTTAAGTCAGGCAAGTACAATTTTCAAAAAATTCTCTTTTCTTCTGATGGTTCATTTGACATCAGCACAAAGTAGTACTTCCCTCTGTTATCTAGAAATTATTCTTATTAACTTATTCATGGAATTATCTGCTAATGATCTGGCATTGTTGTAGTAAGTAAATAAGAAGGAGAATCAGAGGAAATAGATAGTACTAAAACTTTTAACATGTTATGTTATCCAAAAGTACTTTTGTTATCTTATGTTATTCCATTGTTTCCTCGTTTTTTTTTGATAGCGCCTTCAGAAGTCTTACTTTCTAGAAATTTTACTATGTTGAAGGAATTTTCCTGGCTATTTTTGGAAATTGTTAAATGAAAACCCAGCTATTTTTAAGTTATTAGAAATCTTTTTTAGATATTTTCCATATAGGTAATAATCTAGCCATAGCACCACATAGAAAACTTTGAAGGTTACAATAATAAGTCAATGTTTGACCCAAAAGTATTGGCTGAAAATAATGCTCCCTTATAAACTAAATCACACCATAGTAAGCTACAAAATGCAAAGTTGTCAATTAAAATAAATTTGAAGCAATTACATGGTATATATTCAAATATCACCTTTCATAGTCCATTGACATTCACAAATTCCAACCCCAGAACACATACACACATATATATTCACATATGAATATATATGCACATATATGATATATAAATAAATATACATACATGTTTGTATATATATAGTTTTGTTCCTATCGCTTGTTTATATTTAACAATTACTTTCACAAATACTTCTACAACTCCACCTAATTATCTCATTCCTCATCACAAAATAAAATTCTTCATTACTATCTCATTACAAAGTAAAATAAACGATATTAGGACCCCTTTTGACAGAATAGGAATATCCTACATCTGTATTTACCACCTTTCCATTGAAATGAGATATGTATGTCTGTTTGTTATATGGGGGGCGGACATTTCCATCAATAAGAATCTGTAAATAGTCAACAAATACTCACAATTTATTAAGCCTTTACCTTTTAGACATTATGCTAAATTCTAGGAATGCAAATATAAGCAGAAAAACAGAATTTATGTTCTAATGGAAGAATATAACATGTAAAAGTTGAAAAGTTTTCAGGGCAACTAGAGAGGAAAAAAGTACATGGTGGAGAAAATATACATGATGAAGAGGAAAAGGATTTAGCTGGCCTGGCCAACCTATTTAAAAGGAGGTTTTGAGAAGCTATCCATTGGTGGAAAAGAACAATGGAATGGAAAGTACTTGAAATATGTGCATTTTAGGGCCAGAGCTAGCTTTCAAAATGAACAGATTTCTAGGAAATGGTAAAGGATACCTGTACTTCTTTGCATCTAGGTTATTTTATTTAGGATTTGTTTATAGCTCCAAGGTTTTTGTCTCAGAAATAGCAATAGCAGAAGCTAAAACAGATGAGACTAACTCAAAATATTCCAATAATTCAGTATTCGGCCTATATTACTTCCCTTTGTTTTTAAACTGTTTTATTTCTAAGTTCTCACTTCTCTTCCTTATCCTCACCCTTAATTTAGAAACCACAATTAAGAATTAAGAAATTAAGTTTACCACCTGTGAAATAACATAAAACAGTTCCAAATAAGTCAAATTGTGGCAAAAATAAAACATAGATCTCTCACCCTAATGAAAATAAAAACACTCAAGTAAAATTAAATTCAGAGAGAGAGAGAGAGAGAGAGAGAGAGAGAGAGAGAGAGAGAGAGAGAATGCTTCAGTCTGTATTCAGATACATCAGTTCCTTCTCTGAAGTATGGATACGATTTTTCATCATAAAACCTTTGAGTAGTCATAGATGATTATACTATTGGGAACAGCAAAATAGCAAAGTCATTTACTGCTGGTCATCCCAGAACATTGCTATTACTGTGTAATACACACAGTACATTTCACTTTGCTTGAGTTCATGGAGGATTTTCCAGTTTTGTGTTATTTTTTTTTTCTTTCTGAGAGCATCCTGCTCATCATTTCCCCTATGCCTTCATTTTGGCATTCTTTTTGTTTAAATTACTATAGTCATTGTACACATTATTCCTCAGGTTCTGCTTATTTTGTTCACATCAGCATACAAGTTATCTCATATATCTATGAATACTTCATATATATACCAGTTCTAAAAATATTTCATTATATTCATGCACCAAAGTTTTTAGCAATTTCATAATTTACGGGTAATCACCTGGTTTCAATTTGTTTGCTCCCATAAAAAGTGATCCTATGAATACTTTTTATAAAGAGTTTTTCATTTTATTTTTTAATTCCTTTAAAGAAAATGATCATCAGGATCATATCTTGGTGATAGCTTCTATTTTTTTTTTTAATCTTAGTATTTAAACCAAGAGATCTTAATGAACATATAATATAATGTTCCCTTTTTCTAGAAAAGCAACCTGAGGCTTGCACTTCATGGATTTTTTCCTTATCATTCAAGTAATAAATCATAAGACCAAGATTCAAATTGAGGTCTTCTATTTCTAAATTCATTTTGTTTTTTTTTTCTCCCTCTACTCTTCTTATGATTGTGAAAGTACTTTTGCAGCTGAAATAGAATGTGATATTATAGTGGGGGATAGGAGGGTAAAGGAATGGACACAGTGACCTTTCCAAATAGTAGTAAAAATGCCAATGCCCTAACATTTAGTTTTCAGGACTTTCAAAATGGCCTATGGTCAGTAAAATTAATCAGTTTTGCACTTATGCTGATTTTTATAACATTTATATAGGTACAGCACAATATATAAAAGAACTTTAACAAGTGTTTGGTTAATTTCACACAAAATTGTCTTTGCCTACATAGTTGATTATAAACATAGGTCAAAATTATCAGCTAATGACTAGATATATAACATCCAATTTGACTAGTTCATATAGATTTCTATATAGCTTCAATATATATATATATATGAATTACATATCAATCAATTAACATTTATTGTATCTACTATATTCCAGCACTGTTATGGAATAGATAATTTGTGTATAGATATATAAACAGTATATACGAAATGCACGTATGTTATATATTCGTATAAATCTGTGTATATATAATGTATATCTACCCATATGTACGTAAAATATGCATTATTTATTCCATAAGTGAATTAAACTTGCATTTTTATTTATTTATTTATTTATTTTAGTATGGGGAATTAAGCAAGAGGAAATCCCCAATACAAAATCTGCAATTATACAACTCAAAAGTTAACTAATTGTCTGGTTTATCAAGTGACTTCATTAGAAACATTAAATTACTGTTAAATATTTGATTTGAATTCAAGTTTTAAGTCTTAAATTAATTCTTTATTGATTATGAAACAACCTTCTCTAATACAAAATATAATTCCTTACAGAAAAAAACACTTTTAAGCTGTGTCTTGGATTTGGATTATTTGGGTAATTTCACAATTTCATTAAGTGAAGAAACTTTCTATAATGTAAATCATTTAAACTGAGATTCAGGAGTTGCAGGGTTTTTTTGTTTTGTTTTTTTTTCCTAGTTCTAAGATAACAAATCTTTACATTCTTTTTTAATAGACATTCATTCATTTGATCTTTCTAAGACCAATATGAAATATATTATTCCCATTTTATAAATGGTGCAAAGAGCTCCAGGGAATGATAACACTAAAATCCAAAGATAACAAATGTTAGAGCAAGGACTAGAATCTGAATTTCTTTTTAATTGTATCAGTTGATACCTTGCTAAGCTATGACATCATTAACCCCTCTGGCCCTCAATTTCTTTATCTTTTAAATGAGGATATTTTTACCTTCCTGGTACTTGTGAAGGTGGAAAGAGATAATTTATGTAAAAGGATATGAAAATGATGAACTGCCATATAGCTGTCATAGTCATTGTAGTATGACCTTTCAAGAAAAGCCTCTTTGGATATAAATATATTGATTTATTTTTCAAGCTAGATGATGATTTTCTTTTCTTAAAAATTAACTATGCTTGATTCTGCAGTCATTTAACCATACAACTGATCATATTTATGTGTTATGTTGGATTTGAAATAGTATAATGTTATAAAATACTATTATGTTGAAAACAAAACAAATTCAAAAAATGGCTTTCTTCACCCTGAGCTGTGGTCTTTCTATACTTCTCAAACTGCCACAGGCATGAGTTTAACAATCAGTGCTGCACCTGAGCCTTTTTTTTAATCCATGATACAAAACTGGTGTCTATTAAAGCACACAAGAGCCAACTTGCCCACAAAAGTGGGCAGATGTGCCTTGAAGTGGCACTTGTACATAAGCCTTTGCTTTTATGTAATTCATCTTAGTATGTGCCAAGTGCTATCTGATTTCCTTGAGTAACAATGGGACACATATTTCTGTGTTTCAAGCTTAAGATAAAGACACTAATAAGTGAAATATTTGTAATTGTGATTAATTTTCATTGACATTGTTACGAGGCAACTCACAGCCAAATGAAATTTGTCCTGCATGCTGATTGTTTTCATTCTTTGAGGTTATGTTGTGAACTTCTGTTTATCTGACAGTGAGATCAATTATTATTTTCCTGTATAAAGTAAGGGCCTTGTCTATTGTTGTCTCCCTCTTAGAGATCCTCTTGGGAGATACACCAGCTGTGAAACAGATGAACAAATTAGAAAATGCTTGTAATTAGGAGTTAAGTCTGGTTGAATTTTTTTTTTTCCTTTAAGGACAAAGTTAGTTTTTCAATAACAGGATACCAAGAGGCTAAATTGTATGTCAAAATGAATATTTGATAAACATTTATAAATGAGATTTTGTCATATTTAAAGAATATTTTAGTTTCATGGATGTCATGTGAATGAATATGAGGGAATCACTCCATGGAAGCAATTCCTTGTACACCTGTAGATAAATTTCCCTCTGGGAAGAAGAACATTTCTGAGGTTTGGAATCCATCCAAAGGATCAAGCACAGATGTTAGAGTACACATTGGTAACAGCTGATGCTAACACATGTCTGATTTAGGAAAAAAAAAAAAAACATAGAGTAGGACTGCAGTCTTGCAAGTAGAATTGGCAAGCATGCCTAAGCAGAGGGAGAGGAAAACTGACTACCTCCAGGATTCAACTATTCCATAAAGTCTTTGCAAGTTATCATCATCTAAATTTCCCATCTCTTTCTGAATTAAAATACTTTTAATTTCATGAGGAAGATAAGACATAGTAGACACAGATCTAGCCTCTGTGTCAAGAAGAACTAGATTTGAATTATGTCATTGATATTACTCTATGATCCTGTGTAAATCATTTAATTTCTTCATATATGCAGAACTTTTCTAAGACTATAAATTATAAAGAACTTTCTGGTCTCCATTGAACTATAAAATTTCTACACTGGTAGTTCGCCTTTCCAATGAAATTCTACTTCTTGTCCAAAAAATATTATATATATGTATACGTGTGTACATATAATTCTATCGTTATAAAAATTCTTAAGAATTGCTTTGTTTTTATAAGCCATGGAAATCATAGTTTAGCCTTCATGATCTCTTACCTGGACTTTATTATTAGTTATCTAACTAATCTCCCTGACACCAGTCTTTCCCCTCTACAATTCATATTTCACAAAGATGCCAAAATTATGCTCTTAATTTGTCACTTCCACATAATAATTTCCTGGTCACTTCTATAGCTCCATAATGTTGGTACTGTCCTCACCTTTCCTCTCTTGCTATTATCCTCAGAGATCTCAATGATGAAATGGATGATCCTTCTAACATCTTATTCTCTCAATTCCTTGAATGCTTTCTCTTTTATGATCTATATCTTTTCCCATAACTTTTCACCAGGGTTTTCAAGTTTTGGATCTCACTATTTTCCCCAAATTCCCAAATCTAGAACTCTTAGCATTCCTTTTTCTGCCCATCATTGCATTTATCTCTCTCTCTGAATTCCTCATTTCTTCTCTACTTCATTTGGTCATGATGGCCTTCAGTCTCTTAAGTCATCCACATTTTGTCATTCTGTCAATCCTATTTTGGTCTCTATCTCCTACTGACATGAATAACAGCTAAAAATCATATCTTCTTTATTATTGCCTTCTTTCACCCTTTCCTTAATTTGACTACTACTCTGTTGATTGTGTGTAGCAGTCAAAAAAAAATTATGCAGTGCTCAAGTTACAAAATCTGTGTTCATATCCTAATAGTATCATGTAAAGTCATTTAATCCCTTTGGGTTTCAGTTTCTTCATCTATAAAATAATGAATGGATATAGGTAAAATCACCTCCAAAATCCTCACATTCTAAGTTGAATTCCTTTAACTCTAGAATACTTGCAAAATCATGCTGATCTGTTACACTATAATCTACCAGTTTATAATGTGACTTCAACTAATTTTTTATTGTTATTTGGTGAAATTTCTATTAATTTCTTGTTCTTGCTATATTCTTTACATCAGTTCTTCTAAAGTTTTGCTTTTGCTTTCAATTTCACCCCTATTTTCACTCAATCTCAGTATTTGACCTTTTATATTTAATTTAATTATTTTAAACATCTTACATGAATTTCCTCATCATTCCTCCTCTATCCTTAATTTCTCAATGTCTGCATTCTATTTCTCCTTCATCCCACTTTGTAGATACATCCAGTCCAATTTTCATTTGGCCAAACTAACCATTTCTACTTATTATCTTGAAAATATTTCCAGACAACTCATGTGAACATGTCAAGTATCTTTAATACTTCCTCTCCTGCTGGATTCATTGACTAATGATCTATATCTATATCTATAATATATATGCACACATGTATGCATGTGTTTATATGTACACATATACATATATGTTATATATACATGTATGTGTGTATATGTGCACATAAACACGCATACATATACTCCAGCATAAACTAGCATAACAAAAATAAATAAATAAATTCCTTTGGTCCTATTCTCTTATGCTATTATTCTATTTCTCTCCTTTACTTCAGTGATAAGCCTTCAAATCAAGTGTAATATACTTTTTTCTCATCCCTCATTAATTGTTTAAACCTTTGCAACTTACCTATAATCCCTAACTCTCCTGAAATGGTGCTCTGCAAGATTATATAAATATGTGTGTATGTGTGTGTGTATAAATATGTAATATGTGTCTATGGACAATATATAACATATGTAATGTTGTATTATAAATATACTTTAGCCAATATATTTAACAAAATAAGTCAATGGACAATTGGTATATAGAAAGATAGCATTAAAATTGATGAAGAAAAAGCAAGGTTTATTTGGAATATTCAGTTGTTTAGTTGCTGAATCATTTAAATCCTATCTGATTCTCTATGACTCCATTTGGAGTTTTCTTAGCAAAACTAATGTAGTGGTTTGATATTTCCTTCTTCAGCTCATTTTACAGATGTGGAACTAAAGCAAATAGGATTCAATAATTGCTCAGGGTCATGTAGCAAGTAAGGGTTTAAGGTCAGATTTGAATTTGGTCCTTCTGACTCCAGGAATATTACCTGGAATATTCAGTAGAGATTCTTATAACTATATTCTATAAAAATGTATTAATTTTTTACAAAAAACAAATGGCAGTTTAGAGAAAATAAAATATAATTTTAAAAAATTACAATTTTACAAATAAAAGCACTACAAATTGCAATATCAAAACTAGAAACTGATCTTGAAAAGAAAACTTTTGATTATCTCTCAGAAAAATGTGAAGAAACAAATTACATTAGTTGCTTATTTTAGGAACTCCCATAATATAATTGACCATGTTTTCTTAGAAACAGAGGAGATGTTAGCCGAAGAACAACAGATTCATTTCACCCAGAAATTTGATATAAACTCTAGTTTCTTCAACAATGAGAATTTTTTTGAAAACAAACAGGAAGAAATGAATTACATATAAAAAAATTTTTTCAACAATCCTTTTCAACACAAAATTTAAATAAAATTGTAAAAGATTCAGTGAGCAGGTCCCAAATATCTAATACCTTCCAATAAAATTTAGTTTTGTTAAAACATTCTTAATAATGCTCCTTTTGGAAGGAATTATTTTCTTTCCCCATGATGTAGCCTGTGCTTTCCAATTCTGCCTAAATTTTACTTATCATTTACTTATACTACTTTAGTAGTATAGTTAAGCAAAATAAATCAACATAATATATATATATATATATATATATATATATATCAAGTCCAATGTATTTCACATTATTTTTGCTCAGAAGTGAAAAGGCATCATCATTTTGTATTTAATTCAACGTTTTAAGTTCTTTCAAATTTTTGTTCCTTTTACATTACTGTGGCTATTAGGTAACTTGTAAGATTGATATTATTTTAATAGATAAAATACATGTTTATAAGCATATATACACATTGTACATATATGGTGGTGGGGGCACCCAGCTGGCATAATGATCAGAGTGCTGGGTCTGGAGTCAGGAAGATCTGAGTTAAAATCTGACCTCAGCTGTGTGATCCTGGGCATCAATAAGTCATATTTATCTCAGTGTTCTTTAAATTAAAATGAATCAGAAAAGATAATGGAAAACCACTCCATAGATATATGTATATGGAATACATGGGGATATATGTGGATATGGATACATATATATATATATATATGGACATATTTTGCATACAAATACATGTGTAGGCTTATACAAATGTGTGTTTGCAAATACTGAACTATATGTGTTTATTTATTTACTCCAAGGTCTCTAATACAATCTTTAGGAGAACAAGATTATTCTTGTCATTTGATAAGTTAGCTGGCCAAAAAAAATGGAATCTTGACAAAATGAAGTGTCCTTAAAGGAATAATGGCTAATTCCATCAAGATGATTAAATTGTAATGACTAAGACTAATATCACAACAAAATAGTTTCAAAACTGTCAAATACAAGTTTATTTCCTCTGGATCATGCCCAAAACATTGTGTTTCATTATAGTTTAGATTTTTCTTTAAAATTTAATGAGGAAAAGTCTCTGCCACACATTTAGAGTGTGCAAGGAGTCCCAGGGACAGAAAGTATAATGGGGTATGAATTCCAGGGTTGATGTGATCTTGCAAGTTGAAAATTGTCATTCTGGAGTATAACTAAAGATATAGCTAAAGAATATGTTAAGAATATCTGTTAAAATGCAATCAATTCCTCTCTTTTTTGGTTACTTTGCTTGATTTTCACCATGACTGTCACCTCTTGACTCTCTTCTTGAGAAAAGTCTTTATGAAAGACTGTACTCATATGTTTACTGTGTAATTTGTAATTTATTGGAATACATACATACATGCTGTGTATATCAATATCCATATCCATATCTATATATCTCCCTGGTAAAGTATCCATATCTATATCTATGTATCTCCCTGGTAAAATTTCCTGTGTGTCATATTTTTTAAAATGTCACAAAATATCCAAATACACACACATGGCAATGTGTGTGTTATCTGATTTAGATTCATCAATTTCATTGAATTGCTGTTTCATAAAATCATGGATTTGCAGCTGTAAGAAACATTAAATGTTATCAAATTCACTTCATCCCATTTGCTTATGACAAAACTGAGGCACAAAACAATTAATTGACCACTTGTTAAGGCTCAAAAATCTAATAAGGACTGAAGTGGGATTTGATTCAGGTCCTTGCTTTCAAATTCTAAGCCATTTTCATCCTGCCACCTACTCATGTTCTGCAATGGATATTTACATCTAAATTATAGTTATCTTCTTGGTGGTCCATTTTCTAAATGCACATCATGACCATTATAGGATAAGCAAATGCTCCATATACTTAATAGTGTTGTTTTGAGATATATGATAAAAATTGATACTGCCAATCCCTTTATTTTCTACTCTAAAGAAGACCTATAATTCATTCTTCTATTTAGATAACATTTATTTTCTGGTTTCATTTATATTAGGAATATCAGGATGAAGAGCATTCATTTTCTCAAGTATTATGTTCACTCAATTTAATGTCTATAGATTGTTTTAAAATAGTATGACTCTTTGTACCCTTTGATCAATTTTCTATCACTCTGCTATACTCACTGCATAATCAGAAAGTGACTACATAGGACCAAGGGATTTTTCAAAGTTTTTCTTTCTATTCCACACTTTGCCAATGCAAAAGAATCCATTACCTAGTGAGAACCAGAAACTATTGATCAACATCTCCATATTAAGTTAGGCTAGTTCTCAGGAAATAGACTTAGTTGAGCTATTGAGAATGAATATTTAAAGTTTTTGCATCATTGGTTGAAATTAGCTGCCCAGAACATGCACTTCACTGGCACAATTCATTTCTACATCACTATGAAGCATCACAATTGATTTGATAAACAGATAGACAAAGAAGTAGATAGATAGATAGATAGATAGAGATAGATGGAATAGATAAGAAATAGATAAGAGAAAATAGCCCATCCCAACAAATAACAGAAAGACTAAGGAAACAAAAAAAAAAAATTAGTCTGAATAAAGATGGGATAAACTAAAACAAAGAAAAATAGTCAGAAAAAGTGCAATACTAAACCAATAACTACACTATTAGAAAAGACACTAAACATACCTCAAGAACCATCAAAGTGTTTTATGTCACGAAAAGAAGGGAAAATATTAAATATAGAATGTAGAAAATGTGATCATTAAAACGAGATTCAAATATTAAATTGAAAAAATGAGAACAGAAGACATGTAAAAATTATAAAATCAATGGACTTTCTAAAGTGTCAAATGACTCAGGAAGAATGAAAAATATTTCATTGTAGGAAACACAATCACTCAACAAATAATCAACCACCTACTATGTAATAGTCACTGTACTAAGTTCTGGGAATACAAAAGAATATACAAGATAACAGTTTATGAAGGTCTTTAATGCCAAATAGAATATTTTGTATCTGATTCTGGGGATAATAGGGAGCCACTGAAGTTTGCTGACTAGGAAAAATAACTTGATCAGATCTGCATTTAAAGAAAATAAATTTATTATCTGCATAAAGGAGGAATTGAATTAGGGAGAATCTTGAGGCAAGCCGACCCAACAATAGCTTATTGGAATAATTAAAGTGTGAGGGGATTGGAGGCTGCACTAGCATTCTAGTGAGTGTCACAGGAAAAAAATGGGTATATTCTAGCAATGTTGCAAAGATGAAACCAATACATCTTGGCAACAGATAGGATATGGTCAGGGATGAGAGGAGAAATAGTGAGGAGTCCAGGATGAGTTCTGTGTTCTGAAGGAATCAGGGAATTATGTTGCCTTCTACAATAAAAGAGATGATAGTTGGGTGGAACAAGGGATTGGGTAGTGAAGGGTTTAGGGGAAAGATAATAAAATGTTTATTGCACATCAAGTTTGAAATGTCTGAAAGGCAGTTGGTAATGTGACATTGGAGGTCAGCAAAAAGTTTGGAGCAGGATAAATACATTTAAAAACATCAACATTAGAGATGGTAAATAGGAAAAAATAAACAGAAACACTGCTTAAAACTGCAAAACTGGGAGAAAATAGAATTTCTGTAAACCACAGGCATTCATCTAATCACTTATATACATGTATATATACACATTTATGTATGTGTATATTTGTATATGTGTGTTATATAATAGATGGCTGAATATATGCATATGTATGAGTCAACATTAAACTATATATGGATATATCTATCTATGTATCTATATATCTATATATTATATGGATACATATATATATAGTGAAGCAATTAAAATGGATATACAATCTATTTTTCTACCTCCCATTTTTATGTTTTATTACCTATTGCTTATATCAGATTGTTGATGTTGTGTATATTCATTTTCTTTTTCCTGCACAGCATGGATAAATGTATTAAAGGCAATTCGGCAGAATCTATATTTCTATTGAGTAATTTTTCCCTGTTGGGTCATTTTAAATTCACCTAAAGTACTTCCATTGTCCCTTGGGCCTATTAGGCCCAAGTATTGCAATAGTTTTAACAGTAAGAAAATGGAGTCCCATTTCAGCTGGCTTTCTTTACCAGAGGCAGATTATTTAGGAAAAGAAAAATGGAAAAAAAATGGTGCCTCTTGGTACTCCACTTTTTTTCTGCAAACTCTCTAGCGTGCTTATTATTTTTATTATTTTTAATAGGGCTAATGGCAAAACAATAATTTTATACCTTTGTTTTACAACAACTAAATCTGTAAGTAAGAATGACCTTTGTTAATGGTGTTTTTTCTTCTTTGTCAATATTAAGAGCCCATTGCAAACATAAAAATTTCACATCATATACTTTCAAAAAAGAGTAATATGTTTTAAAAGGCATATTTAACTTTGCAACTATCATAAATATCAAAAAAAAAAAAACATCCAGCTTACATCATTTATCATATGAGGAAATAAAATAATTGAAATTAAGTGACTTCCCCACAGACACACATTTAGTAAAAAAGCAGAGTCAGGATTTTATTTTTAGACTACTCTTTTTACCAAACACATTATTGCTCTTGGGGGAGTGTCACAATTACTTTTACTTATGTGTTAAAGTAACTATACTGCTAACAAAAGTAATATATCGCTCTCTAACTTAAGTGTACAACTGAAAGAAAAATCTAGGATAAAATATTTTATTGGATCACACCTGGATTACATTGGTCCATAAGATACCTCTTGCTACGAAGAAGAGCATCTGCTCTGTGGCTGTTGAAGCTACCTAGATGGTGTCATGGGAAGCTGAGAGACAAGCTGCTTAAATGATAACAAAGCCAAGACGTATCAGGATCTACACTTTAAGTCACATCTTCCTGACCTTGAATCCGGTTTTCCCTCTACTGAGCTGACACACAAAAAACTTCATATTAATTAAATAAATAAATCAAATAAATGGTGCTCACATATAAATATGCATGTACCCAACTATTAAAGCATACCTCCAAATATATTTACACATCATATATAAATATATATTATATATCTGGATGTTTATAAATAGATGTAATCTGTGGATCAAATAACAAAGAGACAAAAAAAAAATAGGCTTGTTTATATCAAGAACACTTACCACTAGCATAGGATAATAGCTCTCATGCTGTATGGTATCTCCAGAATCAACTATTCAAGCCCTCTCATATTAAAATAAGACTTGGAGCATCACTCAAGAAGGTATTACTAATACCTAAATTAACTATAAAGAACATATGAAGATATTTCCAGCATCCAGAGAAAGAACAGATGAATAGATGAATAGAATAAATTTACATATACATATCTATTTGTGTCTACTGGTAGCCATCTTGGTAGCCATTTTTGCATAAGAAAGAGAAGGAAATTATGTCATGATTTTATTATATATCTGAAAGGAATAGCAAATTAAACATGGTTGATTTTCATTTGATATTATTTTTTGTTGCACTACCTCATGGAATATATGTTTTATTTCATTAATTAAAATAAAATATGCTTGTATAAATATGTATTTATACATGTGTGTACATATATGTGCATATATGTGTATGTATATATTTAAAACATAATTGGAATTTGATTTTTATTTCAGTATTCCTGAGATTGCAGTAGGCTTCCTCCTACTGCAGTTATATTGCAGGTTCAAGTAGAAAATGATGCTTTTTTCTTCCCATGGCAACTAATTGGCATTGCAGATAAAACACTGAATGAGAAGTTATGAAAACCTGAATTCAAATCCAACTTCAAACATTAACAAAAGTGAGATCCTGGACAAGTCATCTGATTTCTATCTATATCAGTTCCCTCAATTATTTGTATTTCTTAGTTCATCATTAAATGGGCAATATTCTTCATCAATCTATAATTATGGATGATTATTTAATTATTCAGAGTTTCTTAAATCTTTCAAAATAGCTTTTGTTTGTTTTTTAAGTTCTAGAAGGAACTTCAAATAATAAAAAGTCGCACTTCTTCTTTTACAAATGAGGAAACTGAGGCCTAGAGAAATTATATAATTTGTTCAAACACAAAGTAGTCAATAGTAGAACTGAAATTTAAACCCAACTCCTCTGACTTTAGATTCCATACACTCTCTACTATATTGTGTTGTGCATAAAAGCAAAATGTTAAAGGAAAAGAAAACAAACATATAATTTTCTTATTTTATATTGACAAAAAATCAAAATTTGTATTCATAAAAGATTAACAGCAACAAAGATAAAATTGCTAAAAGTATTATAATATAAGCCATGTCAACATTCTCTAACAGAAGTGACAAGAAAACATGTCTTGGCCTTTTATTTGGTAAAAGTGAATTAATAGATATAAAAACAGAATGGAGAGAAGCAGTGAATAAACATTCCTTTCCAGTAAATATGGAATGTTTTCAAAAATAGAACATATTGTAGGATGAAATATGACAAATAAAATTTAAAAGACAAAAATTATACATACTGTATGTTTAAGCAAAAAATAAAACAATGAGAAAAAATACTATGAGCAATAATTATGAAATGACATGGGCTTCAAAAATAATCCATTAAATATTTAAAGAGAAATAAGAAGAAAATAACAATAATACCACATATTAAAACAATGAAAAGTGATCAAATTAGATACAGTTTTGTATCATTATGCTCCATTTTTTTATAAGAAAGAAAAGTGAATTGCAAATGAATTAGCTTTGCATTTAAAGACTAGAAAAGGAACAAAACAATAACACGAGAGACATAGAAATGAAGGCAGAGACAGAGAAAAAGAGAAATTAGTTAATTAAAGAAAAAGAAAAGCAAATAAACACATTAATTAATTAACATCAGAAAAATGCATGCAATTTTATCTGGGCAGAAACATACTAATAAGCACATAAATAAATACAGAAGCCTATGATAAAGTTCAATATGTAATAATAGTAAAAGTACTAAAAATAAGTAGGAAGTGTTTTTTCTCAACAAAATAAAAAGTGACTTCTTTGAGTTAAAAAGTTATAGTATGTCTAGGACAAATATTGGACACATTGCCACTAATAATTGATAGGAAACAAAGACATGTACCTTCACCACTTTTTATTTCACACTTTCCTACAAATTCTAGCTAATTTAGTGAGATAAAAGCAATTGTCAGTATAATTATTAATGGACATGAAGAAGCCAAAATAGTGATGTATCTAAAAAGTCTAATGACCTCAAATAAAAAATTAAAAGGAAACAACAAATGGGTAGACCTAAGTTGCAGTATACAAGCTTAATCCACAAAAAATCATCATTTTAATACATGGCAATAAATATCAAGAAATATTATACAAAGGATTCTTTTTACCTTAAGGTACTATGAAATATTTTGTTATTAAAATATGTGTAAATACACAGATCTGAAATGAGAGTCAGTGTAAGGTTTTATTGACCAGCGTTAAAGAGGATCTAAATAACATTTGGACATTCAGTGCAAAAATGACAGAAATTATATAAATTGCTGCATCATTCATTTAATATTTACAGAATGCCAAAAGGTTGTTCTTGAACTCGACAATATTATAATAACATTTATACCAAAAAACAAATAAAAATTAACAGACACACTGAACTGTTGATAAACATAACTCATGCCCTTCTAAATTCTAAAATCTCACAAAAATAGTGAGGGGAAAAACAAAAAAAAATGAATCACTAAATTAGGATAGATACATTTTTTGAATATTTGAAAATGTTCACAGAAGGTTAGTGTTTAATAAATCTATAAATATAAATAAGAAAACTTTTTTCAAATTTATATCTGAAAAATTGGTCAGCAATGTTATAAAAAAAGGAATTAAGATTGTGTATCATTTATTATAAATGGATGAGGGACTTATATGTGATACATTACTATCAGTCAGTTTTTCTTTTCCCATTTACCTTGCCTGCAGAGTAGTATGATAGCATATGTTAAATTTAAGAGTAAACCCAGAAATGAGAAGTAGAGTTGATACTCTGTAGCATCAGAGAAAAGAAGAACAAAGAGGACAAAGGGATAAATATATTGAGTCACTCTCTTTTGCCAAAAGTAGATATCAGTTCTATTATATTGAGTTAATAAAAGCTTAAGAACCAGTCAAAGCACTAAAAATCTTCGCTTCTAGTTCAGGCAGGTTCTTACAATTGCCCCATCTCATTCTCTGAGTGATCCAACACTTCAAATTTAGAGCTCTTTAATCTGATGTATCATCACTAATCTTGAGTTAAACATTCTTTGGAAAGTGTATTGTTTTATCTCTTTGCCTATTAAAGGAAAAACTGCACATTGTACATTGGCTAGAATTCAGTCACTAATCATTCTATTTGTAAGGAGATTTCTGGGAAATGTTCAAATGATATAGGCAGTTTTTATTCCTTGAAAAATGATCAACCTCATTAATAATCACAGAATCAAATTAAAACAACTTTAAGTCTCTAAACCACACCTATCAAATTGATAAAATGCTCTGAAAATCAACAAAACACAGTCTGTTCAAAGATTTTCATATTAAAATTATTTTGTTCTCATTTTCTATGGAGTTCAGATAGAAATAATTTGAACAAGTCATTATCTTTGCATTTTTCTTTCATATTTATTGGCCTGTGGACAATTGTGTAAATGAGCAAATACACACACATATAATTGAATTAAAGAATTGAGATGTAAGCTCATTTTCTGTATGCTTAATGAAGGCATTCTCAGGAATTAGTCCAGTAACAGATATAATTATAAGCATGCTAAGGACATTAATTATTTTATTGTTGCTCAATCATGCAGACATGTTTGACTCTGTGACCTCCTGGACCACACTGATCTTGGGGATTTCTTGGTAAGGATACTGGGATGATTTGCCATTTTCTTCTTCAGTAAATTAAGGTAAAGAGAGGGTAAGCACTTACCCAGTATCACATAGTTAATAAGTGTCTGAGGTCAGATTTGAATACAATTCTTCCTTGTCAGATTCAGTGCTCTCTTCACTGAACCATCTAGAAGCTCTAACATGTTATACCATCTATTTATTTATTGTTATTTCTACCTATATTTTAGCATTATTTTCTAGGTATTATTGTTAATTTCTAATATCTTTTTTGATGGAGTTCAGATAGAAAAGAGCTTAAAAATCTGTGTTTGCTAATTGTATACATATTATATATGTGAATGCATACATAAATATGCAGTGATTTGTATTTAATAGTCTGTGTTCCATTGACTATATAGGGGACAAGATTTTTTTTTTGTATTGAAATTAAATGATTTACTTTATTTAAGTGGCTTTGGCTTAGTTTTTTCACAATCTTTGGCTTCCAGGTTTTTATTTCAGAAATGCCAATGATTTGCAATTTTTTTTTTGTTTTCTAGATTTCCTTGTGTTTTTCTTTTCATCTCTCATTGTCCTAAAGAAGGGAACTGTAGATGTGGCAGAAACTGTCTTAGTCATGCTGCTATCTTGGGATGATCAGCCTTTCTCCCTTCTGGCTTTTTGCTTTAGAGTCCCAAAACAGACCATAATTTAGGAAAAACCTTGCTACACAGCATCCCAGGAGCACTAAACTCATTTTAGTTGCATTTCTCCCCAAACTGGAAAGAAAAACAAATTGAGGGTATTTTGTAGCTAGACAATCCTTCTTGCTATAGGTTCATATTCCTGCTCAGCTTTACTAACATAATTGATTTTAAAAAATAATGCTTTGTTTCTTTTTATTTATTTGAAACTGTTTTTCTCTCTTGTCCATTCTGGAACTGCAGAAGTCACTCATTAAGTCATTCCATGACTAACTATTGCAAGAGTCTTGATCTTCTATTTACAAGTTTACTAGTCTGATGGCTGGCCTGAGGTCATGGGCTCCCCATATTAGCAATATAATTAATGCCAACATATCCCATCAACATTAGTTCTTTTGTAAGTCAGAACAGTCAAGATTGTGTAGTCTAGTAGTCAGCTTCCTCTAGTAGTAGTCATGAGAGTTATTTACCATACCTGGCTACTTGTAAAAAGATATTATCTTGTTTTGTTTTTCATTTAATTTAAGAAAAAGACAACATCATCTCATGCATCTGATTCTAAACTTGAAATCAGAAAACTTAGTTTTAAATCACAACTAAAATGTTCCCTAATTTGTATCACAGAGATAGCATACATTAATATTGCTATACTTATTTCTCACCTAATGGGATTGTTGTGAGGAAAGTATTCTGATAACCTCAAAGTACTATACCAATATAAGAGATTACTAACCTCTAGATTATTCTTAGTAATCCATTATATTATCTACAGATAGATATGTTTTGTTTCATTTTTTACCAATGTTCATTGCTTTTATTTTTCATGTTTTTTTTTTTTCAAGAAAAAAAAAAGTATGGCAAAATAGACATCTTAGAAACAAAAAATAAAAATAAAAAACCTAGAATTTTAACACATATTTATTGTTCTGGACAAATTACAAATTCTCAAAGCTCCAGAGTAGCTGTCTTTTGGACAAAATAAAAGTTCCTCCTTAGATATTTCCTATCATAATGAAATCAGAATTCTCATTATAGGGACATAAACATGCCCACATATGCAAGTGTTTGTGCTTGTGAATGCATGTGTTATGTATGTGTGTGTATATGTGTGTATATATGTATGTAAATTGTATATAGATGTGTTATTCAAGAACTAAAATTTCTAGTATTATATCAAATAAAAGTAGAGACCCCAAAAATCTAGTCTGGTTTCATCACTTCTCTTATTAAGAAATATTCTATTATTTTTCCTTTGTAAGTCACTTTAACTCTTAATTTTAAATGAAAGATTTCATGCTTATTTCTGCTCTTTTTCAGTATTTTTTAAATAAATTAATTCTGTAATTTATTGAAGGCTTTTCTGCATCAATTGACATAATTATATGACTTTGTTATGTTTGTTATTATTATGATTTATTATGTTAATTATTTCCTGATGGTGAACCTTATATTCCAACTATAAACCCACAGTTGTCATGAGAAATGTTTTGGGAGACATATTTGTATACTCTCTTTTCCACTATTTTATTTAGTATTTTTGCATCAATATTCATTAGGAATATATATATAGTTCTTTTTTTCTATTGTAATATTATCTCATTTAAATATCTGTTTCTCTCTGCTATGAATGAGTTGTTTTTTACCTCTCCTTAAAAAGTTTTTACTTAATCTCCAAAACTTACTATACATGTCATAGTTGATCTCCTAGAATGTCCTACTTGTTTCTCAGTTTTCTGAAAATAAGTTTCCAGATTAAATATTCAACTGAAATCATTCTAACTAAAATTAACAATGGCATCCTAATGGACAAATCTGGTAACTTTCTCACTCTTTATACTGCTTGCCTTTTCTGTCACATTTAACATTCTTGATGATTCCTGTCTCATAGACAATTTATCCTCTATCTATTTTAATTACAATGCTTTCTACTTTTTCCTCTTCCCTTTGGTTAAATGTTCTCAGACTCCTCTATTGGATAAATTTTCCCATCTTATGTTCTTTATATGAACATATCCTAGACCTGCCTTGTGCCATATTCTTTTATATTTCAAATGCTTCTAGGATCTTATAAAATTTTACAGGTTTAATTATCACCTTCATGTGTATTGCTTACCTAACATATATGTTCACAAGTGTGTTTGTATGTATATAGAAATTTGTGTGTGACTGTTTATATTGGCAGATATGTGTGTATTGTGCTTATATATGCATATATAATGAAAAGATAAGCCTTCTCTAATTTATTGTCCATAGACTTCATGAACAATATGTCACAAAATAAATTGAACATTTTATTTTCTAAACATTCTCCTTATATTATTGTTCTATAAGAAATGATCAATAAGATGATTTCAGAGAGGCCTGGAGACTTATATGAACTGGTGCGAAGTTAAATCAGCAGAATCAGGAGATCATTGTACATGGCATCAACAAGGTTATTCAGTGAAAAATTCTGATGGACATGTCTCTTTTCAGCAATGACATGATTCAGGCCAGTTCCAAAGATCTTGTGATGATGAGAACCATCTACAGTCAAGAGACAAGACTGGGAATGGAGGGTAGATTACAACATAGCATTTTCACTTTTTTATTGTGGGTTTCTTGAATTTTTTTCTTATTTTTTTTCCTTTTTGATCTGATTTTTCTTTCATAGCAAGATAATTGTATAAATATCTATCTCTATGTTGGATTTTACTTATATTTTTACCATGTTTAACATCTATTGGATTACTTGCTGTCTAAGGGATGGAGTGGGGAAATGGGAGGAAATTGGAACCCAAGGTTTTGCAAAGGTCAATGTTAAAAAATTATCCTTTCATACCTTTTGAAAATAAAAATTAAAAAAAAAACTTCAATAACAATTTAAAAATAAAAAAAAAATTATCATTGTTGTAATTTATCTATTTCTGCCAATATCACCAGTATGTTTTCTCATTTCATTGGCCTATAAGCAAGGAAGATGTATCTTACTATCAATCTTGGCTCTTTCACTCATCTTTAAGATCCAACCTTTTCCAATATTCTATTTTGCCTTTTTATTACCTCATTTATTTAAGAATTATCCTTTGACTATCATTATGAAAAAGTTCTTGATCTTTTTCTATCCTTTTTTTATATATCATAATCTTTTTATAAGTAAGCCATGTGCCAATTTTGCATTTACTGAGGCATGTGACATAGGATGTCTAATCTTAATTTGTGCCATAGGGCTTTCTACTTTTCAATATTTTTGATTAAGCAGGTAGTCTTTCACTCCAATAATTTACTTTCTTGGTAAACATTTAGAAACTGTTCTTGTTTTTATTTCTTCCTTATTTAAACTGCTGTTCTTATTTTTAGTAAATACCAAAGAGTAGTCATGATTACTCCATCTAATGAACATTTATTTTTCAGCTCCTAGCTGAAGAACTGAGTTGACTAACCTGTGGTGGGTAGAGGATTAAAACATATAGTAGGTGGAAAGATAGTTTAGAGTAAAGATAATTTGTGATGGGCTTTGAAAGAAAAAAAAAAAACAGAAGAGTTTATGCTTTATGTAAGATGTAACAGGGAATCTCTGGATTTTATTAAGAAGGGGAGTGATACGATTAGATCAACTATGAAACTTAGGAAAGTCACTTTGGCAACTTTTTGAAAAATGGGTTGAAACTAAAGAGAATCTTAAAACACAAAGGTAAATTAGTAGGTTTTTTTAATAGTATAGGCAAGGATTCATTGAAACGCAAATCTAAAAATCTAGCTGCATGATAGAGAAGGCATAATGTGTGAGAGACGTAGAGCTACAAACAGCAAAATATGGAAAAACAGATTGAGGATCTGAGAATCATGCTAATGTTAAAAAAAAAATAGAAGATTAAAAGAATGTGTTACCTTTGACAGAAATTGATATATTTAAAATGAGGTCATTGTGAATAAAAGATAATCAGTTATGTTTCAGGTACATTGAATTAGATATATCTCTGGAATATTTAGTTTGAAAGGCAATTGGTGGTGTAGAGCTCAGGAAAGAAAGATTCAATAGATTGATCTGGAACTCATCTAAATAGAAATGATAATTAAATTGAAGGCAGGTAATGATAATTAAATATTGGGACAGAAAATAGGGTCCAAGAAAGAGCCTTTGGGAATACCTACAATTAGGAATTGTGATATGAATGATAATTCTCAAAGGTAACTTTGAACTAATCAGATATGTAGGACAACAAAGAAAGAGAGGAGTATCATAAAGATCCAGTGGATCTTTAGAGGGAGATTAACTGTTAACAAAGGTCAAGAAGCATGAGAATCATAAAAAATATTAATTCATCTCAACTTTTTATATGACATTTTTTTCCAAATCCAATTTAAAAATTTACCATATTTAGTAAATGCCAATTTATTAGATCTGCCTAAAAATTCTAATCATGAAGGATTTTTTTTTGAATTCTGAGTCATCCATGTCTCCCAGTTTTGTAGTCTCAGAAAATTTGAAAATGATCCCTCTACGAAAAAGATCCCTTAAACCTGTAAGCTCCAAAGTTTACACGCTTAATAATGGCAACATTGCAGAATTCTGGAAGAGTATGTCAGTAGAAACTTTCATTGTATGCCTACTGTTTGCTGTTTATTGCACACTGTGTTAAGCATGGAGATATTATAAGAGACAAAAAACAGTTCCTGACTCCAAGGATTCAACAATTTAATGGAGAAGATAACAAGTAAATAAATACATGCAACCTAAATACAAAATAAATATAAAATAATTATAAAAAAGAAGATTAAAATAGATAGAGAATAGGTGGAAAGGAAAGGGTATTTGGAGGGAAATATGAGTTCAATTTTGGCATATTGATGAGATTGAATTTCCTAAGACAATTCAAAGAGGAAAGTCAATTAGGTACTTGAAGGTTCCACTTGGAGGTTATATATTAAGAACACATGAATAATAATTTCTTAATGAAGAAATAAATCATAAAAAATGTTGATAATATTGCCGAAGAATCAAAATCCACCACAATAATCAGAATAATGCCAAATAATTTGAATTTAAACATGCTGCTAACAATAGAATATCACTAAAATTAAAACTGGACTGAATCAAAATTGAATTGATTAGTTCTTACTTCTTTAAAAATGGTAGTTTGAGTGATTATTTTTATTTTTTGTAAATGCTTCTTTTAGCATTTGAAAGACCAAGATTCTAATATAGCTTGAGTCTTAAAGAGCTAGATTTTGGAGAATTACATTTAATAAGAGATGTTTTCATAATATGAAGAACATTTTTAAATTAATAAATCTTATAAAGAGAATATAAAAAAATGGGAAGATCATAGTGATGGATATTCAGAAGCTTCAGTTTTTATTGTTCTACTAACTAGATCTGAGACCTTGTACAAAACATATAACCTCTTTGTTTCTCAATTGCATCATTTATGATTGAAGAGGTTGAGATTGGATGATATATTATATCAAATGGTTATAACATTCTCTTTTTCTATTATATTATGCTCCATTGATACACTGAAAAAAATGACATTATACTGTGTTGCATTTGCTAACCTTGATTATTTTCCCTTACTCTGCTTTACCAGAATTGTGACAGCTGAAATCTAACAGAAATCCTTCACAGATTCAGTAGAAGATGAGGCTGTCTTGAACCTAGCTATTATTCTATTTAAACAACCCACCCTGCAGAATTTAAGTGGCCACAATTATAGCTGCCTACAGCATGACAAGTGTTTGGGAAATAGAATCATGCCCAGTAATTGGGAACATACCTCATTTAGAATCAAACTTGGCTACCTGAGAGGAAGCACCCGGTAGAGGCAGGCAGAAACACTTCCTGAGCTGTTCTTGTGATTCTGGATAGATCTGATCATAGTGGGACAATTAGGACACAAGAGTTAAAACAGAACTATGATTCTCCCCAAATGATTGCTGATACATTTAATAATTATCTTGTACAAAAAATGGATGTGGCACTTAGCTGACACACCACACTATACTTTCTGAATACTAAGTATTAACAAGCATATACTTAAATAAACAGAAAAATTTAATAAATGTCTCAAAAGTTAGATGTATTTTAGGATTAGGAATAAAAATATATCAGTGTCTCTGACATTAATTTTTTATAATATTAGCGATATCTACGTATGTATTCATATGTAAATACACATACACACAAATATGTGTGTATATACATACATAAATATGTATATGTAGAAAGAGTTAGAAAGAGAGACAGAGAGAGTTAAATATAAGAACATAAGAGAGAAGGTGATAACATTTGAAGAAGCAAAAGCTTCATGCAGAATTTCATACTTGAGCTTAATATAAAGGAAAAAAGATCCTATAAGATAGGGGTAAGGAGGGAATATGTTATAGGTATGTGATATAACCAATACAGCAGTACAAAGAAATAAATTATGTCTGAGGATCAGAAAGCAGGACACTCTAGTTGGATCACAGAATTCTGTAGGAAGAATAAGATTTAATAAGTCAAGGGTACTAAATTATAGTCAATTCGTATGGGGCTTTAAAAAGCTAACCTGCAATTTATAGCTGATTATAAAAGAAGCCATAGGAAGCCAGTGAAATTGAATAAGTAGGGGGAATCTTATGGTCATATCTGTGTTTAAAGAAAATTACTTTGGCAGCAAAGTATAATATGAATAGGAATTGGTAGTGAGGCTATACTTCACCCTCCCATAATCACACACATACACATACAACACTAAAATATTAATTTTTTTGAATGCCTCATTTTCAAACTGTTATGGCATGTAGACCACATTTTAACTAATTGTAAGACTCCAAGGAACTATATAGTACAAGACACCTGACATGGCTGTCTCTTTTATCCTCTTCTCCACTTCCTTTTCCTGGAATCCTTAAATAGCATGCTGTTGGAGAAATAAAGCAAATTAGAGAACAGTTATTTACAGAAGAAGCCCCAAAATCTAAAATAGTTTTAGAAAGAAAATTATTATGTTGTTTTTTAAAGGAGAGCAAATCAGAAATGTGTGGTTCTTTATCTTCCAGGTTCAAGACAGTTTATATAAGATATAGAACAGCACAAGAACATATGCACATAAGCAGTTAAATAATTTTATCCAGAAGACAAATTAAAATAAAGTAGATGAGATAAATCACACTAAGTATAAATATTCCCTAAAATTTTGCCTAACCTAAAACACAAAGGAATCCAAAACACACTAGCTTAAATGAACTCAAACAAGACCTTGATAATCCAACCCAAATATTTATATTTTGGAAGGATTCAGAATCTTAGAAAGGTTAAATTTTTTTACCCATCTCTGGCATTCCTGGAATTAGATTTAAACAGCATGATAATTAATAAGTGCCCCAAACAAGATAATTAAGAACTTTACATAGGGGTTATATCACAAATGAGTTTGATCAGCATTTATTGACTGGACTTTGCAGTAGGTACTGAGAACATATAAAAGAAAGGAAAAGAGGAGAAGAGAAGAGAAGAGAAGAGAGGAGAAGAAAAAAAGGAGAGCAGAGGAAAGGAGAGGAACAGTCAGAGAGTGGGAAGACAGGACTATAGATAACTAAATATATAAAATGCTCCAAATATTGCAGAAATGTTATCCCTAAGTAACCAACTATCTCCTAAATCATCTACCTAGTAACTCTTGAATGTTTAAATACTTATCTGCCTTAGACAATATTTTAAGTGACTAGAACTTTCTCTGAAAGCAACAGAGTGAACATGTATGGGACATAGCTAAATGTCAGGAGAGGTTCTTTAAGTCCAATTACATTTTAAATAATTTGGTTAAAGTCCTTTATTTTTCCCAAGTCACTAGAAAATTACACTTAACTGGTCTAAAATCACACTCAGGCATCTTCAAGAGGCTGCTAATGGAGAAGGTTGGATGGTGATCCCATTTAATTAGCATTTTGAATACTAATTCAAACCACTAATGATGTGTTTTTTTTTTTCATTCTTTTCTGTTTTCCCAATATTCTTCATTCCCTCCTGTGCTTGATACAAATTGCTATTAGATTGCTATTTTGGGTTTTGTTGTTGTTGTTGCTTGTTTTTCCTCTATAGCTTCTATCTCCTCTGTATGTCTCCCTATGTGTGTGTTTGGTTGATTTTGTCAATGCAATAAAATAGAAACAAAACTATTGTGTTTAATACATTGGTTGCAACTGAAAGGTATGCAGAGACTTGAAAGAATTGTATTTTATAAAATGATAGAATTTGGCTTAACAATGTCTATGGTATATTTTTGTAAAAGCCTACAGACTGACTTATGGACACAATCAAAAATATTTAGACACTTAAATAAACCACTTTTGGTGGGAGAAAGGGAGGAAGGTTCCTATGTGCAAAGCTGTGTTAACTTAAAAATTTATGTCTCAAAATGTTATGTTTAAATAGCAATTTTAAGAAAAACATACTAATTTTATTCTTTCTGATTCTTAGTAATAGTAGTCACTAATTGACTTTATCCACACACCTTTAGAAAGTAAGGGAATGACTCAAGAAGCAAGGAAAACAGATTATGAAATCTATTTCCATTCACACAAATTTCAGTCAACCACCAAACATTTATCATGCTTGGGCTAAGGAAGATAAATATATTTATAAAAGTGAGCCAAGTCCTCCTCTTAAGGAGTTCATATTATGCTATCAGTGTGCAACATGTTTATGAAGAATTAAGTAGGACCTATATAAACAACAGAGTGATTTGAGGAAGGTTTTTAAGAACTTGGAAATAAGAAAGACCTCTTGAAGGTATTGGTTGAAATGAACTTAAAGGTAATTATGATTTCCATGAGATAGAAGGAACGAGGGAGAATGTTCCAGGTACAGACAAGAGATTATTCTATTTTCTACATGCCAAAGCTACCAAGATGAAAGATGGAACACTAGTACTAAAACAGCAAATAGTCTAGCCTGATTAAAGCGCAGTGTGTGAGAAGAAGTTATTATGTTATTAGCCTTGAAAAACAGGCTGAATTCAGATATTTAAGAACTTTAAAGACTAAATAGAGAATTTTGTGTTTTATCCTAAAGAGAATTGTTGTGATCTTCTTCTTTTAAAATAAGTAGAATAGTTCTCTCTGGGGGAGAGGTGCAGGTTTCTCGGGGGAGGTTTTCTTGGAGGCAGTTTTAATATCAGTTGAAAGTAATAATCACCTCAAAACGCAGCCAGGTGATAAAAGTTCAGATCTTTTATTGTCTCTAATATAGCCCGGTTAGCTTAGAGCCCTCCGAATGTCTCCAAATCCAAAGGTTCTGTCCTTCAGCCTCTGCCTCTGCTTTCTTCAGCCTCCAGCCAGCTCCACTCGTCATGTAATTCTGGTGAAATCATGACTCATAGCTTCTTCCTCTGAAAACTCTTCTTCCGCCACCAGCCAGCCAAGTGGAAAAATATTCTAGTGAATCTCTCTTGCCTCTGAGAGAGGGCTTCTGGCGTAATTCAGCTGAAATCCCACCGAGAGCCTCTGTCTGTTTCTTTTATACAAGAGGGAGGAATTGTGGGATACGAGAGAGAGGGATTATGGGTTTTTTCCCATAGTGCTCTCTGGCCCTAAGAGCTTTAAGGGAAGTGTGAATTCACAAAATTACAAAGTTTACTTTGTGAATCTGGCATACTTGTGAACTCTGTTGAGTAAAGGTATAAACACAAGCATTGTACTAATTAGTTCTACTTAGTACCTTGTTTCAGGTTCTGGCCCAAAACATCTTCTTGTAAGATCAGATCAACTCTAATTAGTTAGCAGTTTGTAAAGATTCCAACAAGAATGGGAAACAACTAAAGTTTCTTGAACTAAGGATTGACAAGATCAGAATCATTCTTTATGTCTTTCAGTTGGGAAATTTTGTGGAAGATAGACTGAAAATAGGAAAGATCAGCAAGGAATAACTTTTAAAGACCTCAAAACTCTGATCAAAGCAGTGAACAATGGCAAGTTCAAAATGATGAATCATATTTCCCACTAGTTGGAAGAGAGGTAGAAGAAATAGAGGTAGAGGTAGAGTATAAATTCACAGTGAGAATGAGATGTGGAGGTGGGGAGGTATTTCTAACATAGGAAGATCTTTTTATTTGGGGGTAATGATAGGTGAATAATGATAGCTCTACCTAAAAACATAGATAAATTTTTTTTAAATTCATAGAAAAAAGGGGTTGTTGCTAAAATTACATACTTATCTGTGCATATACCATATACATGTATATGTGTGTATATACATATTTATATACACAAACATACAACCAATACACACACATATTGTTAGTCACTCATTTTTAATTGTATCCAATTCTTTGTGATCCCATCTGAGATCCCATCTGAGACACTGGAGTGGTTTGTAGTATCATTCTCTGGGTCATTTAACAAATGAGGAAACTGAGGCAAACAGGGTTAAGTAACTTGTCCAGGTTCACACAGTTAGTGTCTGAGACAATATCTGAACTGACAAAAATGAGTCTTCTTGACTCCAGACTTGGTTGTTGAAGTGAAAATGTGAATGCCAAACTAACTTTCAACAAAGGACTTATCAATTATATAGCATGTCCACAACTGAGGATGGTACTTAAATTTGCCAAAACAAATAGGTTTTCAAAGCAAGGGGACAGCAAAGATTCCTAATGAAAACAACTTGTAGTGAATTAAATGGTATCATAAACACTATCAGGTGAAATCAAATCATTATAAACTGTTTAGCAGGATTTTGTAGTCTCTACTTTAACTACAGGACCTCATTGTAGATCTATTGGCCATTTGATTTTATATCATCTTGACTTCTATTCCTTTATTATCCCTAATCAAAAAGATCACTCCACTTAATATTACTATGAGTTATGTGGTTTCTCCAGAACCTTTGTTTCTCAGCAGTCCTCAGAGGATCAGCTCTGTTTGAGCTTGTATTTCACTGTAGCCTTCAAGTATGTTATGATTAGTTGAAATAGAGCACCCCATTTGTAGTTGCGTGATGTCAGCTAACCATGAAGCAGCTTCTTGGGTTCCCTCTGGTTAGACATTCTTCACACATACCCAGCCCTGTCATTGCTTAAACAATGGTCAACTGGCTTTGTTCCCAGAATCTTTAGAAATTTCTGTCCTGCCTTTTGTTAGGGCACTGTTGATATCAGACTATGTTGACCTTTCAGGTCTGTATTTCTTAAACAATCTTATTACACATAGTGGGCCCAAGGTGAAGGAACAGCCAAAGAAAGCTAAAATGATAGAAATTCTAGCATTTGATCTCTTAAAAAAATTAAGGATTTTTCTTCACTTTAATTGCTGTGAATATCAGTATTATAAAAACAACCTATCCCAATTTCTTGTTCAATCTTTGGCTTATTTAGTAAACTGGAAGTTGCCATAGTGTTTTGTATTATGTAGAAAAAACTATTTTCATCCTTAACATATTTAAAAATCATCATTTTCCAGAAGTATTTGGAATTTCTTCAGACCATACACAGCCCATCACTGTAGTCTTCAGCCATTAAAGTCCATTCACAAAGTACAATATTCTGCTGGTATGTTGACATTTTAACTCTCGGGCTGGCTGAAATGCTCCCTCTGTGGATCTTGAGTCAACAAGCTGGAGTTGTATGTCACAGAGTTCAACAGGCCTCTCATTAGTTCTTTTCAAATGAACTCCAGCACATTCGTGCATATTCATAGGCTTTAATGTACTTTGCATTCCCTTTTTTACTACTGGAAGATGAAGAAATTCTTTATAAAGAGGACAACAAAACAGCCCAATCTTAAAAATTGAAATATTCACTAGTTTGTGGTTTCTCTTGCAATATCACCAGCCTTGGTGAATAATTCAAATTATAGTACTTTCCTATATATTCCATTTTTAAAGGGACTTCATTTACTTTCTTTCAGTGGTTTTCTCTTGTGCCATTCTCACCCTGCATTATTCATGTGCAACCTTGCAAATTGCTTCGAGTTCGAACAGTGCTGATATAAATCACAGGGCCATTTTCTCTGGAGGACTTCAGCCTTAAGCTCCACAGCTTGTTTTAAAATGAAAACTGTGTTCAATTAAGGTGATTTGTTTGCTACAAAAATTGTTAAATATCTCATATTGCCATTTGCAGGAATAGAAGTCAGAAACGGGATTCCAGGACGTGGATATTTCTTAATCATTGTGTTTGCCATTTCATTCACTCTTTGTAGCCTTGTCTCCTATTTTGCAGTGAATTTCTCTACAGATGGGGCATAATCCCCTGGTTGAAACTTTCTGATATTTAAACCTGCATTCCCTGAACTGCTTTGCAATTTGACTTTCAGAACTACAAAACTATTGTAAACTGGAATGACTGAGAACTTCCACTCTTTGTTCAATCTTTTACTAGAGATAGACAAAAGGTAATAGTTTTTTTTTTTTTCTTTAAATAAATGTAAATGCTAGAAACCTTACCAGAAAAAAAAAATGTTAGTTGTGGAGATATATGCAATGAAGCAGCAGTACATATCCAGGTATAGACAAAAACTAATAATCTATACATTGTCCCATAATTCCAGTCCCTAACAAATTGGAGATGCCCAGAAATTTCCAGAGACTCTCGCTGCCTCCAACTATTCAAAGACCCTTCAAATTCAAACTGTTATCAGAAACTGAGTGCAGACACCTGGGCATGATATAGAGTATTGCTTTTAAATCTGGACAGAAGCAGAGAACTGAAAAAGTCTGATTTATGTTTATGGTACTTTCTCTAGGGCCACCCAGAGCAACATATCATTTTGGTTGTCTCAACAATCACTAATTGACTAGTTTGCCTGGAAACCTAACCTTGATATGACAGAACACAATGGTTTTCACTACAGTGATTTATAAAGTGTTTTATACGATAAATGTAGTCTCATCATTAAGAGAATGACATTCACTCCCTTTCCTACATGTTTATTCCTTAAGAACAATCTCCCTCCCAACATTAGATGTGTCCATAAGGTAATTGGAACTAGTAATAGGAAAAACAAAACAAAACAAATGGAATAACTTTATATGAACTAGAGCTACTACATTTACATCTGTTAAACAAAATCAGAAAAAAAAAATCTTAATCTCAAAATAGCTTAGTGTGTATTGTGGGGAGGGAAGATTGAATGGTCTTTCTGCAACAGAAGAGTTGTTCTATTGAAAAATTACCCCTAAGAGAAGATAATTTTGTAATTGATTAACATAATTTCATTTGAAGTTTTCTTTCTGTTTAAGGTACTTCAAATATGAATTCTAGTTTCCTGTAAAATTGCAAATTTATAATGTATTCCTATTAGTTGCCAACTTGAAACAATTAATCTTGTTTTTAAAAAGCAAAAAAAAATGATAATTGGAATAAACTGATTTTCAATAACATTACTGGTTTTTTGCTTGCAAATATTCAAATTTGAAGAAAATATTTCATTTCTTCATGATCAAAAAATAGAATTACATATTTTATAGGCAAAACCCAAGGGCTAGTGTCACCAAATTCTAGGTCTCAATGAATTGAGGCTGATTTGGAAGAGTTTATCTAAAATAAGGATTCTTAAACTTTATCTGTTTACTCCCCTTTTTTGCCCAAGAAATGTTTACACAATTTGGGGTATAGCAGGTATGTATATTTATATATGTCAGGTGTACATATATATATATATATATATATATATATATATATATATATATATATATATATATAAAATACGGTATACAAATTAAATGTTTGCTAATAATAAATTATAATTGTGTGACCCCCCCCCCCCCCCCGCCGGGTTCAGTTGTGTGAATCCCCCATGGAGTCATCATGCACAGATTAAGAAGTTTTGATCTAAAAGATAGACTCTCTGGCTTTTATGATCTTCACCTAGAGTTTCTTCTGAGAAAATCATCTAATATACCTCATGTCTCCAAAGATGTGGATAAAATCATTCTTAATTCACTGAAAGGTAAGATACTGATGAATTTATGGGATATAGAGCAATTTTTATTTCATAGCATAGAAAATACAGGAGATAATCATAAGAATGTTTAATGTCAGAGGAACTTATTGGCACTCCATGAACTTAATTTAATATATATATTTATGAATATTATATATGTATATGTATAATACACATGCCATTTGGGTTTCCTCTGTAATCATATATATTTCATTTTATTCATTTTAAAACGATCTGAAAAAGAATATATAGGCTTCATCTGACTATCAAACAAATCTATCTACAGCATAAAAATAATTAAGAATCCCTGGTTTAAGCAAAAAAAAAAAAATCATAAATATCTTAAAATACCCTAGAAGAAACGAATCGGCTTCTCTTTCCTCTCCAGAAGGTGAAACTTTCTTCCAGGGTCTTAATGTTCCCCAAGAGGCTTTGTTAATCAATATATGTTAGAGGCAATTGTCATTAGTGAAATCTATTCACCAGAAAGCGATAAGAAACTTTTATAAATCGTGAATTCAAGGTAGAGGGGAGGAAAAAAAGGAAGAAGGAATTCCATTAACTGAGATTTAAGCAGATGGCTTTAGTTTCTCAAAGGGGTGATAATAGAAATTTCCATGTCTTGAAGAATAAGATGCTTTTGAAAAGTTTAAAAGCCCACCTACCCTCTAAGCTTATTGATTTGAAAAGGGGAATCCTTTGATCAACTCCCAACAAAAGTTAAGGCTACTCAAAACAAGTTCTAATTGCTAACTTTTATTTTTGTTCTAGTGTCTTTTAAGCTCCATTATTTGGATCATTTCAAACCACATTCTTCATTCATTGAAATGAACATGTTTTCTAAATCAATGAAAATAAGCATCAAAATTTATCTCTGTCATAGAAACCGTAGAAATAAAATGCCAAAAAATCTAATTGAGATATGTTTCTTATTTATATTTGAAGCTTAACTTCTCTTTTTAACATATGCTTATTAAACCCACACCATCCCACCTACTCAGCTTCTGTAATATCTATAGCTGCCATTTTCCAATGTTTTAAATATCAACTGTAACTACATTTTCTTTTTAGCAGTATATTCTCTGATAATGAGTTGGTGAAAATCTCCAAATGATCTCTAATGCTTCCCTTCCAACTGGCTTATTTATTTTTGCACTGTTTTATCCAATCTTATGTGAAGATTATCTTGAAGCTTTCAGCTTGAAAGTGCCCTTGAGAAATGTGCCTATTTTTAATGGAGGACATTCTGCTTTTAGCAAATTCAAAAAGAGTAACAGTATTTGGGTAACCATTGCCACTTAATATTAAACCAATTCATTACCAAACTACCAACTGCATGTATTCATGGCTTTCAAAGACCTTACAGCTGATCTTGACTTTAACTTTACTAGGCATTTAGGCAGGGCCAGCCTCAGGCAAAAAGGATGAAGTGACACAGTATGTCTTTTGCTTTCTCCTTTCTTTCTTATTTTGACTCCAACACTTTTATTCTTGGCATCCAATATTATCATACTCACCTCTGGCTACTGGATAAGAACGCCATGCTCTCTCCTAGGAAATTTACCCTCCTTACCCAAAATGTACCTCCTGCTGAAACCTATCTTCATGAAAATTTACAGCTCCCTCCCTATGACTTACAGATCAGTTAAACAAATATGGAATAAAGTGATAAAGGGTGTTATTACAGATTGGGTTTATATATGGGAACAGATGATTTCTAAAGAAAGTCTTAGCCTTAAAAAATTTTAAGAGCCTTGGCTGTTTATTTCAGCAAATATCTTAACTACAAATTCAGCATTTTTTTGTATTTTAAATTAAACTAGTTTTATCTGCCTTTAAGACATAATGAAGAATAGTAAGTGGAAGATGCAGAGAAGAAGATTCATAATACATAAGAGAAAATAAAGGCAGAAACATATCAAAGGTGAAATGAAATAGTTCAGGTGATAAGGACTTCCCCATAATAAAAGATTGCCAAGCAGAGACCATGTGATGAGTTATTTTAAATGTTATACAATGAATTTCAGGTTCTATCCCATCTCTGAAATTCTAAAATTCTATGGACATTATTTTAATATTCTATGAACATTAAACTTGAAGCTGCTTTACTGTTATATATTAAATATGTCTTGCATCTTAGTCTACTCATCTCTTTAATACATAAAGGCAAGTCCTAATATCTCTCTGTTGCTTGCTATGTATTATTTGTTATACCCACATACCCACATACCCATATAGGATATAATGGTTGTGTGGCTTTGGGCAAGTAAGTTAATATCTTCTTTACTGGGAAAATCTCCAAGACAAAGACTTACAAAGACAGAGTTAACCTATCTTGTTAGAGAGCACTCCCATGGGAGCCACCTATGCTCATGAACTCACAGGTCCAATCTCTATTTATTACTTTTCTGGAAGTACATCACTTAAAAACAGAATTCTGAAAATGTAAATTTTTGCATTTCTGGATATGTTTTCTTTGATTGAATTTGATTAATTACCATCATCTTCAACAATACCTTTAGTCAGCACTTTACATTGCCTTTGCAAATTGAAGGGATGGGGAAAGCATTTCATGAATGTTGGCAATTGTAGTCATATCTATCCTAATCTATATAGGATTTTAAAGAATACTTTAGAATCAGTGAGGTTCCAAAGGAGTATTGAAGAAATGATACAGAAATTGAACTACCTTGGAGTCAGGAAAACCTGAGCATTAATTGTCAAAAAGAATAGGTATCTCTTAGGTAACCTGTAATTTATTGAAAGAGTCCATTTCAATAAAAAGAAAAACTTGATATTTCTAAGGGAAAAAAAAAAAAAGCTGTCTCATTAGTAAAGTGAATGGGTATGGAGATAGAGTCAAGATGGCAGAGTATCAGGAAACTGCTCAAAAGAAACCAACCCTCTGAACAAAATCTAATAGAAGGAAAACTCTCTTGAGCTCAAAATAGACTGGAAAAACTTAAAGAAAGGTCAGTCTCACTGGGATGAAAAGGGTGTTCAGCACAAGTCAGATAGACTCTGGAAAAGCTGATGAGAAGGCCTTAATCACATTAAATCAGCAACTAAGACCTTCAGTTCTGGCTCAGTAGAAAAGCAAATCTGTAGTTCAGCTTCCAGGCCCAGCTCAGAAGGCAAATTTTTGGCTAGCCAGGCTGTTTCAAATAGACCAGACAAAGCTACTCCCTATAAACGCAATAAGCCACTATGTTCAAAGCCATGGCTCAGAACTACACAGGAAGCTTTGGACCTTTACATCAGGGGCAGAACTCCATGTTAAAAGAAAAGAGAAAATACCAAAATAAAAGCAAAGAAAATAAGCCAGAAACAGAAAAGAACCTTGACCATACAAAGCCACTATGGTGACAGTACAGGCCTAAACTCAGATGAAGAAAGAATATCCACAAAAGAAACTCCATGAGTGAGGTAAATTGATCTCAAGCCCAAAGAGACTTCTTAAAAATGCTCATAAAACACTTGTAAATAACAGAGGATGAAGAAAAAATGAGAAAAGAATTAAGAGTCAACAGTTTGAAAAAGGAAGAAAAGTTTATCTGAAGAAAACAATTCCTTAAACAATAGAATAAACCAATTGGAAAAACAGATACAAAAGGTAACTAAAGAAAATCACACATGAAAAACTAGAACAGGCTAAATGGGAGCTAATGATTTTGTGAGACAACAAGAATCAGTCAAACAAACTAAAAAAAAATGAAAAAATGGAAGAAAATATGAAATACCTCATTGGCAAAACAGCTGATATGAAAATAGATCCAGAAGAGACAATTTGAAAAAATATTGGCCTACTCATTTCTAAAATATATAGAAAATTGACTCAAATTTATAAAAATTCAAGCCATTCTCCCATTGATAAGTGGTCAAAGGATATGAAAGGAAAATATTCAAATGAAGGAATTAAAACTATTTCTAATCATTTGAGAATGTGCTCTAAATCACTATTGATCCAAGAAATGCAAATTAAGATAACTCTGAGATAACATTATACAACTCTCAGATTGGCTAAGATGACAGGAAAAGATAAAGACGAATGTTGGAGAGGATGAGGGAAAACTGGGAGACTGATGCATTGTTGGTAGAGTTGTGAATGGATCCAACCATTCTGGAGAGCAATTTGGAACTATACTCATAAAGTTATTAAAATGTATATACCCTTTGTTCTAGCATATCACTACTGGGCTTATATCCCAAAGAGATATTGAAGAAGGGAAAGGGATCCCTATGTTCAACAATGTGTGTGGCAGCCCTTTTCGTAGTAGCTAGAAACTGGAAATTGAATGGATGCCCACCAATTGGAGAATGGCTGAATAAATTGTGGTATATAAATGTTATGGATTATTATTGTTCTATAAAAACAACGAGGAGGAGGATTTCAGATAGGACTGGAGAGATTTACATGAACAGATGCTAAGTGAAATGGGCAGAACCAGGAAGCCATTTGCACAGCAACATCAGTATTTATATGACCACCCATTCTGATGAACATGACACTTTCCAACAATGAGATAACTGATGCCAGTTCCAATAAACTTGTGATGGAGAGAGCCATCTATATCCAGAGAGAGGACTGTTGGAACTTAATGTGGATCACAACATAACATTCTCATTTTTTGTTGTTGTTTACATGATTTTTTGTTTTCCTACTAATTTACTTTCTTTTTTATCTTATTTTTCTTGTGCATCAAGGGGATTGTATAAATATGTTTATACATATTGGATTTAACATATATTTAACATGTTTAACATATATTGGATTGCTTGCCATCTAGGGGAGGGGATAGCCAGAAGGAGGAGAAAATCTGAAACACAAGGCTATGCAAGAGTCAATGAAAAATTTTCCATGCATATGTTTTGAAAATAAAAAGCTTTATAAAAAATATTGGCCTACCTGAAGGTCATGACCAAAAGAAGAGCCTGGATAGCATTCTATCAGAGGTCATTAAGGAAATCTGCCCCAATATTCTTAGAAACTGAGAGGGAAATTCTCATTGAAAGAATCTATTAATCACCTCTGGAAAGAAATCCCACAAGGAAAAGTCCAAGGGATATTGTTCTGAATCTCCAAAACTATAAAGTCAAGGAGAAACTACAGCAAGCTGCCAGACAAAAATAATTTAAATATCAAGGAGCAACAGTCAGAATTATCCAGGATCTCCAGCTTCTACAATAAAGGAAAAGAGGACTTGGAATACTGTATTCCAGAAGAAAGGACATGGGGTTACAAACAAGAATTAATTATGCAGTCAGACTTAGCATCATTTTTCAGCAAAGCAGATGAAACTTCAATGAAGTAAGAGCCTTTCAATCATTTATACTAAAAAAAAAAGTGATAAGTAAACAGAAATGTTAATCTACAAACACAGGATGCAAGAAAACCATAAAAAGCTAAACATGGGAAAATATACATATTTAAAGGTTAAATTGTTTACATCCCTAGATAGAAAGTCAATATCTGTAAATCTGAAGAACTGTCTCATTGGGACAGAGAGGAGAATCACAAAGAATAAGGGTGGGATTGAGAATTTATGTGAAGTGATGACATCAAAAAAAAAAAAGACATTAAGGGGGGGGGGGGCGGGGGAGAGTTCTGTACTGGAGAAAGAAGAAAGGAGAGGTATAATGGGACAATTCACATGAATTATTGCAAAGAATCTATTCCAATGGCAGGAAAAGAAGGGAGAGGGATGAGCATTGTCTGAAGCTTGATCTCATAGTTTTGGCTCTAAGAGGAAATAATTTAATCATTAAATTGAATATAGAAATTTACCTAACTGTATAAAGAAGAAATAAGAGGAGGAAAAGAAAAGGGAGGAACAGGATAGAAGGGAGGGCAGATATACTAGGGGAAAAGGTAAGATGGGGGAAGGGGCAACAGAAAATAAGGTAGTGGGTGGAGTGGGTTTAAAAAAAAAAACTTCTAAGAAAAGGGGGAGGGGTGAGAGGAAATAAGATACTTTATGGGGTTGATTAAAAAAAACAGTATGAAGAGAAGGGAGGATGATAGCATTTAAGGCAAAGGGTAGGGTGGGTAAAAAAAAAAACCCACAAGAATAAGGACAGGATGGAAAGAGAACAAAAGTATATATGGGGGAGAAAATAGGATGGAGCAAAATACAGAACTGGTGATCCTAACTGTTAATATGAATGGGATAAACTTTTCCATAAAACAGAAGCAAATAGCAAAGGGGATTAAAAAACAGAATCCTATAATTTGTGGTTTACAAAAAAAAAAACAAAAAAACAAAAAACAAAAAAACAAAAAAACATCTGACAGAGAGAGATATATACAGAGTGATGTTAAAAGGCTAGAACAGAATTTAATATGGTTCAACTGAAATTTTTAAAAAAGCAAGGTTAGTTATTCTGATATCAGATAAAGCAAAATTTAAAATAGATCTTATTAAAAGAGATAAAGAGAAAATATATCTTGATAAAGGCTGTCATAATTAATGAAGTAGTAAGGATACTAAATGTGCATGTACCAAGTGGTAGAGCAAGCAAATTCCTAAAGAAGATTTTAAGTTAGTTAAAGGAAAAAAATAGACAGCAAAACTATTCTAATGAGGGACTTCAATCTTCCCCTTTCAGAATCAGAGAAGTTTGACTACAAAATAAATAAGAAAAAATTAGAGAGGTTAAGAAGATCCTAGAAAACCTAGATATAGTAGACCTCTGGAGAAAATTGAAAAGGACAGAAAGGAATATACCTTTTTTCTCAATAATACATAGCAGATCTACAGAAATTGATCATGTGTTAGAGCATAAAAACCTTAAAATCAATTGCAGAAAGGCAGAAATATAAATGCTTTCTTTTCAGACCACAATACAATGAAAATTATATTCAATAAAGGACCAATTCAATAAATCCTATAATTCAAACAACAAATCACAGAAGCAATCCATAATTTCATCCAAGAAAATTACAATAATGAGAGAACATTAAAAAACTTATGGGATGCAACCAAAGCAGTTAGGGGATAACTCTCTAAATAGCTACATAAGTTAAATAGAGACAGAGGAGATCAATGAATTAGCATGCAACTAAAAAAAATGAGAAAAAGAACTAAATTTAGGGTTCTAAATTCAATTCCAAATTAGACATTTTGAAACTCAGAAAGATTAAGAAAATATAAACTAAGAAAACTATTGAACTGGTAAACAAAACTTGGTTTCATGATAAACAAAACTAACAAAAAAGATAAATCTTTGGTTAATTTGATCAGAAAAAGAAAATAAACAAATCACTAGCATCAAAAATGAAAAGAGTCCTCCAAATAATTATTTATCATAGAAATGCAAATTCAAACAACCCTAAGACACCACTACACATCTCTCAGATTGGCTAGGATGACAGGAAAAGATAATGAACAATGTTGGAGGGGATGTAGGAAAACTGAGACACTGATACATTGTCGGTGGAATTGTGAATTCATCCAACTATTCTGCAGAGCAATTTGAATCTATGCTCAAAAATCTGTGAAACTGTGCATACCCTTTGATCCAACAGTGTTACTACTAGGCTTATATCCCAAAGAGATCTTAAAGGAAGGAAAAGGACCTGTATGTGCAAAAAATGTTTGTGGCAGCCCTTTTTATAGTGGCTAGAAACTGGAAATTGAATGGATGCCCATTAATTGGAGAATGGTTGAATAACTGTGGTAAATGAATGTTATGCAATATTATTGTCCTGTAAGAAATGACCAGCAGATATAAGGAATTACTTTGCCCAACTTTATGCCAATAGATTTGATGACCTAAATGAAATGGATGACTACCTTAAAAAATATAGGCTTCCCAGATTAACAGAGGAGGAATTAAATTGATTAAATAGTCCCATTTCAGAAAAAAGAAAGAGAACAAGCCATTAATCATCTCCCTAAGAAAAAATCCTAAGGATCAGATGGATTTACATGCTATATAAACTATTTGAAAAAATAGAAAATGAAGGAGTCCTACCAAATTCCTTTTATGACACAGACATAGTACTGATACCTAAGCCAGGTAGGTTGAAAACAGAGAAAGAAAATTATAGACCAATCTCCCTAATGAATGTTGATGCTAAAATCTTAAATAAACTATTAGCAAAAAGATTACAGAAAATCATCCCCAGGATAATACACTATGACTAAGTAGGATTTATACCAGGAATGCAGGGCTGGTTCAATATTAGGAAACTATTAGCATAATTGACTACATCAATAACCAAATTAACAAAAACCATATAATTATCTCAATAGATGCAGAAAAAGCATTTGATAAAACCCAACATGCATTCCTAATAAAAAAAACATTTGAGAGTATAGGAATAAATGGACTTTTCCTTAAAATAGTCAGGAGCATCTAATTAAAACCATCAGTAAGCATCATATGTAATAAGGATAAACTAGAATCATTCCCAATAAGATCAGGAGTTAAACAAGGTTGCCCACTATCACCATCACTATGCAATATTGTTATTAGAAATGCTAGCTTCAGCAATAAGAATTGAGAAAGAAATTAAAGGAATTAGATCAGGTAATGAGGAAACCAAATGATCACTCTTTGCTGATCATATGATGGTATACTTAGAGAATGCCAGAGATTCTACTAAAAAGCTATTTGAAATAATCCACACCTTTAGCAAAGTTGCAGGATACAAAATAAACCCCCATAAGTAATCAGCATTCTTATATATCACTAACAAAATCCAACAGTTAAGAATTACAAAGAGAAATTCTATTTAAAGTAACTATCGATAGTATAAAATATTTGGGAATATATCTGCCAACGGAAAATCAGGAACTTTATGAGCAAATGACAAAACACTTTCCACACAAATAAAGTCAGATCTATCCAAATCAAAAAAATATTAAATGTTTTTGGATAACATGAGCAAATATAATAAAGATGACAATACTACCTAAAATAATCTATTTATTTAGTGCTGTACCAATCAGACTCCTAAAAATCTATTTTAATGGCCTAGAAAAAATAAAAACAAAATTCATCTGGAAGAATAAAAGGTCAGGCATTTCAAGGGAATTAATGGGAAAAAAAAATCAAATAAAGGTGGCCTAGCTGTACCAGATCTAAAATTATATTATGAATTAGCGGTTACCAAAACCATTTGGCATTGGCTAAGAAATAGACTGGTTGATCAGTGGAATAGGTTAGGTTTAAAAGACAAAATAGTCAATAACTTTAATAATCTAGTGTTTGACTAACCCAAAGACCTCAGATTTTGGGATAAGAATTCCCTATTTGACAAAAAACTGCTGGGAAAATTGGAAATCAGTATAGCAGAAACTAGGCATTGACTCACACTTAACCATGTACACCAAGATAAGATCAAAGTGGGTTCATGATCTAGGCATAAAGAATGAGATTACAAGTAAATTAGAAGAACATAGAACAGTTTACCTCTCAGACCTGTGAAGGAGGAAGAAATTTCAGACCAAAGAAGAACTAATTTTGATCATATCAAATTGAAAAGTTTTTATACAAACAAAATTAATGCAGACAAGATTAGAAGGGAAGCAATAAACTGGGAAAATATTTTATAGTCAAAGATTCTGATAAAGGCCTCATTTTCAAAATATATAGACAATTAACTCTAATTTATAAGAGATCAAGCCATTCTCCAATTCACAAATGCTCAAAGATTATGAACAGACAATTCTCAGACAAAGAAATTGAAAGTATTTCTAGCCATATGAAAAGAGGCTCCAAGTCATTATTAATCAGAGAAATGCAAATTAATACAACTCTGAGATACCACTATACACTTGTCAGACTGGCTAGAATGACAGGGAAAGATAATGCTGAATGTTGGAGGACACTGATAATTGTTGGTGGGATTGCGAATACATCTAGTCATTCTGGAAAGCAATTTGGAACTATACTCAAAAAGTTATCAAACTGTGCATACCCTCTAATCCAACAGTGTTACTACTGGGCTTATATCCCAAGTAGATCTTAAAGAAGGGAAAGGGACCTGTATTGCAAGAATGTTTGTGGCAGCCCTCTATCTAATGGCCAGAAACTGGAAACTGAGTGGATGCCTATCAATTGGAGAATGGCTGAATAAATTTTGGTATATGAATATTATGGAATATTATTGTTCTGTAAAAAAAATGACCAGCAGGATGATTTCAGAAAGGCCTGAAGAGACTTACATGAACTGATGCTGAGTGAAATGAACAGGACTAGGAGATCATTATATACTTCAACAATAATACTATATGACCATCAATTCTGATGGACGTGACCATCTTCAGCAATGAGATGAACCAAATCAGTTCCAATTGTTCAGTAATGAACAGAACCAGCTACACCCAGTGAAAGAATTCTGGGAAATGAGTGTGAACCACTATGTAGCATTCCCAATACCTCTATTCTTATCCACCTGCATTTTTGATTTCTTTCACAGGTTAATTGTATTTTATTTCAAAGTCCAATTCTTCTTCTGCAGCAAAATAACTGTATTTAACATATACTTTAATATATTTAAATGTATTGTTCTATCTGCCATCTAGGGGAGGGTTTGGGGGGAAGGAGAGAAAAAGTTGGAACAAAAAATTTTCCAATTGTCAATGCTGAAAAATTGCTCATGCATATATCTTGTAAATAAAAAGCTATTAAAAAAGATACACAGAATACTAAATTAAATACTAAATATCCAAAATAGAAATAACCAGCAGGATGATTTCAGAAAGTTCATATGAGCTGATGCTAAATGAAATGAGCAGAACCAGGAGATCATTATATACCTCAAAAACGATACTATATGATGATCAGTTCTGATCGACGTGGCTCTCTTCAACAATGAGATGAATAAAATTAGTTCCAATTGTTCAGCAATGAAGATAATCAGCTAAAACCAGTGAAAGAACTATGGGGAATGAGTGTGGACCACACAACATAGCATTTTCACTCCTTCTGTTATTGTTTGCTTGTGTTTTTGTTTTCCTTCTCAGGTTATTCGTACTTTATTTCTAAATCAGATTTTTCTTATGCAGCAAGATAACTATGTAGCTTGTAACTTATGCAGCATGATAAATATGTATACATATATTGCATTTAACATATACCTTAACATATTTAAGATGTATTGGTCTACCTGCCATTTAGAGAAGAGGGTGGGGGGAAGGAGGGGAAAAGTTGGAACAGAAGGTCAATGCTGAAAAATTACCCATCCATATGTCTTGTAAATAAAAAGCTATAATAAAAAATGAAAGAAGTGAACTCACCACCAATGAAGATGTAATTAAAGCAATAATTAGGAATTATTTTGCCCAATTCTATGGCAGTAAGTCCAACAATCTAACTCAAATGATGAATATTTACAAAAATATAAATGACCCATGTTAACAGAAGATGATATAAAATACTTAATTCAACCAAACATATAAAAAGAAATTTCAACATTATATAAAATATTTGCAAAAATAGGTAAAGAAGGAGTTCTGTCAAATTCCTTTTATGACACAAATATGGTATTGATAGCTAAACCAGGAAGGGGCAAAGGGGCAAAACAGAGAAAGAAAATTACAGACTAATATTGATGCAAAAATTTTTAATTAAATATTAGCAAAGAGATTACAGCAACATATCAGCAGGATTATACATTATGACCAAGTGGGATTTATGTCAGGAATGCAGGGCTGGTTCAATAGTGGGAAAACTGTAATCATAATTGATCATATCAATAAAAAAAAAAACAACAAAAATCATATGATAATCTAAATAGATGGAGAAAAAGCTTTTGACACAATACAGCACCAATTCCTATTAAAAACCCAAGAGAGTATAGGAATAAAGGGAACTTTCCTTAAAATAATAAGCAATATCTATCTAAAATCTACAGTAAGCATTTTTTTTTTCTAACAGAGAGAAGGTGGGTACATCTCCAATAAAATCAGGAGTGAAACAAGAATGTGAATTATCACCATTATTATTCAATATTAGAAACAAGGATACTAGTACTAAAAATGTTGACTTTAGAATAAGAACATGAAATTAATGTAATTAGAAAAGGCAATAATGAAATGAATCTATCACTCTTTGCAGATGATATAATGATATACTTAGAAAATCCTAGAACATCTTCCAAAAAACTACTGGAAACAATTCTCAACTTTAGCAATGTTACAGGATATGAAATAAACTTACATTATTATAATAATAAACTTAATGGGAAAAATACAAAGGATGGTTGCTTAGTAATACCAAACCAAAAACTACATTATAAAGCAGCAATCATCAAAATCATTTGATACTGGCTTAAAAAAAAAAAAGAAATAGAATAGTGGAGCAGTGGAATAGATTAGACACACACAACACAATCAAGACCTATAGCAATTTATTATTTGATAACCCCTCCAAACTCCAGCATCTGGAACAAGAACTTACTCTTTGAAAAAAAAAAATTCTGAGAAAATTGGAAAACAATATGTCAGAAACTCAACATACACCTTCATCTCACATCCCAGACTAAAATAAAGTTAAATGGATATATGATTTGGGCTTAAAATATGATACCATAAACAATTTAGGAGAACAAGGTATAATTTACTTATCGATTTCTTTGGAGAAGAGAGGAATTTATGAACAAAGAAAAAGTAGAGAATATTATGAAAGGCAAAATGAAAAATTTGATTACATTAAATCAAAAAGATTTTGCATAAACAAAACTAAGGAAAAGAAGATTAAAGTGGAAGTTAAAAGCTGGGGAAAATTTTGACATCCAGTATTTCTGGTAAAGATGTCATTTTTAAAATATATAAAAAACTGTGTCAAATTTAGAAAAATAGAAGTCATTCCCAAATTGATAAATGGTCAAAGGATATGAACAGAAAATTTTCAGATGAAGAAATTATAGCCATTTAGAGTTATTTGAAAAATAACTCTAAATTAATATTGATTAAAAAAATTCAAGTTAAAACAACTCTGAGGTGCCACCTGGCACCTCTCAGATTGGCTAAAATGAAAGGAAAAATAATTATAAATATTGGAGGGAATGTAGGGAAACTGGGACACTAATGCATTGTTTGTGTTATTGTGAAATAATCCAACCATTCTGGTTTTTTTAAATAACTTTTTATTGACAGAACCCATGCCAGGGTAATTTTTTACAACATTATCCCTTGCATTCACTTCTGTTCCGACTTTTCCCCTCCCTCCCTTCACCCCCTCCCTGAGATGATAAGCAGTCCTATATATGTTAAATAGGTTACAGTATATCCTAGACACAATATATGTGTGCAGAACCGAACAGTTCTCTTGTTGCACAGGGAGAATTAGATTCAGAAGGTATAAATAACCCGGGAAGAAAAACATAAATGCAAGCAGTTTATATTCATTTCCCATTGTTCTTTCTTTAGGTATAGTTGCTTCTGTCCATCCTTGATCAATTGAAACTGAGTTAGATCTCTTTGTCGAAGAAATCTACTTCCATCAGAATACATTCTCATACAGTATCGTTGTTGAGGTATATAATGATCTCCTGGTTCTACTCATTTCACTTAGCATCAGTTCATGTAAGTCTCACCAGTCTTCTCTGTATTCATCCTGCTGGTCATTTCTTACAGAACAATAATATTCTATAGCATTCATATACCACAATTTATTCAATCATTCTCCAATTGATGGGCATCCATTCATTTTTCAGCTTCTAGCCACTACAAACATGGCTGCCACAAACATTTTGGCACATACAGGTCTCTTTCTTTTCTTTAGTATCTCTTTGGGATATAAGCCCAGTAGAAATGCTGCTGGATCAAGGGTATGCACAATTTGATCATTTTTTGAGCATAGTTCCAAATTGCTTTCCAGAATGGTTGGATGTGTTCACAATTCCACCAACAATCTATCAGTGTCCCTGTTTTCCCACATCCCCTCCAACATTCCCCATTATCTTTCCCTGTCATTCTAGCCAATCTGACAGGTGTGTAGTGGTATCTCAGAGTTGTCTTAATTTGTATTCTCTGATTAATAATGATTTGGAGTATATTTTCATATGGCTAGAAATAGTTTCAATTTCTTCATCTGAGAATTGTCTGTTCATATCCTTTGACCATTTATCAATTGGAGAATGGCTTCATTTCTTATAAATGAGAGTCAATTCTCCATATATTTTGGAAATGAGGCCTTTATCAGAAACTTTGACTGTAAAAATGTTTTCCCAGTTTATTGTTTCCCTTCTAATTTTGTCTGCATTAGTTTTGTTTGTACAAAAACTTTTCAATTTGATATAATCAAAATTTTCTATTTTGTGGTCAATAGAGATCTCTAGTTCTTTGGTCACAAATTCCTTCCTCTTCCACAGGTTTGAGAGGTAAACTATCCTATGCTCTTCCAATTTATTTATAATCTCATTCTTTATGCCTAGGTCATGAACCCATTTTGACCTTATCTTAGTGTGCAGTGTTAAGTGTGGGTCAGTGCCTAGTTTCTGCCATACTAATTTCCAATTTTCCCAGCAATTTTTGTCAAATAATGCATTCTTATGCCAAAAACTGGGGTCTTTGGGTTTGTAAAACACTAGATTATTAAAGTTATTGACTGTTTTGTCCTTTGAACCTAATCTATTCCATTGATCCACTAGTCTATTTCTTAGCCAATACCAGATGGTTTTAGTAACCGCTGCTTTATAATATAATTTTAGATCTGGTACAACTAGGTCACCTTCGTTTGATTTTTTTTTTCATTAATTCCCTTGAAATTCTTGACCTTTTTTTCCATATGAACTTTGTTGTTATTTTTTCTAGGTCATCAAAATAGTTTTTTGGGAGTCTGATTGGTATAGTGCTAAATAAACAGATTAGTTTAGGTACTGTTGTCATCTTTATTACATTTGCTCACCCAATCCAAGAGCATTTAATATTTTTCCAATTGGTTAGATCAGACTTAATTTGTGTGGAAAGTGTTTTGTAGTTTTACTCATAGAGTTTCTGATTTTCCCTTGGCAGATAGAGTCCTAAATATTTTTATACAATCAGTAGTTACTTTAAATGGAATTTCTTTTTGTGACTCTAACTTTTGGGTTTTGTTAATGATATATAAGAACGCTAATGACTTACATGGGTTTATTTTGAATCCTGCAACTTTGCTAAAAGTGTGGATTGTTTCTAATAACTTTTTAGTAGAGTCTTTGGGGTAAGTATACCATCATATCATCAGCAAAGAGTGATAATTTAGTTTCCTCATTGCCTATTCTTATTCCTTTAATCTCTTTTTCAACTCTTATTGCCAAAGCTAGCATTTCTAATACAATATTAAATAGTAACAGTGATAGTGGGAAACCTTGTTTCACTCCTGATCTTATTGGGAATGGTTGCAGTTTGTCCCCATTACATATGATGCTTACTGATGGTTTTAAATAGATCCTACTGATTATTTTAAGGAAAAGTGCATTTATCCCTATACTCTCAAGTGTCTTTAATAGGAATGGATGTTGGATTTTATCAAATGCTTTTTCTGTATCTATTGAGATGATCATATGGTTTTTGTTAATTTGGTTATTAATATGGCCAATTATACTGATAGTTTTCCTAATATTGAACCAGCCCTGCATTCCTGGTATACTTGATTGTGGTATATTATCCTAGGGATGATGTTCTGTAGTCTTTTTGCTAATATCTTATTTAAGATTTTAGCACCAATATTCATTAGGGAGATTGGTCTATAATTTTCTTTCTCTGTTTTCAACCTACCTGGTTTAGGTATCAGTACCATGTCTGTGTCATAAAAGGAATTTCGTAGGACTCCTTCATTCCCTATTTTTTCAAATAGTTTATAAAGCATTGGGGCTAATTGTTCTTTAAATGTTTGGTAGAATTCACATGGTCTTGGGGATTTTTTTTTTTTAGGGAGTTGATTAATAGCTTGTTCTCTTTCTTTTTCTGAAATGGGACTAAGCAATTTACTTCCTCCTCTGTTAATCTGGAAAGCCTATATTTTTCGAGGTAGTCATCCATTTTGCTTAGGTTATCAAATTTATTGGCATAAAGTTGGGCAAAGTAACCCCTTATTATTTCTTTAATTTCCTCTTCATTGGTGGAAAGTTCTCCCTTTTCATTTGTAAGACTACTAATTTGATTTTCCTCCCTCCTTTTTCTAACCAGATTTACCAAAGGTTTATCAATTTTACTGGGTTTTTTCATAAAACCAAGTCTTAGTTTTATTTATTAGTTTAATAGTTTTTTTTTTTACTTTCAATATTATTAATTTCTCCTTTTAATTTTAGAATTTCAAGTTTAGTAATTGATTGGGGGTTTTAATTTGTTTTTTTTCTAGCTTTTAAAGTTGCAAGCCCAATTCATTGATCTTCTCTTTCTCTATTTTATTCAAGTAAACCTCTAAGGATATAAAATTTCCCCTTATTATCGCTTTCACTGCATCCTACAAATTTTGGTATGATGTCTCATCATTGTCATTATCTTGAGTGAAATTATTAATTGTGTTTGTAATTTGCTGTTTCACCCAATCATTTTTAAAGATGAGCTTATTTAGTGTCCAATTGTTTTTTGGTCTCTTTACACCTAACTTTTTGTTGAATGTAGTTTTTATTTCATCGTGATCTGAAAAGAAAGCATTTACTATTTCTGCCTTCCTGCATTTAATTTTGAGGTCTTTATGTCCTAATATATGGTCAATTTTTGTGTAGGTTCCATAAACTGTTGAGAAGAAAGTATACTCCTTTCTGTCACCATTCAGTTTTCTCCAAAGATCTATCATACCTAATTTTTCTAATATTATATTCACCTCTTTAATTTCTTTCTTATTTGTTTTGTGATTTGATTTATCTAATTCTGAGAGTGAAAGATTGAGATCTCCCACTGTTATAGTTTTGTTGTCTATTTCTTCTCGCAACTCTCTTAACTTCTTTAAGAAATTAGATGCTATACCACTTGGTGCATACACATTTAATAGTGATATTTCTTCATTGTCTATATTACCCTTTAGCAAGATGTAGTTTCCTTCCTCTTCTCTTTTAATTAGATCAAACTTTGCTTTTGCTTGATCTGAGATAAGGATGGCTACCCCTGCTTTTTTTACTTCACCTGAAGCATAATAGATTCTGCTCCAGCCTTTTACCTTTACTCTGTATGTATCTCCTTGTTTTAAATGTGTTTCCTGTAAACAACATATTGTAGGGTTCTGACTTTTGATCCAGTCTGCTATCCACCTCTGCTTTATGGGAGAGTTCATCCCATTCACATTTATGGTTAAAATGACTAATTCTGTATTTCCTGCCATCCTAATATCCCCAGATTATGCTTTTCTTTTTCTTGCCCTCCTTTTCCCCTTCCCTAGTATTAAACTTATTGGTCCCTCTTGCGTTATGCAGCTCTCCCTCTTTAGGATTCTTCCCTCCTCCCTTTGAATCCCTTCCCCTTACTTGTACCCTTTCCTTATTACTCTTTTTCCTTTTCCCTTTTCCTCTCCCACTTTTTAATGAGGTGAGAGAAGATTCTCTGTAAAACAAATATGTTAATTATTTCCTCTTTGAGCCAATTCTGATGAGAATAGGATTCACACAATGTTCCTTTCTCTAAGTTCCCTCTGATATGATAGGTTTGCCTTATCGTTGCTGTAGTTTCCCTCTTTTTATCTCCCCTTTTCCCATTTTCTAACACTATCCCCTTTCCATTTCTACTTCCCTTTTTTATATTATATCAGTAAAATCAAATTATGCATGTGGTTTTATGTATATCCACAACAGAAATACAGTTCTCAAAAGTTCCTTTTACCTTTTTCTACTTCTCTTGAGTCCTGTGGTTGGAGATCAAATTTTTTGTTTAAGTCTGTTTTTTTTTTTTCCCTTAGAAACAGATGGAATTCCTCTGTTTCATTAAATGTCCATCTTCTTCCATGGGAAAAATGCTCAGCTTAGCTGGGTAGTTTATTCTTGGCTGCATTGTAAGTTCTTTTGCCTTTTGGAATATCAGATTCCAGGCCCTTAGATCCTTTAATGTTGAGGCAGCCAGATCTTTAGTGACCCTTATTGTGGCACCTCAATATTTGAATTGTTGTTTCCCTGGCTGCTTGTAATATTTTTTCTTTAGTCTGAAAATTCTGAAATTTGACCACGATATTCCTTGTAGTGTTTATTTTAGGTCTTTTCCAGAAGGTATTCAATGAATTCTTTCAATGCCTATTTTACCTTCCGGTTCTATTACTTCTGGGAAGTTCTTTTTGATGATTTCCTGTAAAATAGTATCTAGGCTCTTTTTTTCATCATAATTTTCAGGTAGTCCAATGATCCTCAGGTTATCTCTCCTAGATCTGTTTTCCAGGTCTGTTGTTTTTCCAAGTAAGTATTTGACATTTTTTTCCAATCGTTCATTTTTTTGGTTTTGCTTGATTGATTCTTGATGTCTCAATGAATCAGTCATTTCTATTTGTTCAGTTCTGATTTTTAGTGAGTTATTTTCTTCATTAGCTTTTTTTTACTTTTTTTTTTTTGTATATGTTCAATTGAATTTTTAAATGAGTTGTTTTGTTCTATGGAGTTGTTTTTTTTTTTTTTTTTCCCCGTCTCACTATTGTGTGTGTGTGTGTGTGTGTGTGTGTGTGTGTGTGTATGTGTGTGAGTTATTTTCTTTTTCCAACTCACAAATTCTGTGTCCCTGCACTTCTTGGAAGTTTTTTACTTTTTCCAATTCACATTTCAGGAAGTTGTTGCTCTCTTCCATAGCTTCTCTTTCCTTTCCCCATTTTTCTTCTAATTCTCTTTTAAGGTTTTTAATAGTCTCTTCTAGGAGAGCCTTTTGTATTGGGGACCAACAATTGTTTGGAGACTGTCTGCTATTAGTCTCTTCAGGGTTGAAAAGCTGCTCTCTTTCTGTATAGAAACTATCAATTGTGCTTTTAATTTTTTTACTCATTTTTTAAAGCCTGTAGGGTCTGCCTTCAGAGCCAGGAGGTTACCAGCTTTCTTTGCAGAGTGTATGGATGGGTAGCTGTCCTGCCAGCCAGCTACAAAAAGCATCAAGATACTGGAGTGCTCTGGGAAAGAGTTCCCAACTCAGAAGTAACTCAGGCCTGCAGGGCCAAGCTGGAAAAGTGCCCTGCAAAAAAACCCCGCTTTGTGGGATAATGACTGCCCTGGAGCTAGAAGCTGAGCAGTGAGAGTTTCACTACCTTAAGACAAATCCTGCCCTGGAGCTGTGGGTATTAGCAGCTGAGCAGGGACCAGATGTGTCTCTGCCCCAGGAAGCACAGTCTGCTGGGGAAGTTCTATTGCCCCAAGCCGAGCCCCACACTGTGCAGATTAGAGGCTGCCCTGGGCTGTGCACCCCTGCCATGCAGATTTGTAACTGCCCCCCCAAAAAAAAAACAAAAACAAAAACAAAAACAAAAACCTGAACTGTAGGATGTGGCTGCAGGGCTGTATTATGATCTACATGAGTCACTTCCGGATTTGAGTGGTTACAGCCAGATCTTGTTAGGTTCTGGCATTTTTTAGAGTACCCTCTGTTTTAGGCTTTAATTTGTCTGCCAGTTTACTGCTTTGTAATCAAGGCAGAGCAGTTAGCCTATAGCAGAGTCATCTCTATAACTTCTCTAGCCACAGAGATCACCCCCGCCCCTGGTCTGTTCAGGACACTTATCTTCAGCTGGTAAGTTGTGTGCTGCTAATCTTCATGAATTTAAGCAGTGAAGAGCTATTTTTGAGGCTGAATTAAATAGTTGGTTGAGGGGATGAGAGGAGCTTAGAAAGTCTTATGTACCTTCTCCACCATCTTGGCTCTGCCCTGATTCAACCATTCTGGAGAGTAATCTGGAGCTATGCCCAAAGGAATATAAAACTGTGTATATCCTTTAACTCAACAGTGTCATTACTGGGTCTGTATCTGAAGGAAAGCATACATGAGGGAAAAGGATTCATGTCTTTTAATCACTCATGTGTTCAAAAACATTTGTAGCAGCTCTTTTTTCAGTAGCAAAGAATTGGAAAATGAATGGATGCCCATCAATTGGGCAATAGCTGAACAAGTTGTGGTACATGAAGGTAATGGAATAACATTGTTCTATATAAAATGATTAACAACAAAAGGCCTAGAACGATTTACATAAACTGATGCTGAGTGAAACTAGCAGAACCAGTAATACATTGTACACAATAACTGCAAGAATGTGTGATGATCAACTATGATATTACTTGGTCCTTCTCAATAGTTCAGAAATCCAAAATAATCCTAATAGATTTTGGACAGAAAATGTCATCTACACCCAGAAAAACAACCAAGAATACTGAATGCAAATCAACACATGCTAAGTTCACTTCTTTTTTCTGTTGTTTAATCTCTCCCACAGTTTCCCAATATGACTCATAAAGCAATTTGTCATATAAATAAACTTAATACAATAAAAATAAAAATACAACAAAAAATACAATAAAAAGCAAAAAAAAATTAAATCAGTGTATGTTAGTCATTGATACATCCATTACTTATCTACTACAAAATACAAATTTTGGAATTTGAAATCAGGTTCCTCCTGTTCAACAAAACTTCTTCTCTTAAATATGGGGATACTTATCAATACTTTCTTGGGAATCTTTGAAATCTGATTTCACAGAAACTAGGGTGGACATATCAAACTATTGCTGTTTTTATTTCTCTTCTGTTGTGAATCCTTAATAGTTATCACTTCTACCTATGGTTTATAGCCTTTCTCTTTCAGGACCTGATTTGATATTATTGGTAAGAATAAAATTTATAAGAAAATTTTCTTTCAATGATTTTATTTTCCAATTTTGAAGAATGAAATTATCATGAAGTCAAAACATACCTCACTCTATTTCCCTGCTATTTTATCTCCAATCTTCAATGAATTTCCTGGACTAGATACAATACCATGAGGGCTTTACCAATTTTAGTTCTAAAACTCCTGTCCAGTAGCTCAGAATTCATGCGTAAAGCATGCCTCAAATATAGTTCACTATATACAGGCTCACTCTGTTAGCGATGCTTCTCTTAGTTTCCTACCCTTTAATCCCAAGCCTGCTGCCTATCTCTGGAACTACAATCAAACCATCATTGCCAATGCTATAGGAAATAGCATGCTTACCCATACCTCTACTTCTCAACTCACTATCTCTATAAGTTTTTTTTTTTTAATTTTACTTATTTAATTTTTAACTTGTTACCTAAAACAAGCATTTCCATAATGCAGTAGAAAAATATTATTGTGCATGAGACTGCTAATCTGTTATGTACATGCTATTCCTTTTAAATATATATTATTGTGTGATTTCTTGCCCTCTTTTTCCTTCCTTCTACCCTCACACTATCATTAGATACCATACACACATCATTCACAAAGAAACAGGCACAGGGAGATTAATTGACTTGTTCAAAATCCCATAGTTAGGAAATATCCAAAGTAGAAATTAAACTTTGGTCTTCCAAACTCAAAACATATTGTTCTTTGCATTTATCCATCTTTCTTTGGCTTTAATTAGTATCTTCCTCATAGATCTTTTATATTTACTTTGGGTATGTATAATAGTCAAAATGACTTAGTTGTTCAAAGTTGTTCATAAAACACTATTTCTTCTACTGTATACAGTGATCTCTTGATTTTGCTCATTTCACTCTTCATTTTTTCAAGTAAATCAACTGAAAATTTTTCTTACATCAATTAGCTTATCATTTCTTATAGTAGAATATTATTTCATTGTACAATCATTTCTGCTTTGGCCAGTAACCCTGAAGCTCTTACCCTTCCAGATTTATTTATTTAGATTTTTTTTTTGATAAGGTGAAAAAGGAAATTATTTTCTGCAATTACTATCTAGTTTTAATCACTGAATGAGTCCTGCCATAGTTGAGACCTGCTGAACACCTTAGCTTTAAAAGGCCAAATTTGCCCATTTCATCCAGGGCCATCTCCTGTTGTCCTGATCTATATCTGGCTACTGGAGCAGATGGATCTGGAGGGGAAAATGAGGCAGGTGACCTTGCCCAGCATTCCCTCATTGAAATCCAATTCACTTGCACGTCATGATATCACCTCCCTGATGTCATGGTCCTCTTTGAGAATGATGGACAAAGAACAAGAAGAAGAATTTCCTTATGATCCCATAATATAGCTTGTTTAGTCACTCCCCAATTGACAGGCATCCCCACGATTTCCATTTCTTTGCCACCACAAAGAGAGATGCAATAAATATTTTAGAACATGTAAGTTATTTTCTTTTTCCATTATATTTTTTCAAAACAAAATCTCTCTCTGTATCCACCAGTACCCCATACAGAATGTTTTCTTCTTTTGCAATGAAAGTGTCTCAGAGCCAAAGACTATCTTAACCTGTTTTTATATTCATAGTTTTATGTTATTAATTATAATTAATTATTAATTATAAGCTAATAATTTGATAAAATGATTTTTAATTTATTTATTCATTCAAGAGCTAAGGAGCCACTCTAGTTCTGGTAGAGAGAAAGCTCTAATAGAGGCTAAAGCATTTGCAAGTCCCTCTCCTCCAATCACTTATGTAATATTCTCCTAAGCTAGGTTTGTGACATGATTCCTAAATTCCTCATCTACTCCCTCCATCTGATTGGCTGTTCTTTATTATGCTCTCAAGCAATCCTGTTGCTGTATCTTCCTTAACAGAGACTTTATCTAAATGTTATGCACTGTGATTCTTTACTGATGTTTGTAGATTGTCTTATATGCAGATACCTTGTTAATATAATAATTATTCTGATAATATTATAGGTTTTTATTTCTATCTCTAAGGATTATAGCTCATAGAATTAGTATTGAAAGGGATTTGAGAGGCTGTTACATGCAAGTTTCTCATTTTAAAGATGAAGAAATGTAATGGGCTGAGCTCGAGTTGATGCACTGAGGTCCCAAGGATGTGAGGCTAAATAGTAATTGGATTATACTCTATTAATATATATGCTTGGAGAAAGAATGGCCCCCGCCCCATCTTTGGGCAAGTCCTGATGTGTTGTATAGGAAATGACGTTTTTAGTGGGTGGAGACAGGGGAATGGAGAGGGAAGCAGAAGGAGAGACTGCTGGCTGGCGTCTTGACACAGCTGCTCACATTGCTATCACGATGGCCCTTCATCTCCAATCCCCCTCTGCTTGCTGGCTTCCTGTCGCAGCTGCCCATATTACTATTGCAATCCTTCTTGCTAATATTGCTATTGCAATCCCCCCTCACCTCTACTAAGAATAAAGATTGAAGATTTTTCCCTTAACCTGAATTCCTGACTCCGGCTGATTTTAAATACTCAGTCATCACAAAGAAACAGTAACAGGGAGATTAATTGACTTGTTCAAAATCCCACAGTTAGGAAATATCCAAAGTAGAAATTAAACTTTGGTCTTCCAAACTCAAAACATATTGTTCTTTACATTTATTCATCTTTCTTTGGATAGTTTTTCCTATGATTTCCTTGTGAATTTTGCTATTCTTCCAACAGTATAGATTTTATTCTTTGTAGTATTTGGATTAGCTTCCATACATTGAAATTTTCTACTTTGCTGTCAATTTTTAGCTTAAAATGTATTAATAAATAAATTATATTAAATAATTTATATCAGAAAGGAGAGAAAAAAATATGTGCGATAGACACCTGTTGAGAGAAAATAAAAATGACTATTTCTTTAAAAAAAAAAGAAATGACAAATTAGCATTATTTTATTGCACTTAGAAACAAAAATAAATTTTCATATTTGTTTCTCCAACACAATCTGACATTTTTCTTTCTTTTAAACCAGTGTTTTACTTGGAAGGAATAAGTAACTGTAACTCTTTCTTATTTTTGCTTAAAAAAAAAAGTAGATCACATCAGTTTATTATCATGTCCAGGTTAGCTCTCTGGACAGCCTCAGGATTAGTCAGAGTCAGGATCAATCTAAGTCCTTGGTCTTTAGGAGGAGAAATGAAGAAGGCAGGCAATCTGCCACTCAGTATATTAAAGATGAATCCTGGATTTTCGAGTTTGGAGCCTGAAGTCTTCTCTCGTCAGCATACTGGGGCAGAGAGGATCTGATCTTTCTCCCTCAGCCCTCCAATCCTTGCCTATGATTATCTCATTGCCACACATTCAGCAAGTGCCAGTCTTGAGGAGAGCCATCATATTACTAAGTATATGCTTATAGAAGCATTATCTCACATTGAATGGGTAATTAGCTTTAAGTGCTCTGCTGCCTTAGATTCAAGTACACCTTTTCAGAGTTCTAGCCCTCTACAATTTATTATATTAAATATTTAATTTTACTCCCAAGTGATTTTTTTTCATAAGTCCTCAATCGACAATCAAAAATCATTAATAATTATCTTTTTAATGTCACCACTTCTAACTTCCAGTCTGTGAAACAGCATTTGATTCTTTCATTATCTTCTAATATTTATCATAAAAAATATGCATTTTCCTAGAAGAGCATTTCTAGGAGACTAATGTTTCTTGCCAGAAGTCACTGAAAGAGATAGGGATACAATAGGCAATTCCTTAGTGGCTTTTGACCAAGCCATTGAAGCAGGCTAGTTAGAAATTGTTTTAAATGGTATTCCCTTTAGATTTCAGAAAGTAATTATATAAAAATAATGTAAGATATTCAGACTCCAGTTAATCATTCTGAATATTCATTTTTAAATTGCAATATGGACATGTACTTTTATTATTCAAATTAATTAATCTCCCCATATTCCTTATGAATTAATTACATTGACTATTAAATTGTTATACAATCAGCATGCTCTAGTTAATACTGTTCAGGATCCATTTGGGAGTGTAAAGGCACAGCATAGCAAAAATTTTTGCATATAATTTGTGAGTTTCTATGTGGAACACAAGACTGGGAAAATTGGTACTTTGGGGATTCCATATTCAACATAGCTCTGAAATAAAAGTAAGTACAAGCAATGGCATTTCTTACAATGACTTTGAGTTTGTCGTTTGTTGATTACTTCTACTGTTCTTTAAATATTCATTTGTATAAAACACTTGGGAGATGCACACATTTATATATCTACTTTAATTATAAATAAGCTATTACATTATTCTAACTCTCTTTTTTCATCACCAAATATGATTCAAAAAAAATATAACATATCATGAAGGCTATTTTGATGAATACTTCTATTAGAAACAATATTAGAGATCATGAGGCCATGGGATCATAAATTATAAGATGTTATCTTTAGATATCCAAACTAATTCCCCTTTAAAGATGAGATTTCTGAAATCCAAAAGCCCAGCAACAGGGAAATAACTAGCAACAAGAGGAAATATTCCAAATCATGGATAATAAGATGAATGCAAAGTATAGCAACTTTGAAGTTCTATCTCATACCAATCAAATTGAAAAAGTTGACAAAAAAGAAAAATGAAAAATGGGAGAGTTATGGGAAATAATAACATCAATGAATTTTTGGAGTTCTGAATTAACATAGTCATTCTGGAAAACCATCTAGAATTTATGCTGAAGAAAGTATAGTATATTGATAAAATGGAAAGTCATTTTATTGTAAGAAATGATCAAAGACAGAATTTATGAGAAACCTTGGAATACTTGTATAACTAAGAAAATGGCTTGACTATAATAATTTTGAAAGATATTATGATTGAATTATGATTTCATAGGAGAAGAGGATGTAGAATATTATCTATTCAACCTACCTTCTCATAGAGATGTGATAGAATAAACATGCAGAATAAGGACAATATTGATCTATATGGCTAAAATAAGAATTTGTTTTTCCTGAATGTGTATTGTGAGAATTACAGGAAATACCATACAGATTCAGTGAAGAAATATATAGAAAAATGAATCATATACTTAGAGTTACAAACTACATTAGTTTATATTGAGATGAATCCCTTATTGTATAAATAAGGAAACTAAGGCTCAAAGGGGTTATGATTGGCCCATTGTCACACAGGTACTTAGCAGTTCTCAAATCATTCCCCATTTCCAATCACACTGTGATACTTTGCATCACTTTTTTTGCCTTTATAAACAATTGTCCCATAGGCTTCTAGTGACGAGAATCTTTCAAATAGCAAAATTTTTATGTATCATCACATACTTTTAAAAGCTGCTTTTTTATTATGGGAGTATATACTGGTGACCTTAACCTATTTTTTTGTCCTTCATTGAAAACAAAAATACAAAATATCAATCTTCCCAGGAAACATGCTTATTTATATGACCTGCAATAGTCTTATGAACTTTTATTGTACAAATAGGATTGTTATTTGACAGATAATAAATTTAACTGACATTTCTTTGTTACCTTCTTACAGAGAACACTTAAAAGATTTTACTTAGAGGGAAATTTACAGCAACTTGGCACTGTAGTAGGACCATGTTTTCATTCTACAAGGTGTTTAACAAGTGGTTTCCATATGTTAATGGTACATAAACCATTGGTGCAGAAGCAACAATATGTTTGTGGTTTTAAGAAATGAAAGGATAGAGTAGTGGTGAGTCAATAGAAAAAAAGAAAAACTACATTAAGACTTGTAAGGTGGCAAAAAAACATTCATTAACAATTGAAAGAAAAAAAATCCTAAAACTTCTTTATAAATCATAGGAACTAAATTATCATCATGGTGATGCTCTCTTTATTGATCATGCTCCTTCCTACGTGCCATATTGTAAAAAACTATTAAGAAAAGTTAAAATAAAAGTTTTTTTTTAATTGATGCTCTATTTGTACCTGAATATAATGTAGTATAATGAGCACATGGGGTGGATCCAAAATTGAGAAGACGTGGGTTTAAATCCCACTTAGGATATTTATTAGTCAAATAATTGATCAAACAAATATTTGGTAATTACTTACTAAGAGATAGTCTCCTTGATAGGTCCTGGGGACATAGGAGTAGAAAGAAAACAGCTCTGTACAGCTCTCTGTCTTCATGGAGCAGGAAAAATTGCATTTAGATACATTTTAGCATATAATATTATGTACAAATAAATACAAGATAATTTGGGGGATAGGAGTAACAATTTGCTTCTTATGTTATTATAAGGATGCCTCATACTTGAACTGAGCTTTAAAGAAAATAATAGTTTATAATAGGAAGAAATAAGGAAAAAATGCATTCCTGGGATGGAGCATCAGCCTGTGCAAAAGCATAGTGATGGGAGATGGAAAATACTTTTTATGAAGATTATCCCTTGGGCAAATAATTTAACCTGTTTTTGCCTGAGACTCTTCACTGATAAAGAAGGACAAATTAAGTTTATAGTTCCTTTCTCATAAGGTTGTTGAAAAACACTGCTGACATAATTTAAGAAAAAGTGTTTTACAAACTTTAAAGTGGCAATAACCATCAAGTATTATATTGGGAATTTTTAATATTTTAAAACACAAAATTTTGGGGATTATCCTCAGATGGAAGTGGAGGGGGTTTAAGGAAGTGCTCAATAGTTTTGCCTATACTAGCAAATGTTTTGATTCTAGTCAATCAGTTTTCCCACAGACTGGAATATTGAAAATTCTGAATTATAAACAGGTGACAACTGATTAATACTGTATGGATAAAATAGAGTAATTAGGTCAAATCCTAGTTTCTAGTTCCAATTTAACCCAGCTGCTCTACAAATACAGCTGTAGGAGTTTCAATTCTAGTCATTCAGAATTTGTTAAATACCTACTATATTCCAAGCCTCTGCTCCCTGGTGGGGATAAAAAACAACAACAACAAAAAAAAAAAAAATTAAACAATATTGCCATCAGGAACCTTTTTTATTTCCCTGATACAAAAGCCCCAAATTAGTATCTTTAAAAATTCAGCTAGAAATTTGGATGTCTAACTGTAAAACACTTTGTTATATGCTTCAGAAGCAATTGGACCCTTTTTCTTTTCTCTCTACAGTTGACATTGTGTAGACATGACCTATTTTGCTTGCATCCCCAGCCTTCATTTTCAATAAAGTGTCTTGAGAAAGTAGTTCATTTCTCCTTGAATCATTTCTTACTCAACAGCATGCACTGTTCATTTGTTCCAGAATGTCACACAGCCTGTGGCTCTGTCTGTTGCCAGCCTGCTTCTTCCATCTCACTAGAACTTGCTTCATCTATTGATGGTAACACCTTCTCTGAATCTCATCATGTCGAACAGCCTTCCTTTCTCGCTTCTGCCTCAATGACTCACCAGCTATTTCAGATCTCATCTGAGAAAGCCATTCTCATCCCTTTCCCTCTCCAACTAGTATTTTCTCTTGCTACTAGGGATTTTAAATCTGAATTCTACAAAATAAAATATGACTTAGGTTTAAAAAGGCTCTAATGTAAGCAATGTGCCATTTTGCATTAGGTAATTGTTACTACTGTTTCACTGAGATACATATGACTGATTTTTTTTTCCAAGTTCAGGGGAATTTTTCAAATCAAGGGCTTAGCTAGTTTGGGTGTATTTTCCAATGAGCTAAAAAAAAAAAAAAAAAAAAAAAACCTTTATAGATACAGGTATTTCAGCAACACTTGCTTAGACTCCTTTATTGAAGAAGAGCTGAGGAATAAAAATATTTTCTTTTCTTCTTGCTCACAGAAATGAAAAATAGCTTCTTTTTTTTTTTCAATTACTGCTGCTGTAGGTGTCACTGTTGCTGTTGCCACTACCAAAATCAGCTTCTAGGAGTTCATTTGTTTGTGAGTCCTGTTAATTGAACAAATGCATCTTCTAGTTTGTTCCATCTTTTGTCAATACAGGAAAGGTAGGTATTGAAATTGAGGGAGGATAGATGACAGCTCCTTTTTACCTTTAAATTTCTTTTTAAATATTACTGGAAAGGAAAGGGGATGGGAATGAGAATTTGCCCATGATTTGAAAAATCCAAATGCTGATTACTTGTAAAAATACACTTTGCTGCAAATATGAGAGAGAACAGAGAGCTTGCACTGGCTACATTCCTTTGCTTTTCTCTGACAGAGAAATATATCATTACCTCCCTCTCTGTTTATCTGCATTTACACATGCTTTGAAACACAGCCCTATGCCCAGAGAAGCTTTACTAGTTACTGTTTTGTGGTTTTTGAGGGTTTTTTCCTTAAGCTCTATTGTTCTAAAGCGTTTCTGTGAAACTGGAAAAGGAAAAAAAAAAAAAAACCCTTCTCATCATGACAAATGTTCAATTTGGTTGCATTTCTCCTACAATCGAAAGCTAGATGGTTTAGTGACTATGTGGGTGAATGGTTAGCATAACAAATTGGTAATCAAGACTTATGGGTTCTATTTTAAATTCTAAGATTGCTCTGTGACTTGCTGAGTAATTGTGGGCATCTTTTACCCCATTTACAAAATGGGAGGGACAATAGTTATTATTGCTTGGGGACCAGAGATAGGAGGTTGGGTGACTTCGAAAGCCATATTGATAGAATAGTTTAAAATTGTAGGCTCAATTGTATATCAGCATTGCAGAGAAAGAGCATTCAGGAGGCTGTTTTGGAAATGCTATTTGCCATTAACTATTTCAGTTCAATCATGTATGATTTCTCTTCCTCAAATCATTCATATGAAAGACACTAAGTTATTCACACAAAATGCTACATATATGGAATCTAAAATATAGTTGTTGTCATTTTTATTGTTTTGACAATCAATGATTCTTTGATGCTGGTGTAATTCAGAAATATAACTAGATTATGGTAAAATAGAAATTTGTTCCTACATGCTGAATTGAGAAAGCGCAAACATTCACTATCCTTAGGAAATATAGAAACAATTGCCATGTATCTAATTAACAAAAAATTCAAATAATCAATTTAATAATACTCAGGAATAATCAAGTAAACCTGGAAGTTACCAGATAGCTCACTGGGGCAAGTTTCTTGTCCTACTTTCTGGTGTTTTGAGAAGACTTGTTCCAGTATCACAGCCATCTTTTGTGATACCATTGGTATAGGAAATATATAACGTAATATAGAAATATAAAATATGGAATCTAATATAGAAAGTTCCTCCACCAGTTCAGATAATTGTCTGAAGTTTTATTAATATTTGTCTATAACATCATTTTAAAGATTTTACTTAAAAATTGAAAGGATTAATCTATAGTCACAATTTTTACATTCAGTGTAGGAGTCTAACAGATGAAAATTAACGGGAGTCTAAAGTTAACCTTTTATTTACTATATCATATTATCAATCCATACATTATCATTAAGAATTAAGATCTAAACTATACATGTGGAGCTCAAGGAAATGCTAAATTTATTTAGAAACTCAGATGAATCTGTTATAATTGTGTGCTTTGAAAGACAATAATGGGAAAAGGAGAGGATTTCATCTTTTCTCCAAAAATGGGTGTTATTCCAAATTTGCCAAGCGATAATTCATATGATAAAGGGTAAAAAGGGGGTTGAGGAAATGTGGAGAGTGGGGAACAAAGTAGGAAATATTTCATTGATGTACACTGCAACATCCCCTAAAAATAATTTTAATAAAATTCATGTCCAGCTGAATAACAGTGGCAATGGAGTGAACTGAGCCTTGCCCTAACCTATTCAGTTCAATGAGGTGTTAACACCATGTCCAATGACAGCACTCATATTAGGCATAGGGAACTTCTTTCTTTCCATTTTTCTTCCTTTTTAGGGGGTTGCTAATTCATTGGCGTATGTAAAGTCATGCTATATTAATTTATAACAGTTAAGTCAGATTTTTTTTTTTAATTTTCACCATAAACTATTATCACTTGACAAGTGGGTGAATGATTACTTTCAAAACTGATAGAAATCTTATCATGCTTCAAAGAATAGCATTTATGACTGGTGGGAATGTAACATCCTTGAGATTTTTTTTGAATACTTTCTAAAACTTGACCTTCAGGCTGAAACATCTAGAGAATATGCAGCTCCAAAGTATTCTCAAAGTTGAAAGAGGAAATAGTCTTTACTAAAATTTGGCTTTTCATAAAGAAGCAACAAGATGAAATACGACTTCTAAATAAACTTTGTTTAGCAAGATACTACTATATGTTTCATGGGATATTGTGATAAACCTGGCTTCTTGAGAAGTTTTCTGTTTGGCCATCAGAAAATAAGAACTGACAGATGTAAAGGCTTGTCTCAAAGCACCAATGACATGAATTCTGTGTATACACCATTAAAAGATAAATGTGGCTAAAGAGAAAAAGACTTATCACCTGAAGTTTGCCCTCCAAGTGATGTTTTATTTTTTATTTTGTTTTTTTAAGAGTGATTTGATTTGATTTGTTTTATTTTTTTAAGGGATGGAAGAGAGTGATAATAAATCTTAATGGTAATGATCTGTGTGGACCCCCCATATCAATGAAAAAATACTTTTCAGGATATCAAAGAAAGTAAGCAAAATATAATTACCTAGAGTGATAATTATTCAAAGGAAAGAGGAATTAAATGCAACCTTTGTTATGGGTATTTTCCCCTAATGAAGAAAAAAAAATCATTAAAAGAAACAGAAAAAAGAAAAGGAAAAAAAGTCAATTACATGAATGTTATATGAATGGTCTATTGATTAATAAGCTTCAAGCTATGTGTGTTTATGTTTTTAAAGGCAAAAACCATCTATTTAATTGTATGAGGTACTATGGCAGTGTAAAATGATCTGTTTCCTGGTGGATGCAGACAAGTAAAAATTTAGGGAAAAGAAATTTAAGGAGGCATAGAGTTCAGTAAACTCAGTAAAGAATTCTATTAGGAAGTAGCATATGAAATAAAACTTGAAGGAAGATAAGGATTGTGTTTAAAAGTGGAGATACAGAAAGACATAGGAATGGGTAGGTTAGGTGCAGGTATAGTTATGGAGAAAAAATGTCAAATTCAAGGAATTATGAACAACTTGGATTGGAAGGTAGAATTTGTGAAGGAGGATAGTTTGAAATGTCTTAAAAGGAGGATGGAACCAAATTATCCAAAACTTCAAATCAGAAGCAGCAGAGTTTTTAATAACCTCCATAGAGGGAAAATGGAACCTATGAAGAAAAAAAGAATTGTTGTCATCAAACCTATGCATTTGGAATATTATTTTAGTAAATACATAGAAATCTGATTTTTAAAGAAGAGAAACATAGTCAAGGAGAAATCCTATTATTTATTAAATTATTGTTATCCAGAAAATAGGTGATTTTTAAGGGACTGGACTAGGATGGTGACCATATAAGCAGTGAAATATTATGGAAGTGGAATGTGCAGGGTTTGATGATTAATTGGATGAAGAGAGAGAAACGCAGAATAGGGAAGATATTGACTAAGGAAACCAGCCTGCTAAATAATTAGAAGGATGATGGTGACTTCAGAAGAAATAAAGTTCATTTATTGAACATCCTAATTTATTGACTTATTGTTTATTTATGGAACAGCATCTTTATGTTGAGTATTATGCTAGTTAGTATACACAAAAACTTCTTAAAGTATGGGAACCTATCCCATATGGGGTCATGTAACTGAATTTGAGGGTTGGCAAAATTTTGGCAACACTAAAATATATTAATATTCCTCCAAGATTTAATTCTTTATGGAAAAATAAGCAAGTATATTATAACATTAGTATGTAAATTTGCCTTCATCTTTAATAAGTGTCTTAAAATAAATTTCTTCATGATTTGTCATCAGTAAATGTTTGATTTATATAATTATTTTGGATATATCTTGGGCTGAGCAAAAGTTTCCCAGGTTTGATACAATGTCCCAAATAGAAAAAGTTTAAGGATACCTGGTATAGGATATACACAAAGAGTTGTACTTCTCTTCATAAAGTTTATAATCTGCTTCAGTAGTTTCAAACTCAAATTCATTTTGTGTTCAGAATATTCCCTCACACTATTTGCACTCCAATTAAAATCTTTGTTTTCACACCAAAAAATGTTCTTAGTATTAAATATTCATCTGAGCAAAGGACAAAGATCTAAATAATGGGACTTTGGGGGATTACAAGCAGCCCCAAAGGCCCATGGGTTTGAAATATACATGTATTTAGCAGGGTTCTAATTAGAACTGTCCCTTCAACCAGCAGAAAATACCTAAGTAAAAACTAAGTATTTAGAGAGAAAACAATGCCCATTGCCTAGTACATTGGAGTCTGAAATCACTTCAGTTTAAATTCCACATTCTCTTTGTTGTCTTGAAGAAGTTAATTAACCTCTGAGCCTTAGTTTCCCCATCTCCCAAAAAGATAGTGATATTTGCCTTTTCTGCTTGATGGGATCTTGAACTAATTAATTAGATAATTTGAAAAGTGCTTTGAAGTAAAGAGTGCTATGTAAGTATTACTTAAACAAAAGTCCTGTTTGCCTAAGTGTGAGGCTTCCCCGTCCAGTTTAATTTGTGTTTATCTTCTCTCCATGAATTGTATAGAGTTGATGAATCATCAAAAGTCACAGTGACAGAAGGGAGCAAGCCAGAGAGAAATGAGACATCCATACAAAAAATGTCTTGAACATGTAAACATAGGCTTTGAAGTATGGAAATGATAGCACAATAGGCTTCAATGACATTTGGTTATTTAAAAGATGTGCAATATATTATTGATATTTCCAGGGTTATCTAACAATGTTTCAATGAAAAATTCATAAATTCATTTGTTTAAAAAACAATAAAATTGCAAATGACACTCAATTACTTTTTCTTTAATAGATAATGACAACAACAATAACAAAAAAAAAAAATAGTTACAACATTTGTGTTTCTCATCATAGTACTTTAGACTTAGAATGGACCTCAAAGATTATCTAGATCAAACTCATTTTATTAATATCACAGCCACTATCACCATTATTACCACTACTAGAATGACTACCTCTATCACCACTACTGACACTATGACTACTCACCTACTATGACTATTACTGCCACTACTACTTCTACTACCACCACTACCACCATTACACCACCACCACTAATAATAATAATAACAATGTCATTTATGTAGTCCTTAAAGGTTTGCACAGTGCTTTACAAATATTATATTTACAAAAGACCTGAGAGCTAAATGTTATTATTATCACCAAATTATAGATGAGGACACTGATACAGATGGTGATTAGTTGGCTTGACCAGTGTCATTTAATTAGTTTGGGTCAGCAACCTTATTTGAATTCAGGGCTTTGAGATGTCAACTCCAGTTTTCCCTGCTACCTAATTTCCTCCAGTTAAGGAAACTGAACCTCAGAGAAGTTATAAACAACTTACCTCAAATTACATGAATAATAAAAAGGAAGGCCAGTTTTCAAAGCTAAATTTTCTGATTTAAACTCCTATGTATTATTAACTCCATGTGTAAGATTATGAAGCAGTGTGACCATCTGGACTGTTATTGCTAAATGTTTTCTCTATTAAATCTGAGAAATTTTTGAATTACATTATACCATTCATCAAAAAACAAATTGCTGGAGACTTCTAGAGCATTGCCAAGATGGTGGATTAAAGTCAAGAACCTGGTCAAGCTCTCGAAAACTTTTTGAAATCATGAAAACATGAAATTAATTATCTGAACAGAGTCTGACAAAGAAAACCATTCTCCAGCTCAAGATATACTGGGGAAAAAAAAAAAAACAACTTCAAGAAAGGCCATTCTCATTAGAGCTAACAAGGTATTCATCCCAGCTCAGACAGACTCTTTAAAAGCTAGTGAGAGTACCTTAATCATAGGAAATCAGTCCTAGCTCAGTGGAAGAGCAAATCAATGGGGCAGCTTCCAATCCCAGTTCAGAAGGCAAATTCTGATAAACCAAGCTTTTTGTTCCTGAAAAGAGCAGTGAAAGCTAACCCCTACAAACATAAGGGGCCCCTGGGCTCAAAGCCAAGCACTGTCCCAACTTTCCTGTATAGATCAAGGCTCAGATCTATACAGGAAAGTTGGGACAGTGCCCCCTCTACCCCAGGAGCAGAGCTCAATGTTAAAAGGGGGAAAAAAGGAAATACCAAAAGGATAGAAAATGAGAAAGAAACAGAAAAAGCTACTATGGTGATAGGGCACACCAAAACACAAACTCAGATGAGGACAGAATATCCGCAGACAAAGTCTCAAAGAGTAAGATAAATTAGTCTCAAGCCCAAAAAGACTTCGAGCAAATTCTCATGAAAGACTTCAAAAGTCAAATAAGAGAACTAGAAGAAAAAATGAGAAAGGAAATGAGAGATATGCATGGGATAGCCAGTAGTTTAGAAAAGCAAGGGGAAAATTGTCTGAAGAAACAACTCTTTAAACAATAGAATAAACCCAAATCCATGAGATAAAAAAGAAAATTGCATATTAAAAACTGAAACAAGGCAAATCAAAGCTAATGAATTTATGAGAAAACAAGAATCAGTTTTAAAGAAAATGAAAAAATGGAAGAAAATGTGAAATACCTCATTGGAAAAAGCGAACTTGGAAAATAGATTCAAAAGGAACGATTTTAAAATTATTGGTTTTTACCTGAAGTTTATGACCAAAAAAAAAAAAAAAAAAGAGCCTAAATAGCATTTTATAAAAGATCAGTAAGGGAAACTGCCCTTATATTCTAGAAGCAGAGAGGGGGAAATATTGATTGGAAAAATCCATTGATCACCTTCAGAAAGAAATCCCACAATTGATCCAATCATTCTCCAATTGATGGGCATCCATTCATTTTCCAGTTTCTAGCCACTACAAACAGGGCTGCCACAAACATTTTGGCACATACAGTTCCCTTTCCCTTCTTTAGTATTTCTTTGGCATGTAATAAGCCCAAAAGTAACACTGCTGGATCAAAGGGTATGCACAATTTGATAACTTTTTGGGCATAATTCCTGATTGCTCTCCAGAATGGTTGGATTCATTCACAACTCCACCAATAATGCATCAGTGTCCCAGTTTTCCCGCATCCCCTCCAACATTCATCATTATTTTTTCCTGTCATCTTAGCCAGTCTGACAGGTGTGTAGTGGTATCTAAGAGTTGTCTTAATTTGCATTTCTCTGATCAATAGTGATTTGGAACACTCTTTCATATGAGTGGTAATAGTTTCAATTTCATCCTCTGAAAATTGTCTATTCATATCCTTTGACCATTTATCAATTGGAGAATGGCTTGATTTCTTATAAATTAGAGTCAATTCTCTATATATTTTGGAAATGAGGCCTTTATCAGAACCTTTAACTGTGAAGATGTCTTCCCAGTTTGGTACTTCCCTTCTAATCTTGTTTGCATTCATTTTGTTTGTACAAAGGCTTTTTAATTTGATATAATCAAAATTTTCTATTTTGTGATCAGTAATGATCTCTAGTTCATCTTTGGTCACAAACTTCTTTCTCCTCCACAAGTCTGAGAGATAAATTATCCTATGTTTCTTTAATTTATTTATAATCTCATTCTTTACGCCTAAATAAAACCATTTGGTACTAAGAAATTGAGCAGTGGATCAGTGGAATAGATTAGATACACAACACAATGACCAAGATCTTTAGCAATCTATTATCTGATAAAACCCTAAACTCCATTTTCTAGAATTAGAGCTCACTATTTGACAAAAAATGCTGGATAAACTAGAAAATAATATGTCAGAAACTCAGGATAGACCTACATCTCACACCACATACCAAAATAAGGTCAAATGGATACATGGTTTGGGCACAAAAGAAGATACCATAAACAAATTAAGAGAAAAAGACATAATTTATTTATCAGATCTTTGGAGAAGGAGGAATTTATGTCTAAAGAAGAACTAGAGAACATTATGAAATGTAAAATGGACAAATTTGGTTACATTAAATTAAAAAAGGTTTTGCAGAAACAAAACCAACATAAATGAGATTAAAATGGAAGTATAAAGCTGTCAAAAAACATCTTTACAGCTAGAGTTTCTGGTAAAGGTCTCATTTCTAAAATATATTAAGGACTATGTCGAATTTATAAGAATACAAATCATTCTCCAATTGAAAAAGGGATATGAACAGACAATTTTTAGATGACAAAATTAATACCATCTATAGTATTTTTTGATCCAGCAGTGTCATAATTGGGTCTATATCCCAAGGAAAGCATAAAGAAGGAAAATAGACTCTTATATGCAAAAATGTTTGCAGCAGCTCTTTATGTTAGCAAAGACCTGGAAAATGAGGATAATGTAATTTAAAATGTAATATTCTCTGTTGAAGTTTTCTTGGGATCTCTGGAAGCAGCCTTCATTTCAGTTCAGTAATCACCACAAGTGCAACCAGGGATTAAAATCCAAATCCTTTATTGTCTTTTTCAAAGTCCTTTCTCCTTCACTTAGGGCTTGGCTAGTTTTCTCAAAGGCCTTCCAGAGTTATTGTCTCCTTCAAAATCTTGTTTCCTTCAACTGGGGCTCGGCTAGTTTTTCTGGAGGCCTTCTGGATCTTGGTTTCAGTGGAGATGCAAGGGAGGACAGCCTGCCACCACTTCTCTGTCCTTCCCTCATTCTGATTCTGGCTGAATTTGTCCGAGTTTATATGGTCTCTTATTAAAGGTGTAAATCTTGTAGAACTATAGTAAGAATTAAGTACACATACTGAACTAGAGAACTGTTAAGCACTATGCTAAATAAACATTGTCTCTATCAATTCCACTGACTTAGCACCTTGTTTCAAGTTTTGGCCCATAACAGTAATGGAATATTATTGTTCTATAAAAAATAATGAACAAGCTTTTAGAAAAGTCTGGAAACATTTATTTACATGAACTGATGCTGAGTGAAACAAGTATAACCAAAATGTACTGTACACAATAACAACAAAAATGTGTGATGATCAACTGTGAAAGACTGGATTCTTCTCAGTATTTCAGTGATACAAAGTAATCCCAATAGTCTTTGGATAGAAAATGCCTCTGCATCTAGAAAAAGAACTAAGGAAATTGAGTGTAAATCAACACATGCAATGTTCACTACTTGTTTCTGTTTTTTTGTTTTATTTTTTTAATCCCTCTAATTTTTTTTTTCCTTTTTGCTCTGATTTTTCTCTCCCAACAAGATTCATAAAGTAATGTGTTAAAAATAAAATTTAAAAAGAAACTAATTGCTTACCTATTTCCCCCATCTTCCATTTATAATTTTGTGTGTTTTATAATACTTTCAAAAGAGAAAATACATGATTAGCCTTCTAAATGTTATAATACACAGAGTGCTGCACTTGGAGTGTACTACTAATTTTTTTCTTAAGAATTTAACTTAACTTAAGAACTTAAGCCTTCTTAAGTTACAATAGGGTTTCAGATACTTACTCCTGTATGACCTTGGGCAAATCATTCATTCTCTCTCCACCTCGGTGACCTCATCTAACTAATAGTTCTCATCTCAAATGATTATAGCTAAAATGAAGTTAGATAATATCTAAAATATATCACAATTATTGAAGCACTATATAGATACTCTATCTGGATTCACTGATATGATTTTTATTAAAGCTTTTAAACTTTCCACTAAGAGTAAGTCTAAATTGTTGTCTTTCCTTGATTACATCTTTCTTTAAATATAAAATTACATATTATGATAAAGGAACTCAAGATCTGTAACTACTCGATAGCTAAGATAAACAAATTCTTTAATTTGGGTGGGGATAAAAAGCATTGCCTCCCCACCCTTTCCTCCCACTCCCCTCTTTTCCTCTCTCCCTCTCTCTCTGTCTCTTTTCCTCTCTCTTTTTCTAGCTGTGTCTGTCTCTTTATCTCTGTGTGTGTGTTTTAGATGTGATTTATTGCATTGTACTAATTGCATTGAGCCCTAAAAAACTACAAAGTTTTCCCATTGAGCCCTTTCAGCAATTGGAAATTAGTCTTGCATGTTATAAAAATAAATACTTTAAAACTTCCAATAAATCTGATATCTCATTGATGTCAGTATCCCTTTCAGCAGACCACAGCACATCTCTGCTTTGTTGTTCTTTATAACTCTTTTCCTCACATAATTTATCAGCTGGAAACAATTTCTAGATTAGTCCTTTTTTCTTTGTCTGACTGTGTTTGTGTTTGTGTATGTGTGTGTATGTGTGTATATGACATGGAGAGAGACAGACAGACAGACAGATGGACCTCCTTTAACAGTCTGATGAAGCCTAATGACCCCTTTGAAAATAATGGATTCTTTAGGAAATGTAATAAAAAATGTTAAACTTTAGCTAAAGTTTAGTAAAAGTAAAGATAAAAGCATTGTTTGTTTGTTTGTTTTTATAAAAAAGTTCATAGACCTCAGATTAAGATCCCCATTTTCAAATCTCTTGATATATCAAGGGGTAACTATATAAGACCTGTGCTATTCAACTATAGCTAATCTCATTATTTTTATTTTTTTTTCAGTTAGCAAGTATTTGTTTTACTCCCTTGAACATACACACACTTATATAAACATGCATATACATAAATAAAAAATACATATATATCCACACATGTATGACTATATGAATATGTATATACATAGAGTGATGAACTTGTACACAGGCATCACTCTAGATAAAATATATCTTAGGGGGTCTTTGAATACATTCAACATAAATAGGTCAAATAGAAATATTTTGATTTAATACTTTATATTCCTAAATACATTACTCAATGTGTTGGCTTCTATCCACATATCCTCCTCCACTCCAAGAAGTTGTCTAGTTTTACAAACTAACATATTTAGAAAATTTATTGAGGATGTTTTTTATATTAGAGATATTTTGAATGCCGAAAAAAAAAGAGGTAGGTCAGTCCTATATCCTTTTTTAAAAGTGCATTTAATGTTTTCCCCAGTTACATTCAAAACAATTTTTTTTACATTTATTTTAAAGATTTTTGAGTTCTAGGTTCTCTCCCTAATCCCCCCTAACAATTAAGAAACCACAAGTTATGCAAAACATTTCAATACAAGTCATTGTGAAAGAAAATGGAGGCCTTCTGGATCTTGGTTTCAGTGGAGATGCAAGGGAGGACAGCCTGCCACCACTTCTCTGTCCTTCCCTCATTCTGAAACTAATGAAAACAAAAGCCCTCAACAAAATTCATTTAAAAATAAAGAGAGATGAAGTATTAGAGAATGCTTTGATCTAAATTCACAGTTTATCAGTTCCTTCTCTGGGTATGGATAGGATTTTTCACCATACATTCTTCAGAGTAGGTGTGGGTGATTGTACTACTAAGAATAACAATATCAGACTTCCGGTTAAGATGGCGGAGAGGAGGCTCACAGCTGCATAAGCTCCACGCTTTCTCTCACTATCCATTTCATTACAAGCCTCTGAATCAATGCTTGACTGAAAAAAACCCACAAATAGTTACCAAGAGAAGCCATCCTTGAGATCCGCCAAGAAAGGTCTGTCTTTACTGGAGGGCTGGGGCGGTTTTAGATCGGGCGCAGGCGGCGGGCAGTGGCAGTGAGGGCACAGGAGCAGACTGGAGAGGGGGTGGAGAGTGATCGTAGCCGTCTCTGCGGGGAGAGCTTCGCTACAGGTTTGGATACTTTCCTCCGGCAGCAAGTCAACAGCCCAGCAGAGAAGCTAAAAACACCGGGGCTGAAGAATACAACCCCAAACAGCTGGAGTCTCTCAGGACCTGGCCGCCCCCCCCTTCCCCCCCCCTCAGTGACTCAGCACGCTTTGGGATCTCAGAGCGCAGGCGCAGCACAGTCCTGCTAGGGCCTCACTGCTGCCTCCTGCAGGCTGTAGAGGAAGCTCGATAACACACCCAGCCCCCCACCAAAGAAAGACTCCAGTTTTTTCTGTTTTTCTTTGGTAGTTTGTCTCTGATTAATAGACAGAATGAGCAAGAAGCTGAAGAGGACTTTAACCCTTGACAGCTTCTATACAGATAGAGAGCAGACTCTAAATCCTGAGGAGACTAAAAACAGGCAGTCCCCAGGTGAATCCCCAAAGGAGGAGATCGTCTGTTCCTCAGCACAGATGAACCTCATAGAAGTGATTAAAAAGGCTCTCACAAGGGAGCTAGAAGAAAAATGGGGAAAGCAGAGTGAGGCTTGGGAAAAGGAGAGGGAGGCTTGGCAAAAGAGCCTGGAGAAAGTTAAAGAGAGAGTGGATAAAGAAGTAAAATCCTTGAAAAATAGGATTAGTGAACTGGAAACAGAAAACAGCTCTCTAAAAAACAAAATTGGTGAAATGGAAAAAAATTCCACAGAACAAAAGAACTCAATTGGACAATTAGAAAAAGATTTTTAAAAAGTGAGTGAAGAGAATACTTCACTGAAAATCAGAATTGAACAAGTGGAATTGAATGACTCGAGGAGACAAGAAGAATCAGTCAAGCAAATCCAAAAAAATCAAACAATGGAGAAAAATGTGAAATACCTTCTGGGGAAGACAACAGACCTGGAAAACAGATCCAGGAGAGACAATCTGAGAATCCTTGGACTCCCAGAAAAACATGATGAAAAAAAGAGCCTGGACACTGTCTTCCAGGAAATTATCAAAGAGAACTGCCCAGAAGTCATAGGAACAGAGGAAAAAATAAACATTGAAAGGATTCATCGATCACCCACTGAAAGGGATCCTAAAATCAAAACACCAAGGAATATAGTGGCCAAATGCCAGAACCCTCAGATGAAAGAAAAAATATTGCAAGCGGCTAGAAAAACCCAATTCAAGTATCAAGGAGCCACAATAAGGATCACCCAGGATCTGGCAGCATCCACATTAAAAGATCGAAGGGCCTGGAATATGATATTCCGAAAGGCTAAGGAACTTGGTATGCAACCAAAAATAACTTACCCAGCGAGAATGAGCATCTTTTTCCAGGGAAGAAGATGGACGTTCAACGAAGTAAGCGAATTTCATCTATTTCTGATGAAAAAACCAGAACTTAACAAAAAGTTTGATCTACAAATATAGAACTCAAGAGAAATCTAAAAAGGTAAAGATTAATCTTGGGAACTATATTTTGACTATATAGATGTATAAAGAATACATGTATACCTTGTTCTAGAAATTGATGTGGAAAGGTCATTGTACCAGAAAAAGGGTAAAGTGGGGGTAGTACATCTCATGAAGAGGCATAGGAAATCTATTATATCTGAGAGAAAGAATGGAGGGGGATGAATATAGTGGGTATCTTACTGCCTTCAGAATTGGCTTTAAGTGAAAAATCTTAAGACATATTCAATCTATGGTGAAACTTCTCCCATCTCATTGAAAAGTGAGAAGGGAAAAGTGGAAAGGGAAGGAATAAGCTAAGCAGAAGGGAATACGGGAACTGGGAGGGAAAGGGGTAAGATAGGGGGAGGAACTCTAAGGCGGGGGGAGGGACACTAAAAAGGGAGGGCTGTGAGAAGCAAGGGGTGCTCACAAGCTTAATACTTGGAAGGGGGGGAAAGGGGAAAGAAGGGAGGAAAGCATAAACCGGGGTTAAGAAGATGGCAAGTAATACAGAATTGGTCATTCTAACCATAAACGTGAACGGGGTAAACTCCCCCATAAAGAGGAAGCGGTTAGCAGAATGGATTAAAAGCCAGAATCCTACAATATGTTGTTTACAGGGAACACACCTGAAGCGGGGAGATACATGCAGGTTAAAGGTAAAAGGTTGGAGCAAAATCTACTATGCTTCAGGTGAAGTCAAAAAAGCAGGGGGAGCCATCCTGATCTCAGATCAAGCTAAAGCAAAAATTGACCTAATTAAAAGAGATAAGGAAGGACACTATATCTTGCTAAAGGGTAGCATGGATAATGAAGCACTATCTATATTAAACATATATGCACCAAGTGGGGTAGCATCTAAATTCTTAAAAGAGAAACTAAGAGAGCTGCAAGAAGAAATAGACAGTAAAACTATAATAGTGGGAGATCTTAACCTTGCACTCTCAGAATTAGATAAATCAAACCACAAAATAAATAAGAAAGAAGTCAAAGAGGTAAATAGAATACTAGAAAAGTTAGATATGATAGATCTCTGGAGAAAATGTAATGGAGACAGAAAGGAATGCACTTTCTTTTCAGCAGTTCATGGAACCTATACAAAAATTGACCATATATTAGGACATAAAAACCTCAAACTCAAATGTAGTAAGGCAGAAATAGTAAATGCATCCTTTTCAGACCACGATGCAATGAAAATTACATTCAACAAAAAAGCAGGGGGAAGTAGACCAAAAAATAATTGGAAACTAAATAATCTCATACTAAAGAATGATTGGGTGAAACAGCAAATCATAGACACAATTAATAACTTCACCCAAGAAAACGATAATAATGAGACATCATACCAAAATGTATGGGATGCAGCCAAAGAGGTAATAAGGGGAAATTTCATATCTCTAGAGGCCTATTTGTATAAAATAGAGAAAGAGAAGGTCAATGAATTGGGTTTGCAATTAAAAATGCTAGAAAAGGAACAAATTAAAAACCCCCAGTCAAACACTAAACTTGAAATTCTAAAAGTAAAAGGTGAGATCAATAAAATTGAAAGTAAAAAAACTATTGAATTGATTAATAAAACTAAGAGTTGGTTCTATGAAAAAACCAACAAAATAGACAAACCCTTAGTAAATCTGATTAAAAAAAGGAAAGAGGAAAATCAAATTGCTAGTCTTAAAAATGAAAAGGGAGAACTCACCACTAACGAAGAGGAAATTAGAGCAATAATTAGGAGTTACTTTGCCCAACTTTATGCCAATAAATTCGACAACTTAAATGAAATAGAAAAATACCTCCAAAAATACAGCTTGCCCAAACTAACAGAGGAAGAAGTAAATATCCTAAACAGTCCCATCTCAGAAAAAGAAATAGAACAAACTATCAATCAATTCCCTAAGAAAAAATCCCCAGGACCAGATGGATTTACATGTGAATTCTACCAAACATTTAAAGAACAATTAACTCCAATGTTATATAAACTATTTGAAAAAATAGGGATTGAAGGAGTCCTACCAAACTCCTTTTATGACACAGATATGGTACTGATACCTAAACCAGGTAGGTTGAAAACAGAGAAAGAAAATTATAGACCAATCTCCCTAATGAATATTGATGCTAAAATCTTAAATAAAATATTAGCAAAAAGATTACAGAAAATTGTCACCAGGATAATACACTATGACCAAGTAGGATTTATACCAGGAATGCAGGGCTGGTTCAATATTAGGAAAACTATTAGCATAATTGACTATATCAATAACCAAACAAACAAAAACCACATGATCATCTCAATAGATGCAGAAAAAGCATTTGATAAAATCCAACATCCATTCCTAATAAAAACACTTGAGAGCATAGGAATAAATGGACTTTTCCTTAAAATAGTCAGGAGCATATATTTAAAACCATCAGTAAGCATCATATGCAATGGGGAAAAACTGGAACCTTTCCCAGAAAGATCTGGAGTGAAGCAAGGTTGCCCACTATCACCATTATTATTTAATATCGTATTAGAAACACTAGCCTCGGCAATAAGAGTCAAGAAAGATATAAAAGGAATTAGAGTAGGCAATGAGGAAACCAAACTATCACTCTTTGCAGATGATATGATGGTATACCTAGAGAACCCCAGAGATTCTACCAAAAAGCTATTGGAAATAATTCATAATTTTAGCAAAGTAGCTGGCTACAAAATAAATCCCCATAAATCCTCAGCATTTTTATACATCACCAACAAAACCCAACAGCAAGAGATACAAAGAGAAATTCCATTCAGAATAACTGTTGATACCATAAAATATTTGGGAATCTATCTACCAAAGGAAAGTCAGGAATTATATGAGCAAAATTATAAAAAAATCTCCACACAAATAAAGTCAGACTTAAATAATTGGAAAAATATTAAGTGCTCTTGGATCCGCCGAGCGAACATAATAAAGATGACAATACTCCCTAAACTAATCTATTTATTTAGTGCTATACCAATCAGACTTCCAAGAAAATATTTTATTGATCTAGAAAAAATAACAACAAAATTCATATGGAACAATAAAAAGTCGAGAATCTCAAGGGAATTAATGAAAAAAAAAATCAAATGAAGGTGGCCTAGCTGTACCTGATTTAAAATTATATTATAAAGCAGCAGTCACCAAAACCATTTGGTATTGGCTAAGAAATAGATTAGTGCATCAGTGGAAAAGGCTAGGCTCACAAGACAGAATAGTCAATTATAGCAATCTAGTGTTTGACAAACCCAAAGCCCCTAACTTCTGGGAAAAGAATTCATTATTTGATAGAAACTGCTGGGATAATTGGAAATTAGTATGGCAGAAATTAGGCATGGACCCACACTTAACACCATATACCAAGATAAGATCAAAATGGGTCTATGACCTAGGCATAAAGAACGAGATTATAAATAAATTAGAGGAACATAGAATAGTTTATCTCTCAGACTTGTGGAGGAGAAAGAAATTTGTGACCAAAGATGAACTAGAGACCATTACTGATCACAGAATAGAAAATTTTGATTACATCAAATTAAAAAGCCTTTGTACAAATAAAACTAATGCAAACAAGATTAGAAGGGAAGCAACAAAGTGGGAAAACATTTTCACAGTTAAAGGTTCTGATAAAGGCCTCATTTCCAAAATATATAGAGAACTGACTCAAATTTATAAGAAATCAAGCCATTCTCCAATTGATAAATGGTCAAAGGATATGAACAGACAATTTTCAGAGGATGAGATTGAAACTATTACCACTCATATGAAAGAGTGTTCCAAATCATTATTGATCAGAGAAATGCAAATTAAGACAACTCTGAGATACCACTACACACCTGTCAGATTGGCTAAGATGACAGGAAAAAATAATGATGAATGTTGGAGGGGATGCGGGAAAACTGGGACACTAATGCATTGTTGGTGAAGTTGTGAACGAATCCAACCATTCTGGAGAGCAATCTGGAATTATGCCCAAAAAATTATCAAATTGTGCATACCCTTTGATCCAGCAGTGTTTCTATTGGGCTTATATCCCAAAGAAATACTAAAGAAGGGAAAGGGACCTGTATGTGCCAAAATGTTTGTAGCAGCCCTGTTTGTAGTGGCTAGAAACTGGAAAATGAATGGATGCCCATCAATTGGAGAATGGCTGGGTAAATTGTGGTATATGAATGTTATGGAATGTTATTGTTCTGTAAGAAATGACCAGCAGGATGAATACAGAGAGGACTGGCGAGACTTACATGAACTGATGCTAAGTGAAATGAGCAGAACCAGGAGATCATTATACACTTCGACAACGATATTGTATGAGGACATATTTTGATGGAAGTGGATTTCTTTGACAAAGAGACCTGAGTTTCAATTGATAAATGACGGACAAAAGCAGCTACACCCAAAGAAAGAACACTGGGAAACGAATGTAAACTATCTGCATTTTTGTTTTTCTTCCCGGATTATTTATACCTTCTGAATCCAATTCTCCCTATGCAACAAGAGAACTGTTCGGTTCTGCAAACATATATTGTATTTAGGATATACTGCAACATATCCAACATATAAAGGACTGCTTGCCATCTAGGGGAGGGGGTGGAGGGAGGGAGGGGGAAAAAAATCGGAACAGAAACAAGTGTCAATATAATGTAATTATTAAATAAAAAATTTAAAAAAAAATAAAAATAAAAATAAAAATAAAAAGTGATATTTCTAAAACTCAGAGAAAAAAAAAAAGAATAACAATATCATTTATAGCTGGTCATCCCAGAACATTCCATAAGAGTATCACTTTGTACACAATATATTTCATTTTGTTCATGAAGGATTTTCCTTTTTTTTTTTTTTCTGAGAGCATTTTGCTCATCATTTTTCAGAGAACAATACTATTCCATCAGAGAAACTTGCCTCATTTTTTTTTTTACAATTAGTATTGCTAATTGTATTTCCCCCCATTTTTTCTCTCTTTTTTCTTTCACATTCCTCAAAAATGTTTTGTTACTGATCACACCCTCCCCCAATATGCCCTCTATTTTATCATCCTTCTCCAGTTCCCATGTCCCATTCCACTTCTATTTTCCTATAGGATAAGCTAGATTTCTCTACCTCAGATCAGTATGTTATTTACTTTTTGAGCCAATTCTAATGGGAGTAATGCTCACTCATTCCCGCTCTCCTCCGTATCTTCCCTTCCACTGTAAAAGCTTTCTCTTGCCTCTTTTTATGGCATTAGTTTGTACCAATCCAATTCTCCCTTTCCCTTTCTATTAATACTTTCTTCTCTCATCACTTAATTTGATTATTTTTTTTTAAGATGTTATTGGGGGCAGAGCCAAGATGTGGAAAGGACAAATGAGTCTTTCTGAGCTCTCCTTTACTAATTTTTTTTTATGAAACTCAGCCTCAGAATTAGTGCTTGACTGTCAATACACATGAATATAAGGAATATAACACATTACCAACAGAAGACAATCTCCAAATTTGCTGGAAAAGATCTGTTTTTGCTCATGCACAGGGATTGAATGGGGCAAGGTCAGGTGGAGACTCAGGCAAGTAGTCAGTAAGAGCACAGGAAACAGTTCAGGCTGAGCAGACCAGAGTAGGGTAGTAGGTAGTCTCAATCTAGGGAAAATTTGCAGGGAGAACTTTACCACAGTGTCAGCTACTCTACTCTGACAGCAAGCCAATAGATCAGCAAAAAAGCTATAAACACAGGAAAGACTATAACTCTCCAAAAGCTAAGGTCTTTCTGGATCTGGCCACACACACCCAGCACTTGGAGGGACTCGGCATGATCTTAGTCCACAATGCTGATTCCAGCATAGATGGTAATGTCAGTGCAGCCATTGCTGTCCCACTGCTGCTTCACTGCAACTCCTGCTGTCTGTTGAGGAAAGTCAGTAATCCCACATTGCCCCAAAAGCAGACTGAAGTTATTTTTTTTTTTTTTTTTCTGAGAGCATTTTGCTCATCATTTTTCAGAGAACAATACTATTCCATCAGAGAAACTTGCCTCATTTTTTTTTTTACAATTAGTATTGCTAATTGTATTTCCCCCCCATTTTTTCTCTCTTTTTTCTTTCACATTCCTCAAAAATGTTTTGTTACTGATCACTCCCTCCCCCAATATGCCCTCTCTTTTATCATCCTTCTCCAGTTCCCATGTCCCATTCCACTTCTATTTTCCTATAGGATAAGCTAGATTTCTCTACCTCAGATGAGTATGTTATTTACTTTTTGAGCCAATTCTAATGGGAGTAATACTCACTCACTCCCGCTCTCCTCCGCATCTTCCCTTTCACTGTAAAAGCTTTCTCTTGCCTCTTTTTATGGCAGTTAGTTTTTACCAATCCACTTCTCCCTTTCCCTTTCTATTAATACTTTCTTCTCTCATCACTTAATTTGATTATTTTTTTTAAAGATGTTATTGGGGGCAGAGCCAAGATGTGGAAAGGACAAATGAGTCTTTCTGAGCTCTCCTTTACTAATTTTTTTTTTATGAAACTCAGCCTCAGAATTAGTGCTTGACTGTCAATACACATGAATATAAGAAATATAACACATTACCAACAGAAGACAATCTCCAAATTTGCTGGAAAAGATCTGTTTTTGCTCATGCACAGGGATTGAATGGGGCAAGGTCAGGTGGAGACTCAGGCAAGTAGTCAGTAAGAGCACAGGAAACAGTTCAGGCTGAGCAGACCAGAGTAGGGTAGTAGGTAGTCTCAACCTAGGGAAAATTTGCAGGGAGAACTTTACCACAGTGTCAGCTACTCTACTCTGACAGCAAGCCAATAGATCAGCAAAGAAGCTATAAACACAGGAAAGACTATAACTCTCCAAAAGCTAAGGTCTTTCTGGATCTGGCCACACACACACACCCAGCACTTGGAGGGACTCGGCATGATCTTAGTCCACAATGCTGATCCCAGCATAGATGGTAATGTCAGTGCAGCCATTGCTGTCCCACTGCTGCTTCACTGCAACTCCTGCTGTCTGTTGAGGAAAGTCAGTAATCCCACATTTCCCCAAAAGCAGACTGAAGTTATTTTTTTTTCCTTAAGATGAATAAAAAGGCAAAGCAAGCTCTAACTATAACTAGCTTCTATACTGAAAGACAGCAGGCTTCAAACCCTGAGGAGTCTAAAAGCAGATTGTCTCCAGATGAAGCCCCAGATGGTGATATAACCTGGTCCCCATCAACAAGGCTCTAATAGAACAAGTTTAAAAGACTCTTAAAAGAGAGTTAGAAGAAAAATGGGGAAGCTTTGTAAGAGGGTCTGGATAAGACACATAATTCCTTAAAAGATAGAGTGGATAAAGAAATCAACTCCCTGAAAAACAGAATTAGTGAATTGGGAAAAGAAAATAACTCCTTAAAAAATAAAATTGGCAAAATGGAAAAAAAAATCCATAGAACAAAATAACTCACTTAAAAACTCAATTGGAAAATTTCAAAAAGAAATAAAAAAGTAAATGAAGAAAATAATTCATTAAAAATCAGAATTGAACAAATGGAAATGAATGACTTGAGGAGACACCAAGAATCAGTCAAACAAAACAAAAAAAAAATGAAAAAAAATAGAAAAAAATGTTAATTAACTAATTGGGGAAAACAACAGACCTGAAATATAGATTGAGAAGAGATAATCTAAGGATTATTGGACTTCCTGAAAATCATGATGGAAAAAAATAAAAGCCTAGTCAATATTTTTCAGGAAATCATCAAAGAGAAATGCCCAGATGTTATAGAATCAGAAGGTAAAATAGACATTGAAAGAATTCATCGATCACCTGCTGAAACAGACCCCAAAACCAAAAATCCAAGAAATATTGTGCCTAAATTACAGAACTATCAGATCAAGGGAAAAAATATTCCAAGCAGCCAGGAAAAAAATTCAAATACAAAGGAGTCACAATAAGCATTAGTCAGGATCTAGCAGAATCCAGCAATGATACTACTGGCCTTATATCCATCCCAAAGAGATAGTAAAGAAGGGAAAGGGACCTGTATGTGCCAAAATGTTTGTGGTAGCCCTGTTTGTAGTGGCTAGAAACTGGAAAATGAATGGATGCCCATCAATTGGAGAATAGTTGGGTAAATTGTGGTATATGAATGTTATGGAATATTATTGTTCTGTAAGAAATGACCAGCAGGATGAATACAGAGAGGCTTGGAGAGACTTACATGAACTGATGCTAAGTGAAATGAGCAGAACCAGGAGATCATTATATACTTCAACAATGATACTGTATGAGGATGTATTCTGATGGAAGTGGATATCTTCAACAAAATATTTTTTTTTTCTCTTTAAGCCATGAGATGTAATACCCCCACTTTACCCTTTTGCTGGTACAATTTCTTTCCCACCTCTAGTTTCTAGAACAAATTATACATTTGTTCTTTATATATCTTTATAACAGATTTCTTTTTACCTTTTTAGGTTTCTCTTGAGTCCTATACTTGAAGATCAAACTTTTTGTTTAGTTCCAGTTTTTCCATCAGAAATAGATGAAATTCACTTATTTCATTGAATGTCCATCTTTTCTCCTGGAAAAAAAAAAAATGCTCATTTTGAATGGGTAAGTTATTTTTGGCTGTATACCAAGTTCCTTAGCCTTTTGGAATATCAGATTCCAGGCCCCTCGATCCTTTAATGTGGATGCTGCTAGATCCTGAGTAATCCTTATTGTGGCTCCTCTATAGTTGACTTTATTTTTTCTAGTAGCTTGTACTATTTTTCACTTCATCTGATAGTTCTGGAATTTAGCCACTATATTTCTTGGAGTTTTGATTTTAGGGTCTCTTTCAGTAGGTGATCGATGAATTCTTTCAATGTCTATTTTACCCTCTGTTTCTATAACATCAGGGTAGTTCTCTTTGATAATTTCCTGGAAAATAGTGTCCAAGATCTTTTTTTTTCATCATATTTTTCAGGAAGTACAATAATTCTCAGATTATCTCTACTGGATCTATTTTCCAGGTCTGTTGTTTTCCCAAGAAAGTATTTGACATTTTTCCCCATTTTGCATTTTTTCAATTTGCTTGACTGATTCTTGGTGTCTCCTCGAGTCATTCAATTCCATTTGTTCAATTCTAATTTTTAATGAGTTATTTTCTTTACTCACTTTTTTATATCTTTTTCCAGTTGTCCAATTGCGTTTTTAATTGAGTTGTTTTGTTCTATGGAATTTTCTTTCCATTTCATCAATTTTATTTTTAGAGAGCTATTTATTTTTCCAATTCACTAATTCTGTTTTTTAAGGATTTGATTTCTTTATCCACTCTGTCTTCAAATGAGTGTGATGACTTATCCAGATCCTCTTGCCAAGCTTCCCTGTCTTTTCCCATTTTTCTTCTAGCTCTCTTGTGAGAGCCTTTTTAATTTCTTCTATGAGAGTCTTGTGTGTTGAGGACCAGATCATATCCCCCTTTGGGGATTTATCTGGAGACAGTCTGTTTTTATTCTCCTTGTGGTTTAAAGTCTGCTGTTTATCCATATAGAAGCTATCAATAGTTAAGAGCCCATTTAATTTTTTTTGCTCATTTTGTCAAAGAAGAATAAAAGAAAATGAACTGATAAAAAAAAATTTAGTCTGTTTTTTTTTTTTTTTTTTGGGGGGGAGGGGAGAGAGCTGGGTGGTATTATCTAGCTTCCTTTACAGACTGCAGGGGCAGCAGTGAGGCACTAGTAGGATAGCAATGGCTGCACTGTGTCTATGCTCTGAGATACTGAGAGTGTGCTGAGATATTCTGGGTGAGTGTGGCCAAGTCCTGAGAGACCCTAGCTTTTCAGGGTTATAGTTTTTACCTCCTGTGTTTATAGCTTCTCTGATGATCTACTGGCTTGCTTCCAGGGCAAAATAGCCTCACTGTGGTAAATTTCTCCCCACAGAAATGGCTGAAATCATATCCCATCCCTTTCTGGTCTGCTCAGTGTAGGCTGCCTGCCATACTCTCATTGCCTGCCCTCAGTCTGTGCCCATTCTGACCGTCCCCACCCATGAGCAAAAACAAACCTTTTCTGGTGAATTTCGAAGCTATCTTCTGTTGGTAATTATTTGTGGGTTTTTTTTTTTTCAGTCAAACACTAATTCTGAAGCCTTGTCATGAAATAAAGTATTTTGAGAGCAAAGACGGAGCTTAAAGTAGATGCGTGTGTCTTCTCTGCCATCCTGGTCAGTAATCCCCAGCATTTTATGATAGGGAAGAAGATGGACATTCAATGAAAGAGGTGAATTCCATTTATTTCTGATGAAAAAAACAGAAGTACAGAAAAAATTTTGACCTCCAACTGCAGGACTCAAGAGAAGCATGAAAAGGTAAAAAGAACTCTTGAGAACTTCATTTCTGTTATGAGTATACATAAAGAGTACATGCATAATTTGGTTTTACTGTTATAATATAAACCAGGATCTAGAGGTGGAAAGGAAATTGTACCAGAAAAAGTGAAAAGTGGAGGTATTACATCTCAACAAAAGGCAAAGCAAATTTATTATATCTGAGGGAAAGAAGGGAGGAGGATGAACATAGTGTAAATGTTACTCTCATCAGAATTGGCTCAAAGATAAAATCTTAGACATATTTATTTTATAGAGAAACTTCTATCACTTTATTGAAAAGTGGGAGGGAAAAAGTGAAAAGGGAAATAGTAGGCTAAATAGAAGGGAATACAGAAATTGTAAGGGAAGGGTTTAAGGAAAGGGGAGTCACTCAAAAAGGGTGGAAGGATCCTAAAGAGAGAGGTTTGTGTGAGGCAAGTGGTACTTATAAGTTTAATACTGGGGAGGGTGGTAAGGGGGAAAGGAAAGAAAAAAGCATAATCTGGGGTTAACAAGATGGCAGGAAATACTGAATTATTAATTTTAACCATAAATGTGAATGGGGTAAAATCCCCCATAAAACTGAGGTGGATAGCAAACTAGATTAAAAGCCACAGTACTACAATATGTTGTTTACAAGTAACACACTTGAAGCAGGGCATTACATACAGAATAAAGGTAAAAGCTGGAGCAGAATCTACTATGTTTCAGGTGAAGTCAAAAAAGCTGGGGTAGCCATCTAGATCTCAGATCAAGCAAAAGAAAAATTGATCTAATTAAAAGAGAAACGAAAAGGCACTGTATTTTGCTAAAGGGTAGCATAGATAATGAAGCAATATCAATATTAAACATACAGGCACCAAGTAGTATAGCATCTAAATTCTTAAAAGAGAAATCAAAAGAGCTGCAAAAAGAAATAGACAGCAAAACTATAATAGTGGGAGATCTCAGCCTTGCACTCTCAGAATTAGATAAAGCAAACCACAAAATAAATAAGAAAGACGTTAAAGAGGTAAATAGAACACTAGAAAAGTTAGGTATGATAGATATTTGGAGAAAACTAAATGGAGACTGAAAGGAATGCCCTTTCTTTTCAGCAGTGCATGGAACCTATACAAAAATTGACCATATATTAGGACACAAAGACCTCAAATTCAAATGCAGAAAGGCAGAAATAGTAAATGCATCCTTTTCAGATATAAATAAAAATTACATTAAATAAAAAGCCAGAGGAAAATACACCAAAAAGTAATTAGAAACTGAATAATCTCATCCTAAAGAATGATTGAGTGAAACAGAAAATCATACAAACAATAATTTTACTCAAGAGAATGACAATAATGAGATGGCATACAAAAATATGTGGGATGCAGTCAAAGTAATAATAAAAGGAAATTTTATATCTCTAGAGTCCTACTTGCATAAAATAGAGAAAAAGAAAATCAATGAATTAGGCTTGTAACTAAACAAGCTAGAAAAAGAGCAAATTAAAACCCTCAAACACTAAATTTGAAATTCTAAAAATAAAACGAGAGATAAATAAAATTGAGAGTAAGAAAACTATTGAATTAATAAATAAAATTAAGAATTGGTTCTATGAAAAAAACCAACAAAATATACAAACCCTTGATAAATTTGATTAGAAAAAGGAAAGAGGAAAATCAAATTGTTAGTCTTAAAAAATGAAAAGGGAGAACTTGCCACTAATGAAGAGGAAATTTGAGCAATCATTAGGAGTTACTTTGCCCAATTTTATGCCAAAAAAAATTGATAACTTAAGTGAAATGGATGAATACATTAAAAAAATATAGGTTTCCCAGATTAACAGAGGAAGAAGTAAATTGCTTAAATAGTCTCATTTTAGAAAAAGAAATAGAACAAGCTATTAATCCACTCCCTAAAAAAATATCCTGAGGAGCAGATGGTTTACATGTGAACTCTATCAAACATTTAGAGAACAATTAATTCCGATGCTATATAAACGATTTGACAAAATAGGTATTGGAATACTACCCAATTCCTTTTATAACATACACAGGGTACTGATACTTAAACAAGGTAGGATGAAAACAAAGAAAGAAAATTATAGAACAATCTTTTTAATGAATATTGATGTAAAAATCTTAAATAAAATACTAGCAAAAAGATTATAGAAAATCATCCCCAGGATAATATACCATGCCCAAGTAGGATTTATACTAGGAATGGAGGGCTCATTCAATATTAGGAAAGCTATTAACATAATTGACTATATCAATAACCAAATTAACAAAAACCATATGATCATCTCAATAGATGCAGAAAAAGCATTTGATAAAATACATCACCCATTCCTATTAAAAACACTAGAAAGTATAGGAATAAATGGACTTTTTCTTAAAATAGTCAATAGTATCTATTTAAAACCATCCTATGTAATAGTGATAAATTGGAACCATTCCCAATAAAATCAGGAGTGAAACAAGGTTGCCCATTATCACCATTATTATTGAATATTGTATTAGAAATGATACCTTCAGCAATAAGAAATGAAAACGAGGTTAAAGTAATTAGGGTAGGTAATGAGGAAACTAAATTATCATTCTTTACAGATGATATGATGGTATACTTATAGAATCCCAGAAATTATATTTAAAAAGCTATTAGTAATAATTGACGGCATTAGCAAAGTTATAGGATACAAAATAAATCCAGATAAATCCTCAGCATTTTTATACATCACCAACAAAATTCAACACAAGAGATAACAAAAAAAAATTCCATTTAAAATAACTACCAATAGTAAAACATACTTGGTAGTATATCTGCCAAGGGAAAGCCAGGAACTATATGAGCAAAACTACAAAAATCTTTCCACACAAATAAAGTCAGATCTAAACCACTGGAAATATATTATGTAGTCTTGGATAGGTCAAGGGAATATAAAAAAGATGCCAATACTACCTAAACTAACTTATTTATTTAGATGTCCCAATATACCAATCAGACTCCCAATAAACTATTTTAATGACCTAGAAAAATTTACAACAAAATTCATATGGAAGAACAAAAGGTCAAGAATTTCAAGGGAACTAATGGTAAAAAAAAAAAAAAAAAAATCAGATGAAGGTGGCTTAGTTGTACCTGATCTAAAACTATATTATAAAACAGTGGTACCCAAAATCATTTGGTATTGGCTAAGAAATACACTAGTTGATCAGTGCAATCAGGTTCACGGGAAAAAAATAGTCAATAACTAAAGCAATCTAGTCTTTGACAAACCCAATGATCCCAGTTTTTGGGATAAAAATCCACTGTTTGACAAAAACTGCTGGGAAAATTGGAAATTGGTATGGGAGAAACTAGGCATTGACTCACACTTAACACTGTATGCCAAGATAAGATTAAAATGTGTTCATGATCTAGGCATAAAGAATAAGATTATAAATAAATTAGAAGAACATAGGATAGTTTATCTCTCAGACTTGTGGGGTAGGAAGGAATTTGTGACCTAAGAAAAATTAGAGATCATTATTGATCACAAAATAGAAAATTTTGATTGTATCAAGTTAAAAAGCTGTTGTACAAAAAACTAATAAGACAAGATTAGAAGGGAAGCAATTCATTTGGAAAACATTTTTACATCCAACATTCTGATAAATTCTTCATTTCCAAAATGTATAGAGAATTGACTCCAATTTACAGGAAATCAAGCCATTCTCTAATTGATAAATGGTCAAAGGATATGAACAGACAATTTTCAGATGATGAAATTGAAACTATTTCTACTCATATGGAAAGGTGTTCCAAATCACCATTGTTCAGAGAAATGCAAATAAAGAGATAAAACTACACACTTATTAGATTGGCTAAGATGACAGGAAAAGACAATGATGAATGTTGACGGGGATATGGGAAAACTGGGACACTGATGCTTTGTTGGTTGAGTTTTGCATGGATCCAACCATTCTGGAGAGAAGTTGGGACTATGCTCAAAAAAGTTGTTAAACTATGTGTACGCATTAATCCAGCAGTGTTACTACTGGGCTTATAGCCCAAAGTGATATTAAAGAAGGGAAAGGGACCTGCATGTGCCAAAATATTTGTGGCAGCCCTTTTCATATTGGCTAGAAACTGGAAATTGAATGGATGCCCATCCATTGGAGAATGGCTGAGTAAATTATGATATATGAATGTTATGGACTATTATAGTTCTGTAAGAAATGACTAGCAGGATGAGTACAGAGAAGCTTGGAGAGACTCACATGAACTGATGCTAAGTGAAATGAACAGAACCACGAGATCATTAAAAAGGGCAACAACAATACTATATAAGGATCAATTCTGATGGAAGTGGCTATCTTCAGCAATGAGAGGATCCAAATCAGTTCTAATTAATCAGTGATGAAAAGAAGCAGTTGTTGGAATCTTTACAAACTTCTAACTCATTAGAGTTGATAGATTATTGATCTGATCAATAATCAACAAGAAGATGTTTTGGGCCAGAACCTGAAACAAGGTACTAAGTAGAACTAATTGATACAATGCTTGTGTTCACACCTTGAAAGAACTCATATAAGCAAGAAGTATTTAAGTACTTATTGGAGTTCACATGTTTGGGAAATTTCAGGGTTTAGTATGAGATACTGAATTCACACCTCCCTTGAAGCTCTTAGGGTCAGAGAGCACGCTGGGAGATATCCCACAATTCTTCTCTCTCATATATAAGAAACAGACAGAGGCTCTCAGACAGAATTCAGCTGAATTACATGGAGAGGGGAGTGTCAAATCAGAAGAAGCCACGAGTCGGAGTTGAGCTAGAGCCAGGAGAGAATTACTTTGGAAGGCAAGAGAAACAGATTCATCTCTGTGCTGGCTGGACCCTGAAGGGAGCAGAGGCAAAGGACAAAGCTGCAGAAGCTCTCAGAACTAAGCAGAAAGATAGGCCTCTAAAAATCTAGCTATCTGAGCCCAAGGAAAGAGACAAGACTTGGAAGGAGAAATAAACATTTGCATTTTTACCAGCTGGCTGCATTTGGGGTAAATATTGATCTGAACTGATACTAAGGCTGCCTCCAGAAAACCTCCCCCAAGAAACCTGCTTTCTCCCAAAGAGAACCATCATATATATTTTAAAAGAAGAAAATCAGCAGCATTTGGAAAATTAGTGTGGACCACAATATAGCATTTGCACTGATTCTGTTGTTATTTGCTTGCTTTTTTTTTTCTTCCCAGGTTATTTTTACTTTTTTTCTAAATCTGATTTTTCTTGTGCAACAAGATAACTGTATAAATATATTGTATTTAACATATACTTTAACACGTTTAACATATATGGAACTGCCTGCCATCTAGGGGAAGGGGTGGTAGGAAGGAGAGGAAAAATTGGAACAGAAGTGTTTGCAAGGGTCAATGTGGAAAAATTATGCATGCATATGTTCTGTCAATAAAAAATTATAATAATAATAATTTAAAAAAAAGAAAATGTAACCGTTTTCTAACTGTTTGATCCCTACTTCTTATAACACAGATGCTACACAAGAAGAAAAAAGAGGCAGCTTATAGGTGATACTTTTCTTATTTTGACTGTGGGTTATTTTATTTTTTTCTATTTATTCTGATTAGAATCTTGAATAAATTATCTATATAATAAGTAAAAAAAAAAAAAAAAAACAAGATATTATCCGGGGCAGCAAGGTGGCACAGTGGATAGAGCACCAGCCCTAAAGTCAGAGGACCTGAGTTCAAATCTGGTCTCAGACACTTAACACTTCTTAGCTGTGTGACCCTGGGCAAGTCACTTACCTCCAATTGCCTCAGAATAAAAAAAAAAAAAAAAGAAAAAAAAAAAAGTTATCCCTTCATATTCAACTTATACTCATGCCCTCTGTCTATATATACTTTTTCTAATTGCCATAATAATGTGAATGTTCTAATGAGTTACAAATATTATCCTCCCATGTAGGAATGTAAAGAGATAAATATTAAATCCTTATGATATCACTTTCCTGATTACCTTCTCATGCTTCTCTAGAATCTTGTATTTGAACATATTTTATATTCAGCACTGGACTTTTCATCACAAATGCTTGAAAACCCTATCATTAATTGAATAAGTATCTTTTCCTCATAAGGATTATATTCAATTTAATTGGGTAGATGAGGCTTGGTTGCAGTACTAGCTCCATTGCTTTCTGGAATATTATATTTAAGCCATCCTGTCTTTTAATGTAAAAGCTGATAAATCTTGTGTTATTTTTACTGTGGCTCAATGATAATTGATTTTTTTTTTGATGCTTGTAATATTTTCTCCTCGATCTGGGAGTGCAGAAATTTGGCTATAATATTCCTGGTAATTTTTATTTGAGATTTCTTTCAGAAGGTGATGGATGGATTCTTTCAGTATCCATTTTAACCTCTGGTTCTAGAATATCAGAACAGTTTTGGTTGAAAATTTCTTGAAAGATGGTGTCTACTGATACATTGTTGGTGGAATTGTGAATACATCCAATCATTCTGGAGAGAGATTTAGAACTATGATCAAAAAGTTATCAAATTATGCATACCCTTTGATCCAGTAGTGTTAGTCCCAAAGAGATTTTAAAGGAGAGAAAGGGACCTGTAAGTACAAGAATGTTTGTGGCAGCCCTCTTTGTAGTGGCCAGAAACTGGAAACTGAGTGGATGCTCATCAATTGGAGAATGGCTGAATAAATTGTGGTATATGGATAATATGGAATATTATTGCTCGGTAAGAAATCACCAGCAGGATGATTTCAGAAAGGACTGGAGAGACTGAACTGATGCTGAATGAAATGAGCAGGACCAAGAGATCATTATACACTTCAACAACATTACTACATGATGATCAATTCTGATGGACATGGCCCTCTTCAACAATGAGATGAACCAAACCACTTCCAATAGAGCAGTAATGAATTGAACCAGCTATACCCAGCAAAAGAACTCTGGGAGATGATTGTGAACCACTACATAGAATTCCCAATCCCTCTATTTTTGTCCATTTGCATTTTTGATTTCCTTCACAGGCTAATTGTATACTACTTCAAAGTCTGATTCTTTTTGTACAGCAAAATAACTGTATAAACATGTGTGTATATATATAGTATTTGACTTATACTTTAATATATATTTAACATGTATTGGTCAACCTGCCATCTGGGGGAGGAGGTGGGAGGAAAGGGGAAAAGTTGGAACAAAAGGTTTTGCAGCTGTCAATGCTGAAAAATTACCCATGCATATATCTTGTAAATTAAAGGCTATATAATAATAATAATAATAAAGAAAGGTAGTATCCAGGTTCTTTTTTTGATCATGACTTTCAGGTACACCGATAATTTTTAAATGATCTCTCCTGGTATTATTTTTCAGGTCAGTTGTTTTTCAAACAGGATATTTGACCTTTTTTTCCCATTTTTTTTGGTTTTGCTATTTTTGTATCTTGATTTCTCATAAATCATTAGTTTCCATTTGCTGAATTCTATTTTTTAAGGAATTTTTTTTTTTCTCAGTGATTTTTTGTACCTCTTTTCTCAAGTGGCCAAACTTTTTGATCCATTTTTCTCCTGTTTTTTTTTTTTTTAATCTTCTTTTGCACTTCTCTCAATTCTTTCTCTTATTTTTCTTCTATTTCTCTTGATTTTCAAAGTCCTTTTTGAGATCTTATTTCTTATTTTTATTGGAGATTTTGGATGTAGGAGCTTTGATTTTGTCATCATCTTCTTAATGTGTGTTTTGATCCTCCTTATCAATATAATCACTTTAAATGGTCAGAAACAGTTTGGGTTGTTTGCTCATTTTCCTAGTCTGTTACTCAGCTTTTAAGTCTTTGTTAAAATAGGGCTCAGTTTCCAGGGCAAAGGATACAATATTTTAAGCTTCAGGGGTTTTGTGCAGCTCTTTGCAGAAATCCTTCTGCAAACCTGACCACAAACATTCTTTTCTGCCCTAGAACAGTTAGGTGTGTCCTCACCCTACTGTATCTATAAGAGCTAACTTGCTGGCAGGGACTGGGGCTCCACTGAATAGGGCTGATGGGATGGGACTGGATATTGGACTCCCACCTCATTGCTACAGATGCTCTCCATTGACCTTCTGACTCCTCCCTATATCCCCAAGCTGAGAAGTCCAGAAGCCTCCAGCACTGCTGTTAATTCAAATGTCCCATCTCACTGATGCGGAATCTGGGTAGGAGCTGGGACCAGGGGGTGGGCCTGTTCTGGGATTGTGGACTACCCTTCTAGCTCTTCTTTGGTGTCTCTGGCCTGAGGAGTCTGGAAGCCACCAGGACTGCCACTGATTCAGAGGTGGGACCTTGCATGGGCTTTATTGGCATGTCCTGCCCCTGGGACTCCCATCTCTGTCTCAAAGATATTTTCTGCTGAGCTTCTGAGTTGTCTTCAACTGAAAAATGTTCTACTCCATCTTTTTGGGTATTCTGATGCTCTAAAATCTGTTTAGAGTCATTATTTAAAAGACTATGGAGCGGTTTGGGTGAGAGTTTGGGCAAATACCTGCCTTTATGTGTATCATCTTGGCTCAGCCTCCCATGAAATCTTAATTTTAAGAGTTCTCAGATATGTCCTAGCTCAACCATGTCACCAAACTATTCTCCCTTGGATTCAACCTCATCATCATTATATTCCCAGGGGCGGGGGAAATCCACAGGAAACTCATCATCCCAGTTTTTCCATCAGCTTTGCTACTCACATCTGATTAGTATCCTTAATAGTCTTGGTTCTTCTAATTGGAAAGTTGGAAAATGAAGCAAAAAATTCTTCTTAAACTTCCATTTAAAAAGAGCTCAAAAGGTTCATAGTCCAACCATCAGTGGAATACTTGAATTCCCTATTTTCATGATTCTTATCCCAGCCTCAGTATCTTCTTCTCCAGCATCTTTTCAGCTTCCTTTTTCATGTTCCTTTTTTCCCATTAAACTCCCATTCTTTGAAGGAAATTTTTCATTATTTGTAGCTCCTTCACTAATTGGAACATGATAGATCCTTAATTAAAGTAAATTGAATTGAATTGAGATAGGTATGTGGCACAGTGGTTAAAAGGCCATAGGTCCTAGTATCTGAAAGACTCCTTTTCCTGATTCCAAATCTAGTCTCAGACACTTTACTAGGTATGTGATCCTCAGCAAGTCACTAAATCCTGTTTGATTTTGTTTTTTCATCTGGAAAATTAACTGGAGAAGGAAATGGAAAACCAGTCCAATATTTTTGCCAAGCAAACTCCAAATAGTGTTGCAAAGATCCAGACCTGACTGAAACAAAACAACAAAAATAGAGAGCTAAGACTATAATTCAGGGGTCCTCAAACTTTTTAAATAGGGGACCAGTTCACTGTCCCTCAGATTGTTGGAGGGCCAGACTATGGTATAAACAAAAACTTTGTTTTGTGGGCCTTTAAATAAAGAAACTTCATAGCCACGGGTGAGGGGAATGAACATCCTCAGGTGCTGTATCTGGCCCGCAGGCCATAATTTGAGGACCCCTGTAAGTATCTCAATAATGTCTAGATTTCAAAATCAAAACAAAGTTCTTTAAAGTAGTAAATATTTTCTCAATAGCGGGTTTAGAGGGAAATGTGTAAATATTCATGATATCTATTAGTATTTTCTCTATGAAATCACAAAATTATACCCCAAAACTAATAAATGATGCTTTAAAAAAATCTTGAATCATAAGAATTATGTTTGGATCAAAAATTCATATAAAAATAAATTCCTGACAAAAGAAAACTGAGGGAATTTCTTCAATGATTCCCTATTCAACTTCCATGTATAGATAGAAAAGTGGTATATTCTTTTTTATGTTGACTTGTGATAAAATCAACTTTCCTAACATTGCTGTCCATCTTAAATACATTTTCCTATTAAGCAAAGAAAATGGGGGAGGGAGTTGAAATCTTACTGCCATCTCAGGGTCTTAACATCAATGTAGAAATCCTATTTATTTTATCCCCAAATTTGAAAAACTTATGAAATCTTTATTGTTCATATGTATTCCAAGACTGAATGAAATGCATTCATTCAATAGGATTCTTTTTTTTCCCCTCAACAAATCAAACTTGTCTTTCCTGCCTATATAACTAGGTATCCATATATTATATTCAACAGACTATTACACTTGTTGTCAGGAAGGCTCAAATTCAAATACTGTCTCAGGTACTTTCTAGTTAGAGTTACCCTGAACAAATAAAACACCTTATCTCTTCAACCTCAACTTTCTGAGCCATAAAATAGGTGGGGTAATTATATCACAAGGTTGAGGTGGTGGTCAAATGAGATAACAATTACAATGTTTTGCAAAACTTAAAATATTATAAAAATGAGATATTATCATTAGGTAGGTAATTAATAGCTTCCTATGTCCCTTTAATTTTAAAAAGCATCATCACTGAAGTTCAATCAGAACTACTTTATTGTTTAACACCAAACCATATGTTGAATGTCATAAGAAATATCCTACTGATAGAGGCAGTGTGTTCATCACAATTTGGAAGTTAAGAATAATAAGATCTGATATTGATGCACTTTTAAATTGAAAATATGTGTTTTTGTTCAGTCTTTCTTCCAGTTTGAGGTTGGTTTTTGTACTGGATGACATAAAAGATGGCAATGCTTTTATACCAGTTTACTCCTCAAACTTCATATTAATATCAGTGAAGTCCTTAATCCCACTTTTATTAGGTGATAAAACATGCTGTATTAAATACACAGGATTTTTTTGAGAACGTGTACTTTGTCATCTTTCACTGGTAAGCTGGGATTTATTACTTTTATTACACAATTCTGCCACATTAAAACTTAATAACATTTGTTGATGAAGCAAATAAAGCTAACAACATTTTAAAAATAAATTAGTACTAACTTACTATTTACAAATTGCAAGTTTGTTAAATTATAGTCTAGAATGTTTGGAAAAGAACTCTCCAAAATATTTTATATTTAGAGTCAATTGCCTTCGATTCATTTAGAACTCTCTTTGAAATTTTAAGCAACATCAGAAAATCAATGAATGGCACCCTAAGCTATTCATCCACTTACTTGAAACCTCACAGGAAATTTCTGGTACTGCAAAGGGAAATTCTATAGACAACTTTTCCCATTAGTCTTCATCTAAATTTGCAACTATATTAAAACTTATGCAATTTTTAGGAATCAATTTCATATCTCCACTAATTTGTTAGTTTGAATTACTGCACCTCATTTAACCTGAACAAGGAAACAGCAACATTGAAATGTCATTAAATGAAAGTCATTATTATTATATTCTTTTTCATCTTAGAAAAAGAGACATTCCAGAAACAAATTATTGTATTGGTTTTATAGCTGTGGACATTGACAGTAGAATAAAATTAAGTACTATTTAAAATGCTTGTGTTTACAAGTATAGAAATGGATAACAAGGCAATTATTACGCCAATCATTGATACATTTCCCTTTTACTTTTCATATTCCCTGAACACTACAGCCTGTTATTTTTCATCAACTACAACTCAAGTTTTGAATATTTGGATCATGATTGCCTCAAAACTGTGAATGCCTCTTGCTTCTGCCCTACCCAGTAATATAATATTTGACTCATATTCATTTATAACACGTCAGACTTTCTACATACTTCTGACTTCCTGCCATGAACATTCATTGTGATATTATTACTCTTTTTACTTCATACATAAACCTGAGGGAAGACTATAATAAGTAAGCATAAGGATGAACAAACTAATCATTATATAAAACATTATGTTCTTCATTTGGAATCACGACTAAAGAGATTTATTTTTTCAACTCTGAAATATGTTTATTTTAAAGTTACATAGAAAAGGAAAAAAAAGAATACTTTGTTATGCATGTAGAACAGAAAAATTCCAACATATAAAACAATGCATTTCCATTTTTAAAAAGTGCATATAATAATTAATACACATTGTAGCCTAGCTGTCCACCTATTCTTTGCTTCTTTGTAAGTTTTCTTATCTTCTGTTTACCTTTATTTTTTTTTGCCCTTACCTCTCCTAATCAGGGTATCATTAAGCATGTACATATTTACATATACAAAACCTAAAGATATTTTGAAAAAATAAAATTGACCTTGATTTTCATTTTCTAACCATCTTTTTAATTGAATATGTATTGAAGGTGATATGCTAGACACATTGAAAGGAAGACATATTAGAAAAGACAATAAAGGTAGATAGGAGCTAAATGTCATAGTAAGAATTCAGCAGAGTAACATCATATCAAGTACTTGTAATCTTGGAAAAAACTTATGTTAATGCACCTTGATCACTTAGACAACTAATGCTGAGTTCAAATTGGTTTTGTTTGTACTGTTTACAAGTTGCAGGTTTCAACTTGTTTATACTTTTCCAAAATGTTAGATTTTATTCACAGTATTTGGTTAATTATTCATTAAGGAAAAAAAATTCCAATGTGTTGGACTCCATTGAGTTATATTTTGTGTTGTTTTATCCCATATCACAGTGTACCAAAGTTAAATTATGGATAGAATAGATAGCAATTATTTCTTTTTTTATTTTATACTAGTCCTTGATAACACTTGAACTATTTCTTTCAGACAGGTAATCATTAGAATAATGATTTGAAATGGATCTGACATAACTCCATGTTTTTGATCATTTTCATTGAGAGAATACTAATGTTACAACAGTGAACTTTTGAAGTCATAGAAAGTTTTGCATATTTTTCCATATGAGATTGAGTAGTACTTCCTTCTTCTCCTCAAATTTGGACCTTGTTAAGTTTCCATCTACACTATATATCCAAGATAACATGTGATTAATATGTGTTTTGTGGGTGTATGTGTGTGTCCTTTCACAAATAAATTACCTTGTGATTTTATTTCATATAATGTCTACAAAGGACCTGAAATACTGTCTTTTCTGCTTTGTTCTCAGCTATTTAGTACCATATGTACTCTTTATTTAAAAACTATTAGCAATTTCTTTAGCTGTACTAACAGGGAAAAGTCAAGTAAATTCTGTCAGTCTTGGTGAGTTTTCCTGTAACCTATAAATAGGCTAAGCATATGATAACTAAAATTAAATTATATAATACTGTAGAAGAAATAATTAGTTTTGCTGAATAGCTTTATTATTATTATTATTACTACTACTTACAGAAGATGGTTGAATGAGTAGGAAAATGAGAGGAAAATTTGAATATAAACCTTAAGATGCCAATAAAATTTTAATTTTTAAAAGATTAAATAAAAACAAGAATAACACTATGTTGTACATACAAATTGTCTTGAAAACTTCTCTTTGACTTTGTAAACATCACTTTCCATGACAAATTGGAATCCTCAAAAAGATGAGTAAATTTCTCAGCCAAGTAGGTCAGTGAGCACAATAGAATTTAGTTGACATCAACATTTTTACATACTTTTTATTGATGATTTTTGAATCTAATTTGCAATCTTTAACCCAGGATGAAAACTATTTTGCATGGAAAAATGCATTTTTCCTTAATGCATTTAAAATTCCAAATATTATCATTAGGAATATTTATTTAACCAAGTTGTCACTTAAAATAAAATATTTATAGATAGTGAAATATAATACATTTGGAAACAAGAAAACTGTTAAAGAATTTAAATGACAGTAAATCATTCTTAATGTACAATACATAATGAGCATTTTATCTCTAACTAAGCAAACAACAGAGCAAAACTGACAAAGAAATCTTAATGGACACAATGTTGCATGTTCTGAGATCTATGTTTTAAATTGGCAGGCTAACAATCCAAGAACATGATAACAAATAGCTAGTAACATTTGGTACTTTCACAGTAAAAATGAAACATAACAAATAAAACAAAAAACTTTTCATCTAAGAATATTGCAGTCTTTTCAAAGGAGCATTTCTTATTAGAATGCTACCTCATGAATTTTTTTGCATCTTTCCTAATTGGGCCTCAAATTAGTTTCAGGCTCACTAATTTACTCATGGGCTCACCTCTCAAGAAAGACCTACAAATTGAGTTGCAGACTTATACTGACCAAAAAAGCCCAAATTTAAAACACTCTCCCACTTGGAATGATAGCTATCTATACCTATAACACAGATGTGCCAGTATACCTACAAAATAAAAATGGTATTGATCAAATGTCCCAGCCTATCTCTGACATTTTATATAAATATCTTTTCATCAATCAATTAGAAAGTATGCAATTTACTGTTTTAAATTGATTAATAAGAGAGAAGAGAAACATAACACCTCCTACATACTTTGAGAGACTAGTAGTAAATATAGCTTCAAATTCTGTTACAATGAATATCTATAAATTCCTAATATTTAACCATCATTATGAATCAAATAGAATCTGTTACATACCTGAAATATGTCAGACTGAACTCCTTCAGAATAGAGTCTGTCTTTATTTTTATCCTCAGTTCTCAGCAAAGAATTTGGCATATATGGACAATTAATAAAAGCTAATTGTGAATGAGGTGCAAGAATGCATCATCAGCCTCGAATGCTATGCAGGAATGATACAATGAAGGGCTTCATATAACAAATAGCAGTATCTTTATTTTATCTTATAGGCAATGAAGAGTCATTTAAACTTCTTGAGCTTATGAGTGACATGAGATCTACAAATTAAGAATATCACTATGACAGATATATGGAAGATGATGTAGAGATACTAATTACTGAATACAAAAACAACAACAACAACAACAACAACAATGAATTGCTATTTATCTAAAATATTCTCAAAAGTAAGAAAAAATACCTCAGATAAAACTTATTTGTTTTAGAAAAATAGTCAAGGTCAAGGGTCGATTCTGAGGCCAGTTTTGATTTCAGGACTTTCTGATTGCAGTATTCTATCTACTGTATCACCTAACTGCCTTTGAAACTTTAAAGTATCGGAAAAGTGAATATTTTCTGTAATTCTAAATATTTTGTGGTAGAAGCCAAACCTTATGACAGGGCTTTTAAAATGTCCTACTTCAAATACTGCATAAATGTCAGCCTACTATTGAAGCAAGTTGAAATATGTGATTTAGTCTAATAGTAATAACATGATAAGTCTCATCATAGGCTATTATGGAATAATTGAAGGACTTATCTTCATGTTTCACTAAACAATATATTTAAAAGACCAGATATTGAGATATCCTGAAACCATATCTTCTTGTCTGGTTAAGTGTTTTTTTGAGGATCTTAATGTATTCTCTGCAGAGGAATCTGTCATCATTCTTGGTAGAGGGACTTTGGATATTTTTCCCATTGTCAGTATGTTCTAGCTTTCCATAAAAAGTATTGACACTCTTATTTAAGTATCATGGGATATTTTAAAAACTTACCACACAAACATAAATAATATTCTATCACTCTTTGAGCCGTCATGTATTTTATGAGTGTTCTGTAACAAATAACATTGGAAAGGACTAATGTCCTCTTCCCCTTCTAGTACTTGAACTGTATCATTAAGGCAAGTTAAGATTCGAAAAGGCAGAAATGGAGAGAGAAAATACTTCAAGAATAGAGGATAGAAAATGCAAAAGATATAGAAATGGAAATGCAGGTTATGTATGAAGAAAAGTAAATATGTCAATACATTCATCTTAGTGGAGACTGTAAAGAAATCATATATAATGCATTTGAGAAGATAGATTACAAACATATTGTGAATAATTTTAATTACTCATTGAGAGTAGGGAGCCAAGGATGATTCTGATATTGTGGTGGTAGGTAATAGATGGTAGTATCCTTGACAGAGAGAGTAAAGTTTCAGAGATTACACTTTTCCAGGGAGTTAAATAAAGAAGATAAGTTGATGGGCCCTCAAAGTAATGTAATAGAAACCTAATGAATGCTTTTAAAATATCAGCCTTGTCTCTGAAGGGCATCTGGACAGAGAAAAAGAAAGAGCTTGGATTAAATGGAAATTTCAATTTTTCCTGCTTAAAATGGTCTTAAATGTTTCTTTAAAACATGACACATTTTAACAAAGAAATGAAACATCAACTTTAAGTGTAATTGGACTTACCATTAGAGATATGGAGTGCTAAAATATTATAAAAATTAGTCTTTAGACCTTCAAATCTTTAGATACCCAGTTAGTATCATAAATAAGTAATATAAGTATCAGTTGTGACATGATTTAGAATATACATTATTTTCTTATAGATATTATTACTTATTCATAACCCATATTGCATATAATATTGACATATATTTAATATATGTACTTAAAATTATTTTCATCTTAGTAGAAACTGTAAATTAAATGTACAATATATAACTTATCTTTATACATGTGTATTTTTATATATTTAAGATTTATTATACATAATATATATTATATACATATATAATGCATAATATAATACAAATATATTTATAATTTATAATACATAAATCATACATTTATGTACATTGTACATATGCATTGTAAAAATATAAGTATATTTTCATGTGAGTACAGCTATATTTAAAATAGATATGCATGTTTTATGTATATGTTTCCTGTGTACATACATGTGTTTATGTAAATAGAAATGTATGTATACACTGGTTGCTTCAAAATTCTCAGAGTAGTTTTAAACTTTAATAGCTCCAAACTGTCCTAAAACTTTTTTACAGTTTGTGTCTTCTTATTTACTTATTAAAATAAATCCCAACCCACAATTGCCAGATCTGCAATTATTCTCCCCAGGGCTGAATTGGCACTTTTCAAATCTCTGAATACCAAGGATCTCTACATAATAAAAAATCTATAGGTGTCAGCTACTTGCAGGTCTGAAATGTCCTCCACAATAAGTCTCCAATGAAACATAAAGTATTAACACAGTTGTGATACGGAAATGGGCTTGACAATGTAAAACCTAGGTATTAAAAGTCATAAACTATACAGCACTCACCCCTAGGCTTTTCATTGCTGTCATGAAAGAATCCTTTGAATAAAAATAGTTTGAAATGAACCTCTTCTCTGTCAAGAAGAATAGATCATCTGGAACTAATGACTAGTAGCCAACTGGAAATCGTTACTACATAGCCTTTCAAACTGAAACCAAGAGCTCTTTAAAATGTGCCTTTCTACTGCTCTCCAACATACCCACCACCTTTTTACAGTGAAATGGAAATATGCTAATGAAAGAAACACCTTACCAAATTTGTAAGTGCAAAATACTTTTTGTAAAGTTTTGGAGAAATAATTTTGCATCCTTTAATAAATGAGGAAGTATAATTGAGTCCATCTGTGAGTATTTTCCCAGAATTATTGATGGGTCATTTTTCCCCTCAAGCCCCTTTTTGATTTAATGAAATATTCCCAATATTTTGCTGAGTCATGTGAAGAAATATTAACACTATTTCATTCTAATAGCTAGAGCAGAAAACTTGGAATGAGGAAACTTTTTCTTTCTCTCCACATCCAAATTTCACTATTGAATTTTAGGGTCAATTGAATCTTTCAACACTCAATCTTTAACAGCTTCTCCATATGCTAGAACCAACCTCTAGGGTCATTTCTATGTAATGACTCTTTCTCCACTTCTGTAGGTCTGAATAATATTCCTGTACTGAGAAAACTGCTCCTGAGAAATCTGCAGCTGCAGCTGCCTCCATTCAGTACTGTGCTAAAGACTCTAGACACGCCTGAATGGAAGCTGGTAGAGTCTTACTATAATTATATCCCTGGAGAGGGGTGGGAGGAAGATGGGAACAGGATATTTAATAGCATTAGTTATAGGGTGGGGAGTTCATTTTTCCAATAAAATTCAGTCCAAAAAGTATTTTAGTTGACACTTCAATATCAGAAATTGACCCATGCTAAAGTATTAAGTCATATGACCATAATTAAATAAATTCTGGTCAAATAAAAAAAATAGAAGTAAAAAATCATTTGATAGATTGGGATGCTAAAAATGTGGGATTCTTTCCCAAGACACTTAATGCATTTATACTAAATCTAGGACTAGAACTCAGATCCCCTCTCAATTCACTTTGCAGTCCACCATTCCATATATGTTATTAACAAATCCATTTTCTGGCATTAGTTGGAGTAGTGAGTGAGTACATTTATAAACAAATTCAATAAGGAATTAATACATGTATATGGGCCAGCATAAAACTAAATGTAACATTATACTGCTTTAGAAAAGGAAGTTGAAATTCCAATATATGTAGAATAGAAAATTTCATCTACATCTAGAGAGAGAATCATGAAGATTGAATGTGGATCAAAAGATACTATTTTCAAATTTTTGTTTGTTTGCTTGCTTTTCCTTTGTTTTGTTTTTTGTTTTATTTTCATTCTGATTTTTCTTTCACAAAATGACTAATATGGAAATAGTTTTAAATGATTGTACATGTATAGTGCTATCTTGGAGAGGGAAGAGATAACAGAGCAAAAGAGAAAAAATTGGACCTCAGAATCTTTCAAAAATGAATGTTGAAAACTATCATTACATGTATTGGAAAAACAAAATACTCTTTAATTAAAAATGCATTTGGATTTTTTTGGTTAATTTTCTTTTTTAATCTTCTCTGTATTGATTTTTGTTAATGCTAAAACATTTTTTTGAATTTTATATAATAAAAACCATCCACTAAAAAAAAAAAAAACAAGAAAAAAAAAAAAAAGAAGTTGACATTCTCATATTCTATCTACTTTTAAGCAAATTCATGACCAAGGTAAATTAGAGCATTAATTAAACAATTTTATGTATGAAAAGGGACAAAAAAGGGATAGAATTACTCAAGGCAAATAGAATGGAAAAAAGATGATAAATGGGAGGAACTAAATAGTTCTTATTTTTAGTTCTGTCTTTAAGAAAAAAGAAAAATTACTGGATTACCTTGAGGTCTCTGCACAAATTCATGGTAAATGAAAGAGATTTCACAAAATTGGAGAATATACGTTGCTCCAGTATGGGGGCAAAAGGTATAAGCTGAGTTTACAATCTCTATACTAGTGACCTGGATGTCAAATTTCAAAGTCCTGGATTAGCAAAATTATAAAAGATATTGAATTTAAAACAGAAAAACCATGTGATTACAAAGAGTTGAGGAAAGGGATTTGAATAGATGAGGCTAGATGAATATCATTTTTTAAATAATTAGGCTTTAAATAAAATCTACATAACACAAAAGCATTAAAAGGCAGATGATTGCATTGGAAGCAAAGAGAGGGGTACTTGGCAGCATCATGTGTAGGTCTGGAGAGAAATCAATAGTTCAAGCTAGAGCTGATAAAGACATGCCTAGTCCAGACTTCCTACTTAAATTGGGGTTTCCAGGAGGAGCCAAACAATCAGAGGGTTAGAGACTACTTCCAATAGAAGAGGCAGTTGAAGGATGGGATGAGCTTCCAAGTTGAAAACATTTCTATGGCATAGCAAAGTCCTTTGGAGGTAAATGAACAGTGAAGCCCATGAAGCTATAAAGATGAGAGATAAATATGGAGCTTTTTAATTTTTTTTTTCTCAGGAGCAGCTAGGTGGCCTAGTGGATAGAGCACCAGCCCTGAAGTCAGGAGGATCTGAGCTCAAATCTGATCTGCGTCATTTAAAACTTTCTAGCTGTGTGACCCTGTACAAGTCACTTAACCCCAATTGCCTCAGGGGAAAAAAATTCTCAGTTTTATCCATACTCAAAAAAGTGAATTTCTTTTTTTTTTTTTTTTATAGCTTTCTATTTACAAGATGTAAATGCACAAGATGCATGGGTAATTCTTCAGCATTGATCCTTGCAAAACCTTCTTTTCCAACTTTTTCCCTGCTTTCCCTCACTATCTCCCCCAGATGGGAGGTAGACCAATACATAGTAAATATGTTAAAGTATGTGTTAAACACTATATAAATATATAAATATTTATACATACATACATATATATAGATATCTATATCTATCTGTCTACACACACCACACACACACACACACACACACACACACACACACACACACACAGCCATACAGTTATTTTGCTGCACAAGAAGACTCAAACTTGGAAATAATGTACAAATAACCTGTGAAGAAAATCAAAAATGCAAGCAGACAAAAACAGGGGGATTAGAAATACTATGTTGTGGTTCACACTCATTTCCCAGAGTTCTTTTGCTGCGTGTAGCTGATTCCATTCATTATTGAACAAATGGAAGTGATTTGGTTCATCTCATTGTAGAAGAGAGTCACATCCATCAGAATTGATCATCATATAGTATTGTTGTTGAAGTATATAATGATGTCTTGGTCCTGCTCATTTCATTCAGCATCAGTTCATGTAAGTCTCTTCAGCTTTTCTGAAATCATCCTGCTGGTCGTTTCTTATAGAACAATAATATTCCATAATATACATATACCACAATTTATTCAGCCATTCTCCAACTGATAGACATCTACTCAGTTTCCAATTTCTAGCCACCACAAAGAGGGCTGCCACAAACATTTTGGCACCATGTCCCTTTCCCTTCTTAAAGATCTCTTTGGGATATAAGCCCAATAGTAATCCTGCTAGATCAAAAGTATGCACAGTTTGATAATTTTTTGAGCATTGTTACAAATCACTCTCTAGAATGGCTGGATGTATTCACAATTCCACCAACAATGCATCAGTGTCCTAGTTTTCCCACATCCTCTCCAACATTCAGCATTATTTTTTTTTCCTGTCATCCTACCCAATCTTACAGGTATGTAGTGATATCTCAGAGTTTTGTTAATTTGCATTTCTCTGATTAATAATTACTTAGAGCATATTTTCATATGGCTAGAAATAGTTTCAATTTCTTCATCTGAAAATTGACTGTTCATATCATTTGACCATTTATCAATAGGAGAATTGCTTGATCTCTTATAAATTGGAATCAATTCTCTATATATTTTGGAAATGAGGCCTTTATCAGAACCTTTGACTGTAAAAATGTTTTCCCAGTTTATTGCAGCCCTTGTAATGTTGTCTGCATTAGTTTTGTTTGTGCAAAAGCTTTTCAGTTTGATATAATCAAAATTTTCTATTTTATGATCAATAATGATCTCTAATTCTTCTTTGGTCACAAATTCCTTCTTCCTACACAGGTCTGAGAGGTAAACCATCCTATATTCTTCTAATTTATTTACAATCTCATTCTTTATGCCTAGATCATGAACTCATTTTGACCTTATCTTGGAAGATGTTGTTAAGTGTGGGTCAATGCCTAGTTTCTGCCATACTAATTTCTAATGTTTGTCAAACAGTGAATTCTAATCCCAAAAGCTGGGGTCTTTGGGTTTGTCAAAGACTAGATTATTAAAGTTATTGACTATTTTTCCTGTGAACCTAACCTATTCCACTAATCAACTAGTCTATTTCTTAGCCAATACCAAATGGTTTTGGTAACTGCTGCTTTATAATATAGTTTTAGATCTGGTACAGCTAGGCCACCTTCATTCGATTTTTTTTTTTCATTAGTTCCCTTGAAAGTCTTGACCTTCTGTTCTTCCAGAACATTTTTTCTAGGTCATTAAAATAGTTTTTTTGGGAGTCTGATTGGAATAGCACTAAATAAATAGATTAGTTTAGGTAGTATTGTCATCTTTCTTATATTTGTTCGCCCTATCCAAGGGCACTTAATATTTTTCCAATTTGTTAGCTCTGGTTTTATTTGCATGGACACTGTTTTGTAGTTTTGCTCATATAGTTCCTGACTTTCCATTGGCAGATAGATTCCCAAATATTTTATGCTATTGGGAGTTACTTTAAGTGGAATTTCTCTTTGTAACTCTAACTGTTGGATTTTGTTAGTGATATATTTACATGATAAACTGTCTTACCTAATCATCTGAATTATCTATCTTCTTTCTAATTTTGGCTATGTTGATTTTATTTGAAAAAAATTTAAAGTTAATTGTTGGAATCCTTACTAACTGCTAAGTAGTTAGAGTTGATCTAATCTTACAAAAAGATGTTTTGGGCAGAACCTGAAACAAGGTACTAAGTAGAACTACCCATAATCCCTCTCTCTGGAAGGAGCATAAATAGGTCAATGGGCCAGTCGGAGAGTTCTGGAGAGGAAGAAGTTACAAGTCGAGATTTCACCGGAATGACATGAAGACTGGAGCTGGCTGGAGGCTGAAGACAGCAGAGGCAGAGGCTGAAGGACCAGACCTTTGGATTTAAAGACATTTGGAGAGAGTTCTTGGAACCAAGCAGAGAGATAGGCCTCTAAGCTAACCGGGCTATATTGGAAACAATAAAAGATCTGAACTTAAATCACCTGGCATCCTCTCCCTCTTCACTTTGCTTCTTAGAATATCTTATTTCCTTCAATATTCAGCTCAAATGCCACCTTCAGTATAAAGTGATTCGTGATTCCTTTTTCCAGCTACTAGCAGCTTACTCTTCAAAGTTATTTTTGATGTTGGCACATTGAATTAAAGCCCCACTCTCCCCATTCTACCGAACAGGGACAGATTCAGATCCATCTGAACTAGATCACAACATTTTGGCGCCCTGAAGGTGGGACAAACAGACCCCTCAGTGGATTTCAGTGGAAAAGCTCCGATCCTGATTCAAGTGGAAAAGCCTCTGATCCTGATCCAGTGGAAAAGACTCTTCAACCCAGAAATTAGGGTGAGTGCAATAAAGAAATTTTGCTAAAAGAGTTAAAGTAGAATTTCATCTAAGATGGGACAGATATTTAGAAAACAGCCTTCTGTTTCTGTTCAAGGAAAATGTTTAGAGAGCATTGTCAAAATTATGGAAAGCCAAGGTTTAATTATAAGTTTACAGCAAATCACTGAACTTTTACAAACTGTAAAGGACATATGTCCTTGTTTCTCTCTTGATAAGGAATTAGATCTAAGTGAATGGAAATTGGTTGGAGAGGATCTTTGTCAATTCTATGATAAAAATGGGCCTAACTCAATAATTAATACATATAATGTAATACAATTGGCTATAAGAAGTTATTTAAGTGATAGAATGATGAAAAGGAAAGTACAGGAGGAAGAAATGCCAACTTTACTAGGTGAAAAGGAGGACGAATCAGATGAGAATGGAGTTAATTACAATTCTGAGTATAAATGCATATCCTGTGATTGAAGAGCTCAACTCCTCAGGTCAAAAAAGGAGAAGATATACTCCTTTTAATTTGGAAAAAATTAAAGATTTGAAAAAGGGTTGCACTCTTTATGGGGCTACATCATCTTATGTGAAGATGTTACTAGATAATTTGTCTTATGAAATCCTAACCCCGAATGACTGGAAATCCATAACAAAAACTTGTCTAGAACCGGGACAAAATTTATTGTGGCTTTCAGAGTTTCATGAATTATGTAGGATTCAAGCCCAACGCAATAGGCAAACAGGAGCTATTGTACAAGTTGCTTTTGACCAACTAACTGGAGAAGGTCAGTATGCAGAGAGTTCAGAACAGATTTATTATCCCATAACAGTGTATGAGCAAATTTCTAAGGCTGCAATAAAAGCTTGGAATTCTCTCCCTGGACAGAAAGATGGAAATAATGCTTTCACAAAAATAGAGCAAGGTCCCAATGAACCTTTTGCAGATTTTGTGGGACATTTACAAACAGCTGTAATAAGAACCATTGGAGACAATGCAGCAACAGAAATAATGACTAGACATTTGGCTAAGGAAAATGCCAAACAGCAACCAACTGGGATCAAATATTATTTCAGCTTTATCTCATCATTTACCCTAATGTGGTGATCCCATTTTGGTCCCCATCACATTCAGACTTACAACAAGAAGGCATCTGCCCGAAGGAAAGACTATCAGAATGGGTCCATGGCTGCAGTGAAAGGTCACACAAATAGCTTTTAACTCTTTGTGCCCCACCTGTGGTGGAGCATTCCAAGCTTATCTTGATCTGATCAGCTGCAGTTGGACACAGTGTACCTTGATGGAGTTGATATTTTCTAGGTCACTTTCTTGGGAGTAATAATGAGTTTCAAGATTTTCTTTTCTTGGAAAAGAGTATTCTTTCCTCTTTCAGGAAAATTAGTGAAAGCTATAAGTAGAATGGGGAGAGTGGGGCTTTAATTCAATGTGCCAACATCAAAAATAACTTTGAAGAGTAAGCTGCTAGTAGCTGGAAAAAGGAATCACGAATCACTTTATACTGAAGGTGGCATTTGAGCTGAATATTGAAGGAAATAAGATATTCTAAGAAGCAAAGTGAAGAGGGAGAGGATGCCAGGTGATTTAAGTTCAGATCTTTTATTGTTTCCAATATAGCTCGGTTAGCTTAGAGGTCTATCTCTCTGCTTGGTTGCAAGAGTTAATGTAATGGAAATTACCCATTTTATGCCTCTATCTCTTGTTTATTCATAAATTGTTCACCTATTCATAAGTCTTATAGGCACTATGTTTGATGTTTTTCTAATTTTTTTTTGGTAATATATCTAGGTTGTGTTTCCATTTTTACCTTATTTTACTAACTGTTTAAGATATTTCTTTATGCCCTATTTCTGTTAGGTGACTTTCTAACTTTCCAAAACATTTTAACAAATAATGAAAACTTATCCCCCCAAAATTTAGTCTTTATACTTGTCAAACAGAAAGTTACTATAGTCATATAGTGTTGTAATATTTTGACTCTCTTCCACTAATCTCCCTTTCTATTTCTTAGTCTTAGTTTTGATAATTACTTCTCTATAATATAGCTGAAGATCTGATACTACTAAATCCCCTTGGTTTACTTTTTTTTTTCTCATTAGTTCCTTTTATATTCTTAATCTGTCATTCTTCCAAATAATTATTTTTCACAAAATTTTCCAAAATAATTTCAACAGTAAAATAATGTTGGCACATTAATTGAGATGAGTGAATATAAAGATCAGTTTAAGGAAAACTGTAATTTATCATGGAGCCAAGATGACAGAGAGCTTCATTCTGAGCTCCCTATTAACCTCACTGCTGATTACAAAATTCAGCCTCTGAAATAGTGATTGACTGGTAGAATCCACAAATATTGGGAGTACTACAAATTACCAGCAGAAGATAATTTGGAAGATCTCCAGAAAAAGATCTGTTTTGATTGGAAAGGAGGAAGTCAGCACAGACAGGGAGGCAGAACATGGAGGCCAACACACACTGAGAGGACTACAGTCTCTGCAGTCTCTGTGCAGACTTCGTGGGGTGGAGAATTTGCTGGGAGGAATCTACCACAGTGTTGGCCACTCTGTTTTGGTTGCAAAGCAGTAAATCAGCAGAGAAATTACACAAACACAAAATGTAGAGTGTAGCCCCAAATGCCACAGTTTCACGGGACCTGGCCATACCCACCCAGCATCAGGAGTGACTTAGCACGATCACAGCAAAATCTTTCTTTGGCCAGCAATAGCACTTACACAGGGAAGCCATTGTTCACAGCCCCTTTGCAGGGAAGCCACTGTCCCCACTGTCCATCCCTGTTCTGTAGAGGAATTTTGGAACTTTCTTGCCCTAAAGTCAGACACCAAGTATTTAAAAGAAATGAGTAAAAAAGCACAGTGAGCTCTAACTATAGATAGCATCTATACTGAAAGAGAACAGATTTCCAACCCTGAGGAGACTAATAGCAGACAGTCTCCAGACAAAACCCCAAAGAGGGATATAACCTGATCCCCATCACACAAGGTTCTCCTAGAAGAAATTTGTAAAAATCTTAAAAGAGAGGTAGAATTAAAATGGGGAAAGGAAAGGGAAGCTCTGAAATAGAGTATGGAAAAGGCATATAACTCATCAGAAGAAAGATTTGAAAAAGAAAACAACTCCCAGAAATGTGATAGAAAAGATAAAGAATTCCCAGGGGAAAAGAATTTGTGAATTGGAAAAGATAAAGAACTTCCAGGAAAGCAGGATTTGTACATTGGTAAGAGAAAATAACTCATTAAAAATTATGAAATAGAAACAATTCCATAGAACAAGACAACTTTAAAAAAAAATTCAATTGGACATATACTAAAAGAAGTAAAAAAAAAAAAAAGTAAATGAAGAAAATAACTCATTAAAAATCAGAACTGAACAAATGGAAATAAATGATTCTATGAGACATCAATAATCAGTCAAGCAAAACAAAAGAAAATGAAAACAATAAGAAAAAATATTAAATAACTACTTGCAAAAACAACAGACCTGGAAAATACATTTAGGAGAGATAATCTAAGGATTATTGTGCTCCCTGAAAATCATGATGAAAAAAGAGCCTAGACACTATTTTTCAGGAAATCATCAAAGAGAACAGCCTAGATGTAATAGAATCAGAAGGTAATCAGAAGGTAAAATAGACATTGAAAGAATTCAGAAAACACCTTCTGAAGTAGACTCCAAAATAAAAACTCCAGGGAATATTGTGGCTAAATTTCAGAACTATCAGACTAAGGAAAAAAATATTACAAGCAGCCAGAAAAAAAAATCAAGTACTGAGGGGCCACAATAAGGATGAATCAGGATCTAGCAGCTTCCACATTAAAGGATTGAAAGGCCTGGAATCTGATATTCCCAAAGGTGAAGGAACTTGGAATGCAGCCAAGCATAAACATCCCAGCTAAGCTGTGCATTTTCTTCCAGGGAAGAAGATGGGCATTCAATGAAACAGGTGAATTTCATTTATTTCTAATGAAAAAAACAGAGTTAAATAAAAAATTTGACCTCTAAAAATAGTACTCAAGGGAAGCATAAAAAGTTAAAAAAAAAAAACCTCTTGAGAACTGTATTTTGTTACAGGCATACAATAAAAGTACATGTGCAGTTTGATTTTACTGTTATAATATAAAAAAAAAGAATTAGAAGTAGAAAGGGGATTGTATCAGGAAAAAGGGAAAAGTGTAGGTAAAAAGAGGGAAATCATATCTCACAAAGAGGCAAAGGAAACCTATCATAAATGAGGGAATTAATGGAGAGGAAGGAACATTGTATGAATCTTACTCTCATCAGATTTGGCTCAAAGAGAAAATATTAGATATATTTAATTTACAGAGAAACTTCTCACACTTTATTGAAAAGTGGAAGAGGAAAAGGGAAAAGAAAAAGGATAGGCTAAATAGAAGGGACTACAGAAATAGTAAGGGAAAATGTATAAAGAGTGAGGGATTCTAAAGAGGCAGAGCTGCATGAGGCAAGTGGTGCTCATAAGTTTAATACTGAGGAGAGGGATAAGGAAGTAAAGAAAGAGAAAAGCAAAATCTGAGGCTTATATGATGGCAAGAAATACAGAATTAGTGGTTTTAACCATAAATGTAAATTCCCCAAAAAAACTGAGCCAGATAGCAAACTGGATACAGAATTTAGTGGTTTTAACCATAAACGTAAATGGAGTAAACTCCCCCAAAAAACTGAGGCAGAAAGCAAACTGGATTAAAAGCCACAGTATTACAATATGTTGTTTAAAGGAAACACATTTAAAGCAGGCTGATACACAAAGAGTAAAGGTAAAAGGCTGGAGCAGAATTTTTTATGCTTTAGGTGAAGTAAAAACAACAACAACAACAACAACACAGGGGTAGCTATCCTTATCTCTCTTTTTTTAAATAACTTTTTATTGACAGAGCCCATGCCTGGGTAATTTTTTTACAACACTATCCCTTGCACTCACTTCTGTTTCAATTTTTCTCCTTCCTCCCTTCACCCCCTCCCCCAGATGGCAAGCAGTCCTATACAAGTTAAATATGTTACGGTGTATCCTAGATACAATATATGTGTGCAGAACCAAACAGTTCTCTTTTTGCACAGATTTAGAAGGTAAAAATAACTTGGGAAGAAAAACAAAAATGCAAGCAGTCTACATTCATTTCCCTATGTTCTTTCTTTGGGTGTTGGCTATCCTTATCTCAAACAAAAACAAAAAATGCTCTAATTAAAAGAAATAAGAAAGGAAATTACATCTTGCTAAAGGGTAGCAAAGAAAATGAAGCAATATCAATACTAAATATATATGCACCAAGTGGTGTAATTCCAAAAAGAGAAGTTAAGAGAGCTGCAAGAAGAATTAGATAGCAAAACTATAATAGTGGGAGATCTCAACCTTGCACTCTCAGAACTAGATAAATAAAACCACCAAACAAATGAGAAAGAAGTTAAAGAGGTAAATAGAATATTAGAAAAGTTAGATATGATAGATCTTTGGAGAAAACTGAATGGACCAGAAAGAGGTACACTTTCTTCTCAGTAGTTCATGGACCCTATACAAAAACTGACCATACATTAGGACATGAAGATCTCAAAATTAAATGCAGAAAGGCAGAAATAGTAAATGTATTTTCTTCAGATCACAATCATAGATCACAATAAAAACTACAATTCAACAGAAAGCCAGGGGAAAAATGACCAAAAAATAATTGGAAACTAAATAATGTCATTCTAAAGAATGAATGGGTGAAACAGCAAATCATAGACACAATTAATAATTTCACACAAGAGAATGACAATAATAAGACAACATACCAAAATTTGTGGGATGTAACCCAAGGGGCAATAAGGGGAAATTTTATATCTCTAGAGGTCTAGTTGCATAAACATAGAGAAAAAAAAGATCAATGAATTGGGCTTGCAATTTAAAAAGCCAAAAAAAGAGCAAATTAAATACCCCCAATCCAACACTAAACTTGAACTTCTGAAAATAAAAGGAGAAATTAATAAAATTGAAATTAAAAAAAAAACTCATGAATTAATAAATAAAACTGAGATAGTTTTATGAAAATAAACAACAAAGTATATAAACTGTTCATAAATTTGATTGGAAAAAGGAAAAAGGAAAATCAAATTGTTAGTCTTAAAAATGAAAAGGGAGGACTTGCCACTAATGAAGAGTAAATTGGACCAATAATTAGGAGTTACTTTGCCCAATTTTATGCCAATAAATTTGATACCCTAACTTAAATTGATGACTACTTTCTAAAGTATTGCCTGCCCAGATTAACAAAGGAGGAAGTAGATTGTTGAAATAGTCCCATTTTAGAACAAGAAATAGAAGAAGCTATTAATCAATTCTCTAAGAAAAAATCCCCAGGAGTAGAGGGATTTACATGTGAATCCTATGAAACAATTAAAGAACAATTAACTCCAATATTATATAAACTATTTTTTAAAATAGGGAATGAAGGATTCCTACCAATTTCCTTTTATGACATAGACATGTTACTGATACCTAAACCAGATAGGATGAAAACAGAGAAATAAAATTATAGACTAATCTCCCTAATGAATATTGATGCAAAAATAAAATAGTAGCAAAAAGATTACAGAAAATCATCTCTAGGATAATACACCTTGACCAACTAGGATTTATACTAGTAATACAGGGCTGGTTCAATATTAGGAAAATTATTAACATAGTTGACTATATCAATAACCAAATTAACAAAAACCACATGATCATTTCAATAGATGCAGAAAAAGCATTTGATAAAATCCAACATCCATTCCTAATAAAAACACTAGTGAGTATAGGAATAAATTGACTTTTCCTTAAAATAGTCAGTAGCATCTATTTAAAACCAGTAACCATCATAAACACTAGAGAGTATGGGAATAAATTGACTTTTCCTTAAAATAGTAGCATCTATTTAAAACCAGTAAGCATCATTTGTAATGGGGATAAACTGGAATCATCCCCAATAAGAACAAGAGTGAAACAAGGTTACCCACTATCACCATTACTATTTAACTAGTATTGAATTAGTCATGTTAGCTTCGGCAATAAGAGATGAAAAAGAAATTAAAGGAATTAGTGTAGATATTGAGGAAACCTAATTATCACGCTTTGCAGATTGTATGATTATACTTACAGAACCCCAGAGATTCTACTAAAAAACTATTAGAAATAATCCACAACTTTAGTAATGTTGCAGGATACAAAATAAATCCACATAAATCATCAGCATTTTTATATATCACTAACAAAATCCAATAATTAGAGATAGAAAGAGAAATTCCATTCAAAATAAATGCACATGCATAACATGTATCAGATTATTTACTGTCTTAGGGAGAGGGGAAGAAAATATTTGGAACTCAAAATTAAAAAAAAAAATGTTGAAAACTATGTTTACATATAATTGGAAAAATAAAATACTACTGGATTTATTTTTAATTTATCTCATCTAGTTCACAACGCAAAAAGGGAAGAATTAAGGATAATTACAAAGTTTTGAATGTGAATAACTAGAAACAGGATGTTGGTACCATGAAGGACAGGTTTGGAGGTGGTATGAAAAGAAAATGAATTTTATTTTAGATGAGTTTCATATCAGTGATGCATAAGGAAGATGTGTTCAAATGTGAAACTTAGTAGAAACTAATGCTTCATCAATAAACTATTTGCATAGAGATCAATATTTAAATATGAGAGCTAATGAGACACTCAAAATGGAGGATATATAAAGAGAAGAGGACCAAGGACAGGGCTTTTAATCATGGATGACATAATTAACGAGACTGAGGAATAGTCTGCAGAAAGGAGAACCAGCAGAATAGTTTCATGAAAACCAAGGAAATGATATACAGGAGGAAATGGTTAATAGTCAAATTCTACAGAGATCAAGGAGATCTTAAGAGAGAAAATGCCATCAGATTCAACAATTAAGACATCATTAGTACCCTTGGAAAAAAGTGTCATCCAAATTATAATTTATGCAAGACAAATGTTGCTGTCTATTTTACTGACAGTACTTCCTTCAGTAAACATTTATTACCTGTTTATGTTTGTTGGTTTATGGAGTAAAACAATTTTTTCCACAAAATCATATTTTTCAGTCATACGAACCAGATAAGTTTAATTAATATCATTGGTTTTTTTTTGTAGCTTTTTCACATTTTTATTTATTGTGCTTCTATTTATTTGTTTATATGTACTTTGAATGAATTGTAAATAAAATAAAACATAAAATTAACATAAGTATGTTCCAATTAAACTATTCACAGTTTATGCATGTTTCTGTGATTTTCTGAATCTATGTCACACGAAAAGGAATATGATGATATGAGTGTATAATGGACTCAGTGGAACAATTTCCTATTCTCTTCATAAAATCTGTGCAGTACTTGTTTATTTTTTGGTGATTCTGATCTTGAAAGCCAAGGCTAAAGAATATCAAGCTATAAAACCATGGGTTGGACAGATATGGAAAAACTATGGCAGTCGCTGCTTATGAACACTTAAGTACACAAAGTTCTTAAGAACTTAAGAGAACTTAAGAACACTTAAGTTCTGCACAGTCCTCTTCATTTTAGGATACTTGTGGTCCTGCTGCAGTACCAATGCTAGAGTCAATCCTATTTGCATCTGCTCTCATGTTGGGAGAACAATTTGGTTTTCAGAGAGAGAGAGAAGAATCAGGTTCACTAAGAGTGCAAGTATTATTTTCTCAAGACTATTACTGAAATATTAATACATAGAAAGGAGAGATACATATACAAGAGAACTGAAATGTTTTAGAATATAAGACAAGGGACTCAAGTTTCTTCAAAATAAAACTTATTTCTCTCTAATTGTAAAATAATTCATTGCTTTGTGGGGTATACAAGTAAGTAGTGATGAAAGTGGTGCATCTGCAATACCAGCTGGTGCTAAAGATTTCAATGCTTCCAAAAGATGTGGACTAGAGAATTTAACCAAACATCTGAAAGGTTCTTCCCTTTCAGCCAAGATGCCATTTTTAGAGTCAATTTTGAATTTGGTTTCAAGCTTATACTGTGCAAATTCTATTCTTGGTTGGACATAATCCCCAAAAGTTTCCCGTGTCACTCTTTGGATTCTTTCCTTCTCTTTTACATTCTCATTAATGATCCTTGGGTCAACTATTTCATTCTCAGTATTTCCTTCCTGTAAAGGTGTAGGACAGTAAGTTTCAAAATCCTGATTATACTGTTTAAAAACAATAGACTTAAGAGAATCCAGATATAGACTTCGGAGTTCCATTTGTCTGATCTTATGGTAATTGCCAGCAGTCATCAGGGCCTGCCAGAGCTCTGGAATGTACTTCTTAACACGGCAGTGAGAGATGAAGACGAAAGGAGTTTGAGAATAATACACCACATAAGTAGTTTTGTACTGGTTTGGTTGCATGTAAGGTGTTCCCCAGGCAATTCGAATCCATACTGCATTATCTTCACTGTCTCTGAAGCTGATATGTACATTTTTTAAGGCCCTCTGAAGAACTTTCTTAAAAGTATCTTTAAATTTTTCCATATCAGAAAGATCAACCTCTTCATCGGGGGTCTTAGTCATTTTATAAACAATCCAAATTTTCTTGATCTGGCAAGTCTGATGATAAATTATGTCTAAAATAACAGCTTCTTCCATACTTGCACGTTTCTTCTTACAAAGCTCAACCACTTGCTGGCAGACATCTTCCTTGAATTTTTGAAAGTTTATGGTCTTCAGCTGACTTTCTGGAATAAAGTTCCATATTCTCAGGATTTTCAAAATTTCAGCAACTGGAATTTTCAGAATAGTTCTCCTAATAAACTCTGAAACAATCTCATCCATTCTTGAAACACTGTGAGACCGAGACAAGTCACCAAACCTTCTTGGGTCTCAGTTTCCTAACCTAGGCTACCGCAGCACCCGCCTCCTGAGTCCACATAACGTTCGCGGATCGCGCCCTGATGACTACTTTCTAAAGTATTGCCTGCCCAGATTAACAAAGGAGGAAGTAGATTGTTGAAATAGTCCCATTTTAGAACAAGAAATAGAAGAAGCTATTAATCAATTCTCTAAGAAAAAATCCCCAGGAGTAGAGGGATTTACATGTGAATCCTATGAAACAATTAAAGAACAATTAACTCCAATATTATATAAACTATTTTTTAAAATAGGGAATGAAGGATTCCTACCAATTTCCTTTTATGACATAGACATGTTACTGATACCTAAACCAGATAGGATGAAAACAGAGAAATAAAATTATAGACTAATCTCCCTAATGAATATTGATGCAAAAATAAAATAGTAGCAAAAAGATTACAGAAAATCATCTCTAGGATAATACACCTTGACCAACTAGGATTTATACTAGTAATACAGGGCTGGTTCAATATTAGGAAAATTATTAACATAGTTGACTATATCAATAACCAAATTAACAAAAACCACATGATCATTTCAATAGATGCAGAAAAAGCATTTGATAAAATCCAACATCCATTCCTAATAAAAACACTAGTGAGTATAGGAATAAATTGACTTTTCCTTAAAATAGTCAGTAGCATCTATTTAAAACCAGTAACCATCATAAACACTAGAGAGTATGGGAATAAATTGACTTTTCCTTAAAATAGTAGCATCTATTTAAAACCAGTAAGCATCATTTGTAATGGGGATAAACTGGAATCATCCCCAATAAGAACAAGAGTGAAACAAGGTTACCCACTATCACCATTACTATTTAACTAGTATTGAATTAGTCATGTTAGCTTCGGCAATAAGAGATGAAAAAGAAATTAAAGGAATTAGTGTAGATCTTGAGGAAACCTAATTATCACGCTTTGCAGATTGTATGATTATACTTACAGAACCCCAGAGATTCTACTAAAAAACTATTAGAAATAATCCACAACTTTAGTAATGTTGCAGGATACAAAATAAATCCACATAAATCATCAGCATTTTTATATATCACTAACAAAATCCAATAATTAGAGATAGAAAGAGAAATTCCATTTAAAATAACTGCTGATAGTATAAAATATTTGGGAATCTATCTGCCAAGGGAAAGATATGAACTATATGAACAAAGCTACAAAACACTTTCCACACAAAACCAATTGGAAAAATATTAAGTGTTCTTGAATAGGTCGAGAGAATATAATAAAGATGACAATACTACCTAAATTAATCTATTTATTTAGTGTTATACCAATCAGGCTAACAAAAATGCTATTTTAATGACTAAGAAAGAACTAATAACAAAATTCATTCTGGAATAACAAAGGTCAAGACTTTCAAGGGAACTAATGAAACAAACAAATAAACCAACAAACAACTTATGAAAGTAGCCTAGCTGCATCAGATCTAAAAGATATTATAAAGCAGCAGTCACCAAAACTATTTGGTATTTGCTAAGAAATAGACTAGTTGATAAGTGGAATATGTTAGGTTCACAGGACAAAATATTCAATAACTATAATAATGTAGTGTTTGACAAACCCCAAGGCCCCAGACTTTGGGATAAAAATTCACTGTTTGACAAAAACTGCTGGGAAAATTGGAAATTAGTATGGCAGAAACTAGGCATTGACCCACACTTAATACTGCACATCAAGATAAGGTCAAAATGGATTCGTGATCGAGGCATAAAGAATAAAATTATAAATAAATTAGAAGGACATAGGATAGTTACCTCTCAGACCTGTGGAGGAGCAATAAATTTGTGACCAAAGAAGAACTTTAGATCATCATTGATCAGAAAATAGAAAATTGCGATTATATCAAATTAAAAAGTCTTTGTACAAACAAAACTAATGCAAATAAGATTAGAAGGGAAGCAATAAATTGAGAAAATATTTTTACAGCCAAAGGTTCTGATAAAGGCCCCATTTCCAAAATATATAGAGAATTGACTCTAATTTATAAGAAATCCAACCATTCTCCAACTGATAAGTGGTAAAGGGATATGAATAGATAATTTTCAGGTGAAGAAATTGAAAATATTTCTACCCATATGAAAAGAGGTTCCAAGTCATTATTGATGAGAGAAATGCAAATTAAGACCACTCTGAGATACCACTATACACCTCTTAGATTGGCTAGGATGACAGGAAAAGATCATGTTGAATGTTGGAGAGGATGTGGGAAAACTGGGACACTGATACTGTGTAAGTGGAATTGTGAATGCATCCAACCATTCTGGAGAGCACTTTGGAACTATGCTCAAAAAGTTATCAAAAATCTGCATACTCTTTGATCCAGCAGTGTTACTACAGGACTTATATCCCAAAGAGATCTTAAAGAAGGGAAAGGGACCTATGTGTGCAAAACTTTTTTGTAGCAGGTCTTTTTTAAATGGCTAGAAACTGGAAATTGAATGGATGCCCATCAATTGGAGAATGGCTGAATAAATTGTGGTATATGTGTAAAAGGCTGAAACTTTGAATAGGTGAACTTGAATCAGACAACCAATCACTTAAGGCTAATTACCTATTCAACAATAACTCTATTAGCATATTTTGGAATTACTCTTCTCACAGTTAATGCTAGATCAATCAAAAGGTTAAGAAAATTGTAGCAAGAATTAGAGGGTGGGGTGACAGAGGCCAGAAAGCTTCACTTTATGGCAGCAAGAGAAGAAAAGTTGGTGGCAAGCCTCGTGGTGGTTTGTCTGTCTCCTTCACTTCTCCCCCTAAAGACCAAGAACTTTTATTTATCCCGACTCCGGCTATTCCTGAGGCTTCCAGGGATCTAGTCCGGATTTTACAATATGGATGTTATGGAATGTTATTGTTCTGTAAGAAATAGCCAGCAGAATTATTTCAGAAAAGCCTGGAGAGACCTAAATGAACTGATACTAAGTGAAATGAGCAGAACCAGGAGATCATTATATACTTCATCACCAATACTGTAGGAGGATCAATTCTGATGGACGTGGTTCTCTTCAACAATGAGATGAACCAAATCAGTTCAAATTGTTCAGTAATGAAGAGAACAAGCTACAGCCAATGAAATAACTATTGGAAATGAGCATGGACTGTAACATAGCATTTCCACTCCTTCTGTTATTGTCCACTTGCATTTTTGTTTTCCTTCTCTGGTTATTTTTACCTTATTTCTAAATCTGATTGCTTTTGTGCAGCGAGATAACTGTATAATATGTATACATATATTTAACATGTATTAGTCTACCTGCCATCTGAGGGAGGGGGTGGAGGAAAGGAGGGAAAAGTTAGAACAGAAGGTTTTGCAAGAGTCAATGCTAAACAATTATCCATGTGTATGTCTTGTGAATAAAAAGCTATAATAATAATAAAACAAAAGAAAAATTGTAATTTTTATTACATTGGCCCTCTTTTCCCATGAACAAGCAATACAATTGTTGAATATTATTTTTGTATAAAAGGTTTTTTTTAAATTATTTTGTTCACATATTTTCTTGGTTTTCTTCGGCAGATATACTTCCAGATATTTTATATTGTCTAGAATTATTTTAAATAGGGTTTCTCTTATGATTTCTTCTTTTGGGGTTTTATTTACATGAACATTGATTATTTATATGAATTTACTCCTATTATTTTTGCTAAAATTATTACTTCTATTAACTTTTTAGATGAGCATTTAGAATTTTCCAAGTAAATCATTATGACATTTACAAAAAAGATAATTACATCACTATATTGCTCATTCTGATTTTTTTTTCTTTCTTTTCTTCTTTTCCCCCTTTTTTGGCTTTTCTTATTACTATTGCTAGGATTTCCAATAAATTGGTGACAATGAGTATCCTTATTTCATATCTAATTTTACTGGGAAAAATTTTTATCTTGTCTCCATTAAAAATAATGATTGCTGATAGTTTTAGGTAAATGCTTCTTATCAATTAAAGGAAATATGTATTTATACCTATATTTTCAATATTTTAATAAAATGAATTGTACTTAACAAAATAATTTTGATATCTAATTATGTAATCATATGACTCAAAATTTTATTACTGATGTATTTAAATATGTTAATAACTTCTTGTGTCAAAGAATACTTGCATTTCTAAGTCCCATTTTCTCACAATGTACTATCTTTGTCATAGATTGTTGTAATCTAGTATTTTATTTAGGATTTTTGCATAGATATTCACTAATGTAATTTTCTATTGTAATCTGTTTTTACTCTTTCTGTTTTAGTTATTAGTGTTATATTTGTTTCACAAAAGTAGTTAGGTAGAACTCCTGTATATATTACTCCAAATAATTTAAGATTTCAATTAGTTGGTTCTGAAATATTTGTTGGAATTCCCTTGCAAATTCATCTGGTGCTGATACTTCTTTTTTCTTTAGGAGGCTCATTTATAACCTATTCAATTTCTTTTTCTAAAATAGGTCTACTTAGATACTCTATTTTTTTCAACTAATCTAGCCAATACACACACACACACACACACACACACACACCATATATATACACTGCCTAGAAATGTCTGTCTGTCTGTCTGTCTGTCTCTCTCTCTCTCTATATATATATATATATATATGTGTGTGTATGTGTGTGTGTGTGTGTGTGTATGATGTAGTAGTCTTCCATTTCACTTACATTGTTAAATTTATAGGCATATAATTGGGCAAAATAATATCTTATTATTGCTTTGATTTATCTTTTTCAGTGGCACAGTCCTTTTCATTTTAATGCTGGTTATTTAATTTTCTTCTTAATTAACCAATTATCTCTTTATTATATTTATTATATATTATATATTAATATATATTATATATTATTATAATTAATTATCTCTTTTATTGTTTTCCCCATAAAACCTATTCCTAGTTTTATTTATTAATTCAATATTTATTTTCACTCAGAATTATTAATTTCACTTTTTTTTTTTAGATTTCCATTTGAATGTTTAATTTGAGATTTTAAGTTTGTCCTTTTTCTAGTTTTTTTGACCATATTCCCAAATGACTGATCTGCTCTTTTCTATTCTATTGATGTAATCATCTTTCTCAAACTATTAAAATGTCTCAAATTTCTCCATGCCTCAACCTATTCTTTACTAATAAAGCAGTGATTAGATAGATAGATAGTCATATTTCTTTCCTAGTCAATAGATACCAGATGCCTTTAAGTTCACATATAAAATTCTGTCTTTGACATTTAAAAATCTCCATAAACTAGTACCTTACTATTTTACTTATACTTTAATGCTTTTCACAAATTCTACAATCCAGCAATTCCAAACTATTTCTTGTTCCTCATATATAATATTCTAGCTTTCTTTGGTAGATCTTTTGCACCAGTCTTGCCTCATACTTTCATACCTTGCCTTTTAGTTTCCTTGCTAAGGAGGAAGCCTCTATCTTCTTGATTGAGAAATCATATTTATGAATCTCTTCTTTCCTTGTGTGATCCTCTCTATTTCTCACCTTTTATTTGCCCATTGTCAAGTATCTTCTTTGTTGTCTGATGATGACCTTATCTTTGAAGTTGTTTCCTCCTTTAAGTGTTAGTCTATGTCTCTTTTTGTCTATAGTATATGTCTATGCTCCCTATTTGATAGTGCTTCTAACTAGTGGTGAAACTTTGCTTCAAAAGTGATGTGGAAGATGAATTCTCACTTTTCATTTCCTCCTTCCTTCTCATCTCCCCTGCTCTCTTCCCAAGTGATGCTCTCCTCTATAGTTTCCTTTCCCCTCTCTCCTTCAAGAAATGGATTCTATTTCTACCGGTCCAAACCTGTATTATATGAAACTGAGAAACCAGTTATATTTTTTAAAAAATAATTTATTCATCTTCCATAAGCCACTAGGATTGTTTATTCTGATTCACTTTACAAAAGTATGTCTCTCAAACAGATCAGGATATAGATGCATAATACCTGATTACACTCTGAATTTCTGGGCTGGGGGAGTTGGTCAAAGATGAACTCCCCTATATTTAAAATATTTTCCTAAAATTTTAAATTTTACTATTCTCTCTCTATTTAGGAAATGGATTTCCCATAGTTTTATACTACTGTGAAAAAGTTAACTGATTCGTAATATGGTTGAAAAAAAGATTAGGCATTTTAGGCATCTTATCCGCTCATTTAATTGCCATGGAAAACACATCTGCAGTGTGAGCAGAGTAGAGCAATTTTATCACATGACAAATATTTCTGTAAGATGGGGTTTCGTTCGAGGGGAAGACAAAAGCAAAATCCAGGAATACATTCCACATGATAACTATTAAGTAAAATGGGCTCTATTCTGGGGAGGGGGAGCTTTGGAGAATACAAAAAAATTACCTCATTTCTTCTATGAAGATCTCCTAGCATGTTAGCCACATCTCACTATACTTAGGGTCCCATGGAAACAGAACTAATTAAAGCAACACTCACAAAGGCTAGTGAAAATGTCACATTTCAATGCAAGCACATACAGTACTTGGATACAAAAACACATTTAGAATTCAGACTGACAGTGGGAAGTGAAGTTATTTTAACTTCACTTGGGGAAATCATTGCACTGAAAAGATATTGCCCGTGGGCATGAATTACTTATACAGTATAGGTCATTTGGAATATGCTTAAAGTATAGTAAATATTCTTTTAGATTGAATCTAATATATCACATATATATATATGTATATGTATATATATGTATATGTATATATTTAAATTATTGTCAAAAGGAATAAGAAAATTTGAAGAATTTTGGAATGGTAAAAATTAAAAAAATATAGAATTACCTAGTACCAATTAAATTCCAGCATAATATAAATGAGAGAAACTTCAATATCAATTACAATAGAAGTTAAATGAATTCCATAATAATTTATTAGGTATCTGTGAAATATGTAAAGTACACTGCTAAATTTACAAAAGGTAAAGACTGAAGGCACTATTTCCCCTCTGAGATTTAATCTATATGTTTTGGGGGGAAATATGGCATATACAGTTAAGTAAATTATAAGTTAAAATATAATGAGGTAAAAAAGAGATTCAAACACACACAATGATTATCATTAGGCATAAGTTTAACTCTCCACTTTTGTCACTCAATACCTGTTACATTTTGGACATTTCACTTAACCTCTATATTCCTCAGTTTCCCAGCTATGAAAAGATTAGTCTGGATTAAATGGCGTCAAGGTCCTTCTAGTCTTAAATCTATGATTCTATTATCCTGCAAAAGATTGATCTTAGCACAGTTTATGGTGTTCCCTTTACATGGGATAAACGAGTTAATTCTTCAAAACAACCTTTCTTTTGACGCTTCCAGTCTCTCAGTTTAGGGGAAAAAAAATAATGTTCATTAGATTGTGAATCAGTCTGCAATTGAGAAAAACCTGGGGTCATAAAAAATGATCTTTTGTTGTTTAATAAAATTATCTAAATGAATGGGAGGAAATGACAATACATTAGAAAGGCAGCAAATGGTTACTACATATTGAATATTTTTCAATAACTATGGACAGTTCATCAGTTTTTAAAATTTTGCATTACAATTCTTTGTATTATGAATATAGAAATGCAATTGGGTAAATTCATTTTCCTGATGCAAAGTGCTGAAATTATGGGGTTTGATTTTTGTGCAACCATAAATTGATTTTGTTTTTCAAATTACGTTAGCAGTTTTTGCCAAATATAACACTTTAAAATGGTGCATTATTTGGAAATAATTGCATCCTGTTTTATTTTTGTTTCTGTATATTATATTCATCATTTGAAAATGTTATATTTTATATAATAAGACCCACTATTTCAGATTATACACTTGAGAGCAGTTTAGATTTCAGAGCTTCTGTTTAAAATAATTGATAATCTGAAATTTTCAAGACTATTTACTTTTGGCATCAATATAGTAGTCTTGATAAATATAAAGAAACCAAAGAGGCATAACCAATCTAAGAGAACTAGGATCAATAAAGACCAATAGGCTTACTTCATTTAGCAAAATGGGATTTCATGCACAATAGACCCATTAATTCATTCCTTATAGTTAAACCCAATCATCTATTTCCTTTTGATGTGTAGACACATATCCTTTGAATATGTATATGTACATAGTGCATCTCTACACAGACACACTCATTTTCTAAATCTTGTGCTATCTTGTGATAAGTTGTCAGGTCACTATTTTGTACCACCTCTCTTTAGTATAATCAGCCATAAATATCATGATGATGTCTTCTGCCTTGCATAATGAATACCAGCACATCCAATGCCATGCTGACTATTAAAGAACGTTAACTCCTATCATACTAAATAATTATGAGTTTTACCCTATTAAAGGAAGAAAGATAAATAGATGTACCAACATAGGACCATGAAATCCATTTACAATGCTCAATTTATCAGCAGAATAATGAGTCTAAATTGCCTAGGATATTCATTTTAAAAATTATGTGTTGGATAATATAAAATTTTAAAATATCTCTCATAGGGAAGAGTAAAAAGAATGCTGGAACTAAAAGAGGAAAACTTGGATTCAAATCCCCTCTCTGACATTTACCAGCTGTGTAATCTAAGTAAATCTTTGATCTTCAATGTATTTAACTCATCTTCTTAGGATTTATATAACAAGTCAGAAATTACCATTATGGGAGGGGGGGGGGTTCATCAACCAGAGTTCTCTATTCTAAGGAATTCTAGATCCTAGATGATGAATGCAACTTAGAGATGAATGTGACCCTGGAGATAATCTAATACAGCACCACTTAACAATTTAGAAATTTGAGACATGGCTAAATTAATTGAATTTCCTAACATAACACCGCTGAATGATAAAGCTGGACTTTGAATCCAGACCTTATGATTTAAATACAATATTCTTTCTACAACATCAGACACTAGCTGGATGATCCTGAATAAAAATCAAATTGAGTTTCTCATCTCTATCTGGGTACATGAGCTCCAAAATCTTAACAAAAACATTAATATCTCAGAAGCTTGTTATGAAGATCAACTGATATAAAATGTGCCCCCAAAGTCTTAATGCACCTTTTAAATGTAGAAGTATAAAAGTATTACACTAAAACTGATGCAATTTTAAGTTTTAATAGCCCAAAATTTTGAGTTTTGGAACTCGGTATATGTAAATCTCTTTAGGAAATTTTAAATGTTATATAATTAGTAGTAGCAGCAGCAGCAACAGCAGTAACAGTAGTAGTTGGGCAGTTAGGTGATGTGTTGAAAATAATAATCAATTGAGATGTCAACTATTGCTAAATAATAGGTAAAGAAATTATAGGATCTCAGATAACTGTCATTCATCAGGATTTTACATTCTTTCACAATGTTGTGTTCATCATTTTAGCTGTGTTTCACCCTCTCTTCAACACCCCATTTGGGGTTTTCTTAGTGAATATTCTGGAACCATCTGTCATTTCCTTCTGCAGCTTATTTTACAAATGAGGAAACTGAGATAAAAAGTGTTAAGTGATTTTCCAGGGTCACACAGCTAGTGTCTCAAGCCAGATTTGAACTAAAATCCTACTAACTTCAGGGCCTTCTATCTGCTCCCTTAGTGTATGATAATTACCAAAAACGGAAAACCAATACTTATGATTAGAAACTACATTTGAGGTTAGGGAAATGAGTCTTCCTGAGTCCAGATCTGTACTTCTGTACCACCTCGCACCTTTTAGTGATAATATCAGTCTTCCAATAATCTTTGCCAACTTTCTATAAAAGGAATGAAATAATATTTCCAACTTAATGCTGACTTCTTTGAAAAAGATATGATATGAATTAATTATTCTTGATGTTACATATGAAGCTTTGATTAATAGAAGTGCCTACATAATTGGAATATATTCTCATTAACTGGTTTGATTTTTAGGTGTAAAGTTAATAAAAAAATCTTTTTGTTTCTAAAGTTGATTTTTTCTAAAATTGCTTCATCCCAAAAAAAGGAAAAGGACCCACGTGTGCAAAAATGTTTGTAGCACTTCTTTTTGGGTAGCAAATAATTGGAAAATGAGTAAATTTCTGTCAATTGGGGGATGCATGCATAAATATAGCATGTGAAAGTAATGGAATGTTATTGTTCTATAAAAGATAATAAACACTCAAGTTGAGAAAAGCCTGAAAAGATTTACATGAACTGATGCTGAGTGAAATAAACACAACCAGGAAAACATTGTACATAGCATCAAGAAGATGATCAACTATGACAGACTTGGTCCTTCTCAACAATTAATTCAGTGATCCAAGGCAATCCCACTAAACTTTGGATGGAAAATGTCATTTGCTATGAGAGAGAGAAGTAGGGAGACTGAATGTGGATCAATGAACACTATTTTCATTTTTTTTTTCTTTCTCATGGTGTTTCTCTTTTGTTCTGATTTTTCTCTGCTAACCCAATTCATGTGAAAATATGAAAAACTGTACATGTATACCTTATGTGTATAATATATGCATATATATGTATAATTACATAATATAGTAAAATAATGATTAATAAAATAGCTTCATCCATTTTTGTGTAAAGAAATCTTAGAGCAATTAGGTTTATCTGATGACCAAGGATTTAGAAATAATCATTTAAGAATATCACAGCTGGAGAAGGTAAAGAAGAGTCAGCTAAAACAGTACTACTGCTGTTACATATTCTGCTTATTGCTACTAGTGTTGTTTTTTGTTGTTATGTTATGAGCCTATTGTCTTTTGATTTATTTCTGTCATCAAAATGGCTCCACGGCGAAATCTGGTTAATCACAGAAAGAAAGAGAACAGACCTCAAACCCTGAAAATCCTAAAGGAAAATCATCTCCAGATGAAGCCACAAAGAGTGATATGAGTTGGTTCCCATTTCATAAGTCTCTCAAAAGAGTTAGAAGAAAAATGGAGAAAGAAAATAAGAATTTTGCAGGAGAGTTTGGAAAACGAAGCATAGAAATTATCTGAAGACAACACCTTAAAATAGATTTAGTGAAATGGTAAAAGTATATAACTCCTTACAAAATAGATTTGACAAAATGATAAATGCATATAACTCCATACAAAATAGATTTTAAAAAAACACAATTCAATGAAAAAAAAAGAATTTGTGAAATGCAAAAAAAAAAAAAAATCCAATGAACAAAACACCTCATTTAAAAGTTCAGTTAGCCAAGTGCAAAAGATTAAAAAGCTAACTGAAGAAAATAATTCACTAAAAATTAAAATTAAACTAATGGAAGTGAATGATGCAAGGAGACTTCAGGTATTAGCAATACAAAACTAAAAAGAAAAGAAAGAAAGAGGGTAAAATAGCCATTGGTAGAATTCACCAATCTTCTTATTAAAGAGACATTATCCAGGACCTAGCAGCTCCACCTTTAAAGAATAGAAGGGCCTGGGAGGTGACATTTTGATTGGCAGTCAAGAACAAATTATCCAGCAAAATTAAGTATTATCTTTCAAGGAAAATATTGGACCTTCAATGAAACAGGTGAATTTCATTTATTTATGATGAAAAGGCGGGATTTGAACAGAAATTTTGAACTTTAAATACAGAATTCAAGAGAAGTATAAAAAGGTAAAAAGGAAAGAAACTAAATAATCTATTCCTAAAGAATGAGTGGGTGAAACAACAAGTCATAGACATAATTGATAATTTCATTCAAGAGGACAATAATGAGAAGATATACCGAAATGTATGGTTTACAGACAAAACAGTTCTTAGGGGAAGTTTTATATCTCTAGATTATACATACATAAAATAGAGAAGGAGAAGATCAATGAATTGGGTATGCAACTAAAAAAAGCTAGAAAAAAGACAAATTAAAATCACCCAATTAAATGCCAAATTTGAAATTCTGATGATAAAAGGAAAAATTAATAAAATTTGAAATAAGAAAAATATTGAATTAACAAATAAAACTAAGAATTTGTTTTATGAGGAAAAAACAAAATAGATAATAAACCTTTAGTTAATTTGATTAGAAAAAAGAAAATCAAATTGTTAATATCAAAAATGATAAGGGACAACGTTGCATTAGGGAAGAGGAAATTAGAGCAATAATTAGGAGCTATTTTGCCCAATGATATTTTGATAAATCTGATAATCTAAGTTAAATGGAGGAATATATACAAAAATATAAAGTGCCCAGATTAACAGAAGAGGAAGTAAATTACTTAAATAGTCCCATTTTAGAAAAAGAAATCACCATTAGTATTCAATATTGTATTAGGCATGCTAACTTTGGCAATAAAAGAAGAAAAAGAGATTAAAGCAATTAGAGTAGATAATGAGGAAACCAAATTCTGGAAATGATAATTGTGGAAATATGTATAGAAAATTGCACATGTTTAACATATATCAGATTATTTGCTGTCTGGAGGAGGGGGAAGAGGAAAGGGAGGTTAAAATTTGGAATACAAGGTTTTCCAAGGATGAATGTTGAGATTTATCCATGCATGTGTTTTGAAAATAAAAAAAAAAGTTTTAATAAAATCATAATAAGTAGAAAGCCCATTCATGTCTGTCTTAATCTTATACACATATTATCAAAAGTTTTATCACATCACAGTCCCCTCAAGATATTAAAGACTTTTCCCCTTTGCTCTATAGAATGTGAAGATGTCAGTCTAGGGCATGGGTAATCCACAGGTAACATCTCTCTCTTTCCACATGATGATTCTATCTTTTTTTCTTAATTTTATGTTTCTTTGATGACAGTCTATACTTTATTTCTTCTTTAAAAATCTCTTGTTTTGCTTTGTTTTATAGCCTTTTGATAACCACAATTCAGCACTACACTGTCTTGAGAGGTGTTCATTACTAATTCTGAATTAGACCTAGTGGAAATGAAGAAGATTTGTTTGGCAGGTTATATTATAGTAAAACAATTTAGAAGAGCAAATTATAACATACAAATGTGAAGAAAAGGAAGATACCAAAAGTAAGGAGGAATACTCATACCATGTTCATGATATCACACTACTAGTAAATTGAGAAAGCAATTCCCAAACTACAGGCCTGTTTCTTAATATAGAAAACATGTTATGGCAATAATCTATATACTTTATATTTATTGATGGTATCACTGATAAGAATATTATTGGTAATAAACATGTCTCTGAAAGTATTTCTATACATTAGATCAAAGCTTCTTAAAATGTGGGTTGTGACCCCTTTTTGGGTCATGTAACTGACCCAAAAATTTGGGAAGTGTAAAAAGTATCAAATAATCTACCAAGATTTAATTATTTTTGTAAAAATAAATGAACACATCCATCTCATTTGTATGAAATCTTGCTTTCATCTTTAATAAATGGAAAAATTATATGTGTACTAAATACTTGTTTTAAATATGTTTGTGATTTATAATCATAAATATTTGATTTGTAAATCTATATATGTGGGATCAGATAAAAATCTCTCTGTGAAAAGGGGGCACAAGTGGAAAAAGGTTTAAAAAGCACTGAATTTGACAACCTCTTAATCATCAAAAAGTTGTCTAACAAGGAAAGTAAAAGATCTCACTGTGCATATTACTTGTGTATAAGAAATGATTCAATATATATCACTTCCCTCAAGCATGCATGCATGGAAAATATGCAAAATAATTTAATGCAATAATAATAGAGATAATCTTGTTCAATGATTTTCTAATTATTAATATCAGGTAATATATGCTGTAATGAAAGAGATTCAGCATAGAGTTCAAGTTGAAGGAATTTCCTCCAAATAGATCATCTAAATTAGTTGTGAATAATATTGTGCTTCTTGTATTAACCTCTGAATTTCCAGAATTTCATGAATAAGATACATAATGGGCTAAAAGAGATGATCTAATCATATACACTAGACCAAACAAGTAGATGAAGAATGTCTATTGTTTGCTTTATAATATGAGGTTAGAAGTTCAAACTGTAGAGCTTAATCATCAGGATGTTTCTCAGACAGACAGTAGATAACAAATTGGGCTCAGAATTAAAAAGAAGAGAGATCTCAGTTTCTCCATATGGAAAATGAGGATTATAATTGCGCTTATCTCCCAAGGTTGTAGCTAATGAAATAATACTTCCAAACCATTTAGGAGACATTATCTATAAAGACTAGCAAGGAGGCTATAAATACACTGTGCACCATCATTTTGGATATCCCTGGCAGTTTAAAGGATGGCATCATCAAGAGTTAGCACACTGGGTAATCCTGATAGCCATCCACATCTTGGAAGACAGACACAAAAGAAACATAGCCTGGGAGACAGTTTCTCAAGTTGCCTTTTGGCAACAAAGAACTGGTAGTGATACTCTTCACTATATCTCACATATATCTTTTCTCTTGTATAAGAGAATACTATATCTGATGTAGTACATAAAATTATAGAGAAATATAATATAAAATATCTATATATAGAATAAAATACCTTTACTATATCTGACATATATATTTTTCTCTATGTAAAGACATACTAAAAAGGTATTTTCAGTGGACTGGAATTGGGAACAATTTAAAGCCTTTACTGATTTTAAAAGACAAAACCCAGTAATCTTTTTCACCAAGTGAATACAGATGCTATATAGTGTGGGAAAGGTCTTCTAGCTAAGTAGGTAACTTTATTATTTATAAATTTGTTTAATGTTTATTCACTTTAAGATACCTGGATGATTTAGCAATATATACCAAAATAATTTTTAGGCACAGGAATAAATGGCACTTAATTCAACAACCTGCATATATTAGGAATAATGAGATTTAAACCAGGACAAGTGCCATACCAGATAAATCAATGAAAGTACAGCATTTAATTCCTGAAACAAATGGTTGTGGTCAATGATGTCAAATGCTGTAGGAAGCTACCATAGTAACAACAGAGAAACAATCCTCTTGGCTACAGATACACACAGGTCACTGCAGCACACCAACCTACAGGGATTCCGCAAGTGTTGAGTGGCTTATTCTCTACAATGGAACTGGTCAGATGAGCCATTAGACTGAAGGCATCCTTGAAGTTTGGCAGCCACCCATACTGAATTATAGTTTAAACAAAATTAAAGGTTGTTAAAACACCAAAGAATTCCTAAGACAAGCCTGTGACTATTCAGATTTAGGATAGTAAGCTGTCGTATTTCATTTTGATCATCATTTAACAAAATAAAGGCTACCCCAGAATAGGGGCGAGGGGCAAAGAATGCTATTAAAATACTGAAGCTTTGATTACATGAAATCAAAACAATGTCCAATGTAGTACCCCATGAGCACAATACAATTATTAACATGTAGAGAAGCCTGAGTATTCCTCTGGTCTCTTAAGATACACATATTAAAATGCACATTTTTAATTGTCTTAAATCATTCATGGGATATCAGTAAACTAATCATCATATTTTGTCACATATCTTATCCATTTTATTTGTGATTATATATTTGAAAACATAAAAGTAGTTATTCCTTGTGGCACATCTATAGTAATGCAAGATTTATGACTTTAGATTTGCAGTAGACTAATTTTTAAGCTTAACAGGTGTAAGAGATTTTTTAGGCCACTATAGTGGGGCAAGGATACATCTAACAACTCCAGGGCAGAAAAGAGAGCTTGTGGTCAGAACTCCTGAAGATTCTCTGAAAACAGTTGCATAAAACCTCTGTAGTTTGGGATAGTGCATCCTTCATCCTAGAAACAGAATCCTATTTTAACAAAAACTTAAAAGTTAAGTAACAGGCTAGCAAAATTAGCAAACAACAGAAAAAGTTCCTGACTATTGAAAATTAATATTATGACAGAGAAGATCAAAACACACTACAGAAAATGATAACAAAGTCAAAATTCCTGCATCCAAAGCCTCCAAGAGGCTCTGGCAAGGGAAAACTCAAAAAGAACTTTCAAAGTCAAGTAAAAGATGTAGATGAAAAATTAGGAAAATAATTGAGACTTGTACAAAAAGAAACACAAAAGAAGCAAATGAGAAGACTGTCTTTAAAAAGCAAAATTAGTCAATTAGGAAAGAAGGTACAGGATGGCAAAATAGCAAAAAAAGAAATCATTAGCAGTGCTAAGCTCCTTACCTTTAGCACAGAAGAAAAGAATACAACTTACATCCTGGTTATTGTTGTAGAATGTGACAAACATTATTTGTTGGTAAAAGTTTCAAGAACCATAATACATGTTTTTTTTAATAATTGTAACTTTTTATTGACAGAACCCATGCATGGGTAATTTTTTACAACATTCTCCCTTCCACTCACTTCTGTTCTGACTTTTCCTCTCCCTCCTTCCACCCCCTCCCCCAGATGGCAAGCAGTTCTATACATGTTAAATAGGTTAAATAGTATATCCTAGATACAATATATGTGTACAGAACTGAACAGTTCCCTTGTTGCACAGGAAGAATTGGATTCAGAAGGCAAAAATAACATGAAAAGAAGAACCAAAATGCAAACAGTTTACATTCATTTCCCAATGTTCTTTCTTTGGGTGTAACTGCTTCTGTCCATCATTGATCAACTGAAACTGAGTTAGATCTTCTCTTTGTCAAAGAAATCCACTTCCATCAGAATACATCTTCATACAGTATTGTTGTTGAAGTATATAATGATCTCCTGGTTCTGCTCATTTCACTTAGCATCAGTTCATGTAAGTCTTTCCAAGTCATTCTGTATTCATCCTGCTGCTCATTTCTTATAGAACAATAATATTCCATAACATTCATATGGCACAATTGATCCAACCATTCTTCAATTCATGGGCATCCATTCATTTTCCAGTTTCTAGCCACTACAAACAGGGCTGCCACAAACATTTTGGCACATACAGGTAGGTCCCTTTCCCTTCTTTAGTATCTCTTTGGTGTATAAGCCCAGTAGTAGCACTGCTGGATCAAAGGGTATGCACAATTTGATAACTTTTGGGGCATAATTCCAGATTGCTCTCCAGAATGGTTGGATTCATTCACAACTTCACCAACAATGCACCCGTATCCCAGTTTTCCTGCATCCCCTCCAACATTCATCATTATTTTTTTCCTGTCATCTTAGCCAATCTGACAATTGTGTATATCTCAGAGTTGTCTTAATTTGCATTTCTCTGATTAATAATGACTTGCAGCATCTTTTCATATGGCTAGAAATAGTTTCAATTTCATCATCTGAAAATTGTCTGTTCATATTTTTTGATCATTTATCAAATGGAGAATGGCTTGATTTCTTATAAATTAGAGTCACTTCTCTATATATTTTGGAAATGAGGCCTTTATCAGAACCTTTAACTGTGAAAATGTTGTCCCAGTTTGTTGCTTCCCTTCTAATCTTGTTTGCCTTAGTTTTGTTTGTACAAAGGCTTTTTAATTTGATGTAATCAAAATTTTCTATTTTGTGATCAATAATGATCTCTAGTTCATTTTTGGTCACAATTTCTTCCTCCTCCACAAGTCTGAGAGATAAACTATCCTATGTTCCTCTAATTTATTTATTTATTGTTAATAGATTTTTATTTACAAGTTATATGCATGGGTAATTTTACAGTATTGACAATTGCCAAACCTTTTGTTCCAATTTTCCCCTCCTTCCTCCCACCCTTGCCCCTAGATGCAGGATGACCAGTAGGTGTTAAATATATTAAAGTATAAATTAAATACAAAATAAGTATACATGACCAAATTGTTATTTTACTGTATAAAAACAATCAGACTCTGAAATAGTGTACAATTAGCCTGTGTAGGAAATCCAAAATGTTGGCAGGCAAAAATATAGGGATTGGGAATTCCATGTAATGGTTCTTAGTCATCTCCCAGAGTTCTTTCACTGGGTATAGCTGGTTCAGTTCGTTACTGCTCCAATGAAACTGATTTGGTTCATCTCATTGCTTAAGATGGTCAGGTTCATCCGAATTGATCATCATATAGTATTGTTGTTGAATAATATAATGATCTCCTGGCTCATTTCACTCAGCATCAGTTCATGTAAGTCTCTTCAGGCCTTTCTGAAATCATCCTATTGGTTATTTCTTACCAAACAATAATATTCCATAATATTCATATACCACAGTTTATTCAACCATTCTCCAATTGATGGGCATCCACTCAGTTTCCAGTTTCTGGCCACTACAAAGAGGGCTGCCACAAACATTCATGCACATACAGGTCCCTTTCCCTTCTTTATGATCTCTTTGGGATAAAAGCCCAGTAGTAACACTGCTGGATCAAAGGGGTATGCACAGTTTAATAACTTTTTGAGCATAGTTCCAAATTGCTCTCCAGAATGGTTGGATGTATTCACAATTCCACCAACAATGTATTAGTGTCCCTGCTTTCCCACATCTCCTCAAAAATTTCGCACTATCTTTCCCTGTCATTCTAGCCAATCTGATAGGTATGTAGTGGTATCTCAGAGTTGTCTTAATTTGTATTTCTCTGATTAATGATGACTTGCAGCATCTTTTCATATGACCAGAAATAGTTTCAATTTCTTCATCTGAGAATTATCTGTTCTTTCTTTTGACCATTTATCAATTGGAGAATGGCTTGATTTCTTATAAATTAGAGTCACTTCTCTATATATTTTGGAAATGAGGCTTTTATCAGAACCTTTGACTGTAAAAATATTTTCCCAGTTTATTGCTTCCCTTCTAATCTTGTATGCATTAGTTTTGTTTGTACAAAAACTTTTCAATTTGATGTAATCAAAATTTTCTATTTTGTGATCAGTAATTATCTCTAGTTCTTCTTTGGTCATAAATTCCTTCCTCTTCCACAGGTCTGAGAGGTAAACTATCCTGTGTTCCTCTAATTTATTTAGAATCTCATTCTTTATGCCTAAATCATGGACCCATTTTGATATTATCTTGGTATATGGTGTTAAGTGTGGGTCCATGCCTAATTTATGCCATACTAATTTCCAGTTATCCCAGCAGGTTTTGTCAAATAATGAATTCTTATCTCAAAAGTTATCTTTGGGTTTGTCAAATACAAGATTGCTATAGTTGACTATTTTGTCTTGTGAACCTAACCTATTCCACTGATCAACTAATCTATTTTTTAGCCAATACCAAATAGTTTTGGTGACTGCTGCTTTATAATATAGTTTTAGATCAGGCACAGCTAGGCCACCTTCATTTGATTTTTTTTTCATTAATTCCCTTGGGATTCTCAATCTTTTGTTCTTCCATATGAGTTTCGTTGTTATTTTCTCTAGATCATTAAAATATTTTCTTGGGAGTCTGATTTGTATAGCACTAAATAAATAGATTAGTTTAGGGAGTTATTATCATCTTTATTATATTCGCTCAGCCTATACAAGAGTGCTTAATATTTTTCCAATTATTTAGATCTGACTTTATTTGCATGGAAAGTTTTTGTTTTTTTTTTTTGTTTTTTTTTTTTTTTGTAATTTTGCTTCTATAATTCCTGACTTTCCTCTGGTAGATAGATTCCAAAATATTTTATGCTATCGACAGTTATTTTGAATGGAATTTCTCTTTGTATCTCTTGCTGTTGGATTTTATTGGTGACCATAATACATGTATTAAAAAAGAAGTAGTAATTTTTTTATTATAGTTTTTTATTTACAAAACATATATATGGATAATTTTTCAACACTGATCTTTGCAAAACCTTCTGTTCCAAATTTCCCCATCTTTCCCCACACTCCCTTCCCTAGATGGCAAGTATTCCAATACATGTTAAAATATGTTAGATCCAATATATGTATACATATCCATAGTTATCTTGCTGCATAAGAAAAATCTGCTCTAGGAAAAAAAAAAAAAAACCTGAGAAGGAAAACAAGAATGCAAGAAAACAACAACAGAAAGAGTGAACATGCTATATTGTGGTCCTTGATCAGTTAGTAGAATCCTCTTCCTGGGTATGAATGGCTCTCTTTATTACTGAACAATTGGGACTGGTCTGAATCAATTCATTGTTGAAGAGAGCCACGTCTATCAGAATTGATCATCATGTAATCTTCTTGTTGCCATGTACTATGCTCTCTTGGGTCAATTCATTTCACTTAGCATCAATTCATGTAAGGCTCTCCAGGTCTCTTGGAAATCATCCTGCTGGTCATTTCTTACAGAATAATAATATTCCATAACATTCACATGCCATAATTTATTCAGCCATTTTACAATTATTGGGCATCGTACTCATTTTCCAGTTTCTAGAAACTACAAAAAGGGCTGCCACAAACACTTTTGCACACGTGGGTCCTTTTTCTTTTTAAGATGTCTTTGGGATATAAGCTTAGTAGTAACACTGCTGGGTCAAAAGGTATGCACAGTTTGAAAACTTCTTGAGTATAGTTCCAAATTGCCCTCCATAACCTAGAAAAAATAACAACAAAATTCATATGGAACAATAAAAAGTCGAGAATCTCAAGGGAATTAATGAAAAAAAAATCAAATGAAGGTGGCCTAGCTGTACCTGATCTAAAATTATATTATAAAGCAGCAGTCACCAAAACCATTTGGTATTGGCTAAGAAATAGATTAGTGGATCAGTGGAAAAGGTTAGGTTCACAAGACAGAATAGTCAACTATAGCAATCTAGTGTTTGACAAACCCAAAGCCCCTAACTTCTGGGAAAAGAATTCAATATTTGATAAAAACTGCTGGGATAATTGGAAATTAGTATGGCAGAAATTAGGCATGGACCCACACTTAACACCATATACCCAGATAAGATCAAAATGGGTCTATGACCTAGGCATAAAGAACGAGATTATAAATAAATTAGAGGAACATAGAATAGTTTATCTCTCAGACTTGTGGAGGAGAAAAAAATTTGTGACCAAAGATGAACTAGAGACCATTACTGATCACAAAATAGAAAATTTTGATTACATCAAATTAAAAAGCCTTTGTACAAACAAAACTAATGCAAACAAGATTAGAAGGGAAGCAACAAACTGGGAAAACATCTTCACAGTTAAAGGTTCTGATAAAAGCCTCATTTCCAAAATATATAGAGAACTGACTCAAATTTATAAGAAATCAAGCCATTCTCCAATTGATAAATGGTCAAAGGATATGAACAGACAATTTTCAGAGGATGAAATTGAAACTATTATCACTCATATGAAAGAGTGTTCCAAATCATTATTGATCAGAGAAATGCAAATTAAGACAACTCTGAGATACCACTACACACCTGTCAGATTGGCTAAGATGACAGGAAAAAATAATGATGACTGTCAGAGGGGATGCGGGAAAACTGGGACACTAATGCATTGTTGGTGGAGTTGTGAATGAATCCAACCATTCTGGAGAGCAATCTGGAATTATGCCCCCAAAATTATCAAATTGTGCATACCCTTTGATCCAGCAGTGTTTCTATTGGGCTTATATCCCAAAGAAATACTAAAGAAGGGAAAGGGAACTGTATGTGCTAAAATGTTTGTAGCAGCCCTATTTGTAGTGGCTAGAAACTGGAAATTGAATGGATGCCCATCAATTGGAGAATGGCTGGGTAAATTGTGGTATATGAATGTTATGGAATATTATTGTTCTGTAAGAAATGACCAGCAGGATGAACAAAGAGAGGACTGGCGAGACTTACATGAACTGATGCTAAGTGAAATGAGCAGAACCAGGAGATCATTATACACTTTGACAACAATATTGTATGAGGACATATTTTGATGGAAGTGGATTTCTTTGACAAAGAGACCTGAGTTTCAATTGATAAATGACGGACAGAAGCAGCTACCCCCAAAGAAAGAACACTGGGAAACGAATGTGAACTATCTGCATTTTTGTTTTTCTTCCCGGGTTATTTATACCTTCTGAATCCAATTCTCCCTGTGCAACAAGAGAACTGTTCGGTTCTGCAAACATATATTGTATCTAGGATATACTGCAACATATCCAACATATAAAGGACTGCTTGCCATCTAGGGGAGAGGGTGGAGGGAGGGAGTGGAAAAAAAAATTGGAACAGAAACGAGTGCAAAGGATAATGTTGTAAAAAAAAAAAAATTACCCTGGCATGGATTCTGTCAATATAAAGTAATTATTAAATAAAAATTAAAAAAAAAAACAAAAACAAATTGCCCTCCATAATGGTTGGATTTGTTCACAGTTCCAACAACAATGTAACAGTGTGCCTGTTTTTCCACATCCCCTCCAACATTTGTTGTTTTCTTTTCCTGTCACCTTAGCCAATCTGAGAAGTGTGTAGTGGTATCTCAGGGTTGTCTTAATTTGCATTTCTCTGATCAATAGTGATTTGGAGCACTTTTTTTATATTACTACAAATAGTTTCCATTTCTTCACCTGAAAATTGACTGTTCATATCCTTTGACCATTTATCAATTGAAGAATGGATTGATTTTTTTTACAAATTTGAGTTAATTCTTTATATAATTTGGAAATGAGGCCTTTATCAGCACCTTTGTGTAAAATACGGGTTAGCTTCCTGTAGGGCTTCAGGGTTAGCCAGAGTCAGTATAAATTAAAGTCCTTGTCTTTAGGGGGAGAAGTGAAGGAAGCAGGCAACCTGCCATGAGGCTTGCCAAAGATCGCTCCTGGATTTTGGGATCCTGAGTCACCAGCGTCTTTTCTCCTCCTCCTGCAGCCAGTCTGATTCTCTCCCTCCCCCTCCAATCCTTGCCTATGATTATCTCATTACCAAACATTCAGCAAGTATCAATGGTGAGAGAGCCTTTATCCAAATATGTGCTAATAGAGCCATTGTCTCACATCGAATAGGTAGCCTTAAGTGCTCTCTTGTATGATTCAGAATTTCAGCTCTCTACACCTTTGAATGTAAAAATGTTTTCCCACTTTATCCAATTGAGTTTTCAAATGAGTTGTTTTGTTCTATGGACTTTTTTTCATTTCACTAATTCTGTTTTTTAAGGAGTTATTTTATTTTTCCACTTTACAAATTCTATTTTCTTGGGAGTTATTTACCCTTTCCATTTCATAAATTCTGTTTTCCTGAGAGGTTTTTTTTTTTTTTTGTTTGTTTGTTTTTTTTTATCTTTTACATTCCACAAATTCTGTTTTTCAGGGAGTTGTTTTCTTTTTCCACTTTATCAAATTTATCTTTTAATGAGTTATATGCCTTTTCTAAATCCTCTTGCAGAGTATTCCTTTTCTTTCCCCATTTTAATTCTACCTCTCTTTTAAGATTTTGCCTTGCCTTTTTATTCCTTTTTTTTTAATGTTGGGATATGCTTTTAAGCAAGGAAAGTTTTCCAATCTCCTTCTTGCTTGCACCTCTAGCAAAGAGGCCGTGGCTGATCTGGAATTGTGCTGACTCACTCTTGGTGCTGGGTGGGCGTGGACAGATCCCATGACACTCTGGTGCTTTGGAGTACACTCTTTAACTTTTTTATGTGTTGGATGTCTTATAATTTCTATGCTGATCTGCTGGCTTGCAACCAGGGCAGAGTAGCAAACACTGTGATAAAATTCTCCCTGTAAATTCCCCACCCCAGGGAGACCGCACCTAGCCTAGGTCTGCATAGTGTGCTGGCATCCTGCACCTAGCCTTCCTCTGTGTCCAATCAAAACAAACTTTTTCTGGCAATCTTTGAAATTATCTTCTGCTATTAATTTGCTGCACTCCCAATATTGGAGAATTCTGCTGGTCTAGAATTAATTCAGAGGCTGATTTTGGTAATTAGTAGAGGGTCCAGGGAAAAGTTAAGAAAGAAGCATGAGTCCTCTCCACCATCTTGGCTCCTCCCAAAAGAAATAGTTATCTTAAGAAATGGAAAATATCCACACAAAAAACCCAATACTACTAAATTACATCTTTAAAAAAGATAATTTTTGTCTCTACTTTTTTTTTCAATACTCAACTACATTGGTTTTAGTTAAAGCTGTAGTGAAAATAAATTTGTATATTTATTTCAGAGCTATCAGTTTCTTGAAAGAAACACATCATGATTCTGTAAGTCAGAAGAGCAACATGTTTAATTTTGGCAGAATATCTTTTTTTTTTCCTTTTTTTATAGAACAAAGGAAGCCTTTAAGATCAGAGTTTGCAAGCAATAGCTAAAAGAGTGAAGTAAGAAATGAAATGTCTATTCTTTTTCTATTCTTTATTTATGTATAGAAGAGTTTATATATGGATAAAATAATTGTTGGGAAATCCATAGACCTATCCTTTTATTGACCAATTAAATAGCCTATCTTTTCAAAGAACTAATTACTTTTAACCTCAGTAAAAAAAAAAAATCTTTATTATATTCACATCTACAAAGATGAAATACTCTTTAAGAGACTTCTCAGACAAAATTATAGAAGCAAGAAATAGTCAAAGTATTTTTCTGAACTCAAAGATAGGAAATCTCAAAAATTTTCAGATGTGAAACATTGAGAGTTTATCAGTAAGTTAAGATTCAGCTTAGAGATGGACAGAACTTATTTTTACATAATTTTAAAACACGAATATATTTAAATATATATTTTAACATGTAGAAATCTCTAGTTTTTTTCACTATATTTGTTTACTTATGAATCCTGAATTAAAAATATCTTAATTATTATTTGAGAGACTATATGTCATGTAGAAATTTTTTAAAATGTGGGAATGAAAATTTGGGACCCTTTGCATGTTTCTTGCTAATCCTTTATCTGACCCTTTGCAAGCAGAAATAACTCTTCCCAAATGACAAGATGAAACCTAGCAACACTGAGACAATATGACATTTAGTTTTTTAAATGTATGTCTTTTATCTTCTGAAGAGTAGGTGAATTTGTCTTTACATTAAGAGAAGTTGCTTAAAACAAACCTTTGGTATATACTATTTAACAGAATCATTTAAAATAGTCAAAAGCAAATCAAAGCCTCTATATTCCATGAACTAAAGAGTTACTTGGGAGGCTAATATCTTCCCTTCTCTCCAGGGAACCATTGATATGATAGTAGTAAATGGCATTCCAATCTTGTTTCCATAGACAGATTAAAGTTTTTATTGGCTTACCATTGTGTGGCAGAGTTCTATCACTAAGTAACATGTTGTTATTGAAGGAAGAAAATCCTTTTAGAAGCAGAAAGGTATTTACCATAATATTAAGTTGACAGAAAACTCATATTTTTGCTATGACTTCTGGTTATTGGCATTGATGTCAATACTGAAAACCTGCTGTAATGCAGTGGGTTTAAATTTTTTCTTTTCTTTTTTGTTTCCTTTTTTCCTTCTTTCTCAATCTCTCTGTCTCCATTTTTATGCCTCTTATTCTGTCTTTCTCTCTGTCACTGTTTCTTTCTCGATCTCTGTTTCTCTGTCTGTCTCTTTCTCAATACCCAAGGTCACAATGTTAATTAAGTGTTAAATGTCTGAGGCCTTATTGTAACTCAGGCTTTTTTAACTTGAAGGCTGGTATTGTATTCCCTGCCTAGCTGCCCTGGTTATATTTTTTAAAGAAAGAACCAAATAATTTCACTTTTTTTTAGGCATTTGGGCTCAGGGTCATACACCTAGTTAGTGGCAGGGTCATTTACCTAGTTAGTGTCTGAGGCAAGAACCAAATTCTTTCAAAGCCAAAAGCTCAGTTTTAAGAAAATATAAATTTTATTGATGCAACCAACAATTGAAATAAAAATGCTTGTGTTTGAAACATCTAGTTGAAGAGCACAACAGCAGCAATTCAGTGGTTAAAATGACATTCTGGAAGAGAAATTTCTTCTTCAGCTCAATTGAGGCAAACAGAGTTAAGTGAGTTGCCAAGAGTCACATAGTAAGTGTTTAAGGTCAGATTTGAATTCAAATCTTTCTGACTCCAGCTCCAACATCCTACTATACCACCCAACTGCCTTTTCCTTACCTTTTAGTTCTTAACTATGACAAAAGAAATGTGTATCAAAGTAATAAATCTCTCAATATGTCTTAGATAAAAAATATACATATATATACATATGCATATACACATATGTGTGCATATGTCTTTTACCTTTTTTTTTTTTAAAGAAATTCTTTGTGGCTATGAGATTAGTAGAGATAATGCTAGATCCAGTTTAGTGAAATTTGGGAATAGTTACAAATCATTTTCAATATGAACAGACCAATTTCTGTTCAGCTTTGTCATTACTATATCAATATGCCTATTCTCCCAAATTTATTTTCCTTTTCTTCCATTTTGCCAGTCATTGGGTATATGTTAGAATGTCATCATTACTTTCATTTGTATTACATTAAATATCAGTAATTTGGAACTTATTATAACTATGGTTACAAGTAGCTTGGACTTCCTCTCTTGAAAACATTTTATTCATGATATTTTATCAATTATCAATTGGGGAATGATTCTTATTCTATGATTTTGAATCAATTCCTTATCTACTTTGAACATAAGGCATTTATCAGAGAACTTATTGTAAAGATACATTTCCTTGTTAACTATTTCTAATCTTAGTTATATTGGATTTGTGTGAGTAAAATTGATGATTTCTTGTAATCAAAATCAAAGAAATTCTAATATCACTAAATGACAAAAAAGTTAAAACTAATCTATATTTTTATGTAATGCCCTATATGATTCAATTGAGTTTGTTTGTATACAGTCTTCAATTTTACATAACTTTTTTTTTCCATTTTATTTTCTTGGCTTTCTCTATTCCTTCTCTGATCATGAGTCCTTCTACATTCTATAGTTGCAGTCATTTTCCCTTTTCTTTGCTCATCTAATTTGTTCATGAAATATTCTTCATATGTAGGTCAACATATGAATTTGTAGGTTATATTTCTGCCAAACTGCTTTCCAACAAACATAGCAATTCTTATCACATGGTCTTTTTTTCCCTGAAAGTTGAGCTATGGGAGTTAATCAAACACAATACTAGCATGCGCATTTCCTTCTCTATGGTTGACCCTTTATTTATTCCAGTGATCAATTGTTTTATTTTTAGCTAGCACTAAATAATTTGGATGACAAGTCCTATTTTATTTTATAATTTGAGAACACTGGTTTATTTTCTTATTCCTTTTAATATGTTGACATTTTTTTTCCTTTTCAAGAAGAATTTTATCTAGGTCTATAATGGGATTTCTTTGTAGTTTGGTTAATATGGCACTAAATAATTTATCATTATATCATAATTATTGCTATTTTGCACATCAATGAGAAATGTATATATCTCTAACTACTTAAGTCTGTTATTTCTATCAAGATTATTTGTAGTAGTATTTATTTAGTTTTTATATGTATTTTAATGGTAATTGGGCTTTTAAATAGTTTATATTATTTTAGTTATTTTTGATGGAATTTCTCTTTTCTATATCTTCCTGTAATTTTCTTCATGGAGATATAAAAGAAAACTGATGATATGTGTGGTTTATTTTATATTGCTACTTTGTTAAACTTTTTATTTCAATTAATTTTTAGTTAAGTCTCTGAGTTTCTTTAAATAGACCAATTTATCATTTACAAAAATAAAAGTTTAAAAGTGTTCATTTTGCTTCTTTGCCTTTCATTGTTCCCTTTTTAATTATCTTATTGCTTTAAATAGCATTGCTAAAATAATAACAGAAGGAAAAATAAATATATTTGCTTTGCCTTTCATCTTCATAATTTCCTTTCCATTATAAGAAAAGTTTTAAATTATGCCTTCAAATTCTATAGATTACAAGTCACATATATGGTGCAAAAGTGGAGGTTGGGTAAGTGAATAGGCATGGATTAAAACAAAAGAAACAGCTAAAAGTGATAAATGTTGGAACAACTTCAGATACAGAATTTGCTTTGAGATTATCAAAGTGATTGGTACCTGGGAATGGAAGGGAGAGGAGGGATTCATTTTGATCCATTTACTATTTCCCTTTCCCTTACATTAATATTTAGAGTATTTTAATTAAAAAAAAAAACTCATGTAACAAGTTTTTTTTTTTTTTAATTAATCCATCTATCCTTAAAAATACCCACCAATGCTACTGATCAAATTTTAAAGCCAAAAACAAAATGCCTGAAAATAATCATATGATCTGATAAAACAAATTCCCACAGTAGTGAGATAGTGGTTTTCATCCTTCATCTCTGTGGGATTTTTTTGGGGGGAGGGAAGGTTATCATTACATCAACTAGGGTTCTCAAGTGTTTCAAAGTAATTTTTCTCTATCACATTATAATTGTATAAATTGTCCTAGGTGCTATTCACATCATTTTGCATCAGTTCATAATGTTTTCATAATGTCTTCATAGCTTTCAGTGAAATTATTTCAAAATTTTATGACACATGAATATTCCATCATATTCACATGACAAAATCTGTTTAACTGTTATTTCACTAAGAAGCAAATTCTTTAATTTCCTATTTTGAGTTATCACAAAAAGACTGCTATAAATATTTTTGGACATTTAGATTTGTTTCTTCTTTTTTTGATATCTTTGGTATATAGGCATAGTTAATGAGTCAAAGTTCTCAATTTGGTAATATTCTGGGCATAATTCCAAATTACTTTCCAAAATGATCATAATAATTTAGATATTCATCAAGTCTATTATAATTGTCATTTTCCTTTTTATCTTACCTCTGATATCTCTCTGTGTGTGTCTCTCTTTTCTTTTTCTGTCTCTCTCTCTCTCCATATGTATATGTGTGTCTGTGTGTACATCTATCTATATATGTACAAAACTATACAATTGTTTTTAATTTTTCATCATTTCCAGATGAAAGTATAGCTCATGCTACTTTATGCATGACATTATGAACTTCTAGTATTCATTTTCAAGTAAAATTATTTTTAATACTCATTTCTTTATGAATCAGGTTGGGAGAGAAAAATCAAAGCAAAAGGGAAAAATCATGGGAGAGATTTTTAAAAAAAGAAGTGAACAGAGTATCTGTTGGTTTACAATCTACAGAGTTCTTTTTCTGGACGCAGATGGCATTTTCTGTATAAAGTCTATTGGGATTGCTTTGGATCACTGAATCATTGAGAAGAACCAATTATTTCACATTTAATCATCGCACATTCTTGCCTTTACAATGTACAATATATTTCTGGTTCTGCTTGTTTTACTCAGCTTTGGTTCAGGGAAATCTTTCCAGGTCTTTCTAAATCAACTTGTTCATCATTTTTATAGAACAATAATATTCCATTATCTTCATATAGAAAAACTTGTTCAGCCATTCCCCAATTGATGGGTATCTACTCATTTTTCAATTCTTTGCTACTACAAAAAGAGTTGCTATAAAGATTTTTGCACACTGGGTCCTTTTCCCTCCTTTATGATTTCCATGTAATACAGACATTAATGGCACTGCTGAGTCAAAGGGTATATACACTTTGATAGCTCTTTGGACATTGTTCAGATTGCTCTCCAAAATGGTAGGATCATTTCACAACTCCAACAACAATGCATTAGTGTCCCAGTTGTTTAGCATCCCCTCCAACATTTATCCTTAACTTTTCCTGTCATCTTAGCCAATCTAATTCTTTATTCCCAAATCATGTACCCATTTTGACCTTATTTTGGTATGGGATATGAGATGTAAGTCTATGTTGAGTTTCTGGCATATTATATTCCAGTTTTCTCAGCATTTTTCTCAAATAGTACATTCTTATTCCAGGAGCTAAAGTTGGGGATTTTATCAAATACTCAATTACCATGAGCGTTTAATACTGTGTTGTGTGTATCTAATCTATTCCACTGATCCACTACTGTATTTCTTAGTCAGTGTCACATAATTTTGATGACTGCTGCTTTATAATGTAGTTTTAGGTTTGGAACTGCTAAACTACCATTCTTTTTTTTTTTTCCCATGAATTCCCTTGATATGCTTGACCTCTTTTTCTTCCAGATGAATTTTGTATTATTTTTTCTAGTTCTATAAAATAATTTTGGCAGTTTGATTGATATGACCCTGAACAAGTAGACCAACTTAGCCACAATTGTCATCTTTATTATATTAACACTGCCTACCCATGAGCAATTAATATTTGTCCAGTTGTTTAGATCTGACTTTATTTGTGTGAGAAATGTTTTGTAATTATGTTCATATAGTTCTTAGTTTTGTATTGGAAGGTAGACGCCCAGGTATTTTTTCTTTTTGGTCTACAATTATTTTGCATGAAATTTCTCTATCTCTTGCTAATGGATCTTGTCAGTAAAATAAAGAAATGATGATGAATTGTATGGGTTAATTTTATGTCTTGTTACTTTGCTAAACCTGTGAATTGTTTCCAGTAGTCTTTGGATGATTTTCTAGGATTATCTAAATATATCATCATATTACCTGCAATGAGTGATAATTTTATTGCCTCATAGCATATTCTAATTCCTTTAATTTCTTTTTTTTTCTTTTCTTATTACTCAATTCAACATTTCTAATAGAATGTTAAACAATTGTGGTGATAATGGGCATCTTTGTTTCACCACTGATCTTATTAGGAATGTGTACATTAAAAATAATGCTTGCTGTTGGTTTTAGACAGATACCACTTATTATTTTAAGGAAAGCTTCCTTTACCCCTATGCTCTCCAGTGTTTTTAATAGGAATGGGTGCTATATTTTGTCAAAAGCTTTTTCTGCATCTATTGAGATTATCATATAATTTCTGTTGATTTTTTGTTGATATGGTTGATTATGGTAATAGTTTTCCTGATATTAAATCAGTCCTATATTCCTGGTATAAATTCCCCTTGATTAAAGTATGTTATCCTGCTGATAAATTACTGTCATCTTTGTTAATATTTTATTCAACATTTTTGCATCATTTCATAACAGAGATTGGTCTGTGATTGTCTTTTGATGTTTTGGCTCTTCCTATTTTAGGTATCAATACCATATTCGTGTCATAGAAGGAACATGGAAACACTCCTTCTTTACCTATTTTTCCAAGTAATTTACATAGTATTGTAATTAGTTGTTCTTTAAATGTCTGGTAAAATTCACTTGCAAATTCATCTGGTTCTGGAGGTTTTTGGTTTTTGCTCCTCCCCCCCCCCCCCCCACCCAGGAGAGTCTATAAATGGATTGTTCAACTGCTTAAAAAAAAAAAAAAAAAAAAGGACCATTGGGGCAGCTAGGTGGCATAGTGGATAAAGCACCAGCCCTGAAGTCAGGAGGACCTGAGTTCAAATTTGGCCTCAGACACTTAACACTTCCAGTCTGTGTTACTTTGGGCAAGTCCCTTAACTCCAATGGCCTAAGCCAAACAAACAAACCAAAAAAAAAAAAAAAAAAAAAAAAGGACCATTTAAGTAATTTATTTCTTCTTCTGTTAACCTGGGCAACTTATAGATTTTTGTAAATATTCATCCATTCTGATTAGTCAGATTTTGTGTCATAGAATTGGAGAAAATCGCCCTCATTATTGCTTTAATATCTTTCTCATTCGTGCTAAGTTCCATGGTGCTGAATTTAAAAGTTATTCTTGTGCTAAGTTCCTACTCTAGGTTTCAGAGATTGCTCAAAGTGGATTTTGCCCAAGTCATTGTCTTTAGACATACCCATAGCCAGTTGTGCCCCTAGGAGACCTTTGTAGTTCCTCTTTCTGATAGAGAAAAGAAAAGTTGAGGCACTTTTGGGACTGGGGCTGCCTTAGACAATTTTCCAGAGAATTCTGCAGCTAAATCCAGTCATAACTCCCAATAGTGCTCTTTTCTAAGCTGGGTTTAAGCAGCCATTCAATGGTTTGAAGAAGCCGTGGCCTACCTTGCACAGGGAAAGCCAAGCTGGACTGAACAAACCTCATGGAAAACTTGACTCTGGCTTGGCTTGAGCTCTGATAGCTCATCCAGGGACTACTGTTATTTCTTCAGTGGTTACGAGAGCTGAGACTTCTGTCCTTTGTGGTTTGTCTAATGATCTCTGAAGGTCTGGGGAGGAACTTTCTTTTTTCAATTCTGGAAAATTGCTGAAAAAAAAAGTATTGCTGCCATCTTTTGCATTACTCAGTAGAGATCCCTTAGTTAAAATAGTGCCAGTAGGATGATACATCTATAAACTCTATGATATGCTTTTGGAAGATCTGGGATTCTGAGTTCTGACACATTGCCACCTTCATACAACCCAGTATATGTATGTATGTATGTATGTGTGTGTGTGTGTATATATATATATATATATATATATATATATATATATATATATATATATATATATATATATATATAATTAAGGATTTTTTTTATTGTTGGTTCATTAGTTTATTGGTTCACCATCTCTGGGGTTTTTGGAAGTAGAGAAGATACGTCACTTCAAGGAGCAAATGGGGATACTTTTTGAGAAGGAATCAAAGGCAGGATATTCTATTGGATGGCAATGATTTATTCTCTGAACCAAGACTATCATGTTTCTATAGGTTCAGGACAGAATTACCTTTGTGAGGTCATCAAAAATAATTTTAAAAAGAGAAAAATTAAAACTATGATTTAGCTAGTCATTTTAGCTACACTTAAGGCAATGTTCTCAAATTAGTAACTTGAGGCAATGAAAAGAATGAGAGAAGGCTCATAGGAGATCATTTTTTTTGGCTAGAAGATATAGTTTAGATATTTTATAAGTAACAAAATAGATTTCCTCTGCACCTATTTGGTATTATTACATGTCAATCAGTTTCAAAAATGTATTAGGTCAAACAACTCAAATAATATTTGACTTTATGGTGGTGAGAACATTAGATATTTATAAAGCATCGGACTACTAGAGAACATTTTTTTCCTTAGGAAAAAATAAAAAGAATAGGCATTTTGTGACCTGCAAATATATTAAAAGTCCATAGTGTGATAGGTCAAAGAAGACAGACAAGAAATATAAGGTATACTTGAGCTCTATTGAAAGAAGTTAAAAATCTGGGACCAAAGGGACCAATAAATTCTATCATCAGACCACATCTAGGAGACTCTATTCCTTTCTGAAGCAGAAAGCTTTTGATAATTATAACTAGAATGGTCAAAAGCCTTGATATCATGCCATTTGATCATCCATTAAATGAGCTGAGAGTGAGACTTTTTAAAAAGGTAAAAAACCTGATAGCTCTTTTCAAGTATTTGAAAAACTGTCATTTAGAAAAGAGAATAGACTTGTTTTGTATAGACTCATAGGGTGGTATTAGAAGCAAGGGGCAAATATAAGTTACAAAAAAGATAAATTTAACATAAGTGATGTGAGATAACAGGGGAAAATCTATCTAAAATATTAATACAAAAATAAAATAGATTGCCATCTCAGAAAGCAGTGGGTTCTCACTCACTGAAAATGTTCAAACAGAAGCTAGATGGCCATTTTCAGGGCTATGTTGTTCAGGAGATTTCTGTTTAAGTACACGTTGAACTAGAAAGTCACAGAGAAACCTGCAGACTTTGAAATTCTGCACTTCTGGAATTATTTCCTCAAATTTAAGGGGAAAACAGCTATATTTCACTGAAGGTTTATGTGACTTTGGATTGAAGCAAAGAGATTGAAGTGACATCTTTAACTCTATTCCCTACTTGTGAATCCATGATTTTCATGGACTCACTGGGGTCATGTTATAGCAGATTCAGCAAAGCAGCAAAAGTACCAGGCAACCCAGTTTCTTGGGGTTGTAGCAATGTCACAGATAATTAAATAGAAACTGGGGTTTTGTCCTGGTTTCAATAAATTGGCCAGCTGGACCACTAGCAGCAACATCTCCCAATGTAGTTAGGGATCCAGCAGTGTGTTAATAAAAACCTCAGGGAGGAACAACACAATATCTACCACTTTCTACTAGAGATTTTGCCCCGGGAAATTTTTGAGTGTGTATATACTATATCTTTGTTAAAGAGGTGTATAGATTATGGGAGAGGGAACAGGGATTTTGTCTAGTAGGAAGAATTATGACAAATGTTAAACTAGATATTTTTTCATAACAGTTCGATTTTATAAAAAAAAAACACATTCCCAAACATTAGGCAATTCAATAATCCACTAATTTAAAAAAAATGAATAGCCAAAGGGAAGACATTTGGTACTTAATTAAAGTCCAAGCTGGTCCTTTCTATTTAGAAATTTTAGGGTAAGCAAAGATCCTTGAAATATAGGACACAGGTTCATTTTTTTAAAGCTGCCATGTGTAAATGATCTCATCTCCATTATGACACTTCAGAAATTGAGCTTCTTGTCTCAGTTGAGCTGGAATTAAGGCAAGGATTGACCAGAGAAAGCAAGAAAATTTTATTTAAGTAAATTTAGGCTATGAAAAAAAATATGAAATAAATAATTTAGAAGAAAGCAAAGCTATATAAGTCAACCATTTTGATTAATTCAATTACAACAAAAATAGTAAAAGAAAGTTTTTTAAAGGTGCTGTAAATTTGCCCTGTAACCATAATCTATATTAATATTTTGATATATCTATAAGGAAAACGTGATTCTAACTTCATAGAAATGTTTATGAAAGACAGATACCCTAAAATTCTTCCTTCATTAATACAATGAACTACATAAAAATACAATGTCAGTTCAGAGTAACACTTTATTAGCAGTCTTCTAAAGACATGCAAATACCAATCTCAGCATTACTTATGTTTCCCAGTAGCAATATTTTTACTTATCAGAACAATTTGAAAATTGAAGACCTCTATTTTTAAGGCCTCTTAGATTTCAGAACAAAGAACCGTGACCTTAAAAGTGTTTTAGTGGAAATCTAACTAGAACATAAAAATACACTTTTTAAAAACAATGGGAAAGAAAGAATTTTTAAAAATTGAATCGCTTTCCTTTTCTCTTTACAATGTGGTTCTCCATTATTTCCTGTACATGGAACCATTTAATAAAATAAAATAATGTTTCTTGTGACTAAGAAGGATGAAATTTCCAATGAACTTCATAACAAAGCAAAAGGTTGCAATTGATTAAACAGTTAAAAGTACTTAGGTAAGACACCAGAACTATTTTCATAAAATGAAATATTTGTGCCAAATACCTCTGTTCCTTATTAAATTGAGTAGAATGGTGGAGAAAATGAAATTTTATTCCATAATTGTGTTGTTTCTTCCCATCTCAACTTTTTTCAGTGTTCAGATATTGCTTTTAAATGCAGTGATTTCTCAGATATAGAAGTTCAATTTGCATGATTCTCTTGTTTTTAAATCATTCATAGTGAAAAACAGTCCCATTTGAAAGTAGAAATATTGATTTTTATGAATATAATAAAAAGCAAATTATTTCAAATTAAACATCAGTTTCAAAAGAATTATGAAATATTATTGCAAGATTTTTTCCCATACAACTCACATAAATATATTTTGTTTACTATCATTAATACATACCTGATCTTCCCATCAACCCCAGGTATTAAACTACCATCTGTATGCAGATGACTCCCATATCTACAAATTTGGTCCTCCTTTTTCTCCTGAGTTCCAATTATCTTTTATATCTACATCTGAATATCACTCTGAAATCTCAAACTGGACATGTTTCTAAAACTGTAGTTTTTTTTTTTTTCATTTCCCTTAAGCAAACCCTCTCTCCCTAACTTTCCTCATAATTTCTGCAGAAGACATCAGTAATCTTAATATCCAATTTTGCAATCCAGGAGTCATCTGCAATTCTTCACATAGCCAATCAACTGCTATGTCTTGTCAATTCTACCTCCTCAATATCAATCATATTTATTCCCTTCTCTCTACTGGTATCTAGGATATTGCATTACCAACATAATTGGTCTACTCACATGTGATCTGCTTCCTTTACCATCCATATTTTAGAGTTGTCAAATTGATATACATAAAGTACAGATTTGAATATGTAGCAAGATGTTTCAGTGGTAACCCATTCTTTTTGGGTTAAAGAAAAAACTCCATTTTTGATCTTTAAAGTTCTTCAAAATTTACTTCTACATTCCCTTTCTAGACAGGATATTGATTATCATTGCCCAGCCAGCCAATCTTTCAACTAAGGTAGGTAGGTAGTGCCATACATAAAGTACAGGACCTATATTCAGTAAGATCTGAGTTTAAATGCTGTTTGAAAATTCATTGGGATTTGGGGAGGGGGCAGTGGTAGCAAAATGTTCCTGTATCACCAACTATTTGTCAGATATTGTGCTAAGCACTTTAAAAATATTATCTTTTTTTGCAAAAGCTACCTCATTAGCTATGTGACTCTTGAGTGAGCCATTTAATCTCTGCCAGCCTCAATTTTTTTCTAATATAAAAATGGTGATGGAAGCACCTACTTCACAGGATTATTTTCAGGAATAAATTACATAATAATTGCAAAGTGATCAGCAAAGTGCTTGGCACATCGTAGGTGGTATAAAAATGAATATTGTTTTGTATCTTCCCCAATCTCTTCAGCTAAATTCCCTACTGTTAAATACATATATAGTCTTTAATATTAGTAACCTAACTTGTGAAACTTGGCCTCCATGTTTATAATGCTGTCCCTTCTGATTTCTGCTTCTTAGAAAACCTAAGCTGAAAAAGCTAAGGAATGGCGGACATAGTGTTCACTGCTCAAATCTCTAGAAGAAATGCCAGGAGCAGAAAAGAAGTCTGGATGTAATGTCCATTGACCCAGACAAAGCCTTTGATACTATCAGTTGTGAGACCTGTTGAAGATCATGGTGAAGTTTGGTTGCTAAGGGAAATTCATCAATATGTGTCTGAGCATGGGCTTAAATTAATGAATATGAGTCTTTTGATTCCAAGCCCAATGGATGGAAATCTAGCTACCCATCAACTACAGCACTGATGGTAAATTATTTAATTTGAAAAGATGGGAAGTCAAGAGTAAGGTGGAGGGAGAGTTGGCATCCAACTTTTTGTTCTCAGATGATTGTTCACTTAATATAGGCTATCAGACTAAGATATAACAGGATATGGATTGATTCTTTGCTTTTTAAGCTAATTTTGGCCTGACATGCAAAAGCAGAATACTTGTTTTCTTCATCAGCTGATATCAATAAATGGAATCCATACATAGAACCATTGGTGATAATAAATGGAAAAATTTGGTGCTGTGCAAAACTTATCTTGGCAAGATACTTTCCAGGGAAATACACATAGATAATGACATTGATTCACACTTTGCCAGAATCCTCTCAGGTTTTGGGAGATTCTAAAATATAGGAAAGAAGAGGTAGTAGACCAAATTGAAGGTTCACAGAATCACTGTGCTAATTTCATTGCTGTCTGCCTGTCAAATGCGAATAGACAATCATCACCATGCCAGAAAACTCTACCATTTCTATTCCATGTGTTTTAGGATGTCTCTGAAGATATCTGTGTCAACTGGACGGGACCAGATTCTAACTTATGACTCTAACCAGGAGCCAAACAAAGCAAGCTAGAGACAAGAGAATCAGGAATCAAAGATAATTTTAATTTCCAAGTGAGGGAAATAGCTTGAAAGGAAGGGCATATGTGCTAGGGTTTTGCTCCTAGTAGGTATGTGTCAAGCTGTTTTAGTGTGTGAGATCTCAATCTTTATACCAATGGATATGCAGTGAGCTGTAATCCTGACAATGAAGAACAACAGCAACAATCTGAAATTTTGATTCCTAACAGGGCTTCATGACAAGAAACAATTCTGGAATTTTGCAGTGCCTGAGATCAAACAGAAGGTGACCTCCAAGAATTGTTATTCTTCTAAGCTCTGGGCACAGTTTGCTTTCTGTGTCTCAGCTCAGGAAAACAGGAAAACAGGGTGTCTCCTAATATCTTGACATTTCCCCCTTTTGGCCAAAGGGAAGAGTTCTGAAAAACCCTACCCTTCTGGCCAATAAAAAGAATGTATAAGGCAAGATATCACAAGAGGCCAGTTGGGCCAGGATGAGAAGTTGTCCAGGAGGTTAGTTCCTTGAGGGAATCTATTAGGAAAATATGTCCCAATTATCATTGTTATTACTTGCTTATTTACCAGCATAAAAGGTGGGGAGTGGGAAGAATATAGAGAAAGAAAATTTTAATATGTGCTTGAATCAGGGCCTTTGTGTTTGGGCATGGAACAAAAGGAAAGAAGTGTGAGAGGGAGGAACTACAACAGTATATTCAGCCCTCCTCTAGAATCTTGAGACAGCTCTCTAGCTCCTGGGTCCATCCTATGTTCTCTGCAAGGTTTTGCCATCCACTCAGAAGCAGAGGGTTTCTTCACATAACCCAGGACTACACAATCTTTAGTTTGGTAGCTATGGGAGTAATAGTGCCCCTTAGAATCAATCTTAAGATCTGACTTTCTGGTCCTTACAGAAATATAAGTCCTTAAAAACATAGAGATCATTCAGTTTCCCAGGCACACAGGGCTAGGTCAAAACAATGCAATAAAGTGTTTCTCTTAATTCCCATAATTATATGATTACATTAAGTCAGATACAGGTCAAATTACTTAAAGGGCCCACAATGGATTAGTTTTGAAAGGGGAGATTTACATGTCAGCAAGGTAACCAAGAAAACTTAAACATCTTAAAACAAAAGATCAAATCAATACAATAGACATTACCAAAATTAACATCAAATCTCCTTAGATCCTAGTAACCCATTCCCAAAGTACTTTTAGCCAGAATATTCTGAGTCCCAGATGTAGTTATCTGGTACCTACATATCTTTTGGGGGCAATATACATACTCTCAGTACAACTCTAAAAGAGGATCTACTTCTCTGGTATAAAATCTAGAGGGTCCTAGAAAATCCTGACCTCATTTAGTATAATCACCTAAATCTGGTTCTTTAATTTTGAAACTTCAAATAATTTCAATTTCTATCTATTGCTGTTACGAATCATTATCTAAGTCCTAAACCTGATAAGAATGTTTTAAAAATGTATAAGGGCCCCACTATAAAGTAAACTCTTCTGTCTTTTAAAATTATCAGTTACTTTAAAATTATTTCACTTTCTTTACCATTATCTGATCTGGGATGAGAGGGATTAATAGAGAAAAGGGTCAGGGGATCGTTAACTTAACAATCTTTTCTCTTTTCATGGTTAGAAATATCAAGGAAAGCAATACAAGAAGTTTCCATAAGTTTCCACATTGTTTTTTTCTTTCTTCTCCATGTAATTATATCAAAACGCAATGCCTTCCTTCATTGCCTTACAATGAAGTTATTAATCTTTCCATTTACTTTTAAATTTTAGAATTTAATTTTTATTTTTCCATAAAGAATAGTTTCCAAAGGTTTCTAAAGTATTTAAGAAGTAGTGAATTCAGGAATTATCCAAAACTTGAAGAATTCTTCCCTAAAATCTTAAAAATGACAAAATTTCAGATTATTTAATGACTACTCTCCATATCTTCAAAATCTACCCAGATGTTATTTATCAGTTATGCAAACTTTGATTATCTTATTTTCTTTCTTATTACCTAATCTCCTAAGGAAAGCCTAAAGTGAGAGTTAGTCCTGCTGACTAAGACAATTAGTTCAATTATCAAAATTCATTAATCTTTCTCAGTGTTCTAAAGTGTTTAGCAACAGCCCTTTTCTGGCTGGCTACATTTTAAATCTGTCAAGAGAATGCAGCTCATAACACAACAGAAATATTTGATATTTTTCATAGAAAGATACAAATAAAAAAATAGATGCAAATACACAAACAATTCAACAGCACACAATTAACATTTCCAATTTTAACTTGTTGATCTGAGACACAGCATGCAATCGCAAATTTTAAATGGATGTGCAGCAAAGGAACAGGGTCATATTAACAAGAGAGATAGGGTTAAGAAAAAATTATTTCTACTAGGGACTAACCAGGACAAGGGAGAGACCCTGGGGCTTCACTGGTTCTGGCAAGTCCACTTGGCCCAATTCCATCTAATCTCATTTCTGACATCAATTAATGTCAACCAGACAAAACCAATCTCTAACTTGGTGACCTGAGTCAAACAAAGCAGGCCAGAGACAGAAGAGTCAGGAATCAAACAGAAGTTTAACTTTAAAGGGAAATAGCTTGCAAGGAATAACATATATGACAGAGCCCTCTCTCTGGGAATGTGAGAAATACCTCTTTTAGTGTGGAGAGAGATCAATACTTATACCTATGACTGCACAGGGAATTGCAGCCCTGACAATAATAGGTAACGACAACAATGTGACATTGGATTAAAAGTAGTTCTTCATGGTAAAAAACAAATCTGGGATTTTTTGGTAGCTGAGAACTCAACATGATCTCAAAGGATTGTTGTTCAGCCAAACTCAGGGCACAATTTGCTTGCTGAGCCTTAGCTTTGGCAAAAAGAGTATCTCCTAACATCTTGAAATCTAACAAGATAAGGGACCAAATACCGAGGTTCTTGAGCTGATCCTCAAGACTTCAAACTCTCTTGAAGTACACAATCCCAGTGAACCAGCCACATTTTCAAATGCTAAACAAATATTTCCCGAAAAGACTATTTTTACAGAATTCCTCATAAGTCAAATACAAAGGTCAGAAGAAGGGATATAAAGACATTTTCTAGATCTCCCTGAAGAACATTAGTCTTGATAGTGAGACACTAGCATTGGATTTGTCCACATAAAAAAAGGTGCTGTTTTCTATGAGCAAAAAAGAAATATAGTAACTCAAAAGAAAAGTGATATGGGCAAACTTAGAGACATCTAAATGTCAAATGTTCATACAGAATATTAGCACCCAACCTATGGTGCAACCTATTCAAATAGCCACAGAAATTTAAACTTTATTCAATGTAGGGAAAGCTTATGCACTTAAAAACTTTTCTAACAGAAGATATCATGACACTAATGTTTCCCTCAATCAGTCTCAATTTCCAAATTTCCAAGGAAATGGAGTTGAAAACCCAATTGTGGTTAAGTTGTTTAACTCAAAAACAATGCTTATGTACATTAGCTGAATGTTTTTTATGACTAATTTCAAAAAGAAAATGTGAGAGGTAAAAGAGCTAAGAATACTAATTTAGAGATGCTTAGGTTTTATTTTTTTAAATCAAATACTTGAATTTTCTAAAAGCATTTTTTAAAAATTTGAATCGCTTGATTCTATTCTTTCACTAATTTTACCCATAAGAAAATGAGCTCATATTTTTCTCTGCTTTTATGCAAAACTATTTTTATGGATGACTGAAAAATAGACGAATCATAGAAATTCAAATTCACTATGTGGGTAGTGTTATGCAGAAAGCCACATCTGGGTGAGTGTTTAAGAAAATTAATTTTAAAAAATGCATTCTAAAAGCATTTCAGCCTGAAAATTGCCTTTGTGAATTTAGTGTTCCATATTCCCAAAATATAGCACAAGAATTGAAATTCAACCTAACTTATTAGGATTGTAAAAAGAATAGGGAGAGCCCAAAGAGAATTAGGCAGGATGCTAATGAAAATCTGGCAATAAAGATGTAATTGAAGCCGGTTTTGTATATACACATGGCAATCAAATATTTTCATACTGAGAGAGAGAGACAGAGAAGAGAGAGACAAAGAGACACAGAGAGAGGAACAGATTAGGCAGGATATGATTTGATCATAAATCCAAATGAAAATACTCACTTAAACATAAATCAGAAGAATTTTAATGATGTGCAAGAACTTGAAAAATCTGAAATCGTTTAAGAAAGAAACTTATTAAGATGTTTGGTAACAGAGTGAGCCAGAAAATAGATGTGGCTCCAATCTCTGTAATGTTTGTATTATATAGAATTTTGATAGGGATATCTGCACACAAACAAAAATATACAGCTGAGTTATATTTTGGAAGAAGGGAAGGAAGGAGGGGAAGAGAGATAGTAGATTCACACACATACGTACATGTATACACACACACACGTGTGTGTGTGTGTGTGTGTGTGTGTGTGTGTGTATTATAGTCAAGACTATACCTGGAATCAAATTTCACCTCAGTTACACTAATTGTATGACCAGAGAAAGTAATTTTAACCTCTCTATGTCTCAGCTACTTCTTTAACACCTCTTCCAGCTTGTTTTTCTTTTACCAAATTACTTTAAAATGCTTCAGATTTAGGGGTTTGTTCTTGCAAATAACTCACTTTAGACCCATCCAGTTGGCAAAGGTGACAAATGATGAGAATGAATTCAATGTTAGAAGGATTGTAGAAAGATAAAGTAGCAATGTTGTTGAAACTACAGATGGCTTCAATCAATCAGGAAGGCAATTTGAAATTATTTGAAGAAACTACTATATACCCATTCCCTTTGATTTAGATAGCTTACTGCTAGGCATATATGCCAAGTATATCAATGAAATTAGTATATACAGTAAACTATTTATAGCAACATATATCTACATATGGTTTTAATCAATCAGAAAATCAATTTGAAATTATGTGAAGAAAGAAACTAATATATCCATTCTCTTTGATCCAAATATTTCACTGTGAGGCATATACCAAGTATTTGAATGAAATTAGTATATACAACAACATATTTATAGTGAACATTTTTGTGGATGTGGGGAAAAGCAGATGTGCAGAGGTTTGGAAATGACTAAACAAGTAGTTGTAAACGAATATGATGGGATATTACTATTCTGTAAGACATGATCTATACAGTTGCAAAGACACATAACTAATATCCCGTAAAAATAAATGGACTAAGTAAATAGAATAAACAACTAAAATATAAATGAAAAGAATAACAACAAAACAATTGAAATTAGATGTTGTAAAACATAAAATACAAGCTTGAACTCAAAGAAAGCATAGGAGACAGCACATTTCTTTCTTTCCCACTTCTTTTCTCTCACTTATTTGTAGAGATAGGTAATTACAGTTATGGAACACTGCATCTAACTTTTTAAAAATATATTTTGGTTCATTTTGGTGATTTTTTTCTATTTCCCTTTTAAAAATTATTGGTTATAAAGGATGTTTTTTTTTCCTTAGAGAGATGCATTGAAGAGTGTGGGTGATATAAAAATGAACTAAAATTATTTTCAAGTTGATACTCAAAGAACAATGAAGTGGAAACGATCCCAGGAGTCATATGGTCCTAACTCTTTAACACAACAAAAACAAAAATAGACGCCTAGGGAGAATAATTAACTTACCCAAAATTACGATAAATACTTAACAATAAGCTTTCTGAAAAAAGTATATAATATCATTTTAACTTTAATCAGCATTACTAGCATTTTCTTCATTACTTCTTAAGCTAGATAGCCAAAAAAATTAAAGCAAGTCTTAATTTATATCACTTGCCAATTTCTTTGTTGTAAATAATCACACTAAAATTTGAAAATAATCTGTTTTGAGAAAGTAGGGAAGAATATTCCAACCAGCAAGGAGTTTTCTCAAACATATATACTTGAGAAGTAAACAAGAACATAATAGACCTCTATCTTCTAGCTTTGATTTCATTATAAAAAAGATATTCGAATGTACTGTTTTCCTGAGCTAAGGTCCATTAAGCTGGCTGTGCCATGAGCTTGGCAGAACAATTCTTTGAGCCCATTCTCCAGCCACAGCAAAATCCCAGAATTGTTTCTGGTCATGAAGCTCTTCCTAATCACTGGTATACGTATTTAGATATCCTCACACTAAAATATTTCCACACAAACACACACACACACACACACACACACACACACACACACACACACTCATACTATGGACAGGGCTCTGATCTATGGATCTTATTTGTGAGCCATTTTCCTCACTTTGAAATTAAAAATGTTTGATTTCTGATTTTCCTATATCCAGTCCGTTTCGTTTAGCTACAGCCATCCACAGGTTAGAGGCTGGTTCTGGTCCAGTTGACAGATTATTACTTCCAGCTTGTCTAAGCAAAGCCATGAATACCAAATGCATAGGAAACCCGAGATCAGGAGAAATAACCATCTTTTTTTTTCCATCTGTGTATAATTCCATTCCTCCATATGAAACCTCTTTTCTATTCTTCACCTCATCTCCCACCCCAGTATCCTGAAATATCCACATCTCTCTGATATTGTCAAACCAATTCTTCAGTGGATCCCAATACCTACTTAGTAAAGTATGTATTCTCTTTTCTGGCACTGAAATCTCTTCATAAGCTAGATGTGATATAACTTTAAAACTTTACATTGAATATATTGGAGAGGGAGAGGAAGGAAAGTAAAATTGGGAAATGCAGAATGCTTTCTCGAGGAGTTGTGGAGAAAAGGGAAGGAAAGGTACAGGATGATAGCAAAAAGGGATTGTAGTCAAAATTAAAATTGTGAACTAGGCATTTCAATCATTCTGGAAATTAAGAATAATACCCAAAGGGTATAATAGAGTGCACTTTTACTTATAAATGCCTCAAGATGCACTCATGAAGACAGGAAGAGCTTTTTTTTTTTTATAGTGAAAAGGAAGATGGGGGTGAAGTAACCTGGCTGGAAATACTTGAACCTGACTTTCTCAAAGAGAGAATAACATTCACTTTCAATTGGGCATAGAAATCTAACTTATCCTACAGGAAAATAGGACGTAAAAAGATAAGAGCTCATAGAATGGAGGACAGATTGGGAAAGATGATGGTCAAGAGTAAAACTGTTTTGAGGAAGGACTGAATGAAAGGAGGGAAAAGGGAAAGATAAAAAGAGGAAGGGAGGGATCTCCAAATGTTTACACTAATCAAATTGAGAAAGAATAATGAATTAGGCATGCAGTTAAAGAAAAAATTAGAAAAAGAACAAATTAAAAATTCCTAGTTCAAATCATAAAAATCAAGAGATTAATCAATTGAAAGTGAGAAAATTTAAGTACTAAATTTAAGAGGTGGTATTATGAAAAAATCAACAAAACAGATAATTTGATTTAAAAACAAAGAATAAAACTCAATTAAGTACCACAAATGAAAAGGGTGAATCTATCACCAATAGCAAATATTATTTGTAACATGGACAAGACAGAAGTTTTTTCCAATAAGATCAGGGTGAAACAAAGATGCCCATTGTGAGCATTTTGAATATTGTATAGTAAAGCCATCCATAACAATTAGAGAAGAAAAAATGAAAGAATCACATTTAAAAATGAAATAATGAAACTGTCTCTTTTTTGCAAACAAAATAGAATTCTGAGAAAAATCCAAGTTAGTTGAAAAAAATTGAACATTTCAGAAAACTATTAAGATATGCAATAAATCCTCATAAATTATTAGCATTTATCTGTATTACTAACAAAGTCCATCAGCAAAATATAGTAAGAGAAATTCCATTTAAAATATCTATAGACAAAATAAAATATTTGGGAGTTTCCCTGCCAAAAAAACACAGCACCTAAAAAATAACAAAATTTATATGGAATTACAAATGGTCAAGAATACCAAAGTAATTAATGAAAAAATTGAAGGAAGACATTAAACTGTATTACAAAGTGGTAGTCACCAAAATAATCTGGTACTAGTAAGAAATAGAGTGGTAGAATAGTAGAATAGTTTGGGTATGTGATAACAAAAGAGGAAATGACGATACCAAATTTTTATTTGATAAATATAATAATCCAAATGTTTGGAGCAAGAACTCACTATATGACAAAAATTGCTGGGAAAAATAGAAAACATTTTGCATGAAACTAGGTATAGAAAAATACTTTATATCATATGTCAAGATATGGTCAAAAAGGGTACATGATTTAGAGTTAGAGGTGATTACCCCAGGTAGACTACCCCAAAAGTAGGGTTGGGAAATATGGGGTAGTTAATCTGTCAGATCTACAAATAAAGGAAGAATTTATTATCAAAAAATAGAGAGCATTATGAGATATAAATGAATAAATTTGATTGCATTAAATTTAACAAAATGATTTTGCATAAACAAATCTAATAAAGCCAACTTTAGAATAAAATGTAAAGTATCTCTTTAAAATTGCATGACCTGGAAAATAGATTCTGGAGAGATAGTTTAAGAGTCTGAGAGTCATGATTTAGGCTAGAGACTAGATAGCATCTTTCAAGGAATTATCAAGGAAAACTGCTCTGACATTCTAGAACTAGAGGATAATATAGAAATTGAAAGAATCAATTGATCACTTCCTGAAAGACATCCCAAAATGAAAACTCCCAGGAAAACTTTAGCCATATTCCAGACCTCCCAGATCAAGGACAAAATACTGCAAGCAGCCAAATTAAAAAATCCAAATTTTATGGAGCCACATCCGGGCTTATTATTAACAAGAATTAACAATTTCTACATTGAAGAATGGAAGGGCTTGGAATATGAACAAAGGGGCTAAGGTTACAATAAAAATAATTTGTTTCTTCAGAAGAAAGAACAAAAATTCCACGAAATAGAGGACTTTCAAGCATTCATTATGGAAGCCTAGAACTGAATAGAAAATTTGACTTGCAAATACAAGATCCAAAAGAAGTATGAAAAATAATTCGGAAAGATAAATCATAGACAATTCCATAAGATTTAACTGTTTGTATTCCTACATGGGAAAATAGCTATAATTCCTAAAATTTGTCAATATTAGGATAGTTAAAAGGAGTACCCAAAGACCAAAAGCACAGGTATGCATTGACTATTGTCAAAATATTTGGAGACTCCCTATTTCCCAGAGCTAAGGTCCAGCAATCAGGTTGTAAAATGAACTTGGCATAAGCACAATCCTTTGCATTTTGGATGATCTGATCCTCTGGCAAAGTGTATTGCTTTGATAAGTACTAGCTATTCACTGAGGAAGTTTGTCCTATTCCCCAAGGACTTGAGGGTCAGAAACAGGTGATCTATCACATCTCATGACTGATCAAACTCCCTGTGTATTGTAACTGCCAAGTGTACCAAATCTGGTACTATCACAATAACTCTGGTTCTGTATCCTGCTGTGAGACAATCAGTTTGGAAATTGTTCCCACAGGACCCAGGTGCTCCTTCATTGTCCATGCATGAAGTTGCTGTGAGATGTACTTAAAATTATAGAAACTGACAACTAAAACTGTAAAAAGAAAAATAAATTATCAAAACTTTTAAAAAGATGAACTCTTGATCCATTTTTTCCCAGCAGATTGAAACCACTCTGATTCCTCTTCACTTTGTAATTTTAAACTCTCACTAGATACTGGCAATAGATACCTACTGTTAAAAATTTGGGCACATCAGCCAGTTGCTCAATAAAATGTATTTGGCAACTACTATTTGCTTGGCATTGTGTTACGCTCAGGGGATTCAAAGAAAGACAAAAGATATTCACTTGTCTCAAGGATTTCAGTCTAATGAGGGAGACATCATGAAAATAACTACATACAAACAAGCTAACATGGTATCAATAGGAAATAAGAGTAGGGAGTCTTATAAAATAAAGGAATTTCAGAAAGGCTTCCTGTCAAATAAAAAGATTTAGGTGGGACTTGATGTCTCATCTATTCTTAACAAAACCTTACTCAATCTGACTATGTCTGTTGCATTTTTCTCCTTCTCTTCTCTACTAAACTTCTTGAGGTTTCTTGGCTAATAAATCTAGCTTTTTACCTAAAAGAAACTACTATTTCTAAAGTTACCAGTAAACTCTCTTATATTCCAAATCCATTGCCTTTTTTCAATACTTTATGTTCTTTACTTTTTGTAAACTTTGACAATGCTGATAACCTTATTCTCCTTGAAATTTTCTTTTAGAACTGTGATAAAAAAAAAGATGCAGGACACATTTTCAAGTGCAATACATATGGTTAAGATTTTTCTCCATCTCTTCTTAAGTTTACAGTAATGAACAACATAAATAATCAAACATTGATTTATGGAGTTTTTTTATGTCTGAGGTGTCTGTGTTCACACTGAAATTCAATTGGCTCCAACATGACCCTGGCTGTTTTCTACAGGTTTTCATCACACCAATTTTTGCTGATTTTCTTCCTATGTTCTCTCATTGCTTCTTTATTGTTTCTAACCTGCCTTTCATTAGACAAGGCCTACCTCTAATTATAATATTTTTTCTTTCATAAACTCTTAACCAGTCAGTATTGAGTAGTCTCGAAAATTAGTCTTTGATTTATGAGAGAAAGCCCAATGACCATTATTTTATTAATTATCTGCTAGCCATAATTAATAATATTGGTTGTGAATTACCTAGAAATTATATCTCTCAAACTTTTTGTAGATCACACATCCTAAATCTTCCCAGTAAAAATATTAACATAATCTGTTATTTGTCAAGCAGCACTCATAAATATTGTGCCTAAAGTTACATAGCTACTTCTTCATTACTCTGTTCTCTGATAGACCCTTAACTCCCTGAACTATTTTTCCCACCCTTTTTTACTGAATGATGTAATAAATTATGAACTGTTAACAGTGATGACAGATCAGTAGGCAAAGGTAAACACAGAAATGATACAAGACGGAGTGTTTCTGATTCTATTTCCAAATATGCTTCAGATTTAGATTCCTTCTAGGGACCCATATCTCTGAGCTATCTCCCCAAATATCTAAATTGCTTTCTCCCAGGTTCTACAAAGCACTCTCTTTATTTTAGTTCCTTATTTAGATGACACCTCATTGGGTTTCTCTTAGCAATTTACTTTTCACAAAGCTCGAATTTCTCTACAATAGAGAAATTTCTTCTCTAGGAATCATTTCACTTTTGCCTAATAGAACAGGAGTTTCTTTGAATTTCACTGTCAGCAGAATAGCATACATTTCTGTGTGAACCATTTGTTACTAAATATCAATAAAAGGGAAAAACATTATGCTGGGAAGTATAAGTTTTCATTTTTTCTATAATTTATACAGTACTTTGAATGTACTCCCAAAGGGACTTATGCATTGATCAAGCATAATTACTTGCAGTTATATAAAAACTACAGTAGATGATCTTCAGTTACATTGGATGGCAGAATATATTATTTGAGAAGAATAGGAAGAAACTCAAGCTTAATCATTTGGTCAAGGTTCCAAAGTATAAACTGCTTAAGACTGGCAAAGAAAGGAGAGAGTACTTCATAGATACATTACTGTTTACTAGACCTGCAAGTTTATTGATATAAGGAATTTACAGTAAAGAAATTCCCTTTTCTGGTTCATATTCTATATTATATTTCTATTCTATTCTATGATTAATATATTCTATGTATTTCAATATTCTATAATTTAGAATATTTTCTGGAGCCACTGAAAGTTTAAGTGCCATGTCCAGAGTAGCACAATCAGTATCTATCAAATGAGTGCCATAATGATCAATTTTGCTGATTCAAAGGTTCAATCTGTGTCTAATAAACTGGTCCTTCATAGTTATAAACATCTCTGAAGAAAAATATATTGAGAAGAATTTGCTTTCCTAATAAATCAGAAATCAAAAAAGCAATTTATAATTTTAATTAATTTATTTTATTCTAAAGAAACTGAATTACTGAATTCATTTTTTTGAAAAATCTGTCATAAACAAGAAAATTAAGGGAAGAAACAAACAATTAGGAAGAAAAGAAAATGTTATAAAAATAGAGATTGGGTATATGGCAGATAAGGATATGCTTTGTAAATTTGAGCATGGGTAAACCAGCCTATGCTTCCTAAAGTATTAGGAAAATGGACTAGGCTATTAACTAAACCTCTCACAATAATTACAGAGAACTTACACTGGACAGAAGAAACAAAGGTATTAGTACAAATTCAGGAATAATTCATTAAATATTTCTCCTACCTTCTATTGAGTCTAAAGTTTTCCTAATATAGATGTTTCAAATATAAGCTCATGTTATCACATTTCACAATTCTCTTATTGGATTAGGGTTAAAAATAAACCATTGGCACTTACGCCAAGTGCTGTAGTTGCTATTCCTTGACATTTATGTCCACTTTTATTTATTTATTTTACAAACTATTTTCCCAGAATAGGTTCTGTGTCAAGAGATAAAATGTGTTCACATAGCTACTTTGCATATCTATAATTTTCAGAATTATAGCACATTATTACTGGCAAAATTGTTGCAGTCAGATTCTCTTCTATAATATTCCCAAATGTTGGGGATGTGCCAATTCCTGGACCTGAAAAAGAGGTAATTTTCTAGAATTCCCTAGGGTTCTGGGATTGAGAATTGGAAATGTTCTTAAAGATGTTAATTCAATTATTTCATATTGTAGGTGAAGAAACTAAGGAGTCCATAGAATTTAAATGACCAGCTTAAGGTCTCACAGGTAGTAAGTGCTAAATCTATAATTCAAACCCAGGTCTTCAGAGCCAAAATTCCAGAGATCATTCCCTTTCAGAGGTGTTAAACTTGGGATCCTGAAGGAAGCTGGTATAAAACCCCCCATTAATACCTCAAATACATTAAAATCAAATTGGAAAATCTTAAAGAAAACAATTACAAAAACAATTAAATACAGTTAATGTCAATTTGAGATTTTCTAAGTTAATGTGTAAGTATCAATTTTTATTTAATTTTGACACTAGTTTTGACACATACCTTATGAAATCCCTATTTCAATGGACTTCCTTCTCTTATGACTAGCTAAGACCAGCTTTATAGCACTGAAAAGGTAACAAATTCATTAATTAATAATTAGAAGAAAAATATGTCTAATTTAAAATTTAGCAAGAAAATAGAAATAAATTTTAATGAGATCTATCCCAAGATATTTTATAGTTCAACTCTCTAAATTTGAGGATGGAGTTTGTAGCCAAGATGGCAGAGTAAAGGCAGGAATTCTTGTGACATCTCACCCAAATTGTTCTGAATTCCTTTAAATAATGACTCCAAATAAATTTTAGAATATCAGAACACCACAAAAGATGGAGTATAACATTTTCCAGCCAAAGACTACTTAGAAAGCCAGCAAAAAAGTTCTGTGGATGGAAGTCCAGCTTGAAGTCCTGATTCAAGCCTTGCCATTGTAACCCAAGCTAGATCCCAGTCCCAGCCCTGACCTTATGATAATAAAGCAGGAACTGGAATCTGAATCATGTCTGAATCACCACCCATACTGGTAGCTTCCAGACCTCTCATCTCAGAGACACCAAGGGGAACTTGGAAAGTCAGCAGAAAAGGTCAGTGGCAACAGGATGGGAGTCCAGCATGCAATCCCAGCTTAAGTTGTACCATAGAAATCCTGGACCCAGTATCAGCAAATCAGAACTTCTGAACTAGCAGCAGCATTGATGTTTTCTAGACCTCTCAGCCCGAAGACGCCAAAGATAATCACAAAATCTGCAGGAAAGATTTGTCAGTAGAGGAGAAGGCTTCGAGAAACAAGCAACTAAGAGTGGATGTGGGCAGTGGTGGCAGTTGCAGCTTCCAGAGGTCTAAGCTCACAGGGAAGTCTCTTTTTTAGCAGTGAGGAAGGTCTCTCTTGTTTTAGCACACTAGATCTTTCAGCTTCAATGGGGCAGGGACGTGCCTAATGACTTCAGAGAAGAAAAGAGGGCGTGTGGTCAAGTCACTAGAAGTATCTCTGAAAACAGTTGCACAAAATCTATGAAGCTTTGAACTATGCACCCTCCACCCTAGAAACAGATTCCTACTTTAACAAAGAGTTAAAAGTCAGGAAATAGACTAGGAACATGAACAGACACACAAACACAAAAAGGTTCTGACCATAGATAATTACTATGATGACAAGAAAGATCAAAATATATACTCAGGAGATAGTAATGTTAAAACTCCTACATCCAAAGCTTCTAAGAAAAATAAGAATTAGGCTCAGAACATGAAAGAGTTCAAAAGTGATTTTGAAAGTCAAGTAAGAGATAGAGAAAAATAGGAAAAGAATTTAGAGGGCTGCAAAAGGAAATACAAAAATCTAATGAGGAAAAGAATGCCTTAACAAGAAAAATTGGCCAAATGGAAAAGGAGGTACAAAAGCTCACTAAGGAAAATAATTCCTTAAAAATTATAATTGGGGTAATTTGTAGTGCAGTGGATAGAGCATCAGCCCTGAAGTTAGGAGGTCTTGGGTTCAAATCTGATCCTATCTATGTGACCCTGGGCAAGTCGCTTAGCCCAAATTGCCACAAAATAAATAAATAAATAAACAAACAAACAAATAAATAAATAAATAAATGAATGAATGAATGAATGAATGAATAAATAAATAGAATTGAGCATATGGAAACTAATGGCTCTGTGAGAAAAACTGAGATAAAATAAACCAAAGCCAAAAAATAATAATAGAAAATTGTAAAATATCTCATTAGAAAAACAACTGACTTGGATCCAGGATATAGATATAGATATAGATATATAGATATATAGACATAGACATAGATATAGATATAGATATAGATATAGATATAGATATATAGATAGATAGATAGATTTAAAATTGGTCTTCCTGAAAGTCATGATAAAAAAAAAAAAGTCTGGATATCATCTTTCAAGGAATTATATTCTAGATATTCTAGCATTCAAGAACCAAAAGATAAAATAGAAATTGAAAAAATCACCTCTGAAAGATATCCCAAAATAAAAACTTCCAGGAATTTTACAGCCAAATTCTGGAATTCCCAAATCAAGAAGAAAATATTGCAAGCATCCAGAAAGAAACTATTAAAGTACACTGGAGCCACAATCAAGATAACAGAAGATTTAGCAGCATCTACATTAAAAAAACAGAAAGAATGTAATATGATATTCTAGAGACTAATTGAGCTAGGATTCCAAACAAGAATCAACCACACAGCAAAACTGAGTATGAATCCTTTGGGGGAAAGGTGGAAATTAAATAAAATAGATGATTTTTAAGCCTTCATGATGACAAGACTAGAGATGAATAGAGAATTTGATTTTTCAAATACAAGACTTTGGATAAGCATAAGGAGGTAATTAGGAAAGTGATAAGGGACTATATATATATGTTTTTTTATTTTTATATGTCTACATGGGAATATAACTCATTATAACTGTCATTATTATGACATTTAGAAGAGTATATGTACACAGAAGATACAGGTGTGAGTTGAATATAAAAAGATAATATTTTAATGAAATTAAGGAGTAAGAGAGGAGTATACTGTGAGAAAGGAGAAGGGAGAAATGGAATGGGGTAAATTATCTACCATGAAAAGAGGTAAGAAAAAGCTTTAACAGTGGAGGAAAGGAGGGGGAGGAGAGGATGAGTGAGTAAACCTTACTCTCATTAGAACTGGCTCAAAGAGGAAATAACATACACAATACATGAATATAGAAATCTGTCTTATTCTACAGGAAAGTAGGGAGGGAATGGAATATGGGAAGAGGGTAGGGTGATAAAAGAGAGGGCAAATTAGGAGAGGAAGTGGTCAGTAACAAAACACTTTTGAGAAGGGACAGAATGAAGGGAGAGAATAGAATAAATAGGGGTAAATATAGTCGGAAAAATTAATCATGAAAAGAATTTTGAAGCAAGTATCTCTGATAAGGCTTCATTTCTCATACATAGAGGTAACTGAGTCAAATTTATTTTTTAAAAAGTCATGTCCCAATTGAGAAATGATCAAAAGATATGCTTTATACCCCCAAATTGATGCATACATTTAAACTAACTGTGCCATTACTAGACATGAATCTCAGAAGGGATTTTTTTTTAAAGGCAAAGGACTTATACATCCAAACATATTTATAGTATTATTATCCTCAAGTCAAAAAATGGAGATTAAGGGGATGTCCATCAGTTAGAAAATGACTGAATATATGTTATTATAATGAAATATGATTGTACTATGAGAAATGATGAGCAGGATGCTCTCAGAAAAAGCTGGAAAGTCCTCCATGAACTCTTATCAAAGAGAAATGTAGTGAGTACAAAGTAATAGCAAAGTTCTGGGATGATCAGTTGTGAATGACTTTGCTATTCTCAGCAGTGCAATGACTGACTCTCGCTCTTGCTCTCTCTCTCTCTCTCTCTCTCGTTCTCTCGTTCTCTCTCTCTCTCTCTCTCTCTCTCTCTCTCTCTCTAATTCTGTCTCTCTCTGTCACTCTGACTTTGTCTCTGTCTTTGTCTGTCTGTCTCTAGTGATTTTTCTTTAGGGTGGGAGATCTATGTTTTCTTTTACAACATAACATTTAAAGAAATGTTTTGCATAACTTCATATATGATTTCTTAATGTAGGATGGGGTTGGGGATAAGGGAGAGAATCTGGAATTCAAAAGTTTTTAAAAAACCAATGTAAAATGTTTTAAATATAATTGAAAAAATGTTAAATTATTTATTTAAGCAAATGAATAAATAAATTTGAGAACAAATGAAATGGGACCCAGAGAGTTCTGATTTAAAATCAAAGTCCTCCAATTCCTTTGAGTTTTCTGAATAAGAACAAAAAAATTCACTTAACACTACTTAAGATGATGAATTTTCTTGTTACCTATTCCTGAGGACCTTAAACCCTCAAGGTTGAGGGAACTTAAATTCAAGCTACAGTTTATTCTTCCTAAAACCTCTTGCAATATCTGATATTACAGAGGGGATATGTAAGAAATGTAAGCTTGAGAATCTTAGAATCATGTCATCCTTGTCGCTAATTTAACCCTAACTATCATTGTATTCTTCCTTATAAATGGGACAACTCTTAATCCAATTTCAGTAACTTACTTCTATAGGATATATGTCTGAGGACTACCTATGAATATAGAAATAAGTTGTATTTATATAAAGAAAACTATATATAATGTCTTTCTGTCTGTCTCTCCCTCTCTCTCTTTCTGTGTGTGTGTGTGTGTGTGTGTGTGTGTGTGTGTGTGTGTAGTTATATAACATTTAAAAGGCAGTTAGGTGACAGAATGGCTGGAATATTGGGCCTGGAGTCAGAAAAAACTGAGATCAAATCCAGCCCCACACACTTACTCTCTGTGTCCCTGGGCAATTCAATTAACCCTGCTTGCCTCAATTTCCTCATTTATAAAATGAATTGAAAAAGGAAATGAAAAACCACCCAGTATCTTTACCAAGAAAATCCCAGATGGGTCATGAAGAATCAGACACGACTAAACAATAACAGCAACCTTTAAAAAATCTTTGATTTCCAAAATATTATATCATGAATTAAAAGAAATGACCATTAAGTATGAGCAACTAGCTATGTTAGGCTGCTCCCAACAGTGGTAAAATAAATGATTGCTGCTGACAGTTTGCCATTAAGAGATCTTTTCTACTGTAGGGTACTGATGTTTCAACTTTCACTAGCTTTGCTGTCAAATAAAAAAATCAGATCAGATCATGAAGTTACTATGAATATTTCCTTGTTGCCTTATAAATGTGAAATAAGTACATCTTGATATTGTGGATTATACTTTGCAATATTATGTTGTTCTTTGGGGAAAAAAATCTTACTCCTTTTTCTATAATATATATTCCATTGGGACTGATATGGAGTTTTATCATAATTGTAATAACTTCAATTATTAGCTTATTGTAAATTCTTAGCATCCAATATATTATGGAACAAGATATAAATCTGTCATATCTTCTTCAACACTTGGTGGTCTCCTAAGGGTCTTTTTTAAGTTTTATATGCATCTTCTTACTATTTCTATTGAACAAAAAAGGTAACAGAAATAAATGTGAAAGCAATGTGAGAGAATTCTTATAGTATTTTTTACTCTATTGTTCTAGTTTATTCATAATGAACACTGACAAGGCCTCAGGGCTGACTAACCCAAATGTTTAAACACACAGGCTTGAGTGTGTTTTTTATTAAATTCTGTTGGTGTTTAGTCTTACACTTTTTTTTTTTTTTTTTTTTTTTTTTTTTGCTGTCCGATGAGTTTAATTGAATGGGAGTGGGCATGGGGGCTAGGGGAAGCTTAAGTCAGATTTCTACTCTGGCTTCATTGTAATGGATTTCACCCACACTCTTGTCATAGTGATTTTCCTAAAGCACAGGTTTGACAGTTTCACTTTCCAGCTCAATAAATTCCAGTAGCTTCCTAGTATGGAGAGCCTGCTCTACATTTAGAGAAGTATATATTGTTTCACCCAATGGTAATGGAAATTCCTTGAATATTGACTGTTTCATTTTTGTCTTTATATTTCTAATGTCTAAAACCATGTTTGGCAATAGAAAGCACTTCTTAAATTCTTGCTAATTAAGTGCTTACTGGTTTGGAGGATATGACTAAAATAAATTGTAATAAATAATATTTAAGAATAAAAAAAGAAATCAGCACATTTTATATTCAGAACAAATTTAAAAGGAGGTTTTTCTAGAGCTTTGACTTTAGTGGTATAACTAATTCCAAGTAAAATAGGAAAACTCCCTTCTACTAATACAGATTAATCTTAGAGTGATACCTGAGGCCACTAAGAATTTAAGTAATTTGCCCAAAATCACACACTAAATGTATATTTGAATTAAAATCTTGACCTCTCTAGGTATTATACAACAGGGTTTCTCAAAACAATACGCAAAGCCTATACTCCTTGCTATAACATAGGACAGAATGGTATCTGTCTTATACTATAATATGTATGTATGTATATATATATATATATTAAACTCCTTACTAACTGCTAACTAATTAGAGTTGATCTAATCTTACAAGAAGATGTTTTGGGCAGAACCTGAAACAAGGTACTAAGTAGAATTAATTAATACAAGGCTTGTGTTCACACCTTTACTCATTGGAGTTCAATGAGTTCACACCTCCCTTGAAGCTCTTTGGGAGCATAAATAGATCTTCAATGGGCCAGTCAAAAAAGTTCTTCAGAGTGAAGAAGCTACAAGTTGAGATTTCACCGGAATGACATGAAGAGCGGTGCTGGCTCTGGAGGCTGAAGAAAGCAGAGGCAGAAGCAAAGGACAAAGTGGCAAGAGCTCTTGGAACCAAGCAGAGAGATAGGCCTCTAAGCTAACCGGGATATATTGGAGATAATAAAAGATCTGAACTTTTATCACCTGGCGGTGTTTTGAGAAGAAGAAGCTCACCACATTAAACAGATACTATTTCTTTACCTAGATATAGCCACATCTTATTAGAAGTGATAGGACTTTAGTTTTAGAAGGAATTAAAGATTCAAAACTCCTTATTTTTAATAGAGAAATTTGAATTAAAATGTCTTGTACAAGAACAATTATGTAGTTAGGAGAAGGATAAAAGATAGAATCTAGGTAACTTTACTTACTATCAAAAGCTCAATATTCATTTTTAGAGAATACAGATGAGTATAATTTATATCCTTTTAAAGTTTTTCAATATTCATTTTCTTCAAAATAACACTGTATAATTACTTTGAGTTCATAGAAGATTCAATTATAATTGAATATTATATATCTTTCTTCAAAAACAACCTTTTTGCAAAAAAAAATCTTGTAATTATAGGCAATTAATGCTGAAAATTGAAAACACTTCCTATTCTACTAGAATCCTTCTTGAGGTCAGGAATGGTTTTGTTTCTAGTTATTTCCTGTAGCACGTTTTAGGATGCCTTGAATGTATTGAGCTGTCCCTTTAAATTTGTTTAATTTGACAATAGATTGAAAAATTCTAAGATCAAGCAACCCACTATTTTATTTTATGTAAAAACCTATGAATTGAACCTCATCATGGCAGAAATGCCATGAATTAGATGCAAAATTGAATAGGAAGAGAACAGACTGCATTGCCTTTTGTAAACGGTAATTTTCTTTTAAAGACTACCTATTTTCCCCTTAAACTAAGATCTAGGTTATTCATACTAATTTGCTATATTCTTTGTATCATAAAATTCTATAGTCCATAATGATTTGAATTAAGAGTTAAAGAGATGCACATTGAGGTAGCTGGCAGCAATGTATCACACACACACACACACAAAAAGAATTATGTAAGGAAATAAATATACAGAATGACATCAAAGTGTTGCATAAACTATGAAAGGATGGTTTGAGAGTGAAACATAATCAAACAACAATCCACATGTGTCATTAGTATTTTTACCTAGTCAGGAAAATGGGAGAAAGTGCCTCTCAATATTGGATGAACATGCTGAAGTTATGGCATAACAAAGACAAGAGATGTCCTGAATCAATAAAAAAGGATAGAAACCTTGTCAACAGAAAGAATGAACAATGATGAGATGAATGATCTGAGTAGAAGTAAGTTAAGCTTCAGGCAGATTAAGAAGAAAGCTCAATCCATCAATCAATAAATATTTATTATACTCCTACTATGTGGCATGCACTACGATATAGATTGAGAGTCAGAAACTTGTGGTTCTATTGCTGTCTCTGATAGTAACAAAGAATATTTGTGTAATTCTGAAAATGTTACAAGTTCTCTGGCCTTCACATCTCTCCTTAATAAAATGAATTTGTTGAAGGAAATGAGTTCTGAAGTCCTTTTCTGCTGGAATCTTACAGGATTTTAAATTCTAAATATTACACAATCAAGCACAAGTTTGGAAGATGAGTTGCAGCTCTTGTTCAAATAGACTTCATGAACATATCTATAAAGGATGATTTCAAGTTTCTATGAAAGCTTGTATCAACAATTTGCCATCTGTTAAATCTAAAATCATTTAGCTTTCTTTGATGTGATACAAAAGCCCTGATATGCAAATATGAACAGTGGGTAGTCATCTTATCTCTAACTAACTGTAAGTGAAAATTTGCAAACATTATCCTGGGGGATTCATAAGGTAATCAGAGCTACCCTGAACTTTTGTAGTCCTTCAAATGGCATCATTTAGAAGGAAATGAGAATATTTGATGTAATTTAAATTTGGTGTATCTGTGTTTGTTTTAATTTTTTCTCCATTCACATTATCAATCACTTGACATATACATACAACTTTATGGAAGAGTTATGTTACAGAGATTTTCTCAGATTCAAACTCTACTGAAGGCACCAAGCATTATTAAATATCTTCTATGAATGAGACATTTAGACAGCTATGTCTCTCCAGTGAGAAATTACTAAAATTTATTTCAAATTCAGAATATGATCTATTACATACAAACTAAATCTTCTATGTTTTCCCAAAAGCAAACTCCTTTGATGGGTTCTGGGGGTAATTTTTTAAGCTTTTTATTTTCAAAACATATGTAAGGATAATTCTTCAACACTCACTCTTGCAAAAAATTGTGTTCCAATTATAACCTTTTCTCTCCATCTTCTCCCCTACATGACAAGGCATCCTCTGTGTGTGTGTGTGTGTGTGTGCATGCATGTGTGCGTGTGTGTGTACATATATATAGGGGTGTGTGTATATACATACACATACATACATACATATATGTGTGTGTGTTTGTGTATGTGTAAATCCAATATAAGCACACATATTTATTTAATTATCTTGTTGCACAGAAAAATCAAATCAAAAGGGAAAAAATGTGACAGAAAATAAAATTCAACCAAATAACAAGAAAAGAAATAAAAATGCTATGTTGTAATCCACACTCACTTCCCACAGTACTCTCTTTGGGTGTAGATGACTCTCTTCATCACAAAATCATTGGAACTCACAAAATCATTGGAACTGGTCTGAATTGTCTTATTGAGAAGAGCTTCATTCATCAAAATTGATCATGGTATAATCTTGCAGTTGCCATGTATAATGATCTCCTAGTTCTGCTCATTCCACTAAGCATCAGTTCATGTAAGTCTCTCTAGTCATCTCTGAAATGATCCTGCTCATCATTTCTAATAAAATAATAATATTTCATAATATTTATATACCATAACTTATTCAGACATTTTCCAGGTGATGGGCATCCAATCAGTTTTCAGTTTCTTGCCACTACAAAAAGGGCTGCCACAAACATTTTTGCACATATGGGTCCCTTTCCCTCCTTTAAGATCTCTTTGGAATACAATCCCATTAGAGACACAACTGGATCAAAAGATAGGCACAATTTAATATCCTTTGGACATAGTTCCAAATTGCTCTCCAGAATAGTTTAATCACTTCACAACTCCACCAACAATGTATTAATGTCTCAGTTCTTCCACATCCTCGCCAACATTATCATTATATTTTCCTATCATCTTAGCCAAACTGAGAAGTATGAAGTGGTAACTAAGAGTTGTCTTAATTTGCAATAGTAATTTAGAACACTTTTTCATATGACTAGAGATGCTTTCACTTTCTTCATCTGAAAACTGTTCCTATCCTTTAACCATTTATTAATTTAATGCCTTGAATCCTTATAAATTTGCATTAATTTTCTATATATTTTAGAAATGGGGCCTTTATCAGAAACCTTGAATGTAAAAATATTTTGCCAACTTTTTGCTTCCCTTATAATCTTGTCTGTATTAGGATTTTTTTAACAAAAACTTTTTTAACTTAACATAATAAAAATTATCTATTGTGTGTTTAATAATGAGCTCTAGTTCTTTTTTTGGATACAAATTCCTTTGTTCACAAATATGAAAGGTAAACTATTCTATGCTCTTTTAATTTACTTAAATATCACTTTTTCTCTAAATGATGAACCCATTTCAACCTTATTTTGCTATATTGTGTGAGAAGTAGCCAATGCCTAGTTTGTGCCATACTAGTTTCCAAATTCCCCAGCAGTTTTTGTCAAATAGTGAGTTTTTATCCCCAAAACTGGTTTGGGGTTTGTCAAAGACTAGATTACTATAGTCATTGACTATTTTGTCCTGTGAACTTAATATATTCCATTGATTGACTACTCTTTTTCTTAGCCAGTACCAGATGGTTTTGATGAACCCTGTTTATCATATAGTTTTAGGTCAGGCACAGCTAGACAACTATATTTTGATTTTTTCATTAATTTCCTTGACATTCTTGATCTTGTGTTCTTCCAGATGCAATGTTATTATTTTTTTCTAAATTTGTAAAATGATTTCTTTGAAGTTTAATTGATATGGCACTGAATAAGTAGATTAATTTTGGTAGTGTTGTCATTTTTATGATACTTGCTTTGCCTACCTGTGAACACTTGATATTTTTCCAATTGATTAGATCTGACTTTATTTGTGTGGTAAGTGTTTTGTAGTTGCATTCAAAAAAGTCAGGAACTTACTTGGCCTTGGCGGATAGAATCACAAACATTTTATATTATCTAAAATTTATGTTAGATTGAATTTTTCTTTGTAAATCTTGCTGCTGGACTTTTTTGGTAATATATAAAAATGCTAATGAGTTATGTGGATTTATTTTGTCAGCTGCGACTATGCTAAAGTTATGAATTGTTTCTAATAGTTTTTTAGTCGATTCTCTGGGATTCTCTAAGTATGATATCATATCATACACAAAGAATGATAATTTGGTTTCCTCAATTCTTCTAATCTCTTTTTCTTCTTTCATTGCCAAAGCTAATATGTCTAATACAATATTAAATAGTAATGGTGATAGTGGGTAACCTTGTTTAGTCCCTGATCTTATTGGGAATAGTTCTCGTTTGTCCCTATTACATATGATGCTTGCTGATGGCTTTAAAAAAATACTACTGATCATTTTAAGGAAAAATCATTTATTCCTTTACTTTCTAGTGTTTTTAATAGGAATGTACGTTGGATTTTATCAAATGCTTTTTCTGCATGTATTTAGACAATCATATTTTTTTTTAGTTTGATTATTAATATAGTTGATTATGCTGATATTTTTCCTAATATTGAACCAGTTCTGCATTCCTCATATAAATCCTACTTAGTTGTGATGTATTTATTCTGGGTGTGACATTTTTTCAATCTCTTTGCAATTTTAATTAAGTTATTTGCATGAATGTTCGTTAGGGAAATTGGTCTATAATTTTTTTTTTCTCTGTTTTGATCCTACCTGTTTAGGTATCGGTACCATATCTGTCTCATAAAAAGAAATTTCATAGGACTCATTCTTTCCATATTTTTTTCAAAGAGTTTGCATAGTATTGGAATTAATTGTTCTTTAAATGTTTGGTAGAATTCACATGTAAATTCTTTTGGCCTTGGAAATTTTTTTTAGGGAGTTGATTAATAGCTTATTCTATTTCTTTTTCTAAAATGGGACTATTTAAATAATCTAATTCCTCTTTTGTTAATCTGGGAATTCAATATTTTAGAACATATTCCTCCATTTCACTAACATTATCAAATTTATTGACATGTAGTTGGGTAAAATAACTCACAAATAACTCTAATTTCCTCTTCTTTGGTAGAAAGTTCTCCCTTTTCTTTTTTGAGACCAATAATTAATTTTCTTTTTTTCTTTTCTAATCAAATTTTGCAACAAATGTATTTTGATGTTTTTTTTTTCATAAAACCAACTCTTAGTTTTATTTACTAATTCAATAGTTTTCTTACTTTCAATTTTATTTATCTCCTTTTTATTTTCAGAATTTTAAATTTGGTATTGAATTGGAGGTTTAATTTGTTCTTTTATAGCTTTTTTAGTTGTAAGTCCAATGTATTATTTTTTCTCTCTATTTTATGCAAATAAGCATCTAAAGATGTGAAATTGCTCTTAATAACCACTTGGCATCTCATAAATTTTGTCATGTTGTCTCATTATTGTCATTCTCTTGGATGAAATTATTGATTGTGACTATGAATTGTAATTCTTTATGATTACATTATTTAGTTTCCAATTTTTTTTCTATTCACCCCTGGCCTTTTGCATGTGTTTTTATTGCATAATGATCTGAAAAAAAAATTTACTATTTCTGCCTTTTTGCATTTGATTATGAGGTATTTATGCCCTTATACATGGTCAACTTTTGTATAGATTTCATGAATCACTGAGAAAAAAAAGGATACTCCTTTTTATCTCCATTCAATTTTCTCCAAAGATATGTCATACTTAACTTTTCTAAAATTCTATGTATCTTCTTTACTTTTTTTCTTATTTATTTTGTAAATTATCTACTCCTGAGAAAGCCCTATTAGTATAGTTTTGCTGTCTATTTCTTCTTGCAGCTTTCTTATCTTTTGCTCTAGGAATTTGAATGCTATACCACTTGTTGCACATATGTTTGATGTTAATACTACTTCATTATCTATGGTACTCTTTAGCAAAATATAGTTTTCTTCCTCATCTTTAGTTAGATCTGTTTTTGTTGTTGTTGTTGTTGTTGTTTGTTTGTTTGTTTTGTTTTTGCTTTTGCTTGATTTGAGATCAGGATTGTTACCCCTGATTTTTTTTTTTTTACTTCACCTGAAACATAATAGGTTCTGATACATCCTTTTATCTTTACTCTAAATGTATCACTCTGCTTTAAATATGTTTCCTGTAAACAACATATTGTTGTTTTGGTTTTTAATCCAGTCTACTATACACTTCCATTTTATGGGAGAGTTCATTTCATTCACATTCACCATTAAAATGCCTAATTCTGTATTTGCCACCATATTACTTATCCCAAGTTACACTTTTCTCTTTCTTTTGCCCTTTCCCCCCTTCTTTTTTTTCCCTCAATTATAATTGGTCTTATTGCCTCTTCATGAGATGTTATTTCCTTCATTTTACTTTCATTTTCCTCTTTTTCCAATAATGCCTTTTCTACCTTTATATTCTTTTTTAAAAAATATTATCACAATAAAATCAAATTATAACTGCACTCTCTAAGTATACCAATAACAGAGATATAGTTCTCACAAGATTTTTCCTTTTTATATTTTTATTCTTCTCTTGAGTGCTGCATTTGGAAATCAAAATTTTTGTTAAGCTCTGGTTTTTTCATCAAAAATAAATGAAATTCACCTGTATCATTGAATGTCCATCTTCTTCCCTAAAAGCTAATGCTCAATTTAGCTAGATAGTTGAGTCTTGGCTACAATACAAGTTTCTTTGCCTTTCTGAATATCAGATTCTAGGCCCTTTGATCTTTCAAGGTGAAAGCTGCTAGGTGCTGGGTCATCCTGATTTTGGCTCCTCAGTATTTGAATTGTTTCTTTCTGGCTGCTTGCAATATTTTTCCTTGGTATAATAATTTTAAAATTAACTATGATATACCCTGGAGTGTTAATTTTGGAGTCTCTTTCAGGAAGTGATTGGTGAATTTTTTTAATGGTTAGTTTACCTTCTGATTCTAGGATATCAGGATAGTTTTACTTGATGATTCCCTGAAACATAATGTCTAGGCTTTCTTTTTCATCATGGTTTTCAGGAAGTGCAATAATTCTTAGATTGTCACTCCTAGATATGTTTTCCAAGTCAGTTGATTTTCCAAAGAATTATTTTACATTTTCTTCAACTTTTTTCATTTTTTTTTGTTTTGTTTGGCTCATTCTTAATGTCTTATTGAGTCTTTTATTTTCATTTGTTCAGTTCTAATTTTTAGTCAATTATTTTCTTCAATTGCCTTTTTTAGCTCCTTTTGTATTTGCCTGTTTGAATTCTTAAATGGGTTGTTTTGGTCTATGGATTTTCTTTTCCATTTCACAAATTCTGTTTTTCAAGAAGTTGTTTTCTTTTTCCATTTTGTCAAATCTTTTTTTTTTTTAATGGAGTTATATGCTTTTTTTCCATTTCACTAAATCTATTTTAAGTAGTTTTGTTTAGATAATTTCTGTGTTTCCTTTTTCAAACCCTCTTGCAAAGTTCTCATTTCTTTTCCCCATTTCTCTTCTAACTTTCTTTTAAGATTCTTTTTGAATTCTTCAAAGAGAGCCTTGTGAGATGGGGATCATTTTATATCACCTTTTGAGGCTTCATCTACAGACCATCTGCTTTTAGTATCTTCAGGGTTTGAAATATGTTCTTCTCTTTCTCCATAAAAACAATCTATGGTAAGACTTTTTTCTGCTTTTTTTGCTCATTTTAAAGGTTGAGGTCTGCTTTTACAACAAAGGGGAGCGCTACATTGCCCTGGGTCTCTGCATTGCCTGCAATCCGTTGCCGGCACTGATGCCTTCTACTGGCCTACCTCCATCCTTGCCCAATCAAAAATGATCTTTTCTAAAAATCTTCCAAAATATCATCTGCTGGGAATTTGTTACATTCTAAATATTTGTGTGTCCTGTCACTCCAAAATCTGTTCAGAGGCTTAATTTGCTGTTAATTTGAGGGAAATGAGGACAGCTCAGAAAAAGATGTGTCTCCTTTCTGCCATCTTGGCTCTGTCCCCCGGATGATATTTTGATGAGATAAATTAACTAGGAAAATAAAATTGAATATCTAACATAAAAATAAATGTAAGTGAGGTTCTTATGCCATTTGCTAAAACACCATGTATAGTATCAATAAAAGTGATATTTTAATTGAAATAACTTATTCTCCCAGTCTTGAGTTATCCTTGTTTATTCACTTGTGACTATCCTTTTTGAGAAGGCCGCTTACTATAACCATTACTATTCAATGTTGTATTAGAAATGTTAGCTTTGAAAAGAAGAAAAAGAGATTAGAGGAATTACAGTAGGTAATGAAGAAACCAAATAATCACTCTTTGCACATCATATGATGTTATGCTTAAAAAATCTTAGAGAATCAATTAAAAAATAACTAGAAACAATTCACAATTTTAGCAAAGTTGCCAATTACAAAATAAATCCACATAAATCATCAGCATTTTTATATATTACAAACAAAGTATAGCATCAAAATACAAAGATAAATTGAATTTAAAATAGCTATAGATAATATAAAATATTTGGAAGGCTACCTGCCAAGGCAAAGTCAGGAATAATATGAACATATTGATAAAATTCCTATGTAAAGAGAGTCAACCCTAATCAATTATAAAAATATCAAGTGCTCATGGGTTGGCCAAGCTAATATAATAAAATGATAATACTACCTAAATTAATCTATGTATTTAGTCCATATTAATCAAATCTGAAGAAATTGTTTTACAGACCTAGAAAAATAATAACAAAGTTCATCTGGAAGAACAAAAGGTCAAGTATGTCGAGGGAATTAATGAAAAATGCAAATGAAAGTGGCCTAGCTATACCAGATTTAAAATTATATTATAAACATCATTCTTCAAAACAATTTGCTACTAATTAAGAAATATAGTAGCCAATCAGTAGAACAGGTTAAGTTCACAGGACAAAATCATCAATGATTATAGTACAAACCCAAAGACCCCAACTTTTGGAATAAGAATTCACTTTTTCATACAAACTGGTGGGAAAATTGGAAATTAGTATGGCAGAAACTCAGCACTGAATTACACCTAACACCATATTCCAAGATAAGATCAAAATGGGTTCATGATTTAGACATAGAGATATTATAAGCAAATTAGAACAAAGGATAGTTTCTCTCTCAGCTCTCTGGGAAAAGAAGAAATTTATGACCAAAGAGGAACTAGAGCTCATTATTAAACATTAAATAGATATTTTATGCTTATAAGTGAAAAAGGTTTTTGTACAAAGGAAACCAATGCAGACAAGATTAGAAGGAAAGCAATAAACCGAGAAAAAGAAATTACATTCAAAGCTTCTGATAAAGGCCTCATTTTAAAAATATATAGAGAATTGACTCAAATTTATAAGAATTCAAGCCATTCTCCAACTAATAAATTGATAAATTGTCAAAGAATAAGAACAGACAATTTTCAGATGAAGAAATTGAAATGATTTCTAGTCGTATGAAAAGATGCCATAAATAACTATTGACCAGAGAAATGCAAATTAAGGCAACTCTGCAGCACCACTACACATCTCTCAGATTTGGCTAAGATGACAGGAAAATATAATGATGAATGGTGGAGGGGATCTGGGAAAATTGGAACACTAATACATTATTGGTGGAATTGTGAACTGATCCAAGCATTCTTGACAGCAATTTGGAACTATGCCCAAAGGATTATCAAATTGTACATACCCTTTCATCCAGCATTGACTCTACTGGGCCTGTATTCCAAAGAGATTTTTAAAGGAGGGAAAAGGACCCACATGTGCAAAAAAAAATGTTTGTGGCAGCCTTTTTTGTAGTGGTAAGGAACTGGAGCCGAATGGCTCTCTATCAGTTTGAGAATGGATGAATAAGTTATGATATAAGAATGCTATTTAATATTATTGCTCTATAAGAAATTATCAGTAGAATGATTTCAGAGATGCTGGGAGTGACTTACATAAATTAATACTAAGTGATATGAGTAGAAACAGGAGATCACTGTACATTGCAACAAGAAGATTATATGAAGATCAGTTCTGGTAGACATGGCTCTTCTCAACAATATATGATTTAGGCCAGTTCCAATAGTCTTGTGATGAAGAGAGCCATTTATACCCAAAGAGAGGACTGTGGGAACTGTGTGTGGATCAAAACATAACATTTTCACTATTTTTTTTTGTTGTTGATTCCTTGTATTTTCATTTTTTATGGTTTTTTTTTTCATTTTGATCTGATTTTTTTTGTGCAACATGTTAATTGCATAAATATGTATACATATATTGGATTTAACATATATTTTAAACATGTTTAACATTGGATTACTTGCCTTCTATGGGAGAGGGTAAGGGAAAAGGGGTAATTTTTTAATACAAGATTTTGTAAGAGTCAATATTGACAAATTATCCATGCACGTGTTTTGAAAATAAAAAAGCTTTTAAAAAAAAGAAAGGAAAAAAAGAAAAATCTGTAGCGTTAAGGATAGCAAAAAAAAACCTGGAAATGAACAAGAAAGTATAGTATAACACAATAAATGGTATAGAAAAATTCAAACAGAATGAAGATACAGAAAATGCAATTATATTAGGCAATTAAGAGAGAATTGGCAACTTCGAAAAAAAAATGAGCTAAATGATAAATTTGGATACCAGTCACACAGAATGGAAATAGTGGAAGTGGAGGCATCAATTTGAAATTTTTTCAAGGAGTTTAATGACAAAAGGAAGGAAAGATAGCTGATGGTACCTAGTGAAAATAGACAGATAAAGAAAAAAGTTTTTCATTACAGGGAAAATACAGCACATTTGTAAACAAATGGATAGTATCCAGTAGATAAAAAGAGATGAAAGATTAGAAATATTTCTTAATAATCAGATTTTTTTTTATTTTTAAAGCTTTTTTTTTTAAATTTTCAAGACATATGCACAGATAATTTTTTTTAACATTGACCCTTGCATAGCCTTGTGTTTCAGATTTCCCCTCCTTCCTCTCACTATTAACCCTAGATGGCAGGCAATCCAATATATGTTGTACATGTTAAAATATATGTTAAATCCAATCTATGTAAATATATTTATACAATTCTCTTGCTGAACAAAAAAAAAATCAAATCAAAAAGAAAAGTAAATGAGCAAGAAAACAAAATACAAGCAAACAACAACAAAAAGCATGAGAATGTTAAGTTGTAATCCACATTCAGTTCCCACAGTCCTCTCTCAGGGTATAGATGGCTCTTTTCATCACAAGATCACTGGAACTGGCATCAGTCATCTCATTGTTGGAAAGAGTCATGTTCATCAGAATTAATTGTCTGATAATATTGATATTGCCGTGTACATTGATCTCCTGATTCTGTTCATTTCATTTAGCATCAGTTTATGTATGTCTCTCTAAAATAATCCTCCTTATCATTTCTTATGGAACAATAATATTCTATAACATTCATACACTATAATATATTCAGCCATTCTCCAACATATGAGAATTCACTCAGTTTCCAGTTTCTTGCCACTATGAAAAAGGCAGCCACAAACAATTATACATATGTGAGTCCCTTTCCTTTTTTTCAGATCTTTTTGGGATATCAGCCCAATAGAAACATTGATGGATCAAAGGATATGCACAGTTTGATAACTTTTTGAACATGGTTCCAAATTGCTCTCCAGAATGGTTGGATCCATTCACAATTCCTCCTAGAACGTATTAGTGTCCCAGTTTTCCCACATCCCCTCCAATATTCACCACTATCTTTTCCTGTCATCTTAGCCAATCTGAGAGGTATGTAATGGTGTCTCAGAGTCGTCTTAATTTGCATTTCTCCAATCAATAATGATTTGGAGCACCTTTTCATATGAGTAGACATAGTTTCAATATCTTCATCCAAAAATTGTCTGTTCATATCCTTTAACCATTTATCAATTGGAGAATGGCTTGAATTCTTATAAATTTGAGTCAATTGTATATATATTTTAGAAATGGCACTTTTATCAAAAGCCTTAAAAATTAAAAAAAATATATTTTCCCAATTATTAGTTGCTTACCTTCTGATCTTGTCTGCATTAGTTTTGTTTGTAGAAAAACTTTTTAATTTAATATAATCAAAATTATCTATTTGGTGTTCAATTTTGAGTTCCAGTTCTTCTATGGACACAAATTCCCTTCTCCACTGATCTGAGAGGAAAACTATCCTATGTTCCTCTAATTTGCTTATAATATCACTCTTTATGAATAAATCATGAGCCTTTTCAACTTTATTTTGGTATATAGTGTTAGGTGGGGTTCAATATTTTCTTCCATACTGGTTTTCAATTTCCACAGCAGTTTTTGTCAAATAGTCTCAAAAGCTGGGGTCTTTGGGTTTGAGAAACACTAAATTGCTATAGTTATTGACTATTTTATTCTTTGATTATAACTTATTTTACTGATTGACTACTCTACTTCTTAGCCAGTTACAAAAAGTTTTGATGAGTGTTTCTTTATAATATGTTTTAGGTATAGTATAGCTAGACCACCTTCACTGGCATTTTTTTCATTAATTCCCTTGAAATTCAATGTACCTTTTATTCTTCCAGATGAACTTTGTTATTATTTTTTCTAGGTCAATAAAATAGTTTCTTGTGTTTGATTGTTATGGCATTAATAAGTAGATTAATTTAGGTAGTATTTTCTTTTTTATTATATTTGCTTGGCCTACAGCCATGAGCACTTGATATTTTTTTCAACTGATTAGATCTGACTTTATTTGTGTGGATAATGTTTTTTTAGTTGTGTCCATATATAGTTCCTGACTTTCCCTTGGCAGATAGATTCCCAAATATTTTATACTATCAAAAGTTATTTTGAATGGAAATTCTCTTTGTATCTCTTGTTGCTGGACTTTGTTGGTAATATATCAAAATGCTGATAATTTCTGCAGATTTATTTTGTATCCTGAAATTTTGCTAAAGTTGTGAATTGTTTATATTAGTTTTTTTCGTTGATTCTCTAGGATTTTCTAAGTATACCACAGTGTTACCAGCAAAGAGTGATGATTTGGTTTCCTCATTACCTACTCTAATTCATTTAAGCTCCTTTTCTTCTCTTATTGCCAAAGCTAGCATTTCTAATACAAAATTGAATAGGAATGGTGATAGTGGACAAACTTGTTTCATCCCTGATCTTAAAGGGAATGGTTCCAGTTTATCCCCATATTGCTTGCCACTGGTTTTAAATAGATGTTACTGACTATTTTAAGGAAAAGTACATTTATGCCTATACTCTCTAGTGTTTTTAATAGGAATGGATGTTGGATTTTATCAAATACTTTTTTCTGAGTCAATTGAGATATTCATATGTTTTGTTATTACTTTGGTTATTGATATAGTCAGTTATGCTGATAGTTTTCATTAAACCAGCCCTGCCTTCCTTATATAAATCCTACTTGGTCACAGTGTATTATCCTGGAGATGACTTTCTTTAATCTCAGTGCTAATATCTTATTTAAGATTTTTGCATCAATATTCATCAGGGAAATTGGTCTATATATTTTTTTCTCTTTTTCACCCTACCTAGTTTAGCTATCAGTACTATATCTGAGTCATAATTCTGTAGGATTAGATTATTTAATTTCATTTTTTTAAAATTTTTATTTAATAATTACTTTATATTGACAGAATCCATGCCAGGGTAATTTTTTTTTACAACATTATCCCTTGCACTCGGATTATTTAATTTCCAATTAATTTTTGGTTTGTTTTCTCCTGGCCTTATATTTTATGTTATTTTTATTGCATCATGGTCTGAAAAAAATGCATTTACTATTTCTGCCTTTCTGCATTTGATTTTGAGGGTCAATTTTTGTATAAGTTCCATGTAGTGCTGAGCAAAAATTAAACTTCTTTCTGTCTCCATTCAATTTTCTCCAAAGATCTATCATACCTAACTTTTCTAACATTGCTTACCTTTTTAACTTTTTTCTTACTTATTTTGGGGTTCATTTATTTAGTTCTGAGAGAGCGACATTGAGATCCCCCACTAGTATAGTTTTGCTTTCTATTTCTTCTTGCATCTCTCAACTTCTGCTGTAGGAATTTGGTGCATATTAGCTATACCACTTGGTGCATATATATTTAGCACTGATATTGCTTCATTATCTATAGTACCCCTTAGTAAAATACAATTTCCTTCCTCATCTCTTTTAATTAGATCTATACTTGCTTTTACTTGATCTGAGATCAGAATTGCTATCCTGATTTTTTTTTCTTTATCTGACACATAATAGATACTGCTCCAGCCCTTTACCTTCATTCTGCTTTAAATATGTTTCTTGTAAACCACATATTGTAAGATTCTGGCTTTTAATCCAGTCTGCTATCCACTTTCATTTTATGCGAGAGTTCACCTATTCACATTCATATTTAAAATAACTAATTCTGTATTTCTTGCTATCTAATTTACCTCAAGTCATGTTTTTCTCTGTCCTTTTCTCTTTTCCTTTTCCTCACACCCATAACAGAAATATAGTTCACAATAGTTCTTTCCTTTTTATGCTTCTCATGAGTTCTCTGTTTGAAGATCAAATTTTTGCTTCAGTTCTGGTCTTTTCATCAGAAATAGATGAAATTCACCTATGCCATTGAATGTCCATCTTCTTCCTTAAAGATAATGCTCATTTTAGCTGGATAGCTAAATCCAAGTTCCTTTGCCTTTTGGAACATCATATCCCAGGCCCTTCTATCCTTTAAGATGGAAGCTGCTAGGTCCTGGGTAATCCTAATTGTGGCTTCTTGTTATTTAAATTGTTTCTTTCTGACTGTTTGCAATATTTTTTTCCTTGGTATGATAGTTCTGAAATCTAGCCACAATGTTCCTTGGGGTTTAATTTTGGGTTCTCTTTTAGGAGATGATTGGTGAGTTCTTTCAATGGCTATTTTATTTTCTGATTTTACAATATTGGGGCAGTTTATCTATATGATTTCCTGTAAGATAATAGCTGGGTGATTTTTTTTATCATGACTTTCAGGAAGTCTAATAATCCTAATTAGAGTGTCTCTTCTAGATATATTTTCTAGGTCAGTTGTTTTTCTTAGGAGGTATTTCATATTTTCTTCTATTTTTTTCTTTTTTTGTTGTTTTTGTTTGACTGATTCTTAGAGTCTTATTGAGTCATTCACTCAATTTGTTCAATTCTAATTTTTAGTGTATTATTTTCTTCAGTTACCTTTTTTTAGCTACTTTTGTATTTGGGCAATTGATTTTTTTTTTGTTCATTGCATATTTTTTCCATTTCACAAATTTTTTTTTTCAATGACTCTTTTTCATATCTATTTTGTAAGTAGTTATATGTTTTTTTTTTTTTTTTTCCATTTCATCAAATCTATTTTGCAGGGAGTTATATGCTTTCCCTTCTTGCAAAAATCTCATTTCCTTGCCCCATTTTTCCTTTAACTCTCTTTTAAAATCCTTTATGCAATCTGCCAAGAAAGCCTTGTGAAATGAGGACCAGCTTATCTGGAGTTGATTTGCCTTTAAGAACCTCAGGATTTGAGGTTTGTTCTCTCTCTAGATAAAAGCTGTCTATTGTGAGATTTTTTTGTTTGTTTGTTTTGTTTTGTTTTGCTCACTTTTAAGGCTTGAAGTCTTCTCTTACCTAAAAGAAGCAACAGCTGGAAATAGTTAGTTTGTCCTGGGGCAGTTCTGCTGATTGACTTTTGGTACTAGGTAATCACATCCTGTGTTCTTCTAAGGCACAATGGTTTACAAATTGCCTTTTATAGCAAATCTGCCAAACCACCTGCTTACAACCAGGACAGAATAGCCTAAGAGACTCACAAGTTCGACCAACTCCTTGCCCTGATATCCCTGTATTGCAGTCTGAGCTCGGCAGACTTTCCCCCTACCCATTTGAAACAGACCTGTAATGAAGTACTTCCAAAGTATCTTCTGTAAATGTGTTGTACTCCAAATATTTGTGGATTCTTTGGCTCCAAAACCAGTTTAGAGGCTTTATCTACTGTTGGTTTGAAAGAAGGTCAGAAGAGGTCACAGAAAGTTGTGTCTGCTCTCAGCCATCTAGGCTCTACTCCTTTCTCCAAGCAATAATTGGATTTTATATTCATAGTTGACTAATACTGACTTAGTGTCCTAATTTTCTCCACACTTTCCAACAATTATCATTTTAGCTAATTTGATAGTTTCAACAAATACTTTTAACTTTTTTTTTCATTTTTCAAGTACTATGAATTTTAATTGCTTTGGACATAGGCATATATTATTCAGCTACTGTTATTTGATGCACTACTTTCCAGTGTAAATATTTATTTTTTCTCACTACCACCCACAAATTTTCTCTAGGACAACATAATCTCAAATTAAAAAACTGAAATTTTTATAAGATATTTTTGTTCAGTCTGCTGCTTTTTATTCTTCTTTATATAAATACAATTTATAAAATTTATTTATTTGATTTATATAACTTTAAATGATTTTGGTAGGGTAGCATCATTGATAGCTTTGAATTCAGGAAGATATGGATTCAAACCTTATCTTTTACATATACTAATAAAGAGTATAGGACTTCCGGTTAAGGTGGCGGAGAGGAGGCACACAGCTGCATAAGCTCCACGCTTTCTCTCACTATCCATTTCATTACAAGCCTCTGAATTAATGCTTGACTGAAAAAAACCCACAAATAGTTACCAAGAGAAGCCATCCTTGAGATTTGCCAAGAAAGGTTTGTCTTTACTGGAGGGCTGGGACGGTTTTAGATCGGGTGCAGGCAGTGGGCAGCGGCAGTAAGAGCACAGGAGCAGACTGGAGAGGGGTGGGGAGTGATCGCAGCCGTCTCTGCGGGGAGAGCTTCCCTACAGGTTTGGATACTTTGCTCCGGCAGCAAGCCAGCAGCCCAGCAGAGAAGCTAAAAACACCGGGGCTGAAGAATACAACCCCAAACAGCTGGAGTCTCTCAGGACCTGGCAGCCCCCCCTTCCCCCCCCCCCCCCCACAGTGACTCAGCACGCTTTGGGATCTCAGAGCCCACGCGCACACAGTCCTGCTAGTGCCTCACTGCTGCCCCCTGCAGTCTGTAGAGGAAGCTCGATAACATACCCAACCCCTCCCCCAAAGAAAGACTCCAGTTTTTTCTGTTTTTCTTTGGTAGTTTGTCTTTGATTATTAGACAGAATGAGCAAGAAGCTGAAGAGGACTTTAACCCTTGACAGCTTCTACACAGATAGAGAGCAGACTCTAAATCCTGAGGAGACTAAAAACAGACAGTCCCCAGGTGAATCCCCAAAGGAGGAGATCATCTGTTCCTCAGCACAGATGAACCTCATAGAAGTGATTAAAAAGGCTCTCACAAGGGAGCTAGAAGAAAAATGGGGAAAGCAGAGTGAGGCTTGGCAAAAGGAGAGGGAAGCTTGGGAAAAGGAGAGGGAGGCTTGGCAAAAGAGCCTGGAGAAATTTAAAGAGAGAGTGGATAAAGAAGTAAAATCCTTGAAAAATAGGATTGGTGAACTGGAAAACAAAATTGGCGAAATGGAAAAAAGATCCACAGAACAAAAGAACTCAATGGGACAATTAGAAAAAGATTTTTAAAAAGTGAGTGAAGAAAATACTTCACTGAAAATCAGAATTGAACAAGTGGAATTGAATGACTCAAGGAGACAAGAAGAATCAGTCAAGCACATCCAAAAAAATCAAACAATGGAGAAAAATGTGAAATACCTTCTGGGGAAGACAACAAACCTGGAAAACAGATCCAGGAGAGACAATCTGAGAATAATTGGACTTCCAGAAAAACATGATGAAAAAAAGAGCCTGGACACTATCTTCCAGGAAATTATCAAAGAGAACTGCCCAGAAGTCATAGGAACAGAGGAAAAAATAAACATTGAAAGGATTCATCGATCACCCACTGAAAGGGATCCTAAAATCAAAACACCAAGGAATATAGTGGCCAAATGCCAGAACCCTCAGATGAAGGAAAAAATATTGCAAGCGGCTAGAAAAACCCAATTCAAGTATCAAGGAGCCACAATAAGGATCACCCAGGATCTGGCAAAATCCACATTAAAGGATCGAAGGGCCTGGAATATGATATTCCAAAAGGCTAAGGAACTTGGTAACCAAAAATAACTTACCCAGCGAGAATGAGCATCTTTTTCCAGGGAAGAAGATGGACATTCAACGAAGTAAGCGAATTTCATCTATTTCTGATGAAAAAACCAGAACTTAACAAAAAGTTTGATCTACAAAAATAGAACTCAAGAGAAATCTAAAAAGGTAAAGATTAATATTGGGAACTATATTTTGACTATATAGATGTATAAAGAATACATGTATACCTTGTTCTAGAAATTGATGTGGAAAGGACATTGCATCAGAAAAAGGGTAAAGTGGGGGTAGTACATCTCATGAAGAGGCATAGGAAACCTATTATATCTGAGAGAAAGAATGGAGGGGGATGAATATAGTGGGTATCTTACTGCCTTCAGAATTGGCTTTAAGTGAAAAATCTTAAGACATATTCAATCTATGGTGAAACTTCTCCCACCTCATTGAAAAGTGAGAAGGGAAAAGTGAAAAGGGAAGGAATAAGCTAAGCGGAAGGGAATACGGGAACTGGGAGGGAAAGGGGTAAGATAGGGGAAGGAACTCTAATGCGGGGGGAGGGATACTAAAAAGGGAGGGCTGTGAGAAGCAAGTGGTGCTCACAAGCTTAATACTGGGAAGGGGGGGAAAGGGGAAAGAAGGGAGAAAAGCATAAACCGGGGTTAACAAGATGGCAAGTAATACAGAATTGGTCATTCTAACCATAAACGTGAATGGGGTAAACTCCCCCATAAAGAGGAAGCGGTTAGCAGAATGGATTAAAAGCCAGAATCCTACAATATGTTGTTTACAGGAAACACACCTGAAGCGGGGAGATACATGCAGGTTAAAGGTAAAAGGTTGGAGCAAAATCTACTATACTTCAGGTGAAGTCAAAAAAGCAGGGGTAGCCATCCTGATCTCAGATCAAGCAAAAGCAAAAATTGACCTAATTAAAAGAGATAAGGAAGGGCACTATATCTTGCTAAAGGGTAGCATGGATAATGAAGCACTATCTATATTAAACATATATGCACCAAGTGGGGTAGCATCTAAATTCTTAAAAGAGAAACTAAGAGAGCTGCAAGAAGAAATAGACAGTAAAACTATAATAGTGGGAGATCTTAACCTTGCACTCTCAGAATTAGATAAATCAAACCACAAAATAAATAAGAAAGAAGTCAAAGAGGTAAATAGAATACTAGAAAAGTTAGATATGATAGATCTCTGGAGAAAATGTAATGGAGACAGAAAGGAATACACTTTCTTTTCAGCAGTTCATGGAACCTATACAAAAATTGACCATATATTAGGACATAAAAACCTCAAACTCAAATGCAGTAAGGCAGAAATAGTAAATGCATCCTTTTCAGACCACGATGCAGTGAAAATTACATTCAACAAAAAACCAGGGGGAAGTAGACCAAAAAATAATTGGAAACTAAATAATCTCATACTACAGAATGATTGGGTGAAACAGCAAATTATAGACATAATTAATAACTTCACCCAAGAAAACGATAATAATGAGACATCATACCAAAATGTATGGGATGCAGCCAAAGCGGTAATAAGGGGAAATTTCATATCTCTAGAGGCCTATTTGTATAAAATAGAGAAAGAGAAGGTCAATGAATTGGGTTTGCAATTTAAAATGCTAGAAAAGGAACAAATTAAAAACCCCCAGTCAAACACTAAACTTGAAATTCTAAAAATAAAAGGTGAGATCAATAAAATTGAAAGCAAAAAAACTATTGAATTGATTAATAAAACTAAGAGTTGGTTCTATGAAAAAACCAACAAAATAGACAAACCCTTAGTAAATCTGATTAAAAAAAGGAAAGAGGAAAATCAAATTGTTAGTCTTAAAAATGAAAAGGGAGAACTCACCACTAACGAAGAGGAAATTAGAGCAATAATTAGGAGTTACTTTGCCCAACTTTATGCCAATAAATTTGACAACTTAAATGAAATAGAAAAATACCTCCAAAAATATAGCTTGCCCAAACTAACAGAGGAAGAAGTAAATATCCTAAACAGTCCCATCTCAGAAAAAGAAATAGAACAAACTATCAATCAACTCCCTAAGAAAAAATCCCAGGACCAGATGGATTTACATGTGAATTCTACCAAACATTTAAAGAACAATTAACTCCAATGTTATATAAACTATTTGAAAAAATAGGGATTGAAGGAGTCCTACCAAACTCCTTTTATGACACAGACATGGTACTGATACCTAAACCAGGTAGGCTGAAAACAGAGAAAGAAAATTATAGACCAATCTCCCTAATGAATATTGATGCTAAAATCTTAAATAAAATATTAGCAAAAAGATTACAGAAAATCGTCACCAGGATAATACACTATGACCAAGTAGGATTTATACCAGGAATGCAGGGCTGGTTCAATATTAGGAAAACTATTAGCATAATTGACTATATCAATAACCAAACAAACAAAAACCATATGATCATCTCAATAGATGCAGAAAAAGCATTTGATAAAATCCAACATCCATTCCTAATAAAAACACTTGAGAGCATAGGAATAAATGGACTTTTCCTTAAAATAGTCAGGAGCATATATTTAAAACCATCAGTAAGCATCATATGCAATGGGGAAAAACTGGAACCTTTCCCAGTAAGATCTGGAGTGAAGCAAGGTTGCCCACTATCACCATTATTATTTAATATCGTATTAGAAACACTAGCCTCGGCAATAAGAGTCGAGAAAGATATTAAAGGAATTAGAGTAGGCAATGAGGAAACCAAACTATCACTCTTTGCAGATGATATGATGGTATACCTAGAGAACCCCAGAGATTCTACTAAAAAGCTATTGGAAATAATTCATAATTTTAGCAAAGTAGCTGGCTACAAAATAAATCCCCATAAATCCTCAGCATTTTTATACATCACCAACAAAACCCAACAGCAAGAGATACAAAGAGAAATTCCATTCAGAATAACTGTTGATACCATAAAATATTTGGGAATCTATCTACCAAAGGAAAGTCAGGAATTATATGAGCAAAATTATAAAAAAGTCTCCACACAAATAAAGTCAGACTTAAATAATTGGAAAAATATTAAGTGCTCTTGGATCCACCAAGCGAACATAATAAAGATGACAATACTCCCTAAACTAATCTATTTATTTAGTGCTATACCAATCAGACTTCCAAGAAAATATTTTATTGATCTAGAAAAAATAACAACAAAATTCATATGGAACAATAAAAAGTCGAGAATCTCAAGGGAATTAATGAAAAAAAAAATCAAATGAAGGTGGCCTAGCTGTACCTGATCTAAAATTATATTATAAAGCAGCAGTCACCAAAACCATTTGGTATTGGCTAAGAAATAGATTAGTGGATCAGTGGAAAAGGCTAGGTTCACAAGACAGAATAGTCAATTATAGCAATCTAGTGTTTGACAAACCCAAAGCCCCTAACTTCTGGGAAAAGAATTCATTATTTGATAAAAACTGCTGGGATAATTGGAAATTAGTATGGCAGAAATAAGGCATGGACCCACACTTAACACCATATACCAAGATAAGATCAAAATGGGTCTATGACCTAGGCATAAAGAACGAGATTATAAATAAATTAGAGGAACATAGAATAGTTTATCTCTCAGACTTGTGGAGGAGAAAGAAATTTGTGACCAAAGATGAACTAGAGACCATTACTGATCACAAAATAGAAAATTTTGATTACATCAAATTAAAAAGCCTTTGTACAAATAAAACTAATGCAAACAAGATTAGAAGGGAAGCAACAAAGTGGGAAAACATTTTCACAGTTAAAGGTTCTGATAAAGGCCTCATTTCCAAAATATATAGAGAACTGACTCAAATTTATAAGAAATCAAGCCATTCTCCAATTGATAAATGGTCAAAGGATATGAACAGACAATTTTCAGAGGATGAAATTGAAACTATTACCACTCATATGAAAGAGTGTTCCAAATCATTATTGATCAGAGAAATGCAAATTAAGACAACTCTGAGATACCACTACACACCTGTCAGATTGGCTAAGATGACAGGAAAAAATAATGATGAATGTTGGAGGGGATGCGGGAAAACTGGGACACTAATGCATTGTTGGTGGAGTTGTGAACGAATCCAACCATTCTGGAGAGCAATCTGGAATTATGCCCAAAAAATTATCAAATTGTGCATATCCTTTGATCCAGCAGTGTTTCTATTGGGCTTATATCCCAAAGCAATACTAAAGAAGGGAAAGGGACCTGTATGTGCCAAAATGTTTGTAGCAGCCCTGTTTGTAGTGGCTAGAAACTGAAAAATGAATGGATGCCCATCAATTGGAGAATGGCTGGGTAAATTGTGGTATATGAATGTTATGGAATATTATTGTTCTGTAAGAAATGACCAGCAGGATGAATACAGAGAGGACTGCGAGACTTACATGAACTGAGGCTAAGTGAAATGAGCAGAACCAGGAGATCATTATACACTTCAACAACGATATTGTATGAGGACATATTTTGATGGAAGTGGATTTCTTTGACAAAGAGACCTGAGTTTCAATTGATAAATGATGGACAAAAGCAGCTACACCCAAAGAAAGAACACTGGGAAACGAATGTGAACTATCTGCATTTTTGTTTTTCTTCCCGGGTTATTTATACCTTCTGAATCCAATTCTCCCTATGCAACAAGAGAACTGTTCGGTTCTGCAAACATATATTGTATCTAGGATATACTGCAACATATCCAACATATAAAGGACTGCTTGCCATCTAGGGGAGGGGGTGGAGGGAGGGAGGGGAAAAAAATCGGAACAGAAACGAGTGTCAAGATAAAGTAATTATTAAATAAAAATTAAAAAAAAAAGAAATTAAAACATCTTAGTTCTATTATGAAAAATAAATAAATAAATAAAGAGTATATGTAAAAGGTAAGGTTTGAATTAGTAAAAGAACTATACCTAAACTCTTGGGACCCTTAGCAGCTCTCTACATGTATAGTTGAAATACCTACTAGATTCTAATGCATAGCAGTAAAATGAGTTTTTATGTCAGTGGCTATCTGAATCAATGTAATTAGAGGTCTAAAATATAAATATATACATCTAGGACTTAAGACTATACTTAAAGGCAGCTAGATAAGGTATTGGATAGAATAATGGAGTCAGGAAGACCTAATTAGGTTCAATGGAGTCTAAAGTTACTTTTTCTCTGTTTGGTTTGAACAAGTCATTTAACCACACTGCCTCAGTTTCCTCAAGTATAAAGACATGATGATAATAATACATCTACCTCTTAAGTTTGTTGAAAAAAATCAAATAAACTAATATATCTAAAACTATTAGCACAGTATTGGGCACATAGTAGATAATTAACTAATGTTTAGTAAGTATTGATTTCCTTTCTTCCTCTTTCATAAAATACAGTTGGTGCTGATAAATGATTGTTGATTGATAGTAACCAGTGTGAAGTAGACTATCACCTAAATTTTGTAATATGAAAGAAATGACATTGTGGGAAAAAAAAAAAAAAACAAAAACAAAACATGATGTATCAGAAGTCAGGCAATCTGGCTTCTAATCTTGGATGCTCCATTAAGTAGCTATATGACCTTGGGCAAGAGATATATCTGGGCTTCAATTTCAAACCTGTAAAATGAGACTAACTTGGGTCCAAAGGTTTTCTGGCTCTGTGATATTGTAATAAATCTTAAAATTCAGGCATCAAATTCAAGAAGACAATAGATAAGTGATCCTTCGAGAAAAAAAAAATCAAACATAACTAGTGTGATTTTATCTCTGTCAGTTTGAACTCTTAGTGGCATAAAACTTTTTAATGCAAAATTGAAAAACATTCAGAAAATATTTGGGGCTTAAGGAGCTCAGTAATTTGATTCATATAATTCAGAAATTGGACTCATAAATTATAAGAAGGAAGTGTCCTATAGTAATTCCCTTTGTTGCAGAAATATCTAAGGGACTAATTTCTCATTTCTATAGTGCCACTGCTCATAATGATATTCCTTATAATTTAATTTCATTAATCTTAACAAGTCTATATTACTTGACTTATTATAAGAAAGGTACAATATTAATTTCTGAAGATATACAGAGAAAAACAAAAAAAGTCCCTTTCATCAAGAAACTTATATTCTACATGGTAGATACGTCTACAAAACCAAATATACCATAAGATTATTTGAGAAGGGAGAGAGCAATAACTGAAGGGCATTTGGAAAATTTCCCAGAGGATGTGCTATGTGGCCTGAGTCTTCAAGGAGGAAAATGATTCTGTACGATGGAGAAGAAGAAAGAGTATATTCCAGACATAGAGAATGAGCTTGACAAATTTGCAGAAACTGAAATGAAATAATGGGTAGCTCCATCTGATGCTAGTATGTTGAATGTACAAAATAGAGGACCTCAAGTCACTAGGATCCTATGTACATGCAATCCCAAGAATGTCACAAGACCATTAAAAGAACTAAGTACATTAGATGTATCACTGCAGAGTAGGCATTTGAGAAAAAATGATAATGAATTTTTTTCTTTCTTTCACCTGTACCCCAAATAATACAAAATACTGAAAATAACTACATGACATTATACTTATCAAATATAAATGCAATTTTTTTTGCTACAAGGTGGAGACAAAAAAATGGCAAAGTTTAAGACAAGTCAAGAAACTATAGAGTCATGAAGTCAACCAACAGCATTAGTGTTTGTGTGTGTATGTGTGTGCATGTCCCTGTGTGTTTACTCAGCAGCAACAACAACAACAACAACAACAAAAAAGTTTTCCCTTTGCCTTTCAATTAATCTACCAGATACTGAAAACATAAGAACATTAGATTAGCAACTTCTCCTTGGAATTTTTTTTTTATTTCTATCTTAATTTTGCCAAATATAAGATACATCAGAAGTACTGAAGGCTTTAGGCATGTTGAATAGGGAATTATCAAAGAAAGGAGTTAAGATTATGCATATTGAAGGCATTTTAGAATTAGAATTTAATGGGAGGAACACATTTAAAACAATTAGCACCTAAGTAATTGTTGTGTTAGCAGCATAAACACTTAATATGGTAAAAATGGATAGCAATGGATCTAGAAGGTATCCATGCATAATGTACAATGTTGTTGCAACAAAATATTAGCTTCAATAGGAAATCCCCCAGTTTTGCCTGATGCTAGTATCTTCTCTCTGTTGATTAACTGTGATTTATCTGAATATAGGAGCTAATGCTAGAGCCAGGAAGACTTGAATTCAAATCTGACTTCATGTACTATCAGCTTTGTGACCTTCAGTAAGATTCCTTAACTGCAAAATAGTTATAACAATAGCACATGCTTCCCAAAATTATTGTAAAGATGAAATAACAATGGCAAAGTGTTTAGCACAGTCATTAGCTACTGGCTACATAGATGCGATATAAGTGAGGATAAATTAAGAATATTAATAGAAGCTATTTTTTCCCAATTTTATGATAACAAATCTGACAATCCAAATGAAATGATTATTTATTTTTATGTATTTCCACATTTAACATGCGGCATAAAAAATTAGATTAAAAAAGGGGAAATGAGAAAGAAAACAAAAAGCAAGCAAACAACAACAAAAGAAGTCAAAATGCTATGTTGTGATCCACACTCAGTTCCCACAGTCCTCTCTCTGTGTGTAAATAGCTCTCTTCATCACAAGAGCATTGAAACTAGTTTGAATCATCTCACTGTTGAGATGAGCCACATCTATCAGAATTGATCATTGCATAATCTTGTTATTGCCATGTACAATGATCTCCTGGTTCTGCTCATTTCACTTAGCATCACTTCATCTGAATCTCTTCAGACCTGTCAGAAATCTTTTTTACTGATCATTTTTTATAAAACAATAATATTCCATAACACTCATAGCCATTCCCCAACTAATGGGCATCCACTCAGTTTTCAGTTTCTTGCCACTACAAAAAGGGCTGCAAAAAATTTTCAGGTTTTTTTTTTCTTTTTTTATGTTTTCTTTGGGATATAGGCCCAATAGAGACACTGCTGAATTTTAAGGTATACACAGTTTGAATATCCTTGTGGGCATAGTTTCAAGTTGTTCTCCTGAATGGTTGGATCAGTTCACAACTATACCAACAATGTATTATTAATTTCACAGTTTTCTCACATCCCCTCCAAAATTTATTATTATATTTTCCTATCATTTTAACCAATCTGAGACATGTGTATTGGTATGTCAGAGTTGTTTTAGTATTCATTTCTCTGATCAATATTTATTTAGAGTATTTTTCATATGAATAGAAATGGCTCTAATTTCTTTGTCTGAAAAATAAATTGTTTATGTCCTTTGACCACTTATCAATTGGAAAATGGCTTGCATTCTTACAACATTGGGTCAGTTCTCTATATATTTTAGAAATAAGGCCTTTATCAGAACCTTTAGAGGTAAAGATTTTTCTCAGTCTTCTGCTTACCTTCTAATCTTGTTTGCATAAGTTTTGTTTGTACAAAAATTATATAAATTTAATATAATCAAAATTATCAATTTGACATTCATACTGTACTATAGTTCTTCTTTGCCCATAAAGTCTTTCCTTCTCCACAGATCTGAGTAGTCTATTCTTTATCCTTCTAATTTGCTTTGAATGGTTATTTATAAAAATATGAAGAAATATAAAATTTTAATGATCCTGTTTTAGAAAATGAACAAGTTATAAATGAGCTCCCTAAGAAAAGAAAAAAAGTCCAAGGACATATATAATTACATAAAGAGATACAGATATAGATGTATGCATGTATTAATTCTACTAAACATTTAAAGTAAAATTTATTTCAATAACAAATAAAGGCTTTGAAAAATAGGTAAAGAGCCTTACTAAATCCCATCTATGACACAAATATGGGTTTGATCCATAAACCAAAAAGAGAAAAGTGAAATGAGAAGGAAAACTTTGAAAGTATTTTTCTAATCAATATTGATGGAAAAATGTTAGGATTCTTACAAAGTGATGTCAGTTGTCTAATTTTAAGCATCATGCTTAGCAGTTCTCTAGTTCAGAGTTCACACCTTTAAAAGTTCACACATTAGTTCACACATTAGCACTCGAGATTCACAAGTGAGGATTCAGTCAGGAGATTCACAAGTCAGGAATAACAATCCCACTCTTTTGGAGGAGGAGTCAACCTTTGAGTTTACACCTCTAAAAGAGCATATAAAAGGACAAGCCTCAGCCAGAAGTCAGTAGAGGAGATTGAGAAGCCAGAGATTGCAGTCAAGCAGAACTGGAGATTCAGAAAGAGCTGAAAGCTGAAGCTGGCAGAGGCAAAGGACAAGCAACAAGAGTTTTCAGAACCAAGGAAAGCTTACCAGGCTATTTTGGAAGAGACAATAAAGGACTGAACTTTTAACACCTGGCTGCATTTGAGGCAATTCTTGATCTGAAGTGAAACTAAGGCTGCCTCCAGAAGTTCCTCAGGAAACCTGCTCCCAGAAAATGATCATACTTTAGAGAAGAGAAGAACACTACAGAAAATCAATTTTAAAGTAGAATAAAATACTAGAAAAAAGACTACCACAACATAGTGCAAAGATGCTACACTATTACTAGGTGGGATTTATATCAGGAACAGAGTTATAATCCAATATTATTAAAAATATAATTGATATGTCAATACCAAAAAAACAACAGAAATCATGAATATCTCAATGGGTACAGAAAAAGCTTTTGATAAAACCTAGTCCTATTAAAAACAAAGTATTAGAATCAATGGAGCTTTTCTAAAAAACGATAGACCATATTTGAAAAAAAAATCTGTAAAGGGCTGAAACTATGAGTTGATGCACTGAGGATGGACAACTGAGCACTTAAGGCTAACTACTAATTGGACAATATTAGCATATGCTTGGAAAATGACCCTTCCCACTATTCTGTGCTGGTTCAATCTTTTGGTGTATACAGAGAATTGTGGGAAGGATTAGGGGGTGGAGTAAGACAAGCCAGAGTCATGTTGGCGGTAGAAGAAGAGAAGGAAGGTCCTGTGTCCATCCTGTTCACTTTTACCCATAAAAACCAAAAATAAAGACAAAGGACTTTTGCTTATCCTGACTCCGGCTGAATCTAAGGTGTCCAGGGTGCTAACTCGGTCTTCACAAAAATCTGTAATGATGATAAATTAGAAGACTTCCCATTTAGATCAGAGGTGAAGCAAGAATTTCCATTATTATTATTCTTCAATATTTTTTAAATTTATTTTTAACACATTGCTTTACAAATCATATTGGGAGAGAAAAAATCAGAACAAGAGGGGGAAACCATGAAAGCGATAAAAAGAAAAAGAAATGAATATGGCATATGTTGATTTATATGCAGTCTCAGTTGTTCTTTTTCTTGATGCAGATGGCATTTTCCATCCACAGTCCATTGAGACTGCTTTGGATCACTGAACTAAGAGAATCAAATCTTTCATAGTTGATTATTACACATTTTTGCTATTATTCTGTACAATGTATTCCCAGTTCTAGTTGCTTTGCTCAGCATCAGTTCATGTAAATCTTTCCAGACTTTTCTAGAATCAGATTTTTCATCATTTTTTATAGAATAATATTCCATTATGTTTATATACAATATCTTGGTCAGTCATTTCCTGATTGAAGAGCATGTACACATTTTCCAATTATTTGTTACCACATAAAGACCTGCTACAAACACATCAGTCCTTTTCCTAGTTTATGATTTGCTTGGGATTCAGACCCAGGAATGCCTCTGCTAGGTGAAAGGCTATGGGTAGTTTTATAACCCTTTGGGCATAGTTCCAGATTGTTCTTCAGAATGGTTGGATCATTCTACCTGCATTGCTATTAGCATTGGCATTTTACAGATGAGGAAACTGAGGCAGACTTGAGCTCAGGCTTTCACATGTCCAGTTGTCCACCAACAATGCATTAGTATCTCATTTTTCCCACACATCCTCTCCAATATTTATCATTATGTTTTTCTACCATATTAGTCAATCTGAGAGCTGTGCAGTGGCATCTCAGAGTTGTCTTAACTTACATATATTTAGTCAATATTGATTTAGACCATTTTTTCATGTAACTATAGATATCTTTAATTTTGTCATTTGAAAATTGTTTCTTCATATCTTTTAAACATTTATCAATTGGTCAATGACATTTTTAAATAATTTTTGAGAATTCTTTATATCTTTCAGAAATGAGACCCATATCAGAAGTAATGATTGTAAATGTTTTTTTTTCTCATTTTTGTACTTCCCTTTTAATCTTGTTTCTGTTGGTTTTGTTGGTGCCAAACCTTTTAGTTTAATGTGATCAAAATTATCAATGTTCTCTTGTTTTTTGGTCATAAATCCTCCTCCAAATATCTGATAAATTATCCCTTGCTCTCCTAATTTGTTTATGGTATCATCCCTTATGCTGAAGTCATATAACATTTTTGAACTGTTTTTTGAATGGCATATAAGATATAGGTCTATGGAAAGTTTCTGACATATTATTTTCCAATTTTCCCAGCAATTTTTTTTTGCCACATAGTGAGTTCTTATGCCTGAAGCTGGAGTTTTGGGGGTTTATCAAATACTCAGTTACTATAGGGCTTAATTATTATGTTATGGGTGTCTAATCTATTCCAATGATCCACCACTCTATTTCTTACCCAGTACCAAATGGTTTTGAAGACAGCTGCTTTATAATTTTAGGTTTGCTACTGCTAAGCCACCATTCTTTGTATTTTTTTTCATAAATTCTTTAGATATTCTTAATTTTTTTTTCTTTTCAGATGAATTTTTAGTATTTTTTTCTAGTTCTATAAAATAATTTTGGGTAGTTTGATTGATACGGCACTGAACAGACCAATTTAGGCAGAATTGTCATTATTATGATATTAACTGTTTACCCATGAGCAATTGATATTTTTCCAATTGTTTAGATCTGACTTTATTTGTGTGAGAAGTGTTTTGTAATTGGATTCATATAGTTCTTGGATTTGTCCTGGCTAGTAAACACACAAGTATTTTAATTTGCCTACAATTATTTTACATAGAATTTCTCTTTTTATCCCTTGCTATGGGCTTTGTAAGTAAAAAGAAGAAAGTGGGATTATATGTGTGGGTTTATTTTATATTCTGCAACTTGGCTAAAGCTGTGAATTATTTCCAGTAGGTTTTTGGATGATTTTGTAGAATTGTCTAAATATATCATCATATCATCTGCAAAGAGTGATGTCCTCAGTGTCCATTCTATCCCTTTAATATCTTTTTTTTTCTTTTCTTATTGCTAAAGTCATCATTTCTAGTACAATGTTCAATAATAGTGTTGATGATGGGCATCCTTGTTTCACCCTTGATCTTATTGGGAATGTGACCATGTTCTCTCCATTACAAATAATACTTGTAAGTATTAGATACTGCTTATTATTTTAAGCAAAGCTCTCCTGATCCCTATACTCTCTTGTGTTTTGTCAAAAGCCCTTTCTGTATCTATAAAGATTATCATATGATTTCTGTTGGTGTTGTTATTGCTATGGTTGATCATTTTAATCCAATTTTCCTGATACTGAACCAGCCTTGAATTCCTGATGTAAATCCGACTTGGTCATAGTATATTATCCTGCCAATAAATTGCTATATCTCTTTGCTAATATTTTATTTACATTTTTTGCTTCATTAGGGAGATTGGTCTGCAATTGTCTTTCTCTGTTTTGACTCTTCCTGGTTTACGTGTCAGTGCCATATTTTTGTCATAGAAGGAAATTGGCAGTACTCCTTTACCTAATTTTTTGAATAGTTTACACAGTATTGTAATTAATTGTTCTTTAAAAGTTTGTTAGAATTCACTTGTGAATTCATCTGGCCATAGAGATTTTTTCTTACTGAGTTCATTAGTGACTTGTCCAATTTATTTTTCTAAAATGGAACTATTTGAGCAATTTATTTCCTTTTCTATTAACTTGGACAATTTATATTTTTGTAAATATTCATTCATTTTGTTAAGATTGTCGGACTTGCTATCATACAGTTGGGGAAAATAGCTTCTAATTATTACTTTATTTTTTTTTTTACATTGGTGTTAAGTTCACCCTTTCAGAAAATTGAATCTACAAACACAAGATTTAAGGGAAGCACAGAAAGGTAAAGAGGGTAAAATATATTAAAGGTTAAACTTTTTAAATCCCTAAATGAGAAAATTATATCTGTAACTCTTGAAAATTGTATATGTCACTGGGCAGATAGGGTGTCTGTGGACCGAGGGTATGATTGTGAATGGACTGTGATGTGATGACATTATTGAAAAATGCATTAAGGGTTGGGAAAAGGTCTGTACTGGAAAAAGAGGAAAGGGAAGATATAATAGGAAAATTAGCTCATATGAAGAGGTGCAAAAAACCTATTACAATTCAGAGAAAGAAGGGATTGGGATGAACATTGTCTTAAGCTTGATCTCATAAATTCTGGCTCTAAGTGCAAATCACTTAATCATTCAATTGCATATAAAATTTATTTAAACCTATAAATACGTAGCAGAAGAAAGGAAAATAAAATGGAGGGACAAGATAGAAGAAAGCACAGAAACACTAGGGGAAAAGTAAGAGAAGGGGCCGATGAATTGACAGAAGATAAGGTAGTGAGTTTAGTGGATTTTTTAAAAACACTATTAAAAGAAGGGAAAGGAGTGGCAAGAGATAAGGTAATGGGTAGGAAAGGTTAAAAAAAGCACACAAGATTAAGGAGAGGGTATAAAGAGAGAAGAAAAGTATGTACAGGGGAGAAAATAAGATGAAGCTAGTAATCATAACTGTGAGGGAGAATGGAATGAATTCACTCATAAAAGAGAAGTGAATAGCAGAATGGATTAAAAAACAAAATCCTATAATATTTTGTTTACAAGAAACACAGTTGACAGAGAGAGACACATAAAATAAAGGTAAAAGGCTGGAACATAATTTTATTACATTTTAGTTAAGTAAAAAAAAAATAGGTTTAGCTAGTTTGATCTCAAATAAAGCAAAATTAAAAATAGATCTTATTAAAAGAAATACAGAAAGTATATCTTGATAAAGGATGCCATAAATAATGATGTAGTAACACTCCTAAATGTATATGCACCCAAGTGGTAGAGCAGTTAAATTCCTACAGAAGATTTTAAGCTAGTTACAGAAAGAAATAGTAAAACTATTCTAGTGAGGGACCTCAACCTTCCTCTCTCAGAATCAGACAATCTATCCTCAAAATTATGAAAGAAATTGGGGAGCTTAATAGGATCCTGAAAAACAAGATATGATAGACTTCTGGAGAAAATTATATTGGGAAAGAAAGGAATATACCTTTTATTCTCAGCAGCACATCACACTTACACAAAAAAATGATCATGAATTAGGGCATAAAAACCACACAATCAAATGCAGAAAGGCAAAAATAGTAAATGCTTTCTTTTCAGATGCCAATTCAATAAAAATTATATTCAATAAAGAGCCAGTGAAAGATAGACTAAAAACCAATCAGAAAGTAAATAATCTGAAAGAATGAGTAGGCCAAGCAACTAATCACAGAAACAGTTCATAATTTCATTCATGCAAATGAGACAACCTACCAAAATCTATGGGATGCAACCAAAATATTTTTAGGGGAAATTGTATGTCTAAATGTTATATAAATAAAAAAGAGAAAGAGAAAATCAAGGAATTAGGCATTCAACTAAAAAAGATAGGGGAAAAAAACAAATTGCAAACCTCCAATTAAATACCAAGTTAGAAATTCTGAAACTGAATGGAGAGATTAATAAAATAGAAACTAAAAACACTATTGAACTAATAAATAAAACAAGAGTTGATTTTATGAAAAAAATTGAATAGATAAATCTTTGGTTAATTTAATCAGAAAAAGGAAAGAAAAAAAACCAAATCCCCACCATCACTAAATGAAATGGATGAAAGAAATTAAAGCAATATTAGAAGGTATTTTGCCCAATTGTATGGTAGCAAGTTTGGCAATATAACTGAAATGGATGAATAGTTACAAAAATATAAATTGAACCAGGTTAACAAAAGAGAAAATATATTACTTAAGTAATCCCATTTTAGAAAATGAATTTGAATAAGTCATTATTGAATTCCCCAAGAAATACTCTCTAGAGCCAGATGGATAAAGAAGTCAATTCTACCAAACATTTAAAGAACTATACAAAGTATTTGAAAACATAGGTAAGGAAGGAGTACTGCTAAATTCCTTCTATGACACAAATTTTGTACTGGTACTTAAAACAAGGAAGAGCCAAAAGACTGGGGGGAAAAAAAAAAAAAAAAAAACTACAAACCAACTTCCCTAATGGATATTGATGCAAAATTTTTAAATAAATTAGCAAAAAGGAAACAGCCTGGATTCCCAGAATTTGCCTTCTGAGCTGGGAATGGAAGCAGATTCACAGATCTTCTCCTCTATTGATCCAGGACTAAGAATCTCAGTTGTTGATTTGCTGTGATTAAGGCCCTGTCACAGGCTTTCCCACAGACTATCTGAACTGGGCTTTGCATCCTTTTCACTCCAGTGAGAATGACCATTCTTGAAGTTTTTCCAATCTATCTTGAGCTGGTGAGTGGTTTCATTCCTTCAGATTCTGTTCAGATGCTTGGTTTCATGTGGTTTTTGAGGGATACTGGAGAAGCTGGAATAGATTTCAGACTTTACTCTACCTGCTCCAGCAGTCTATTATTCAATATTGTGCTAGAAAATCTAATTGCAAATGAGAAGAAAAAAAGAAATTAAATGACTTAAAAAAGTAAATAAGGGAATAAAATGATCACTTTCTACAGATGACATGATGTTATATTTAGAGAATTCTAAAGAATGAACTAAAAAAACTAGCTCGGACAATTAATTTAGTAGCAGATATAAAATAAATCTATCATTATTAGTTTTATATTTAACAACAAAATCAAACCCCAAAAGATAATATAAGAAATTCCAATTAACATAACTGTACATAGCATAAAATTCTTAGGCATACACCAACACCTACACATGCATGTGCTCACACACACATACATACACATATACATACAATCACATAAAGAGAAACTATATAAACAAAATTATAAAACACTCTCTATAGAGATAAAGATAGATCTAAACAATTGGAGAAATGTTAATTGTTCATAGGCAATTTGAGAAAACATAACTAACAACACTATCAATTTATTTATTTAATATCATACCACTCAAAATAGCAAAGAATAACATTAGAGAGGTAGAAAATTAAAAAAGAACTAGATAAGAAACAGAATGGTTGATCAATGATTCCATTAGATTAGGTATAAAACATATTTTAAAAATAGTAAACTAATGTTTGAAAACACACAGCTCCAAGATATTTGGGCCAGAATTCACTGTTAAAAAAAAAAAAAAACTGCAGAAAAACTTGAAAAGTAGTCTGGCAGAAACTAGGAATAGACTAATATCTAAAATCATGTATCAAGATTAGCTCAAAATGAGCACATGATTCAGACATAAAGGATACTCATAATAAGTATATCAGGGGAGCACATGGGCAATTTCCTATCATATAGGGGAATAGGGGAAGAGCTCCTGACTAAAAAGAGATAGAAAAGATCACAGGAAGTTAAAAAATGATAATTATAATTATATTAATTAATTTATTTTTTGTACAAACAAACCCATGCAATCAAAATGAGAAAGAATGCATGAAAGGGGGAGATTGCAGGAGATTTTTCTGACAAAACAATTTCTCAAATATACAGGGAATATATGTGTGTGTGTATCCACACATATGCACAAACATACACATACACACATACATATGACATCTTATTGCATAAATGATCAAGATATATGAACAAGTAATTTTCAAAGAAATCAAACATCAATAATCTTATAAAAATTTTTCTAAATCATAAAAAAATGCAGCTTAAAACAACTTTTTGTCACCACTTGAGAGAAATTAGATTGAATAACATGACAGAAAAGGAAAATGGCAAATTCTGGAGAGGTATGGAAAAACAGGGACATTAATACATTAGTGGGGAGCTGTGAATCAGTCCAATCATTCTGAAGAACAATTTAGAGGTGTGACCAAAAGGTTATAAAATTGTCCATACACTTTGGCCAGCAATGCTGTTACCAGTTATTTTCAAAAAGATCAGAGGGAAAATGGTCCTATTTGTACAAAATTAATGGATATTTTCTCAGTTTCTCATTCTTTTCTTCCCTCAAATAAGCTCTTTTAAATATTTTTGTATTTGATAAATTGGTTTGAAATATAACAAAACTCTTTTGAAAAAAAATTTCAAAAAGCAATAGTAAAAACTGAAAATAAATATATGCCACTGGATTGGTCAAATATATACTGCAAAGTGATTCATCTGTGGATAGAATATATGAAATATTTAACATCTAAGAGGAATATCCAAAAGCATTCCATGGGCAGCATCTTTATGATCTCAGTCAACATTGCTTAAACAAAGAGGTAACTTTAGGATTGAATCATCAGAATTTACTAATAGAAACATAATGCTTTATGATAATTCAGGATCAGGCAATTGATACTAGAAATTTCAGAAAGGGAATTTTTAAGACAAAAAAAGTCATTAAGCTATGTAGATTACACAATGAAAAAGTGGAAACTGCAATAAATCACTGCAAATTTCTAGAAAGAGAGATTTCTATGACTAGCATTATATACCAGAACCTTGTTAAACGTTATAACCTAGCAAATGACAAGTACCCTATTAAAAATGCAAAACCCCAAATTTACTTGAAAATTCAACAACAAAATGTAATGAATTTAAATCTTTTTTTTTTTTTTACAGATAGTAATGTTGTCCCAATTGTCCATATTTAATGATTCAGACAAAAATGAGAATTATATTTTAATAGTTTTTGAAAACCAATTCAGTGATAACTTATGAGCATCAGTTATTCAAATATTTAAACTATTTAGAATAGTTTCTCTAAAAATATTTCAATGCATGATGAATTAGTTTCAATGTATGATGAAATAATGGAAGAAATGAATAGCACATGGGGAGAGTATAAGGTATGCCTCTCATTCTATTTATACTACAATTGTCAAAAAGGTGCTTTCAGTGACCCTATAAAAGATGATTTTCCATTTTGATTTTCTTGCTCAATTGAAAAAAGCAAGTCATTTTGTCTACTGATGGTTGGCATAACAGAATTTCACTGTTTGCAAAGTGTTTTATCTATATAATCTTATTTAAGCATCACAATAGTACTATGAGCTTGATTTCCCAGGCATTATGACCCATGTTTTAAAGACAAAAAAGTTAATTAGAGATGTCAGATTTATTGTCCATTGCCACAAACCTAGTAATTATCAAAAGTGAAAAGTTATCTGTTGCTGTCTTTATTTGGTCTAATAACCTTTCCATTACAACATGATGAATTAGCTACATTTATATTCTATTCCTTTTTAAATCTGCTTTAATATTCAAAATAGTTATTGCCTTATTTACTAACTGGGGAAGCAACATGAATACCCTGAGATAAAAAGAAAATAAGAGTTCTCTAATATAGCAGAGATGGACCTGTTGGTTGAGGATGAGACTGATAGCATCAATACTGATTATTGCAAATCATCCAAGAATGAAGTTTGTTTGTTTTCTAAGAGCAGGAGACTTGACTTCAAGTTATATATGAATGACTAAATATAAAATACAATAATATTGGATATGAATTCTGGAAACTATGAAGCTGATCCAAAATTTGGTCAGGATAGAAAAATTGTCCATATGCAAATACAAATGTGCATGTGAACCCAAGATGGGACAAGTGCTTGACACCAAATATAATCAAAGAAAAGAGAGCATGGTTTAAGTGAAGCAGAAATAAAAATCCAATAACTTGAATGACTTTTTAGGTCTGAATGAATGCTTATATTCAGGGCCCACTAAATATTAATTTAAATCTATTCTCTAATCAGGACTTCTTAACATTTTCTTGTGACATAGACCCCCCCTGGCTGTTTGGTGAAATCTACAGGCTAATTGCCAGAGTGAGGTTTTTAATTGTGTAAAATAAAATAAATAGCATTGCAAATGAGACCAATTATATGAAATAATTATCATAATATTTTTTCTGAAGTTCATGGACTCTAGACTAATAACTCCTGAAAAATGAAATGCTAATTATTTAAATGAGTATCTTTCCCATTAGTTTTTGTTCTAACAAAGTTCAATAACTATCCTTTCTTACCAAGTGTTTCTAGAAACTCTGTTCAATACAGGGACCTTTATGGTTTGGCTGGATCTCTAACATATTATTTATTATATTGAAAAGACAGGACAGCAATAAATGGCTTGTGGATAGTAATACAATGGCATGAGTCTTAATGGTTGCAGAGCTTTTAGATATATTGCAGAAATGCTACAAAGTCTCTCAAGTACACTGTAAGAAAATATTTCACTACTGTGGACTCCTAGGAAAAAATGGGACTCAATATGAAAAAAAAAATTGAGAAATCAAAGATAAATAATTTCAGTTCAGAGAGCAAAAGACAACAAAGCCATGAACAAAATATTTCCAAGAACAATAAGGAAAAACAACGCAAATGGAGTCAAGGTAACATTGCCGTTGGAAAGAGTACTAGGATTTTTTTTTTTTTTTTGGATAACCTGGATTCATACAGAAGCTCTGTGAGTTATCCCTGTGGGAGCTTAAGAAAAGCACATATCCACACATATAAAGTAAAAAGATTCAACTTGACAATTTCTAGGGCCCCGTCTTGTTCTAAGTCTCTGAAACTTGTCACATTTAGAAATAAGTGGCTTTTGATCATAAATAGGTCTAATCACCAATATTTGTTAACTATGCTCATGAACCTAGTCATCCAACTCCATTAAAACTATTTAGTTTCTTAGCCCCATCTTTACAAGTCTTTTATGGAACATTCTATTAGAAAGTATAGTGCTATGGACAAGTAAGAAAAATAATGATCATAGATCTCATTTTTTAAATATTTTCTAAACATTTAATTCACTTTAAAAATAATTTGGCAGAATGTTCCCTGTAAAGAAGCCATGGAAAATAAAAACACAGGAGTCACTAGCATATGGATATGTGAAAGTTGATATGTTCAAGTCTGCTACAAAAAATGCTCACAAACTCCTGAGTTACATAAGCACAGGGATTAGAAACAAATCAGAGGAGATAAAATTTCCATTACATAAAGTCCTCATAAAACCTGGTTTAAAACATCATGTCCAGCGATACACACTGACTATAATGGAGAATAGTAGTTCAGATTACTTTAAAAGGTGCAGAAGAAGACTAGTGAGTTTATCAGGGATTAAAAGACCTGTTTATGAGGAAAGATTTCAAAAATTGAACATAATGCCCACCAAAAAATATTTTAACACACCCACCTTGAAATAAGAATGAAAGAAAGCAGAGAGACAGGAGGGAGGAGGGAAAGAAGGAAGGAAGGAAGGAAGTAAAGGATAGAGAGAGAGAAGAAAGAAGGAAAGATAAAGGAAAGGAAACAAAAGAGGGAAGGAAGATAAAGATGATAATACCAAGATGTAAAAGGGCATTTCAATGCATAATTAGAAGCTATTAGTTTTCTGATGGATTTTTGGAATCTGCATTATTTGAAGATATGTCAGGGTATTTCACAATTTACTAATTGTGAATAAGACTAAGAATAATTATTTATTATACAAACATATATACTGCTATCTTTGGTTTCAGGAGTAGACAGCAATGAAACCAATAATGTTGATTCAATAATAATTATTTTGTTATAATCATAATATGGTCATGATTAATATAAATGCTTTTTAAAAAATATATAGAAATATTGGGAATTTTTATATGTACTTTCAAAGTCAACATGCTTAGCAAAGGTTAATTTCATCTCCTTTCTTGACAAAGGTAGATAGTAGATAGTGGAAGGGTGTGGTTCTGTGTGTCTGTGTGTCTGTGTGTGTGTCTGTGTGTCTGTGTGTGTCTGCATGATAGAATTAGAAAAACTAATTTTTACAAGTTAGAACTTAGATATCATCCATTTAATATGCATAAATGAGAATTTATAATACCAAAACTTCTTAAACTATGGATCACAATATGCACTTATATAACTTATATGCACTTGTATAACTGAATGCAGGAGATTGTGAAAAATCTGGCAACAATAAGAATTCTGAAAATTAAATCAAATTAGTAATGAATTGGAGATATTTTTGCCATTGTTTGCCCATGTTACATCATGAGATTTCACTGCAGCCACACACAATATTTTTATTGCATATGCACAAACTCTGCTAGGAATCAGCTCAGATTTGAGGTAGAGTTGCACAAAAAGTTCTCAGACAAAAAAAATGACATCAGTAGAAAAATTTAAGAAGTCCTACATTATATAATATCTCAAAAACTGTTCCTGCTACTTCTTGTGGAAGACTAGAAATGAGAGGAAAATTACCTCTTGAGGAAGGGGTGGTTGTCCTTAGCTCTTGAAGAGGATCCTGATATCAGGGAGATGATGCTATGACATATGAGTGAATTGGATTTAAGTGAGGGGAGAGTTAGGCAAAGTCACCTGCCTCACTCTCCCTTTCAATGCCATAGCAAGACAAAATCAAGATGGCTGGAGATGGGCCTGGATGCAATGGGAAGCCTTGGTCTTTTTAACCTAATGTCTTCCACAGGTCTCAGTTTGACCAAGGTCACACCTATTAAGTGATGAAGATTACTAATTACTCCTCTCCTTTAGAAATGTTTTTGCTTTCTTTTTTTTCTCTTCTTATTTGTTCATTTTTTCTTAAACCAAATCTAAATCTATCTGCTTATAAATACTACCCACTGATTCTAGTTCTGTCATCTGGGGAGAAGCTGAATAAAATTAATCCCTAGTCCACAAGACAGTCATTAAATGCTTGAAAAAAGCTATCTTGTCTTCACTTAGTTTTTTGCTATTCTAGAATATCTAGACTCAGTTGCATTATAATATTCTCCTATGGCATGATTTTGAACATCTTCTTCACCTTTATTATCTTCTTTTGGACACTCTCCACCTATTCTGAATCTTGCCTAAAATATGGCAACAAATACTGATGTATGTTGGTGCTCTCTTGAAGGCTAAATATTGATGAATCAAACTAGAGAAATAGCAAGTTATAATCTCTTCAAGACCCCATATTCAATACCATATTATAGAATATTGAATAAAGATCATCCCTAATGTGTTTTTGTGCTTTAACTATCTATGGGTTCTTATGTTTTTCAATTTATAGACATGATTAATCCAACATGGCCCCAAACATGCTATTTTTTCTCCATTATCCTTCTTTCTCCAAAGTAAAATTAAAAAAAATAATTCAACAGGTAGAATATATATTTATATATATTCTTGAAAATCTATATATAGAATTGCATGGAGGTTGGGATGAAGTAAGATGATAGAGCAACAGAACTTGGAAGTGTAGTGCCATGAATATCCCCAGCCAATCCCAGGATGGGATACATGACTTCAAATGATCCCTCCTCCCCCCAATGATGAAAAGGTCTCTTTTTGAAGAGGCAGTGAGACAGTTAGAATGGATATTTATAGTACTGCTGTCTGAAGTACCATGCAATTATATGAAAGAAAGTATTATAATCTTCAATTGGTCCACTTTTACATAATAAGTCTGAGATACCTTTAGATACAACTTTTAAAAGAATTAATTTCCATCTTAAGCAAGCTTCTATGCCATTCTGACCTGCTCTGAACTACAAGGAACTTTGATAGCTCAGATTTATCTATGGTTTGCTTTGAAACTACATTTCAAGGCTGTTCACAAAGTCACATTTCATGTCCTTGCAAGAAATCACATGAATATTGATAGATAGGTATTCTCTGACTTATGTAGACTTTCTCTTTAGAATTTAAAACTATGCTATGCACAAACTGAGGTAATAACAATATTCAAAAAACATTATTTTGTAAGGTATTGTACTATTTCTACTATCACTGCAAGCAGGAGGTACAACAAATAGAATTTTTATTTGATCTTGATTTCTACATTTTACTATCTGATACCCACATAGTTACTATGTAGCAAGTAGTCAACAAATGTTTCTTGAATTATGCTATTGAATTATAAAGTTATATACATTGTGAATGGAGATGTCCTAGACATATTTTTTCAGTGCTACTATTTAAAGTACCAAAGATTTTCCTCTATAATCTTGTTAAGTCCTATGACTTTGTTCATTGCTTTAAAAATATTTTCCAGTTTGCATATACATACTTAATAGTTTGGCATTTTGATTTATGTGATGACTCCATACACATTGCAACATTTATGGCACAGTGAAAGGTGTTTGCAAATTGCTCTACCCACCCCACTCCTAAATAATAATTTCAAGATGGCTAACATTACTATGTGTTAAGATATTACATATTTATATGCTAAATTTGATAATGCAATTATGGTTGGTTGACATGTGAAGTATTTCCTCTCTCTTCTCCATTATCTCACACCACAAAAGTAAGCCTGAGGGGAAGAGAGAATCATGGTTGAAACAAGAGATCACATGACTAGTTTGAAGTGTTATAGATTCATTGCTAAAAGTGCAGGGCCTACATGATTCTTTTCTGAAGCAGTGAGGTGGTAAAATAGATAAAGTATTATTGGACTCAATCATTCGAAAAGTTATGGCTGCCTCCAAAAAAAAGTAAGGTGTTAGTATAATATCATGGAAAACTATCCTGACTCTGGCTTTAGAGGAACTGGTTTCAAATATTATCTCTGACAATTGTAACATGTAAAATTAACTTATCAAAACCCATTTTTCTCATCGATAGGAATATAAAACCAAGGAGGTGAACTAGATGACAATAAGGTTCCCTATTGCTGGTGGTGTGGTAGAGCCAACTCCTAAGAGAGAAAATTGTTAATTTTTGAGAGGAAATGTTTTCACATCTGAAATCACCCTTGTTAAAATCAGAGCTTGATTTGTTGTTTGGTTGATTGCTTAGATTTAATAAAGTGATGTAGAAAATATTAAAAATCTAGATTAAATTTTATATGTGTATATAATATATAAAGACAAAAAGAAAAAATTGGGGGGGGAGATAGAGAAAAACAGAGAGACAGAAGTGGGGAGGGCTATATAATTTTCAAAAGTCGATGGTTAAACATTTATCAGGCCACTCCTACAATTGTAGTTCTACACCTATGAGCCTATATGTGGACTTGACGTCAAGAGTTGCAGTTTCTTTTCCATTTCAACTCTGGCAGAAAGAATAAACCTATGAATAAACCCATGAAGCTTTTCCTTTCATTTTGCTCCTCTGTGTCAGAGGCCAAAGCTCTATTTTTAGGAATTTAACCTTTCTTTTCTGGGAGTGAATAAGGCAGCAATAGAAAACGTCATCTATTTCCATCCTATTTTGTAGGAATGTCTATGTTCCATTGTTATTAAGGTCATGATTAAACATGACTCTATTGAACCCTAACTTTTCTCTCATAAGTCTCTGGGCTTGCCATTTCTCATCAAATTCTGCTTATCTTTTTCTCTCTTACAATGTCTTTTCTGTTTTATTAAATGGAAGAGTAGAACAATACTCAAGTGCTTTAAAAGTCAAATTCTTACTGGTTAGAATAGACTTGTTTGAGCTCCCAATCCTTTTTACATAGCCATGTTAGATATAGTCTTACAAAGAAAAGGGGCAGAAATTTTTGAAATCAGTTAACTATTTACTATGTCAGGCATTGTTCTAATAAAGCCAAACCTAGATAGCCACTAGGTGGGAATGTTGTAGAAGGGATTCTTGTCAGATATGGTTGAAGTAGAGTTTCCCTTCAACTCTGAAGTCTCATGAGTCTGTGAATAATATAGATCTATTCTCACAACTACTAAACATTTTTTTTTTTCCCTCCTAGGAATACATTTCCTTATAAGATCATAGGATTAGAGACTTAGAGATAGGAATGTCAGCTAGTTCAGTCCCATCATTTTACAAGTAGAAAAACATCGGTCCATAGAGGTTTAGTGACTTACTCAACAATGGGAGCAATCTATTACCATTCATATGCTCTATCATCCATATCTCCATTTCTTCTCCCTTAGGAGCATATCCTAATAGTAAGATAGGGGAAAATATCAGTATAAATTTGACATTGCGCATTTCTGTCCTCGGCTTAATCCCTTTACAGTGTCATTGGCTAATGACACTTTAAAAAAGCAGATGTTATGGTATTAGGAAACTTGAAAAGAATCTAGAAAAATGCTTTTATATTGTGTCTCAAATACAGTTTTTATTTTAAATAATTTTAACATGAACTAGAAAACTTTGGGGAAAATGGATTAGCTTTACAGAAGTTCACTTTACAGATAATTCTCCTGGAATGCATCTACTTTATAAAAGGATATGGATTATTAAGTCTAGAGTCTCATAAGTAAGGGAATGCTTTAAATTTATACAAAGGGATAAAAGAGTTTCAGATGTTAAACATAAAAGTGTAAAAATTGAAAAGTGAGATATGGAAAAGATCAATATTGAATACATGGATTTAGAACAAGATTTTGTAATACCAAAAAAAAAAAAATGAAGCATAAGAAAATATTAAATATCAGTAGTATATTATCTTTGTTTTAGTTTATTGAATATGCATGTATATATATTCAGCCTATGAAATTAGTCTTCATAATACACATATGAATAATACACATCTGTGACACATTTCTGACTTGAAACATTTACATGCATATAAATAAAATAACACACCTCTTTGTTTCTTAGTTGGAAACACTGTGTAAAGCAGACTATGATGACCCATTCATGTTCCATGTGTGTAGCAATCCTAAAGGAATCTTTAATATTCTTGCTACCCAAATATTATGACAATCAATGACTTCAAGGATATATACTTTATGGGTATGTATAATCCCTAATCATATAAACAAATCAATCAATAAGCATTTGTGCCAGGCCCTGTGCCAGGTATTGGGAATATAAACATAAAAATGAAATTGATCATGTCCTCAAGATTGTATCCTCAAGATAGAGCTAAGTAAACTTTTAAGGATATACAAAATACATAAAAATACATTTCTTTAGGTGGAGATAAGTAAATTTTTAAGGATATACAAAAATATGTACAAAGATATTTTTGTATATTCCTCAGCTGGGAAGTTCTGGAAAGACCTAATATAAGAAATAACCTTTGAGCTGAGCTTTGAAGGATTCCTAAAAGGAGGAGAAATTGGATTCTAGGTATGGACAATAATCTAGAAAAAACACACTGAAAAAGAAGATGGAATATCATATATGAGGAATCACAATAAGGCAGTTTGGCTAGATCACAGAGTTTGAAAAGGGGATTCAGATTGGAATCAAGTTGTGAAGCATTTTAAATATGAAATAGAGTAATTTTTCTTTGATTCTAAGGTTAATCATTCATGCTTGAAATGATTCTATATCTTTTTTTTTCCTTTCCTCATTTTTCCCATCCAATCAATTAAAATATCTTTGGGCGAATACTTCTATAATGTTTCTACCTGTTCCCAATTTTCTATTCCCACCACCCATAGAGCAGAACTACATTGGCATGGGACAATTGTTCTCTACCTTAGTCAGACCACATATAGACTACTATGTTCTGATATGGACATCACATCTAATAGAGAGAAAATATAACCTGGAAAGCATCTGAAAGTATAAGATTAAAAAGGCTCAAGATCTTGAATTTGAAAAAAAAAATAGCTAATTTATAAAGCACTAATACTATTCCAAACACTGTTAAGCACTTGGTGTGCAAGTACAAAGCACAGATCATCCACACACAAGAAATCTGTATTATGATGGGGACAACACATACAAATAACAAATAAAGCTGAAAACAAGGAGTTTGGGGAAAATGATCAGAGGCAGTGCATCAAGGAATGAAGCTAACGTTACTTTGGCTCCTTGTCAAATGGTGGCTAAGGTCTTGTCAGTCAGGACATCTTGCATCAGATCAAAGGCTCTCCAGAGTGATAAGGCTGCTTGTGATGGAGTAGAATGTGAAAGAACTGGGGATATTTCCCCTAAGAAAAGGTACTGGAGGGGAAATACTTGTCCTCAAGTTTCTGAACTACTGCCAAGACAATAAGGGATTAAACATGCTGCTAGGCTTGACAGAGAAGAAATATAATTGAACCCGAGTCCTTTGACTCCCAATCAAGCAAGCTTTCTATTGTACCATGCTGCTTCCCAGGACTGAGTGAATAGAGGAGAAAAGTGATGTTGAATATTCTTTTTATAAAATTCATAAGAAGAAAATGATGTTGATTCATAAGACACTGGAATATATTATGTGGTGAGAAGTAATTATTTAAACAGTCTCCACTTAAACAGATGAGGTCAGAACCTCTGAGCTTCCATAGGTAAGTCTCATTAGGCAGGCTTTCAGCAAGATAGTAAAAGTAGGAAACACATTCACCCTCTCTGAGTGTCAATCTCAGCAAGAGAAATAAAGCCCAATTCTTTATTTAAGTGGGGAAGAGTAGACTTTTGTAAAATCATAGAAAAATGTCCTCAAGGTCTTTTCACAGTTTTCTGTAGGGGGACTATTTTCTATCCTTATAGTCATATCTTAGCTTAACTCATTTTGAGCAGAGATTCAAAAAGTAGTGAGCCTGAGACATCACAGGGGCAGGACTAGTTATGAAATGGAAAATAAACATAAGTTTGTTTGCTGTTAAGATGAATCTTCATTGCTTACTATCACATAATGTATAGAATATACATCTAGATTATTTGATAATGTTTATTTAGTACTATTGTCAGAAACAGGACTAGCCACAGTTTGTAAGTGGTTTTTGCCAAGCAGGAAGTGTATAATAAGCTTCCCGTTTAAGGCAAGAATTATCTCCATTTTAACTAATTCTTATTGTTTATACCTTCTGTACTGACTGCTGTTAAACTCAGATTTATGTTTTCCTTTTAGTTTTTGGTACTAGCAAAATCCCCATTTTCTTTTTTGCATAGGATCTTACCTTCCCCTATACTTTTGACCAATAGACCCTGTATTTTTGCATATTTTGGATGATTTCTTGAATCATTCTTGCTATCTCCTAAGCACATCTCAGAAATGATAGTCTCACCCTCTTCGATCTTATTTTAACTCCCACCTTTATTTTCATTCTCACAAATCGTATGTTTCACTGGCTCCTGTAGTGTGCTGGTAAATGTTAACAACTGGTTCTCTGTGGGAGAAAACATGGGTGCGGGATGTAAACATGCTCTTGTTTAATCGGCATCATAAGCATTTTTCTATTAGTTTCCTGAGTCTAAATAATCAACAAAATAAGAAATCAAGCCATAATTTATTTGTTGCATTTGTCATTTTTAAGATATGAATGCTCACAATGAAAATTTAACCATTAACTCAAGAGCTGATTTGATCTGGCTCCAGCACAACCCAGCTTGTTCTTGTTCCTGTATCTCTAAATCCTAATGGGAGTAAAACAAGACTGTATATTGTCACCTTATTTATTTAATTTATATGCATATAATATCACAAGACATGCTAGGGTAGCTAAATTAAAAGGTGAAATTATGGTTGCTCGGTGAAAACATTAACAATCTCAGATATGTAGCTAGCACTACTTTGATGACAGAATGTGAAGAAGAATTAAGAAACCTCTTAATAAAGATGAAAGAGGAGAATGTAAAAGCTGTCTTGGAGCTTAACATTAATAAAACTAAGAGCATGGGAACTGGTCCTATCACTTCCTGGCAAATAGAGAAAAAGCAGAAAGAGTTTCAAATTTTACATTCTTGGGCTCAAATATCACTGCAGAAAAGGATAGCAGCCATGAAACTAAAAGACACTTGCTCCTTGGAAGGAAAGCAATGGCAAATCTGGACAGCATCCTACAAAAGGTTATAGAGGTAAAGTTATGATTTTATTACTCATAATGTATGACTGTGATGGGTGATCCATAAGTAAACCTAAGTGTCACATGCTCAGCACTTTCAAATTGTGGAAAATACTTTTCAGAGTCTCTTGGATAGCTAGGAGGACAAATTAGTCAATACTTAAAGAAATTAATTCACCCTACTCACTGAAAGGATGCATACTGAAATTGAAGCTTAAATATTTTATCCACATAACAAAAAGACTGTGATTTGGGGAATGATTGAGGGTAAAAGGACAGTAGAATGGTAGAGAATGAAATGGGTAGATAGTGTCATAGACAATGAATGTGAGGTTGAACACTGAAGATAGTACATAATAGAAGGCATACTATGTATAGTCCATGAGGTCATAAAGAGTTGGACACAACTGAATAAGTGAACAAGAATAGTATCACTAAGCCAGTAGAGCTCAAGGGAACTTCTTTGTTAATTTATATATTATATCTGAAATGATTCAAGAAAAATCACAAGATGCTAAAGGGCCAATGAAAAAAAAAAGATTATTTTATTTTGTTTTGGGAGAATGTTATAATCTCTGCTAAGGATTTGTGTGATTTGAACATGTCAGTTTTCCATGTACAAAATGATTTCTACTTATCACAATAATTTAGCTTCCTTTCCTTTAGTTTTCCTCTAAAGCTAAAATTAGGAGAAAATTTGAACATTATGTCTATGATCTATTTATTTATGAATTCTCTAACAGCATTGAAAAATTATAAGTCAGAGACCACCTAGGACAATATTCAAGGAAAAACTGTTATTTGGTAAAATTTCATTGAGAACTATCAGACTAGTAATAATTTTTACATTAAATCCAATATATGCATACACACACACACACACACACACATATATATATATATATATATATATATATATATATATATATATATATTGCTGAAGCAATTGGGGTTAAGTGACTTGTCCAGGATCACACAGCTAGAAAATATTAAGTGTCTGAGGCCAGATTTGAAGTCAGTTTTTCCTGACTTCAGGGCTGGCGCTCTATCCACTGTGCCACCTAACTGCCCCTATGCATACATATTTATATAATTATCATGCTGCACAAGAAAAATCAAATCAAACCAGTAAAAAAAAAAAAGAAGAAGAAAAAGTAAAGCAAAATAAAATGCAAGCAAACAACAACAAAAAGAGTGAGAATGTTATGTTGTGAACAGTAATATTTTGCATAGTCTTATTGGAATGCTAAAAATACTGTAGCCTTTACGTAGACATTGATTGTTTTTTAAGCATGAAAAAATGATCAGAGGTATAAAATAATCTGTGTGGTTTGTCATGTGTCATATTAAAGGCAGAGCCATCCAACTAGGACCCAGAAGACTAATTTTGCTGTGTTAATGGCCTAAGGGAAATTGGACAGGCAGTACTTTATGATCACCATGAGGAAACTATTGTACTGCTCAAAATTTCTGTTAAATAAAAAATGTTGTTTTGGAAAGAGAAATGGTAGGTGGGAGGGGTAAAGCCATTTTGAAAAAAAAAGTTTATCTTAGATAGAAAAACCAACCTGTAAAATGTGGAATTAAATGAAGAAATCAACTTCCAAGTTAATAGTCTAATTCATCAGGAAGGCTTGAAAACCAACAATGGCCTCTGAAAGAGTATAAGAAACTCATTTTTAACTTAAAAAAAAAAAAACCTTACACACTCATCTTGATGGTAATTATGATATTAGAATTTAAGAAAATGCTGACAAAAAGTTATTAGTAAAAAGTATCAATGAATTTCTATTTTATTAAATACAATAGCACCTATGAACATTAGAAAAATAATAATGGGTGAATACATGCATATACAGACATATATGTGCTTGCATGCATGTACATAAATCTAGTGTATCTATAAGTTGCAAAAGGTATATAAGTTCTTTTCCTGTACCTGGGTAATTTAAAGAGACACATAACCCTAATCCTCCCTTCTGAAGGAACTTAACTGGGTATATGGGCTTTGGTTTGAGAATAAAACCAGTTAGAGACAGTAGAAATCATGTTCTAGTTAGTTAACAGTATTTAAACTGGAAAGAAAATAATAAACATTATAAGAAATTTTCACAAAAGAAAGGAGAGAGAGAGGAAGGAGGAAGTAAAAGAGGAAGGGAAAGAGAAAAGGGAAAGAGGGGAGGGAGGGAGAGAAAGAAGGGGAGCGAGGGAGGAAGAACAAAGGGAGGAGAGAGGGAGACAGAGAGAGATAAAGGCAGACAGAAAAGAGAGAGAGAGTGAGAGAGAGAAAGAGAGAGAGAGAGATGGAGAGAGATGGAGAGAAACGGAGAGGAGAATGTTTTATTGAATTCTTTTTTCCATCTTATGTTCTTATGAAATAGCTTAAAGGATATGTTAGTTTGGTTTATTAAAAAACCAAAAAGCAAATAAGCAAACAACCAAAAAATAAAGGAAAAAGTATTGAACAAGAAACTGCAGCAGATACCTGGATTTCCTAAAAAAAAGTAGTTAGAACAGGAAGCCAAAAGGGACACCCAACTTTACAAGACACTAGAAAAAAGCAGCTGCAGGTTATTAAGACAGTGCTATGACAGGTAGGCCAACCATGGTGGCTTCTGACCCTTCGAAGGAAGCCAGTTTGAACTGAAAGCTTCCACTATTTAATTTAGTGAGGAAATTTCCAATTCTATTTTCTATTTCAAAATCCTCTGTGGAAAGACTGTGAATTATGTTGTCAGATTTTACAGGATGACCCTAACTTGCAATAATGCCTCCTTTGCCCTACTATGGCGTGAAACAAAATGATATTGAAGCTAAGGGGAATGCTGTCATCAATGACTGTCTATTCAAGGTCAGTCTCAGATCTCTCTAATCATTTTTAGCCATTTAATACTATAAAGGGCTTGAGAAAATGGAATTATCTCTATATATTCTCATAACAGTCTAGAAAACATAATCTTAAATGTTTTATTTCATCTACACATCTAATATACTGACAAAAGTGTATAGATGATAGATAATCTGTAACTCATTTTTAAACAGAAATCTGGTCTCACAGCTGATCTTCTTGGAAAATTATTTCTATTATCCCTCCAAGGATATACTATCAACAGCAAAGCCTGAGTCTAGCCCTGACCCCACCAATAATTGACATACTCTAGTTTTGGAGCAAACTTTGGAAGAAAACATTCTAGGATACAAATTCTTAAACTTGGGAAATTCGTGGATTTAGAAAGGGGGAATATATCTTTATTTTTACTATCTTCTAACTAAAATTTAGCATTTGCTTCTATCATTTAAAGCATTTTTCTGAATAGAGAGCCTTTAATCTAGAGTCCATTAACTATTACAAAGCTACAATTATATTTTAATAAAATTCTTTTTCATTTGAAATTCTATGTATTTCATTTTATTTATTTTAAAACATTATTTTAAAAAGTGGTTCATCGACCTAAGCAGATTATGACAGAGGTCAGTATGTAAAAATATGTTAAGAATTCCTGATCCTAGAACCACCTAGAGCAAATATAACAGAAAGTTTCTATGATTTGAGTGAAGCTACTTTATTTACTAATCCGATGAGATGACAAAGAATTAAATCTAATAGTTATTAGGTTAACTATAAGGAATATTTCATACTAATTGGAGGAGTAATTTTAGAATTGAATTAAAGTGACAACTGTATCATCATGAGATTTTTGTGATTTTTTTTTCAGTTAATATTATAATGTCTAGCCTCTTGTAAGCTATGGAGAAAGAAAGAAATCAATAAGAAGTTGTACCTAAATTGTATCTAATTGTTTCTTATTATTTCCAAGTAAACACATAAAAACAATCATTTTAATTAAAAATAATCTGAAAGAAAGATATTCTCACAGAAAGCCTAACGAAGTCACTGAAGAAATGAGTAAGCAAAGAAAAGTTTCCAATAAGGCAAAAATATATGATAAAGTTAAATAATGCCAAGGGGCTGCTACAGAAAGAGAAAAAAATGCAATAACTACAACCAAAAGCTAAGAAATTCCATTTCAAATCAACAAGAATTTATTTAAAGAAATTGATTTGGCAAACAGAATGGTAGAAATATATTTTTTTTAATAAAATGCAATGGCACAGCAAGAAAATAGGAACTAAGTTAAAAGATATCAAACTTGAAAAGAAGAGAAGAACAGAGAAGAGAAGAGAAGAGAAGAGAAGAGAAGAGAAGAGAAGAGAAGAGAAGAGAAGAGAAGAGAAGAGAAGAGAAGAGAAGAGAAGAGAAGAGAAGAGAAGAGAAGAGAAGGGGAAAAAAGGAATACTTAAATAGATTGACGATTCCTTGATATGAAAATTCATCCAACTAGAATGTTGCTCATAGGTCTTTTCTTCTCTAGATTAACATTCCTCATTTCCTTCCAGATTAGAAATATTCCTGTTAGGCACTTAAAAAAAAAAAAATCAGGATCATGGAAAGCAATTAAATTCCCAACTTCTTTTAGTATGCACAATTATGTATAAGTCAATTTCCTAGATAAAACATCAGTTAGGTGCTCTCTTTTTATCTCTTTCATTGTTGTGTTTTATAGATTCCAAAATCATTGAATCTTAGAACTGCAAAGTCCCTTGGAAATCAGTCAGTCCAATGTGAGCTTTTTACTTTTTCAATTTGAGCTTTACAAAACGGAAAAGTGACCTGTCTAAGATCATACTGATTTAAAATAATAAGATCAGGATTTGAATCTAGTCTTTCTTACACTAAGTTATGGTCTTTCCACTCCATCTTATTTTCCACCCTTCTTATTTTATTTCCATCATTTTTTACACCTTTTGTTGTTCTTAAATATTGTCTAATCCAAAATTATTCTCTTTATTAGAAAGACCAGAAACAAAATATTGAGCAATATAGTAACAGATGTCATTTTATGCTCTGCTATACTATCGTAATATCCCTAGAGATTACTGAGGTATATTGAACTAATCATACCTACTCTAAATGCCATTAAAGTGCTATGCTTTGTTTTATTTTTTAAATAATTCTCATTCTGCTCTCGCTCTTGCTCTCGCTTTCTCGCTCTCTTCCCCTTTCTCTGTCCCTTTTTCTGTGTATGTACGTTAGTTTTAGTATGGTGCCCTTCTCCTCTCCACATCTAGTGAGAGTTGAATTCAATTCTTCCTGTTGTCATATGTCTCTTTAAAAATTCTAACAGCTTTTAAATGGTAGTATCCTAAAATTGGAATAAAGAATTAGCAATGTTTATTAGATGCAGGTTTAAAGTAAGAGTAAAGCTTTGAGCAGAAATTTGAGGGAAAAAACTTTCAATAGAGGTCATGAGCTTTTTTTTTTTTTAACGTGGATTTTACAAATGTTTTTATTGCTCACTCTTTGTTTTTAAAACTCACTTTCTTATTATTATGTTATATATGCTTAAAATAAATTATAGTGGAGATAGCACTATGAGTCAAGCAAGATAAAAAAAAAAAAAAACCCTACCCTTCTCACTTATTGACTATAGCACCATGATTAAGTCAATTATATTCTTAAAGTCTCAGGTTCCATATCCGAAAAATATGGATAATATTAGGTTTATAATATATTATTATAATAATAATGGGTTTAATAAATAATAAAAAATAAATTTATTTTAATAATAAATAAATAATAATTTAATAATAAAAGGTTTAATAACTAATTTTAGGAACATTTATAAATCTTAAATAAGATGTCAGTAAAAATAAGATAATATAACTAATTCATAAGCTTAAAACATTATGTAAATGTTAATGGTGTGTATATATATATCATATATATATCACATATGTGTGTTGTGTTGTGTTTATATATGATTATACACACATTCACAAATATACATATATGTATATTTACACCATATCCATATAACATTCAACATTTATTAAATTTCTACTGTTTTGTTAAAAGTTGTTATAAGTGCTATATATTACATATGTTTTATATATTACATATAAAATATCACTATGTTTTATATTATGCTACTTTTATATGTTTTATATATATAATTATTTATGTATTTTTCATATATATAGTGTATGCTTTTCTATATAAATATATTATAATTCTATATGTACACATATTTATTTAAATTTCTGTCTAGGAGATGTGATTGTTCTATATGAAGCTATAGTTTATAACTAAGTACATGTAGTATATTGCCAAAACAACTTTTGAATTAGCTAAAAAGTACTTTAAGGTGTGAAACTTTAATATAATGACTTTTTAAAGAAGCTTTAATTTATTAATTAATATAGCCCAATATGTCATAATCAGGAGGAAGAGTTTACATTTGACTTAATAATTCACCGCAGCCCCTTTAATATGTTCCTTTGGAATATATGTTTCTGTGGGAAATCTAAGTTAAAGCTCAGGTCAGCTTGCAGACCGATCAAATTAACTCTGGGTTGTTATACACTGAGCTTCTTTGTCTTCTTGTATGTATCCCTTTTGAATTGCCACATTTATCTCAATTTTTGTTGTTGGTGAAAGCTGTTATGCTCTTAACTTGGCTGCATTTAAGTGAATTTGAGAAGGGAGAGAACGGGTGACATTTATTTGTATTTGCATAACTCACACAATCAGTTAACTCTGTGCCAAGGTCCCCCTGGACTACAAGTGCTGTTCAAATCGAGAAGGATTGCTAGTGTGAGAAAGCGTAAATAACTCTGAACAAGCAAGCATATTCTGTGTCTTTTTCAGTATTAAAATGGAAATAAAGTAACACCTGTTATACATCTCCAGAAACAATGGGCTACAACTTTATTTGCAAAGGGTGCAGGAAAAGAACCTGAGAGCAGTTGTTAGGGATTCTCTTCTGGTGTCTATGGAAACTAAGCCTATGCAAAACTTGTCACTGCCTCTTGAGTCTATGGAAACTTATCTTTAAACCAGCAAAAGGAGCAGAAAAGATATCTGGATGAAGTACCAAGAGACCAAAAAAGAAAGAAAGAAAGAACAGTGGGAAAAAAAGAAAACTAAAAACAAACCCAGAGATATGCAAATTATTTTAAAGCTTGAACTTGAGCTAATAGATAAAGGCTAGCATTCTGAAAAAATACAATACATTCATCATGTTTACCTATAAAAGAAGTTAATCCAATAAAAATTAAAAAAAATTTTAGGAGGAAAAAAAATCTACATATATTTTCTCCATAATCCTTAGTAGTTTTCCTCCTAAAAGATTCCCATCATAGTTCTCCTGCTTCAGGGGCTCTCCCTTTCCAATCCATCCTTCATATTGTTGCTATATTGATTTTGCTACTGCACCATTCTGATCACAACCTTGATCTTGTCAAGAACTTCAAATTAATCAGCTTTGCCCAGTCAAAATAATCTCAGCTTCTTAATATAACATTCAGAGTCTTTCACTCTTGGGAACCAAACAATTTTTCTCCTTCTGTTACTTTTCTCCCCATCCTGTATTCTATAATTTTGTCAAACTGAAGTAGTTATCCTTCTATCACTTTCTAGTCTCTATAACTATGCCCTATGGAATGAACTTTTCAATCCTACTTTGATCTTTTATCTCTTAAAATATCACTCATTCTTCAAGAGCTAGCTCAAATAGCACAAATCCAGATTATCACCATCCCTCAAGAGCTCTTTTCCTTTGAGGTTTATGCAATTCATATCTATCACCCCATCCAAATTCTGGTAAGCTGTGGTCAAATGGATTCTTCTCTGCACAGCTCCTAAGACATTTGTCTACTTGTCTCAAAATTCAGTCCCTGGCTCATAGTTTTCTACTCAAATCCATCTCATTTCCTCATCTTGGAGAGCTTACATATTAATGTTGATGATCCTGAAAATATACTAACTTCTTTGTTACTCAGGGACCTATTCTACTATTCTAGCTATTCCAAAAGATGGTCATACCCATGAGTATTCAGATTTTTTGTTGAAAAACTCCTTTTTGCTGATAATAGTCTTTTATCTTCTCATTCCTTACTCTTCCTATCCCTAAGTTTTATTCTCATCATGCATTCCTATTTTTCTATCCCTCATTAATACACCCAGGTCTTTCTCCCCCTCACCAAATCGGGCTATAAATTATTTTCTTTCATTATTTGATCCTTTGATGAAATTTGCACTATTCTCTAGTCTCAAGTTCTTTCTCTATTGTCCTGTCATTTTTTATGTCTTGTCAAACTCTAAAACTGGGTTACTTCCATAATCTGTCTACTTCTTTCTTACTGATAGGCTACTGAAGACAACTTGAACAAATTGCAAAGTAATGTTGACATTATCTAATTTTCTATCTACCTCTCTCTCGATCTACATATATGTATGTACATATAAGCATAAATATGTATAGTGAACACTTAATATATATATGTGTATATATATATATGTAGTTTTTATAAGAATTCAACATATGTTATTACTTAAAAGATCATGTAAAAGCAAAAAGAGGCTTCAAATCTTCAGTCAATTAAACAATTCAATAAGCTAAAAATTCTAGGAATTATTTGTGAGAGGCATCAAAATAAATGATCCAAAGAATGGTCAAAAATTGTCCTGAAATAGTGACCAAGATCTCTAGAGGCCAGTTTGGGGCCAGTTGAAGTCAATTAGTTCAGGAAGAACTATCTAGGTTCACCACGATCAATCATTTCTCACTCAATCTCACGAGGTCAAACTCTGCCCTCAATTACACGCACCCAACTTTCATTCAAGTCAGAAGGAGTTATACACACATTCATGAGGGCAGACTCGAGCCCTGTGAGTTGAGTAGAGAGTAATTGATGACTCTCTCCTTTCTATTCTTGGTTCAGTAAGCACAGCGAACAGCAGTAGCCTGCCTGTCTAAGCAGAGTGGGAGGACTGGATAACAAATTCCCAGCCTGGAAAGGTGCCCCATCGGCACAGCCAGCTGTTCTTCATTTGAACATGTCAGTGCCCTCAAGTTCATAACCATTCACATAGACAAACCCACACACAAGTTTTATTTCATGTTATCTTGTTTTTGTTTTCCTTGTCTCCATTCCTGCATCTAATTGTATTCCTTCAAATTTCATTTTTTCTGCTTAGATCCTTTTTTGTATTATGTTATTTTTATTTCCTTAAATGATCTTATTTCTAACTGAGGATGTAGGTTTTTGATGCTGTTTTTATAACCCTGAATTTGGTAAAAAATCAATTTGTGACTTTAGTTAAAAAGTACTCATATGGATCTCTAAATTAATTAAGATATGTACCTGAAATGGTATGCATCACAAGTCATACTTGCCCAGCAATATTAGCTTGCCTATCCAGTACAAATCTCTTCTATGTCACAATATGTATTCGCCACAGGGAACCACTAAAAAATTCTCCAGGGCTTCCATGAGTTCCCTTGAATTTCTCAAAATTGTATAAAGACTACCAGATATCTCTCTCCTCACATAGTTAACCTATTCAAATTGTATCCATGCATTTTAGAGGAAATATTTTACATGTATATTCTTGCATACCCACTGAAACTTAAATCTTATTCAGTAATATGTCATGGCATTCCTTTCCTGATATTGTGCTCTTCTTTGAGTTGACATCCTTCGTACTTCCTCATTGGTAATGTTTTCTATACTCTTTATGATAACCATGTATTATTCAAATGTTCATTGGACTATCCTCAATGTCAATTCTTGGGGGTTAGAATTTTTCATAAACGATAATTATATAACATTACTGAAGGAATATTATTATTAAAAAGGTGTTCTTTGTTCCAGGGAGAAGGTTAGATTAAGGTAAGATTTGTAACCTTAAAGACAATCTTGCTTTCTATCTTTCTTACCTTAAACTTTGAAATCAAGGTAATATCCATTTGCAATATATTTATGCAAAATATCTTCCTTTGTGTGTGTGCATATGTGATATGAGGTAGGAATGGAAGTACATCTTTTTTTGCGTATCCATCCAATTGCAAATCATGGCCTGGATATTCATTCTTTATCAACAAAGATACTATTTAACATGCTGTAGACTTGATTTATGTTTCTTTGATTTTTTGAGGATACCATTGGCATCATCTATCAGCTATCACTCATTCTTGCTATGTGAATATGACTAACTCATCCTACATGTTTTAAATTTTACTTTGTCTATAGTAAAGATAATTTTTTTAATGATTACATACCTCAATTAGAAGATCTTACAAGAAGCAGCATGGATGATTATAATTTTTAAGTTCCAGATAAATATTTAGTTGACATATATTAAAAGTTGTAATGTGATAGATTGTGAATGGATGGATCTGTAGAATAATATAAGTAGAGAGAAGAAGTAAATATTAAAAAATGTGGGATAGAATAAGTCTGAATTTTGAGGAATATTGAAATTTTAAGATTGCAGAGCAGATTACAGAAAAAATGATAATGGCTATGTAGGGATACATTACAGATGATACAAGTTTGGCTCCAGACTACCACAGTAAAGTACAGAGTTATTATTTTTTAATAATTTACTTTTTAAGTAAACTATTAACTAAAAATACTTAATTCCTAAAAATTCTAACCATGATCCGATCCTTCAATGACTTGTGATCTTTTTGTTGGTGAAGGATCTTGCCTCAATGTTGGCTGATCAAGTTGGCTGAAAACTGGGGTAACTGTGGCCATTTCATAAAATAAGACAGTAATGAAGTTTGTCACATCAATTGATTCTTCCTTTCATGAGATGTTCTGTATCATGTGATGTTATTTGATAACATTTTACCTGAAGTCAGTAATCTCAAATATTGATGCTATTCTATCAACTAAATTTACATAATATTCTTTAAGCATGGTCAGCTTACTAAGGAAGCAAGTAAGTGTCAGAGACAGGACACAAACTAAGACCTTTTGACTTCAGAACTAGTGCTAGTTCTGTACACACTGCTTCTTACATGTGTATGCATGTATGTTTTCATGTGTTTAAACATTATTTAAAACAATCTTCATAGTACAAACAATACATACATTGATAAACTCTACTGAATCAATCTCTACTGAATCAATTATTTATATTCATTCATAATAAGCACAAATAGATATCAAATTCTGTGTATCTTTTAGTCCATTTTAAGATGGGGAAGATATGGGGTATCCCTACAGTCTTAACTTAAAGCTTAAAAACTATATTAAGACTTTTAGCACATCCTATGCCATCTACTTTGAAATATTACCTTTGAGAAACCAAGCCTTCTTTTTGCAAACTATTATCAAGGATTCCCTCAAAGCCTGAAAATGGATATTTTCATTAAAATGTCATTCATAGAGATATGTAGCTATGGAAGTTCTCTCAAGTGCCTTTTCTCTAGTAATAACCAGGTCCCTGATTATCTTGAATTTTTAAACATTTAAATAATGACATAAATTAATTTCTGTTTCTTCTTATAATCTATAAAATAACCCAGTTAGAAAAAATATTTTAAAACAACCTTCTATTTAAATCTCAATGTGCTAGTCCCATCTTAACTATTGTAACCTTCAACCTTCAAATTATTTTCTTTTTTTCTCCTCTATGGACTGACACCAGAATATTTTCATAACTTCTGGCCTCATTTCTTCTAACTTATCCTTCCCAGTTACATAGAATACAGGTGTTCCCTCTTTAGTATCACGGTTACCAACTGTGAGCACTAAATATACCCAAGTGGCTTTGGCTTCTGCTGGCCTGTGTCATTCCTCTTACCATCTGCTGTTACAAAATCTGAATCTAAATTCGCCTCCTTTTTATTTTTTTAGCTCTGAGTCATTTTTAAAGGACTTGTAGGTAAGCAAATTGTGTCTTAATGTTCCTAATTCACTTATTTGGGCCATTTACACTGATGAGAAATCATTTCTGTTTTATTCTTTATTTTCATGAGAAGACTCGGATATTTGTTACTTCCTCAACCCACATTAATGTAATCTTCACAGTTAGACATGTGATCTCTACCTGGTGTGAATGTACTGTTTTTGACTCAAGAAAACAAGTGAAGCATATATTGTTTAAAGTGAACAAATCCACTCTACCTGATCTCATCCTTCATTAACCTGTTGAAGATAAATAACCTCCTATTGACTCTGCCAATAAGTTGTAAAGTTACTTTGGTGGATAAAATAACTCAATCATAATTCATTTGTCTGGTGTGGTTGCAAGTATTATCTGAGAAAACATCAGAATAAATCACAACTTTAAAAAGCATTGTGCACCATCTACAAATAGAATTGCTACTGGATGTATATTTAGGCTCTATCAGAGAATGCACTTTTTAAAAAAGATATTAAATCAAGTCTTTGTGGCTAGTGTTATTTTTTAATGAAATAAACTTTGCTATAGTGAATTACTTTAGATGCAAAAGTTAAAGGCCAAGAAAACAGAGAAAAAAGACCACAGAAACCGGGAACCACTTGAAGGATACTGAATTTAGTAGCTCAAAATATGTGCTTTCCCTGTCTTTCCGAGCATCTAAATGAGTTCTTCAATTTCCAAAATTGAGACCTTTAGATAAAGGCACAGATGCTCTTTTAATTGATTGTATTCAAATGATTTTTATTGTCCAAAAATCACATCCCTGCTGGATATTTTCTATGATTATGATAATAAAATACAGGACATTTAAATGACAAGGTAGTTGTCTCAACTAGCATCCTGCCCAAAGAGAATAACAGGCAACGTCTGGCTTCATTACCCTTTAAAGCTTTAATGTGCAATATTTATTGGTGTATCTGCTTTTTTTTTTTTTTTTGGCCCATAACAATTCTTCTATCCAATTTAGTAGCTATTTGTGGTAAATGTCCCCCAAATTCCTGTGGTTTCATAGGAGTTCTATTGTTGGTCACTTATGTAAAAGACGAAAATCTTTGCATAGACACCTGATATTTTACTCTGCTATGTTCAGTGATTTTATACAATACAGTCAATAAATGTTGTTTTTAAATCCTATATTATAAATCTAAATTCTTCTAGCACAATCCAGATATATTTATTTCTTATTTCCATAGTCTATGTGGGTTATTCTCTAATATTAGAATGACTTCCTACCTCATTTCTGCATCGTTCTCTATTTTCTTTAGTCATATCTTTATTTTCTTTCAATGAAAAACTAAAATGATCCCACAGATACTGTTTCTCCCTTTCAATAAATTAGCCACTATTTATTTTATGGACATTTAAATTTTAATTAAGTTTTAAACATTTAAATAATGACATTATTTTTGTTTCTTCTTATAATCTATAAAATAACTCAGTTAGAAAAACTATTTTAAAACAACCTTCTATTTAAACCTAAATATGCTAGTCCCATCTTAACTATTGTAACCTTCAACCTTCAAATTATTTTCTATATCTCTGACTTGAATATACTTAGAGAATATAGATATAATTATATTTAATTTTGATAGTGGAAAAGTGATTGTACTAGAAGAAGAAAAGGGAGGTAAAATGAGGTAAATTACATCTCATGAAGACACAAAAAACCCTATTATAATTGAAGGGGGAAGGAAAGGGGAATAAATATTGTGTGAAGCTTACTCTCATCAGGTTTAATTCAAAGAGAAATTATCAAACATATTTAGCTCATAGAGAAACTTGTCTCACCCTATAGAGAAGTAGGAGAGGAAGGGGGAACGGAAAGGAGGAGGAATTGTAAAAGGTGAAAGTTCTTTGAGGGAGAGGCTCAGAAAGAAATTGCTGGGGAGGAGGGAAAGGGTAAAAGGAAAGAGAAAAAAATAATGGGGAAAATAAAATGGTGGCAAATACAGAGTTAGTGATTTTAACTGCCAATGTAAATGGGATGAATTCTCCCAGAAAGGGGAAGTGGATAGCAGATTGGATTAAAAGCCAGAATCCTACAATAGGTCAAAAAGGCAAAAGTAGTAAATGCATCTTTTTTTTCCAGATCATGATACAATAAAATGTACACTTAATAAAGGGCAGGGAAAAACAGACCAAAAATTAATGGGAAACTAATCCTAAAGAATGAGTGAGTAAAACAACAAATCATAGATACAATCAATAATTTCATGCAAGACAATGACAATGATATGATGATTCACTTTAAAAATCCTAGATAATCAAGTAAAAAAAATCACAAGTTTAACAAAGTTGCAGAGCACAAAATAAATCCATGTAAATCATCAGCATTTTTATGTTACCAATGAACTCCAGCAGCAAGAAATACAAAGAGAAATTTTATTTAAAATATCTGTAAATAATATAAAATATTATTTTATATTTATATATCATCTACCAAGTCAAAGTCAGAAAATATATGAACACAATTAAAAATGCTTTCCACACAAAAAGTCAGATTTAGTCAGTTGGAAAAAATATCAAGTATTCATAGGTAGACTGTGCTAATAAAATAAAAATGACAATATTACCTAAATTAATCTACTTACTCAGTGCCATACCAATCAAATGCCAAAGAAATTGTTTTTCATAGCTGGAAAAATAATAATAATAAAGTTCACCTAGACGAATAAAATATCATGAATTTCAAGGAAATTAATTTTAAAAATGCAAATCAAGGTGTCCTAGTTGTACCAGATCTAAAACCATATTATAAAGCAATGGTCACCAAAACCATTTGCTATTGGCTAAGAAATAGAGTAATCCATCAGTGGAATAAATTAGGTTCACAAAACACAATAGTCAATGATTATAGTAATACAATGTTTGATAACCAAAAAACCCCAGCCTCTGGGAGAAGAACTCACTATTTGACAAAATTGTTGACAAAATTGGAAATGAGTATGGCAGAAATAAGGCACTGACCCCACATCTAATATCCTATATACCAAGATAAGGCTGAAATGGGTTCCTGATTTAGACATAAAGAGTAATATTATAAGCAATGTAAAAGAAAAAGAAAGGATAGTCTACCTCTTAGATCATGTAGAAGGAAGGAATTTGTGGCCAAAAAAGGACAACACATTATGGAATCAAAATGGATAATTTTGATTGTATTGTTAAAAAAAAGTTTTTGTACAAAGAAAACCAATGCAGACAAGATTTGAAAAGAAGCAATAAACTGGGAGGGGGAGGGGAATTTTACCTCCAAGGATTCTGATAAAGACCTTATTTCTAATATATAGAGAGAATTGCCTCAAATTTATAAGAATTCAAGCCATTCTCAAATCGATAAGTGGTCAAAGGAGAACAGACAATTTTCTGATGAAAAAATTGAAACCATTTCTAGTCATACAAAAAAATGCTCAAAATCACTATTGATTAGAGAAATTCAAATTAAAACAATTATGAGGCACCTCTACACACCTCTCAAATGAACTATGATGAGAAGAAAAGATAATGAATGATGGAGGGGGTATGGGAAAACTGGGACACTAATATATTGTTGGTAGAATTGCAAACTGATCCAATTATCCTATAGAGCAATTCTGGAGAGCTCAAATCACTATCAAACTTTGCATACCCTTTGATTCGGCTATGTTTCTACTGGTATTGTATTCTAAAGAGATCAAAGGAGTGAAAGGGACCCACATATACAAAAATGTTTGTGGCAGTCTTTTTTGTTGTCGCAAGAAACTGCAATCTGAGTGGATTCCCATCAGTTGGAGAATGGTTGAATAATTTATGGTATTTGAATATTATGGACTATTATTATTTTATAAAAATTGATCAGCAGGATGATTTCAAAGTGGCCTACAGAGACTTACATGAACTGATGCTAAGTGAAGTTAGTAGAATCAACAGAACATTGTACATAGCAACAGCAAGATTATAGAATGATCAATTCTGAAGGATATGGCTCTTTTTTGGTGATTCAGACCAGTTCCGATGATCCTGTGATGAAGAAAGCCATCTGCTCCCAGAGAAAGGACTGTGGGAACTGAGTGTGAATCACAGTATTTTCACCTTTTTATTATTGTTTGCTTACATTTTGTTTTCTTTCTTATTTTTTTTCCCTTTTAGATCAATGTATAATGATTTTTTTGTCTATAATGATTATTGTAGAATGTGTATAGAAGAATTGTACTTGTTTAACATATATTGGATTACTTGCTGTCTAGGGAGTGGGAACATTGGAAGGAAAAAAATTGGAGCACATAGTTTTTCAAATATGAATATTGAAAATTATCTATCCATTTGTTTTGAAAATATAAAATTTTAATCAAAAAGATACTTATAAAAAAGAAAGAAATCCATCTCCTTGAGGGTAGGGACCATTAATCTTGAGTTTACAATTTCAGCATCTTGCACAGCACCTTGTATCGCATTTAGTAGGTACACTATAAATGCTAATGGGCTAACACTAATGAAATAGGAAGAAGTCCATGTTATAAGCACACAAAACTCCCCAAATTTACTGTGACATTTGAAATACACTATCTTAGAGGCATCCTTTCAGAACTAAAATTTATTATATTTTAGGATTTGTAAGGGGCAGCTATGTAGAATAGCTGATTGAACAATGGGCCTGGAATCAGGAAAACCTCTGTTCAAATCAATATTGACACTTACTAATTCTGGGTCCTTGGACAAGACACATAAGCTTGTTTATCTCAATTCTTTATCTATAAAAAGAACTATTGAAGGAAATGGCAAACCATTCCGGTATTCTTTCCAAGAAAACTACAAATGAGATCATGAAGAGTCAGACATGATAAAATAACCGAACAGGAAGATTTCCAAGAATGTTCTGTGTATTACCATATTAGATTCTCACAAATATCTGTGAAGTAGATCTTATTATTAGCATATTAATTTACTTCCTAATATTATATTTTCCTATTTGCATATGAGGAAATTGAGTCAAAGAGAGATTAAGTTCACCTAGTTACGGAAGATTCTGATTCAGTTCTTCCTAATTCTAAATCATCTTCTCTATCCACTATTCCATATTGTATTATTTGAAGTATCTATAAGTTGGTTACTCTGTCCCATTTAGAATGACAACAACAAAACAGACAGTCATTAACTATCTTTTGTACTGAGTGTTATGTTCAACTTTTCATAGTGTATAAAGAAACTTCAAGGTTATAAATATCTGAATTCTAGACTTGCCGAAGAAACATACTTTGGGCAATTACTTTAACTTGTTAATGACTCAACCAGATCTCTAATACTTGTTGTAGAACAGATAACAGAAGCTTTATTCTCATAAGGAGGTAATATACAACAGTCAAATCAGGCCCCATACTGAAAAGGGGCTATGATTCTGATTTTTAAAAAATAAATAATTAAAAAAAAAACAAGATAGTCAAGTTTCTTGGGTCCCTGTACTAAGGACCTGATGATGTGGTAATGGGGATGAAAGGCAAACAAATTGCAATAATTTTCATTATAGGCATATTCTTTACAAGTTGATGGTGTGTGGTGGTTATAGTGATTTTTATGAGAGTTGTTAGGCAAAAAAACAAAACAAAACACATAAATGACCCACAATCTTATTAAGATTTCTAGGTATCTTTGCCACATTTCTTTTAACAAATGACACATACTTAATCTTTCTAGAGTAGGAAATCTTAATATTTTTAGTGTCATGGCAGTTTTTGGCAGTTTACTAACATCTATAGACCTCTTCCCAGAATAATATATTAAATATATTATTGAAAAGGAAACTAATTATACTCAACATAGTTTCAAAATTTATATGATTTTAAAAAATTAAGTGGTCCAGGTTGAAAAACAAAGATGTGCACTACAGAACCAATTTATTCTTGTCCTACAAACATAATTTAGCATATTCTTTCAAAATACTATGTTCTAATTACTAAATACATAATCAGCCATAGGATTTGGCTGCAAAATTTCCCAAGTTGTGAATTTGGTGTCATAAGGGTTGAATTCTAGTATTACTCCAACTCTTACAACAAGAATTCTCTCTTTAGACTATGGCCCAAACCTCTTCAATTTCATATAAAACAAGTTGATAAGGCTGAACAGATTTTATAATCAAGACTTGCACAGTAATTCTTTTTTTTTTTAATCATAACTTTTTATTGACAGAGCCCATGCCTGGGTAAGTTTTTTACAACATTATCCCTTGCACTCACTTCTGTTCCTACTTTTCTCCTCCCTTCCTTCACCCCCTCCTCCAGATGGCAAGCAGTCTTATACAAGTTAAATATGTCACAGTGTATCCTAGATACAATATATGTGTGCAGAACTGAACAATTCTCTTGTTGCACAGGAAGAATTGGATTCAGAAGGTAAAAATAACCTGGGAAGAAAAACAAAAATGCAAGCAGTTTACATTCATTTCCCAGTGTTCTTTCTTTGGGTGTAGCTGCTTCTGTCCATCCTTGATCAATTGAAACTGAGTTAGATCTTCTCTTTGTTGAAGAGATCCACTTCCATCACAATACATCCACATACAGTATCATTGTCAACAATATATAATGATCTCCTTGTTCTGCTCATGTTCATGTCGCCAATCCTCTCTGTATTCATCCTGCTGGTCATTTCTTACAGAAAAATAATATTCCATAACATTCATATACCACAATTCACTCAACCATTCTCCAATTGATGGGCATCCATTCATTTTCCAGTTTCTAGCCACTACAAACAGGGCTGCCACAAACATTTTGGCACATGCAGGTCCCTTTCCCTTCTTTAATATCTCTTTGGGGTATAAGCCCAGTAGAAACACTGCTGGATCAAAGGGTATGCACAGTTTGATAACTTTTTGAGCATAGTTCCAAACTGTTCACCAGAATGGTTGGATGTAGTCACAATTCCACCAACAATGTATCAGTGTCCCTGTTTTCCCATATCCCCTCCAACATTCCGCATTATCTTTCCCTGTCATTCTAGCCAATCTGACAGGTGTGTAGTGGTATCTCAGAGTTGTCTTAATTTGCATTTCTGTGATTAATAATGACTTGGAGCATATTTTCATATGGCTAGAAATAGTTTCAATTTTTTCATCTGAGAATTGTCTGTTCATATCCTTTGACCATTTATCAATTGGAGAATTGCACATTCATTCTTAAATGCACCAGTTTATTCTTTGCTAAAATACTTGCAAGCAGTCTAAACCAAACACATTGCTCTATAACTACAGCATTGATTTTGCTTCTCTGATCCTTACTTTGAGCACTGACTCTTTGCCATGTAGTTTTCCATTTCTTCCTCTTAGAGACACAGATGAAAATTTAAAAAAAATCTAACTTAATAAAAGTGTAGTACAAGAATTGCTTAAGGGTCACAATGAAAAGATATTCATGTGGTGAGAGATAGTCTCAGATTTAATGACAATTCTCATGAATAAATACTGCTAAGTTCTTTATCACTATATATCTTTATACTGTATAATACATGATAAAGATGAAAAGCCTTGGTTGGCAAATGATTGAAAGAATAGTTTTTTTTTTTTGTTGTTTTTGTTTTTTTTATCTCTTCATTTGTAGTAAAAACCATTTTCTTTAATTTTTTTGTATCATCCCTTTTCATCATACCTTTTCAATATATTATTTGTTGGAAATAATATTTCCATTAAAAAGATTATTGGTTTCTTAATATGGGAGAAGCAATTATCCCATGTGCAATGCAAGACCTTTTCCAAGATAAACTGTAAAAACATGTTTGTAAACAAGGACAGATTAAATCCCTACATCAAAAAGATCTAGTGTTTAAAGCACTATTAAGCTGTATGATACAACTATAAGAAAGGAATCATTTAATAGAAAAGAATAAAATTATATTATAATTAAACTGGTTTGATTGACTATAAAACCTGTCAAAGAATACCTCCGATATGTATTTTCTGGGAAATGAAATGCTATAAACAAACAAACACACAAATAAAATAAATGCATGTATGTATATTTGTATATTTATGTGCATATAAGCACATATATATATATATATATATATATAAATATACACATTTTCAGTTACAGTATCCTATATGTATATGTATAGATATATATTATAATTTTTATATATGCATGAGTATATATTATACACACATACATATATTTAAAGCTTTCATATCATAGATATGAGATACATATGAGAGTATTTCTTCATCTTCAGAGATCATAGTCAATCATACCAATTCCATTATGATCTGCCTTTAATTGCTTTATATTGAATTAATTCTTTCATATATATCTATGATAAAATACACTAGTATTTTACACAGTGGATCTCTTCCTTGTGTGATTTAATTTTTCTTTCTTTTAATATGTCTCAAAAAGTTGATACCATAATATATAAAAGAACATTATAGGATCACAGATTTATAGCTACAAAGGAAATTGGAAGACACAAGTCAATCCCTGTTCTTGGGTCATGTTTGGTTGAAGTCTTTTGTGAAGGCATTAATGAACTCTTCTATCCACCTAAAATATAACCTGTTAAAGTATCTGTCACAATACTTTGTTACGTTTTAGTTGTTTAGTTGAATTTTAGTCAATATTGCTTTTCTATAATAAATTCTACAATAAATATAATGAATTTTTAAATATTTTTGTTGCCTTCTCCCAATTATACAAATGGTCAGCCAAAAAGTTTGCTGTCTTTTTTTTTCCTGTTTCCCTTTCTCTCTACCCCTTTCCTTCCCTCACTTCCCTCCCTTCTTCCCCTACTTCTCTCTCTCTTACTTTCTCTCTCTACACCCACAAATTTTATACTCTGAGAATTTAAAAATGCTGTTATCTTCAGGAACATAATAACTCAAAAATTATATAAGTATTTTTATTTCAATTTTGCTGATGAGGAAATAGGTTCAGAAGAGTTAAGTAAAATTCCACAGAGACACAATTAGTGTCAGAGCTATGATGAACATGTATGTATCTGTTCTTCCTCCAAGTTCTTTATGCTATACACTACTTGTATATATAGAGACATATATAAATATATAGCGAGACCCATATAAATATATATACATATATGTTATATATGTATATATATATACATATTACATATATTAGCACTTGGTAATTTTATCTCTACAATGTATGATCTACATCATTTTTTTTTCTCTTAAATGATAATATATTGGTAAATGACTTAGCAAAGTTCCTGGTATACAATGTGTGCTTCATAAGTGACTGTTTCCTTCCCTTTATCACTGAATACTGAAGTAAAATTTTTGAAAATAAATTTGTCCCATAAGTACCAATTCATGGCATTATGTTTGATTTGTAAAACATATATCATAATTAGAATAGCATTAAACATTTTATCTTTTAAAACATCTTTTTTTAATGGGTTAAAATATCTAGATGAAATTTTATCCAAAAACAAAGTCAGTGTTGCCAATTTATATAGGAAGATATTATAATTTTTGATGGCTAGAATGAAGATTTAAATGCTATACATTATGGTAGAATTATAGGTGAAAACAGGACTCCTAAGAACAAATTTATTGTACTTACTACCTCACCAACACTTTCCCAATGGATTCAGAGGATGAGTGGTCATATTTCTACAATATTATAAAACAAAATATGATAGAAAATATTAATTTTGTGGTATACCTATTTTAGTTATTTGGTTTAATTCTTGTTCTAGATTTGTAATTATCAAGCTCTGCAAAGTATTATATGATTAATATTAAAATGAAGAGGAAAAATACAAATGATGTTACTTGGTTTTGTTTGCCAAAGTAAAAGAATAATAAATTCTCCAGATTTAGTTATGACAGATAATAAAAATAAAGCAAAGATTCTCACATGTTTGTGTGAGAAGTAAAGCTTAAACTCAATACAGAAACAAAAATTATTTTAAAATTGAGTTGATTGTCCTAGGTTTAAGCATTGTTCACTAACACCACAGTATTTCATTTGAAGATATGGTTCGTCAAATGAAAGCATGACACTAGTAACATTTTCTTAATATTTGAAGTCCAATAATTTAGTAGTGGTCGGAAAAGTCCATTTAGTTTCATGAAAAACTAATCCTAACATCTCTTTGCTTTTTACTTTTTTCCTACATGAAACCACTTTGATAGTAATAAAGCAAAGAAACTCATTGTTGTGTGTCCCTACTACTTAACTTATACTCAGATCTTAAGCTATAAGGACAGAAAATACAATTCATATAACCTGGAATAAATTTTTAATGAGGTAAAAATGAGATAAATAAATGGATGAGATAAGAACAACCATACCAAATGTTTTCATTTTCTTCAAGTTTTTTCATTAATACACATCTTAATCATAACATTTAGATATCTGGATTTAAATATAATTTCTTATTACATATTGGTCTTTTGTTTCAGTTATGAATAAATTAAAGAAAATATAAATATTTAAACTGTGTATTATAGTCTCAAAAATATAATTATCTCCCTATATAATTTGAATATTCCATTGTAGAGTATTTAAATATTGTATCATTCTACATTATGGTATGCTCTGGGGAACACTGTAGCAGAGACTATGTCTTTAATTCCCCCTTTTCCCTCCTTTTTGCGTAGTTGGTTGTTATCTGAGTATGCTTAAATGTAATGTTAGCTGTTTTGTTGTTTCATTGCCTTTGAAAATGTAAATGGGCAAGTCTCTTTTCTAACTTAAAATCTGAGGGAATTCCTGGGTCACCAAAGAATGATTTGCAAAGGACCATAAGACCAGATATATTAAAGGCAAAACTTGAAATCCAATCTTCCTGATTTTTGTTCTCTATTCACTATGCTACCTGTAGATATTTCTAGATTTCCCTCTCTTCAATCAATATGCAAGGAAGAGAAATATATTTGAAATATGTTTATAATCTGAAGTTTGACTTGCTAATTATAGTATCTACCTAAACCACCAACCTGACCTCTTTGAGCACTGTACTTTGAGGCCAGATTTGCAATTGGTTCTAAGCTCTGATGCCTATCACCTATATTTCACCTAACCTCTGTTGACCTCTGTTCTTTATCTTTAAAAAGAGGAGTTTCAGTTACATGTCTTTGAAGTCCTTTCCAGATCTAAAACTATGACGATGAGGACTTTTAATATTTAAAATAGTAATGATTAGCCTTAAAATAGTAGTTACTGGACTTTTTTGGTACTACTTACAAAATAAATCTATGACTTCATCAGGGTAAGAACTCTTTCCATAACTATAATTGACATTTCCTTCTTCTACTTATGAGAAGTTGTGATCAAAAATATTTATTATCTCTTGGCCCATCTGCATGTCAAGAAGTTTACATAAGGGGCTTCTCTGATGATAGATGTCTTATCCATTAATAGAAACAATACTTGAAATATAGGGATAAGCATATATATTTATGTGTATATATGTATTTGTAAAGATGTATATAAATCAGACTTCCAGATAAGATGGTAGAGAGGACACATGCATCTATCTTGCCCTCAGAATACTTTTTTTTTTTTTTTTTATGACAAGGCCTTGGAATTAATGCTTGACTGAAAAAAACATACAAATATATTAGCAACAGAAGATATCCTCAAAATTCACCAGAAAAGATCTGTTTTTGTTCCCAGGCAGAGATGGTTAGATCAGGTGCAGACTGCAGGCAGGCAGGCAGTGAGAGCAAGGCAGGCAGTGAGAGTATGGAAAGCAGCTCATGCTGAGCAGACCAGAGTGGGGTAGGAGATGATCTCAGCCAGCAAAAAATCTGCAGGGAGAATTTGGCCACAGTGTGGCTACTTTGCCCTGGCAGCAAGCCAGTAGATGAGCAGAGAAGTTATAAACCCAGGGGGTAAAGACTATAACCCAAAATGCTAGGGTCTCTCAGGACCTGGCCACACATGCTCTCAGAATCCTAGAGCACAAAAGCTGTGCAGGTAACACAGCCATTGCTGTTACACTGCTGCTTCATTGCTACCTCCTGCAATCTGTAGAGGAAACTTGGTAATAAAACACAGCCTAAAAAAGCATACCACATTTGCTTTTTTATTGTTTATTTATTTTCTTTGATTCTTCTTTGACAAAATGAGCAAAAAGTTTAAGCGAGCTCTAATAATAGAGAACTTCTCTATGAATAGAGAGTAGACTTTAAACCCTGAGGAGACTAAAAACAGACTGTCCCCAGAAGAATCCCCAAAGAGGGATATGATCTGGTCCTCAACACACAAGACTCTCATAGAAGAAATTAAAAAGGTTCTTACAAGAAAACTAGAAGAAAAATGGGAAAGGGGAAGGGAAGTTTGGCAAGAGAGTCTGGATAAGCCATTGCATTTATTTAAAGATAGAATGGATAAAGAAATCAAATCCCTGAAAAACAGAATTAGTAATTTGGAAAAAGTAAACAATCCCCTCCCCCCCACCCAAAAAAAAAAAAAACAGAATTAGTGAACTGGAAAAAGAAAATAGCTCTCTAAAAAAAAAAAAAAAAAATTAGCAATATGGAAAAAAATTCCATAGAACAAAACAACTCATTTAAAAATTCAATTGGACAATTACAAAAAGGAATTAAAAAGTAAATGAAGAAAATAATTAAAAATCAGAATTGAACAAATTGAAATGAATGACTCAAGGAGACACCAAGAATCAGTCAAGCAAAACCAAAAAAAAAATGAAACAATGGAAAAAAAAGTCAAATACCTAAGTGGAAAAATAACAGACCTGGAAAATAGATCTAGGAAAGATAATCTAAGAATTATTGGGCTTCATGAAAATCATGATAAAAAAAGAGCCTAGACATTATTTTTCAGGAAATTATCAAAGAGAACTGCCCGAATGTTATATAAACAAAGGGTAAAATAGACATTGAAAGAATCCATCAATCACCTACTGAAAGCGACCCCAAAATCAAAACTCCAAGAAATATTGTGGCTACATTCCAGAACTATCAGACCAAGGAAAAAATGACAAGCACCTAGAAAAAAACAATTCAAATATAAAGGAGCCACAATAAGGATTACTCAGGATCTAGTAGTGTCCACATTAAAGCATCAAAGGGCCTGGAATCTAATATTCTGAAAGGGTAAGGAACTTGATATGCAGGCAAGAATAACTTACCCAGCCAAAATAAGCATTTTTTTTCCCCAGGGAAGAAGATGGACATTCAATGAAATAGGTAAATTTCATCAATTTCTGATGGGAAAAAAATGGAACTAAACAAAAAATTTGATTGCCAAATATAGGACTCAAGAAAAACATAAAAAGGTAAAAAGAAAATTGGGAACTACATTTCTGTTATAAATATACATAAAGAACACATGTATAATTTGATTTTACATTTATAATATAAAAAAGAAACTAGAGATGGAAAGGAAATTGTACCAGAAAAAGGGTAAAGTGGGGGTACTACATTTCATGAAGAGGCAAAGAAAACCTATTATATATGAAGGAAAGAAAGGAGGGGGATGAACATAGTGTGTATTTACTCTCATCAGAATTGGCTTAAAGAGAAAAATATTAGACATATTCGATTTACAGAGAAACTTCTCCCACCTCATTGAAAAGTGTGAAGGGAAAAGTAAAAAGGGAAAGAGTAAGCTAAGTGGAAGGTAATACAGAAATTGTGAGGAAAAGAAGAAAGAAAAGGAGAGGAACTCTAAGGTGGGAGGAGGAATCCTAAAAAGGGAGGGCTTCAGAGGCAAGTGGTACTCATAAGTTTAATACTGGGAAGGGGGATAAGGGGAAGGAAAGCAGGGGTTAACAAGATGGCAAGTAATATAGAATTAACCATTTTAACCATAAATGTGAATGAGATAAACTCCCCTATGAAGCAGAAGCAGACAGCAGACTGGATTAAAAGTCAAAATCCTACAATATGTTGTTTACAGGAAACACACTTGAAGCAGGACAATACATACAGAGTAAAGGTAAAAGGCTGGAGCAGAATCTACTATGCTTCAGGTAAAGTTAAAAAAGCAGGGCTAGCCATCCTGATCTCAGATCAAGCAAAAACAAAAATTGATCTAATTAAAAGAGATAAAGAATGACACTATATATTGCTAAAGGGTGGCATAGATCATGAAGCAATATCAATATTAAACATATATGCACCAATTGGTATAGCATCTAAATTCTTAAAAGACAAATCAAGAGAGCTGCAAGAAGAAATAGACAGCAAAACTATAATAGTGAGAGATCTCAATCTTGAACTCTCAGAATTAGGGAAATCAAATGACAAAATAAATATAAGAAAGAAGTCAATGAGGTAAATAGAATACCAGAAAAGTTAGGTATGATAGATGTTTGGAGAAAACTAATGGAAACAGAAAGGAGGACACTTTCTTAGCAGTTCATGGAACCTATACAAAAACTGACAATATATTAGAACATAAAAACCTCAATTCAAATGCAGAAAGGCAGAAATAATAAATATATCCTTTTCAGATCACAATGCAATGAAAACTACATTCAACAAAAAAGCTAGAGGTAAATAGATGAAAAAGTAATTGGAAACTAAACAATCTCATCCTAAAGAATGATTGGGTGAAACAGCAAATGATAGACATAATTAATAATTTCACCCAAGAAAAGGACAATAATGAGACATCATACCAGAGATTAATAAAATTGAAAGTAAACAAACTATTGAATTAATAAATAAAACTAAGAGTTGGTTTCATGAAAAACCAACAAAATAAATAAATATTTAGTAAATCTGATTTAAAAAAGGAAAGAGGAAAATCAAATTGTTAGTCTTAAAAATAAAAAGGGAGAACTCGCCACTAATGAAGAGGAAATCAGAGTAATAATTAAGAGTTACTTTGCCCAACTTTAGCCAATAAATTTGATAATTTAAATGAAATGGAAGAATACCTTCAAAAATATATCTTGGCCAGATTAACAAAGGAAGAAGTAAATTGGTTAAACTGTCCCATTTTAGAAAAAGAAATAGAACAAGCCATTAATCAACTCCCTAAGAAAAAAATCCTCAGGACCAGATGGATTTACATATGAATTCTACCAAACTTTTAAAGAAGAATTAACTCCAATGCTATATAAACAATTTGAAAAAAAAGGGATTGAAAGAGTCCTACCAAATTCCTTTTATGACACAGACATGGTACTGATACCTAAACCAGGTAGGTTGAAAACAGAGAAAGAAAATTATAGACCAATCTCCCTAATGAATATTGATGCTAAAATCTTAAATAAAATATTAACAAAGCAATGACATAAAATCATCCCCAGGATAATACACCATGACCAAATAGGATTTATACCAGGAATGCAGGGCTGTTTGAATATTAGGAAAACTAGTAGCATAAGTGACTATATCAATAACCAAATTAACAAAAAACATATGATCATCTCAATAGATGCAGGAAAAGCATTTGATAAAATCCAACATCCATTCCTAATAAAAACACTTGAGAATATAGGAATAAATGTTTTTCCTTCAAATAGCAGGAGCATATATTTAAAACTGTCAATAAGCAACATATGTAATGGGGATAAACTGGAACCATTTCCAGTAAAATCTGGAGTGAAACAAGGTTGCCCACTATCATACTACTCAATATTGTATTAGAAATGCTAGCTCAGCAATAAGAATTGTGAAAGAGATTAAAGGAAATAGAGTAGATAATGATCACTTTTTGAGCATAATTCCAAATTACTCTCCAAAATGGCTGGATCTGTTAACAACTCTACCAACAATGCACCAGTGTCCCAGTTTTCCCGCATCCCCTCCAATATTCCTCATTATTTTTTCCTGTCAATTTAGCCAATCTGAGAGTTGTGTAATGGTAACTCAGAGTTGTCTTAATTTGCATTCCTCTGATCAATAGTGATTTGGCACATCCTTTCATATGAGTAGAAATAGTTTCAATTTCGTCATCTGAAAATTGTCTGTTCATATCCTTTGACCATTTATCAATTGGAGAATGACTTGTTCAGACATGTTCATGACATGTATAGAACATGATGTAGCACACACAGAATCATCTTTAAAATTAGGAACACTTGATGTTCATGTCACATTTCTGACAGCAATTAGATCATGGGTAAGTCACTTGACCTCTCAATTTCTCAATTCTCAGATTCTCAATTCTAATGCAATTTCTCTAAAACTGAATTCAAAGAAAATTTCCTTACTAAGAACTTCTTACACCAATGAAACCAAAGATAAAGTCACACACACACAAGTAATATGCATATACTTCAATTTAGTTCAATTAACTTTTATTAAGATAGAGGATTAAGCTTCCCATAGTGGAGATAGATTAATTGAACAGAGCAATAGAATAAGCAGTAACATAAAATTGTATTTTATGATATATTATCATAGTTATTATACAAAGTTGCTATTTACAATCTGTACATATATTTAAGTGGACAGTTTGTTATGTATATGTATTTTTTTGTTTTGTTTTGTTTTGTTTTGTTTTGGCATGGGGAAGAATAGAGGGAAACGAATTCATTAATGTGTTGAATTCCTTATGAGGAAACTCATGTCACTGACACAGATACATAATCATCTATGAATTACTGTCTTAAAAAGAGGATCCTCCATTCCCCATATTTTGATATTGAATTGGTTTTTAATTTATCTTTTCCTGGTAGTTTATTAAAAATAATTTTATTGGATTGTGGCCTGAAATGAAAGCTATTATTATTTTTATCTTCCTACATTTGATTGTGAAGATTTTATTCCTTAATACACGGTGAGTTTTTTTATGGGTGCCAGGTATTGCCGAGAAAATGGTGGATTTCTTTCTGTCCCTATTCAATTTTCTCCAGAGGTCTGTCATATCTAGGTTTTGAAGCATTTTATTAATCTCTCTAGTTTCTTTCTTGTTTATTTTATGATTAGATTCATCTGATTCTTTGAGGGGAAGGTTGAGGTATCCTACTAGTATAGGTGTGTTGTCTATTTCTTACTGTAACTGGCTTAATATCTTCTGTAAGAATTGTTGTACCACTAGCTACATATACATTTAATCATTACACTTCATTGTTTATGATATCTTTTATTAAGATGTACTTTCCTCCCTTATTGCTTAATTAGATCTGTTTTTACTTTTGCTGTATTTGAGATCAGAATTGCCTGCTTTTTTTTCCACACTAACCAATTATCAGCTTTGTATTTTCATCCATGCTATTTTCTCTTCTGGATATACTTTTGTATTTTCTTTCCACCCTCTTCTTAATAGTGTTTTTTTAACCCATTTCACCACTACCTTATATTCAATAACCCCTTCCCCTTTCTCTTAACTTTTTCCTTAGTGTTTCTGCCTTCTCTTTCTAAAGGTAATGAATGGATTCATTCAATGACTATTTCCCCCTCTGGCTCTATTATATCTGGGCAGTTTTCCTTGATGACCTCTCTTAAAGAATGCTATCGAGGCTCTTTAAAATATATATATATATATATATATATTATATATATATATATTATATATATATATATATACACACATACATATATATATATATACATAAACATATACATATATATATATACATAAACATATACATATATATACTTCCATTTTTTTTTCTTTTTTAAAACGTTTTTTGACTGATTGTTGATGTCCCATAGAGTCATTAGATTCCATTTATCCCATTCTAGTTTTTAATGTGTGATTTTCTTCAGTTGGATTCTGTATCCCTTTTTTTTCCATTTGGTTAATTCTAGTTCTGAAGATTTTTTTTTTCAGTGTGTTTTTTTTTCCATTTAGCCAATTGTATTTTTTAAGGAATTGCCTTCCTTTTCCAAGCTGTTGACTCACTTGCATAATTGTCATTTCTTTTCTCATTTTTTCTTCTACCTCTCTTATTTGTATTTTAATATCTTTTATAAACACTACAAAGAAACCTCTTTGAGACTGAGACCAATTTATATTACTCTTTGAGATTTTCTCTCTTGATGTCTTGTCCTCATCTGAATTGGTGTTTTGATCTTCCTTGTCATCATAGTAGCTTTTTATGGTCGAGGTTCCTTTCTGTTTCCTGCTCATTTTCTTTTCTTTTCTTTGCTATTCTTTCTTTCTTTCTTTCTTTCTTTCTTTTCTTTCTTTCTTTCTTTCTTTCTTTCTTTCTTTCTTTCTTTTCTTTCTTTTCTTTTCTTTTCTTTTCTTTTCTCTCTCTCTCTCTCTCTCTTTTTACTTTTATCACCTGCTCCAGGGCTAAAGGGGGCACTGTCCCAAGCTTCCTGTGCAACTCTGCCCTGTGGCTTTGGGCACAGGGGCCCTGGTATTTGCAGGGGCTAGCTTTATGTGATCTCTCCAGGAAGCAGCCTGGGTTCCCATAATTTTCCTTTCTAAACTAGAAAAGGAAGCTGCCCCACTGATTTGCTTTTCTACTCAGTCAGGACTAAGGGTCTCAGTTGCTGATTTGTTGTGATTAAGACCTTCTCACTGGCTTTCTCAGATTCCCAGACATGTGAGACTGACATTTCTTGAAGTTTTTTCCAATTTTCTTGAGCTGGAGAATAGTTTCATTCCATCAGACTCTTGGTTTCATGTGTTTTTTGAAGGAAACTGAGAGAGCTGGAGCAGCTTCCTGATGCCATCTTGGCTGCATCTCCTCCCAATACATTGAAACTTTAGAAACCTACATCCGCAAAACCATCAGCATTTATTTACTTTATATACTATTATTCATTATTTCAGTGTCTTACCTAGCTAATCAGATTAATTGATTCATGTTCTTTCAGTAATTTTGAGAGCATATGAAAGTCTAATACATGCAAGGCATTGTGCTGAAATCTGGGGATACAAATAAGAAAAAAAGAAAAATAACATAGGTCCTGACTTCAAGAAACTTACAATATAATGGAGAAAGCTGAAAGATTGCATCAACCATTCTGTTCCATGGAGGAAAAAGCAAGATGGAAAGTAGAGAGCTACTTAAAACTTAAGTAACATATGTATACATATGTGTGTGTGTGTGTGTGTGTATGTACGTATATATTGTTTAATCATATCCATCTCTTCAGGATCCCGGTCTCAGGCTTTCCATTTCCTTGTCTAGTGAATTAAGTGAAATAAAGGTTGTCACTTCCCCAAGTCACACAGCTAAGTGTTTGACTCCAGATTTGAACTCAGTTGTTACTGACTTCAGGCTCAGAACTCAATCCACTTAGCCATCTAGCTGCCATTTTTGTACACATACCTACTAATACACAATTTATTTTTGAGGAAATAAATCCTCACTTTACATGCATGAACAACAAAAAAACCAACAAAAACAGTGACACAATCACTGGCATCTATTTGCCACAACAAAACTCAAAGTGAAAATAAGAGGGATGCCAAATAAACATCTCTGGATCCATTTCTCAAAAAGATATCAAGAACCTCCAAGTCAAGCATCTTTTCCAGGAAGGGTATCCCTTGAACTTGCAGTGGGTTATGTTCCTGGAAATGGCACAATGAACTGCAATGATGTAAGCCAAAGCTGATTTTTCCCATAAACGCACTGCTATCATAGTGGGTAACATTTCTGACCGAGGGCCCAATGCCCAGCTTTTTATAGAGATTACCACAAACACCACAATTAATCAATTGCAAATGATATACATGCCCAAGGTAGAGTCTAAAGCTTCCTATGGTGGAGATAGATTAATTGAACAGGGCAATAGAGTAGGCAACACATAAAATTTTGTTTTATGACATACTATCATAGTGCATTGAACAAAGTTGTTGTTTATAATGTATGCATATATTTAAGCATACCAAGATGGTGATGTATGTAGGACTTTTTTCATGAAGGGAGCATAGGGAAAATCTGTGATTGCATTGATGTGAGAGCTCCTGAAGGAAAACTCATGATACTGATGCAGATCAATAAATCTGCAACTTTTAGTTTTAGAAAGACAGTATCCTATCTTCCCCATATTTTGAAACTTTAGCTACCTAGCTTCTCAATTCCCATCAGCATTTATCTGCTTCATAACCACATTCTTCTTGGGCATTTCAGTGTCTTACCTAGTTAATCAAATTAATTAACTTATGTTTATTCAGTAATTGTGAAAGCATACCATAATGGAAAGTTCACTGGAGCAGAGAGCAGAAGATGTGGGTTCTGGATAGGTGACTCTGAGCCACTAGCAGGTAAGGTCAATTATCAAATCTATTAAATGAGGGGGGTAATATGATAAACTACCACTATAGGATTGTTGTGAAGTTAAAATTAGGCAGAAAAAAAATTGTTTATGCAATTTTTTATATTTCTAAAGTGTGCTTTTCCTCTCATAAGATTAATACATGTATAATTATCTCCATTTTACAAATAAGTGAATAGTCTCAGAATGATTGTCAGTGAGTCAGAAATCAACATTTATTAAAAACCTACCTTGTGCAAGGCACTGTGTCAAGAGCTAGAGATACAAAGGGAGGTAAAATATGGCCTGCACAAAATGAGCCCCCAATTTACTAATGGAGCAATATACACAAATAGCTATATTGAAACAAGTTATATTTGTGTAAGTTAGAATAATGAAGAGAAGACGACACTAATTAAGAGGGACCAGGAAAGGCTATAGAAGGTAGGATTTTATCTGAGGTTTAAAAGAGACAGAAGGTAGACAGAAGAAGAAAACATTTCAGACATTTGTGACAGACATGGAAATGGCATGGTTCAGGACACAGACTGTCTTGTTCAAGGAACAGCAAAGGGATATGTGTAACTAGATTGAATGGTACCCTAGGAAGTGTAAGGGATAAGAAAGACTGGCATAGGCAATTATTAAGGGCTTTGAATTCTAAACAGAGGATCTTAAATTGAATTCTTGAAGTGATAAAGAGCTATTGGAGCATGTCAAGTAGGTGGAAAATGGTGTCAGATCTGCATTTTAGGAAGGTCATTTTCACAATTAAGTGAAAGATAGACTGAAATGGGAAGATACTTATGTCAGGCAGATAGATTAGGAAGTGGCTGCCATGGTTCAGGTTTGAAGTTATGGGTACTTCTACACAAGTATAAAAATGTCAGAGAAGAGATGGGGGTATATTTAGGAGATCTTACAAAGAAAAAATAAGTAAGACTTGACAACAGATTGAATGGAGGTAGAAAAAGTAAGGAGCTAAAAATGACTCTTAGGTTGTGAACATAGATAACTAGGAGGAAAATGGCATGTTTCCAATGATGGAGAAGTTTGAAATGCTGGGGAATGTGGCAGAGGGGAATGGCAGATAAATGTTGGACACATTGAGTTTAAGTTGTCTATGAGATATCCAATTATTTGAAATATCCAATAATCTATTACATATATAAACCAGGAATCAGCAAAGAAGGTAGATTTGAAGAATCATTACTATAGAGATAATAATTGAATCCAGGACAGATGATATTATCAAAGGAGATATTATTAGAGGCAGAAGAGAGAACATTAAGACAGAGACCTGGAGAACATCCTTTATAGAAGATAGTGAGAGGAATAGGAATTATGTCATGATGCAGATGAAGATTCAGAAAAGGAGACAGAAGGAAGATCAGACAGCTCGGAGAAAAAAACAGGAAACAATGGCTTTATGAAAATGTAGAAAGAAGAGAGTATCAAGGAGAAGATAGGTAGCAAATGGTGGAAGTGATACAATGCTGAGATTTGGGAACATAGGATCAATGAAATAATAAAGTGGCAAGGGATTCAAAAGAGCAGGATAATGTAGAATTAAACTGTTTCATGAAGGAGTCAAGATGGGGAAGGAATGAGAATGTTGAAAGTCTCTGGGAAAGAATTTGAGATGATGAGATATTGGAGGTCATGATGTGAGTAAAGAACAGGGCTTGAGGAACACTTCCAAGTATAAAGAGACATTTTATTCAAGCTCAGTTTCAATTGGTATTCTCCCTAAAGGGAGAAGTGAAATGATACTAGATTGTGATCAAATAAGGAGACTTCCATGTTCATAAACATCGAAGTGATACATTAGTGGGTCATAGGCTCAAGGATATGACCATCTTTGTGTATAGTTGAGGTGGGTGAAGGAGTAATTTATGTAAAATGAGCAAATTGAGTTAGGGAGTTTAAGTAAATATCTGTGTATTTTGATGTCCCTTTGTATGAAAGCAAGAGTTGAAAAGGAACAAAAGACTGTGAACCAGACTTTAAATTTATTGAAATATCGGTGAGGCTGGTGGATCACAAGGATGAGAATTTTGATTAGGTTGCATTTTTGTTTTCTTTTGTCTTAATTTTGAGACAATGTTGATTGACTTTAAGACCTGCTTTCAATTTAGTCAACTGGACTACTATTTGCTAATTACACTCTCCAATATTTTACTGGATATGTTCATTTTTCTTTCAACAATCAAAATCATAACTCATCCATACATGTGCATTCTGTGAGATTTTCACACATATCCTTGAATAAATTGCAATAGATTTAAAGATAGCCATATCCATATCCGTGACTTTCTGTGAATTCTCTTTACCTTGAATAAAGTGAAACACACAAGTTCATGCATAAGTTATATCTAACTTTTGTTTCATGATCTGCCAGGTCTTACTATGCAAATGATTAGAAAAAAATAATAATAGGTGCTAATGAATGCCTTACTCAGGTATATTAGCATTTTAAAGGGGATTTCTGGAAACAGTGCCTTAAGCAAATGAATAACTAATGCTAAGACTTGCCTAATGTAGCAGGACTTTTTGGTATCTATCAAATTATATCTTATAGGTGATGTCTTCTCAGCTTACACACAGGGCTAGCTCTGACACTTTCAAAATAAGGTTACTCACATTAAAACAGAAGGCACTAGAATTTCACATTTCAAAAGTAAAAGAGCTAGATTTAGGAAAAGGCCAAAAAAAAAAAAGTATTACTGTGAGCAAAACTAATAATATTCATCAAAATCTTTCACTGAAAAAAGTGGTGAAAAAGTCAGATCCAGTCATTATTAACCTTGTCATGCTACCTCACAGGCCTTTTGCCTCTATGTTAAGTTTCCCTCTCTTGATCTTTTAAAGAAAAAAAAAAGTGCTCATCTCATTAAGAAAGATATGTTAAAGTTCAATACTAAATGAGAGCCTGAATGCAACTTAATCAGAAGGGTGCATTACTTAGTGAACCTTAAACAGCGACTTTCACCCACCATTTATTCATATAACATTATACAGGTATACTTCTAAATATAGAGAAATATTTTATTCTTGAGTAATTTCAATGACCCTTAGCTTTCAAGTGGTATTTTTCTATATGTTTTAAACATATATACATATAATATATATAATATACACACACACATATATATATATGATTTTTCTTTTGTCTTACTAAAATTTTACATATAATGTGACTTTTAAAACTATCAGTCCTTCTAATAATAGACATTTACAGAAGGCTTTAAGACGAAAAAACATACATATAGTATGCATACAAAGTATAGGTGCTCAGGTTACTTGCTTATTCATATTGTGGCTTTGATATCTTGAAGCTCTTCTACTTTTTAGGAGGTGCTATATTCAACATTCAAAAGAGCCAGTATCAGAATAGGGCCCAAGGGTTGGGTACCCATCTTCCTCGAGGTTGTTGGAGATAAGGTACCAAATGGCCAAGGGATCTGTAAGATGGGGATCTCATGACCAAATATCTCAGAGATAGCCCAGGGAAGGCAGCATCATAGGTAGACTCAATACTGGAATTACTCAGCACAGAATTACTTAGACTTAAGTCTGGAGACTTAAACTGGAGAATCAGTGTCAGAGGCAAAAACTCATTTCACCATGGGGAAACTAATCAGACCTATATCTCATGGTGTGTGTGTATGTGATAGTTAATAAATGACTGAGGCCAGATTTGAACTCAGGAAGATAAATCTTTTTGACTTCAGACCAGATACTCTATTCACTGAGCCACCTAGCTTCTCCTAGATAAATTAATACTCAACCCCTTAAGTGTGAATTTTATAAGCCTACTCCCCCTCAGAAAGAGCATTTTAGCATTCTCTATCTTAGGGGAATCTTAGAAGTGTCACTAAAATTTCAAAATTTATGTGCTTATAGCCTCCTTTCTTCTAAGTAAACATTTCCAGAAAGAGCTTTGGGGAAAACAACATTTGGAAGTCAATTTTGAATGTGAGAAAGAAACAATAGGAGTGTCATATCAGGCAGAAAACAGCCAGATAAGGCAGCAGGTGGACAGCATCACCATTTACAGGCAACAGATTCTTGTGAAATTAAAACCAAGATACTAAGATATAGAAGAGGGTTTCTGTTTGTTTATTTGTTTGTTTTTTAATGAATTCACCATTGGCAGGGCCCACGATACAAAAAATAGCTCTAATCTGGTATGTCTGAATTGAATAGGGTGAACAATACTTAAAGACCAATAAAATAATCAAGAAATTAAAATTTTCTTAACTTTTGTTTTTTGACAGTAGTCTCTTTATATTGACATATCTGATTATGTAATTATTATTTTTAATGAGAATAAAGGAAGTCCAATCCTTTGATGTCATTTACATAAGGAAGTCCAGACTGAAAACATTGTTCTTCCACGCAAATCAACAGCTCATGCATAACTTAGAAAGTCACCTGGGCAGATAAAGTAGCTTGCCCATAGTCACAGAGTTACAATATACTTGACAGGTAGGGCAAGGCCTTTCTCATTCGAAGTCTTATATTCTAACCACTCAGTAACACCACTAATCAATTATATATAGCTATTGAATCCTTCATATCTCCCCTGCTCTTTGTTTACTTCTTTAAGCAGGTTTTGTTTTGTTTTTAATACAAATATCTTTAAAGGTTAGATGAGAGAACTAGTCCTCAACAGTCCTCAGGGTGTCACTTCTAAACTCCAAACATCTTTCAAATTATATACTTCCCTAAACTCATAAATAATAATTACCTATAAAATAGCAATTAATTCTGAGAAATACCTGAAAAAAATTAAAGATTGAATTGCATTTACTGTTGCTTGTGCTCAGTTGGGATTTCATTCAGTTATATTAGTGGGGAAGCTAAGCCTGAAGTGAGAATGGCATTGAGGCCTAAGGCTATATGAAGTTTGAAACAATCAGAATTATTTTATGCATTCTACTTGGCTATCTCAGCCATAGCTCTGAAGGACATTGACTAATTGAAATGTGTGCATAATGGTATATTTAGGGTTAAAAAAATAACCATAGACATATAGGTGTGGGGCATTTGGGGAAAGGGTGAATTAGTCATACAAATAGAATAGAAAAAAAATCCCAAAGTTGACTTAGCAATGTAATATGGATTTTTTTAATCAAAAATTATTCCAAGATATATTTAATTGAATATTCAACTAAAAAAAAAAACTTATTATGTGCAATGGGTTGGGTAATGATTTCTTGTTCTACAAGTCAGACAAATACTCAGAATATTATTCCCAAATATATTTAGTAGACTAGGATCTCTGGATAGATTCTGTAGACTTCTCTGGAATATCTAAAAAGCAAGTGTTTTTGCTGCTGCCATGCCATGCCATGTTTGTGGGGTTCTTCCCAAAGAGAAAAGTAATGCAGCTAGCTATGCAACATTGTGCTCTGGCTGTCCATGTCTTTCAAAGCGGTCAAAAAATTCATTATAAGAACTCGCAGTCTCTTATTGTACAGGATGCTTTCAATTCGTTGACAATCAAAATATTCCTCACTCATGCACACAGGTTGGGAATCCCAAAGTGGACGTTTGCTTATCCCATTAGAAAATTAAAAAAAAAAAAAAGAAACAGACAAAATCAGTGACATTATAAAAGTTAAAATTGTTAATGAGATGAAAAAATCAATTACAAAGTTAAAGCAAGTCAGGCTATAAAGTTTTGAGAGGAAAAACAAACAATGGGTAACTTTATCACCAACTCAGGTATTTTAATATTTATTTTTATGACAGTTCTCCCTGGTTCTCAATATATAGAAAAGACCAAAAAAATTAACTCTGAGGATTTCAAAGATTATTATCTCAGACCATTAAATTTGATGTGTAATTAAAGATTTTGCAATCTCTCTAGTCAGGGTTCAAACGGTGTCTATAGACATATTTTGTCCGTTTTTAAATTTCTAAGTGGCTAAGGTTGGGATTATATGTGTACCTAGTCTCATAAAGATGAATCTCTCTAACAGCTGGCTGGCTTCTCAATGGGGATTTGCTCTAATAAATTTAGCTGATTCTGAAAAAAAAAAAAAAAAAAAAAGTCACCAAAAAGCTCTCCTATCCCATGAAAGGCAACTACAGAGAGTACCTTAGCACAGCCTAATTAGAACAGGCTAAGAGAAGGCATTGCTCCCTTGACTCATCAGGTTTCTGCTTGTATTTCTCCTCCAACTATCTCAGATTCTTGGTGTAGAAGGCTGAAATATGCATTTATCTTCCATTCCCTCAGAACTGAGAACCACCTTTTTCCTGGGAGCAGTTATAATATAAACTTGGAGATTTCTTACTATTAATAGCTGTTCCTAAATTTCAGTCATATCTATTTTCATTATCCCATGTCATGACTCTGATCTAGCTGAAAACCAGAAACTTTTAGTCAGAGAGCACAGGGTGGGTTCCTGAACTGTATCATGCAAGTTTCTATTCCTTTCAGAAAAGGATTCCATCACCTGTGTGGCTACTAGCTTCATTAGCTTCCACTAAATTTTCCTCATCACATCCAAATTGGGTGGATAAATTCACTTTCAGCCTTATTATGCTGCCAGTCCAATCTCAGCAAAAATGAACGTGGAATTTTGGGTTTGGTATTTTTTCATCCTGTTTCCATCCTCTAAAAGAGGAGTTAAATGTTCTGCCTGAGCAAGAATCTCTGTTCTGGATCAGACAGAAGAATCTCCATGTAGCATCAAGAGAGATCATGTGATCAAACATCTTTGTTCTGCCATCCTATCACCCAGACCTCAATATTTTAATGGATTTGCCCTCAATGTAATCAGAATGTGGTCATAAGGCCATCTGATTTTCACCAAATCATAGACAATGCTAAATGGTAAGAACACACCTAAGGAAAAGATCCTCTTAATTCATATTTGTTGCTGGGAAAAAATGAAGCACTTGCAAGTCATGGAGGAGTAAACAAAAAGCAAGGTTTCTTTTGTCCTAATATAGCAAAGATATTCAATAAGGATATGTTAGCATTGAGCTTCTTTGAACCCAGACAACTTTCAAGTCCATATGGAATTGAGTTTGATCTGTGTAACTCAGTGACTCAGATAGTCTTTAGCAATCTCCAAGGTGGAAAAAATCTGACTCTATGTAGATGGATCAGTTTAAGCCTTTAAGTGACCTGGAAGAAACTTAGCAACTCTTTATATTGTTCTAAACAGACTACACTATCAAGATCTTTTGGTATACAGAAATATTTCTTTTTTCTGTTCGTTTTCAGAACACATATATATAATGAATAATCACCTGGTCTAAGTGTTGTAAGGAATTATCTGCCTTTCTAGGCTAGAAGATTTCTTATATTCCTTTCCAACTAAATAAAATTTTGATATAAGATATTTGAGGGAAATTGAGAAGAAAAAAAATTGAACTTGTTAAACTATTATGATATCAGTGAGTTAAGCAATTATCACAGATTTAACTTGCTTAGATGATTTTTTAAAGTTTATTCTGAGGCCATATTTATGTTTATGACAGCAGATTAGAACTGAGAAATTCAGCTGACTGTCTAAAACTATGCCATGATTAACACTAATAATATTTAGTATTTATATAATACTATAACTATTGCGATATGCTTTATAATTGATCTTTACAGCAACACTGGGAAGTAGGTACTCATTATCATTTTACAAATAAAGTGCTATCCAGAATATTAAGCAATTTGCTTAGAGATCACAGAGCTAGAAAGTAAAGCAAAATTTGATCCAAATGTTTCTAGTCCAGTAGTGTCTAAACTATGTGATGTACTTGTCTCTCATTCACATTCATAGAACATTTTCAAATTATACTTTTTTCTTAAAATTCATTTAAACAAATATGTATTCTATCTATTAAGTAAGGCATAGTACTTGTTGCTGAATTAATAAGATATTAAAATGTCATTCTTTACACTCATGGAGCTTACACTCACAAAAAGAAAAACATGTGACCTTATTGGAATCACTGTTTTATATTCTGATTTGGAGTTCAAGTACAAATATATAAAATAATGCCATTGCAGTGTATATTTCTTCTCCTTTCCAAAGAGGTCTTTAGATTCTCAAGAACAATGGCGATTTTTTTTTTCATTTCAATCATATCAATTCAACTACATTTTTACTGAATCCCTACAAAGTAGAAGACAGATGTTTGAGAGCAATATGGTCTACCTGAATTGAGCATTCTTACCCAAATAAAATTGCATTTTCATTTTGAATTGCAGCCTTGAAAATTGTTCCTTTGCTCTCTTATGGACTATTTAGGCTTTATGGCTTAGTAGCCCAAAAAACGGCCTTGGAATCAGTTTTAATCTGCATTCTACTGCTAATTTACATATAGTATTTTTCTTGTCTTCCATTCACATATCTATTAAAGCAGGATTACTACATATACCTAACAGTTCTTTTTGTGACTTAATTAGCTTATGTTTATGAAGAGGCCATTTTAAAAAAATCTGAAATGCCAAATTTTATTAAGGAAGCAAAGTTAGTTTATTTGGGATGCATTTCATTTTCCTGTGAATTAGCTATGTGTTTAATGACTCATTTCTGAGTTAAAGTGAGCAAATATCATTGCTAATTATTTATTGGTAATAGTGCTATCAAAATTCAAATCTTCACATTGGAACAGGAAAACACTTTCCTACTACATATCACAACCTTTCCTCCACCCTGAAAATAACCAGTATGCATACTAAATGAAATTCATAATTATCCACATGATTTTCTCCAAGAAATTAAGCCTTATCAATACTTTGTTTTATGTTTAAGGTCTAAACATGTCATTACTATGAGTTGTTGATTTGTATAAAAAGAAACTTAAGGAGGAGAAGAGACTTGAATTTATGTGGTGATATATATCTATAGATATATGTATATCTATAGATATGATATTTAAGAAGACAGAGAGAAAGGAGGAAGAAGAGAACAAGGAGAAGAAGGAAAACAAGGAGAACAAGGAGAAGGAAAACAAGGAGAACAAGGAGAAGAAGAAAGAGAAGAAGAAGAAGGAGGAGGAGGAGGAAAAGGAGGAGGAGGAAGAGGAGAAGAAGGAGAAGGAGGAGGAGAAGGAGAAGGAGAAGGAGAAGGAGAAGAAGAACAAGAAGAAGAAGAAAAAGAAGGTGATGATGATGATGAAGAAGGAGAAGAAAAATATGGAGGAGGAGAAAAAGAAGTAAAAGAAGAAAGGCAGGGAGAAGAAGAAGAAGGGAGAGAGAAGGAGAAAGGATTTTTTTTTTTTTTGCAAAGAGACAGAAAGAAAGTAAATGTCTATTACCTGAGCAATGAAAAAACAAAATATATTGTGAATTCATCTGGAGGGAAAAAAAGGTTGAGAACATGAAGATAATCTACTTTTTTTTTTTTTTTTTAAGAGAAGGAGGTAGACTAGCAAGAGCAGGTTTCAAACTCTACTATGAAGTAATTATTAAATCCATCTGGTTCTGACTTAGAAATAGTGTGGTGGAACAGTGAAATAGATTAATAAACGACCAAAGTAATCTAGAGTTTGATAAACACAAAGATCTAGCCTTTGAGATAAGATTTTACTATTTGGAAAGAAAGTTGGGGGAAAGAGGAAATCACAAATTTCTCTGATAAAGGCTTTATTTACCAAATATATAGGAACATGAGACAAATTTATAAAGATAAGGGCCATTCGGTAATTGACAAATGATCAAAAAAATATTAACAGGCAGTTTTAAGGAGAAGCAATCAAAGCTCTTAATAGACACATAGAAAAAAAATGCTCTAAATCACTATTGATCAGAAAATGTGGGAAAATATTATTGCAGTATTGGTAGGGTTGGGAATAGAAGAACAATTTGTAACTACAGACAAAAGGCTACAAAATAGGGCAAACATATTGACCTAGTAATACCACTGCTAAATCTGTATCACAAAGTTATCAAAGAGAAAAGAGCCTATATAAATGAAAATTATTTATAGCAGCTCTTTTTGCGATGCTAAAAATTATAAATTATAAATTGTAAATGCCTATCAACTGGGAAGAGGCTGAAGAAGTTGTGGCATATGACTATGAAGGAATACTATTATATTATAAGAAATGATGAGTAGGATAGTTTCAGGGGAAAAACCTAGAAATACTCATATAAATAAATATATAAATATAAAAAATATAAATTTATTTATATAAATAAATATATAAATACAAATTTATATATATTATAAATATATATACATATACATATATATAATTCTAATATAGATGAAGCAAAATTAGGTGAACAGAATCAGTATAAGATTGTGCACAGTAACAGCAACTTTCTAAAAATGACTAATTGTGAAAAACTTAGCTGTGCTGATCAAGACAATAATCCAAGAGGTTTCATGATGAAAAATGCTCTCCAAAGAGAGAACTGATGAACTCTGAGAAAAGATTGAGGCATTTTTTTTTCACTTTGTGTTTCTTTTAGTTTTATTTTTGATGTTTTGTTTTTGCAACATGACTAATCTAGAATTGTTTTGCATTTCATCTGTCTAATTGTTATAATATCACTTGCCTTCACAACAGGTAAGGGAGGTACAGGAAGAAGGAAAGGAATTTGAACTCAATTTTTTTAATGTTAAAAAATAAATAAAGTATAGTATGCGATTGTAATAGAATATTGCTATAATGAAAGGGAAACAATGAAAATCATAAATTCTTTTTAAATAAATTTCTATTTTTCCAAATGCTTTTACTAATCTTACCATATATCTTCTTTTCTTCAAGAGCATACATCCATGTTATTCTAATCAAATTCCAACTTTCATTTAACAAACATTTGCTAGCCAGGTACTTTGTGGTTTGGTTCTATGTTTGGTTCTATGTTCTCTAGATATAGAGAAAGGGATTGTTTCGACTATTAAGATCATTCACTCACATAGGGGGATATGGCTTTTATACAAATATGTTTAAAAACAATTAACTCCATAGAAGAAGTCAAAGAGTCTAACAAATTCAAAGAAGCTAGGATGACTTCTGGATAGGACAACCAGGTATTTATATGTATTCTGTATCCTGGATAATATGTGGCTTCAAGTTATTGAAGTTTTTAGGAGCTTGGGAATACATTGATTCTTCCATTGAATCCATTAAGCCCCCAGGATTACCCTCAACTTTCAATTCCCAAATCTCAAATTTTTCAGTTAGGAACTTTGGATAAAACCTAAATTAAAGCCCTTAATTGGGATTGCTTTATGTGCTTAAGACATAAGCACAACTACTATTATACTATTATCTTGGACAAGCATAGGAGATGTTGAATGAATTGGGCCCTGAAAAAGAGGAAGGAAGGTTACATTTGGAAAATTAAATAGCTCTTGCGATGAACCCAATTTTTCCCCTCAGTTTTTTTTTTTTTTAATAATAGTTTAACACAGAGTATCTGTCTGACATTAGACAAGTCATTTAATTTCTCAATATCTTAGACAACTTTCCAAGATTAAAGATTGTAGAATAGTTCCTGCATGTTCAGAAATAGTTTTCTCAAAGGCTCTCCATACAAATGAAATCAGATCTCTTTACAGAAATAGGTAGATAAATAAATAAACAAATGAATGAATGGAGATACATAAATTTATAATTAAATGTTAGTGATCAATTTTCCAGTGATGCTATATGGCTACAGATAATAGAACAAAATATTCTGTCAAAAATTGTAATTCACTTAAAAGGCAAAGGAAACGCACATGGTAGCCATAGGTGTCCATGTATTTTATATAAGAAATTCCAAATATAAAGACACATGCAAAAGAGATGTGACCAGAAAAGGAAGTGAATCGGTCACATGAGATTGAGAGAACAGATTGCAGATTGCAGTGGTATTATCAAATATCAGGTATCTAATGAAAAACTATCAACATATTGGATGGATCCCTTGTGGGAAGGCTACCAGGAGATCATAAGAAGAAACTTACAGGACAATAAGGGATGACTAGATTATGATCTGCTTTATTGAAAGAAATACACATTAATGAGATTATGAATACATTGAAAAATTTAAGTACATTCTATTTGCTCATTAACATGTTCACATGATATTTTCCTTGATACACATTAATTTTCTGAGGGCATATTTGAATTTTGTGCTCATGAAAATATATCAGGTAAAGAAATTTTGGGCTCCTTAATATCTCACCTTTATATAGCACTTTAAAGTTTACAAAGTAGTTTACAACTATTTTTGATTCTCACAAAAACTCAATGAGGCTGGTGTAACTATTATGTCCATCTGGAAAAGAAATAGAGAAGTGATTTGCTTAGGGTCTCATATCTAGTAAGTGTCTGCAGAAAGAATTTGAATGCAGTTGTTCCATTGTTCTATCTGCTGTGAAACCAATGAGCTTCAATATCTCATGATGTCTGAGGCAGGCTACTGAATCTATTCAAATTTTGGGTTTCACCTTCACATTTATTTTTGTGCTTACTTTGAACACATCAACACATATTAAGACAAATGCTCTTAGTTAACATTTCTTGGAACACTAAAGCAGATATACTGATGTTTATATCCATGTGTTAATGTAATCCTCCAAGTTGATCAGAGTCATTTTTTCTACAGTGAATGATAGCTTCAAATCAGATTACTCTGTAAAACTTACTACTTTGCAATGCTTCTCAAGATGTTTTATGTTAATTCCATTATAATGGACTACAATCAAGTGATTGTAATGGTAGTAATTTTCACTGCTTTTATAGAAATTGAAGAAAGATTGGATTGAGTCCAAATCCTACTCCAAATAAAACAGCCATCAACTGTTATATTCTGGATAACAATAAATGCTCAAGTACCTTCCATAAAAATCTAACAGAATACAATTATATGTACTCTCCTTAGAAACTATAGATTTTTTTTAAAGCTTCCAGTGTTTCTTAGCAGGATGTTTTGTTCAGGGATTTAATTGGAAGATTGGAGGAATGAAGTCCCAACTGCTATAGTGAGTTTTTTAAAAAGATGAAATCTTCACAAATCTTTACCCGATCTTGAGTTCAATATGGCCCTGTACTATTGTTTTTCTCTGATAACAAATGGATTGATTATATGGATTAAAAGTAAGACCTAGATCTAGATATTTTTCTAACTGCTACTGAAAAATTTAAGTATAAATGAGTAGAAATCCTATAGGAGTATAACATTAAATTGTATAAGTAGCTGTAGATAAATCATCTAATTCAAAATATAATTAAAATTTACATGTAAAAGACAACTTGTATTTTATAAAATTATAGCATCATGAAGTTTAGAAGAAATTTAGAAGTCATCTAGATTAATGCATACCTATTATAGGTATCTATTTTCTAACACTCCTAACCAACATGTCATTCTGTTTCTACTTCAAGATTTCCAAGAGGTGTGGGGGGAAGCAAAAACTCATTACCTTTTATAGTGGCCTGTTCCATTGTTCCATAGATGTAAATATTAAGTATTTTTTCCTTGTACCAAATTTAAAAAATTCTCTGAAACTACTATTCATTGCTCCTGAACCTAACCTCTGAGACTTCCAAAATAAATATTTCCATGAATCCTTGAATTGATTTTTATAAGACTAAAAGGCTAGTCCCTTTGTTGCATTAATCATTTTTGGTGTTTCAATTTGTCGATGACTTTTCAAAAATGTAGTGTCAAAACTGAACATAATGCCTCAAATGTGATCTGATCATGGGATTACTAGGTATATAGCATTGGAATCATAATTTTGGAAGAACAGAATTTGCCCATCTGCCTTAGAATTTGTTTTATGAAGGCTTGACAATTCCTTAAAAAACAGATTTCTACATTTCCATTACTAATCAAAGTATCATGCTGAAATGTAATGATCGCGTATTTAAAATCAGCCGGAGTCAGGAACTCAGGTTAAGGGAAAAATCTTCAGTCTTTATTCAAGTGAAGAGGTGAAAAAAGATTGCGATAGCAATATGGGCAAGAAGGATTGCGATAGCAATATGAGCAGCTGCGACAGGAAGCCAGCTAGCAGAGCAAGTGAGGGCTGAGCTCTCCTCCCCTTCCTTTTTCATTCCCCTGCCTCTACCCACCAGAATCGTCATTTCCTATACAACACATCAGGACTTGCACAAAGAGTAGGTGGGGGCCATTCTTTCTCCAAGCTTATATATTAATAGAGTATGGTCCAATTACTATTTAGCCTCATGTGCTTGGGACCTCAGTGCATCAACTCAAGCCTCAGCCCATTACACTAAAAAGTGTTTAAAATGCTGTACATGAACATTTTAGTAAGGCTGTGATTTCAACAATGTGCACATTCCTTCCATTTGTACAGATCACAAATGATTCAGACAATCATTTTGTGGAATATCTGTACATGTTCATTTGTTTATGTAAAACTCTACAAAATTATCCAAAATTAAATATTCCCATGTTTGTACCATATCTTAATGTTATACAATTTCCATATATATTCTCATCCTTAAAGTATACTTTAAGGTTATATAATGATAAATCCTAATGATGTTATCAGGTAGTATGGATTTTCCATCGCTACTTGCCAAATTCAGTCTAACTTTTTCTTCTTCCTCTATCATACCTTAGGAAGATAACTTATAGTCATCTTATGTCTCTGAATAGCCATATGATATATATATATATATATGTATATGCATATACACACACATATATATGAAACATTTGAATCAGAACTAAGAGTGGGAAGATGACTAAATACAAGTGGAATAAAAAAATGAAAGCTGTGGTTATTATTTTGCTGAGTTGTCCATATGTAGCTATACTCTGCACCCTTACCAAAGTCAAGCATTCTCTTCCCTTTATAGTTTCAGATACCCTTTCATTAGTTCCTTTGCTTTTATCCTCATGGAATATGAGGTGCTACACTTCATAGATATGCCACATTTCCTTTCACATGCTGGCCCATAATTCTCTTTAAAATCTAAAAGTAGGAGCCTTTGGCCTTCCCATCTCTTAAGACAGCATATTCAAAATACTTCCAGGCGTGACATTTGGAAGTAAATGTTGGATGCAGTAAAGAGGAAAGTGTTCCTTTCAAGATGTAATTTTGCAGCAACTACTGCATAGTCAAAATCAAAATATTATAGCCTTTTATTTTTTCCAAAGATCTCTCTCCCAGGTAAAAGCTGGCTAACTCATAAAACTTCAAAATGTGAGTTATTGAACCAGACTCATCTGGCAAGCAAACAACTCTTTAAGTATGTTGAATATATTGAAATTTTCAGGATGAGGTTAACAACAGTCAAATAATATTTTAGTGCACTTTAAGTTTTTCCCTGTGAATCACTGTTTTTCTCTTTCTGTGCTTCTCTTTGTCTCTTTGTCTCTTTCTCTTGTCTATTGTCTCACTGTTTTTGTGTGTGTCTCAATTAATAAATATAAACCAAAACAAATAAGAAAACAATAACAATCACATCTTTATCACCTAAAACAGATTGGTAATAGGCATAGACCTACACATATATATTATCAATAGAGGGAAATCTTGGGTAAGGAAATTTACTATGCTAAAACAGGTCAGCAACTTTTATGAAGTTCAATTCACCTTAATTATCTAGAACATTGGGAAGTTAAGTGACTTATTAGGGTTACTTAGATAATGTGTGTGGTGGTGTGAGGAATAAACTCCCACTTTATAAGCATATAGCTATAAATGTTCATTTTTAATATGACCAAAAAAATAAGTGGGTTAATATGACCAAAAAAATCTTATTTAAAATGTTGTTTCCAGCTTTATGTTTTAGTTATCAATGCATTGTAGCCAAGTGGGCTTCACATCTGCATTGAATTTAACATGCTTATCAGGTCTTTAGCAGAAAAATCATAATAATAGGCCAATGATTGAAAAGCATTGAGGTAAAACAATTAACATCACTTTTCTCGAGCTAAAATTTTTAAAAGTGCCATTTTGATTTAAAAAATGACTCACCGTATCTTTTGTTCATAGAATTATAGAGCTTTAAGAAAAGGTACAATCCATATAATACAAGTTCAAATTTCACTCATTTTATTGATTCTTTGCATTATTGTCACTTTCTAATAATTGAAACTCCTTGACTAGCACCTTACTTAGTAACAGAGAAGTGTAATTAAGCAAAATCAATTTATATATTAGCCATGCCTAACCACATGTACAATGCAAATAAAATGTATCCCCCCTTGAGTTGAGATTAGTCATCACATTGATCAAAGAATATGTAATTTCCAAGCATTCTTAAATTCCTCTCAAATAATTCTTTATATAAAAAATGGTGCTGATATAGTAAATTTTAAACTACAATTATGAGCATAGTTGAGGTCCATCATAATAGCCTTCAAAGGAAGCTTGGAGATAGGACCTGAGGTGAAATGCCATAAAATGCACAAATGTGTCATATGACTGCATTAAGAGATAACTTCTAGAAAGTTAAGTCAGAACTGAAAAATCTCTAACTACTGGCATAGAATAGATATTCTATTTCTTTTACATCATGCAACTTCCTATATCTTAAATGCATGCTATCAACTAAGACATATATTTTCAGACATTTAACAGAGAGTCAAAATTTATGTTTTATAACTATGCAATTAATTACATAAAGGTTGAATAACTTGCCTTAGAGTATTATCATCAATAAAAGGGAATCTCCAAAATAGGAGGATTTTCATTTTCAATTTTTTATGAGAATGGTTTATGAGTACAAATAGTGTGAATGTGATCAAACTATGAGATTTCCATAAAAAAAATCTTTTCTATAGCAGATCAAAATTTAGAATAAAAAATAATGATTTAGATGCATAAAGAATTATTTCCATCCTTTATAAAATCATTCTTTATTAATTATTAAAAAGTTAATTTCTTAAAAATGTAATCGGTCTTCACTAATAATACATGTTTTTTAAAGACAGTATGAAATTATTCTCCAAATTTGAGCAAAAAGAGAGTTTTCTCTCATAAATAATCTGCTTAATATTAATAGGGAAATATTCACCAAAGATATTCACAACTGTCAAAAAGAATGTTTCATGCAAGTAAGAAAGGGATTTCCTATCAATAACAAGGTTTTCCCAAAGCTCCCATCTTTGAATAATATTGATCTCAAGATATCTCTTATTTCTAGCTTACCTCCCTAGATATTTCAGGGAATTCCCACTTGATTAAGATTAGGGGCTGTGTTTTCTAGTTTATTTCATTGTGTATGATGCCTCAAGTTTCTGTTTGCTAGAAATTTAGATAAATGATTCAGTCAATTGTCACTATTTGTGATGGTCTTTTGTATAACTTTTATTTAATAAGAAGATATCACACTGTACATCAATGTTACATTTATTCATACAAAACTTTTAAGTTTCGCTAGCAAGAGAATTTCAATTGTCTTTCATGATGTATTCTATCATGTGTCTGATTAGAATTCCTTTCTTTTTTTATAAGGTTGACTGGGAATATGAATATGTGTGTGTGTGTGTGTGTGTGCACATGTGTGTGTGAGAGAAAGAGAGAGAGAGAAACGTATATGGCATAAAAGATGCTGGTCTACACTCATCCTTCAATATAATGCTGCCCAATTATCCAATTTTCACAGCAATGTTTATTGAATAAAGGAACTTTTTTTTTTTTATATTTGTAGGTCTTTGTTTTGTTGAACATTAGGTGATGATGACCATAATGATTTTTGTCTAGCTTCCTGAGTTTCTATTTTTATTTAGAATCTGATAGTTTAAATATTTATTGCTTTGAAAAATAATTTGCAAACATGTAACACTTTGCTTCTCTCTTCTTTTTTTTTTATTTTTTTGGTTTCATTTTATCTCTTGATGTTTCTAAACTTTTATTCTATCAAATTAATTTTGTTAATATTTTGTTTATAACTATAAAGTATCCCTTTTGTTATTTGGTTATGCATTAATATGCAAAAACTTTTTTCTATATTGATAAGATCTAGCATGTATAGCAAATATATTTTAGTTATAATGGTTTTGCTTCATATCTGTAAGCATGTTTCATACTTGTATCTAATTAGCCCAATGCTATTATCTAGATATCAAATGCATTTTAGCTTACACTGAGATTTCCCTCCAAATAATTTTAAAACATTTCTTTTAGTCTTTCTAAATGTCTAAATTGATCCATTGTTTCAGTTGGTGGTAGTGTTTTTCTAAAATTCTGTAAGTGAATTCTCATATGATCTCTAAAAATATATAATTTTGACTATTTTTTTCTATAACTATTCCTTTAATTCTTTTGGTTTATTGACATTGTTTAATTATATCAAACAAAGTCTTCCCATGATAGCAGAGTGCATCTTAAAATCAAAGAAAAGACTAAGGCAGATCTAAGCAAGCCACTTTTCCTCAGTGCTCTAGGATGCTCTCTATTTATGTGAAAGTACCACCAGACATTGGTAGAGAAAATTTCTCTCTAGAAATGAAATGAGTTCAGTTTGTATGTCTGTAATTCATATGCTTTTTAAAATATTTTTAATAAAAGGGTATTATGAATTTTGTTTTTATTTTTCTTTTGTATAATTGATTTTCGTTATTAACATAATATTTGTAGTTTTCCTACTGCATAATCATCCTTGAAGTCCTAATAATAATCCAACTTACTCAGAATGAGTAATTAGTGTATATTTTGCTTTAGGAGCATAGCTAATACTTTAATAATTTTGTTTCAATATTCATTAGTGATATTATTATAAATTTAATTTCTCTGCTTTATTATTTCCAGTTCATGGCATCACAACTATATCTCTCTCTCAGGAGGAGTTTGGGAAGATTTTTTCTTTATTTTTGCATTTACTTGGCAGTGCAGTACTAAACGTGTTTTGGGCTCATATGATCCTTGTTATAATTTTATTGTGTTGAGATTGAGAAGTGATACATTCAATTTTGTATTCTTATTTATGAGTTACATTAAATGAACTGCTATTATTATCAGGTGATACTGAAAAATAGGTGTATACACATAGTGTTCATTTATTTCATATATTCAGATGTATTTTACTATTTGAATATTTTAGAAATTAAATTCAATTCTCTTTTAAGTATTTAATTGATTCAATATATACACATATTTGATATTGTTATAGTATCATTTAATATCAACCTAGTTTTCATTTGCCACTTTTTACAGCTCTTGTTTTTTTCTTAATCATTACCTTTTAAAACCCTGATTACTCTTACTTTTTTTATATCTTGCTTAAGTATGATAAATTCTGCCATGAGCACTTATTTTAATTCCAAATGAATGTGTTTATTTCTCTTTCTTTTATGGATCAAATAGTTTAGTTTTATCTTCTAATCCATTATTCAAAACTCTTTTGCTTTATATGGAATTTTATGCCATTAACATTCAGAGAAATTACAATTTCTTCCTCTATCCAATCCATTTTATTTTCACATTCTCTCTTTTAGAAAGTTTATAGTGATTTTCTTTGAATATCTTCTCTTTTGTATCACTTAGTCCAGATTCAAATCATGGGGCCTTGCTTCCATTTGCCAATGAAACCTATTTTACTTAGCAATATCGTAGTGCTTTTGTTTTTAATTTTAGGAAATTTGTTTCAAATTTTAAACACTAGACTTAATATCCCTCTTCTCCCTATTACTACTCCTTCCTGCTGCTAAGTTATTTCATTCTAAGTTTTTATGGTTTCATCTTTTAAACTTTATCTTGTACATCTAGATGAGAATGTTCATCTCCTTCTCATTCACAATTCCCTGATTCTTAGCTTAAATGACATAAATGAAATTAGTGTTCCAAATTAAATATACATATGTATGTATGTATGTATGTAGATAGATAGATATACTTAAATGTATGTATTGTGCTTCTTTCCCTTCTCTCTTGTCTATCATATTTTATTTTGAAGATCGAAGTTTAAAAGTTCTTCATAGTTTTATCACAGTCAGGCAAGATGGAAATTGAAAGGAACAATAATCTTATCTCCTCTTTTCAGTATCTAAACATTGGACCATGACCAAATCATTTTAAAGTTTGGATTTAATATCATTTTAGAATGTATTTTTTATGTTTTGTTTTCCTTTCCAAAAAACATTTAACTTTAATGTTCTCTAAAGGAATGCTAAAAACTCATTTACAAAGATTTTTCTTTTTAAATCTTAGTTATAGAATATTTTACTTTGCTTTTAGTATCATATTTCTTAAACTTTATTTTTTGCATTGTTATTAATGTGTATTCCTAATAGATTATGAGTGACAGTGCCAGGAGACTCATTTCTTCTTATTTGTTTGCACTATTTTCTCTTTAACCTAGAAGAACTTGGAATTTGACTCATATTTTTCTGAGTCAATTAAATCTATAATTCAAGTTTGTTGGAATCTTTCTGATTTTTTTAGTGTTTCTTGTGTTCTTTATAATCTATACCTCTAAAATTTTATTTTAAAGGAGCAAGTTGATTTGTTTAATTGTATTTTTAATGGAATGTAATAGTTCTTAGGATATTGTTTTTTTTTATTTCTTCCTTCAAGAAATATTTAAGCTTTTAGAGAAAACATGTAGTCCATCAATTTTTCTACATCAGACTTTGCTGAAATATTTGTTTTTGATTGGCTACATTTAAAACTTTTTGTCACTTCCAGTCACTTTTTTGTGGTCTGTTACCTTAACATTTTTTCCTTTATTTTTATTAGTAAGTGATATAAATAAGCTTTTTTTTAGCCTTTTGACTGGAAGGTTTTCTTTTCAACATAACAGTTCTCATTATGCCAGTTGTACATATAACATGATAAATTTCAGTTATTTGGATGACCCAAAGTACAGCAGAAATAATGGGTTGGTTATATGAGAATACAGGTTATTAACAATGCTTTAAAATATGAATAATGATAATGCTAACCACCAACGTTGTTATAGGATCAAATAAGATAATAATGATAAAGTGTTAACCATAATTTCTGGCATATGTTAAGCTATATATAAAGGATAGTTATTATTATCATTGCTGTCATTATTATTATTATTATTATTTATAATCTGAGTGCAAGAGAAGTTTGAAGAAGTGGCCATCTAGATATGTTGAATGCTCACACCAATTAATTCATTATTTGAGTTAAAGAATAACAATTGGCAATGGGGGTGGGGAGAGAACAAGCTCATGTAAACACCTACTATGTAGGATGCTAAAAATTTCACAAATTTTTCCCATTTGATCCTCACAAATCCTGGAATGTGGGTGCTATTATTATTTTCATTTTATATTCAGATAACTGAGGCAGACAGACGTATGGAAACACACAGTTAAGTATATGAAGCTTACTTGAACTCAGTTCTTCCTGATTCCAGGTGAAATATTCCATGTACTTCACTTCTAAATCAAAGAATACATTTTACATGTATGCATGTTTTGTGCAGTAAAATATATTAGAATCCAGTAAAAATTCTACAGTCAATTCACATTAGCTTATGAGAAATCATTGTTACATTTTCAGTGTGAGGATTTATACCTCAGAAATTCAGAAATGCTACAAACTGGTGTTTATTATTTATTGATGGTCTGAAGAAAATGTTAAGGTACGGATTAAATTTTAAAATTTATTTTGGAACTTTTTTGAGAGTCAAATTTGTTAAACATTTACCACACCCAATGGCTAAAGCCATATATACTCCAATTATTCCAGCATAAAAGGGGGAGAAAAAAACATTTATATTTTTAAATAGGTATTGTCTTGACTAAAATGTCAAATTTTAAAGCAGACAGTTTGAAACTTTGTCATATCATTTCCTATTTAACAGCTCTTTAAACATGCATAAAATTTAAAGTTTCATACAACAAAATAGAAGCTTTACAATAAAACTTTCTTGGGATGTTTACTTAAAGACAGCTTGACTTTGCAGATGTATGAAATATTCTTTGTATCAGAGTCACAGCAATACATATATATATATATATATATATATATATATATATATATATTTTTTTTTTTTTACTCCTGACCCCTCAAAGACCTGGGAATATAGAAGCTAAAAAGCTCCATGAAGAAATATTCTACTACCTTCCCTTGGCACAAGGGAGGCATTTCTGCAAAGCTGATTGCTTGCCTGTGAGACTCCTTACATTTCTTATCCCACACACCATTTAATTTCAGTCTGTAAAATTGCCTCAAAAGATCAATAATAATACAATTTATGACTGATTCATCAAAGCTTAAAATCAAAAATTTGTCCAGCCTTTCTTCTCCACAAAATTCTGATATATTCTCCTCCTCCTTTCCCCCCTCAGCTTAAGAAATAGATTTTAAGAGTTGGAAATCTTTTTTGTATTTGATGAAGCCTTATTCCTTTATCTTACACTTAGAAAACTGAAACCTTGGTGGACAAATTACTTTTTTAAAATTACCAAGGATTAGAGGCCTAATCACTTATATGTTATTTGGGATTCTTTCCTGTTTGTGATGTTGTTCACATGTGGAGTTTTCTAGATTAATATTACTTGTTTATTCAATAATACTTTCAACCAAATATCATCACTAAAGAAATGACTTAATTTTCTGTTCTAGGCTCTACATCTCCTAGTATCTAGTGGTTCTATGCCCTTATCTCCTACTAAAATATAATGCATGGAATATGCATTATCTCATTATAATATGAGTACATATAATTATAACATATGTAGGAAGAGTCTAATGAAGACATATTTTTTGCCTGTTTTTTGTCCATTGTTTGTAGCACGGCTTCGTTTCAGGAAACCTTACTATAAAATACATGAACGGTGTCAGCCTTAGGAAAGAATAAGTAATTTTTTTCCTTATTTTTCTTTCAACTTGCTTTCTATCCCCTATTTTCTTTTCTTCTTTCCCTACCTCCTCAATATTCTCTGTTGGAAAGCTTTTTAAATTGTGGATTCCAACCCCAAATAGGGTCACATAACTGAATGGAAGGGCAAGGTCACAAAATTGTGACTTGTTATCAGCAAATCTTTGATTTGTTCACCTATTTTATATATCTATATACCAAGGATCAAATAAAAATTTCTAGCGCATAAAGGGGTCATGAGGAAAAAAAAAAAGTTTAAGAAGCTTTCTTCTGCTGTTCATTATAGAATCCCACTCAAGTCTGTTCTCTCTAGTCAATGCCCAAGTTCCAAAAATAATCCAACTTTCTCCTCATAATTTCCATTCTCTCTGTGACTTCTTTTCAGTTAGCTGTCATACTCAAGAAATCCATTGGCTAAACTGATTCATATCAAAACCAGAGATACTTTGGGGAGGATCAACTCAATTAATGTGTCAGTCACTCATATTTTAGTTTGAATTAAATTGCTAGATTGATTTTGTTAGTTTGCTTAGGATTTAGATGGGTTCTGCACATGGCAGTCCTTAGAATATGAATATTACTTCATAATGCTGGTGGGAAAACCGACGATTGACATTTTAGTCCTGTTAACATCTTATCCTGATATTACTTTTCTTTCCTACCAGATCTTCACTACTTTGGTTCTTTTCCTTATGCCTTTAAATGTAGAAGAACCAGGAATAATTATTTCTAGAAAATAAAATTACTAGATTCTATTACCCAATAGAATAGGTCAATACAATAGGTCAACAAAATTATGATACTGGACTTTATTGTGTGAGATAGAATTTTAAAAGGTCCAAACATAGACTTAATATAATTTGGTAGTGAGTAAAAACTTTAAGGCAATTGAACATATTAATTAGTTTCTAAGAATTTACAAATCACTTTATTCATGATGACTAAGACACTGTTGCTGAAGCCAATTGGCATTATCTTCAGCAAAGGACAATACTAGTTCAACAGGAGAAAAAGTGACCTAAGAGGAATAGGAAGTTTACATAATGTCTTCAAAATTCTTCTTTCATTATAATATGTATTAACTGTAGCAATGCTAATATTCAATAATACAATTTAGATTTTTTTGCATAGGTAGTATTGGTGTTGGCCTAGTTTCATTTTTTTCTTGCCTTTCCATCATCCCAAATGCATATACAAAATATTGCATTTTTCTTACAACATCAAATCAATAAAATTGTGATTAAAATCATACATCACTTTGTAGACTAGTTAATAAATTAAGTATTTGATTTAGAGTCTTAACTTGCATATTCGATGATATCCTTGGGCAAGCTATATAACTGTCAGGCTTCCCAGTCTGAGAGTCTTGATCTGGCCAAATACAGATAATAATAAGGCCAAATTTTTCCTACCTCTAAAATGTATCTCACAATTAAGTAAAATAGCATAAGTAAGAGCTTTGTAACATGTTAAAATGTTGATGCAGAAATCAGCTCTCTCTCTGTCTCTGTGTCTTTGTCTCTGTGAATCTCTCTCTCCCTACATACACATATTTTGAAACTAATAACACATAATCTCTCTCCATATAATATAAATATATTCATAAGTATAGGTTATGTATGGATTTTCAGGTTGATTTAAACAATCAAATACCCTGGTGACTAGAGTCATAAAAGTGTTGTCTTTAAGCTTTTTAAAAACCAGTGACCCAGAAAATGGATATTGCTCATCAAGACCCACAAAATTCAGTATCTTCTAACACAAGGATCCAGCTCCTAACCCATATCAAGTTTTAGACAAGAAAAAATTTTACTAAAAATTAAAAATAATTCACTATAATAGAAAAATTATTTTTTTTTACATTTGTTGATGTTCATTGTCTTTAAATACAGTATTTCTTTGCTCCCATCAAAAGCTGAAAATAACTTTATAGATTGCCAAAATGAGATCAAAACAGAATGTGTTGAATCTAAGAGCAATGCTGGTGTTATTTTTTAATACTCTCTCTTTTTCTGTCCCTTCTCTCTCTCTCTCCATACATATATATATTGTGTGTGTGTGTATATACAAAGAAATAAGTATTTTGCATATATATGTGTGTGTATTTATACATGTATATCAAGAGGTGTATATTATATGTATGTATACACACATTTACATTCATCCATATACCTTGGATTTACATAATAATGTTCTAGAAGTAATTCAAAGTATTTGATGAATGTGTGATCATTAATCCTAACATTTGTGCTTTAAACATTCACAATGCTCTACACCATCCCTCCAAGAGATGTTATGAATACATTAACTGACAGTTGAAAATAAGAAAGTAAAGTATTACAATATGTATAATTTTGTAAGCACCCAAATTCATAGAAAGAAGAAGAAAAAACAAAGAGAAAAGGAAAGGAATAGAAAAGGAAAAGACAGGGGAAGGGAGAAAGAGGGAAAGAAGAAAAAAAGAAGAAAGTGAGAGGAAAGAAGGGAAAATGAAGAAAATAAAAGGAAGAAAAAGAGGAGAGCAGAGTATAAAAGAAAGACAGGCCAGAGTTTGTTAATGAATTTCAGATACCCCAGTTAAAACATAAGTGTTGCATCAGAACTTTACATATGATTAGAATAAAAAAAAAAAAAAAGAAAAAGAAAACTTTCAGGAACAAAATATCACACAACACAGACACGTCTATGCATTTGCAGAGAGGCAAAGGGCCCTGAACCAAGCAGCCTTTTCTTTTAAGTGATTTTTCAGCTGTTAGATATCAAAGAGAACCAGATTTCTTATATGAATAGCAAGACTGTAGATTCCTTCTCTGTAAACTAAACAATATGGAAATAATTCTTCATTCTTTCTAGTTTTATGGAAGCTTTCATCTAAGAATCTCAAAGAGGAAATGAAGGAAGTACAGTAGATAGACTTTTTTGAATATTAATAGAATTAGAGGGGAAAATGGAATTAATTAAAAAGAAATGAGAAGTATAGCTAAGAGAAAAAAAAAGTTAAGTCACAGAGGTTTTAGCAGTAGGCTTTAGAAACTCATAAGTGAGGAATTATTTCTGAGTCTTCCTTATTATTAGGTTGTTGAGGAAAATATAACATAGCTAAAAAGGAGCAACACAACTGAAATCCTTCAAGCCCAAATCCTCTCAAATTTCTAAAGTACCTAAAATGGACAAAGAATTGTCCTTACAAAAAGTTCATAAAGTTGGCAGAAAAATTAAATGTTCCATAGGAAGCTTTGCTAACTCTAGGTACACAGAAGTAGCTAAACCCAGAGGTCTTTATCCTCAGGGCTTTCTGGGTGAGGAGAGGGAGACAGACAGACAGACACAGAGATATAGAGAAACTAGAGAGAGACATAGACAGAGGAGGGAGGGAAGGAAGAAGGGAGAGATAAAAAGACAGACAAAGAAGTAAAGAGAGAGAGAGAGAAAGAGAGAGAGAGAGAGAGGAGGGAGGGAAGGAGAGAAGGAGCCGGAGACAGACAGAGAGATAGATGCAGAGAGATAGAGACAGGGAGGGAAGGAGGAAAGGAAGGAGAGAGAGAGAGAACTGAGGCAAATGGTTACACAGCTGTTGTCTGATGCCAGATTTGAACTCAGGGAGATGCGGCAATCTGACCCCAGGACAGGCGGATCAATGTTCCCTTAGCAGACAAATACCCATTTTGCTTCTCTAGGTCATTGCCCATGTGCTTATGTTCACCCCATGTGATCTTTGTCCAGTCCTAGAATCCTGTACATAGAAGAAACTGCTCGTATTGAAGGTTTTCCAAGAGATCTTTAAACCTTTTTCTGATCATTCCCTTTCTTGAAGATATGTTTCATCACTTCTTATAAATGAGCCATCGTTGCTATCATAAGAACAACTAGCATTTGTAGAGCACTTGACAAGTGGCAAAGAAATGGAGGGGGCATGGAAGAAATGGCTGTCCACAATGCTGGGATCAGAGGAAGCCATGTGTTCATTAGGTTTACAGTTTGGATGTCATAAGACTCCCAAGGCTCTGAGTGTCTCATGGACAGCATATGAAGTATATGGGTATTTAGCAGTCTGACTGTCCAGAAGAAAGCTCTTAGTATGCAACAAGGGAGTTCATAGGGGGTTTCAGTTAGTAGAGAGAAAATATGGATTCCACAGGAAGTCCATCAGTAAAGTGTCAAAAGGAACAGAAAACAGGTGTGTGAAACAAGGCATGGAGATGCATTTTTGTAACATATTTGGGAAAGAATATTTCATTCCTTGCATATATTGCCTCAGGGTACTCAGGGATCAAAAAGAAAAAAAGGAATGGCTTCACAATATGGAGTCAGTCTTGCTCAGCCCCCATAGTGCTTTTAGGTTTGTAAAAATGTTTTACATAAAGCATCATTTAAATTCCTCTGTTTGGTGCTAGCTCCTCCCCAACACTTTCACCTTTCCCATCTTCTCATATCTCACATTTATCCCTCCCTTGCCCCAATGCTCTATTTTCCACGTACAATGTCCTCTTGGTCACTCTATTCAAACTATTTCCTAGGAGATACGTTATTTCTCAACTCCTGTTATTTTCTGCCCCATCCATGAAGTATCCTCTCCTCACGCCACCTCGTGCCTTCTTTGGCTCTCTCCAATTTCCAGATAAAAAGCCTACAATCTACATCAAGGCTTTTCCAACCCTTTTTAATTCTAGTGACTTCCTTATGTTCCTTATGTATATTTCCATTTTATCCTATATATAATTTATTTGTACTTGGTTATTTTTCATGTTAGCTCTTCTATTACTCTGTGAACATTGAAAAATGAGACTTTTTTGCCTTTAATTTCACAATTCCTAGCATTTAGAATATGTTTAGTAGATAGGTATTGACTGACTGAACATTTCACTTGACCCTCACAAGTCTTTGAAGCAGGTATTATTATTCTCATTGCACAGAGAAGGAAAGGGAAGCTTATTCAAGTTAAGTAAATCATGCAGAATAATATGAACCTATCTGAGGTAGAATTTGAACTTGGGTCTTCCAAGTCCAGCAATCATTGATTGTACCAACTAGATACAGTTTACTTAAGTTCACAATATATCTTTTTATTACCCTTTAGGTGTTCTGCAATTTTAGTTCTTTGATGTGTATCATGATTCACAGACATAGCAATCACATAAAAATAATTACATGTTACCATATCTAACAAATTCACACAAGAAAAATGAAATGAGTGAGGAAGACCTATTATGGAATATAGTTTGTTGAGAAGTTCATTGTGCTTATTCATCAGTACATGAATCATAAATACAGATTAATTTAAAATATTGTACAGTGTTTTTTAATATCTCAAATATCTCTTGCTTTTCTTTTAACTTGCTTTGGAGGTGGTAGATTCTTTTGATTATGCTGATTTGCTCTTACTATTGTTCTTTCAAAATTTAATCATTGTCCTAATGTCTTCAAAGCCTTCTAGTTCCACAATAAGTAACCCTGCCTAACATTCTACTCCCACTGGCCAAAAACAACCATTTGTGTTTATATGGTGAGCATTTTAAGTATTCACTACAATGGCCTCTCCTTTAGTTACATGATTTCAATTGTATTAACCTTTATAGATAAGATTAGATCCTATTCCAATAATTTAATACCTTGTCCTTTTTCTCAGATTGTTCACTGTATAAGTTAATCTGTTCTCTTGCGTTGGGGCCTAGAATTAGATATGGTATTCTAAAAGTATACAATCAATTCTGAATATTGCGGCAAGATTATTTTTCTAGGAAGCAGCAGTATGCATTAGCTCCAAAAATCTGAGTTTATTTTCTGTTCTACAATTTTTAAGCATGGCATTTAAGCATGGCTCTCACTTTCTTCGTGTCAAAAATAAGGGGCTGTATTAAATGATTTTCAAATTCCTTACCTTTCTGAATCTATAATACTGAGAATTCTTGAATTTATGTGCCAATTTTTTATTATCTTGGGGACAATTGTATGGTTTGCTTTGACTTTGTTAAATCTCTCTATAAGTGATATGTATGGAAATACGTAATGGTGACTAAGAATATTTTTGTTATGGTCTACATATAAATAATGGCAGCAGAGGAAAACTTAAATTAAAAACTTAAATTTCAGAGCTAGAAAGAGAACCCCAATTTCTACTGAATTTAAGATATCTACTAGAAAATTAGCATCTAGAGACATGTCAGTAAAGAGTTCAAGATGTAAAACATATTCATTAATGAGAAGTTGTTAGGCAAAATAGTACAACATAATTGGAATGGAATGTCCAGTGAAATCACTTTCCAGATGGTATCACTTTGTACAAGGGCAAAAAAAAAAAAAAAAAAAAAAGAAGAAGAAGAAAGAAAGCTGATGATTTGGAGACAAAGTCTATAATATTGAAAGGTATGTGCTTACATACTAGCATCCTTATCCTGTCAAAACAAAGCAAAAAACAAATGTTCATTGAGGGTCCTAGTATGAAAATCACAACTCATTGCCTTAGAACTTCTATTCTTTGGTAGGAAATGGTTAAACCATGCATTCCATTAAACTCTCTGGGGAAAAGTTATTATTAAAACTGTTTCACAAAACTGGAGTGGGAAAGATGAAAGGAAGTGGAATGATTCTTTAAAGTTAAAAAAAAAAAAGCATTATGTTCCTCCTATGTGCAGAGAGCTCTCTAGGTTTTGGATGAATGAAAAAGTTTAGATATGGTCAGGTATGATGACTGCCGTCATGTTTACAGTATGCTAAGGAATCATGATACATACACATATAATTTTACTAATGTGTCATGATATGAATTGATCTGCACATATACGACAAAATAATTGCTTTGAAGAGGTACAAAAGAAATACCAATGTGAGTTCTAAAGATGTTAAGATAGTTATCAAGTGAAAGGAAAGGTGATTTATAGGAAATAGTATTTAAGTGGAGGTTCAAAAAATAGATAGGAGTTCAAGAGGGAAAAAAGGAAAGGAAAAATATTCTAAGTACTGGGGAAAAGGTATACAAAAATGTGGGTGTAGATATAAAGAATATATTAATGGGGTAGTAATTGATATTTTTTATTCATTTCATCATATTCAACATTTTATGACCCCATTTGGAGTTTTCTTGGCAAAAATCCTAGAGCGGTTTGTAATTTACTTGTCAAGTTCATTTCATAAATAAGAAAACTGAGGCAAACAGTGTCTGAGGCTGGATTTGAACTCCAAGAAGCTGAGTAATTCTGACTCCAGTGTCAAATCTATCCACTGTACCATCTAGCTGCCCAGTATTGATGGAGTAGAGAATAGTACAATTCTAGTGGAGCTTAGAATAGAGTTTGTTAGAATAGTGTTTTCCTAAATAGAATTATTTAGGAAAAGCAACTATGTTAATGATTTCATTTGGTGACAGAATTCATCAAACATATAGCTTAGTAACACAATGGTGGCCTAATTAGAACAGTTGACCTTGATCAGATAAATCTGGTTTGAGCTGGTTTCTCCACAGTTTTTTAATTAGTTGCATACTAAATTTCATGCCATCCACATGTTTCATTATTTTCTTTTGTTATGTTTTTGATTTTGTGGTTTTTAAAGAATGGATATTACTCCAAAAAAGTGTGCAAAAAACCGTAGTTCTTTAAGCACTTAGAGACTTAATTGTACTTAGTTAGATATATATTAGTCACTATGACTATAGGAAAGTCAAACATTACAAAACATCTTAATCCACATTTTTTTTTAGTTTTAATAAATAAAGTACATTGATAGCTTAGGCTTTTGAATCTCAGATATAACTGAGGAAAGCCTCTAAGTCTAAATAGTTAACGAGATCATTATTTTAATGTTGAACAGAGTAAATGCATATTCCTCGTGCATATTAAAGTAATTTATAGAAATCAAGTACAAAGAGACTATAACATAATTCACACAGTTCACTCCAATCTAAGGCAGATAGATCACAGTCGATTCACTATGTCACATCACATAGATTCCCAATGAAAATTATGCAAATGATATATATTTTCCTTACCCCTAAATGTAGAGGAAATCAGAACTTAGTCACTTCTAGATCACCTAGGTTACTTTTTTGAAAACTTGTCCATAAATCAAGTCTCAAATTTAACATTTACACTCACAGCATCCTACCCAAAGGCTATTCCACTGAAGAACATAGAACAGTATCAGACTATCAAAAAGGAAGAAAACTAATAGTTGTTTCTTCTCTTTTAGATACTTGTCATATCACATTAATACAACAAATTTTATGGATCCCACATCATCTGAAAATTAGTTCAAAATTTCCTATTGACATTAGTACTAAACATGAATTTCTAGCATCATCTGTTAGATTATAAGATCTAGTATACTTTCTAGAGTATTAGAAACTTTTACTTTATAATCCCCATTATAAATCTCATCACCTCTAGCTATTTCCTCCTGATCAATTTAGACATCAACTTCTTTTTTGTTAGCAATCTTGTAAATTGAGATTGATTTTTGCACTGCAACCTTGACCAAAAGGAGATCCTCTTTTTTGCACCAATCATTTGTGGTTCTAGCAACTGATGTAAACCCTGAAGGTCCAGACCATCCCAAAGTGCCTGATACCTAATTGTTTCTTTGATTACTTTGGAGAGTCTGCTTTTGCTTCAAAGCTGATATAAAGTCATCGCTGACTCTGAGAACTCCTAATTATGAACTCCTAATTATACCTATTTCTTCAAGTTGGATATTAAAGACTTTTCTACTCCTTAATGTGTTTTTCCTCATAGTATTCCATTATCTTAATTTTTGTTTTGTACAAGATGAAGTTTTGTACAAATTTTGAAGTCTTCTGCTTTTGCATCCATTTTTTTCTGTCTTCTCATTTGCTTCCCATTCAGTGTTTTTGGACATTAGCCTCATTGAAAGCCATGGTTACAGCAGCTACTCCTACACTGAGCTGTCAGTTTCCAAGTGCTGCAAAAGATGAAATAGCTGGGGAAGCCGAGACCTCTTCTCAAAACACTTTTAAGGCCAAAAAGGAAAAAAATCAGTCACACTAAAGTACAAAGGAAAATGAGGTGGAAAACAAACTGAAATAAAATTAAAATCTTGAACTGACAAACTATTGCACTAAGATAATATAATTAATGCTAAGGTGGGGGTGGAGGAAAATTAAAAGGGACCTGGTAGCTTGAGAATGGAGATCTTTTGAATCTTTTATAGAGTTACATGGGCTTCTTCGAGTTTAAACAATAATTAAAAGTCAGAAAGGTTAAAAAATAGCTGCTGTGTCAATGAAGAAAGAATGTGTATCCTAAGCAAAAGAATACAAAGTAATTACTGAAGAATGGAAAAATGTGATTTTTATTGATGAAACTCATTTTTCACTTAACACTCTACCAATTTGACTGTCAGGAGAAAGATATGTGAGCCTGAAAGACTTGGAAATTTATCAAACAGCAAACATCTACCTTTCAAAAAAAAAAAGTTTGAGGATTTTTTTTAATTCGTATGAAACTGGATATCTTATTCTATTGTAGAGATGGTGAACTTTAATATATTGATAAACTTAGAGCGTAGTCCTTCCAAAATTACAGAAATTCCCAAATGGGAATGTAACACTGTAATATAACTTTGCACTGAGTCATATATCATGAAACTTTAAGAAATGTGTGCAAACTATGGAGATAAATTTGCTGTTTAAAACATTCTAACTTAATCATCTTTCACTTGGTAGCATATCAAAAATAGCATGAAGAATATAGTGGAAACAGAAAGTTGAGTGTCTTGAATGACAAAAATGGAGTTGTCTGACAATGATATGAAGGAGAATAAAGATATTAAAGATGACAAATATTTTGTGAATCTCTTCTGATAATAGAGAAGGTGAATATTAACAAGAATCTTCCTAAGGTAATGAGACTGGGAATTAGAAAGTGATGATAGACATAGGATATTGCTAAAGTAGAATCAATAGGACTCTGTAACCAATTGAATATTAAGAACTCCTATGCCAGATAATAATTACCTTTCTAAAGGATCATTTCTAAAGGATCAAAAATGAAAACAAAACAAGAACAACCAAAATAAAACTTGGTTGTGGTGTTCTTGGAGTTCATTAGTAATAATAGTATCACCATTAGTAAATGTACCAGACTGTGAATAATTAAAATGGAAATCCTTGACACTATATTATAGTGCTTAAACTGACCCAGGCAAATGTCAATATGGCACTACTCAGGATTAAACAATGAGATCAAATCAGTAAATTCCTAAAGAAATTAATTTAGACTACTTCTTTGTAGAACAAATACTTAAACCGAATCTCAAGGATGTTGACTATATAATGAGAAGAAAAGACTCATTGAAAAACCCTGATGTTGGGAAAAATTAAAGGCAAAAGGAGAAAAGTGTGGCAGAAAATGAGTTGAATACAAAGAAGCATGGAAGCAATGAATAGGAACTCAAACAGAGTGCAGGAAATAGAAGAGGATAGTAGGGTCTGGTGTGCTATGATGAGGTCAGAAAAAGTTGTACATGTGAACAAATGAACCACAAGTGTGTAATCTTCTAAATCATTCTGTTCTCTGTCATGTTTTATTTTTTTTCTTTTTAAAAATAATTCAGAACTTAAACATGAGGAAAAAGGAAAAAAAAAAAGTTTCCTTACATAGAGTAGGACACAAGTTTGTATGTGAAATTAAATTTAAATGTGATACATTTGCTTTTAAATTGTACATAATAGTTCCTACATGACACTTTCAAAACTACCTGCTTGTCTCTTTTTTCATCTGTTTTTTTCCCTACATTTCAAAAGAGTTTCAATGATCTTATTTTTAGGGAAGAATCATCATTGCTCATCCAACCCTCATCTCTCTTCCCCTCTCATACTCCCCTTCCTCCCAAATCCTCAAAGAAAGGAAAAACATGATCAAGCAAAGTGAATCTGCTCAATGGCCATGAACAAAAATACAAAACAAAACAAAACAAAAAAACACATATCTGAGTACTTCCTATCATCCTTTGGCCAGAATGTGGACAAAACTGTCTCAGAGATATATGGTTGGTCATTGCTTTAATTAGAGTTTATAAATCTTTCACAATTGTTTTCCTTTATAGTGTTGTTTCCTTTTTCTTAATTTATCTGGTTCTGTTCACTTCACTATTAATTAATTCATAATACCCAGGATTTTCTGGAATCATTTATTTCATATTTTTACAGTGAAATTATATTTCCTTACATTAATATACACAATTTAATTGGCATGCAACAATGACTTTCTTAATTAAAAAATTGAAAAGTAGGTTTTGATAATCAACTATTCCTATGTTATACAGACTAAGAGAAATCAATGGGCTGTTCAACATGACTTTTTCATTAAATAGCCAGTGATTACACAGCTTTTAATTCACATTAAAAAAAATGAATACAAACAAAAAGAAAGAGAGAGAGAAAAAAACAGAGTGGGGGGAAGGAAGGGAGGGAAGAATGGAGAGAGAGAAGGAGGGGGAAGAGAAAGGAAGAAAGGGAGGAAGAGAAGAAGGGAGAGAGGGAGGGAGAGAAAGAATTCTTTACAGAAAAAATATGGATGGAATCTACACAGAAAGGAAAAACTATATAATAAACTGTGCCAGTGGTATTTAATGGTACTAACCAATATGATACTTTAGGCATGTCTCAATGACAAAATGTAAACAGCATTTTATAGTCCACATCTATTATCACTAGCTGTAAGCATTAAACAGGAAGTAATATTTGGGTATGTCCATGGTGGAAACTTAATCTTCCTACAAATACTTTCCTATTTATTAGATTATAATTTTGCACTTTATAACTTTCTTGATTAAATGGTGCAATCAAATATGTACTCACATTTAAAATAAAATGATCTCTTTATAATGGAATATGCATTTACCGTAGAATCATCTTTTCATCATGTATTAGAAATGTCTTAGATATTATATATTCCAGTATATTATTTTAAAATGTAGCTATATAAGGGAATCATTTCACCTTTTTTGAAACATTATGAAGCATAAAACCAGCATAAAGTGCACCTTAATTTAAACTACAACTGGATGAAAAAGTTAAATATTTGTGAATGGAGCTCTAAATCTTCAGGCTCAGTTAAACTATTTATTTGATAACTCTATCCTTCTATCCTTTATTATATCTTGCACAGTCACTGAGGAAATTGCACCTAGAGGATGATATACTATAAAAACACAGCAACATATCAAAAGGTGTGAATATAGTGAGGAAAAAAATGATATTGAAACATTTTCATTTTATTCCAAGGTTTTAAAATGAAAGCATACAAATCCATTTTCCCTAAGGCGTCAAAACATCATATCCGGTTCATTTTAGTTCTTATCATATCCATATCTCCATTGTTTTAACATAAGAGAATGGTGCTCTCCAATATATCTGAAATACATTTGGATCAGCATCACAGGATCAAAGATGAGGAGAAAAAATTGTGGCCCATGGGTTCTGGGGAGTTGGCACTTATATATTTATTAGTGAATGCCAAAGTTTGAGTCTAGACTATATGAAATGAAATGGCTTCCAGAGCCATTACTAGAAATGTTAGTGCCTGGAACAAATTAAATCGGGGTGAGAGAGCATACACTATTTGTTCCTCAAGCATCCCAGGATTTGTATTATCCCTTTCCCTGGATATCTGTTCTGGAGGAACAGAAGAGTCAATCCTAACTGCTCCTTAAACTAGGACCCAGGGGAGACCTATACTGACTCAGAAGGTACTGCCCTCCCCTTCATTGTAAGTCTTGGAGTAAATTTTGGTCAACTACAAGGTAGATTGGGTATAGAAAGCAGCTAGATAGAACAATGGATACAGTTCTGGACCTAGAGTTAGGAAGATACATCTTCCTAAATTCAAATCTGGTCTTGGATACTTACTAGCCAGGTGACCCTGAATAAGTCACTTAATACTATTTACTCAGTTTCCTCATTTGTCAAATGAGCTGGAGATGGAAATGGCAAACCACTCTAGTATCTTTGTCAAGAAAATCCTAAATGGGGTCAAAAGTCAGACATACAAAAAAGTTATTTTTCATATGTTGGTTTGAGCTTCTCAGAACCTTCAAGACACTCTCTACTGCCCTTCATTGAATAAGTGTATTTCCTCCTTTACTTTATCTTGTACAAGGTATAAATAATTGTGTCATATTTCTGGAACTATAATTATCCCTTTGCATTGATTTAATCATTGACAATAGCCAAGTTGAAGAATTCAAAGCAATCATATTGTGTATTAAAATGTGTATTTAAAAGTAATGTGTATTAAAAAGAAACAAATTTTTAAAAATAGAATTCAAAGCAAAAAGCCAACATTGGAGGCTGAATCTAACAGATTCCAGATTTCTATTTTACCTTGCTCCATGCAGATTTTGTCAATGCCTTTTGAAATATGATCTGCTCTGGTATGAATATAAAGACGTAGGGATTGAAGTTTGTATAGTTCTATGAGTGTTAGACGTTGTTAGAACTAGTTTTCAAGTCATATTTATATAATGTATCAATTCAAAATTGGCAATTGGAAAATATATATGTATATATGTAAATATATGTGTATATATATGAATTAAAATGCATTCATGGTCATTTCCTTTTGAGATAGGTTATTTTCTAGATAGTGACAAATGTTTTCTTACTCTGGCAGTATCCAACTATTAACTATTTCCTTTGCTTTTCTATTCAAATGTTAAAAAATTAACTGGCATGGTAGCTCTTATCTTTAGGCAATAATTGCATCTTGCTCTATCTAGAAGAAGTCTTATTTTCTATTTTAATATATATTTTGTTAAATAATACTCAATTACATAAAAAATTTAAATGAATTTGAAATCCAAATTTTCTATTTTTCTTGTCCCTCCCTCCTTGAGAAAACAAATAATTTGATATTGATTATACATGTGAAGTCATATAAAATTAATTTCCATATTAACCAAGTTGCAATTGAAAACAGATTTTTTTTTAAAGGAAGATAAAGAAAGTTTTAAAAAGTATACTTCAATGTATATATACTAGTTCATCAGTTCTCTCTCTGTACATGGATGGCATTTTTCATCATAAGCCCTTTGGAATTGTCTTGGCTCATTGTTTGGATCAGAGTAGCTAAATCTTTCACAGTTGAATATCCTTATAATGCTGCTATTATTGTGTACAGTGCTCCACAGAATAAGAGTTCTCAACCCTTTTTGTGTCATGTCTTCCTGTGACAATCCAATGATACCTTACAAATACTTTTGGTATTGATGTTTTTGAATAACTGAAGAAAATGTTAAATGTTAGTTACAAGTTAATGAAAATAATTTTGCCCCATTTAAGGTTATTCACTCTGACAGAAGAAATATTCATAGAGACCATGGGAGTCTGGGACCCCATGTTAAGAACTCTTAATCTAGAGTAATTATCTCATCTTTGCTTTTTCATTAGAAAGTGCAAGCTACAAAAAGGGAGTCATAATGATGGGATTTTCAGTTCAATTGATGACAAAATATAGGTGATATATGGTATGATGTTTGTGTCACCAATTTGGAATTGTTACTTTGGAAAATAATCTTTCATTAGAAGAAGAAAATGTTAACTCTAGAAACAACCTTAGAATGTATCTGGTTCAATTTCCTTCAGCTTAAAGATAAGATAATTGAGTCTCAAATAAAATAAATAATAATTTTCTCCAAATCACACAGCAAGGTAGAGAGACAAGATTAGAAAGTGCATCTCCATGTATCCCAAGTAGTATTCTCATTCCCTCTCATTCATTCTCTCTCTCTCTCTCTTTGTACACACACACACACACATACACACACATACACATACATAAAATGTTTATTTTTTTTTTACTCTAAGACCTCATGCTAACATAACCTAAGGAGTTATTGCAGACGTTATACATTCATAAAATCCTCTTAATAAAGTCCCTTTCATTATATGTATATGTGTATGTGCATCTGTTTAAAATAAAATAAATAAAATTTGTTTAAATATTTATATTAAAATAAAACAGTACAACCCATAATAAGCTTAACTCCAGAACCATTGGAGATTAAGATGATATGGATTCAAATGCTGAGTTTGCTACTTACTATTATTTATATTTGATCTTGAGCTATACACATATTTTCTAGGGTCCTCAGTTACCTAATATATAAAATGAGTAGTTTCAACTACATATTCTCTAAGTTTCTTTCCAATGTTATATTATGTGATTCTATGTATCCTCATGATCATAAAAATGTCTTCACAATGACCTAAAAGATAGAGAGTTCAAGAATTTTTATCTCTAATTTGACTAACTTCCCTGGAATCATTTCATAGGAGAATCCAGAACTTAACCTCATATTTCTGATTTCAGACTTTATAATATTTTCCCATTATAACCGTTTCTTTCTCTGTTAAAAAAGTGAAGAAAACACTTTTAGAGAAAAACATATCAACTTGGATATAGATTTAAATAAATATGACTCTTTGGATTCCTTCCAATACTTTATTTTGCCAGAACAAATATTTGTATTACTAATGAAGTCAATTTGGAGTTGCCTTAATCTGCTTCCTCACTCATTTTGCTTAGGGGTCTATAAAAGTTTCTTTCAAGACATCTACTCTGTATATAGTAACTTTAAGCTTCTTGCTACCTTGAGACTGAATTATCAGAAGTGAGTGTAAAAAAAGTCACTGTTGGATGCTGAAGTTTTTAGTCTTTCTAAGTGCTTAACTTCCCTTTATTACAGCTATTTTGGTTGGTATAACTATTCTATCCTATACAAGACCCTTTACACTATATTCTTGTTTTACCCATGGTTACTTCAAAATGAAAAATTATACACATACTCCCACACATCCCATATTTCCTCAAATCTCCCAGTTGTGAGGGTCTGCTCTTCTCATAATTTTAAATTTGTTTCCACTAGTTTCGAGGACAATTGGATTTGAAAGAGTTTTATTTGTTAATAAGGCTTTTAAATTTTGTTTTGGTATTTGTATATGATTTTATTGGCATCAAATCTAGATTTCTCTCTTTTCAGCCAAACTGAACTTATTATTTTTTATCTTACAATTTTATTTATTTTTTATTATTATATATTTTTATTTACAAGATGTATGCGTGGTAATTTTTCAGCATCGATAATTGCAAAACCTTTTGCCCCAACTTTTCCCCTCACTTTTCCCCTCCTTCCCCCAGATGGCAAGTTGACCAATATATGTTAAATATGTAAAGTATAAGTTAAATAAAATATTAAGTATACATGTCCAAACAGTTATTTTTCTGTACAAAGAATCGGACTTTGAAATAGTGTACAATTAGCCTCTGAAGGAAATCAAAAATGCAGGTGGACAAAAACAGAGGGATTGGGAATTCTATGTAGTAATTCATAGTTATCTCCCAGAGTTCTTTCGCTGGGTGTAGCTGGCAAACTAAACTTATTTTAACTGGTGCTCTTCCATGTATTTCAGGTCAGCAATCATCCCCATCCCCTAATTCTGTACTTATTTTACATTCCTGGCTCCTAACAGAGTTGTCTTAAATAGAATAATGACTTTTCCATTCTGATCACGATGCACTGGATGATCTCTGCCTTATCAATGATTTTCCTTAAATCTGTAGTACCTAGACTATTTATGTACTATCATAGGAATGAAGATTATATTCTATTTATTGTCTCCTTATTTTTTAAAGCTATGATTATCCTAATTAAAGTTTTTTTGGCAATCATATTATGGTTGTTATTCTTCTTATTGAATTGTATTCTTCTAAGAACTAACCAAAACAGATTTTTAACAGATAAACTGCTATTTAACCATGCTTTCTCCATCTTGTCCTTTGAGGGATTTTTTTTTTAACCCAAGGGTATGACTATATGTTTATCTTTCCTAAATTTCAGTTTATTAGATTCACCTGAATTCCTGGATTGGCAAAGTCTTTTTGAATTTTTCTTTTGGGATGTTTCTTGATAACTTGTGTCTCAGCTTTTCCTCCCAACTACATAAAACCTACAAAATTTGATAAGTGTGCCACCTCTGTTTTTATTCAAACCCATAAAGGAAATGTTGAACAACAGACATTAAACTCAAAGACATGGAGTATTTCATTAGAGATTTTGTAATAATCTGACAATGATCTATTAGTGAATATTCTTAGGTTATAGATATTTAATCAGTTCCTAATCTCCCCAATTATTTCATCACTTAACCTACATAACTTTGGGTTTTCCTACAACTTCCCTTTCTAGTCTTAGTTCACATTATTCATCACATATTCTATGGTCAATCCAATTGAATTTTTTACTCTCCTACACATAATTTTCCATCTCCATGCTTTGTTTTTCATGCCTAGAGTGGGTTCTCTTCCCATTTCCATGTTTGGAACCCTTGATTTCTTTCAAAAATCAGCTAAAGTATGTCTTGCTACATGTAGCCTCTCCCCTCATTTTCTTGCCTGCCAATGCTCTCCTCCACAAATAATTTTGGATCTCTTCTATTTTTTGGTGCATACAAAATATATGTGTAAAACACACATACAACTACTCATACACATTTTGCTACTTGCTATGATAAATGCTTCTTACAATTAAAACTTTCACTTTCTCTTCAGATATTGTAACCTAAAAGCAATAAATGTTTATTGATCAACTGACAAATAACATGGGATATTTTGTCAAATATTTTTCTATGTTGTTCAGTTATGTATGAATGTTCATGACCCCATTAGGGGGTTTTCTTGGCAAAGATACCGGAGTGATTTTTCAGTTCATTTTCCAGATGAGGAAACGAAGACAAATAAGTTTTAAATGGTTTACACAGCTAGTAAGTATCTGAGACTAGATTTGAATGGCCAAAAATGATTTTTTCTAACTTTAGGTCCAGGCCTGTATCCACTGGGGTACCTACCTGCTGCAATAGCAACAAAAACATTAAGGACATGTTAACTTTCAAATTGATCACTGTCTCCTTTTCTAGATATTTTCCCTAGAAGTTTCTATAATTTTGCCAAAGATCAAAGTCAACTTAGTGTCCTTTATTTCCTTTTCACTGAGAATCCCAACATTTGAAATTCTCTGGGTTCTACAATACTTCTTAATAATCTCTATAATTTTCCTCCACTCACTGTCTGTCTCAGAATTTTATCTGCCAGTCTCTTTCAGTATCTGAAGAACATACATTCATGTGACCTGAATTCATCAATTGCAACAAGGTACTCTTGTTGTTTTGAGTATCAAACTCCATATTAGCTATTTTTATTCTGTTATTTCTAGTTCAAATGTCAGTATGTCAAAAATAATTTCTTTCAAAAAGTTATTCACTCAGGAAATTCACCCAATCTGAGCTTCATTCCATCAATCCCTGTAATCTTTTCTGTGCTTTCACTGTTGTGATCTGCTAGATTTCATATTGCTCATCCATCCTTTAAGTACCTGACTGACACTGTTTCCAACTCATCTGAAACCCTGAGTATTTAAGCCCATTTGCTCAGAACTCAGATGGTTAGATTGCAGGTTCAAGTATCATATCTATGCAAATGATCTCAAATTTCAAAATTTCTATTGAATATGTATTAGGGAATGCCACAGGCATCTCAAACTCAATATGCTCCACGCAGAATTCATTATCTTTCCTTCTCTTAAACTGCTACTTTTGATTTTATTTACTTTTCTTAAAAACTGACATTTATACTGTACTTCAAAGTTTGTTATCTCATTTGCATATGTTATCTCATTTGCTCCTTACCACAACCCATAAGGTAAATATTATCATTCTCCTGATCTTACAGATGAGGAATCTGAAAGTGAAAGAGTTTAAGTGATTAACTAGGAAGGATCTAAGGCAGAATTGAAGTTTTACTCTTCCTAACTCCAAGATTAGGGCTTTATCTGCTATCCCACCTACTGTTATCAAAGTTCATAGCTTTGGGGGGAGGGACACTGAATAAGGAGTGTGGTCTTTCCTGGCAAAGCCAGAGTTAAATGTGCTCAGTTTTAGAACTGGGCTAACACAGAGCTATTATTTTTGGTTTTTGTTTTGTTTTGTTTGTTTGTTTGTTTTAATATTTGAAAAGTTTCTCAAGACTCACAACATATCCTGGAATATTGTAACCCAGTGAAAAAGAAAAATGCTGAGAGTGGGGGGAAAAAGTCATTTAGGCCTGAGTGTGGGGCAGCCTAGATATTTCTTGCTGCTTTCAAATCAAGAGAGAGAACACCAAGCTTCAGGCTCAAATGAAATATGTGCAGTTGATGCCTCCACAGCAATCCAGAGATAATCCTATTGCCTAAACTTCCTCACAGTGTCCCCCTGGATCTTTAAAAGAAAACCTCAGTTGAATTTACCATTCCTTCAGGATTCTGTAACTCTACATTCTTCTTTAGCTCACTCTAAAAACAAAACAAAACAAACAAATGAGCAAAAAACTCAACTCTTCACACTTATAGCCTTTGGTATATACTTTCATTCATTTCTCAACCCTTTGCAACATGATTTCTGACTTCATTATTCAACTAAAACTGTTCTCTCCAAATTTACCATTATTTTCTTAATTGACAGATCACATGGTCTTGCCTCAATCCTCATCCTTTTGGACTATTCTAATGAATTTTAAACGGTTGCCTACTTTCCTCTCATGAATATTTTTCCTTCTGTCTGTTTCATTTGCTGGATCTTCATCCATACCATGCCCTCTTATTTGTATTTTTTTAAGGCTCTGTCTCTCTTCTTATGAATTCATCTGGTCCCTTAAGTTTCATTATCATATCAATGCAGATGGCAACTAATTCTATAAAATCAGCTGTAGTTTCTCTCTTGAACTCCAAGCCTAAATTATCAACTTCCTCAAGAATATTTTGAATGTGATATTCCATGGATTTCTGAAACTCAAAATGCTCCAAAATGAACCCTTTATTTTCCCTTCCCAAATTCTATCCCCTTTTTTTTATACTTCTGGACTTCCCTGATTCCATTAAGGATATTATCACTATTCTATCTTCCCAGGTTTATAATCTCAGTCAAAATTCACTTAAGACTCTTCCTTACCCTGTATATTCAATATATACATATTATACATATGTACATATATATACATAATAAATCTTATTAATTTGACACTATAGAGCATCTCTTAAATGTGTCTGCTTCTTTCTATATACAGAATCACAACTCTCAGATAAAAATAATTTTGTTTTGTTTTGTTTTGTTTTTTCTGAAATGGCATAATAGATTCATATGTAGTCTCCCAGGCCCAAATCTCTCTCATAATTTTTCATTTGTCCTCCACACAGCCACCAACATGATTTTCCAGGTATAGATCTAACCACGTCACTCTTCTACTCTAGACTCCAGTGGTTTTTATAGTCTCTATGAACAAATAAAGATGTTTAAGCTTGATGTTTAAAGTACTCAGAGCCTTGCCCTAAACAACTCTTTCAATCTTGTTTTTGTTTTTTGTTTTTTTTTTTTTTTTAATTCCCCTTCAACCTAAATTTCATTAAAACTGGCCTTCTTACTATTTTTTTTTTTGCATATGATACTCCATCTCTCAACTCTCTGCTATTTCCTTTTGATTATTATTAAAGCTTTTTTTTTTATTTTCAAAGTATATGCATAGATAATTTTCAACATTCACCCTTACAAAACCTAGTGCTCCAGATTTTTTCCCTCCCTTCCCCCCACCCTTTCCTTTACATGGCATGTAATACAATGTGCAATTCTTATATATATATATATACATTTCCACAATCATCAAGCTGCACAGGAAAAATCAGATCAAAAAGGAAAAAAAAAATGAGAAGAAAACAAAATGCAAATGACAAAAAGACAATTGGAAATGGTCTGAATCATCTCATTGTTGAAAAGAGCCATGTCCATCAGAATAGATCATCATCTATTTTTGCTGTAGCCATGTAAAATAATCTCCTGGTTCTGCTCACTTCACTTAGCATCTGTTCATGTAAGTCTCTCCAGGCCTCTCCAAAAATCATCTTGTTGATCATTTCTTACCAAACAATAATATTTCATAATATTCATGTATCATGACTTATTCAGCTATTCCCCAACTTATGGGCATCCACTCAGCTTCCAATTTCTTCCCACTACAGAAAGAGCTGTGCTGGCTATTTCCAATTCCCAGAATCCCTTCCCTCGTTTCCTCCATCTGCTTTCTAATAATCTAAGTTTCATCATCTGTAATGAATCTTTTCTTGATTCCTTAGGATCAAAAATTCCTTTGTAGGTTCTTTTCCCTACTCTTCTCCTAATATTTATTTGGCAAACATTTTGTACATATTTTATTATTACTATTCAGCATTCAATCATGTCTAACTCTTTGTAACCTCATGCATGTTGCCTTTTCCAGTAGAATACAAGGTGCTTGTTAATAGCCAATAAAGGAGAGCCTAAGTGATTTGAGTTTAAGGCAAATCACTCTGGCTATCACTGACCAATAGTAAGTATAGGCTCAAGTATTATTTGGTCTTTGTTTGGGTTTTGGGAGCTCAGAGTAAGTATAAATAGCAATTGTGTCTATTCTGGACAGAAACACTGAAAGTCTCCCCCTCCCTTTTTGATTTTGTTTTTAAGTGAGTAAACTAGGCAATCTTTTGCTTCATTTCTTACCTAGCCTTAATCCCTGAATGGGAGTTGTAAAACTGAGACCTAGGAAAGATCTTAACTTAAAAAGGTCAAGGTTTCACACTGCATGTACAGTAATCTCCATTCATCCTGATCTCTGACTCATAGATAGAATCATATGACCCTGGAGGTGAGGGTGAGGGTGATGACTTTGCACAGTTCTGCCTTAATTAATCCAAATTCTTTTTCAGGTCAAGACACCCCTTTTCTGATGTTATTAGTCCTTTTTGAGAATGAAGGACTAACAGCAATAATAGCAACCATAACAAGGTGCTTGAGGACAGTAACTATTTCATTTTTGTCTTTGCAAATTCAGTATCTAATTCTAGGGTGTACTTGGTGCTCAATAAGTGCTTATGGCTTTTATTAATTCTCCTTCCCTCAACATTTCTCACATGTGTTTTTTTCTCTTCCCAGATATAGCTACCAGCCTGGTTAGGACCATTTTTTTACTCTTAGGTTAAATTACTAAAATACTGAAATAATTTGTTAATATATATTCATCTTCTATAAAGCTGTCAAATCATCTTCATAAGGAATGGTCACATCACTCCTCTGTTCAATAAAACACTATAGCTCCCATTATCCATATAATAGCCTTAATATCATATTTAATATCCTCCACAATGTGACTTCTGCCTATCTATAGCCTTTTCCCATAATATTCTTCATATGACCAAAAAAAAAAAATTGGTTTTACCTAGAAATTTGAATGTGCTGTAGTTACAGGCATACTAAACAGGTTTGGACTGAAGAAGGGGAGGGTCAGGAGTCCTCTGTTCTACTCTTACCGTCTTTACTGAGATAGAAAAACATTTACATACTCATCTTGCTATCATTTTACATTTCAAATGTGTATATTTCAAACTATAATACTCATACTATACTTTTATAACATAAGAATTCTTTTTAATAACATTCAATTTATCAACAATATCATTGTACGCAACAACATCAATCTAATATGGGGATCAATTCTGATGAAAGTGACTTTTTTTCAACAATGAGATTATTGATGCCAGTTCCAATTATCTTATGATAAAGAGAGCTATCTATGCCCAGGGAGAGGACTGTGGGAACTGAATATGGATCACAACATAGCATTCTCACTCTTTTTGTTGTTGTTCACTTGCATTTTGTTTTCTTACTCATTTACTTTCTTTTTTTATCTGATTTGTCTTGTGCCACAAAAGAATTGTATAAATATGTATACACATATTGGATTTAATGAATTTAACATATATTTTATCATATGTAACATATATTGGATTGCTTGCCATCTAGGGAAGGGAGAGGAGAAAATCAGAACGACAAGGCTACACAAGGGTGAATGTTGTCAAATTATCCATGCATATCTTTTGAAAATAAAAAAGTTTAAATCTAAAAAAAAGAACATTCAATTTAAACACTTCTTGTTCATTATGTTTGGGACACTAAGCTAAGAATTAAGGGTACCAAGAAGAACACAAAACAGAAACAATCCTTTAGGAATTTACAATTTATTAACAGAAGTTGCACCTAAGGCTTGCTGATTATATGACTGGACTTCTATCCACAACTGTTATCATGTTGCCTCTATAATAATAATAATATAAATCACCAGAGTAAGAAAATAGTTTTCCCCTCTTATAAATTGAATGAAGACAAATAGTTTTCTTCCTGTAAGTCTTGATAGGTCCCTGGCTAATATTTGATACATTGTATCATTGCAAATGATAGTTCATCATTTTAATTTGGGCAGAAAAAGTTGTTAATCAAAACTTTTACTGTTGATTTTTTTTTCATTTCCCCTTTTTGACACTGCTGATGGATTTGCATAGTTTCAAATGAAGCTATTGCAAATGTTCCCAGTGACTTTTTAAAAGTTATTCAAGAGAGGCAAGTGTACCATGTTCTTCTGTTGTGCATATATTTGAATCAACTATGATTTTCAGATCCATGAGGATGGAGGCAGGATGAAAAAATTTGCCAAAACTTAACAAATCCTGTACATTTTTCTGATGCACAACTAGGTCCTTAAAGAATGGTGAAATGGATTTATACCTACAAAAATATAGGTTTCCCAGATTAACAGAGGAAAAAGTAAATTGCTTAGAATTTAGAACTTTAGAAAAAGAAATAGAACAAGCTATTAATCAGCTCCCTAAGAAACAATCCCCAGGACCAGATGGATTTACATATGAATTCTACCAAACATTTAAAGAACAATTAACTCCCCTACTATGTATTATTATGTAAACTATTTGAAAAAAAAAGATAACACCCATTCCTATTTAAAAAAAAAAAACAAAAAAAAACTAGAGAGTATAGGAATAAATGGACTTTTCCTTAAAATAGTCAGAGCATCTATTTAAAACCATCAGCAAGCATCATATGTAATGGGGATTGACAAGAACCATTCCCAATAAGATCAGGGGTGAAATAAGGTTGGCCACTGTCACCATTGCTATTCAATATTGTATTAGAAATGTTAACCTTGGCAATAAGAGAAGAAAAAAAGATTAAAGGAATTAGAGTAGGTCATGAGGAAACCAAATTGTCACTCTTTGAAGAAGATATGATGGTATACTGAAAGAACCCCAGAGAATCAACTTTTTAGTTGTTATTAGTTATTAGAAATAATCCACAATTTTACCAAAGCTGCAGGATACAAAATAAATCCACATAAATCATCAGAATTCTTATACATCACTAACAAAATCAACAGCAAGAGACCCAAGAGAAATCCCATTTAAAATAACTGTGTATAGCATAAAATATTTGGGAACCTATCTGCCAAGGGAAAATCAGGAACTATATAAGCAAAACTACAATACTCTTTCCACAGAAAGTTAGATCTAACCAAATGGAAAAATATTAAGTGCTCTTAGATAGGTCAAGCGAATATAATAAAGATGACAATACTCCCTAAACTAATCCCAAACAAACTCCCAAGAAACTGTCTCACTGAAGTGGAAAAAAAAAAATAACAACAAAATTCATCTGGAAGAAAAAAGGTCAAGAATTTCAAGGGAATTAATGGGGGGAAAAAGCAAATGAAAGTGACCTAGCTGTACCAGATCTAAAACTATATTATAAAGCAGCAGTCATCAAAACCATTTGATACTGGCTAAGAAATAGAAAAGTTGATCAGTGGAATAGGTTAAGTTCACAGAACAAAATAACCAATGACTATAACAATCTAGTATTTGACAAACCCAAAGACCCCACTTTTTGGGATAAGAATTCACTATTTGACAAAAACTGCTGGGGAAATTGGAAACTAATATGGCAGAAAGTAGGCATAGACCCACACCTATCACCATATACCAAGATAAGGTCAAAATGGGTTTGTGATCTAGACATATAGAATGATACTATAAACAAATTAGAAGAGCATAGGATCATAATTGATCATAAAATAGATAATTTTGATTATATTAAGTTAAAAAGTTTTTGTACAAACAAAACTAATGCAGACAAGATTAAAAGAGAAGCAATAAACTGGGAAAACAGTTTTTACATCCAAAAAATCTGATAAAGGGCTCATTTCTAAAATATATGGAGAATTGACTCAAATTTATAATAGTTCAAGCCATTCTCCAATTGATAGTCAAAGGAGATGAACAGACAATTTTCAGATGAAGAAATTGAAATTATTTGTAGCCACATGAAAAGGTGCTCCAAATCACTAATGATCAGATGAATGCAAATTAAGACAACTCTCACTATACACCTTGCAGATTGGCTAAGAAGACAGGAAAAGATAATGACAAATGCTGGAGGAGATGTGGGAAAACTGGGTCACTGATACATTGTTGGTGAAATGCATCCAATCATTCTGGAAAGCAATTTGGAACTATGCTCAAAAAGCTATCAAACTGTACATACTCTTTGATCCAGCAGTGTGTGTGTGTGTGTGTGTGTGTGTGTGTGTGTGTGTGTGTGTATCCCAAAGAGATCTTAAAGGAGGAAAAGGGACCCATATGTGCAAAAATGTTTGTGGAAGTCCTTTTTTGTTTTGGCAAGAAACTTGAAACTGAGTGGATTTCTATCAATTGGAGGATGGCTGAATAAATTGTGCTATATGAATGTTATGGAATATTGTTGTTCTGTAAGAAATGACCAGTAGGTGATTTCAGAGAGGCCTGAAAAGACTTACATGAACTGAGTGAAATGAGTAGAACCAGGAGATCATTATACATGGCAACAAGAAGATTATATGATGATCAATTCTGAAGGACATGGTTCTCTTCAACAATGAGAGGATTCAAACCAGTTCCAATTGTGCAGTAATGAAGAGAGCATCTACACCCAGAGAGAGAACCATGGGAACAGAGGTTGGAACACAACATAGCATTGTCACTTTCTCTGTTGTTATTTGCTTCCATTGTGTTTTTTTTTTTTTTCCTCAGTTTTCCTTTTTTCTTTTATTTCCTTCTTGATCTGATTTTTCTTGTGCAATAAGATAATTGTATAAATATATATGTGTATGTATATATATATATATATATATATATACACACACACACATACATATAATGGATCTAATGTATTTCAACATAAAAAATAGTATCATAGTTTTTAGAGAGAATAAATTTCACAGCTCTTCAAGTGTAGTAACATAGGCCTTGAATTGTAGTTTTAAATCCTCATTTTGTTAGGCTTGTGTATGAATTCATCCTATCTCTCATTAAGAGCAGATAAGTGGTGCATTCAACCAAGGAGGAAGTAACTACTATTTACCTTCTAAGTAGGGAGAATCATCATGGCCATTCTCCTCCTGGGTCAACATAGAAACATGGGTCAGATCCACACTGGCCATGCTCCATTTACCTTTTAACTATTTCTAACTCTCTGGATTTTCACCCCATATCCCCATGTGGGTATCTCTTCATGCCAACTTCATTTTAAGATCCCATTTATGTATTATCCCCTTCTATTAGAATATAATCATCTTTAAAAATTGGACTTTTTTTTTCTTTTTGCTAATATTTGTGTCCTTATCCCTTAGCATGATGCTTGTAGTTAACAAATGTATGTTTTCTGCCTGCCAATTGATCATTTTTTAAATGGATCTTGATACATTAATTATACAGTGAGATTATATAGCCTAAAAGTATTCTCCTTCCTGACACTAATTCACACAGATATTTGGACTATATTTAGGTCCAGATGTTCCAAAATTACCCTTTTCTTGAACCTAGCATCTTCCATACTCATGACCATGTGCTCAGATTTTCTTTGCAGTCAGTGAACAAGAGCCACTTGATCAAAAATAAAGATGAATTCAAAGCAAAAGTCAGAGAATAAAAAGGTCAAAAAAGAGAAAGTTTCACAGAAATCCACACGTAGTTATTTCAAAATTTCAATGATTTGTGCTTTCAGTGATGTAAATTACTACTCCTTTAGAGGTGGAATAGTGGATAAAAACTGAAGCTGGAACTTTCTGAACTTAGGAAGATCTGAGCTCAAAATCCAGCTTCAAATACTAGCTGTATGACTCTAGACCCTAGACCCTTAAGTTTTATCTGCATCAATTGATTCAACTATAAAATGGTAATAATAATAGCACCTTTCTCAGAGGATCATTGTGAATATCAAATAAGATTGTATTTTTAAAGCACTTATCTGAAATATAGTAAATCCTTAACAAATAAATGTTTCTTTTCTTTTCCTCTCAAAAAAAAATTGATTAAGAAGCTTATTATATAATTGGACCACCTTTATAGATCAAATTTTCTATATCTAGAACCAGAAATGTCACTGCTCTCCATTACATTCAACATGTTAATAAAGTGGGCCTTAAGAAATACTGGTTATCACTACATAGTATTCCATTCTATTATTTATCAGGACTCACTTTGGTAACAAGTGTTTCCAGTAAGGAAGCAGTTTGGCAGATTCCCCTGAAGGGAAATTAATTCAGGATATCAGGATGCAAAGATTAATAGATCTAGGGACCATTAATTCTATAGATTTCTATTTCCCCAAATAATGTATTGTATAAAGTGCTAGCAACTAAGAGGCAGGTACACAATTAGGACTGTGTGATTATTTACATAATTTATTACATGTATACATTTATACATATTTATAAGCACACATACATATCCAAGCTTATGTATATGTGTGTATACCTATGAAGGTAGATATATAGCTAGACACACACATATATATATATACACATACATATATGTCATTTTCAAGATTTATTGACCTATGTAGTCTTTTCACTCAAAATCCAGAGAATGCCTTTGATAATGAAAGTTTGCAATTTTTCATGGTTTCTGTAGATACTGGAATGTAATGCCTATCATCATAATTAAGCAAGCTATTCAAAGTTAGGAAATGAGGCAACAATAAGAATTTAGCTGCAAAATGTGGAATAATTTAACCTAATTATGAAGAACAAAGAAGCAGCTTTGCCAGTGTAGCATAACTACCCCTAGAAGTGAACATCTAACATATAAATACTATCACTGACAAACCTTTTTTGCCCTTTCCTATAGGTTTCATATGGGACTGGAGAAAAGGCCTCTTACAAAGCTTTGACAATGAAAAACATTAAAAACTAGGACAAGAATACATAAAATACAACCCCACTCACCTAAAAAACACTCTTTTCCCTTTCATGTCCCTTGTCTATTCGTTCATTTATTTCCACTTTGTTTCAAACACCTGTCCTTGTTGTTCTTTGTCCTTTCTTCTTAGGTAGCAAAGCTGCAGAACTGAATTGACGTGACTTTCAGTCACCTTGGGGTCTTTTTCTCATTTTCCCTTGCACCCCGCCTATCTGTCCCAGCCTGGAGCTTCCTTTGAAGTCAATGGAAGCTCCACATGCAGTAGTGATTTTAGAATTCGGAGCAAAACACGAATAGATCCCTAACAAAGAGACTCTGTATTTCCACAAATATCCACAGCCTAGACTGCTGTAACTCTTTTAAAAATATGACTCACCTGGTTCTTCAATAAGATTCATGTTTAGTCCCTGTGCCTCAGATCTGACTATGGCTATCTGTATGGCAGTACCTGGGACAAAGCTGCCTTGGGGGGAGGGTAGGAAGGTCACATATTGAAGGGAGAACTTAGCCTCTCCTGGTCCTAGTGATTCTATAAAACTGTCTCTCTCTCTGACTTTCTACACTGTATACCTTACAGAGCTGGAAAATGTAGGACATGTGGGAAAAGGCACTGCTGACTGAAGCAGAAATTAATGTGTTTCCTGTTTGAGATGGCTACTAAGAACCAATAACAGGTAATTAAAAGTTGATCAGGCAAAACACAATTGCATTGGTTTAAGTCAAGGATGCAGAAGAGCAGAGTAGGATGGTAGAAGAATCAAAAAATAATGACCATTAATTGTATTGAAGAAAGAACACTGCTTGAGGATTAAAAGATTAAAATTTGATCCTTACTCTCCATCACGATGTTTTCACAAGCTAATGACACCTTCTCCGGCATTCATCCCTCCTCCATATGAGAAGAGGATTTGAAAATAAGGAATAAATTGTCACCCCAATAGCCTAAAATTGTGTGACATAAAATGACTTATTTTTACCTTCCCTGAACTTAGTTCTTATTCAATTATTTTGCCTTAGAAATAAAAGAGAATTTGGGGGATGAAGCAGACTTATTTCCCATTTTAACAAAGTTCTTATTTTGTTGTTGTTGTTGAGGAAGTAGAAGGAACATAGACCCAAAAACAAGTTTAGGGGGAAAACTGGGAACAGAGTCTCCATTAGGTCTTAAATAGAGTGTGAATTTTTTTTTTTCTCAGTCTGGACCCTTGGGCTTTAAATCAACAAACAGACACTGAGTGTCAAAAGAATAGACAATTTTAACCTGAGGCATGATGAATGAATTTCATTGGCTACCCTTAACTTGGTATGGCATTTCACAGTCCCATAAACTACCTACTAAAATACTTCAGTCTATGGCAAGGAGAGACATTCTGACCAATATATGTAAATAGATGAAGTACATTAGATTGTTCTGAAGAGCTATGATTGTGACAGCATCACAGAGAATCTCAAGAACCAGAAAGCCCAGAAAAGACCATGTGATGTCCAGTACAGAGTAACACAGAAGATCACAAGATATCATAACTATAGCAGATGTTATAGAGAGTGTTGAAACATAATATGTGTACATTGCCCAGTCTACTTGGCAACCAGTTTACTTGTTTTCCTCATATATGTCTTCATGTGCATCCTCTGGACATGTGTATTCCCTACCACTGTGTATCATCTCACCCCAATAATTGGTATAGAAAACCGTGGGAGGGGTTTTAAACAAAAAACTTGAATCTTATGCCAAGTCACCTTCTCTACTCCTAAACTGGCATAGGAAATAGAACAATGCATCTTTGATAAGGCTTGATCAGTTAGGAGATTATATAATGGGTCACTGGGGATTCTGTTAAGTAAACAGAGGAAAAGAATTTCTTCAAAATCAACAATATAGAAAACAATATTTTAATTCAACATTTTGTGCAAAAGAATGTTAGAACTCTGTTCCTACATAATCTTCTCTTCCCCCCCCAAAAAAAAAAAATAGCAACAACAATAATCCACTCAATAGAAAAATCTGTCTATTCCTTCACCAATAAAACATTCTCAGATGATAACATAGAATAATGTTGAAAGCAAAAGGTTTTAATAAATGATTTTTATCTTTCCTCTTATTGTATTTAGCTTTTCAATTTTTCATATCTGTGTGTGAGGCTTCTTTGTATACAATTATAGTAGTTAAAGTCCTCTTTCCATAGGGTTATATAAATAATCAACTAAAAAACTAACAGAAACAATTCACAACTTTAGCAAAATTGCAGGATAAAAATAATCCATATAAATCATCAGCATTTTATGTTACCAATAAATCCAGCAGCAAGAGATACAAAGAGGAATTCCATTTAAAATACCTGTTGATAAAATAAAATATTTGAATGTCTATCTGCCAAGGCAAAGTCAGGAACTATATGAAAACAATTACAAAGCACTTTCCATACAAATAAAGTCATATCTATTCAACTGGTAAAATACCAAGTGCTCAGGGGTACACCAAGCTAATATAATGAAAATGGCAATACTATCTAAATTAAACTACTTATTTGGTGCTATATCAATCAAACTCCCAAGAAATTATCTTACAGAGATAGAAAAAATAACAAAGTTCATTTGGAAGTACAAAAAAAAATCAAAAATTTCAAGAGAATTAATGAAAAAATATAAATTAAGATTGCCTAGCTATATTAGACCTAAAACTATATTATAAAGCAGTGGCCATCAAGAGAATTTGGTACAGGTCAGCTAGTTGGTGTAGTAGAAAGAGCACCAACCCTGAAGTCAGGAGGACCTGAGTTCAAATCTGACCTCAGACACTTAACACTTCCTGGTTGTGTGACCTTGGGCAAGCCACTTAACCCCAATTGCCTCATTAAAAAAAAAAAAAAAATTGGTACTGACTGAAAAATAGAGTAGTTGATCAGTGGAATAGGTTAGGTTCACAGGAGAAAATAATCAATGACTATAGTAATCTAGTGTTTGACAAACTTAAAGACCCCAGCTTTTGGGATAAGAACTCACTATTTGACAAAAACTTCTGGGAAAATTGGAAATTAGTATGGCAGAACCAAGTAGTGATCCACACCTAAAACCATATACCAATATAAGATCGAATTGAGTTCATGATTTAGACATAATGATATTATAAGGAAATTAGAGGAACAAAGTATGATCTACCTCTCTGCTCTGTGGAGAATGAAGAAATTTGTAGCCAAAGAAGAACTGGAATTCATTATTGAACACAAAATAGATAATTTTGATAATAATAAGTTAAAAAGTTTTGAACAAATAAAATCAGTACTGACAAGATTAAAAGGGAAGGAATAAACTGGGGGGAAAAGAATACATTTATGGCTTTTGATAAGGTCCTCATTTCTAAAATATAGAGAAAATTGACTCAGATTTATGCAAATTCAAACCATTCTCCAGTTGATAAAAGGTCAAAGGATATGAATAGACAATTTTCAGATGAAGAAATTGAAACCATTTAGAGTCATATGAAAAGTTGCTCTAAATCACTATTGATCAGAGAAGTGGCAATAAAGACAACCATACACCTCTAAGATTGGCTAAAATTACAGGAAAAGATGACTATGTTAGAAGAGGATGTGGGAAACCTGGAACACTAACATATTGTTGGTGGAATTGTGAACTGATCCAAGCATTCTGGAGAGAAATTTGGAACTATGCAATTTGTGCATATCCTTTGACTCAACAGAGTTCCTACTGGATTTATATCCCAAAAAGATCTTGAAGGAGGGAAAGAGATCCACATGTGCAAAAATGTCAGTGGCAGCCCTTTTTGTGGTGGCAAAGAACTGGAAACTGAATGGATCCCCATCAATTGGAGAATGGTTGAATACATTATGGTATATTGTGGTGTTCTTCTTTATAATAAAAATGGTTCTTCTCTGGGAGAAGATAGGTTTCTCAGGGAGGTTTTCTGGAGGAAGCCTTAGTTTCAGTTAAGACTAAATAATCACCCAAAATGCAGCCAGATGATAAAAGTTCAGATCTTTATTGTCTCAATATAGCCTGGTTAGCTTAGAGGCCTATCTCTCTTCTTGGTTCCAAGAGCTCCCTTCGAATGTCTCCAAATCCAAAGGTTTTGTCCTTCAGCCTCTGCTTCCTTCAGCCTCCAGCCAGCACAAAGATGGAATGAATCTCTTGTCTCCTTCACTTGGGGCTTGGCTAGCTTTCTGGAGAGTCTTTCAGACCATCTTGGTCTCAGTGGGGAAAGTGCAGGAGCCCAGCCACCACAGTGGTGTGAGATGAAGATGAATATGGTTGTGTCTCTGAGAGAGCTTTCTCAATCTTCAGCTCAACTCTCCTCCTGTAGCTTCTTCCTCTGAAAACTCTCCTGACTGGCCCCTTTGAAGCTCTATTTATTCAAGAGAGAGGAACTGTGGGATGAGAGACAGAGAGAGAGAGAGAGAGAGAGAGATTGATTATAAGTTTCTCCCATAAGAGCTTCAAGGGAGGTGTGAATTCACAAAGTTACACAATTAATTTTGTGAATCTCCCATACTTGTGAACTGCAATGAGTAAAGGTGTGAACACAAGCAGTGTATCAATTAGTTCTACTTAGTACCTTGTTTCAGGTTCTGGCCCAAAACATCTTCTTGTAAGATCAGATCAATAATCTATCAACTCCAATGAGTTAGCAGTTTGTAAAGATTCCAACAGTATATGAATGTTATGGAATATGATTGTTCTATAAGAAACCATCAACAGGATGATTTCAGAGGCCTGGAGAGACTTACATGAACTGATGCTAAGTGAAATGAGCAGAACCAATAGATCATTAGCTATGTCAACAAGAAAATTATATGATGATCAATCCTGATGGACATGACTCTTTTCAATGATGAGATGATTGAGGCCAGTTCCAATGATTTTGTGATATAAAGAGCCATCTACACACAGAGAGAGTGCTGTGGGAACTGAATATAAATCACAACATAGAAATTTTACTCTTTTTCTTGTTGTCTGCTTTCATTTTTTTTTTTCATTTTTTTTTCCTTTTTTATTCTGATTTTTCTTTTGCAGCAAGATCATTGTATAAATATGTATACATAACAATATTTCTTTTCTGATTATTTTATTCAGGTTTTGTTATTATTGATGCTTCTAATGTTTCCTTATGACGGCCATATATATATTTTTACACATTTTAGGCATGTCAAAGACATTGTAAATACAAAAGTATTATCAACTCAATTTACTATTAAAACTATGTTAGTATATGTCTTTTTCTTTTTAAATTTTTTGTGTGGAAGGAAGCCTCACAAACCATTTCTTTCTTATAGAAGCAAAACTAGAATAAGGTGGTAGAAATGAGACCCTTCACTACTAGAAGCAAAATGGTAGCAAGTAAATGAAGTTTATTATGGTAAGAAATAAACTGTCTCCCTCGATGGAGGACATAGCAGTGACATAGTGCTATGCAATCTCCATCTTACAAAAAGCAATAAAGCCAAGGCAAAGTGTATAAATGTCCACCTCCAATCAACAGTAGTTTGTCAAGTTTCTAAGAAGTAAAAATATCAGAGATACAAAGGATAAGTAATCTGATTAATAATGGCAGAAGTGAAAGAAACATAGTCAGTGCTAAGGACATAGCATAACAGTAAGTAACAAAATTAATAGGATGACTTTAAGAAATTGAAGTAATTTGATAATGGACTCAGCAGGAGAACTATTTCTCAGCATAGAGCATTACATTCTGATTGGCAAATGTCTTAAACTGTAAATAATAGGCTTCTGAGCTAGACCTTTTTCTGAGGGAAGTAAAAGAAAGATATTGAAAACAGAGTTGTTGATAAAGAGAGACAGAGAGAATGAACAAAATGAAGGAATATATTTGTTTATATGTGTGTGTGTGTATGTGTGAGAGAGAGAGAGAGAGAGAGAGAGAGAATCTGCTGTGTCTTATCTCATTCTCATATCAATTGTAGATATTTTAAATAAGAATGGAGAAATGTTTGTGGTGCTTTTAAGGGATGAAGGTGGGGGTGGTGTTAAACTCATGTCTTTGAGAGCATGATATCACTGTACTGGTGTATCTGAGTAGGAAATGGAGTCAGGATGTAACCACATTCTATTTCTAAATTATTAATAGAATGAATTGTACAATGAGAGATTCAATATCAAAAGAGTTTTTAGGGTATTTTTTTTTTTTTAGCAATTGTTAATTACAAAGCAATCTCAGAATTTTCCTTTAAAATAAATTTCTAAAGACTTAATTTATATATTCTTCCCCAGTAATTTATTAATATACTTTTAGAATAATCTTGAAAATCTCTCCTCCTTTCAATGACTAATCTATTTTATCAAATTATCAATGTGTACTATATTAATAAAGGTCTAACATGGAAATCTCGATAACAGTAGTCTCTAAAGTATTTTATAGAGAGAAAAAAGCACATCAAATATTTTTGAATTACAAAATGTTCCAAAAGAAAGATATAACAAAGTACATCCTAGAAATATATTGATTTATTAAATCCCTGCCTTTTGTGAATAGAAGATAAACAGGAAGAAAGTTCTCATGAATAATGGATAACTAATTTTAAATTATTGAGCACTTTACTCACTAGTCAATCAACACACTTCAATCTTAGAAAGTTTTCCCTGCACTGAGTAAACTCATAGAAAAATATTAAAGAGCTATAATTTTGTTTAAACTGATGTATTTATAATAATGTCCATCTAAAGCTATTTTCTACTGATTCAATAATTATATAGCACCTATTTCTAGTTACTTTGTTACTAAGAGCTGTAGTTTTATTAATAAAGATATTCCTCTTTTACAAGTGTAGATAGGCTACCTGAGCTTTAGCCTTATTTCTTGATCTAGATATATAATTTCATCAGGGCTAATTTTTTTTTTCAAATCATCAACTTCCTTACCAAAAATACTATTAGAAAGATATCTGACTCTACTTAATGATAGTCCCATAAATAGTAAGTGTCAGAGTTAGAACTTGAATCCAACTCTTCTTCTTGGGCTAATCTTCCAATCAGTATACCAAATTCTCATTTTTCCTCCTTCTCTCTCTCTCCCATTCCCACTCCCACTCCCATCTCTCTTTCTTTCAAAATTTGGAGCCTACAATATGAAGAATTTAACCGAAAAACAAAGTAATTAAGCTTGTTTCTTACTTCCAACTCTAGCCAACAATCTTGATCATCAAATTTCTTGATCATCAAAATAAGTTGAGTATCTTTAAAATTTCCTTGTATTAGAATATCAATTTACCTTTCAGAAAGAAGAAATCTGCACCACAAATGCAGTTTGTAGGGCAATGAAAAGTTAAGCAGCTTTCACACATACTTCTAGATAAATAAAAAACAATTCCCTATATGAAACAGAAAACTTAAGGATTGCCTTTAAAAGTCACATTTCACTAGATAAACTTTTCTCCCTAAACCAATGTTATCAAAACATAAAAACTTCACTTAAAATGGTGAAGAAGTACAAGTTCAACACATCACTACTAAAAATATTAGATGTGTAAACACTTTAGTATTGACTATAAAGTGAAGAATATTTACTTTCTTAAAATATAGGATAATAAAATGACTCCCATATAATATAAAATTTGCTACGCTTTCAAAATTTGAAAATAAGTTTATAAGTAAACATTCATACAACCAAGCAATTGTTTGGTTTACACAATATTAAAAACATGATTTGTTGCAACTGGTAGACTATATTGCCCAGTTCTTTATAAATAGATTAATTAATAGAAAATTTCATCTATTATTCTATACGAGTCTAGTGCATTTTTCCTGTCCAATTGAAACATGTGAGTCTTTTCATTTCAATGTGTAACGAGTTAATTATCCTATACCTTTCTCATGATACAGGAAGAAAAAATATAAATGTATTGATTTAATTTCTATGTCCTTTGAAACATAGGAACCTAATCCTATATGCAAATCAATGTCAGAAAATATATGAATTTTAGGATTAAATCAAATTCCTGAGATAAAATAATCATGTCTACTTATTATTAAGTTTAAGTTTATAAACAGGTACATTTATTTGTTATGTCATCATGGACAAACACCTTTTAATCAGCAGTCACCCTTTCAGATTACCAGTTTGGTTAGCTCCAAAGTCCATATGTTCCACACAAAAAATCTTCCAGTGATGCTATGTGAGTGTTATCTATAGAATGCTATAAAAATCACAGGTGATCTAAAGGGCAAGAGAAAAATGAATTGTGAATTTAAGTGTGCTGCAATTCATCACCAACAATGCTTTCATGCTAGAAGTGTCATAAGAGATACCATCAAGGATAGGAAAAAGAAGTATTTGAGTCATATAGTAAAGGATAAATCTGTTGACAAATAAAGTACCGTACTGGTTAATTTCCACAAAACATTACAAAAGACCAATGGTAGATCTCATTACATTTGGAAGATAATCTATTAAGAATTAATGAAAAGATATGGATAAGAATTGAACAGAATGAGATATATCTATCCATTTATCTATTTATATATGTGTAAATTTATTTATATATTTATATATATATAATATATATATAAATCTAGTTACATAAATTTATATATATATTTATAAACATATATATATATAAATTTATATAAATAGAGAGATGGATAAATATAAATATATATGTCATTTTGTACAATTCTTATCCACATCCATATATGTGTATGTATATATATATAATATATGTGTGTGTGTGTGTGTGTGTGTATTCTCATTCTGTACACTTCTTGTCATTTATATATACATATATATGTTGGATCATAAACTATACTAGAAAAAAGAGTCTTGACACCAATAAGATCGTAAACTATTGACAAATAAGTAGAAATCTTTAACAGTATGACAACTTTGACTTTAGAATAAAACTCTATGCTCTTTGAATTATTTTGAGGATATATAATTAATATATTGATTCAGGAATATGGAATTATGTTAGTTTATAATTGATAACAAAACTAAAAAGATTTTACAATATGTATTATTTTTTAATCTCTGAAAGTCAGGTATTGTATTAAGTTGTATCATGAAAAATATACCACCTATTAATCAGTCAAAGGCACTTATAAAGCATCTACAATGTACCAGACATCATGCTAAGCTATCACCTAAGTCTACCAAGATATTTCTATATATTTTCTTAGGAAAAAGTAAACTATATGAGCATAGGGACAAAGTCTTATTTGAAAGTTACTCTCCTCCCAATTAAGCAGTTATCTATCTATATAAAATGGTGCATACTAAATTACATTGAATAAGTACAATAGGTATTATTCCCATTGACTTTATTGTTCTAATTATCTTTAATATCTAAGATAACATCTACTTCACTTTGTTTCTCCCTTTATTTGTATAGGGTATAATAAAAATCTTTTTTTTTAAAGAAAGGAGTACCCATGTACAAATATAAAAACTGGTCCTGTTGATGCAATTTCCCTAGTATTGTTTACATTTAAATGTAAGTATCAGTTGATCATTAAGCAGTTATTAAGCATCCATTAAGTGAAAATGAATAAAATATTCTGAATATAAATCTTTTCTTTAGTTCTAAAAGACAAAGTCTCTAAAGGAGCTTATGTCATTCTACATAGTTATGAGCATAAATACAAATTTTAATCTTATGGATTTCAATGTCATGATCTTTAAATATGCTCCCAAAAAGGCAAAAATTGAATTCAATGCAACACATCTCAATGTTGATTATTTCTAGCATGTTATTGAATTTGAAAAGTTGAATTAAAATATAACCATTATAGGAATAAGGGGGGTAATGCTATTAACATCAAAAATAATTGCAGTGATAATCACCATTATGTTCAAGAACTAATCATATGCCAACATTATGTGAAGCCCTGCATATTATATAGAAATATAAATAACTCATTCACAGGGTGTTTACAAATATGTATAAAGAGATAAATAGTATAATCTATTTTCATTAGTGACTTAGAAGACAAAGTAGTGAGCACACTAATCAAATTTGTGGAGAAGATGAATCTAGGAGGCATCAAAATGATAGTGCTTTGGAGGATAGATATATTGAATAAATTACTTAAAGTCAATTAAATATTATGCAATGAAGATAAAAGTAAAGTGGATTACTTAGCAGGAAAGAATCTGGCATAATGTAGTATGATATCACAAAGATAAGTGTGCATTCACCCAACAACAACAACAACAAAAAAAAAATTAGAAGCTTATAAAAGTTCCAATGAACTTCTAAAAAGAAAATCAGTAGTACAGATGTTACTAATTAAAATATAATTTTCACTTTGGGCTTATGCCATATATAGAAAATACAGGGAATGTATATTTTCCTAGAAACTTAGAGACCATACTTTAAGCCATACATTCCATTCCTATCTCTTCAACCACACTCAGTCTCAAATTCTTCAAATATATCCTGATCTACTTTTTCATTTATTTGACATTTAAAACTGTTAGTCATTAACATTTGTACAACTATTGATTATAGGTTAAATACTAATTTGGAAAAGAGATATATTAATTATCATATGAAAGATTCACAACAAAAAGAAAACAGAGGAGAGAGAAGAGATAAGAGAGAAGAGAGAAGAGAGAGAGAGAGAGAGAGAGAGAGAGAGAGAGAGAGAGAAAATGGAGACACAGAAACAGAAAGACAAAGGGAAAGAGAAGGAGGAAAGGAGCAACCCATTTAATTATAGTCAAAGGAAATCCCTAAGGATGGTTGCAGTATTGAGAAGAGGGTTTGAAAAAATTCCCAAAAGGTAAGAAAATGGTATAGTATTTTATTGTATTGTGCCACATGTCATAATAAGATTTTTATTCAAGAGATAGATAAACATGCATCAACAGAATAGGAACCCACCTGATCTAAGTCCCATTGAAAATTGAACGGTCATAGTCAAGGCTAGACATTCAAAAATAGGCACACTTAATTCCATAGGATATGTGGTTTCATGAAAATGAATTAAACAATATCTGTTAAATGATGTGAACTCAATGCCAAAATATGCCAAAAGGATTACAGCAAAAATATACTGAATATTAAAAATTTTATAAACATGTATAAGTGTTGTAAGATTTAGTCTTTAAGTAAATAAATTGAATTATTTTATTTTATTCTAGTTAGTTCACATATTGCTGTACTATAATCTTGATGGGGATGAACTCTGAAATTGTGTCCCCTTTAATCTATAAAAGAAGGGAGATTCAGAGTTTGAGGCCCTCCTTGGGGAAAGCATATCTTCCCAGACAAGTTAAGTAGCTTCATTCAATTTGAGATCTTAGTCAAATCACCCTACATTGATCTTTTTGGAGGGTGGCCTGAATCCCCTTCAGGAAATTCCCAAGACTCTGGGAAAAAGCCTTCAATATGATTTTATTCAGTTGAAGACTTGGGCCTGATATTACTATTGAGTAGCTTGGAACTCCGAGATAAGTACTCTCTTTTTAACTGAAAATACAGATCTGGGGGCATTGACAATATTGAAGGAATCTCATTCAATTGAAGCTCTAGCCCCAAACTACCAATAAAAGCTAACTTTGAACACCAAATCTTTTCAGAAGTCCAAAGCAGGACTATGTCTTGCCAAAGAACCTCTCTTCTTAGCAAAGCTGCCTGCCAGGACTCTTGCCTGTTGTGAAGATACCCTCTTCTCAGTGATAACCTTTGTTATTTCTCAGGACTTTGCCATGGAGGAATCTGTCTTCCTAGCAAAGCTGGCTTCTCAGTGCCAATAAAAATCCCTTTTGCCATTCAGACTTTTCAGGTTCTCAAATTCTTTCACGTTGGACCTGTGTGCCAACCAGAGGGGATTCCCCACCTCAATTCTCACACCTCTCCACTACCACTAAACCCATATCAATCTCCCATAGTATATTATTAATATCATTGTCCAGTAAGTAATTTTAAACTGGATGGAATTGGAAGTTGTCCTTTGTTTTTTGTTTTATTTTGACATTATATTAGATTAAATCAAGCCCTATACTAAACATTGAGATATAAGCATAAGCAAAAAGAAATATATATATTTAATTGAGGTTACATTCTAATTAAACATAACACATAAAAATACAATATATATAGTAATAAAGGGAAACACATAAAATGAAGCTGAGATTGGAAGAGGCAGATGTAGAATACAAGGTTTAAAAAAAAAAAAAAGTCCAGACAATTAGGAGTAAAGTCAAGTTGAAATTTATATGTACATCTACACATGTAGATATAAATGCATTAAATTGGAGTCCATTCAAATATAAAATCTTTGACAGTAGGAGTTATGCATGCTTACATATCTAGAACAATAATTATTCATTTATGAGTAATACTGTAATGCCGGAGAAACTGAGGCAGGAGAGAGATTAGAGAGTTTTTAATATTTTACTAATGGGAGAGTAAGATTGACTGGACAGGACTCTCATCTCAGATTATCCAGTCAGACAGAGATAAGTATACTGGGACCAAGGAATCCATATTGGTCCCAGGGCTGGAGGACCCAAAGAATCCAGCGTCCAGCATCCAGCTGCCAGACGCCATTCTCCAGCAATGAATGGAGGAACCCCAACTTCTTAAATACCTTTTTGGAGACAAAGAAGAGAAAGGGAGGGAAAGTTTTTTTATCAGGGAGGGGAAGCCATAAAACCTAAAAATTCCAGAGACAAAGAAGTAAAGATATCATGGGTTAATCTTGGAATATTCTAAAGGAATATTGTAAATCCATAAAAGAATCAGGAGATCTACTCTTTTATCTTGCTAATTTATAACCCGAGAGCGAATAATCCTTAGTTTTACTGGGTCAGAGACAGAACAGTTAAGGAAACTGAGACAGGGAAACTGAGTCAGGACAGTTAAAGAGAATTGTGGCATAACAATACAAATGCTGCCTGATTTCAGAAATGTGTCCATATTCAAAATATTTGGACTCTAAAATTAAATAAATAAATAAAACATACTTAATATCACAACATTTTACAGTTGTTACATATTTTAGAAATCATCTGGTAACTAAAGTTTATGGATGAAAAAACTGAGGTCCAGAAAGGGAGTTATTTGCTATAGATTATACAGGCAAATTAACCAGGAATAGAGCCCAAGCCTTCTGCTTCTTTTCATTGCCTTTTTTACTTCTCTATTACCTTCCAATTTCCTATGGTGTTCGCTCTACAGTTTCTGAGAAGCAGCATGGTGTACTTCATAGGACATCTGGACTTGGTATATCACAAGGTGCTTAAAGACTGAAGTGGATTCAAACCCCTGTTCAGAAACTGAAACTATATGACTTTGGAAAAATTCACTTAAAACCTCTGAGCTCCAGTGTCCTCGCCTATGAAATGTGATTCATGATTCCACCTACCACATAAGGTAATAAGGATCAAATGTGAGAAAATATCTAAAATGCTATATAAATGTCAGCTATTATTAATCATTTTGTTATATAAGAGAAAAGAAAATGATTTGTCAGCATTTTCCTTGCCTCCTTTTCCTCCAAATTTAAACCTTGTTCATTGACTATTTTCCACTGATTTTTATTCAGATATTACTCTTTTGTATGTTTTCCTTTTATTTACATTAATAACAATTTTATTGCTCAAAGGCTGTCCTTTTGAGTTTGCCCTTACTTCATTTAGGAGGAAACATCCTAAAGCTATACTAGACAATAGTATCTTCCTAAAACTATACCAGACAATAGTATCTTCCTCCAACACTGCCCCACCCTCAATAAAAATGCAAAATAAAAATAACCTTCTGAGCACCCCAAGAATCCATAGTTTCTTCTTTCAACATACTTGCCTGTGGTGATAGGTAAGAAGAGTGATTGCTTCTGATGATATCTCTCCTCATTTTGCCCAAATGTTGTAGATCCTGCAGGCAATAAATCCCTCAAAAAGAGGTATTATATCCTGACTCTAGACATAACAAATACCAAGCTGTGAGCACAAGTTGTCAAATACTTAAAAGTAGCTCCAGGACCAAATAACGTAAAATGAGGGGTTTATCATCTTCCATCTCTAGGAAGCCAAACACAAGGTTAAATCATATTTCATGAAAAATAGAGACAAAAAATATCACTGGGGTAAGGAGGGATTGAGGAAGCTATACGATATGTTGGTTCTCAAAGTACAGCAACTTTATTTGTAATTGGTGAACTGCTTCATTATTGTTTGTTCAGAATGCTTTCTGTTTTCTTAAAAGCTCACCAAAATTGGCAACTGTTGGCTTCTCTAGCTGTAGAGTTGTACTGAAGTTAGAATTTTTTATAGGCTATTCACTTTGTTTACATTCATGATAGTTCCCTGTGCTAACCATGGTCTGAAATAAATAGGGAATGTATGATAAATGGCACAATGTATAACTTCTAACAAGGCTCCTGTATAGTGGTAGATTGCTACATATGGAATAGTTATCGTGTATATTGCCAGAACTTTGTTAGAAAGTTGTCCTCAGAGTTTACATAGAAACATTCACCAATAACCTGTTCAAAAACTAGTATTTTTTTTTTTTATTTCTTGTCATGAGGAAAAGGTTTGAAAAATAAGCATGGAGAGCTTTTGTAAAAATCATTGGTCCCTGATGAAATTCATGCTTTGCATTTATATGCCCTACATGGAATTAGGAGTGTTATATGGTAGAAAGTATAATATATAATGGATCAACCATATCTTTTAACAAGGTTAAAAATAGCCATGAAAGGAGGAAAATAAATGCTTTGGGATCATTATTTTGACTCAGTTTGACAAAGACACATAGAATTTAAAGAACATAAAAGAGGTTCATAAGGCTTAATAAGTGAAATTATGGACAGAGGGAAGAGATGAGAAGGAATAAACATTTATATGGAGCTTACTATATGCCAGGTGTTTTTATGAGATAGATGCTATTATTATTGATGCTACTATTATTCCTAATTATACTCGAGGAAACTCTGAGAGACTAGTCGAATGACTTGCCTAAGGTTATAGAAGTAGTAAGAATCTGGAGTCACATTTGAACTAAGATCTTTTCCTCTCCAAACCTAGTACTCTTATCAACTACAGCACTTAGTAATATTAACAAGTGAGATCACATTTGCTTAGTTGAAAGAATTTTCAAAAAATACACAGTTCAAAGCTGTATCTGAGCAAGAATCTCCATAACATCTTCACTTCAGGTAAATGGCAATCTAATCTCTGAAGGATTCAGTTTTGAAGCCCAAAAGATTAGATAAAATAGTCCGGAGAACAGTAAGCACATAAGCTATACACTTTCTAGTAGAACTGGACATTTAACCTTAAACTTAAGCTTTTAATATTGTTTAGTGATTGACTCTTCATGACCCCTTTTGGGAATTTTCTTGACAGGGCTACAGGAGTAGTTTCCTGATTTCCCTCTCAGATCATTTGACAAATTAGGACACTGAAGCAAAGCAAGTAAAGTGACTTTTCTATGGTCACCCAGCTAGTAAGTATCTGAGTTAGGATTTGAACTCTTACTCAAGGTCCAGTCTTCTATCTACTGTGCCACCTAGCTGCTCAAACTTAATCTTGGAGGTACACTAATATCTCATAGAGGAATATGGAAACTAAAAACTTCAGCTAGCTGATAGAAATTAAAATATTTCTATTTCTTTTGCATTCTTACTCTAAAGGGCATTTTTCTTTGAAAGACTGTGATCATAGAATTAAAAAATAAGGAGTAATTTAGAGATTATTTAGTCCAACTTTTTCATTTTACAGATGAGGAAACAGAAACCCAGAGGAGTTGTGATTTCTCTAAAATCATAAAAATAGTAGAAGGAGAGGCAATACTCTAATCCATTTCCCCTTTATGTGAAGGATTCCATTTTTCAGTTTCTCATTGTTGAATATTTTTTGAATCTACTCTCACTATTAATTCTCCATAGAAGATTTGAGCTATATATCTCAGTCACCTATTGCTATCTCAATAATAAACCCTGTTAGTGAAGTTACTTTATTGACCTCCAATTTGGAGACTGTATATGTACTACAATGACTATGTAATCAACTAATCTGATCATAAGGAAAGTAAATAAGATTCTATCCTCCTTTTGAAAGGCAACAATGGATTATTTCTAACTTAACTATACCACTCTTTGTGCTCATTAACATCGATCAGCAATCCATCCCTTCCCCACTTCTAACCGACCTCCCACCCCAAGAATTGCACTAAGTATTGCCCAGTCCTCTGGGCAGTTATCATTTAACTAGAACATAGACATAACTATAGCAACATTTCTAAGTCTTGCCACCTAGACACTTAACCCATTCTTACTTACGCTGCTTGTTGAATAAACCAGTCTTCTGTACTCTGGGTCAGTGACTTCACTGCTCCTCAAAAAAATCACATGTCTCATCAATTCTGGAATTCAGCGTTGTTTCATTGTATCTCAGTTTTGTAATGTATATAATTACTGGTATAGCAATATCTATATATGTCTTAATAAGCAAATATAAAGAACTATTTGAGATATATGCTCATTTTTATTTTGCTGATAAGGAAATCTCAAATGAGTTTCTTTCTCAGACACTCAATGCTAAAGACAAATAAATTTGTTTTGTTTTGTTTTTACCAGAAGAGAAGCTTTTTGTACCATTAAGTGGCTATCGCCAAGGGGAAAAAAATCTTTAATAGTTTTCTGCAACTGCCAGGAGAAATTGTTGCTCTTACTCCAACTTGCTATGTGGTACTGTACCAAAGACCTTAATTTCCCTTCAGCCAACTGTCCAAAAATTTCTCCAGGAATAGGTTCAAGTCTCTAAAATGAAGAGAATCAAATTTCTAAAAATCCAAAAATTGATAATGCAAACTTTGTGTCCTTTGTTATTATGAATCTCTATCTCCTTAACTCTGTCTCACATCTGGACAGTAAACAATGAATAGGGCTTTTCTTTGCCTTTCTTGGAATCCCAAGTGGCTGGCACATAGTAGATGCTTAATAGATATTTACTGATTAATTACCCAATTGATTTAAAGGTCTTAATTGGAATCTGTCTATGATACTTTTTGGCTTTTCGACAATGGACAATGAACAATGGATAAGTTTCCCCATCTGTGAAATGGGAAGAGGGAGTTGGATTGTCACTGTATAAAGATCGACAATTAGAAACAGGGAGAACTAATTTAAAACCTTGTGTCTGATATATATTCTTTATGTAACCGTGAGAAAATGACAAACTCTCAATTACTGGAGCACAAAAAAATCACAAAGGAGATGCCAGTTGGCAATGGTGAATAGAGTCTCTATGGAGAAAGTTCCATGTACTCATAAATCATAGATTCACATCCTAAAATAAAAGAAAAATAGAAATAATAAGAATGATAGAAGCTGAGAGAAGTGAGGGAACCACAGCAAGTGGTTAACCGTAAAAATTAAGTGAACACAATGCCTCCAGATTGCAATTCAATTCTAGAATGAGCTTAGTCCAACTCCAATCCTGTGAGAAAGCTCTTCAATTGTAGGAATTAGGACACAATAGTATTATATGGTTTGATTCTAATCCTGTGTAGCTGAAAAGCTGAACCTTTCCTACCTACTGGTTAGAGGCTCTTCAATAAAGCTCTAGATTTTGCTGACCAGAAACTCTGCCAGATACAAATATCCTTGCATAGAGTTTTCTCACACTTGTACATCTTAGCAGTCCATATGCCATATCTGAAAACTGATCCCATTCTGATAGGCCAATTCCTTGGATTGTTCACAAATACCTGGGGAGTACATCATCTCTTCTCCTGAATTCAGGGAATTGTATCTCTTTGCTCTCCCCTTCCAAATCGGAAAAGCCCTAATCTGTCATCAAATTAGAAATCAGTTTACCTACTGTTATAGGGTTTCATTTTAATTAATTGGTCTAATCTGATCATGTCGATGCATAATATAAAAGTCTGCCTCTCCCATCTTCAGATTACAGCAATAAGCTGAGGAAAGAACCTGATTCTATTTTATTAGACAATTGTCTTATATTTCTTCTATAACAAATCCTCACTCAATTCATCTTTTACTTACAACATAGCTAACTAATCAGTTAATTATAAATGGGCAAGTGAGCCCATACTCATTATATACTTTGTAAATTAAAAAATGCTATTTAAGTATTTATATACACAGGTGTGTGTGTGTGTGTGTGTGTGTGTGTGTTTAATTCCATCCAAAGGATGATTTTGCACTATTCAGGAACCTAAATATCTCTAGTGTTTCCCCCAACTGTTTTTCTTTAGCACCTGGGTGGAATTATTTCAATTACTTATTGTGCTGTGATTTGCCCAGTATTTAGGAATAATTTTCCCCAGTCATATCCGGCTCATTTTCCCAGGCTCTTCAATGGAAGAGTAAGAAGAAGACATGGCATAAGAGACAGAATATAGTGGAAAGGATGATGACTTTGGCGTTAGATAAGCTTGGGTTCAAACCTGATTTTGATGGGAACTTGGACAAATCACTTAGAAGTCTTTTGTGTGCTAGAAAGGGTATTGACTTCCCAATGAGGAAACTGAGGTTGGAATCTGCTCTACATCATGTACTAGTTGTGGAAGTAAACAATTAGCAGTCATTTAACTGAGTCTCTTTGCAAAATGAAAATAATAATAATGAGCTATGCATAAATACTTCAAAGAGTTGTGAGGAAAGTAAATATGGAAATGTAAATTTATAAATCTGGCAAAGTGTGCATCTCTCATTTCTAATAGGCAAAAAAAAATCCTATATACAGAGAAAGATATACAGAGAAAGATATATATATATATATATAGAAAGATAAAGATCTGTAGACTAATGGCTCGACTATTTATCCATATAACATATATAGAGTCATTTGCATGTCTTCCCCATTACAAAGTTAGCTTCCTAAAAGTAGGGAATATTTTTTCCTTTAAGTCTTTAACAAAAATTTTATTGTTGGCTAAAAGGATTTAACACTCACATTGTTTGTTATTATTTTTATGACTGCAATGTAACTATGTGAATAGTAATGTAAACTAGTGTGCATTGATGGTTATCTGTATTGTGATATAATGGTATAAGTATAGATATGTTTTTATAATTACCCAATAATCCTTTAATATAAATTCATTTTATTATATTACATACCTGTGATCATAATTATCAATAAATCAGTTATTGAAAGTATAATTTCACACATTTGATGTATGAAGAATATCTGGATTGTAGGTACAATATTGCCAGAATAAAAACTCATACTATGAAAGAGTCACTTTCTAGAATTTTAGACAAGTGGTCCTCAGAGCTTAACCAAAGGGAGAATATGTCCAACTAGCTCAGCATATAGAAAATGACAACAAGCATCATCGTTTTATGCCTGAGGAGAACTAGCTTAGAGAAACTGCTTAAAAACAAGGTCCCTTTAGTTTCTTGGGGAGTTTTCTTTATTTTCTATCACTAATCTTCTTCGATAGAGCCCAAAACAATTTAAGAAAATAATAATTAAAAGAACCAAAAGATATAGGAGAGCCAAAATGAAGTCATATCTCTGAGCTATTATCTCACAGCTAAATTTTCAGGTCTATTGCATATTGTCACTCAATCACGTTGCAGCACATTGTTTTGTTTTGCTTCGTTTCATCTGTAAAATGGGTGTGAAAATATTTACTATAGTCACCTCCCTGGACTCTGTCCTGTCCGGCAGGACATCAACAGTGGGTCATCGAGTGGAGCCGGGGCCGAGGGGGAGCAAAGGCTCTGTAAGACAACCAGTCTGTAAAGCACCACGTGCTTTGGAATGGAATCGGAGAGACAGAGAGGCAACTCAAGATTTAAGATGGTGAATGTCTCTGTTTAATGAATGAAGAGAGTTTAATTAAATAGGATTTCAGAGTGGGGGGTTACAATGAGAAGAATGTCGGACCATAGGTGTGGCGGAAATCCTAGAGTATACTGTTATGTAGATTTTGGGCGGAGATGACCGATTTCTTGGGACACACATTATCTAATCTCAGGAATTTAGGGTGTTTGCTGCTCTTCTTAGCTCTTTGTCTCCTGCGTCCAAGGACATGGTCTCTGGCATTGTTCAAGGACATGGTCTTGAAGAGCATGGTCTCTGGCATATCCCCCTTTCTTTATTATTAAATAGGTGGGAGGCCTGTCTTAGGCTATGTGGCCGGCATCCATATTCAGTACCCAAGTAATCCGACCTTATAAGGCCAGAGAAGGGCAGGACCCCTGTCTTAGGCTATGTGGGCGGCATCCGTCCCAGCATCCCAGCATCAAACTTCCAGGGTGTGCTTCTGGAAAACGGGCCCACAATAATCCCGTCATTGGGTGTTCCTGCAGCCAGAGGGTATGATGATCCTGAAATATGGGGCCACAATAATCCCGTCATTGGCTCACCCACAGCTTATTTACTGAATGCAGGGGGGGGGGGGCAATACCTGAGACCAGACCTTGTATGGATATGAGGAGGAGGTGGGGCAAGAGTGCTTAAGGCAAAGTGAATAGGAGCTAAGAGTTCCCATTCTTTCAGGTATATTGAAAAAATATACCAGTTTCCCCAATGTTCTATCTCTACCTCCCCTTTTCAAATGACCATTCCCCGTATAAATCCCAAGAGCAAATCAAAATCCCTATACATAACAGACTAATACAGTAGCATTTCCTTCAAAGCCCTCAAACATAACAGCAATTACAGTTTTAACAAATCCCATCCCAAGTCTTAAACACACAGTAATAGATGATCCAGGTAAGGTTTAACAGTCAGTCAACCATTCCCAAGGTCCCTCATATCAGTCCAAAGTACAGTCGATGCAGGGTCAAGTCCATGGTCTCATTTTAAAACTGCTGCTTCAGGCTGTGAAGTGATAGGAGGCTCTCATTCCTTGTAGAGTGGGTGTGTCATGCTGGCAATCAAAGCTGATCAAAGCTGATCCAGGTTCCAGAAGCAAGTCAATATCTGTAATTTGACCAAAATCTAGAACAAAAACACAAATCTAACAAATAAAGATTGGATCAGTCTCATAGACTCAGTTCACCAGACTGTTGCAAAATACGAGGAGGCCAAAATGGATTGGCCAGCAGTTTCCTGTGTGAAGAAATGAGTTTGCTTTACAGGCCAAGCAAATGGCTGCAGTCTTACAGACCCCTGTTAATTGTCCACGTATCATGTAGAAACCTTAAAGGAACAAAACACAAATATCTAGTAACAGACGGATGACCAGGCGAAATACTCAGTTGCCCAAGCATTTAGAATACATGATTACATATAACCAGACTGAAAATAGCAAGGCACGACATAATTGAATTGCATTAACAATTCTACTGACCATTGCTCTGATCAGAGAGATCAGTTACAAAAGGAAAAATGCAAGAACATAACTATAATATAACATAAGCAGTTGATTTTTAACAGCTTATCAATCAATTGTCCCAGTAACTGTCACAGGGTGGAGCTTTAAAACTCCCAAATAACATTAGCTAATTAACTCTAAGCCCAAAAACTCCAATGACAGATGTCATCAAATTTCGGATAAATCTTAAAGAGTTACCATAACCTTACAGTAATAACAGAAAGAAATTTCGCCTCAGTAAGTTCACAACTTAGAACAATTATCATATCTAGGTAGATGTTACATGAGTGAACATTATACATACAAATCATTTTGCTTTTAAAATACCCAATACATAGAATATCCCAAATTGCATATTGTCCATAACAAACATTTTCAAAAGGACAAAGAGAAAAAACTATTATGTTCAGAGGCCCTTTAAATAACCTCAGGATGACCCAATACAATCAATTTAAACTTATACAAAACACCCAATTCCACATAAAAGAATTCAAGGGTTTTTTTAACATAGCAACTAAACTTTTAGAAATACTCAGACCAAAGTATGGATCACATTTATGACCATATCTCTTAACCAAAAAAACTTTATGAAGAAACAAATATTCAAACAATTAATCTAAAATAAGCATGTCCTTAAAAATCACTTTGCTGCACTGGCTGTAAATCAGGTAAGAAAAAAGCGGCAGGAACATACTCAGGGAGGTGAGGGGCGGAGAAGATTCCATATGGCCATCCTTCCCCCACTCCTGACCCCCTAGAAAAAACTTCCCTCAGGTTCCCCACTCAATTTCCTACATGGGGATCCTTTTCAAGATTTAACCCATCAGTTTCCCAATATCAGGTTTCTTCCCAAATCCACCCATTTCCAACTTTCTCTTTCCTCTGACTACATACTTAAACAATCTCCTTAAAGAACTTTCCTTCCCAGATACTCCTTTGGTGAAGTAGCAGAAGGCAGTGGGGGTGGGTGACTCCTTCCCCCACCTCTTCACCTACTCCCAAAAGTCTTTCTTTCACCCTTCTGATACCAATCGAACCTTAATTTCCCTTACAAATCAGTCCTTCCTAACTCACCTGCATTCCTCTTTCCTTTTCCCATCAAAAACCTGTAAGATTCACACTATAGTGAATAGTAAACCTCCAAAAACCCACACCTGTCCAGCAGAGCTGGTTTTAAAGTATTAACTTATGTTAACAAAGCTTTTAAATCAGCAAAAACAGATTAGGGGCTTTTTCCAGGATTCCCCACCCTCAGAGAGAAGTATGTTTCACCTTGAATTCCCTTTTCCCATTCCAAAATCCAATTCGGTGAATTTCCAAGGAAGCCCATTTAGTGCTTTACTCTGCCTTCACAGAGAATGCCTAGATATTCTATTCAAACGTCTTTCCTTTAAATGTTAGCATACTGCTGTATATTAACTTTCCAAACTTTCAAATCCCTTTCACTCTATTTTTTTTTTTCTTTTCTCTCCCTTTTTCTCACAGGCTGCTGCAGTCAGCCAGAGACAGAGAGAGAGAGAGAGAGAGAGAGAGATAGATTTTTCAAACTTCTTGATATTTTCTAAGTCTGCAACACAGAGGCTGAATCCTTATCTCTTACAAGCTTATTTTAACTTTTAACACAGACACACACAAACAAACATGGAGCTCCAATTTACTATGTACAGTTGCAACGTTGTTTTCCAGACAACAACATAACAGACAAACCACACAGAACATGGAACATATATAACAGACTACACAGTTATACAGATTCCATGACATTCAGGATTTTTTTTGTTTTAAAACATGAGAACAACAATTTTCTCAATCGTTGACACCCTGTCTGTTTCAGGAGCTGTTCAGTGAATTTGAGTGGTTCGATCTTCTCTTCAGGTTCCAAGGTCTCTTGGTCTCGTAACTGATGATAAAAGATGTGTCTTTTTGTGATCGCAGAATCTACTTTAGATTTAACGAAAGTGGTTAGTTTATTAAAGGCCCAAGGGCCAAAAGGAGGAGAAGGAGTCCCACAAGAGGGCCGAGAATACTAGGGAGAAAAGTGGATAGCAAGGGGGAAGTGGAGAACCAGTTCTTATGCCAGGATTCATTTTTTACTCTTTCCTGTTTTCTTTTTTCCAGACTGTCCCTAATTTTTGGTGGACTGTTTTCAACAAGGCCAAGTTTATCTGAATAAAAGCAGCATTCCTCCTTGAGGGCTGCACAAAGACCTCCTTGTTGTAAGAAGAGAAGGTCTAAGCCTCTTCTGTTTTGCAGGACGACTTCAGCTAAGGATGCTATTGAGTCTTTAAGGTGTTTAGGTCCTGCTTGCAATTCCTGTAAATCCTTATCTATAGCAGCGCTCAATTGGGAATATAGTTTATCATTTTGTATGAGGGAGGCTATACCCATCCCCGTTCCTACCGCTCCTAGGCCAAGGAGGACGGTCAGGGTTAATTCAGTAAGGGGTTCCCTCCTGGTCCTGAAATTGCCAGTACTTTTTCTTTCCCAGATATCAAGGAAATCATCGGCCTGGTATATATTAATATGAGGAAAGAGAAAGACAGAAACGCAGTAATCGCGTTTTTTGATAAAAGATCGGGCATCCAGAAATGTAGTAAGGCCAGCAGAGCAGGCAAAATAAGAGCCGTCAGGAGCGGCCACATATTGCCACGTCAGGTTGACAGGTATGGTGTGGTTGCAAACGCCTTCAAGCTGTTTGGGAGGAAGCATGTTAGGTCCTAGGAGACAAATTCCAATGAATTGATCAAACTGTTCTGTTAGCCCAGTGGGGTCTTCTATCAAGGACCTCATTTCCTTCTTAAAGGCCCTGACTTCTGTGGTGCTCAGAGGAGCATTCACAAATCCTATACCTCCTTGGGCCGAAGGAACCTCTCTTAAGGGATATAATTTAGGACTTGGGGTTTTAGTTCCCGGCAAAGGATAATTTCGGATATCTCTTTGAATTTGATCTAATTCCTTCCTTAAAGAGGAGAATGACTCTTTTTGGAGTCCAGGTGGGGTCAATCGAATTAAATTCTCCCGTGCCCTGAGGGGCCCTGGAGGAGCTGATGGGATTAAGTCCTCACCTTCCCTTTCCTAAAACCATGGCTTCTTCTGGGGGTGGGGATAAGTATGGAGGACGGAGAGATAACAATGGGTCCCATTGCTGGGTCTTTAAGTTTCCTCCTTCGTGTCCTTTACACTTGGACTCTTACTCAACATTATAGAAGCCCCGGAAAGCCATAGTCCTGCATATAGAACCTCCTCTGGATTAACAGGTTCTTTGTTATTAACACACAAATTCAGTATTTGGCACACCCAATCTTCAAGGGAGCCAAATTTAGGCCAAATAGTGCCTCCACCAATGTCTTTGTCACCCCAGACAAAGCAGCAATACCTTATCATCTTTTTCTTGCTTTTTCCTTTATATTTTGGCAGTTTGTTCCAATTACTTAATTTGTTTCCCAAGGGACTATCTACCGGTATTCTCTGATCATTTTTCTCATTTCTCTCCGCGAGGGCTGGCTGGGACTGGGCCACACCCATTGGATTTGGACAGAATCTAAATTCCAAAAACATCCAAACACGCCAATTGTCGCCAATTGACTCCAGTCACCCTAGAAGGCCTAGCCAAGCCTACCTGTCCAGAGACCTAGAGTTTAAGACTCAGGGCCTCACAGAGTCCCCCAAGACTGCAAGAGTTTCCCAGCGAGCTCAAATTAGCCCGGGCATTTGAGCCGCAAGTCAGGGGCCTAGCCCTGCCTTCCATCAACATACAGTGTAAAAGGCCGGTCATCTTTCTCAAAAGGCAAGGTGGGAGTGGCCCCAAGTACTTGGGCGAAGTAAACCTTTAGATAAAGAAACTCTAGCCCCAGGAAAAAGCTTAGCAACAATCATAGTGTGGCCACAAATTAAAATAGTTATTTAAGGCAGTTCTACTTCTGGTCTATGCAATCACACCTGAACTCAAAACTCCCAGCAAATATTAGCTGCAGTCCCAAAGGATTTTATCTTCTACATCAGTTATCATTAATCTAGGACTTCAGATAAAATCTAGTTCAAGAATCACAGTAAAGGGTTTACAGCTTATACAACTATCTTTCTTATCTAAGTAGACAGTTTTAAATTTAACATTACACAGATCTTAAAGTTCACAAGTAACTGAACCAAACTTCATATAACTTATTGCCCAACAGAGATGACAAATTTTAAGGCATAACTCAGTTACAAATTACCCAATACCTCTAGAAAACACACCATCTAAGTAGGAAGGTAAACTATCCCATCTTAGTCCCTCAGTAACTTCTCAAAGAATGGAGGAGGGAAAACAGGGAACAAGTCTAGAGAACATAGAAAAGCACACAGGAAAGGCAGACTTCTTTCCTAAGGGTATTCACCGAATTCTTAAATGGCTTCAGTTTCTCTCATTTACTCATTTCTTGCTGCAGTCAAGGAATGAGGAGAGAAAGGAAATAAAAAGCCATCTTCTAAAGAATTTAATTTGCCTTGACCTAAAATTTTATTCCCCAGCCATCATTCCAAAGGTCTTTCTTGAAGCTGCAACCTGGCCAGGGTTGGAGCCCAGGAAAAAATCCTTTGTTGGCAGGGACATAGAACGCCAATCCAGAAAAGAATAGAACCAGAACCGAGGGTACTAAGAGCAAAAGGTTTTAGGACTAAGAAAAGTAGGAGCAAAAGAGTTCCCACCTGTAGGGTTAGGTAGGAAAGTGTGAGACAAACAGACCTAGCCTGGTTTACCTAGGTTATCTCTCCACAAGCAGCTAAAAAAAGTTTTAAGTAGTGCCCTGAGGCTAAGAAAAAAAACCGAGAGCAGTTTAAAATCCCGTCTTTGTAGACAGCCTTGTGAGCGTGCAAAAGCGTAATTCTGAGGCTTCTACAATTAACACAAGATGACCAAATCAGGGAAACTGAGTCCCGTTTAAATGTATAGGACGAGCACACGTCCCGAGGGCTAGAAGCTGCGGCTTTAAGAGCCAGGTAAATGTCTGGAAGGGGCGCGGCCCACTTGTCCAAATTGCTAGCAAATTTCTATTTTAAAAGTTGGTGACAACCTTTCCGGAGATTTGAGAAGATTTAGATTGAGTCCCCAATCTCCCCACTGTACAGTAACCCCAAGAAGGGGACAGGATAGGAGCATTTAAATGGCAGGTTGCCAAGCCACATGGGAGAGGTCCGAACCAGGCCCCGAGTTCTACACTCCCCACTCCATGGAAGAAGGGGAAGAAAAGGCCAGAACGAGGGTGGGGGAGGAAGAGATGCCATCTTACCCAGCGCAGTGCGTCTTGAATGGCGAGGGCTCCTCTGGCGATTCCACGCTGGAACTTGAAGGCAGGGCAGCTCATCTAAGTCCCCAAATCTTACTGGGAGAGCAAAACCTGAAGGGAAGACTGCTTACCCCTGTCCAGGGAGTAGCTGCCGTGGGCAGAGACATTCTCTAAACTCACCCCAATTTAGTGACCTTTCTCCTCGTGGCTACAGCCTGACCATTAGAGACTCCATTGCATTTAACAGTGGAGTGGGAGAAGGGCTCAAACACAGCTCCTTTTAAGTTTCTCCGGCTATCTCCCCAGAATAGATCAAAGAGAGCGCTGGCCTGGGACCCCCGAGAAGGGTAAGTTCCCCAGAACGGCCACATGACCACTCTTTGGTCTGGGGTGGTGTTAAAGAGACACTTCCTCTCGTGTCTCAACAGTTCCTGCTGGAGAGCAGGACTATCTGGTGACAGGAAAAAAAGATTAGAAATGCATTGAGATGCAAAGGAAGGGCCTTTCTCTCTCCAAAGGATTTGGTTAGTGGGAGTTTCTTCAAGCAAAGCATCTGCTCCAGGAAAGACTTTAGAGGCAGGGGAGTGTCTAGATCAAAGAAGCCTTTTCACCTGAAATGGAAGTAGGGTGAGACGGAACACAGATATTCTCCCCACTACCTTTAGAGATAGAGTGAGACCAAAGAAAGAACGCAGATTCTTCCCGGAAGAATACTGCTTGAACAGCTCAAAACCCAGATTGGTTCTGAGTGTGCCCCGAAAAGGTCGGGGTCCAGTTTGATCGCCAAATTATCTAGCTTCCGGTGTTTGTTTCGTCAGGGAAGCAAATGTTGGGGTCTAGCTTTGGGGTACCTAAATGAAATTAGGGTTAAGGTCTAGTGGCAGGTTTGGGGTATTTCAAGCGAAAAGGATCTATGGACGGCGCAACATATTTTCTTTGGAAAGGGGCCACTGGTCAAACCAGACTGGAGTGTTTTGATCTTATCCGCCTGCAGGCTGGGCGGACCAGTGGCCCTTATAAAAAATGGTTCTGAAAACCAAGGCCAGCACGGCCAGGGTACGGCTGTACTTGTAAAGGCTGATTGATACCTTGGTTATTTTTCCCTAATCCTTGTTGAGGGAGAAAACCCTGGCTTAGCATTTGTCTTGTGACTACAGAATTGGGGCTGCACATAATAATACCCATTTGTGAGAGAATATCTCTTCCCCATAGGTTAATAGGTAGATTAGGAACTATGTAAGGGCGGACAGTGCCCGTATTTCCCTCAGCGTCTTCCCAAATTATCTGAGGACCGGGGGTAATTGCCGAACCTTGCCGTTGTTAGAGGCTCCTTCAATGACTTCATTAATTAATGCCCAGAGGGGGAAAACATTTACAACGTTTGGCTCTTCTCGTTTTAGGTCTCGGCCAACCTTCTGCCATTTCCCGGGGTGTATTTCAGGGCCATTTATAATAAACCAAGGACAGACCTTATCTATGTATATAAAGAATTTTATAAGGTCCTTCTTTTTTACTTTTATGCCTCTTTCCTTAAGATTTCCTTTAAGATCTTTAAGGAATATTTGTTCTTTGGATAAATACGATTCCATATTACCGACAATCGCTAAAACTTACCTCTACCCTTATGGGGTTCCGTAGAGACCGTGAATTCTCTCCCGGAATGCTCGGGGGCGATGTCGGGCCGAGGTCCACTTAGAGCCCCACGTTGGGCGCCAGTTGTCCTGTCCGGCAGGACATCAACAGTGGGTCATCGAGTGGAGCCGGGGCCGAGGGGGAGCAAAGGCTCTGTAAGACAACCAGTCTGTAAAGCACCACGTGCTTTGGAATGGAATCGGAGAGACAGAGAGGCAACTCAAGATTTAAGATGGTGAATGTCTCTGTTTAATGAATGAAGAGAGTTTAATTAAATAGGATTTCAGAGTGGGGGGTTACAATGAGAAGAATGTCGGACCATAGGTGTGGCGGAAATCCTAGAGTATACTGTTATGTAGATTTTGGGCGGAGATGACCGATTTCTTGGGACACACATTATCTAATCTCAGGAATTTAGGGTGTTTGCTGCTCTTCTTAGCTCTTTGTCTCCTGCGTCCAAGGACATGGTCTCTGGCATTGTTCAAGGACATGGTCTTGAAGAGCATGGTCTCTGGCAGACTCTTGTTTAAATGACACCAAAAGTATATAAAGTACTTTGAAAGCTAATCTGGGAAAATCCAGTTTACATTCCCATTCCTCAGCATTCCCAACAGCATTGCTGTTGCATGTCCTTTATTCAGGAAGAGACTTTGATATCAGGATGGTGCTATCATGACTCACAAGTGAATTAGATTTAAGTGAGACAGGGCAGTCTGGATCCCTTGGGAAGACATAGATCAGGACAAACTGGGAGATGGCTTAGATGCTGTGGAAGACCTTGATCTTTTTAAATTAAGGCCTTTCCCAGGTCTTAATATGCCTCGGTTAATGTCCATTCAGTGATTAAATCTAGGTTAGAAACAAATGGGAAACAAAAAGAGGTGAATTATCTAACTTGATGACATGAAAAAAAAAAAAAACCCCAGCAACAGTTTTCTTCTTTTTCTTTGCCTAATATTTGTTTGTTCTGATGTCATTGCCTAAAGAAGTCATTCCAAGTGAGTCACAAGAAGAAAGATGTTCTTCCTATTCTTCAGTTGCATTTCTTGCAATAAATTCCTTTTAGGAGGTTGTTTTAATTTAAGATCATAGAAATCATAGGCTAGCATTGATCTTATGAATTATTTAATCCAATATTCTGCTTTTACAGGTGAGAAAACTGAGGCTGAAAGTTTTATAGATGACTCGTCCATTGTTCATACAGGTAGATAATAGAAAATGTGAATCCAAATTCAAAGTTCTCTCTGATGTCCTGGGCTCAAAACTGTAGCTGATTTTGTACCTGTAACAATTACTAGTTTTGGCAGTAGAGATATGGTACATTTCTTAATGTCAGTTTCCTCTTAGATAAATTATCGCTAAGACTTTAACTTAATGTTACCAAGGTGTTTTAAACATGTTTGAATATAATGATAAACCTTACAAAGACATTCATTTACAGTAGGTTAGAAGAAATCTTCTCAGGTGGCTTATGGGGATATTGGTATTAAGCATTATAATGGCCTCAAGCATGAAACAATAGTCATTCCCCTCAATTTACTTTTTTTTTTTTTTTGTTTTTTGTTTTTTTTAATTGGGGGGAGGGAGAAGAGCTATTCTTGGTATGATTTATAGGTTTACATTCCAATAAATTTCATGTTAGTAATTCAGCTGGAATAGTATTCTAATAGAGATTAAAAAAGGATGGTACATTGCCTTCCCAAAACCATGTGCAATTTTCTCTGTAAAAGGTCTTGATTTCATAAGGCAAAGGACTGAAGGTCCATGCTTTAAGAACTGACTTGGGAAGAACATTATAAAACTCAGACTCTGTTCCTTTTCCTTTCACAAGTAGACATGGTTAGGTTTCCCCACTGACCTAATTATCCTTTTTCCTTTGATTCACAACAGGGCTTATGTAGCATAGCAAGCAAATAGCTAAAGGTGCCTGACCTCTCACAAAGGTAATAAGTAAATTCCCTCAATGAACTGGATCTGTCCAATAGCCTGTTTAAATCTTTCATGAAACTTCAGAAGTTCAGGATATGCTTAGAAATCTGTTTTGACATTGCTTTTCCTAAGCTCATTAAAGCTCTAATAACTGGAATTCCATCTATGTGTACATAGCTGTATTTCTGAGGGAAAAACTCAAACAGGAGCGCAGCTCTGTCTGCAGCTTAGCCTTTTCTCAGTTGTCCTAGGAGAAGAGGTATATGGCTATTTGTTTTATTTATGTGAAGATTGGTTTCTTCCTGCTCCTCCCTACTTCTGCTGGTAATTAGTACATTTATTTGAGATTCTTGGATTTATAACAGCTTAACAATCAAGAAATACTTGTTAAATCCTATTTATTGTGTGTTAGGGCATTTGCCAGTCATTGGGGATACAACAGAAAAAAGCTCCTGTCCTTAAGGAACATAAATTCTGGGAACTTGGGAAAAGCCCATATTGGGTCATGAAGAATTGGACAGGAACTGAAAAGACAGAATAACAATAGTAAAAAGATAGTTTCTAAGTAGGGAACCTCAGTTATAACTATATGAAATAAAAGGGCAAGAATTGTATCATCTTATTTTTCTTTATAATCCTACATAGTCTCTATCACTGCATCTTCCTCATAGGAACTTTTAAATAAAGAGAATCTCAAGCACTTAATTTTTACTGGTTACACCCTATTGGCCTGATTAATAACCTAAAAATTTTAGATCATACTAGATTACAGGATCATGGGATCTATGGGATGTGCAACAACATTAGAAAGATAGTTTTCCTTACAAGTTAGGCTGTTCCTGTGTCTTCCCAAATATTGTGTATTCCTTCAAATTTCTTCATTTATAGCATAGAATAGAAGGAGCCACCATTGTCCTTTCCTTGTCCCTCTGGTTGCTAGTATCTTCCCTTCTAAGACTTCCTTTAATCTATTCTATAGGTATCCCATATGTATTCCTTCAGGAACATTTTTCTCTCTGCCCCCACCAGAGCAAGAGAGCTTTTGGAAGGCTTTTTGTTTGCCAGGGTTTGTTGTTGTTGTTGCTGTTTTTATTTTGTTGCATCCCTAGCATTTAGCACATTGTCTGGCTGATGATAAGAGTTTTAATAGGTGTTCAAAGAATGATTGAATTCTCCAGGATCATTCCCATCTACTCCTCTAGTGGTGCAAGTGGAACAAGCTCAAGGTGTTCCCTAACTAAGAGTTCAAGAAAAATATCCTCCAAAAGTTTATTTCTCCTTTTCCTTCTCTTTCCCTCTGTCCCTCCCTTTTCCCCTGCCTCCCTCCCTCTCTCCTCTATCTTTCTCTCTCTCTCTCGCATAAATTATTTAATATGTAATTAATTGATTTAGATAGAAATGGAACTTCACACTTAATCAAAATATATTTATCGATTGGTTACTATGTACTAGGTACAAAAGTAGCTACTTTGTGATATGAAGACAGTTATGAAATAGTCCCTGACATCAAAGATATTACAGCTTTGGTATAAGGCTGGGGGTATGTGACAAAGACCTCACATAACTAAATACAAAATAAATAAAAATCAGTTTTGCCAGTTACAGACAGTAGCAACTGAGAAAATTAGCAAAAACTTCATATACTAGGAGGATTTTAATGAAAACTAGGCATTTGTGAGGCAGACAAGACATGCATTTGAGGAAAGGAAACCAAACTGTACAAAGTAAAGCATGAAGGAAAGAGATGATTCTCTTGGGCAGGAAACAAGTTGAGTGACTTAGGTAGAAGATAACATATGTGAAGACAAATAATATGTACTAAGTTTAAAAGGTAGGATTCTAGTTCTGAATTTTGTGATCTCTTGGGAAGAAGGAGAAAGAGGAAGAGAAGAAGAAAAAGGAGAAAGAAAAGGAGAACAAGAAGAAGAAGGATAAGGAGAACAAGAAGATTTTACTATAACCTTTCACAGTGTAAAAATCATAGATAATATAAATTAATGCCATCATCATTATTATCTCAATATTAAGCTTATATCAGGACTTTTACAAAGAACATCATTTAACAGTCTCATGAGGATTGAAAATCACTTCATCAGTTAGTCATTTTTAATAAAAAAAAAAAAAAATTGGCTGCTCAGCCAAATAGAAATCCACTTAAATTTCAAATTTGCCTGCATATTAATGTAGTTCAGCATAAGACTTTTCTCTTATGCAAAATACATTACAAAAAGTATATGGTTTAAAAGTCCCACCTCCTAGTGTCACTTGAACTTTACTTCCTTGATGTATTTTAATAGGAAATGAATTATATTAGAACCATGTTTTTTGGTTGCCTCCACAGCTTACAAAGTTGATTCAGGAGCAAAATTCTGAATTCACATCAGCTTTGTGACTCCACAGAGCACAATGAAAAATAGTCCCAAAGTGAATTTGCCATACACCTTCAAATCCTCTTCCAAAAGGAAAGAGGAGGGAAAAAATGCAGCATTCCCTCTTTTTTTCCATCATCCTTCTAGCTATTCCAAACAAACAAAACCTGCATCTCAAGACTATCTTATAAACCAACTTATTGCTGGCTCTATATTCAAAAAGGTCTTTATTATATCTCACTTAAAGTACATGTATTGTTAGAGCCTCCTGACTCTTCTTCCTTCTTCCATCTTTTACTTTTTCAATCTATCGTATACAAGACTAGCAGACTACAGATTGATTTTCTAGCATGATGTTCATTTTGTCATCCCACCCATACACTCTTGCCTTATTGAAAAACGGCTCTTGGGTTACTTACTCATAAGTACAAAAATAAAATGCAAAGTCATTAACCTGGAATTCAAATGCTTCCATAATGTAACCTAACCAATCTTTTCAGCTTTTCTCCCATCCTTCTCCCACTGATATCTTTTGCCCTTATTAAGTTTTATGAATTACTGGTTCCTTAATATCTATTGTACAGTCCTGCTTCCATCTTTTTCCTAATTACTTTTATGCATACTTGCTAAAACCTTATCCATATTAAAAGGGTCAGCTCAAATGGCACCTCTTCTATAAAGCCTGTTCTTTGTTTGTCCATTGAACAATCTGTGAGTTCTCCTGCTTTTGAAGCCTTTAATCACATTATTTATATTTCTCTTGAAGTACATTTTAGATTCTGACTTGGAGTATATCTATGTACTAGTCTCCCTTCCTAGATGGTAAACTTCCTGAAGGCAAAGAGTGAGTTTTATTTATCTTTATATTCTCTCAGTTCCCCCAATTCCTTTAGCTCTATATACAATCTCTTGTACAGAAACTCACTAAATATCTTTTAGCTTAAATAATTAAAATTAATTCTTCTAGTTTAGGAAAGTATTTCCCTTGCTAGAGAAGACAAAACAACTGAACTTTCATGGTACCTTTTCCACTTCCTTGCTGTGGCCCTTTAAAAAGGCTAACTTGATTTTGGGGGAGTTAATTTTTAAATTGAGAAATAATTTACATACAGGATTTTTCTTCTTACTGCACATGGCCTACCTAATAGAACTTCATGGAGTTACTATAAGAACAGAAGTTCAAAGATTCCAAATATAGGGAAAATGTGTGTTTGATTGGGATTATATATCAAAATCAATGAACAAGAAGCTTTAAAAATGTTAATTTTTAAAACTGCATTTATTCCAATTAATTTTATTGACCTTATCTTGGAAATACTGAAAACTGCATGTAAGGATTTTAAAGTATTATTTATTCATCCTTGTCAATTGAATTTTAAACATTTTTATTGTTGTTTTAGTGTTTTTTGTAACACTCTTAAATTAAATTAGTTTACTGCTTCTAAATGCACTCCTTTCCATTTGACCAAGTCTTGCCATTCTTTTGTCCATTTTTTTCTGTTGTGGCCTTTTTCTTTTCCTGCTGCTACAAGCTTAATTCAGTTTCTTAGTTAACCTCATGTAAACTATTACAAAATCTTCTGTACTAGTCCCCTGACCCCATTCTCTTTCCTCTCTAATTCAAGTGTTTCTGAAAACACTGATCTGATAAATGTCATCAGAACAGAGAATAATGAAGAAAAAACCTCATTAGTCAACACAACTATTCCAAATAATGAATTATGTCTGTAATATCTCTGAGATATAATCTTCTAATCTCTTCTTAAACTTTTTCATTGACAGAGAATTTATGTTTGCATGTGTGCACATGCACACACACACACATATTTTAAAAGGAAGTCCTTTTCATTTTTTTGTAACATTTTAATGAAAGACAGCATAATATAGTTGGAAAAACACTGAACTTGGAGTAAGGAGAGAACTGCATCCCAATCTTGCCTATGAAACTTTGCCATTGGACTTTGATGACACTGAAAGAGTGAAGCTAATGATTTTGTGGGACTCTGCCTCACTTGAATACAACTCACAAGTAAGGCAGCACATCCCTCTATGATGTCATTTGACCATTTTGAAATGAAGGATGGGTAACAACATAATTGTGGGAAAGTGTACTTCAGGGTTGGTGGGTCAAATGTTTCATATCTAATGTTTTTATTAAAATATGTAACAGGCCTTAATGATTGAAAAATAGGCAGTAGAGGTGCTTGGCCAAGCTCAGGGACCACCTGATTCTGGTAGAAAACAGTTCTGGGATTTTGCTGTGGCTGAGATCATCCAAAGCCTGAGTGCAAATGATTGTTTATGTGCCAAGTTCAGGGCACAGACAGCTTTTTGGGTCATAGCCCTGGAAAACAGTATGTCTCCTAATATCTTGACAATCCATTCAGCCAAGCAAACCAGATACACTGGAAAATTTCCAGATATTTGGAGATTACTATCATTATCATGCCATTAAACAGCTACTTCAGTGTAATATAACTGTGATCCTGATTTCTCAGAAGCTATGTCACTAGGGAATAAGTTCAAACAGGTCTTGTCAAGCTGGAAAATTTTTAAGAGTGGTCCTGATGGTTGACTGAATATTTGGTTGTTGGGGGAAGGGGAGATTGTTTGGTTTTGTTTTCCCAAGTATTAGTCTGATCTAATTTCTCATTTGCTTGTCTGCAGCTGATTAATTTTTTTCAGCCACAGAAAACCTTTAGGACCATCTTCTCAATTACAGTAAAGTTATATTTATATCAAACACATCAAACACATTTTCAAATTCTTGAAGCAGACTGTAATGAATGGGACAATAGTGTAACAAAATTAATAGAGTTGACTTACATGTTATTAAAACATATTGTTTTGCATTTTTACTTTAACAATCAAAAGATTTGAACAATTTTTTTTTAAATGTTCAAGCATTTAAAAGCAGGTCATTGAAAAACATGAAAAACATCTAAAGCAGAGCAGGGAAAAAAAAATAATTAGTCAGCTAGGAGATAGACTGATCTGATTTAAAAAAAAAAAAAAAGGCTTTAAACTAACAGAGAATGAAAACAATGATATTGTGAAGCTAGAGTTTGTCTAGAGGAAAGTCGAACTATTTCACACAAGAACAATCAAAGGAGGTAAAGAAATTCAGCCTAGAGTCAACAACTATGTTGGATATGTTAACTGTCCTCTACCTGACAGACATTGAGAAAACAATGGAATCAAAAACTTTTTTTTTTTAAATCACCAGTCTGTGCTCTCAAGGAATTCAAAATTGATTGGGGAAGATAACATGAGAACAATATATACAAACAGCACAAAGAGATGATAAATTGGAGATCATTTGAGAAGGAAGGAACTAAAATAAAAAGAGACCTAAAAAGGTTTCTTTTAGAAGGAGTTACTTTAATTGAAATTTAAGAGGATCCCAAGAAGTGGCCATGAGGAAGGAAAATATTTTCAGTATGAAAAATAGAGAGTGAAAATACCTGTAATCAAAAAATGTAGTGTCAGGTATAAGAAACTGCATGGAGGTCATAGTCACTAGATTCCATAATATGATTGAGCATAATAAGGTATTTAAGAACATTGGAAGATAGGAAAAGGCAAGATTACAAAGGACATTACATGACAAAAAATGATATTAGCTGTGACAGGAAACCACTGGGCTTTACTGAAGGAGAATAACATAGATCTTTAAGATCAAATTGACAGATGACCGTATAAATAATTGGAATGGGAAGAAACCTCAGGTAGAAAGACCAGCCTAACCAGGTATGTATTCCATTTGGTAGTCTATACAATAAAGGAGTCTTATCAAGGTAGAACTGATAAGACATGATGGATGTTTTCACATGGTCTTTGAAAGAAAGGGAAAAGTCAGGGATGACACAAGTTGTGAAGCTTGGGTAAATGGTAAAGTAGTGGCAACCTTTCCAATCATAGGAAAGTTAGGAAGAGAGGAAGGTTTGAAGGTAAAGAGAAATAATATCTTTAGTTCATGCTGAGTTTAATCTGTGGAACAGCTAGTTCAAAATGTCCAATAGGCAGCTGAAGATGCAAACCTGCAGGTCAGAAGATGGTTAGACTAGACAAATAGATCTAAAAATCATCTGCAAAGGGGTTATAATTGAATGGTGCTCTGGTGAAATCAGTAAGAGAAAGAATAAATAAGAAGAGAAGAGGCCTCTAGAAAGAGCCTTTGGGGGTCCTCTGCAGTTAGTGGATACATTCTGGATGACTATTAAGTGATGTGGACTGAAAAAACCTCAAGAGAAGAGAATATTGAACAAAAGTAGAAAATACACAAAGGGTAAAAAAGCTTCAGAAGAGCCCACTAAATTTAACAATTGAGAAATTACTGAAAGACATAAAATACTAATGTAATTCTACAACATTCTCATGAAAATTTGAGGCTTTCTGATAAATGACTAGTGAAAATTTATTCAAAACCACTAACGGACAAAGAATCATGAATCTCCTGGAATCTTTGCTGTTTATTCTACAATATCTGATGTCCTTTGTAACATTTCTACTCATAACTGGACACAATTTTTCCCCTTGGGGATAAATCATATGCAATATGTATACACAGAGCTTAATGCAGCCCATCTACTACTATTTAGATGTTTGTATATTTTGAGCAATGTTATGGCAATTTTTGTATATCTTTTGAAATAAAACAACATGGTACATAGTATATATCCTGTATAATATTTATATCATCTTACTAGAACAATTACTAAAAATTCTATACTGAGAATTAAGTAGACATACAGCAACAGATATTGGTAAGATATTTATAAAATGTACATTGTTTATTAGCATTAAAAAAAAAAAACAGTTACTTTTATCATAAAAAGGAAGAATGTGACCCACTGCTTTTTGGTGCCTTTGGAGTAGACTAATTTTAAGTGCTTGGTTATTTGAGGATTGCACTGTGTAGTTTTCCAGAACATCCTCTTGGCCATCTTGGATCTTAACAACAACAACAAATACTACAGAACCCAATATGTCTACCTGTGGTAGACAGGGAAACTATGGTCTAATGAGAATGTATTATCAGTGGGTAGTACATATTTATGCATCCATATGGATTTATACATACATTTGTTAATGGCAAAGTTTGGAAAAGTCATTTGTAAAATATTTGGTTTTAATGGAATGGGTTGCTACTCAGGAAGTGAATTCTCTGTTACAGAAGGCATTCAAGCTGAGCCTCCTTGTTGAGAAGTTCTAGTGTGTATTCATGAGTCAGGAACAGACTGACCGGATAATTTCTAAGCTTTCTTCTGATTCTAACATTCTATGATCCTTTTTATTTTCAATGTCAAATACTCAAATGATCTTTGATTTCATCAATGTGTTTGCTATTTTTCATGATACATATAACAACTCATGCATGCATCCAATGAAGCTTTTGTCCACATCTTTTCAAAAACGTGGGTTAATAATTTCACTAAATAGACTTTTAGTGTTGCTTTTAATCTGTCTAGTAGTCTGAAGACAAGAATAAACTTTCTTCTCTGGAAGGCTAGAATGTTCATCCTCTTCCATTGGAAATATCGTCCCCACCATTAACAAATACTTCCAGTTTTTCACCAAACTAAATGTGTCCTCAAACTTTTGAGACATATTTGTAAGCATAAGTGGAAAAAAGTGGAGAACTTACTCTCCTGATTAATTTGTTTTCCCTGAACTCATTTTCTCTATAATTTTAAATATGCTATTCCTGTCTCAGACCCACCAGAGGTAAGAATAATTTCAAGCTAGAAGAGAAGTCAAAGCCTTTAAAAAAAATCTACAAATAACAGGATTTTATTTTTTCTGTACAGGCATAGGTCTTCCAGACTAGTCATTCATATTACTCTTCAGAGTTGATTCAAACACATATTTCTTTGAAGTCAATGAGATTGCTATGCTTGAATCAACTGCACAGGAGGATTGAATAAATGAAGAGCTGACCCAGAATACCTTTTTTTTTTTTCTATTTCATTCAAATTCCACTGTTTTAGATTGACTCCATGCAATGAGGATAACAAAGTTGTGGCTCTAATTAGCTCCTACCACCACCACTTTCCTTTTTGGCTCATATATGTTTTCTACATCCTTGTCCTAGGGATTTTTCTAGAGAGAAAAAGACCAGGGAGCACCTGCAATGAAGAGAGTCCAGCTCCAACAAAATGGTAAAAGAGACTTCACAGAGGGAAGTAAAATACTTAGGCAAGCAAATGATTTGATCAATGACTGGAACTGTGAGGGCCCTGCTGGAGATTAATATGAATGAGATGCTATGCTTCATTGACTAAGTTTACCTAATTCCTTAACACATCAATATTGTTTTTTTAGGGTTTTTTGTTTATTTTTTTTCTGTTGCAGTTACCTAACTTTGTTGCAAGTTGCTATTTAATCCATAAAGCTATTATTACCTGCACATTGATTGGGAAAGCAGCAGGGGATAGTCTGATTATGCTTTAATTATTACACTGCAACTGATCTACAGCATAGAGAAAATGGATGGACTCTGTCTCCCCTATTGCTCTGAGCACCTTGTATCAAAGCATTAGTTAAAGATATCACATCTGCTTAAAAGCAAAATCAAATGTTTGGCTCACAGAATGAACTACAAACTCACATAGATTTGTTTACCTTTTCTCTCTTAGCATCAAGTGAAGATCTTTGGTTAACCACTAAGAGATTACACACTTCCAAAGAAAAAGCAGGAACTTCATAAATGAAAATCTTCTGGTAGATTTATTTTAGGATAGAGATAAAAGCTCAATTTTGTTTTCCATCCATTTTCTATACTTAAAAGCTGCATTAATGTGGCTGGAAAAACTTTGAAGTAAATAGAAATAAAACAAGCCAGCAGGTACTTAAACTGGGGGATATGAGGTAGAGAAATCACCTCTCTCCCTTCAGGTAGAGACCTGAAGACATATCTTTCTTAACAAGGTTTCATGCTGGCTTACTAGATCCCTAATCATTTAAAATGCAAATCCTAAAGAATGAACCAAGAGCTACCTACAGTATATGAGAGGTTTGTTGATTTTTAATAAATGGATATGCCATCTGTTTCACTTATCTTCCATCAAACTGAGCAATTTCATCTATGTAATTAGCATACATTTACAAATAGTGCAAACAAAATATATGCAGAGGTGGGCATCAGAGTGTCATCCTTCTTTACTTTTCTATTCAATTTGTGAAGAGAGAGGAGGTGTTTGCTATATGAAGTAAAGCCTTAGAAAAAATTTTATATACTTTTTCCCACAGTATAACTAAAACCAATATTTCATCACGCATAATTGTATGTTATTTTAATTGTCAATTTTTTTTTTCTTAAATGAATGTGATATTTATTAAGTATGGTGCAAAATCACATCTTGTAGCTTTTAACTATCCATTGGCTGGTTATAGTCACTTTGACTTCCACTGAAAACATGTTTTAAAAAAATAATCTCCTGAGACAGGTATTGGTGATGCAAAAATAAAAGTTCAAAAAGTGCCCCCCTCCTTGAAGGATTAACATTTGGATAGAAATCTACTTCAACCTTACCAAAAGTAAAAATAACACAAAAAATTTTCAATGGGAATCAGAATCCATGTGCTTTATCAAGAAATCTTATTTTGGTGAGTGGGTAAGGAGATAGCTTCTGATTTTTATTTTCTCTGATAATTCTCCTGTTCCTTTCCTAATTTCTGACAAAAGGAGTAAGTATCTTTGGCCTTACGTTGTCTCTCTTTTCATGATTTGTCTTTTTTGGAGTTTATTTCTTTTTAGTGATGTCTTCTATTTCCTTAATTTTTCCCATTCAAATTATTCTAATTATTTTATCTCTGTAAGCTCCTAAATATACCAAGTAAGATAAAGCATGATTTCAGTATAGTTTTTTTTTATTATTATTATTCATTTTGGTTTACTATTCTGTTACTTGGTTTATCATGGCAATCTGAAAAAGTGTAGAGCATATGGCAAATAAGATGATTTTAATAGTCTTAATTATAACTATGCCCTTTGTTTCAGCTTCTCTAGTGATTAAGGAAGGTAGTTTAAAGAATAAAGGTGAGGAGAGGATGCAAATGGCTCTAAAAGTAACTAACTACTTGATTAATTGTTCTGGATATATATAGATCTATTTATATATCAATGTGTTCAGATTTATTATATAGACATATATATGTGTGTGTGTGTGTGTATAATGTGTATGTTCTATGTTTATGTGTATGTATTCATTGCAAAAAAATAAGTGAAGTAATTAGGGGGCAATTCCTTTTTGTACTGATATATTTTAACCTATCTTTTCATAATTCTTCTCCCTTTAAAGTCGTTTCCATCATATTCCCTTAAATCAGATTTCAATATAATCAAATCACTTAGCTAAGTCTTGAGTAGCTTATTAAGACTATATTATAGGATGCATCCCAAATCTGAAATCCTTCAGAAACATCATATTTAAATCAAATGTTTCTTAATATAAGCCAAGCCAATTTCAACTTTATGCTTTATTTTATGCCCTTGAATGAATAAAGTATATTTTGACAGTGTTTAAGAAAAAAAAAAAAAAACTCTTACCATACATGTATTATTATTGTTGTCGACATATAATTATATAATTGTCTTCCACTTTCCTTTTAATTAACTTCTTTTCAATAAGGTATATATTAAGTTATTGCTTCATTCAAGTGAATCAAATTAAATTTTGATAATGTATATTTGCTTCCTTGTATCAAGATATGTCACATTCTTATAGCACTTACAAGTTGATAAAATAATTCCTTGAGGTAAGTTGTGTATTATTAGCCCCATTTTACATAAAAGGTAATTATGCATCAGAAAGACTAAGTGATTTACACTGTTACTTAGTTAGAACTTATTAGAGCTAGGAAATAAACTCAGGTCCTTGTTTCTGAATTATTTATTCTTTCTTCTAGTTCATGTTTATTACAGATACTCTCTATATTGATGTATAAACACTTGAAGTCATGAGGATAAATTTTTTTTTTCAAATATCTCCTATGCATTACCAGGCATCTATTCAATGTCTTGTTATAGCTGAAATAATACTTTGTCTTCAGTCTTCTTCTCCTCCCCTTTTCATTTTTATGCTTATGAATCTTAAATCAAACACATTGTTTAAAAAAAAATACAGGTTTATAGTAAGCACAAAAAAATACAGAAAAGTAAGAAAAGAAAGAAAGAAGAAACACAACTTTATCCACTGAGACTCAGCAGGAACTAGGAATCAATCACACAGAGAACTAGAAAAGAGGAAATAACCATTGAATCAGCCACTTTAGTCCTAAGCAAGAAAAAAAAAAATCATTCCATTAGATCACAGCTGAAACTGACTGGCTAATTCAGTATAGTCATTTTAGATATCCCATCGATTTTTTTGAATCAACTAAATTTTTCATTTTTCATCCAAATGTATTATTGAGTAAGCACAGCATGAATATACAAAAGTAATCAAAGATTGGAGGAAGAAATTAAGTGTTATATTTATTTGTAGATGTTTGATTTTGGCAAAGTGGGAACTAGATCCATTCTATGAAACTTTTACTGAAACCATTTTACCATCAAAAATAAAAAAAGATTTCTCTATGTATTCAGATAAATTTTTCATACAAAATCTTTATGATTGCCTCTGCATGGTCTATAGTAAGCTTTATCTCTAAGACTTTCTCTAGCATCTAGTGAATAAATAATAGATGGGCAAAAAAATATTTTGAGACAAGGTAACATACTTGCCTTCTGTAAGAGACATAAGATTTTCTCTCTTACAACTTCTCATCAAAATAAAGAGTCATACCATGCACAAAGATATGGAAGAAGAATGTCAGCCAGAGGCAAGGTTTGACATTGCTCTCCCTAGGCTACTTTTCACTGGAGTATTTGAACATTCGCTACAATCAAGGTGACTATACTTATTCCATAATTCAAGGAGTTAATCAGGGTGGGTACACACTTCAGCCCCTGAAGATTATGACCTCCTTTAGCCCTTATCAGTAATCATGAATTACTGACACACATGCAAAAATTATCTCATGCCTAATGATAAATCTCTCCACACTTAACTTTGTCGATCTTGTAAAGACAGATATAAGGTCAAGATTTAAACTCAAAAACCTCTCCAGTTTCATAATCTCTACTTGAGTTTATTGTCTACCAACAATGGCTTTGAATTTAGAGTCATTTACCATGACCAACATCTGAGTAGGTTTATTAGAGAAAATTTTATTTATATTCAGAAATTTATAGCTACTGATCTATAAGCAAATTCTGCTACTCCATCCACCCATTCTAATTAAGTAATTCAGTTTATTTAAATCTATTCCTCAATAGATGTCTTTGATTTTTTTTTCCTTTAGAAAAAAATTAAAATAATGTGGACTTAGTCAAAGGCTCCTAAATTCAAGCACTGCAGATAACATTTGAATGCCATCAAGGAGTAAAAATGAGTTTAGCATTTCAATGACAAGAATAAATATTTAAAATGGAAAACTGCCAAATTACATACTTCCTCTAACCAGATCCATATTCAAATTAAGCTCCTTCCAGTCCCAGTCCCACTCTTTCCTCAGGACAGTGAGCATTCCAAGATCTCTAACTCCTTTCTAAGAGACAATTCTTTGAATTTCTTCCTCAATAGGATTCTTTCTAAAACATTTTCCCAATAATTGAATTTACCTTTAAAAGCTGACTTGTGGGTTTACTTCATGATGTGTGCCTGAAAGTCTATTTTATGCTATTTATCTCACATATCAGATTTTCTAGTTATAATTCCTCATTTCACTTCTAAGATAAAGATGCCTACCCATCTTTTAAAAAAAAAAAAATCACCATACAAGGGATTTTGAATATTCATATTAACAGTGATACTAGATATAATGGTATTCATAATTTGAAGTTCTAATCACAGAATGGCAGATTCAAAGTTTCAGTAACTTGGGCCATTTTAATATACATAAACTAATAGAGTAAATTAAAACAATTGTTCAGATAATCCTCCTCACTTTACCTAAAGCCTTCCAAAGCAAAACTTAGATGAAAAAATTTTACCTCAATTATTGTGGGAAAATATCTTGAGTTCTGCATTTCAATTTATTCAGCAACGTGACTTTCTTTTCTCTAACCCTCATAGAGAGGGAATAATTTAAATGAGGGAAAAAATAATAAAAAAAAAATGCACTGAGGCAAATTCAGGTGGGGAAGGATTTATTAATTACCAGAAAATGCAAAGTGAGGAAGGAAATCAATTGTGAGGAAATAGCACAGAAGGAAATGCCTTGACCTTGTCAGGGGCTTTGTGGGAGAGACCCTTTAGTCAGAAATGTGCTGACACTAAATTATCACTAGATTTGATCTATCCTCTGATAATTGAAAACTCCCCCTCCTGGAATAGGACCAGTTTTCTGAACAACCACTAATTTTTCAGAGTGGATATTGAGTACCCTAACTATTGTACATTTATCCATTAAGATTCACATTTATATTTTATGACATTCACATCCCACACAAGGCTATGATTTTAAGCTGTCACAATGTGCTAAAAGATAGGCAATTACCTTGTGTATTACCACAACTTTTGACAAAATTCCTTAGATCACTTAATATGGCCTTTGTTATTCAGTCATTTCAGGAATGTCTGCCTCTTCATGACCCCCATAAACATCTGTCCATGTTTTTTTTTTTTCCCCCCCCAAAGATACTGGAGTGATTTGCCATTTCTTTTGCCAGGGACAAATAAAGATTAAATTAATTTTCCAAGGTCATAGAGCTAGTAATTATCTGAGGCTAGATTTGAATTCATGTTTTCCTTACTCCAAGTTCAGCTGCTTCATATATACTCTGTCATTCAGTTGGCAACATGGCCAAAGCCTCAATTAAATTCTGATTATGAACTATATCAATATGTTTATCATTTACCTAAGGATTTATCATGATCCTGGGTTATCTAGTGATGTGCAAACTCTTTAAAATCCTATCAAATTAGAAAAAAAAATCAACTATAAGCCTATGCAAGAATTGACTCTATAGCTGTTGTCCAAGGATATTCCTAGATAAATTCAGAGAAAACTGCAGCAAAAATGATGCTGTCTTTAAAAAGTATATCGATTATACAAACTATATAATCTATAGAGAGGTTTCAAACTTCATGAATAATGGGAGTGCCCACAATGTTATAAGAGAGATCCCGGATATATGAAGTAGATATTATTTATAGCAAAATTAAACCCTTGTATATTTAGAATAACAATACATAAAGTTGAGGAAAAAATACCTAGTGAAATAAATGTAATGCCTATTATGGATGTTGTATTTTTATATGTAACTCTAAAGGGAAGCACAGAAAGTAGATTGGGATATAATTGTTGTCTTCAAATATAATAGATTGCTTTAAGATTTCTGTCAAATAACTATCATTATCATTTTCTAGTTAGAAATGAGGAAACTGAAGCAAAAAGATAGGTGATTTTCAGAGTCAATATCTAACAACAAATTTCAGAAGTAAGGGATGGAATTATATTCTCATTGATGGCCAAGGAGGCTCTTAGAAAATACTGGAAGTATCTAGTGTGTGCTAAGCAGTGTTCTAAGGACAAAAGTACTAAGGACAGGACGACCTGTTCTGAAGGATTTATTAATATTTTTAATTTTATTATTATTGCTTTTTATTTTCAAAACATATGCATGGGAAATTTTTCAACACTGATCCTTGCAAAACCTTCTGTTCCAGCTTTTCCCCTCCTTCTCTCCCCCCCTTCCCCTGGACGGCAGGTAGTCCGATACATGTTAAATATGTTAAAGTATATGTTAAATCCTCTATATGTATACATATTTGTACAGTTATCTTGCTACAAAAGAAAAATCAGATATAGAAAGAAAGAAAGAAAAAAAAAAAAAACCTGAGAAGGAAAACAAAAATACAAGCAAACAATAACAGAAAGAGTAGAAATGCTATGGTGTGATCTATAATCATTTCCCATAGATTTCTCTCTAGGTGTAGCTGATTTTCATGTTTACTGAACAATTGGAACTGGTTTGAATCATCTCATTGTTGAAGAGAGTGACATCCATCAGAGTTGATCATTGTATAATCTTCTTGTTGCCGTGTATAATGATCTGCTGGTTCTGCTCATTTCACTTAGCATCAATTCATGTAAGTCTCTCCAGGCCTCTCTGAAATCATCCTGCTGGTTATTTCTTACAGAACAATAATATTCATGACATTCGTAGCCCACAATTTACCCAACCATTCTCTAATTAATGGGCATCCATTCAATTTCCAGTTTCTAGCCACTACAAAAAGGGTTGCCACAAATATTTTGCCACATACAAGTCCCTTTCCCTTCTTTCAGATCTCTTTGGGATATAAGCCCAGTCGTAACACTGCTGGATCAAAGGGCATGCACAGTTTGATGGGTTTTTGAGTAGAGTTCCAAATTACTCTCCAGAATGGTGGGATACTTTCACAATTCCACCAACAATGTATTAATGTCCCACATCCCCTCCAACATTTGCCATCTTTTCGTGTCATCTTAGCCAATCCAGGAGGTGTGTAATGGTATCTCAGAGTTGTCTTAAGTTGCATTTCTCTAATCAACAGTGATTTGGAGCACCTTTTCATATGACTAGAAATAGCTTCAATTTCTTCATCTGAAAATTGTCTGTTCATACCTTTGACAATTTGTCAATTGGAGAATGGCTTGATTTCTTATAAATTTGAGTCAATTCTTTATATATTTTGGAAATGAGGCCTTTATCAGAACCTTTGAATATAAAAATGTTTTTTCCAGTCATTGCTTTCCTTCTAATCTTGTCTGCATCAGTTTTGTTTGTACAAAAATGTTTAACTCAATATAATCAAAATTTTCTATTTTGTGATCACTAATGATCTCAAGTTCTTCTTTGGTCACAAATTCCTTCCTCCTCCACAAGTCTGAGAGGTAAACTATCCTATGTTCTTCTAATTTATTTATAATCTCATTCTTTATTTCTAGATCATGAACCCATTTTGACCTTATCTTGGTATATGGTGTCAAGTGTGGGTTAATGCCTAATTTCTGCCATACTAGTTTCTTTTTTTTTTTTTTTTAATAACTTTTTATTGATAGAACCCATGCCAGGGTAATTTTTTACAGCATTATCCCTTTCATTCACTTCTGTTCCAATTTTTCCCCTTCCTCCCTCCACTCCCTCCTCCAGATGGCAAGCAGTCCTTTACATGTTGAATAGGTTACAGTATATCTTAGATACAATATAAGTGTGCAGAACCGAACAGTTTTCTTGTTGCACAGGGAGAATTGAATTCAGAAGGTATAAATAACCCGGGAAGAAAAACAAAAATGCAAACAGTTTATATTCATTTCCCAACATTCTTTCTTTGGGTGTAGCTGCTTCTGTCCATCTTTGATCAATTAAAGCTCTCTTTATCGAAGAGATCCACTTCCATCAGAATACATCCTCATACAGTATCATTGTTGAGGTATATAATGATCTCCTGGTTCTACTCATTTCACTTAGCATCAGTTCATGTAAGTCTCGCCAATCTTCTCTGTATTCATCCTGCTGGTCATTCCTTACAGAACAATAATATTCCATAACATTCATATACCACAATTTACTCAACCATTCTCCAATTGATGGGCATCCATTCATTTTCCAGCTTCTAGCCACTACAAACAGGGCTGCCACAAACATTTTGCCATACTAGTTTCCATTTGTCCCAACAGTTTTTGTCAAATAGTGAATTCTTATCCCAAAAGCTGGGATCTTTGAGTTTGTCAAACATTAGATTGCTATAGTTACTGACTATTTTGTCCTGTAAACCTAACCTATTGCACTGGTCAACTAGTCTATTTCTTTTTTTTTTTCTTTTTTTTTTCTTTTTTGTTATTTTTTTTTCTTTAAAAAAAAAAATTTATGGACAGAACTAGTCTATTTCTTAGCCAATACCAAATGGTTTTGGTCACCGCTACTTTATAATATAGTTTTAGGTCTGGTACAACTAGGCCACCTTCATTTAATTTTTTTTTTCATTAGTTCCCTTGAAATTCTTGATTTTTTGTTCTTCTAGATGAATTGTGTTGTTATTTTTTTCTAGGTCAGTAAGATAGTTTCATGGGAGTTTGATTAGTATAGCATTAAATAAATTGATTAGTTTTAGTAGTATTGCCATCTTTATTATATTCACTCAATCTATCCAAAAGCACTTAATATTTTTCCAGTTGTTTAGATCTGACTTTATTTGTGTGGAAAGTGTTTTGTAGTTTTGCTCATATACTTCCTGGTTTTCCCTTGGCAGATAGATTCCCAAATATTTTATATTATCAAAGTTGTTTTAAATGGATTTTCTTTTTTTAATCTCTTGCTGTTGGATTTTGTTAGTGATATATAAAAATGCTGATGATTTATGTGGATTTATTTTGTATCTTACAACTTTGCTAAAGTTGTAGATTATTTCTAATAGTTTTTAGTAGATTCTCTGGGGTTCTATGAGTATACCATCATATTGTCTGCAAAGAGTGATAATTTGGTTTCCTCATTATCTACTCTAATTCCTTTAATTTCGTTTTCATTTTTTATTGCCAAAGCTAGCATTCTAATACTGTAGTATTAGAATGTAGTAATGGTGATAGTAGGCAACCTTGTTTCACTCCTGATGTTATTGGGAATGGTTCCAGTTTATCCCCATTACATATGATGCTTACTGATAGTTTTAAATAGATGCTATTGACTGTTTTAAGGAAAAGTCAATTTATTCCTATACTCTCTAGTGTTTTTAATAGGAATGGATGTTGTATTTTATCAAATGCTTTTTCTGCATCTATTGAGATGATCATGTGGTTTTTGTTAATTTGGTTATTGATATGGTCAATTATGCTAATAGTTTTTCTAATATTGAACCAGCCCTGCATTCCTGGTATAAATCCCACTTAGTCATGGTGTATTATCCTGTGGATGATTTTCTGCAATCTCTTTGCTAATATTTATTTAAGATTTTTGCATCAATATTTTTTAGGGTGATTGGTTTATAATTTTTCTTTCTCTGTTTCCAACCTACCTGGTTTAGGTATCAGTACCATGTCTATATCATAAAAGGAATTTCGTAGGACTCCTTCATTCTCTATTTTTTCAAATAATTTACATTGGAGTTAATTGTTCTTTAATGTTTGGTAGAATTCATATGTAAATCCATCTGGTCCTGGGGATCTTTTCTTTGGGAGTTAATTAATAGCTTGTTCTATTTCTTTTTCTAAAATGGGACTATATAAGCAATTTATTCCTCCTCTGTTAATCTGGGCAACCTATATTTTTGTAGGTTTTCATCCATTTCATTTAGTTTATTGAATTTATTGGCATAAAATTAGGCAAAGTAACTCCTAATTATTGCTCTAATTTCCTCTTCATTAGTGAAAAGTTTTCCCTTTTCATTTTTTGCTCAATCCAGGCTAGCTCCCTGGAGACCTCAGGACTAGCCAGAGTCAGGATAAATTAAAGTACTTGGTCTGTAGGGGAAGAAGGGAAAGAAGCAGGCAAACTGCCAAGAGTTTTGTCAAAGATCTCTTATTGATTCTGTGTTAGAATTCTTACAAGGTGCTAAGTCAGTTATTTAATTTAGCAAGGTACTTAACAGTTCTCTAGCTCACTAATGTATTTAGTACTCATTAGAGTTCTACAAGATTCACAAGTCAGAGAGGAGTCCAGGAGATTCACAAGTCAGGAAGGACAAGCCCATTAACCCACAAGCCCACTCTCAGAGGCGGAGTCAGATTCATTCCATATATCACCCATGTGCAGGCTGGAGGCTTTGGATTCAGAGAGGAAGTGAGAGGCTGAAGCTGGCAGATGCAAAGGCAAAGGAATAGCAGCAAGAGCTCTTGGAACCAAGAAGAGAGAGAGACCTCGGGGGGGGAAAAAAACTAACTAGGTTATTTTGAAGGAAACAATAAAGGATTTAGATTTTTAACAGCTGACTGCATTTGAGGTGATTGTTATACAGAACTGAAACGAAGGCTGCCTCCAGAAGCTCCCCAAGAAACCTGTTCACAAAGAACAATATATTTTAGAGAAGAACATTACAATTCTGGAATCCAGAATCTCCACCTTTCTCCTTATTCTGAGGCCAAGTGAAGTCTGGCCTCTCTCACCCCACCCTCTAATTCATGCCTACGATTATCTTAACATTAAACACTGAGTAACACCAAACAGTGAGAAGAGCCATTTATCCAAAACATATACTAATAGAGTCATTGTCTCATATCAAATAGGTAATTATAATTAGCCTTAAGTGCTTGGTTGTCTGGTTCAAATACATCTTTTCATAGTTTCAGTCCTTTACAATTTTTAAGACTACCAATTTGATTTTCCTCTTTCCTTTTTCTAATCAAATTTACCATTTTTTTCCCATAGAACCAACTCTTAGTTTTATTTATTAATGCAATAGTTTTTTTTTGTTTTTTTTTTTTTACTTTCAATTTTATTAATCTCTCCATTTATTTTTAGAATTTCAAGTTTAGTATTTAATGGGAGGGGGGAGGTTTAGTTTGCTCTTTTTCTAGCTTTTTAAGTTGCAAGCCCAATTCATTGATGTTCGCTTTCTCTATTTTATGAAAACAAGCCTCTAAAGATATAAAATTTCCCCTTATTACTGATTTGGCTGCATCCCACATATTTTGGTATGTTGTCTCATTATTGTCATTCTCTTGGATGAAATTATTGATTGTGTCTATGATTTGCTGTTTCACCCATTCATTCTTTAGGATGAAATTGTTTGGTTTTCAATTACTTTTTGTTCTATTTTCCCCTGGCTTTTTATTGAATGTAGTTTTTATTGCATTGTGATCTGAAAAAAAAAATACATTTTACTATTTCTGCCTTTCTGCATTTGATTTTGAGGTGTTTATGTTCTAATAGATAGTCAGTTTTTATATAACTTCCATGAACTGCCGAGAAGAAAGTATATTGCTTTCTCTCTCCATTCAGTTTTCTACAAAGATGTATCATACCTAACTTTTCTAGCATTCTACTTACCTCTTTAACTTCTTTATTATTTATTTTGTGGTTTGATTTATCTAGTTCTGAGAGTGAAAGGTTGAGATCTCCCACTATAGTGTTGCTGTCTATTTCTTCTTGCAGCTCTCTTAACTTCTCCTTTAGGAATTTAGATGCCATACCACTTAATGCATATATGTTTAGTATTGCTATTGTTTCATTATCTATGATACCCTTTAGCAAGATATAGTTTACTTCCTTATCTCTTTTAATTAGATCAATTCTTGCTTTTGCTTGATCTGAAATCAGGATGGCTACCCCTGCTTTTTTTTTTTTTTTTTTTTTTTTTTTAACTTCTCCTGAAGCATAATAGATTGTGCTCCTTGTGCTCCAGCCTTTTACCTTTACTCCATATGTATCACCCTGCTTTAAATATAAACAACATATCGTAGGATATTGGCTTTTGATCCACTGCTATCCACCTCCACTTTATTCACCCCATTCACATTTACAGTTAAAACTACTAATTTCCTGCCATCATATTATCCCCATACTTTTCTCTTTCCCCCTTTTCCCTCTCTCCAGTATTCAACTTAGGGACACCACTTGCTTCAAGCAGGTCTTGTCCTTTAGAATCCCTCTCTCTTAGAGTCCCTCCCTCTTTCTTATATCTTTCCCCTACTATTTCTTTATTCCCTTCTATTTGCCTAACCCTTCCCTTTTTACTTTTCCCCTCGCACTTTTCAATGAGGTGAGAGAAGTTTCTCTGTAAACCAAATATGTCTAATATTTTCTCTTTGAGCCAAATCTGATGAGAGTAAGATTCACACAATGTTCATCTCCCTCCCTTCTTCCCCTCAGATACAATAGGTTTCCTTTGCCTCTTTATGAGATGTAATTTCCCTCTTTTTTACCTCCACTTTTCCCTTTTTCTGGTACAATCCCCTTTCCACCTTTAGTTTATTTTTTATAACAGTAAGATCAAATTATACATGCACTCTCTATGCATGCCCATAACAGCAATACAGTTCTCAAGAGCTCTTTTTACCTTTTTATGCTTCTCTTGAGTCCTATATTTGGAGGTCAAATTTTTTCTTTAGCTCTTTTTTTTTTTTTTCAATCAGAAATAAATGGAATTCACTTGTTTCATTGAATGCCTATCTTCTTCCATGGAAGAAAATGCTCAGTTTAGCTGGGTAGTTTATTCTTGGCTGCATTTCAAGTTCCTTTGCCTTTTGAATATCAGATTCCAGGCCCTTCGATCCTTTAAAGTGGAAGCTGCTAAATCCCAAGTAATCCGTATTGTGGCTCTGGTATTTGAATTTTTTTTCTCCCTAGTAGCTTGTTATATTTTTCCTTTGTACTGTAGTTCTGAAATTTAGCCACAATATTCCTTGGAGTTTTAATTTTGGGGTCTCTTTCAGAAGGTGTTCAGAGAATTCTTTCAATGGCTATTTTACCTTCTGATTCTATAAGCTCTTGACAGTTCTCTTTGATGATTTCCTGAAAAATAGTGTTTAGACTCTATTTTTCATCATGATTTTCAGGGAGTCAATAATCCTTAGATTATCTCTCCTAGATCTATTTTCCAGGTCTGTTGTTTTTTCCAAGTAGGTAGTTAACATTTTTTCCTGTTTTTTTTTTTTTTTTTTTTTTTTTGATTTTGCTTGACTGATTCTTGATGTCTCATAAAATAATTCATTTCCATTTGTTCAGTTGTGATTTTTAATAACTTTTTTATTTACTTTTTTATTTATCTAATTGAGTTTTTAAATGAGTGTTTTATTTTATGGATTTTTTTTTTCCATTTCAGAGTTTTTTTTAAAGAGTTATTTTCTTTTTCCAGCTCACAAATTCTATTTTCCTGGCAGTTCTTTATTTTTTTTATTTCACATTTTTGGGGGTTGTTTTCTTTTCCACTTTATCAAATCTTTTTTTTTTTTTTAATGAGTTATATGCCTTTTCCAAACCCTCTTGCAGAATTTTCCTTTCTTTACCCCATTTTTCTTCTAGCTCTTTTTAAAGATCTTTTTAAATTTCTTCTAGGAGAGCCTTGTGTGGTGCAGGTTATATCACTCTTTGAAGCTTCATCTGGAGAAATCTGCTTTTAGTTTTCTCAGGGTTTGAAATCTGTTCTTCTCTTTCACTATCGAAGCTATCCATAATTAGAGCTTGCTTTGTGTTTTTCCTCATTAAAAAAAAAAAAAAATGATGAAATCTGCTTTTAGGGCGAGGAGATTCCAAGCTTCCTCTATAGACCAGGAACCAATCATGGCTACACTGGGATAGTGCTGAGTCATTCATGGTACTGGGTGTGTTTGGCCAAATACCATGAGACTCTAGCACTTTGGGGTGCATTTTTTACCTTTTGCATTTGGGTTGAATGTTTTATAACTTCTCTACTGATCTAGTGGCTTGCAAACAGGGCAAAAAAGCCAACACTGTGGTAGAGTCCTCCCTTTAGATTCTTAACCACAGAGACCACACCTGGCCCTGGTCTGCTCAGAGTGTGCTGACCTCCATGCTCTGCCTCCCTGCCTGGCCTCCTCCTGTGCTTGTGCCCAATCAAAACATACCTTTCCTGGCAATCTGAAAAATTATCTTCTGCAGGTAATTTGCTGCATTCCCAATATTTGTGGATTCTGCCAATCCAGCACTATTTCAGAGGCTGAATTTTGTAATTAGTGTGAGGTTAGTAGGAGAGCTCAAGAAGTGTTTGTCCTCTCTGCCATCTTGGCTCTGCAACCCCTCCTGAAGGATTTTAAATCCTAATGGGAAAAAAAGGTTCCTTTCTCTCATATGGTATCGTCCATACTCGGGCAATAAATGTTAAGTACCTACCATGTTTCAGGCACCATGGTAAACAAAAACAAACAAACAAACAAAAACAACAACAACAACAACAAAAAAAAAAAAAAAAACAAACCAAAAAAAAAAAAAAAAAAAACAAAAAAAAAAAAACCAAACAGTGTTACCTTCTAGAAACATACAGTTTAATGAAAGAAGACAATACATAAAAAAGAAACTGAAGAATATGGAGATAGGGAAAATGATGAAGTCCATACAAGGGTGGCCAGATAAGAAATAAAGAATTATTTATCCTATGTATCTTTAAGTGGAGGTATCTCTGTATTATGAATGTTTTCATTTAGAAAAGTGATCAAATTTATTCTGCTTTACACTGGAGAATTTTTCAAAATGGGCCAAAATCCCAAGTAGGCAGATTTCAATTCAATATAAGGAAAAAAATACTTCTTATCAATTAAACTATTCCAGAACTGAATGTACCCATCCCCCCACGAAATAGTGAGTCCTCTCTCAACTAAGATCTCTAAGTATAGATTGGGTAACTATTTGTCTATATGTAGGAGATATTCACATTTTGTATATGGATTAGACACGTAAGTTCCATTACAAATCTGAGATTCTATGAAAGTCTTCCACTTTGCATGGCAAATATAATGTGGAGGAGGGGGGAACTCAAATTCCCTACTTTCTTTTCCACATATAAGTATAATTTGTTTCATCTTGTGATATAAAAAGATGAGTGTCCATTGAATCCATGTTTGCATGATGGAAACTATTCAGGTGATTGATATGTTTTTGGCCCACAATGTATATATGTAGTGGGGTTTATTTGAGGGCAAACAAAAGAAACATATGTCATCCAAATTCTTCAGATAGGTACCAGCTGTCCAAAATATGAATCCATTCCACAATCTCTTCCAGATATAGATCTAGCTTGCCATAGATTAGAATTTTTTTCTCTCCTCTGCCAAGTATCTAAGTTGTCCCAATTATATTAGTATCTCCCACGTGTACACAACCTTTCTGCATTCAGCACTCTTGTATCCTGTTCATAATCACAGGTTAGAGCTGGAAAAAACCTTGAAAATCATTGTTTTCCAAGTCCCCACTTTTTAATGCATGAAGTAATGGAGGATCCAAAAGGCAAAGTTATATGATCATTGCCATACAGTTAGAAGTAACAGAAGCAAGGCCTTAGCAGCTCTGCTGGTCTTCTGCTTTGTAGAATACTATGCCCCATTTCCTGATAAAGTGATCATTTGAATTTCATCAGCTCATCCTCAGTTGTCCCTCACCTCTCATTGGAGAGCTGGAGGGCCAATGATAAATCAAATAACTCCATCTGCCACATCCTTGCTTGGCTTGACTCCATGAAGCTCTATACCATTCTGGGTCTTGGCATTCCCTTCCCCACCAAAACTCCTCAATGCCAGGGTCCACCTCTTGTTCTTATTTATATTCCCAGGGTTTAGCATAGTACCTGGTACATAATAGGAACTTAATAATTTAATTGAATTTTTACCCTTTTAACTTTTAATATAACATCCTTTGTACCATATTATGTAGAGTCCACAAGTTCAAAGGGCATTTAAAAAAAAATCAAGAGAACATATCTGCCAATATGAGACCATTTCTCTCATGTGACCTTGGACAAATTACTGTCTTTCTCCTCATGTATAAAATGAGGTCATTGAGCTATACTATTTTTAAGTAGAATGCCATTTTTATTCAAAAAATCCCATCTTTGGAAGTCAAATAGATGAGTTAAGAAAAGAATATAATACTCCATATTAACACTTTTCATTTGAAGGTTCCAAAAGGACTTTAGACCTATTAGTGAGCTTACTAATCCTTGAAGCACACATTAAATAAATAATTAATACTGACTTAAATGTTAACAGTTAAACATTGATGTGAGTTTGCTAGATTAATTGGGAGCATCCTCATGTTTTAAATTAGTATGTCAAAGAAAATAGTTCAAATTAAAACAGTCAGGAAATCTTATTTCTTTTAATGATGCAGATAAAGAAATGAAAGGAAAAACATTGAGGTTATATTCCTGAACTTATATTATATACTTTGTAGATTTATTGGAGAAATGTAGTAATCAGATATAACCAAATAAGAAACACACAAATTGATTATTGTTATACTCTAAAAATATCTTTCTAGAATGATAACATGGACATGGGAACAAAAAAAAGAAAAAAGAAGCTCTAAGCATTATGCAGATGCCACTGACAAACAAAATGATTTAGGGCAAATCATTAGATTCTTGGCGATGGTGGAGGAGAAAGGGAGGACTTTCTCTATTGCCCAGTGAAAAACATTAGATGTTTTCCATGTTGTTTCCTAGAAGTAGTTTCTATGAAAATATGAAAAGAAATACAAAATTTTTAAAAGAAAAGATAAATCTATTAATTTAAGGAAGTTTCTTTTCTTTTTTTTTTTTCATATTCTGTCCTACATGAAATTACTCATTATTAAGTGGCACCTGTCTAGAATGTCAGGACTAGATTCAAAAAGAACTGAATTCAAAATCAACCTCAGACATACCTTAGCTACATAACCCTGGATAAGTCACAACTCTGTTTGCCCCAGTTTCTTCATTTGTGAAATGAGTGCAGAAGAAAATAGCAAACCACCCCAATGCCCTTGCCAAGAAACTTGTTAACTTTTTATATTTAGTTATCATTTTATTACTAAATGATACTTAGTTGTCTCACAAAAGCTTAAGAAATGTTATTCCATTATAAAGCAACTTGTGAGATACACAAATTGTAATAGAAATTACAAAGCATTTTCTTATGTGTCATCTTAAAGGAGAGTTACAACTCTATGAGACAAATGTTGATAGTTTCCTTTACATTCTATAGTTGAACTCAGAATGCTTATGGAACTGGACAATGAGATTGCTGAACTCCTCTCATCATAGCAAAAGTGATTCAAGACTAGAAAAGAACAAAATTATTTCATCTCCACAGAGACTTGCTTCCTTGCTCCCTTCCTCTCTTCTTTCTTGAATCTGCATGTTATAAACCAATGTGCTTGATGTTTTTCCTTGATAAATTTTGGAAAATGGTTAAAAAAAAAAAAAAAAAAAAAAAAAAAGGAGGGGGTAAAGTGGATATTTAGAAAAGAAAATATTTATAATAAGGAGTTTGCATGCTATGTCAAAAGAAGGTCATGCAAAAGATTCATAGCAACACATATGCTTTACCAAAGAATTGGGGGTGGGGGCAGGTGGCTGTCATGATGAGAAGAATACTGATTCCAGAATCTAAGTCTCTGATTTTAAATTCTACTGCTGCTGATATCTGTGCGATACTAAGCAAGTCATGGGCTCATGAAGTTTCTCAAATATAAAAAGAGGGAATTAAACTAAATGGCCTTCAGGGTCTCTAGATCTATGATTTTCTGTTTTTAAGATACTACTATTTGTACTTTATTATTCATCACTCTTCACACATTCTTCAAATCGGAAGAAGCTGTGTGGAAAGTAAATTAGAAAGGTAAGAGACTTGAGAATGGGAAATCCATTTAAAAAGCTATCTCAATCATCCAGGTAAAAGGTGGTGAGGACATAAAGGTGGTAATATATGAGTGTAAAAGAGCATATAGATGATAATGTAAAGGTAGAATCAGCAAGAATTGATAATTGGTTTTACATGTAGGTGAAAGAAACTGAAAAGTTTCATTTGAAAATCTGAAGGGTTGGTAGGATACTAGGGACATTGACAAGGGTCTCAATCTGAAACTAAGAATATGTGACTAAATATTCAATTTTCCTTCTTTTGGCTTTTTTGAATCTGCATAGATTAATCCAGATATGTCTCCCAAATAAAATTTAGGTTTACTTTCTGCTTAAGGTTTTCCCAATATAAGTTCCCCAAAATGTAAAGGAACATAATAGATGAGGATCCAGCAAAGCACAATAAGAATGAGTGTTTAAAGAAGTAGAAAGAAACCTAAAAGAAATAGTAGAAAAGCAGGATTACTTAGAAGAAAATGTAAATAATACTGCAGAAGCATATAAAAATAATAAGAAATGAAAAAGGTCATTAAATTTGGAAATTAATAGACAATTAGTAATTTTGGAAAAGATAAGATTTCAGTTAAATTATGAAATTAGAAGCCATACTGTAGAGGGTTAGGAAGAGTGGAAAGGGAGGCAATGAGTATAGCTTGGGTATAATTAGATCATTGACTTTACAACAAAAAAGTACACTCAAAAGACTTCCTATGTAAATTAAAATTAATAATAACATAGGAGAGTAAATAATTGACTAGAGCATAAATGTTTTTAAATTTACCAAACAGAAAAGAAAATATTGTATGTAAAATGAAGATGGTGAGAAATGAAAATATTTGAAGGCAGAACCAAGAAATATTTGAAGACAGAATAAAGACAGTGACTCTCCTAAGCTGTCTCTCTCAGACCCTTTGAAATAATGACTCTAAATCAATTCTAAGGCAGCACATAAAAAGATGGAGTGAAACAATTTTCCAGCCCAAGTCAACTTAGAAAAATCTATTCTACCAGAACTAATCACCCTACAGAATTAAGGGGGTTGAACAGAATCCCTTCATTAGCCCTGAGGCATGACTCTCTTGTTTTGCCCATACTTGTATCTGGATCACAGTCTTGGGTGAGGATCATAAGGTGAGGAGGATCACTAGCACATCAGAGCTTTCAGCCACAGTGGAGTGGGAACCCTCACAGTCCTAGGGCAGAAAAAGAGTGTCTGTACTCAGAGAGCAAAGCAAAAGCCAAGGTAGTAGTAAAAGCCTCCAAAAATTGTAATTGGTCTCAAGCCAGAGAAAAATCCAAAAAGAACTTTGAAAATCAAGTATGAGAGGTAGCGGAAAAATTAGGAAGATAAATGAGAGTGATGCAAGAGCATCATGAAAAATGAATCAACAGCTTGGTAAGAGAGAAGCAAAAAAGTATGGAATAAAATTATATCTAAAAAATAGAATAGGGCAAAATCCAGTGAGGAGAAGAATAGCTTCAAAAGAAGAGTTGGCCCAATGACACAAAAATTCACTGAAGAAAAGAACTTCTGAAAAATTGGACTTAAGCACATGGAAACTAATTTTTGTTTGTTTGTTTTTTTATGAAGAATCAAGAAATCATAAAATAAAACCAAAAGGATGAAGTAATAGAAGACTGTGAAATATCTCATTGGAAAAGCAACTTACCTGGAAAACAGGTCTAGGTGATATAATTTAAAAATTATTAGACTACCTGAAAGTCATGATACAAAAAAGAACCTAGAAGATAAAATAGAAATTAAAAAGAATTCACTGACAACTTCCTGAAAGACATCATCAAATGAAATCTCCAAAGAATATTATAGCCATATTCCAGAGTTCCCAGCTCAAGGAGAAAATATTGCAAACAGTCAGAAAGAAACAATTCAACTACAGTCGGGCCACAGTTAAGATAACACAAAATCTAACAGCTTATACATTAAAGGAATGGAGGATTTGGAATATGATTTCTGGAGAGAAATAAAGACAGGATTTCAACCAAGAATCACCTACTCACCAAGATTGAGTATAACACCCTCAGGAAAAACTATATTCAATGAAATAGAGGATTTTCTAGTATTCTTGATGAAAAGATTGGCACTGAATAGAAAATCTGACTTTCACATGCAAGACTCAAGAGAAGTATAAAAAGGTAAATAGAAAGGGATGTCACAAGTTTCTTAATAAGGTTAAACTGTTTAAAATTTTACATGGGATAGATGAAACATGGGAAGAACATCAATAGGGCAGTTAGAAGGAGTATACATAGACAGAGGTCACAGGAGTGAGTTGAATGTGAAGGGATGATATCTAAAAAAAAATTAGTTAAGAGGTGAGAAGGAATATACTGAAAGAAAGAAAAAGGGAGAGATAGAACAGGGTAAGTGATCTCACATAAAAAGGTAAGAAAAAAGGAGAAAGGAAAAAGGTGGGAGGTAAGGAGGAGAAAATGAACTTGTTCTTATCAGAACTTGCTCAAAGAGGGAACAATATACAGATTCAATTGGGTATAGAAATCTATCTTAACCCACAGAGAAGTAGGAGGAAAGAGGATAGGAGAATATTGGAGGGGGGAGAGGGAGACAGAAGGGAATAATAGAAGGAAAGACAAACTGGAAGATGTCATTTTGAGGAAGGAAGGGGTAAAAGGAAAGAGAGAATAGAATAAACAGGAAGAAAATACAGTTAGCAATAATAACTGAAAAAAAAAATTGAGGCAAGTTTCTCTGATAAAAGCCTCATTTCTCAAACATAGAGAACTGAGTCAAATTTATAAAAATAAGAATCATTCCCCAATTGATAAATGATCATTTTAGAAATAGTAAACAAGTTGTCATATGAAAAAATGCTCTAACTCATTATTGATTGGAGAAATACAAATTAAGATAGTTCTGAAGTATTCTCTCAAATCTATTAGATTTAACAATAGAAAAGAAAAAGAACATGACAAATGTATTGAGGGGATGTGGGGAAAATGAGACATTAATGCATTATTGATGGAATTGTGAACTGATTCAACCATTCTGTACACCAATTTGGAACTGTGCCAAAAAGCTGTAAAACTATTTATATATTTTTTTCTTTGATCTAATAATATCCCTACTAGATAGGGGGTCTAGATTCCAAAAGAGATAACAAACATAAAGGAAAAGGGCCTATATTATAATGTATTTATAGTAATTCTTCTATAACAAAAAATTAGAAATCAAGGGAATGTCGTCCATCAATTGGGGATACCTGAACAAACTGTAGTATATAATTATGATAGAATATTGTTGTGCTATAAGCAATGATGAGCAGTTCTCAAGTTGATAAATGTTCAAAGAATATGAACAGACAATTTTCAAATGAAGAAATTAATACCATTTCTAGTCATATAAAAATACTCAATTACCATTGATCAGAGAAATGCAAATTAAGACAACCCTGAGATACCACTAATTATTTATGAAATTAAGTATGCACATATTTTGAAAATAAAAACTTTTAATAAAAAAAGAGAATGTGTCAATAAAAAACAAAAGAAATGACAGGAATTCTTAGAAAAAACTATAAAGAGGGCAGCACAATGGGTAGAGCACCAGCCCTGAAATCAGGAGCACTTGAGTTCAAATATGGTCTCAGACACCTAACTCTTCCTAGCTGTGTGACCCTGAGTAAGTCATTTAATCCCAAATGCCTCAGGAAAAAAAAAAAAAAACAACCTAGAAAGACTTATATGAACTGATAAAGAGAAATACATTGTATACAAATTAACAGCAATGTTGTAAAATGATCAGTTGTGAATAACTTAGCTGTGCTCAGCAATGCAATGATCCAACACAACTCTGAAGGACTAATGATAAAAAATACTATCCATCTAGGAGTTAGAATTGATGGTGACTGAATAAAGATTGAAGCAAACTTTCATTTTACTTTTTTTCTTGAGAAAATTTTGGGGTGTCTATATTTTCTTTCACAACATGATTAATATGGAAATAGTTTGCATGACTTATTAAATTATTTTTCTTCTCAATTGGAAGGAGGGAAAAGAGGAAGAAAAGGAGAGAATCTGGAACTCAAAGTTTTAAAAACCAATGTTTAAAATTGCTTTTTATATGTAACTGGGAAAAAATTAAAAAACTAAATAAATTTATCAAATACCCCAAAAAAGAAAAAAATATTTTCACATACAAATTAATCACAAGGAATTAATGAATAATATTCTGTAATCAAGATGTAAATTCATGCAATATCAATTAACTTTGAGAAGTCATTGATCCATTAATAGATTTTGAGAGTTAATAAATTATAATTATTAAACTTTCATTGATCCTAGTCATCTTTCATGATTATGTTGGAAACTTTGCCAATTACAGTTCCATGAATCTCTCTCTGGTTTTCTCCATCTGGAAGTGACTTCTCTCCCTCTTCCCTGTCATAGTATTTTGATTTTTTATGTATTTATTATTCTCAGGCTTTAATTACAAATATCTAATGACATTTCCTTTACAAAGTTTTAAGCTTCTTCAGAGTAAAGCCTTTTTATTAATCTTTATATCTTCCACAATTTCTGGATGGATTTTACTTATGGTAGGTGTTCAAAATATTTAGTGAATGAATGAATTGGTACAATTCTCAAGTACAATATCATTTGGTACAAGTGATTTCTTTGGAAGATGAAGAATCAGGAAAGCAAATTTCCACAGTTGACAACCAATTTCATTCTGGCAAGCACCATGTTCCTGAGAGGTTGCAATTATGTCAAATAAATAATAGAGAAAGTAGCTAGATGCCAGAGAAAACCTTTTAGGTGATATCAAAGAACCTTAGAATTCAGCATTATTGAACATTGTACCTAATAGAGCCTTTCACTATAATAATAACACTCTAAGGATTATAGGGACCACATTAGTCAAGTTAAAGTTAGACAATAATCTGTTTTTGAATCTTAACTGTAATGTATACTCAGTTATTCTCAGATATGAACCAGGGGCAACAATTTCATGTTGATATGGATATCATTTTGTCACACCAATAGATTTGATCATTATAGTTTAAATAATATATCTTTTCAGTTATTTATGTTTTTTACAAGTTCAAATGGTTTATTGGTATAGACACATTTAACATATGTGTGTGTGTATATACACACACATATATATATATGCACATACACACACACACACACACACACACACACACACACACACACACACACACTTCTTCTCCCCAATTTTTCCTTCCTTCACATTCTCATTCTATTAGTTCAAGTTTTTGATTCAGTGGTCTCCAAAGTTAGAACACAAACCCCAGTGATTTGCTCAATGAAACTTTGAACATCAGAAGAAAATATTAAAATTTATATCCTGGGTGGTAGATGTGTATAGTATGTTAAAACTCTTCCTCAGAACATATGATGTATATGATACATGAAAAATCACTTAACATCTCAATACTCTAGACAAGTCTAAGACTAATGTCCCAGGAAATTGCTGATCTTTTTTGATTGTGGTAGTTTCCTCAATTATGACTTTCCTGTATAAAAAAAGTCACAAGTACAACCCTCTATTTTTAAAAAATTTAAACCTCACAAAATATTTGTATATTATAAAGAATCCCACAGGCAATTGCAAGCTTAAGATAATACCAATAATGTGAGTGTAAGAGAACCAGAAATAGAAGAGCTAACATTTCTATTAGTCCTGTTATAAAGTCTTTAGCAGCCTCATTGTCACGTAAAAACAATGGCAATCTAATCCAATCTGACAGAATGTCATCAGAAAAAAAATCAAAATTATCAGAAATATTATTTGAAATATTGAATTGTCAACCTATTGTTAATGCTGAACCTTTACATATATACTGAGCCTTGAGATATGAGGTTAGTAAAGTATTAAATCATCATGAATAACATTATTTTAGCACTAAGCATTTGGAACATGAATATAAATATCTAAAATAAAATCCTAAGGAACTTAATCTAGTACTTGACAAAGTTTCACTAAATATAAGAACCAATATTTCAAAACCATTTTTTAAAATGTTTATTTAATGGCAAAAGGCAGCACATATTATGGAGTAAACAGTGTTCTTTCTACCATGGAATAAAAATGACTTTCAAAAATATATAGGAAGAAATATAGTGACAAACTAAAATACATTCCTTTGTCTCAAAATACTATTGTTAGGTGTACAGAAAACATTCCTGAAGATTTGAAGAAACAATAGTTGAAACAAATTACACAGTGAGCAACTTTTGTCTACAGTTGAATGAAACTACAAATTATTTCTAACACGCTTCAGCTTATGGTATTTGCTAGATTCTATTTCAATGATGAAATGCACAAAGAACTACTTTTTTATGAGCTATCAAAGAAAAGAAAAAAATATCAAAGAAAATGTATAGTCAACAGCAAACCATTTCTTTAATAAAAAACAATGTTTGATGGGAAAATTTGTATGTATGGTCACTACTAGGGTTGCTGCTTTTCAGAGTAAATTATTAAGATAATACTACACATGAAATTCATTCACTGCACCATTCACATACAAAATATTGCAGCATAGATGTTGAAGCCAGAAGTCCAGAAAGGGCCTTGGGATATGATCAACATAGTCTATTTTATTAAAAGAAACTCTTTATATAATGGTACATTTGTAATACTTTTTTTTAAAAATGAAATAAGAAGTTTTTGTATGTATCATGACAAAATTCTTTAACAAATTGTTAGCCAAATATGAGTGATGCATTTCTGCATTACAAAAAGATACGTTCCAAATTATGTGGACTTTTACTATGATAACTATTGACTTTTATTAGTATTTTTATCTAACATATTTTCCCTAAATAATAAAGAAATGCACTTAATACGTTTCTTCAAGGTAAATATGACATTTTAGCAATGATAGAGAAAACGAGTTTTGTCACAGCCCACGCATTTAACTGTCCTAGCTATTATTTGACTTTTTGACCTTTTTTTTGTATTTTTAACTATTAGAAGAAAAAAAAAACCCTCCATATTTACAAACTTTAAAAACTTAGAAATGTTTTCTAATCTTTTTAAATATCTTCATCTGGAAGGGATTTAGTGGCTTTTAAATACATTTGTTAAAATTATAAGATATGTAGCATCCCTTGGTTAGTTTATAACTGTTGGACATCAAAAAGGAAAATTGATTAATCAAATTTTAATAGAAAATATTTGTATAATTGATGAATTAGTGAGGAATAAGGAATGGATGTGTGATTCAATTGCTAATCTAATCTTTAAGGAAACTGCCTCTATCAATGTATTTAAGCACTTTTTCTGAAATGTATAATCTTGGAGAGTTGCCTGAAACACTGAGAAATGAAATATGACCCACAGTTACAGTGATATTATGTGATGGAATCAGAATTTGAACCCAAGATATTGTCTCTTTTAGGTTACTTTTTAATTCGGCATATAGAAATGAAAAATAACATCATGTTGTAAGCAGAATTAATGATGTTGATCTTCCATTTGGATCTCCATATCTTAGGAAGCATATTTTTAAACTCATAGCCATTAAAACTAAATAAAATGCACTTATAAACAGTTTTTCAAATTGCTTCATCATAACGATTTAAACCACTATTTAAAAAAATCTATTCAATCACATTGCTCTCACAAAAATATTAGTAGGTCATCTTAAAGTGATTATTTCATTTTATCACATTTTTAAAATTTTTTTCATAATTTATAATAAAAATTATATGTTTTCCCAATATTACTCTACAAAGACTACTTTTTTAAAGGCCACATATGATATCCTAATATTCCAAATTCAACATATTTTATTTTTAGGCTGAACTGTCTTTAAATATTCTGGAAGAGTATTGATTATCTCTTTTTCTGGATACTGTTATCTAACTTCATGTATATCACACTCTCTTGGCTTCCCTACTTTCTAAATCTCCTCTTTCAATTTCTCTGGTTTTCTGTCCTTTTTCCAGTATAGCATATGCACCTTAAAATTCTGTGGCTATCCATTTCTATAATGTCTTTACAATTGTTTCATTTTCAATCACATTGTTCTCACAACTTGAGTTGTCACTTCTATGGAGATATGTTTAAGCCTTTTTCCTAGAGAAAGGTATATCTAATTACTGTTATTTTCTAAATGTCCCACCAACAACTTGGACTTAATATAATCCAGACAGTTATTATCTTCTCCTCAACCCTGCCCCCCCCCCAAAAAAAAAAAAAAATCTTTCTGGATTCACTCTTTTTGGAGGGAATTAAGTTCCATTGATTTTATCTTTATAATGTTTCTAATACATATTGCTTCCTTTCTATCTCACCACTGCCCCAATACAAGTTTTTATTCAAATCTACCTCACAATCCCATATTTTTGAAAAATTAGATTAAATTTGTTTTTTATTATGTTTTTATTTTCAAGCTATTTTCATCCTTCCTTCTCCATCTTGCCCTAGAGAAGGCCATCAATTGACACATATATAAATATGGAAAACCATATCATGCATATTCTATTTATTGATTTTTCCCCTGGAACTGGATAGCATCTTCCTTCTTAAGTCCTTTGTAGTTGATTTGAATATTCATAATTCTCAAAATAGCTTAGTCATTCAGTTATTCTTTGGACCTTATTGCTATTACTATATGCAATGTTTTTTGGTTCTGATCATGTTATTCCTATTTCTATCTTCTTTCCTCCCTAATCCCTTATTTCTGTCTTACATAAATCTGATCTTGGAGCTTCCTTGGTCAAAATTGTTCAAAATCTCCCTATCATTTGTTTCACAAATGTTATATTCCTTAACCTGTAATTTAAAGCCATCTACAACCTGGTGCCATCTTATTTTTCCAATTTTATCTCATCCTATTCCCCTACATTTATTTCATGCTTTAATACAAATGAATTATCATTTATAAGCATTTATATCAGCCCTATACAAGTTTTGCTGCATATATCATCTTTCTTACTAAAGTTTAAGTTACTTGAAAGCAGGCATCATCCTAAAATACCTTATATGGCACCTATTCCCTAAAACAATTTTTTGCTCCATGTTCAATAAATATTTTCCCTTATATTCAAGATTAGAAATTTCTACTTTGGAAATTACCGCTTGAAGGACTGAGTTAAAATTAATTCGTAAATGTCTGTTTTGGCATTTGTACTATTTTGTTTTTTAGACAAAGAAATATCTAGCTATCCTTAAGATGACTCTCAGCTTCTGATATGGCTGTTTCCTTATCCCCTGTGTCAGCATCTATTATTAATACCCATCCTTTCTCCTAGAGTGATGTGTTTTTATGCTATTTCTCAAAAATACCATAACATCCCATATAATTGCACTTGGCAGGACATAAAGCGCAAGTCACTTTATAAACATTGATTTTCCACACATCCCGATGAACTAGCGTAATATTGTGCAGGTTTTATAGATTGTATTTAAGATCCATTTTTCAACACTCAACATGTGTATCTGGAGTTCTGCCCCCAATAATGAATTGCAAAATTCTGAACCTGAATACATATATTCACTAACATTTTTTAAATAATATAAATCATATGGCATCTGCTTTCCTTCTAATTCTTTCTTCTAAAAACATCCTACTCATATATATATATATATATATATATATATATATATATATATATATATATATATATATATATACTATCAGTATTTGCTCTAAAATAAGATACAATCTTCTGACATAAACATGAAGAACTCAACTGACTGGAGTAGATGTGGTTCCACACCTGTATGTTTTTGGCAGGAAGATGCTTGCTTTTGCCTAGTAGTACAGAGAGTAGGAGCCAGGAACAGGCATCTAATATTCTTTGGCAGAACTTCTATGCTACCATATTTTTTTTTATTTTTAATCTCTAGAGATAATTCAGAGAGAGTCTCTTAATGTGTTGCTGAAATATGCCTTATAGCAATAGTCAACATTTAAATTCATGAAATTTTCTTAAATGCTTCCAAAAATATACTAACTTCCAAATGTTGCTGCATATTTTAACTGTGAAGAAGGGTACACACATTTTGAGATAAAATTGAAAGAAAAATCCAAATAATTCTGTTACAGATTATTAGTTTTCAATAAACATCTAATGAATAGGACTACCTCTAAAAAATGAGTATAATTGTTTCGGGAGAAGACTAGAGTACCCTAACTTAATATATTCCTAAAAGTTTCATATTCAGAGAACATTCACAAGACATAAGAACAGGCCTTTTGAAGGAGGAGACACAAAGCGAACTTTGAAGAGGGTTGGGAATTCCAAAGAGTGAAGTCAAGGGGAACAGGAGAGAGACAAAGACAGAGTCAGAGAGACAGAGGAAGAGAGAGAGAGACATTGAGAGATCTGAGACATAGAAAATATTGTTTACAAAAGCAGTCAGAGATAGAATGTTATGAACAGAAAAGATCACTAAGACAATTTGGGTTAGGGGCAATGTGAGGGGCAGTAATACATAGTTAGCTTAGAAATATACTATGAAATAAATCACAAAGGACTTTAAATGCTAAACAATTTGATTTTTATTTGATCCTAGAGGTCATAGGAAGCTACTGAAATTTCTGAAGGTGAGGATTGACTGCTTATCTATTCTTTAGAACTCTTTGGGTTACAAAGGAAAATGAAAATAAGAATCAAAAAGAATTCTAATGCAGAAGTCTACCTAAGTGTACATAAATCCATAAGAAGTCTATATTAAGTGATAAGGACCTAGACTAAGGATGGTTATAGTAGGAGAATGAGAAGGGGAAAAATGTGAGAGGTATTATATTACTGCATGAAATCCATAATAGAATGTGACTATGTTGAATGTCACATCCAATTATCTAAAATAAAAATTTAGAGGCTAGTTGCAAAATCAGAAATTTTAATAGTAGCAAAATTGATTAGATGAATAAAATAGACTTACAAATATATGTGGGGAAAAATGTAACAAGGAGAACAGGCTTACTGAGATTAAATTGGGAGACAAAAAAATTGATAGGGACACCAAGCAACTCAATTATTAGACATATTTTTAAAAAACCTTTATTTAATGAGAAAAACGAAAATATAAAAAAGCAAAATTTTAATGTGATAAAGCATGAAAAAATAAAAATGTATTAAAAAGCAGGAATTAGACTTTAGGAAATTTTAAAGTACTCCAATCTACTTCATGGTATGAAATGTTTCATAATAGATTACCAATTTTTTTTTCTTGACTTTAGCTCACAAATATTTTTTAATCTTATGAAAATTATTTTATAAGGTATAATCTAATATTGTGATATTTTCTCTCATTTATCAGTGTATCAGTTTAAAAGAAATTTCTCTTCTTTAATGATAGAATATAATTGTCCAATTTTCTATAACTCTACTTTCAGTTTTCTTGGCAAATCTACTGGAGTGGTTTGCCATTTCCTAATCCAGGTCATTTTACAGATGAGGAAACTGAGGTATTTTTGTCTAAGTGATTTGCCTAGGGTCACACAGCTAGTAAAGTCTGACATCACCTAGCTACATAAAGAATTAAATATTCAGGGATAAATTAAAGACCTAACTCTGATTAAAAGCAGTTCCCAGATTTTTGATTTAGGAATTATCCTCTCAACTTGCCTTGTTCTATACACTTTTAGTTTCATCTGAATTATCAAAGCACATTTTAACCAAGGCATAATCATAACCATATTTCTTTCTACAAAAAATGAAATTACATCATAATTAAAACAGTGCATAGCCATAAAATTATTATTTTTTTTTACCAAACAAAAATTAACCATTTTTAATGCTCTCATTATGATATTAGGAAATCTCACCTCAGGAGATGAGAACTATGATTGAGATTAATAGCAATAATTTAAACCAATAAGCAATTTGAAACATGGGTACTGTTGAGTGACATCTAAATAATCTACAGGTTCAATACTCTACATATCCATCATGTCCTATTTTATTTTCTTCCTTCCTCTTAATTTATGTCACAAAGCAGCAAAAGACAACTAATGTCATTGTTTAGTGTTCTCTAGGAATTCTTGAGACAAAATAACTCATCCCTGGATATACTTATTCCACTTTGTTTTTGTTTTTTGTTTTTTAATCACAGCATTTCTTCTTAAGTAATTTTTGGGGTGAACTGCCATACATAGTTCCACAGTTGCTTCTAGTTTTTTTTTTTTTTTTTTAATATACAATACATCATATGACTATGAAGTCATATGATACGGTACAGAGTGTACTAGATTTGGAGTCAGCAATTAGGTGCAAAATCCCATCTTGGGCACATTAACTGTGTGAACCTGGGCAAGACACTTAATATCTATGACCTCAGGACAATCCCAACAAGGCATTATCTACTACATCATAGAGGAATTCTCATATTCTTAAGTTGAGTGATTTCCCACAATGAGAATTCTTTTGAGAAAAAGACAGATATATTGTAAATCTATAAGGACACAGTAACATTTTCTTGGAAGATGAGATCACAATCAATTGATTAAACATCTATTTGATTGCATGTGGCTTTGTTTTCCTGTTTCTCAGGGAGGTGAGTGCTATGTGTACTTATTTCCCTTTCACCAAAAATTTATCTTTTATTGGATTCTTTGGCTATTGGGCCTCTTCTTGGTATTTGGTATTTGGTATATTTAATATTGGTACAATGCTACTTCTCTGAATTGACAAGAGTTCACAACATCCCTCTCCACAGATACATGTATATTTAAAAGTGGGAAAATAATGGTGTATATCCTATCGCTACAATTTCAAGAGAGCTCACTGCTGACTACTCTCATAAGCGATTTCTGTCAAAGTATTTTTGTTAAAAGTGTTTTTTGCCAATAAGAATGATTCAAGGAGCTAATGATGGAAGAACAAATTAGTGAAATTACAAATCTAGCACTATAAAATAATCTTAAAGGATAGTTAGGTTGCCTCTCAAAGGCAAATACTTAAACTCCAACAGAATATAAGACATTTTGCAGTATTTCCCAATAGGCATTTGCATTTTGATTCTTTCTTACATTGTCAAAACAATTCTTGCTACATATGTGAATTACACAGCCAAGTTTAGGCCAATATTCTTCAGATATTCTCTCTAAAAGTTCAGGAGTTGTTGCCAGGCACTTTTTCCTATGTCACTAATCCACTTTGACCTGACGAGACCAAGAATATCTGAAACATCTTGAAACAATGAGATCACCTTCAAGCTTGGACATATCCATTTTGGGACTGATACTACTTCAACTAATAAACATGAACAGGGAAATCCAAACAAAAAGTCAGGATTTCCTGGGAATGTGTTTTAGATGTCAAATACTCATGACCTTGTAGAGGTAATGATAAAGAAATAACAGAACTGCAGATCCTAGCAACTTGAAAGTCTTGACATGATTCATGTTTGGAAAGAAAAACAGAGCTGAAGATGAGTTTAGTCTCATTTGAACACCCATTGAGAATGATCAGTTTTTATTGTTCTGTAGCCAATAAGGGTACTCATCATAATTTCAAAATCCATTAGCACTACATCCCACCAAAAAAAAAAAAAAAAAAAGGCATCAAAGCTCCAATATAATCAACCAAAACTAGGAATAGGAACTCTGTAGATATTCTATGGTAGGTCTTCATTACCCTTGAAAAATTAGATCAAATTGGTTTGGACAGAAATGCCATAACATGCATAAAAATGTCTTATAGATTAAAATAATTAGTATGAATGGGAATCTATGCATTTAAGGAAAAATTTCAATTAGTGTTCCATCAACTGATTGTAGATCTGAGTCCCCTAACTTTTTTATTAATGATTTGAAAGAAAAAAAAATGACAAAAGAGGGAAATATGTAAATGACTCCCTATAGAAAGGTGAGGAAACCCTATTTTGAATAGATATATTTCAGAGAAATCAGAAAAGTAGACATTAATGTCATTTTGTAACTCATTTAGATTAAAAATGTTACTCAATGCACAGGATGTTTAAGAGAGGAAACAACTTAGAAAACATTAATGCTAATTAGAAAGTAATGCTAATGGACTGCATATAAGGTATTTATGTTGTTTTTTTCTTTAGATAAGAAATGTTCCCACCATTTATTTCCCATGTTGCTGCAAAGTATCTCTAAATTCCTTAGGTAGAGCAGAATCTTAGGTACAGCCCCAATCCAGTAATGAAGATGCCATTCCAATAAATTAAAGGTAATGATACAAGTACTGGTTTAAATGAAGGAAAAAAATATTTATTTAAAATATAATAAAATAATTCTATAAACAATGGTACTTTAGATTTTTTAGAAAGAGGTAATATGGTATGATGAATGTTATGATATGGTGAGACAGATGTTCTGAGTCAAAAATGACTGAATTTAAGTCCTCCCTCTGACAAATATATAATTATGAACAACTCACTTAAACTCAAGTCTTTAAGCAGCTTTTCAAGATGTTATGTTATAATCAAGAGTTTCTAATTCCACACAAGGCTGTACACTAATAAAATGTAAGTCCAGACATTGAACACATGCACATGCATATGCACACATTAACACACACACATTAACACACACACACACACACACACACACACCCCTCAGACCATGTGGAATCACAAGTCAATCGACTAAATTCACCTCCTCTCTGGTTCCTGGGGCTAAGAAGCTGCTTATGGAGTAGGATATGATAACTCTTCTCTTATGGCTATCAAAATGTCTTCTTCTCTCTAAACCTTTGAAATCTGATCACTGAAAGCTACCCATTTAAAAAAATACTTTCTCCTTTTACTTTGACACTTCATACAGTTCTACCCTTCTTTGTATCCTGCCTTTCCTCCTCTCTTCAATTGTGCCCTCTGAAATATCTATTCTCAACAAACTATCCTTTATGTTAGATTTCTTCCCCTCATTCTACTCTTTTCTTCTTGTAATTATAAAAACTTGCCTTCAACCATAAGACAATATATTTCTGACTACCCTTATTAGAATTATAGAATACTTTTCTCATGCCCCAAATACCATTCTAAGAGAATAAGAGGGTTTATTCCTTATTCCTCATTTACTATTTGCGAATTCCATACATAGACTTTTTCCCTTCAAGATCTACTCCATCCTGCTCATCAATCTATTCAGATCTTAGTTCTACTTATCTCTTGCTCTCAGACTTAAAAAAATCAATTCTTGGTTCATCAAATTCCTCTCTATCCATAGCAGGTATAATATGTGTTTGGAGATTGGATGATTTTCCTTTAGGGAAAGAAAGAGGCTGTCTTCAGAATCTTGTTGGTCCAAAGGGCTAGAAGAATAAAAAGCAACCCATGGGCAGTTGATGTCTATGCAATCTGGCAGAACCTATTGTCACATATATCTTTCTAACTCAGTACCATTGTCCTAGGGAATGTAGTGTTAAAGAGGGCCAATTTATATATTATTAATTCTATAATAATTAATACAATTATATAATAAATGCTTAAAGTTAAAATTCATTTATTTTAACTATAATTTCATTTTTTAAATCTTATTGCAATTTTTTTTAGAATTTCATTTAATGTTTGCATATTTAACTGTGTGCTGGTCTCGAATCTGAATGGACTGTCCAAGCAATATCTGTCCCAGGATAATACCTCAGCTCTTGTCCTAATCCTTGAAGACTTAAAGATCCATTCTAATGTCCTCCCAAATACAGTTCATCATATGCTTCAATTCCCATGACCTGCACCTCACCCATCTCAGCTTTTCATTAATATGGTCATATCCTCAATCTCATCCCCAACAAATGTTCTGCTTACAATATCCAAAATCCTGAGATTCCTCTAAATAAACACATTCTTCTGCCATTGAAATTGTTCAGTATGCTTCACTCCCTGATAATCTTAATTATTCTCTTCACTGAAATTCCAGTCACTCTACTTCTTCTCTTATCTCCTGAAGCCATTTATATCATTACTCTTTCTATATCATTCAATAGAAAAACCTCAACTTACACTGTACCAAAGAGGCAAAGAGAGAGAGAAAGAGAGAGAGAGAGAGAGAGAGAGAGACAGACAGACAGACAGACAGAGAGATAGACACAGAGATACCGAGGCAGAGATAAACAGAGAGAGAGAGAAACAGACAATGAGACAGAGACAGACATACACAGACACAGGCAGACATAGAGAAAGACAGACATTCATAGATAGCAACACAGAAACAGAGAGAGACAGACACAGAGAGACAGAGAACACACATCTATCAGGATCCTCTTTTCTTTCCCACTATTATGCCTCAAATTATTTCAACTTTATCATCTATTATCTCCTCTTTTGCACCAATTCTCAAAAGAAAATGGAGTATTTCTCAAATTTAAGATATCCAAAAGAAAGCTATATATATATAGATATAGATATAAATATAGATAGATAGATATTATACACACACACACACCCCTTACCACGTATGTCTAATTAGATGACAAGTTCCATTAATTGACTGAATGAACGAGAAAACATTATTAAATACTTATTATGTAATCAGTGTTGTAAAATACAAATATAAAAATGTGACTGCATTAAAGGAACTTATATTTTTAAAATTTTATTTATTTCTTAGGTTATACATCTTCATTTACTTTTTTATATATTTCAATGAGTCATATTAAGAGAGAAAAATCAGAACACAAAAAGAAAAACTATAAGAAAAGAAAAAAAAAAAAAAGAAAGAAAGAAAAGGTGAAAACAATATGCCTTGATCCGCATTCAGTCTCCATAGTTTTCACTCTGGATACAGATGGCATTTTCTATCCAAAGTATATTGAATTACCTTGGAAAATTGAATTGCTGTGAAGAGTTCATTCTTTCATAATTGATCAACACACCTTCTAGTTGTTTCTGTGCACAATGTTTTCCTGGTTCTGTTGCTTCACTCGGCATCAGTTCATGTCTTTTCAAACTTTTGTGAAATCAGTCTGTTCATTTCTTATAGAGCAATAATATTCTATTATTGCCATATAATATAACTTGTTTAGCCATTTCTCAATTGATGGGCATCCACTCATTTTCCAATTCTTTTCCATCACAAATAAAACTGCTATAAACATTTTTACATGTGAGTCATTTTCCCTTTTTATGATCTCTTTGGAAATCAGATACAATTGTAGCAATTATGGATAAAAGGGCATACACACTTTTATAGCCCCTTGGGCATTGTAAGAATTTTATATTTTAAAAGGGGACAGCATAAATATGGGAATTGTGACCAATAAAGTGTATGGCTGAGGAATAATTGGGATGCTGAATAGGATCCATCAGATAATTAATACATTAGTTTCAGAAGAATCAATTTGATTACTAAAGCTACAAAAAAAGAAAATAGAGCAAATATATATGATATATATATATATGATCTGTTGACTTGGGATAGGTTGACTAGATATAATCGACTAGTTTGAGTGTGCATGAATAATTTACCAATCAACACAACTTAGCTTTAAGTTCTAAAGTTGAGTGAATTAACTTCACACCAGAATATGGGGAGGCTTTTTTTTTTTTTCTTTTTGTCCTCTGATCTAGAAGTGCTGAAAAAAGTGAAGAGGAGAATAGCAGAGGCAAAGAGTATGGAAAGATGGCTACATTAGATTCCTGGATATGAAATATGACATGGTTTAAGTGCTTTGTTGTTGGTCACTTATTTCAGTCCTGTCTGACTCTTTGTAACCTTATTGGAATTTTCTTGGCAGAGATACATGAGTAGTTCCATTTTCTTCTCCAGTGGTTTGGGGTTATTGCCACCAACTCACCAATGAAACCTTTTCAATGTCTTCTATTTGTTTCCTCTCAACTCAGAGTGACCATAAGAGCACTTTAGGCCTTCACTACCTCTTACTCAGACTATTGCAGTAGCTTGCTAATCACTTTCCTTCCCTCAAATTTCTGCTTCCTCCAAGCTGTAAACTTATCATTTCCCTAATGTCACTACTATATTCAAGATGCTTCAGTGACCCCTTGTTACCTTTACTATGTAACACAAACTATTGAATATTTAATGACCTTCACAATCTAATTTATGTTTCCAGAAACATTTCATATCATGTATATCATTGATATTCCAGAAAAATGGCCCAACTTGATATTCCCCATATACATTGTATGCCTCACCTTTGCACCTTTCCTCTTAACTAAAAATTTTATTCCTTCTCACTTTTACCTTGTAGAATAATTAATTTCCTTCAAAGTACAATTTGTATGGACCCCCTCCATGTGGCTCATCAGATACTAATCCATTTCTTCAATCCTTTCTGTATTTTGCAAATATTCATATATCTGGTTTTTCTTCCTTTTAGTAGAATAGGAGCTCCTTCCAGACAAGCCATGTTTTAATTTTGTGTTTATGTGGGAAATGGGTTCTACATCACTATTATAGAACTAGTTGCTGCACTTAAAGTATTCAGGGTTATGGTTATGCTTTCTGGAGGCATGGTGTCTCTTCTGTACTACTATCAAACTCAAGCACTCAAAGTGTGTTCTTCCCCTCATGCTTCACCTCCAATAAAATAATTAGTACTACAACTCCATTTTGCCACTTGATATTAGTTAGTTTTTGCAAAAGTTATTTATTTTGAAGATCTGGGAGTAATAAAAGTATAAACATTTTTCCCCTAATGCTTCAGGATCACTCTCTCCTTTATATCACCTCAGTTTCTGGAGAAACATTCTTAGAACAGTATTTACATGCCACTAATCCCAACAAGTTTACACCCAAAAGAACTATTGCTGCCAGATAAAATCTAATCTTAGTGCCATTGAACTAAACCCCAAAGGTCATTTGTCAATCTCCAAGGCATTGATCTTCTGGTTATAAAACTCCCTTGGGACCTTCTCAGGAGAAGTAGACTCTGAAAGGTTCACTCTTCTAGACTTGTGAAACCAATAGGTCAAACTTTCCTGATGAATCTCTTTCATCTGAATCAAAAGAAACTAAAGGTGAACAATATACCAAAGTCAGTATTCATGGAGCCATGTCTTAGAGAAAGATCCCATGATTATTTTTCTTATAACCTCATCTCTCAGTATAGGAGACAACCCCAAGAGATCAAACCAGTGGAGGAGACATTTTGATTCCAAAGGCAATTAAGACATTTTGAAGGATCCCTAGTTCTGGTTAAGCAGCTGCAGCTATTAAAGAAGCTGCTGTCCACCATGTAGATGAGAATCAGTTACAGAATGCTTCTCCTTGCTGATATTTATATTCGATCTGAGTCAATCAAGACCCAAACAGTGATCAAATGGGGCTTAGTTCTTGGGCCTATCGGGGGCCAATCCATGAGAATTTAAATTTAAGTCATGATCCTTAAGAAAAAATTTAAGACATTCTTAACACTTATATCCTAAAACATATTGGGAGAGCATTATTTTTTTTTTCTTTTTGGTCTTTGAACCCTTAAGAGAGGAGCAGAGCATAGATAGGAAGGAAACAATCATTTATTAAAGACCTATTATATCCCTGGCCCTGAGTTAATTGCTTCAAAACTTTGGCCATCACAAAATATTCAAGAGGTAGGTGTTATTAGGGTCCCCATTCTGCAGCTGAGGAAACTGAGGCGGATAGAAATTAAGTGAGTTGGCCAAAGTCACAGAGCTGAGACTGGATATGAATTTAGATGCTCCTAACTCCAGGGCCAGAACTCCATCTACTATTTGACCAAGAACAGCTGGTTTTAGGGTTAAGAAAAACTGGATACTGAGATTTGTCATGGATACATACTAGTTACGTAACCTAAGGCAAATAACTTGATTTCTCAGTGCCCTAATCAATTTTCTAAGACTCAAGTCACTGATCAAGCAATTTAGAAGCCAATTAGAATCTCACTCACCATCAGGTTCACACAAATGGATATCAAATCAAGAGCAGATAAAGGAAAGAAAATATATCAGCACACTAAGGTAGGCTGCTTAGGCTGGAACTAACTTAAGCTAACTAGCACAGATATAGCCTACATAGCTTTTATTTTAGACCTGCTTAGAGTACAGTGCCAATCAGCAGCATTCAAAGTATTTCAGTGAAACAGTGGGATTTACAATCCATACTATGAAAAAGCTGATCTGGAAAAATCCCTATTTATATATGCTGAATGCCCATGAAATTAAAGCAGTGCCAACTGGACCAGCTTCTGAAAGCAAGATCCCATAAGGTTATTTCACACAGAAAATTATATTAGTTAAGTACAATATTGTAATCTCTTCAAGCTAATAAGGACTGGGCTTATGGAACATTCCTTAGTTATATTTATATTCCAATACCTAGCACAGTCTCTGGCATTCAATAGGAGTTTGATAAATACTTGTTAAATTAAAGTCACATAGACCACAAAAACTATACAGCATGAACATAATGAAGAAAATAATGGAAGATGTCACAAAAAGACGTTTGGTCTATTTCGGATGAAAAAATATAAGTTCTTTGGAAAACACCAATAATTTAACAATCCAAAACCATTCATAATTCATGAATCCTATGAAAGTAATATAGAAAATGAAATGTATAAAAACTAAGATGATTCATTTTTTAAATCAATTCTAATTTCTTACACATGTGATACTGAGCCCAATATAGCCAATGATTATTAATGATTAATTGATAGATACATGATTGATTTTTTAAATTTTCAATAATACTGAATAGTTGACCATAATAGAATGGTCAAACTGGTTGTATGTTTAATCTCCACCTTTGTGGTAAGTGTACACCAAGAAACTACAAGTGAATTAAATCAGTCATGCAATAATTGTTAGATTGGAATTACATATGTTGAAAAGATCATTAAGCCAAGACATCTCAATGATTCTTTATTTAAGTAAACTATAGAAATCTAAATTCAAAATATAGTTGAATACAATTTTTTAAAATTAGTTAATCATATATATAACATGCACAACAGGAGGGACAAGCTTACAAACAAAGTAAAGTTATTTATAGTATATCAACCTGTTTGGAAAAGGGGAAAAACTGTTTCTTTGAGACCCATCTGAACTGAAATAAATATGCCTAGCCTTAATAGCCAACAAACAAATTATAAATAAGCAACAACAGGGAAAAAGAGAAGGAAGTACTTAATGTACAATGGTATGAGTAAATTTAATGAAATTTAGGACCAATGCTATGGCTGCATGATGCCAAGTTAATTGATAAGTTTATTCAATTTATTTGGAGGAAAAAAGATTAGTATCAGGTGAAAGAAGCAATTGACTGAAATTGTACTTTTCAACTCTATATATGGCTGCTTGCCTCTTATACTGTGAAAGCACAGCCTTAGGCTGAACATCAGCTAAGACCTGTGACACTGAAAACTAATGAATCATTACATTGCTGAAACTAATAACTGTCCCCCAATTCTCAAGACATTTTGAATTATAATAGGTCAGCTTTTAGATTGATAATTATATAATTCAGTACCTGCTCTAACAGGGATCCCTAATGATTGGTTGGTTGCACCAATAGTTTAATTGCTGATTTTCAAACCATTATAAGTAATCAATAAAAGCACATACCGTATTTTTATATAATGAGTTTTTTTCATACTTCAAGGGCCTACTTAACACATTCATCAATGCACTTAATTTGCTACTACAAGCAAGTGACACATGCATCTGAGCAAAATTTCATTCTAACTTGGACTTTTTAAAAAAACTGAGTTAGAGTTGTATCAATAGGCATTTTTAAAAAAAAATAACTACTGAATAGAATTAAATAAACATAATGTTAAAATCCAAGAAAGTTTTAGAGACAATGACGTGCCAAGTGAGAATATAAGAATTGGAAAAGCAGTTAAGATTGATGAAGATGAAGAAACTTTAAGAATACCATTGTGAAGGTTAATGAACACTTTACCATTGTTTAGTATAATAATTGAGATGAAAATGAAATCTACTTGTACATAAAATATTAACAGTATCTACAACATAGTGCATGAGTATTATATTTTTAAAGTGATAGAAATCTTTATTTAGTTCTATTTAAATACTTGATTTCAACTTTCTGAATTCACAAATCTCTTGATCAAAACAGTCCTATTAGGTTAGAATGATTTTCTCTAGCTTATATACTTGCTTCATAGAAGTATTACATGTATTGTCAAGTCTCAAAAAGAGTGCTAACTGATAAATTTGTTTAAAACTATCAACTTCTATAGTTGCTAAGATTAACAATATCTGTGTCTGAGGAGAATGAAATTTTTAGAACCTGCCTATAAGAACTCCTTATCTCCCTTATCTCCCATCACCCCAAACCAAATAGAAGAAGAAAAATAATGTCACTACTGGGTTCCTGTCTATGAAGCAGATTTTATTTGTTATGGGCCAAGATCAAGATAATTCTGTCCTTGGAAGAGTAGTTAAGAAGTGGCTTATAATGATACCCCCAAAGAGAAAGCAAAAAAGGGAGTATGATATTAGCTGGGAGTAAGATGAGAAACAGCTCAGCCCTTATGTATAAAAGGTTCTTCTCTGTGTTTCTCTCTAAACTGTCTGATACCCACATGCCACAAACAAAGAGACACAATGTAAGGAAAGGACAGGGTCAACTACTGGTATTTTTTGAGAAATAAGGCTAGATAAATCAAATATAATTATTAAGATTATTTTTGAAAAATAATTTGAACGAGATTTGATAAGGACACTACCCAAGCTTCTCTTGTGTTTTTCTTTCAGTTACTCAGATCTATCATAAAACCAAACAAAAAACAGTCATAAATACATTCATTTAAATTTTATCCCTCATGATCTGCAGAAGTTCAGGTTTGAAGGAGCCTGCAGGTTTTATTGCCATTAGATGCTAAGCCTATTACTTAATAGTATAGACTAATAGGGGTGTGTTTGTATGTGTGTATGTGTGTGTGTGTGTGTGTGTGTGTGTGTGTGTGTGTGTAGCAGTGGGGGGGGAGGGAGGACAGGAGGGAGGGTTGAAGAGTGTGATATCATTTTGTCATTTCTTTTCCTCCTCCTTCTTTTGCTTGTCCTTTCTCCTCCATTTTTCAAGAGATCCTCACAATTCTCTGCACTAAGACAAAACCTGCTCTTCAGTCCTAATCTTGTTAGTTTCTTCACATTGAAGTAGGTAGTAAAGACAACTCCCAAGAACTTTCCTAGGTCTTTTATATCTAAGGTCAACACTAACAGACATATTCTGTGATTAGTTATAGACCACACAAGAGCTATATAAATATCTCTCAGCCGAGAAGCAAAAATCTATTTCAGGTATACAGATCTTTGTTATTTTACTCTACCTTTTCAACTTCTTTAGATTGTCTGGTTTCTGTTGTTTTATGCTTTTCCCTACCTGTCTTGTCCTGTCTTCTTTGCTGCTAAATGCCTGAATTTATGATCACCTTCTTCATTCTATCTGCCATATGTGTGCTCCCTTGCTTCTTATCAGCCAGTCTAGACTCTTATTCACTATATACCATCATCCTCAATATTCATTTTTATCTTGACTCTAATTTATCTATCTAGTCCAGACATGTGACTGGCTTCTAACTTTTTATTGTAACTGGATGCAATTCACCTTTGGCTTGCTGCTACTTGACTACCGCTTCGTATATAAACATATCTTCCAGACCTAATCTGGATTAGTTTTCTCTTATATCCATTCTTTTATCTATTATCTCAAATGCATTGAAGATCTTCAAAAATATACCATGCATGACTCGGTATCACCTAGAGTGCCAGCTTTTGAAAATTCATAATTCAAAAGCCTGTCGTTATATTTCCCTTTATTTTTTTTTTACTTCTCCCTCTTCTAGAGAGTTATTACATATAACAAATAATATTTTTAAAATTAAAAAAGAGAAGGAAATCAGGATTGGTTTGATACATCAAATGATTGATACATGACATAGTTGATACATCAAAAGTTTGAAAAAAATTTATTACACAGTACTTGTGTTGATTTGTCTGCTTTGACCACTCATTTTTGGAGATTGGATTTTGATGTCTTCATATATAAAATGCATATGCACCTACATGTAAATTGTTTGTGTATATATATGTATATATGATGTCAAATGCTTACCAGGGAAATTTTAATTTAGGGCATTTAACAATTTTTCCATTCATCATCTTTCTCTCTTAACAAGGGAACATTAATTTTATTGTGTAATATTTTCAATTTTATATAGTCAAAATTATCTAAAATTTTTAGTAGTGATTTCTTCTATTTGACTTTTGTTTTCATGCATCTTTTGGTATGCTTTTAGAAAAGAACAGTTCTTTCCCAATAGAAATCCCTTGTGACAGAAACTAAGGCTAGCAAAATGTAAATTTTCTCAAATTTGGAGGAAGATCATGCAGCTTTGAAGTCTAAACCCTAGGAAAATGACTGTCAAAGGGGAAGGAGTAAGAAAGTGAACAAAGCGGAAAGGAAGGTCAGCAAAGGGAAGGGAGGAAACATTTGTATAGTGCTTACTATATGTCAGGTACAATGTTTGAAACTTACAACAATCCTGCAAGGTAGATGGTATCATTATCCAATTTTACAATGAGAAAATTGAGGTATGTCATTAGAAATGATAGATATTTTGTGACATCTTTTGAATTTTTCTTAGGCTTACATGAGATCACATAGCTAGTAAGTATCTGAGTATAGATTTGAGCTCCTGTCTTCTTTGACCAAGATTCAATACTCTATCTACTATATCACCTAGCTATCTCAATAGGGAAATATAAGGGGAAAACACTGAAATTACCCAAGATCTCAATTTCAGCTAAACATGTTGAGGCCAAACTGATAAATCAACAGTGATGATATTAAGAATATAGGGGGGAATAGCTTCCAGATAGAAAGAGTCAAGAAATCTATGAATAAATATCTCAAACAAAGAAAAATGAATTAACACCTGATGAGGCTGAAGACAGTTTTTGAGGAAAATATGTAACCACAACAGAATGTTCATGAATGCTTTGAAAGAGAAAATGGGGAGATGGTCTTTATCACAGCAAATCAGCAACTAAGACTCTTAGTCCTAACGCAGTAGAAGAGCAGATCAGGGGACAGTTTCCTGAAAAGTACAGGCAAAGCTATAATCTTCAAGCACAAGGGCACTTGTGCTAAAAGCCATGATTCAGAACTTCACAGGAAGCCTGGGACAGCACTCCCTTTACAGGAGAAGAGCTCAACCATAAAAGTCAAAACAGAGGAAATATCAAAAGAATAGGAAAGAAAATAAGCAAGAAACAGAAAAGAACCTTGACCATAGAAAGCCACTATGGTGATAGGGCAGATCAAAACATCAACTCAGACAAGGACAAAATATTCATTTGATTTGGATTCAAGCCCAAAGAGTCTTCTTGGAAGTACTATAAAAAAAACTTTAAAAAGCAAATGAGAGGTAGAAGAAAAAATAAGAAAGGAAATGAGAGACATCTGTAAGAGAGTCAACAGCTTAGAAAAGGAAGGGAAAAAATGCTCTGAAGAACACAATTCCTTAAAAAGTAGAATTAGCCAAATGGAAAAAGAGTTACAAAAGCTTAGAGAAGAAAATCACACCTTAAAAAACTAGAACAGTAAAGACTTCCAAGAATGGAGCCAAGATGGCTAAGTAAAGTCAGGAAGGTGCTTGGGCTCTCTCAATTTTCCTTGAAAACCACATGAAACCAAGGCTTTGAATGGAATGAAACCACTCTCCAGATCAAGAGAGATGGGGAAAAATCAAGAAAGGTCAGTCTCACTGAGGAGAAAAGGGTGTTCATACCAGTTCAGACAGACTCTGGGAAAGGGATGGAGTGATGAAGAAATTTTTTAGAGATTAGGATAGTTCTTCTTTGGTTTTATCTCATTGGGTTTTTACACAGCATTTTTTAGAGTCAGAGTAGATCTTGGAGATTGATGAAATTGTTTTTTGTTTTTTGTTAGATGATTCTCATTTTGGAGTGGATTGAAAGGTCATAAGGAAGGGAAATTTTCTAGTTCTCCACCACACTGATAGCATAATTCAGAAGCTTGTCATCACGACTATCCATTATTGACAGAGAAGTTAACCTCAGATGAAATTTTTCTCTAAGGCTTAGCTTTCACTAGAAATAATTTTGGTTTCTTAAAGACTTTCTGAGGTCAAGATAAGTTTTTCTAAGGTCTATTAACTAGTACAACTTCACATATTGTCCACTCATGGAGTGTAAATCCATTGACAAATTACTAGCTTAACTAAATTGGATAGTGTTCATCAACATATATTTCCATATATATTAACACATTTCTATCAAAGTAATTTCCAAAGATGACTTAATGAATTACATAGTATTTTCATGCTGAATTATTATTTAGAACAGCCTCATCAAACACATACACATACCCTGAAGTGATAATAGACCTTTAAATTGTTGTTGAGTTTTCAATAAAGATCATCAGAAATATTTTGTTTTAATGTAATTAGGATTAGAAGGTAGACTACTTAGAAGTAAAAAATTAAGCTGATCTATTTGACATTGTCCTTAAGTGTGTCTTTTTGGATTTTCTTTGATGTGTTCTTTTCCCATTTTCTCTGTTCTACTTTGCCATTTTACGATTGTTCAGTTCTCTAATCCATCCAAATTTTATTAAAATCATGAAACTGTGATTTCAACAGTGAACATACTTGATGGTATATTTTTGTGGTTTGATCTTCTATGGGAATTGTTTATGTCTCATCTGTGATATTAATGAAGGAACTGAATACAAATGAAATGATACATGAACTCAATGTCTCCAAACATCTGTTTTGGTGACTACAAAAAGAAAACTGAAGATGTATTCCTTTACAGAAACATGACTAACAATTGCAGTGCTGATGCAATCTCTGGCCATGACTAATGTCCTGAAATTCACCTGCAAATAAACTCTATAATTCATGATGTGAAAATAATGCAAGAAGTTTTTTTCAGAATGATTTCAGAAAGGCTGGGAAGACTTACATGAACTGATGCTGAGTGAAGCGAGTAAAACCAAGAGAATACTGTACACAGCAACAAGATTATGTGATGATCAACTCTGATGGACATGGTTCCTTTCATCAGTGAGGCGATTTAAAACAATTACAATAGACTCGTGATGGAGAGAGCCTTATGCATCCAAAAAAAGGAGTGTGGTGACTGAATGTGGATCACAACATAGTTTTTCACCTTTTGTGTTGTTGTTTGCCTGGTTATTTTTCTTTCTTTTTTTTTCCTTTTTGATCAGATTTTTCTTATATGGCATGACAAATATGGAAATATGTAAAGAAGAATTACATATGCTTAACATATGTTGGATTACTTATTGTCTAGGAGAGGGGGAGAAGAAAGGTAAGGAGAAAACTTTGGAACACACAAGGTTTTGCAAGGGTGAATGTTGAAAACTATCTTTGCAGGTATTTTGAAAATAAAAGGCTATTAATAAAAAAAGAAGGAATTCAGAACAATTCAGGTAAATAGGATACAGAATGGAAAATGGCATTGATTTAGGGACTACCTGCTCAAAGTAGGAAGACATTTCAGATGTCACCTGGTCCAAACCACATAATTTAAGGCCTCATGCTTCCTTTCTATACCCTTGAGGTTTTTCTGAGGATTTTTCCTTAGACAGTATACAAGATAAAAGGAAACCCTAGGCCTACTAATCCATCCTTGTTTGTGTAAAATCCTGAAACAGCAAATGAGACAGGCTGATTTGTCCAGAAAGGTGCAAAGGAGAACTGCCAAGAGGGACTAAGAAGTGCAAGATAAGAATTTCTTCATGGAAAAGATAAGAGAAGGAAAAAGTAGGCTCTTAAATGTTTTTTCTCACAACTGACCAGGATTTTAGATCCCTCAATTCCCCACTCTTCCATCAAGATGTGGGCTTGGTCCTTTTTTGTGTTTCTATTATGTTGGAGAACAAGTATAGATTTTGTGGTCCCTTTTATCTCTTTAATGGGCAAAAGGTTGGTTGTCCTTTCCCCAACTAGTTATGGTCATTTCCATTAATGTCCAAAAGACCAAAGTGTCAGGAAAAGATGCTGAATTTGAGGAAGAAAATACCTGAATCAGAATCAATGTTGGAATAACACAGACCTATAGTGCTTCTAGATTGGAGATCCTGAAGAAATAAATCTAACGGTGATACTTTGGAAACTAGTACAGTTATACCTTTATAAATGAAGTGACTTAAGAAACTATATTTGAGGGGCAGCTAGGTGGGGCAGTGGATAGAGTACCAGCCCTGAAGTCAGGAGGACCTAAGTTCAAATCTGGTCTCAGATACTTAAGACTTCCTAGCTGTGTAACCCTGGGGAAATCACTTAAACTCAATTGCCTCAGGAAAAAAAGAAAAAGAAAAAGAAAAGAAAAGAAAAACATATTTGGTTCTGTTATTTGTAATTATTAAGAAACATTAATTCCATTTTTGAAAACAATTAAAATAAAACACATTTTGTGGTTTATCAAAATGTAACCATCATGTTGTGCAAATCTATTGTTTACTAATACTGCATATCTATTTAGAAGGCATCAATTCTTTAGAGATATTTAGCTCTGGTTTTTATTTATCCATAGCATGAAAAAGTTCCTTTCATGGTATTTATTCCATTATCAAGAGAAAAAGAAGATCAAGGAAGGAGAATTGCAACACTCATCCTGTGAAATTATTTACAATGGTTGCATTTACAAGTTAGGATCATTAGAGGCAAATAAAAGTCTTTATTTAAGTGTAGGATTTTCATTAGCAATCTGGAGAAGTGAGGACTAAAATAAGGCTCTTAGAAATGTCAACAAAATTCTCATTTGATAATCATCAGTTAGTGCCCCCAGAGAAACGTTTTGTTTAGTTACTATTGGTATTCAACAGAAGAACATATTGCAGTGGAAATCTTTTTTGGATAGGTTAAGATACCCTGAAGCTATTTGCTACTGTTAAAAAACAAATTTATCACTTACCTTTAAAAACCCTGTAGTCAAAAGAGGCATTGGTGACTAAAATTAAAAAAAAAAAAAAAAAGAAAGAAAAGAAAAATCATGTGAATTAAAGCACTGTTAAAATGACTGGTAACAGCACTTTGAAAAATTGGAATAAAGTCATGTATAGATAAGCATTAATAGAATTGTCCATGTAAAATATTCTCTCAAATTCTCCAAAATGGGATATTACAAATTAATTTGATTGTTGTAGATCTGCAAAAGAAGGGAAAAGTCTTTCATGGATTTGTATAAGCATGAGATAATTTATTTGCAGTGAAAGTTTAGAAAAAGTTGGGGAAGAGATGATATAGGGCTTCCCATTAATAAAACATAACATACATCTATTTATTTTAGTGAGTTTTATGAATCGATAGATAAATGGGTAGATGAAGAGAGAGACAGAGACACACACACAGAGACAGAGAAAAAGACAGAGACAGGGAAATAGCATAGTACTAAATAAATGGTTCCTTTCCTTAGAAAATTTGCTACTTCATGGCTCTCCATAGTTTGGCAGGGTATAAAGTTATAACCAGAAATTTTAAAATCAAATCTAGAATTAAGTAACATCAATTTTTGTCAAATTTCTGTTATGAATCTGCTAATAGAAAATATATATTTTCTCCTAATACCTATACTTACTTCTATAAAACCTGTCACTCACAATACCTGAAGAACTATGACAACTCTGCTCTAGAGTTCCATGAATTTGTAAAGGACAAACTAGGAGTGTGAAAAGTCAGCTCAGAACTTTTGGATTAAGGCAGACAATTTTATTGCAACTTTGATCCCTGATAAAAATTCAACACACATAGAATTCTACTACATGTGAAGCATTTTTTTCTAGAAAGAGTAGAGAAGACAAATAAGATGAACAAGACAAGGTTCGTGCCCTTAAAGAGCTTACAATCTCATATTAGAAATATTTTAACAGGAAGCAGTAGCAGAAATTGAACTAACATGTAATAAATACATAGAATGGAACAATACTTCCAACTAGTAGAAGAAAGTACAGGAAAAGTTACCTGAAGGAAGTGTTATTTGAAATATTTTCTGAGGAATAGATGGGATTTGACAGACAACTCAGGGGAGAGGATTTGGCATTTGGGTGGTGAGAACATGATAAATATATGTTTGTAAGAAAAACAAAGTATTTGGGGGAAATCAAGTAATCCATTTTTTTATTTCAATTTTTCTTATAAAAATATATATATTTGTACTAAATATGCATAGCCAAGCAAAATCAATTCCTATAATATCCATGTGCTATTCTTCATTTGAATTAGTTCATGATTCTGGGTAAGTCGCTTAAAAGTTTTGTGCGTCATCTTCCCCAACTGTAAAAAATAGAGATAATAATTGTATCTATCTCCCAAGAGTCATCAAATGAGATAAAATATAAAAAGCTTGGCTAACCTGAAAATATTATGTAAATTCTAGATGTTATTATTACTATTCTTATTATATATAATATATATTATTAAGGGCATGATTCCATCAATTTTTCCTAATTCCTTTGTCTTTGAAGTCATTTTGACTGTAAGAAATTGGTAAGTAATGTCAAAAGCTGAAGTACATATTGGACAGTAACCTTCTGACAAATAACACAAGATTATACTCAAACAATGAGTATGATCCATTAACATATTTTTGTAAGAAGATTTCCTCTTTCTTCCATCCCAGTTGAGCCTCATTTGAGGCTACATATGATTTGCCTCTTAAATCAGTGTCATACTAGTTGGAAAAAAAAACTAATATATTAGGGTAAAGGGGATGAAAGTAGGTAGAAGAGATGTAAATCAATTAAAGTAATTTCTTGTAGAGCTTTAAAAAACCAACTATTCTTTTTTTAGCTTTTAAAATTGATCCAATCATAATCTTGTATATTTAGACAATCCCAGGTTTTCCTTGGAGCCTCCACTCCAGGTCAGTGCATATCCATCTCCTTCCATTCTAAGCAGTTCTTATCCACTTTTGTTGTTGTTGTTAAGAGCTCTATAGAACACATGTGTACTACAGCCATTTCCCTTGGATCTTCTTAATGTTTTGAGAGTACAACTGTTCAACTCTGACAATATCTATTTGTTGTCTCTCATTTTCACTACACTTCTGCTCCAATTACATTTCCAGTACTAAAAATCTTTCACATGTAAAAATATAGCAAAGCAATCTGGGAAATACCTCTGTGCCTCAATGAAATCTTTAAGTGACTATGGGTACAGAAAACAGAGTAAGGAATTTTAAAGTACACTGATTGTTAAATCTCATACTAGGGAATGCTGGCCACAACAATAAATAAATCAATTAATAAGCATTTAAGAAGCACTTAGAGATCAAAGAACCCCGTGTTATTCTAGGCTTCATGGAACACTCATGACATTTAAAAAGAAATGGTTCTTGTAATCAACAAGTCTGTAGTTTTATTAGAGAAATAAAACTATGATATGAAGGAATATCTAATATAAGACAAGCTTGATAAAGGAAATTGAAATGAGTCACTTTGAGTAGAATATTTGTTCAGTTTTCAGTAATGTCCAACTATTTGTGATCCTATTTTAGGTTTTCTTGGCATAGATATTAAGGGCACCTAGGTGGCATAATGGATAGATTGTGATGCCTAGAGTCAAGAAGTCCTGAGTTCAACTTTGATTTCAGATACTAACTATGCGACTCTGGACAAGTCACTTAACCCTGTGTGCCTCAATTTCCTCATCTGTAAAATGAGGTGGAGAAGGAAATAGCAAACCATGCCAATATTTTTGCCAAAAATAACCCAAAATGAATTATGAAGTGTTAAACACACCAAAAAAAAAAAATCCAAAAAACTAGATAACAACTGGCAAAGATATTGGACCAGAGTCACATGGCCAGCAAGTATCTGTGGCCAAATTTGAATTTAGGAGGATCACTCTTCCTAACTGTAGTCCTAACACTCTATCCATTGTGCCACCTAGATTGCCTGAATGGGAGATATTGTAAAGTCATTTTTCAGTTGTAGGCATCTTTTCATGAGCCCATTTGAAGTTTTCTTGGAAAAGATACCTGTAATGTTCTAGCTAACTCTCTGGAGGTCCTCCAAATGGGCCTTAGTTTCTGCAGAACAATCACCACAAGAACAGTCAGGAACAAAGTCCAAAGTTTTTATTATCTCCTTTACACTCTGTCTCCTTTGCCTGGGGCTGGGCTAGTTTTCTGTAGGTCGTTGGAAATGGGTCTTGGTTTCAGTGGAGAAATGCAGGAGGCAGGAGAGCCACCAGGATGGTGGTCAAGTCTTTTCTTTCTCTGGCTGAGTTTGTCCCTAGTTCATATACTCTATTACAATTACATCATTACAGTATACTGAGTATAAATCAATCATTATACCACTAGAGAACCATTATTTGTTGTAAGATTAAATCAATCATACTGAACTAGAGAACTCATATGCTAAACTAGATGATCATTGTCTTATCAATTCCACTGAGTTAACACCTTACTCCAGAGTTCTGGCCTATTACAGATACTGAAGTGTTTGTCATTTCCTTCTCCAGCTTATTGTACACATGGGGAATTGAAGCTAACAAGATTAAGTGACACTTCCAGGATCACACAGCTAGTAAATGTCTAAGGCCAGATTTGAAGTCACCATGATGAGTTTTCCTGACTCCAGTCCCAGTGCTCTACCCACTGTACAATTTGACAGCACCTTTGAAAGGTATTAGTACATAAAACATTTTTAAGGAAGAATTGACATGACTTAATGACTAAGAAGGTATGAGGAAGATAAATAGGAAGAAGAAATCCTTTAACTTTATTTGGTTTAGATTGCTGATGAAATTATATCACTTGTTACTGGATATAATTAAAGGAAGGCTTATTGTTGCTCTTGTGTTGCTGAGACAGTTGGAGTTTAAGTGACTTGCCCAGGGTCACACAGCTAGGAAGTGTTAAGTGTCTGAAGTCAGATTTGAACTCAGGTTCTCCTGACTTTAGGGCTGGTGCTCCATCCACTGCACCAACTAGCTGCCACCTGTTATTATTTTTTTTTTTAAGAGATTAAAGCAACAACGATTTGTTAAGCACCAACTATAGCCTTTTAATTGGTGTCCCATCATTAATTCTCTCTTCTCTGCCATCTATATGGTATAGAACATTGAAGGTGTAAAGCACTTGAGCATGTGAAAAAATGTTAGTAGAATTAATTGTATATACCAATTTCCTGAAAAATCAAGCTCTCTAAATCATGAATGGATAAACGGGGCAAGGGGTGGGGAGGAAAGGGGGAGAGTATTTAAAGGCTTGCTATTCACCAGGTACTGCCTATACTTTACAGATATTTGTAACTTTTGTAACTTGTTCAGAAAATGTTACATATGTCAAAGTCAATTTTCCAGACCCAGGGAGATGCTACAGGCTAAAAATGTTGCTATGATGAAAATTTAAGCATTGTATAAAGCATTGATTAATAAAGAATCATGTTCCTAGCTTCACAAAAAAAATACTATTTTATTCATTTTCCTCCTCTTTGCTTATGGTCCATACTATTTATTTACCTTCATCTGTTGTTACATTATAAGTCCATACCAATAACCTCACTGTTGAAAAATAAATTCCAGTTCCAAATTTCTGACTTGGCGATTATTGTGTTTCTTTATGTGTATGTGTCTATATTAGAAGATTTTTTCATTTGTGCGGATTTTTATTTTCATGTTCTCCGCATTTATTCAAAGCAGGGCTTGGAAGTTAAAATATTTAGCTCCAGGTAGGCTATTTGGAGGTAAGGTACATCTAGAATTACCATCAATTTTAGAAAAAAAATCTGAAAATATGTGAAATTATGGATAGAAGAGCAGGTAGAATGATTATTAGAAAAATTGAAGTATTGTGCTTTGAAAGGAAGGCAAATACTGAACAACAAAGACAGTTGCAACTACATAATTAAAGCCTTTCATGAAAGAGAATTTCCCCCTCTTACCAATAGTTTGAAGCTGTCTTTAGCATAAGAGATAGGGTTGCAATTAGAATGATATACAGTACAAGTAGCAAATTACATTTATTAGGAAAGAATCACATGCAAGTATTTTTTTGTGTTGTTAAAGAATGAAAATTACATGAACTGTCTCTGATAGAACATAATATAACATTCTTGTTATGATGATCTATTTTCTTTTTAAATAGCCCTAGCAGAAAAGCTGTGTAAGAAGTGACTTATCTATAGCAATTCCATTAGGCACTGCCAGTTAGCATCTTAAGGGATTTATGGGAACTTAAAAACAACTGACATGACTTTTATAAAGATTGCAGCTGAATATGTCTAAAAAAAAAAAAAAGAAAATAAATTATTTAAATATGGGGACAAGGTATCAGGCAAAACATCTCATTAATTTTATTTCTATAACTATCATAAATCTTGTGGTTTTGCTAGTCACAAGTTAAATTCTACCAACAAAGAAAAGAAAGTCTTCATTAGCATCCTATGAAAAACATGAAGGAGAAAATACATTATTGAGAAGAAAAAAAAAAAAAAAACATTCTCAGCTGCATTAACTCTTTGTGCCTTTGTAAATACCATTTAGAGTAACACAAAAAAGACATGTATCCAAAATTATATGTGTATACAATAAATTTAAGTTTACAGGTCATATAAGTTGGTGTTTCTGCATAACTTGGACATGAATGACCTCAAATCCTCAAAGGTTCTACCAGAAGAGAAAAAAAAAAATCTGGCAGACTCAACCAAGCCAGAAATGTTTCAAGCATGGGTTTAGTGGATACATGTTGCCTTTAGAACAGCCCACCTAAATTTGGAGAAGCTAATCTGTAACGTGACTACAGAGTGATGATTTTTTTAATATCTCAGAAGTTCTGGAATATTATATGCTATATCCTAGAGGGTTAGCAATCTGCATTGGTGGAGGGTGTCCTCATAGCAACAAAACCACAGATATTTGCAATATTAAAGTATACATTTTCTCCTAGCAACTATGTATACATTATTCCTTTTATCTATTTTTCCCAATGAGTTTATAATCCCAATCTTTTCCCATTGCCCTTAATTATTGATAACTACATTTGAATAATTCAAGGGGGGAGTATTAATCAGACATTTGCTATATCCACATCACTGTACTAAAGACTGAGGATTAAAATTAAAAAAAAAAAAAGCAAGATAACTCCTACTTCCAAAGAGCCTTCCATTATCAGTTAATATGTTCTTGAGAAATATAAATTAATTATATTATTAAACATAGCAAAATGTAACTACATTGATAAGCATGTAACATACACAGAATGAACTCCAAAACACGTTATTCATGACTCCAGGAAAAACCATGGGAAAATGAAGAGACAAGATACCAGAAGAAGTCTCTGATAATGGATAAGAGTAAAATAGAGAAAACTGAGAAATTGCCACAATACCTCCAGAAGATATTCAACAGAATTAATTAATTACTGTTTATAGTATGATATTGGCATTAATTTGTTTCTACACAAAGTGAAACTGAGAATTAAAGTAAGAAATAACATATATCATGAGGAAAAAGAAAAGATGAAATCCCAAATCAAGATTAGATGTCCAGGGATAGAGTGAACTTCTAGGGTCAAGAAGTTTTAAAGTCATATAAATATCTGGAGAGTTGAGATTAGAGCCTGCGGATCATCTGAAATATAATATGAACCCAAATACAGAACTATTTCTGTTGTACCATACATACCACCTTCTGTTTAAGTTGGAATTGGAATGCTTTGTCTGAGATAATGTAATAAAACAATGCAGATTCTTCCTCCATTAATATTATAATAATTTTCATTTTTATTTTCCATACTTCAGACTCTAAATAATGATCAATGGGGCTCTGTTTATTAGAATTCAAGCAAAAGGTGAAAGAAATCGAAATAAAATTTGTCAGAAGAAAATTCTCAGGTTTTGTTTAAATGTGGCAGTCAGTTGGGCAGCAAGCCTTTAGAAAGTGACAAGTGCTATAATGGCTTAAATCAATGTAGGTGTTAAGATTAGAGAATGAATTTAAATGAAATACATGTAGTTCATCTAGTGATTAGCAAAAAGAAGTTTATTAAGTCATTGCTAGAAAAGGGATAGAGCATTGACACAGCTCAGCATAGTTGTCCTACCTCCTGTTGCCTAGAATAATTCATCTGGAAGGAGACTGATCGGAGGTTTGTCCCCATGTCATAGGTTTTTTGTTTGTTTGTTTTTATGGTTTTGTTTTTGTTTATTTGTTTATTTTTCACTTTGATCCCGAGAAGCAATTCCAATAACATCATTTACATTTAAACTAGTTTGGCATTCATGGCATAGGGCATATAGGATTGTTGATCCTAATGCAGAAAGATTTTTCGTGTCACAAAATTGTTTAAGATGCTAAAGAACATTGAGATTGTCAGCATCAGATTGACAAAATTGGAAGACCCTAAAACTTATTATATACGTCCACCCAACTAAAGGCAAAGTGAGGGTGGAGGGAAATTTTATAATTCTTCATTATTCTGGGGTAATAGAGAAAGCTGATCCAAATAACAACACTAATGTCGATCCTATTGTTCTTCTCAAATGTTGGTCTCTCTTCTTACCATTTTTTCTTTCTGTTAACTTTCTGGTAGCCCTACTGCTTTCTCCCTTATATTGGCTCAGCATCATATCAACCATTGATCAATATTCTAACCAAGTGAATGAACTAACCACAAATGAGGAACATGAATAAGATATGTAGATACACTTGGATATTATAGACTTACATAGTATTGAAAATAACTTACATGTCAGCAAGGTTAACCTTTAGCCATGAATCTTGTATATAACATACCTAACATTCGACTAGATTCCACATCTCTATCTATGCCACAAAATCTTTATATTATTATAATATTTTCCAAGATTACATATGAAACAACTGGGCAAAAATAATTCAGATAAAGAGTATACTTAAATTTTTCTGAAAAGATACTGAATTGCCTTAATTTATCCAATGTTACAATAGTATCATTAGCATTATACTTAACCAAAAAAAAAAAAGGCATGGAATGAGTTTTTGCTAATTATTTCTTATAATACATCTAGGTTGATACTCTTCCTTGCAATCTGTAATTATATTTCTCATTGTTTTACACTAAGAATGAAATCTCCATACAGATTTTGATTTTCATTTTTGTGGCACCTCTTTCGTTAGAACAGAGATATTAACTTAATACTAATGAAAACAAAAATGTTCTACATTTAGAATCATCTGAATGAATGCTTTTTATCTTGCATTTGGTTTGTGATATTTATATTCCTCCCATCATAACATGAGAATCTTGCTGAGGCACAAGCAATTAGACATTTAGATTCATTCTTGTTGCCAGTATTTAGGGACTTAGCATTACTGAAGCTTCAAGAACCAATTTGGCAGTTTTTAAAAGATAAGTAATTGTTAAGAACACAAAGAAAATATTTCATCTCAAAGTTAGTGGATGATTTCTATAATGGGGATTGGTGCCCTCTTTTCTTTAATAGACGTATATCTATTTAAAATAAAATCAAGCACTTTGAAAATGTCACGTATATGTATATATAAATATATGTATATATATATGTATGTATGTGTGTATGTGTATATATACATATATATGCATATATATGTATATGTGTATATATATATATAAAATTCCAAACCCTGAGTTTGCTACATCTCTATCATAAAAAGGATATTTCAGCAACCAATAAATCAATAATTTTTGATTAAGTACCAACTATGTATCAGGCATTGTGCTTCATTTTGGGGATGCAAATAGAAGTCCCTTCCCTCAAGGAGCTTAAAATGTAGTGTAATCAGCATTGATCTCAGAACACGTATGGTAATTGTATTGATTATATTTCTTACAGCTTTCAAAATTGTTTATGTGTATGGCATTACTGTCACTTTAGAAATTGATTTCTTGCTTCTATTCTTCATCAGTTTATGAGTACTTGTTAATATTATGTTTTTAAATAAATTAAGTAATAGTATAAGTTATTCTTCTCATTCTATTTGCCTCAGTGCAGAAATTTATCTAAGTCTTTCCATGTCTTTTTTAAATCATCTATTTCCTTATTTTTATAGAACAATAGTAGGCTATCACATTCTTATAGCACAATTTATTTATCCTTTCCCTAATTTTTTAACATTATTTTAGTTTTCAGGTTTTTTGCCAGCATAAGAAGAGCTTCAATAAATATTTGTATACATATAGTACTGATCCTCTTTCTTGATTTGTTTTGAGTATAGTTCTAGTAGTGGTAAAGGTGGATCGATAACTTACATCATTTAATCATCTTGTATATAATTTGCTGAATGGTTGATTGAATTTATTCATGGATCCTATCAACAATGTATTACCACCAACAATGTTCTTGTTTTCTGAAAGACATGCAGTGATTATCATTCTTCTTTTTTCTCATATTTTCTCCTCTTTTACTAATTTTGTTGACAAGTTTAAAATTGTATGATAATTAGTACTGCATTTGAGCAAATTCAGAAGTGATTGAATCAGTTCATCCAAAGGGTAGCAACTGGTTGAATATTAATTTTAAAAGGACTTTGCACTAGTCAAATGACTCAGAGTGTTGAGCTTGGTTTTGTAGTATTTAATAGATTGAGCAATGACTCCAATGAAGGTACAGATTGGATGGTTATAAGAAAAAAATAACAAAAAACTAGGAATAATTGATAATATAGTAGCCAAATAAGTAAGGATATCTAAAGTTCTCATCAGTTAGGTTAAGGTTAAATTGAGGTAAAATTTAATAAAGAAAAATGTAAAAACTCTTGATTTTGAATTTAAGATTCAACTTCATAAATATTACATGGATCAAGCATGGCTTAATAGCAATTAATTTGCAAAAGACCTGTAGGTTTTAGTAGACACATTACAATTTTGATATGGCAATCAGAAACAATGAGGGGGATATACCATGTGACCTCTAAGGTACTTTCCAGAATTAAGTCTCTGATTTATTATTATTTATTGATATTAGTGAACTGTGAATTTAGACTATATCAAGATGGAAAGAGCAGCCTCTATTAGGAGCTGATGAACACGTTGTATTCTGTCCAAATCACACCACAGTTGGGATATTGTGATCAGTTCTGGCTACTAAATTTTAAAGAGTCCATTGGCAAACTGAAGAGCATCCAGAAGCTAATGACAGGGAAGCTTAAACAACTTGAGTTCATGAAATGAAAACATCTGTAGAAGAAAGTTTAGTCTAAAGAAAAGAATCAATCAACCACTACTTATTAGGCAATTACATGGGTAAACATTGTGCTAGACAGTGAGTAAACAAAGACAAAGAATGAAATAATCCCTTCTTGCAAGGAGTGTATATCATAATAAGACAAGTATATCTATATAGCTCTATAAGATATTTATATGTATATATAGATATCACATCTAGAAATTAATATATATGTAAGAATGTTGAATGTTAGAGAAATGTTTAGTTGGAAGGGCACCGAATTTATTTATGTATATAAGTATATATTCTCAACCATCCTAGAATGATATCATTGATTATGGTAGCAAACAATTGGATGACACTTTAAAGCCTATAAAACACTTTACAAATGTTATCTCCTTTTTTCCTCATAACAACTTGAAAAATAGGTGCTATTATTACTGCCATTTTATACATCTGGAAACTGAGGTAAACAACAATTAACTGGTTTACTGAAGATCACATAGCTAATAAATATATGAAGGCAGATTTGAACTTCAATTTCCCTGAAACCAGGGTCAATGCGCTATCCACTTTATAGTCTAGTTGTTATTTTACTACAAAGTAGAACGTGTGCTTCTATGGCTCTTTAATAATTGATAAGATTTGAAAAAAATTATGTCTGTTTTCCCCTTCACACCCTTACAAACTGTCAGTGTGAGCCACAAAACAGGGAGGAAAAAGGAAAAATCAGACACCTTTCCCCCTTTCCTGTCACAATCTTTATATTTTCAATGTATATACAAATATTTTTAGGCCATATGTATTTTCCCTTCCTCTTTTTACACTCTTATTCATAGTACGGTCACTAGCTTCAAGGACACTTTGCCTCTCTTTCTATAACACATATAGAAAATGAGATCATGACATGGTCATTTCATTCTAAACTTGACCTTTCTTCTAACCAGATCTAAACTTTACTAAGATTGAAGTAATTAATTTGGAACTTCTTTTCGCTATGACATTTTTAGGTTTTCAATGAAGTTAGATCCTACCAGTTGAATGACACTGAGTTTATAAGCTTAGAAGATTTACCATTCCTATTTAAAGACACAAATTCTGAATTACATTCTAGTCATTACTCTGCAAACCATTGTTTATCAGAGATATAGAGGTGTTACCACATAGTTGTCTTAATTTGCATTTCTCTAATCAATAGTGATTTAGAGCCTTTTTCTTTTTTTTTTTGTATATATATATATATATATATATATATATATATATATATATATATATATATGGATGGATGTGTTATTGTGTGTTCCTATAAATTCCCTTCTCCTACCTCTATGCCAGTTTACTCATGCATCCCATACTCTATGCTCCAGTTGTTGTTGTATTTTTGCATTAGACAATCTCTATGCTTGCAATATATTCTCTTTTCGTCTGTTCTTAATAAAATCTCTCTCTTCCTTCCATTCCCAATCACTATACTCCGACACTTTTCCCATTTCACCTGTTATTAATACCTGTCCTCCATTCTGAAATGTATGTGTGATATACATACACATATATGTGCACACATATACATAGATGACACATAGCTATATCTATATACATTGTTCACATGTGCATATGAATATATGTAAATGTGCATATATACATATAAACTCTCACAATTATGTCCATGTTATATCTCCCAGGAAATTGTAATTTCCTTGAGGGGAGGAATTACTTAATATTCCCAGTTTCTAGCAAAGTTCTTGGTATATAGCAGTCAATTAATAAATGATTATTCAAATGAATTGAATTAAATAAGCAAACAAAAGGATTTCAGATAGCTGAAATAATGTAAGGGAGGAAAATTACTATAAAATTAGCATTTATTTTGTTCCAGCATCACTTCTCTGTTTCTATTTAGGAATTTCCTTTGAAACCAAATTTTCTATTTACTGTTAATCAGAGCAAATAGATGAGCCTCTCAAAACTGTCTGTGCCCTGCTTTTTGAATTAGTTTTCAATCTCATAATGAGTTTTTTTCATTGTGAAGAGTTATGAATGCTTCTTTTGCTCCAAGGACAATTCAAAGTCCACTGTTATTTGAAATCCAAGGGAGCAACTCTATGAATGATCTGATTGAATTTAGAATTTTCTAAAATTACAGTAAGTGTATGGCACTCATAGATTATGACCTTCCTCAAATACTTTTGGTCTTTATAGGACCAAATTATAGGAGTGCTTCTTATTCTCAAAATCACACTCTGCCACAGTGTCAAATAAATGTATTTTCATTCAAACATTTGAAACCTCAATTTTAGACTGGCAAACTCTGGGTCTAAAAATGAGATTAAAATAATTTAAAGTGAATGAGTAATACAACTAGAGATTCTGTAAGTAATCATAGGCTGGTAGGAGGTACAGATTAGTACAATTAGGAATCAGATTAGTGTACATTTGGGAAGGAACAAGTTTTAAAAAAGAAATGTAATCTTTTTTTATGCTTTGATATTTGCAAAGTAATGTTAGACTAAGAGGGTAGAATCAATGTTTATACTAAAATCAAGATCACCACAATCACTTTCTTGGCTTAGTAATTAAGTTTTATAATTTGGCAACTTTTAGGTTTAATCTTTCCTTATATAAAGAAAAATTTGAAAATCTTTTTTTAGATTCAATGAAGATAGGTTGGCCTAAAATTTATTTTTTGTAATTGGGGGGAAAGAAGCACACTAGTATTAGTATTTATTATATATATATATATATATATATATATATATATATATATATTATATATATATATATATTATATATATATATACACACATACATAAAACATGTTTGTTTTTTCAGACACTCTATTTGCTTAGTTTAATTACATATTGAAACTGTATGGAAAGCTAATATAATTTCCCTCTTATTCAATGGAAACCAAAGAAACTGAAATGTTTTCTAAGTCAAGGGCAGGACTAACATGTTTCTTTAACTTCTGATGCTCCAGTCATCTAGGACAGAGATTTTAAATACACAGCCCACAGGCTGCAGTGAGGCTCACAGCATTCCTAAATTTGAAGAGAATCAGATTACAACTTCATTGGGAAATATTTAACAAAATAAATAAAAAATACATTAGAAAAGAAAGTTAATTGGTGATCTTCTCAGTCAATAAGGAACCCACTGAGATCCTTATATATAGTTAAGTGGTCCTATTTCTACTAGAGTTTGACACTTCCAAACTAGGCTATAATACAAGAATTAGAATAACAGTTTCTAACATTCTCATTCACCATATTACCAGATGAGAACAACAAGAATTACAAATCCTTTGAAAATCAGTTATAGCCAAACTCAACTATCCAGTGTCTCTCTGAGTATTGTTGGACAGAGGTATTGGGATATGTATGGAATTCTATGCCTATTAATAAAGCCAGTCTTCAAATGTCATGTTGCTATTCACAGTAGAATAAAGATAACAAAAATGGATACCTCGGTAAAAAAAATATCACTGATTATTTTAATTTTAATTAATTTAAACTTTTTCTACCCTAAGCCAAAAACATGTAGATTGAAAAAAATACTTTGTCACAAATTTAGGTATGTTATTTAGGCAATGCAAAAGATCCACATGTTTGTGTACTTTAAATACCCACTGGATAGATTCCTTCATGTTAAATCAAAATTGTTATAAGTAGTGGTCTAAGAGTATCAGAATTTCATGACTTCTAATCAAATATATATATATATATGTAGATGTAGATATAGATATAGATAGATAGACAGATAGATAAGAATCCAAAAAGTATATGAAAGACACAGGTATAACTAAACAGACCAAAACAGCATTCTCATACAAATTGTTTGATCCTTCTTTTAAAATCTTAAACAGTCCCAACGACATACTTATCACAGAATATCAAATTATGGTATATGAATGCTATGGAATATTATTGTTCTGTAAGAAACAACTGGAATATCTATGCAGCTAACCAATCTCTCTAGAGCCACAATATCCTGCCACAAAAGTAATGTCACATAGCTCTGTTTTTTTCTAACATTAAAAAAAAAAGACAACAAGCCATATTAGACAGCATTCAGACATTTAGTTATGCTCTACTTTTACATGCCACTGGCATGCAAGCTCAGAAGGAGTTAGAAGGTGATGTCCCAACCTCTGCTACCTGTAGTCTCACAGATAGCTGCTTTGCCTTCTTGATTTTGATATCATCTATTCCATTTGAAAAATTTTTCAAAAGTCTGATTTTTCTAGTTTCATCCTTCTAAAAATCTTAATTTTAGACAAAGGAGGCAAAACAATGTTTCTTTGCTTCCCTAGACATTGCCTCATTCACTCTAATTTGTATAACATTATATCCTATTAAAAATAAATATTTCAACACCCAATCATTTGGGTATAAACCTAATGGTTCATTTATTATTTACTTAATTTTGTCAATAGTTAATTTGACATATTATATGTCATAACATATATGTTCATAATGATTGTATAAATAATTTTTTTAATTGCTCAATTGTTTTAGGATTAATTTTACTCTCCTTCCTTTTATCCCACTGCAAACTTTAAAAAATCCTTTCATTTAGCCATTTTCCTTTTGAAAGAACTTTAGTTTATAGTGATTCAGAGTGGATTTAGCCTTTCAAACTAAGACAAATATGAACTGACTTCAGGACCACATTTGGGATTTTCTTGGCAAAGATACTCAAGGAGTTTATCTTCAACTCATTTTACATATGAGGAAACAGAATCAAACAGAATTCAGTGACGTGGCTAGGGTCATACAGCAAATCTAAGGCCCATTTTGAACTAGGGATTTTCTGTGTCCAGAGTTAGCACTCTATTCACTAAACCACCCACTGTCCAACCTTAAAGATAATCTAGTTTAATCATCTCCATTTTGGTGGAAGAAACAAAGACTCAATAAATGTAAGGTTTTTTTTTTTTTTAATGGATTCACAAAGGTAAAAAATTGGCAGAGCAGAAATTTTAATCCAGATTTTCTAAAAATTGTATTTCTTAGACTTATGTCACTAGGGAGGTATTTGTAATGAGCATACATACTCTCTATTTTTATTAAAGTTTTTTTTTATTTAGAAAACATATGCATGGGTAATTTTTCAACAATGACCCTTGTAAAACCTAAATACTAATAATAATATAAATAATAATGTCAAGGATAGGTTATTAAAAATGAACACATGAAAACTGAGTGGGATGTCCATGAATTGGAGAATGGTTGAATAAGTTATGGTATATGAATGCTATGGAATATTATTGTTCTGTAAGAAACAACTAGCAGGATGATTTTAGAGAGTCTTGGAGAGACCTGCATGAACTGATGTTAAGTAAAATGAGCAGAAGCAGGAAATCAATATACATGGCAACAACAAGATTATAGGATGATCAATTCTGATGGATGTGGCTCTCTTCAACAATGAGATGATTCAAACCAGTTCGACTAGTTTGGTGATGAAGAGAGTCATCTACACTAAGAGAGAGAACCGTGGGAATAGAGTATAGATCATAACATAGCATTCTCACTATCTGTTTTTACTTGCTTGCATTTTGGTTTCTTTCTCATTTTTCCTTTTCTTACTTCTTGATCTGATTTTTCTTGTGTAGAAGATAACTATATAAATATGTATACATATATTGGATTTAACATGTATTGGACTACCTGCCATCTAGGGAAGGAGGTGAGGAGAAGGAGGGGGGAAATTGGAACAAAAGGTTTTGCAAGGGCCAATGTTGGAAAAGTTACCTATGCATATGTTTTGTAAATAAAAAGTTTTAATAAAAAAATAAAAATAAAGAAGAACACAAAAGCAAGCCATGATGTCAATGTCCACGATGGAAGTTAAGGACAACAAAAATGGTTCATGGTTTTAGACAAAATGGAGATCAAAGAAAGGAAAACACTGCAATCCAGAGAGCAGGTTAAAAAAGTTTTTTTTAAAAGCCTTATTTTAGTTCTGTTTTCTCTGCCATGGAAAATAATCTTCAGCTCTTTGGAAAGTACAAATCAATTAAGAGAAAAATGGAACTGAAACTGCAAGTGAGAACATAACAGCACACTAATCCTGTTTTTGTTGTTGAGTCATTTCAGTAACATTCAACTCTTCATGGCCAGGTTTTCTTAGCAAAGATACTGAAATTGGTTGCCACTTCTTTCTCCAGGGAATTTTACAAATGGAGAACTGAAACAAACAGGGTTAAGTGACAAGATCACACAGCTACTAAGTGACTGAAGTTGGATTTGACTTCATGAAGATGAATATTCCTGATTCCAAGCCCAATGCTCCATCTTCTATACTATCCAGGTACCCCATTAACAATTTAAGACAACAAATCTAGGCAACTGGCTTTCTGATACATTTAAAGAACTGATAAACTTGATTCCTCAGTCACTGGTAATGGTTTTTGATTAGGAATAAAAGATAGGAGAAGTGGTCTTAGGATGAGGGAGACACAAATGCTGTCCCAGTTTCCAAAATAAATAACTAGCTTTTATATTATTATAAGTTTGATGTGGAAAAAATTATTTTATTATAGAGAAACCTCAAAGAGAAAAGAATTTTGAGAGGGAGTTAGTATGATATAGTGAGTATATCTGCCACCTCAGAGAGATCCTTTGTGGGAAATATAGGAATATCATTGTCAAATTTTGAAAACCCCAGATCTAAGAGAAAATTTTGCAAAAAACAAGAAAAAAAATAATTCAGATCTCCTGGAGCTACAATTAGAATTGTAAAAGACTTATCAGCAGCTCCAATAAAAGACTACAGGTTTTGGAATCATATCGATAGCAAAAATATAAAATCTGTTGCTAAAAACATTACATCCAGCAACAGTATTATAATTTTGAATGAGGAAAAAGGGACATCGGACAATCTTGAAGGTTTTCAGGACTTTCTGTCAACCAAATCTGAACTTAATAGAAAATTTGACAAATAAAAGCCAATATTAAAGATCAATTTTAAGGAACTCAACATGGATGTTCTCCCTGATGTTCTTCTGGTATATGACAATGTTCTCTTTTATTTTGGTTTATTTTGTTTTGTATTCCTTCTCTGCTTTTCTTTCTTTCTTAATTAAAAAAAGGAAAAATGATGAAAAAAACTGTTACAATATAAAAGGAGAACTACAAAATTTCTTCCAGTTTTAACCTATTATTCTTTGAGTCTACAAAAAGAAACAGAGCAATAAACTTAATTTTCAATCCTGAAAACATTCTAGTATCATATTATTAATAGAATGAATTATTAGCATTTCAAAAGGGATTTGTGTTTAAATCATGATGGATTTGTTTAAAACTAGAGACAATAAATGGAACTATATATTTAGAGTTAGAAAGAATGTTAGATAACATTAAATCCAATTCCTTCATTTACAGATGAGTAAACTGAGGCCCAGAGATGTTCCATGATGCTCTAATAAATGACTGATGTGAGATTCAAACCCAGCTCTTCTTGATTCCCAGCCTAGAACTCAATTCACTTTTCAAGTAACCAGGATGAAATATCACTACAGTTAGTAACCCAGACAGGTAATTTTAGCTTAACCTAATTTTGATTTTTGGCAGCATTGCCAGATGAGCAGATCAATAGAGGACTGTAGACATAGCATATATCTATATTGCAGCTATATTGTGCGTAAATCTCAGCAAAGGCTTTGACAAGGACACTCAAAGTATTCTTATGGATAAGATGGAAAGAGAAGAGTAAAATTCTAATATAGTTGGGGCACTTGGAAATTAATTGCATAACTGGATCAAGAGAGTAATCAGTAATTGGCTCTTATCTACTTCAAGGGAAATTTCTTATTTAGTGCCTGCAGAATATAGCCTTGGCATGCTGGTGTTCAATACTGCAAATATTGACTTAAATAAAAACTTAAGAAGTATGGTGTCAAATTTCAGATCACATGAATTTGTGACAGAAAATTATCATGTTGGATAGTGCAGTTAGAATCCCTAAGTATCTAGAAATCCTAGAGAACTTAGGTGACATTTAAAAGGGATAAATGTAAAGATCTATATTTGAGTTTTAAAAGATCAATTCCACCAGCAGGAGAGTATCTACAATTAGTTTTTTTTTTCCCTTCCTGTGAATAAGATATGTATGATTAAATGGACTAAAAACTCAATATGAATGATATTTATCAATATATGATATCATCTAAAAAAACTAAAGTATTATTTGATTCTAAAAAGAGGAAGAATATCTGGAATGAAGTACCTAGTAGAGAAACACTCTACTCTAATTAACCCATATTTGGAATATTGTATTCAGTTCTTGCTAGGTCATTTTAAACTACACATTGATAATTTGAGTGAATCCAGAAGAATTATAGCAAGAATTATTATGGAACTTAACACTTTACCATGCAAGTACTAGTTGAAACAACTACTGATGTTTACCAAGCAAAAGGACAAAAAAAAAAACTTAATACAAAATGTTAGCAGGCTTCAAGTATTTGAAGAATTATTATGTGGAAGAGGAATTGTACTTTTTTCTAGCCGGTCCCAGATAGCCAATCCCAGATTAATGTTTCAAAATTCCAGAGAAACAGTTATAGGCTTTATATAAGGAAAATTCCCTCACAATTAGAACTAACCAAATGTGTGATGGGTTATTCCAAGAGGTTCTCCCTGGGGGGGTGTCTTCTAGGAAGGCTAGGTTAACCTTTTTAAGGGTATAGTTGTAGAGGATTTTTTCCTCAGGTACAAGTTCATAAAGAGGGCCTATGAAGGTTCCTCCAAGTGTGAGAGTCTGCAATTTCTAAAATATTACATCATTTGTTTTCATTCTTTTCTTAAAGTGAAAAAAAAATATGCTTTAATCTACATTTAGCATTCATCAGTTCTGGAGTAGGAAGCATTTCTCATCATGGGTTATTTGAAATTATCTTCAGTTATTGTATTGATCAGAGTAAATAAGTCTTTCATTACAATATTGCTATTATAGGATATAATATTCTCCTGGTTCTGCTCACTTCACTTTGTGACAGTTCACATAAGACTTTCCAGATTTTACTAAAATAATCCTGCTCACAATTACTAATAGTAATATGTTTTCATTCTTTACATGTATTATACATAGTTATGATTTTATAAAGAAATATCTGCTGAGAAAAGTCATTTTAACTCTATCTACTTTGTAGAAAGAAAAATAGTTTAAAGAAAGAAGTAGTTTGAAGATAGATCCCAGCCTCCTTTTCCTGTCAAGTAATTTTATATTTACAAATCTTAACTTTTTTTTTCCAGTTTCAAAAAGATACTGAACCAAGGTAATTGCAAGACTGGCTTCAATTACAGAAGTTAGTATGAAGATAATATGAGTCACATTTTCAAACTTCCCATCCAGTAAGCAAGCTACTTGTCATATGGTCTTCTAGATGCATTTGTACTGATATATACTTATATATTGTCAAAATAACAAGTTCCATTGGGTAAGTTCCTTTAGAAGTCTTTGGAGAGAAGCATTTTCACATTCTGATCTTAACCATTTTTCGGGGAAAATAAAAGATGATTTTTTTTACCATTGTAGAACAACCCTGTTTATCTAAACAGAACTATCAATGGCCCGGTACCTAAAGAAAAACAGCATCAAAGGTAGTCATTTAGATGCAATAGAATATGGGTCAATATATAGATTTTTTTTTTCCTAAAGACAGTTTACCATGAGCATGAATACAATGATTCACTTCATTTTATATTATTTTAAATCATTTGGAAATCCTTCAGTGAAGTACATTGACATAGATAGGTATAGATTAAGGCTTATGTTTGTTTATATGAATGTATCTGTTGTCTACCTGCCTCTCTATATTGCATAATTTTTTTTTGAGAAATTTCACCAAGAAAACAACTAAGTGAATTAAATTTTCTAGATATAATTATAGAATTTAATTAATCTTCATATAATAAATTATTGTAGCACAACATAATGATTAAATCTTAGGACTTCAAATCAGGAAAGTCTGAATTCAAATTCAACCTCAGAAAATTACTATCTGTGTAATCCCAAATAAGACATTTAACTTCTTCCATCTTCAGTTTCCTCAACTATAAAATGAAGATGATATGAATACATGCGCCATAGGGTTGTTTTAAAGATAAAATAATATATGTATAATGCCCTATAAACTTTAAGGTGCTATATAAATGTGGTTATGACCATTATTACAATAATTATCAGCATCTTTATTTTTACTCCTATTCTACCCTACAGATTTATTTGCTCTAACAGGTCCTTTTTTATTTTTCAAAGTGCTAAGGCCTTTGCAAGAGTAAAGATAAGAAAAAAAATCATTTTTTCATGAAATTGATACATCCTATTTACCATAATTGAAGCTCTATGGATAAAGAGATCATGAGTTCCTAGGACTAGAAAGGAAGTCAAGAAAATATATATTCCAGTCCTATGGGAATTATATGACACTGAACGTATCACAAAACATGAGAAAATGTGAATAAGATTATCAGTTATCTTAAAAGATTGTTATAAATTTCAAATATGAATATGTGTACTTTTTCTTGTTCTCTCATTTCAGTCTTGTCCAACTCTTTATAATCCTATTTGGTTTTTCTTTTAAAAAAAAATTAGAGTTCGCCATTTTCTTCTCCAGATTATTTTACAAATGAGGAAAATGAAGCAAACAGGGATAAATGACTTGGCCAGATACAAGTAGCAAACATCTGAGACTGAATTTGAACTCTGGTCTTTCGGATTCCAGGTCCAGTACTCTAAGCCACTATGCTACCTTGTTGTCCTGATGTTTATATGTGTATGTACTGAAGCACTTTACAAACTATATACTATATATACAACTATATAAAGGCCAACTTTTATTATAATTCTCTCCTCCAGAATCAAGAATAATATTCTGCCCTTATTAGATGTTTAATAAATGTCTGTCAAATTGAATCAAAATAGAATCAATCATTAGCTTCTCTATTCCAAAAAACACTTCCAAACACTTCAGCATAGATATTCCTCCATTGTGTTTGAAAGCTTTCATAGACATTGCATTATTTCAAGTTTCAGGGATGGAGAGGACAAACAATTTTCCTTATTACTATATTCCCATCTCTTTATCTATTTGTTTCATGTAGTTCATCTAGAAATACTATATCTAGAGGTCAAAGTTGGTACCAAATTTATGTTCATTTTAGACATAATTTTAAACATATTATTAATATACAACAACAAAGGAATATTTTAAGAGGCATGTCTTTCAGAAAAAAGAAAGTCTCAGGTAAGACAGGTAGGTGAGACACACAGCAGCACTTGAGAAGTGCTTCCAGAGCACATTACAATTATTAGGTATTCACGCTTTGTACTTTCCCCATGCCATTCTTGGCAGTGATGCAGAATGCTAATGAGGGGGAAAAATGTGACAACTCGAATTGTTTTGCAGGGAGGCATTGAAGTACACAGCAACTAACCTGAAGCTTTGTGATTTTCCAGATGGGACAAGTGATCAGATTACATGAGGGTGTTTCAATAGTACCCAGAGGGAATACCATAAAATCACTCACCATATGTTTAATATCCATAGAACTCTATTTCTTTGAACTCTTACTTTAATCTTCCTTTTTATTTACTTTTTATTGCTACACACTTAAATTGATGTCTTTTCTTATCTACAGATAAACTTATGGGCTATATGAGTACTATCTTGTGTTTTTGTTTTGTTTTTTTTTTCTTTACACTACAGTCATTATTGTTTCCTCTTTAATTTGCCTGCAACACTTATACAATAGTACGGTGTTTTCTTTTTTCTTTTTTTTAAAACATTATTTATTTTATCTTTTCTTTTTTTAGCAAATTTTGAGCTTTAGATTTTTTTCTCCCTCCACTCACTAAAAAGCAAGCAATATGAAATCGGTTATAAATGTAAAATGACTACATTCCCACATCACACATTAAATTTAAGCTAGGAAAATTAAGAAAAGAATCATCATTCAATTAGCATTCAGTGTTCATCAGTTTTTTTTTTCCTCTGGTGGAGGAGAACATTTTAAGTAATGAGTTATTCGGAATTGCCTTGGATCATATTATTGATCAGAGTAGTTACATCTTTCACAATTGATCATCCTTACAATATAACCTCGACCATCTATGATGATCTCTTAGTCCTGCAAACCTCACTTAGGATGATTTCATTTGGGTCTTCTCTTTTTTTTTTCTTCAAAAACCTTCCTCTTTATTATTTTAATAGCACAATAATATATTATAATCATATGCTACAATTTGTTCAGCCATGCCCCCATTGATAGATATCCCCTCAATTTCTAATTCTTTGCCACCAGAAAAAGAAGTGACCCAAATATTTTTGGAGATAAGTTTTTTTTTTCTTTTTCCTCTCATATTTTTAAGGTATAGACCTGTAATGATATTCCCGATTCAGAGGTTGGGTAAAGTAAGGATCAAATAATAAAATATTTTGTCTATCAAAATAACAGTTTTAGGATATCAATGGCATCTTACTTTTATTGTTTGTCTCTCAATCAGATACATCTAGAAATTAATTTCTGGTTTCATGTTATCACTGTGCTCTGGTGATTGGTTAGTATTTTACTGATAGAAAGTAGGCTATAAATTATTATATGGGCTCATCATGATTCTTGTGTAAAAGTTTAGTTTCTGTGTGTCTTTCTGAATATAAGTGAAATTTATTTTATGTTTATAGGTTCTTTACACTTACTTAAATCTGTTATTTTGTCAATCAAAAACTGAAATTGTAGGGATCCAACACTTGACACTTCAAGTGTTGACTTCTTCTATTTGAGTACATTACTCAAAGATTTTGATCTTTGTCCAATATTTGAATTCCAAGTCCTTCAAATTGTGTCAAATGCCCTTCATGTACCAGACATTCACCATAAGCCATTAAATAAGACAGTTTTTCAAAGCATTATTTTTCACACACATATACATATGCATGTGCTCACCCATGTGAAATCACAGTTAGAACCATCCAGACAGAGCTGAATCTACTGTGTTATTTTTGATCATAAATGTGTATCAATTTTTCCTTTGAAATTTAAAGAATTACAACTGAGATCAAAGAACTGAAGATGTTTCTGACATTTTAACAGTGAGAAAGTATAGATCTTATATAAAGATATATCAAGTGTATGGTTATTGGAACTTTGAGACCTCCACACCAACAATAGTTGTTGGAAGTTTCTGTTTTATTGGAATTTTGTCAGGAAGCTGCTATTTATTGGCAAATGGCAGTTGAGGATCTCAGGATCATGAACTATTAAACAATATTGAACAGTCCCTCAAAATAATCAAAAAGGGTAGTGTCAAATACATAAAGCATCAGAAAGAAATTTCATATCCCCAATACGGTAAAAGGATAGAAGAAATGCATAATTTGATAAGAGAATTAGGTAAAAAAAATAAATAATAGAATGTTGATAATCTCACAACATAGCTAAAGCAGAAAGAAATCCTCAATTCTATCAAGGATGTGGAGAGGAAAAGAATTGACATTAAGAAGGAAGGCAAGAACATTTGGAACAAAGAAGTGATTATAATTAAGAAAGCTGCTTTGAGATCCTTCAATAAAGATCAGAGAAAGAGGTAATCATTTATGTTCCTTGGTGATTTTATGCTGAGAAACAACAAGGTATCAATTCCCTTGATTCAAAGTCATTCACTTGGTAAAAAAACAATAGAAAGATTGGCTGATTTCCTGAGACACATATCTAGGAACTAATGAAAAAATTCCTCAACTCTTGTCAAAACTGAAGAACCCACTGTTGATGATTCATGATTCAATCTTGTTTCATAGGAACAAATGACAATTCCAGATGGGATTAAGGAAACATTTCTAGAAATGTTAAAGTTCTAAGAAAATATTTGAAGTATATTAGAATCAAAAACTTGTTCAAAAACTTGCAATAGTAAGGAACTTTGGAGATAATCAAGTCCATCTCCATCTTTTTTTTTTTTTTAACAAATGAAGAAAAGGAAGTCTGTAGATGTTAAGTGATTTCCCTATGGCTGTACAAATACAGGCAAGTCACAGTCCTATGAAGTGGCTGCATTGTTTGAAATCACACTACCTATTTTCATTGGATTGAGACAAATCATCATATTTGTAGAACTACAATTCTCAATACTGCAAATTTGAGTGCATATAATCACTTGATGGGGCTCAATATCCACTCTAATTGGGATAGATCTTCAGTAGGTGTCTGAGCTGGGATCTGAATCCAAATCTTTCTGAAAACAATGTCTCCAAGCCCAGTTTTTTTTTTTTTTTAAATATACTATACTATGATATTTATTTCCCTATGGATAATGAGGGGAAAATATATATTTGGAAATGAACCATTATGGATGTCAGTGTGAGTTTTTTTCTGACAGTTTAAAATATAGGAATTAGGAACTTTTGGCAAGCAATGGAATGCACATATCTTGGGTTGATTAACATATATTTGCCTTAAGTCTTGTGATTCTCATCAAGAGAGTTTTAAACTGAAAAGGTTATGGAAAGAAAAAGAGACTGCCTCCATATATTCACCAAATCCTATGTCATAATGAATAGCAGTCGTGACACTACAAGAAGAATAGTAGGAGAGAAGCCATAATTCACAGAAGATAATATCCAAGAGGAGAATTAGCAATAAACTCATGGTATCAACTGTCTATACACAAAAGAATAAACTATGTGTCATAAACAGGGCTGCCAACAAAGCTAATGGGATCTTAAAATGCATAAAGACTTTAGAAATGGGATCCAGAAAGAGTGATGGTTCCAATGTACCGTGTATTTTAAAAGTTCCTATACCACAGGAACCAGAGTCCCGGGATCTAATGTGGCCTCAAATACTTACTATGTGAACCTTAAGGTAAATCACTGAAGATCTGGTTGCCTCAGTGTCATCTGCAAAATGGAAAAATAATAATAACACCCACTTCCCAGGGTTGTTGTGAGAATGAAATGGCATAATATTTATAGAATGATTTGAAAACTTTAAAATACTCTCTAAATGTGCATAAAGCTCTTTATGCATCCTAAGATCCCATTAGCTTTATTGAAAGTCAGGCAACATTGCTGTGTCATAAGAAGGTTTTTCTTTTTCTTATGAAACACTGTTTGGTCATTCTTCCCCTCTCTTTCTATCCTAATTTGTGAAGTTGATTCATGAGATTCAATTCAACTATGTAATACTGTTTATTCACAATAACTTTCATAATATTAGCTAGTTAGTAGTAGTAGTAGTAGTAGTAGCAGCAGTAGCAGCAGCAGCATCACTGATAAATGCTAAAAGCCATTTTTAGGGAGGATATTAGAAAGTTGGGCAGTATATCCAGGTGAAAATTAATATTATATCTGGGGATCTAGAGGCCATTCCATATAAAAATAGTTGAAGAATGTTCAGCCTAGAGGAGAATAGCCTCGTAGGACCTATGATTGATTTCTGAAACATCTGGCCAATATTCTCTTAAAATACTCATCCACCTATCAGGAAAAAATAAACACAAAAGAAGTAAAGGTTGTATGTATTCATGGACACAGGGCAGCTGAATGAGAGAGAAGACAGCCTCTCTTCCCTTCACCTGGTACCTCAGAGGAGTAATCTTTCTGGTTCTTCAGTCAACAAACAAAACTCATTGCTACCACATAGGATATGCTCTTTAGTCATTTATAGCTACAACCAGGTCCATCGAACTAACATATATGATTGTATTAGAAATATGAAGATACTTTCTATGTATAACCATGCATTGAAACCAGAAAGAAGAGATGCATTCCTTTTTTAAAGTAGCATTAGGGGCAGCTAGGTGGTACAGTGGATGGAAAACCAGCCCCGAAGTCAGGAGGACCTGAGTTCAAATATGATCTCTGACACCTCTTAGCTGTGTGGCCCTGGGCAAGTCACTTAACCCCAATTACCTCAACAAAATAAGCAAATAATACATAAATTAATATAAGGATGGCTCCCAATTGTCTATTCTCCCATTACAGGATAAAAGGAGATAACATTAGTAAAGTACTTTGCAAACCTTAAAGCATTATGTAAATGCCAATCATTATAAGATACAAATACATAGTTATAAAATATATATACATAAGTCAGCCAATATCTATATCCCTATGTTCTCACCCAATTCTGGCTTCTTAGAATTTATACCGCATATTCAATCAATTATAAGGGAAGCAATTATTTCTCTTCAATTTATGTAATTTACTTAAAATATGCATTGTTTATGTATACTTATGTAGAATCATGAGAAATTGGTGATAATTATGCAAATTTCTTAAAAAACAGGAAGTATTCTTTACTTTTTTTTATATACCAGTCATTCTGCAGTGACTGATACAAAGTAGGTGCTTAATAAATGCTTGTTAATTGACAAAGAGTCAAAATAATTTGGAAAGGAATCCCACAGAACATTAGAAGTGAAAGAGACCTTAGTGATGAGCTAGCCAAATTTCTCATTTGAAAATAAGGACAATGAAAATGCAAAGAGAATAACTAACTTGATAAGGGTATGATACAGACATAAACAGGACTAAAATCCCAAACCCAATATTTCCTACTCTCAGATCAATGTTCCAGCTACTGACCATATTCCAATTCAATATATATACACAGGTGAGACATAACTGAATAAATCTTGGAAATTCTCTAGAAATAATATTTGGAGACAAAGGGAGATGTTGCCTTGCCACAAATGTCTTTTTGATTGGATTAGTACGGTGATCAAAGGGGAAAATGGAAAACTGGGTTCTTTAGCATTTTTAAATTTTTTTTTTTGTTATTTTCTACTAAAGACTTCACAAGGAAGCTAATCATTTACCATATGAGTTTTTTTTTTTTTTTTAATTAGTCTAATACAAGGAATAAATAGTAAGCATTTAGTGAATAATTCCAGTCATGAGACCTGTAGAGCTTGGCTTCAGGGCAAGTGGTAATACTTGATCAAGAAGTGGCATAAAGAAGGAGACAGTCAGTCAGAAATATTATATCAGTGCCTAACCTTTACAGAAGTTCATCATTGTAAGTAATGATAATTATTTCAGAGAACAAAATACTTGAGTCTAGACAGAAAACTCCTGAGTAATAAGCGGTTTCTTTTTAATTAATTGGTCTAAATAATTTTCTATCATTGTAAATATCAAGTTATCGAGTAGCATCAAGTTATATTTTATTAATGGAGAATTGATTCATTAAGAGAATTGAGTATTCTTAATTTCTCAAAGTCAACTATTTATAAAAGGAAAATTAGGGCTGCAGAACTACATGTTATCAAGGACTAAATGACTATTGCTGAATCCAGGATGCCTCAGAGATTTAGGATATTCTGATTCCGAAAGCCTTAGAATGCTAGAATCAGGTCGGGACAAAGTTATGAATACATAGTTAAATATTAACATCATTACCATAGTTTTTGTCTCTCTAATAGCTTCACATAGCTAAGTGTTTTTTACTTCAAATACCTGGGAAGCCTCTTAAAGGAGGAGTCACATAAGCTAGATGTTTTTGTGCTCCTCATGGAATCCTTTCTAATATTAGACATATAATGTATAATTCTATAAATGCTTCAGATTGAATCTTTTATAATCGATTTCTAAAGAAAGTTTATTAATGATACTTTTCATTTTAGAATGTAGCAAAACATAGGTAATTGAACTAATCTACCTACATATATGTTATATATATATATATGTTATTTATATAGATATACTTGCACATTTATTGTTAGGGGCCGAATCAGGGTACAAACGGCAAAAGCAGGTCTCCTTCCTCCACAATCTAAGCCCGCCCACCTCGGACTCAGCTTCGGGCGTCCCCGGATCCCTTAAAAGGGAAATGACTAGACAGGGAGTGGGAATTTTACTGCAACTATTTATTTAAGTAAATGGAGGGGAAAAGAAAAGTCTGTTCCGTCTGCAAGTCCGTGCTTCTTCCTTTTTATCTCTCAAGGCTTCTCTTCGATGACTCCTCCTAGATCCTCCCTGAAGGTGGAGCTATGCTCCTCTTGTGCCCTCCCACCACCCTCGGCTTAGCCACGTAAACTTTAGCCTACGTGGCAATTCCAAGTAGGCGGGGTCAGACACTGAACCGCTCACTTCCCGTTCAGGAGGTCTATTCTGGAGCCCCTCACAATTTATATATTTAATTATCCTTACTATTTGGTGACAAAGTGATGAATTTTTCAAAAACAGCTTAATAATGTATAGGGGGTTTGTCATTAGTGTTGGAAGTAGGCTCTATACTGACAAATCATGCATGTGTCATGGAGGTATCAAAACATTAAGCATATACACTATGTTCATATGCATATATATATAGGTGCTATATATATATATATATATATATATATATATATATATATATATATATATATATGTGCTATATATATATATATATATATGTGTGTGTGTGTGTGTGTTCAAAATATAGGTAATTGATCTTAGATTTTAATATAAAGAAGAATAAAAGGCAATTAAGCCTGAAAAATAAATTAAATCAGGCATAAGCCTGACTCAATAATTATACTTTGCATAGTGACCGGAAGGTCAGCACTCAGTATCTTATAAATTAGAAAAATGAAGTTCATTCAAATACAGTAGTTCTTTAATTAAAAAAAAAAAAACTCAATTGCAAAAGTTGAATATAGAGTGTCCTTTTTCAGAGACCTGCTGAGGATCCAAGCTACTAGCATCCAAAAAGTCAAACAATAGGCATCAGGAAGCAGTAGATGATAGTTTATTGATACCGAGCAGAGCAGAGGTGAGATGAGCAGAAAAGACCTTTCACAGTAGGGAATAGAGGAGGTAAGTCAATGTTAGCAAAATTCAATAGAATGGGGACTCATTCATTGGGACTAAGGTTCAGGAAATGGGATCCTGTTCATGAATGGACTAGTAGAACAATGACTTTTTCTGATACTTCCTGCTTTTCAGAATTCCTCATCTTTAAATGGGGACTTCAGAATGCTAATCCCAGATGATATCTAGATGAATATAAATGGAGTCAGTTTTCATCAGTGACCATGACATTAAGAGGGAAAGGTTATAACCTGAGGTAGAATAACTAAATAAGACAATTGGAGAAACTAGGTCACGACATTAAAAGGGAACTTTGGCACAACAATACCTATCATATGCTTTACTTTTGTATCTATTACAAAGCATTCACCTCATTTTTGTCAGCCAGACATCCCAAGGACATGACCACCTGGTGTTCCCTTCTGGAATCCCAAGTAAAAGAATATGTGATAGTCTTCCAAAACCAACTTGTTCCACCATACTAACTTTGAATTTAGGGAAGGACACATTACTTTCACATTGTCCTTTGTCACACGTTAGGAAATTAAAGTATGAAACCATTTTAAGTATTAGGAAATGACAAATAATGGAAAGGCTCTATGTGTACAAGTCTTATATAAGTTGATACTGGTGATAAATTAAATACAACCTCCTAGTTTCTGATTTTAGTTTCCCCTTCTTACCTGAATCAGCCCTTCTATAAGATACTGAACCAAAATCACCAAGTTCAGTTCTGTCTGGAATGGAGACTGTAACATTGGTACAGGCTGAGAGTTATTTTGGGGTTCCCATAATCTTGCAAAGTACAGGTAAATGGTAATATCTGTAGAGAGATACCATATGGTCATGGCTTAAAATATATTTTCTTAGAAAATATTTCAGTTTTTCCAAGAATTTCTCAGCTGCAACAATGTAATTTGAAATTGCATAGCACAAATACCAAGTCCAGCAATTATGCACTGATAAAGCAAGAGTAACATCTAAAAGTATCTTGGATTCCTCAGTGCCTCATAGAGATTACCATGCTTTGTCCTTCTCCATTATCCTTCAAAAAATCTGGATCAAGTTAGGGAATGGATCTGTGACTTCATTCATATAGGGAAATCTTATGTGAGGAAATTCTCTTGACCAATACAGGTTGACATCTTCCCTACAATATGTAATTATAGTTATCTAGAGCATTGAGAATTGCTTCTCAGAGAACCTTAATAACTTTTCTTTGGTCATAAAGCCAAAAAATCTCAAAGAGATAATTTTAACCCAGATGTTCCAGATTCACTAAAGCCAGTAAAACTTATATAAGTAAAATTCATCTATAAGACCGTAAAACCATTTACTGTCAGTCCAAGAGAATTCTGTGAATTCAATACCACAACATATATCAAACTCTTAAGTTTCTAACCAACTGATTCTTTTGAATAAATTGTGTTGAATTCTCAACATTGTAAAAAATTGCTGCCTCAACTGTGATAGGCACATCCCATCCTATTTTTTATTCAACAGTCTTTTTCCTAGAACTCTTGTGATCTGAGAGAGATTTATAGCCAACTATACTCCCATGTTTTCTGGGGTATTTATTACTTGGAGCGAAGAGGTTTTATTTCCCTTTCCCAGATTCTGCCTATCCTAAGCTCTGACACAGTTCTATCTCTATAATCCCCACTGGACCACACCTTTGTTTTCACTAATCAGCAGAATTCAGACAATGAACACTAAACACTTAACCCTGATTTAGCTCCATGTTCTAATCTATTTTCTGCTCCAATATTGCTGAGTCATGAGTAATTCTTTCCCCTTTAGGGGATTTGATTTATTAGCATTCATATTCAAAAATAGAAAAGATAACTTGAACATGCAGTAAATAGTATAAGCTATAAATATATGTGTATTTATTTATAAGATATACTACATATAAATATAAAAACAAATACTATGTGATATAAAAGTTGTACATAAAAGCAACCAAATTAAATCAATATATAGATTTTATAAATAAAAGACAATAGCCAAATTAGTGGAACCAAGGAATAAAGTCAGAACAGAACAGGTAGCAAATGATTAGGATCATAGATTAAGAGTTGAAAGGAATCTTAAAGACCATTGAGTTAATCCATTTGTTTTAAAGATGTACAAATTAACATATAGAGAAATTAAGTGATTTCCCATATTGTTATCCACTAGTTTTTATTCCTGGGACTGAACTCTATCATACCCTTTCCCTCAGGACCTTCTTCCCCTTGACCTGCTGTGTTTTATCTTTCTTTTATATATTATTTTCCTCCATTAGATTGTAAGCTCATTGACAGAAGGAACTGTCTTCTTTTTATACTTGTATCCCCCAAGCTTAGCACAATAGTAGCTCCTGCCTGATATTCTAATGGTAGATACATGTACCTACATGTAAAAGTAAAAAATTAGGAGCATACAAAATATATTCAAAATAGATGAAAGTTGATATCAAAGGAGAAGCTACTTGCAGCTAATTGAACAGGCAAAGGATTTATGAGAAAGGTGAGCTTCAGATGAGTCTTTAAAGAAGCCAAGCCAGAGGTTAGGATTGAAAGCATTCCAGAAAAGGAAAATTGTCTGTGAAACAATGAGTTTCAAGATGGAGACTTGTGTTAAAGGAATAGCAAGAAGACCAGGGTGGCTTCCTCAGGATGCATGGTAGACAATAAAAGGTACAAGACTATGAAACAGAAATGTGAAACAGAACTCTATTTTTGATACTAGAGGTAAAAGGAAACCACATGAGTTTACTAAAAAGGATTGAAATGAACAGAAAAGTTGTAGGAAAATGACTCTGGCATCTACATGGAAAATGGATGGGAGTCTTAAAGGTATTATCCTGTTGAAATGTAACAGGGCTATAGATTAGGATGGTGATTGAATGAATTAAGGAACGTTGACATATAAGAAATATGGATAAGAATGATTCCTGTTTGGCTAAATGACTTAAGGGAGAGTGAGGATTTGAGGATGTCACAAAGGTTGAGCTTGGCTGTCTTTGGAACGTTATAGAGAAATTTAGAAGAGAAAAGATTTAAGGAATAAAGGAAAAGATAGTATGAGTTCTGTTTTGATTTTAAGATGCTTATATAATATCCAATTTAAAATGTCCAAAAGGCAGATGACTATGCCATATTTTCTTAAATATTTTTTGATTTCTCCTTATTTTCAGTACAACTTGAATATTTCACTCTGCTATTAATAATCTTTATCTAACTTTATTTTTCCCACATTGACTGTATTTATATCCAAGTTTAATACTCATGTAGCTGCTTCTCTTTAATTAAGTACACATTATAGCTTCTTAATTAAAGTATTGTTTCAGTATGCATGGAGTTTTTTAAACTATACTTGATTTTTTTTTTTTTATTATTGTTAACATGGAAAATGTTTACATCTTCTCCTTTAGGTTTTAATTGCGCTATTTCTCAAAAATAGTTGATTGGCAACATATACATAAAGAATGTGATTCTTTTCTTGTGGATAGCTTAGCCAAGAGATTCCCTAAAACAAAAATACAAATGAAAAATATATCCTTCTATAGCCTATTAAAATTAATATTTTATTTTCAGTTTATTTTTATACTTTTATAAAATTTCACTCTAATTTTAGTCTCCTCATATAATTATAGATATAAACAATTTTAAAAGTTTATTATTTGTTTTTTAAAAGTCCATCCCATTAATAACCTAGAACTTTTAAAAACGTGCTCATTACTTATGAAGAACATGTTTCAAAAGCTATCCTGCTATCATATTTATCGTATACTGGCTATAAATTGCTATTGCAAATGTCCTATTTTCTGATAGCCTCAAAATATAATTCTATGATTTATAATTGATATTTAATTAGAGTTCAACATGTATGATTCTAATAAATTTCCTGAAAATAAGTTAATGGTTACTTACAATCACTTGAGTATCACATGCCTAGATGGATAAATATTTTCACCACTAGCTTTGATATGGGCATTTCCAAGATATACAAATATATTAGCTACAATTTCCCAATCTGTTGTGCATATGGTGCCACTATGTGAAGGTAAATACTTCCAATTATAAGGACTCATGTTGCCTTCACATTTCTCTTCTTCCTTCTCTCTTACTTTTTTAAATCTTCTCTTCTCCTACCACCTCCCAGTTTTTCCCCCTCAGCCTTCCTCCATCTCACTACAAGTTATCATATTCACCATATGCAACCTGAACTCAGATACACTGCTAATTCTCAGCCATTTTCATTGCATGTCAGAGAGGGAACACTTCCCCTACCCCTATTTCAAATTTACTCTTCCTTTTGCTTCCCTACTATGGCTCTATGAATAATAATCAAATTGCATTGGAGAACTAATTAAGCTTTGTCTTCATAAAACATGATGCAACTGATCAATTGTGATGGATGTGGCCTTCTTCAACAATGAAGATGAACCAAATCAGTTCCAATAGAGCAGTGGTGAACTGAACCAGCTACACCCAGGGAAAGAACTCTGGGAGATGACCATGAACCACTACATAGAATTCCCAATCCCTCTATTTTTATCCTCCTTCATTTTTTATTTCCTTCACAGTCTAGTTGTACACTATTTCAAAGTCTGACTTTTTATACAGCAAATTAACTGTTTGGACATATATACATATATTGTATTTAACTTATACTTTAATATATTTAAAATGTATTGGTCAACCTGCCATCTGGGGGAGGGAAAGAGGGGAAGGAGGGAAAAGTTGGAACAAAAGGATTTGCAACTGTCAATGCTGAAAAATTACCTATACATAAATCTTGTAAATAAAAAACCATAATTAAAAAACAAAAAACATAGTGCATTTCCTTCCTGCTACCAGTTCACCTATAAGAAACTCGGGATCCTATTTCTTAAAAGGTATAATAATGCCTACTAGAAAGGTCCTTGCTTCTTAGTACATAGCCATGGGTTATTATTTCACCTATTCTAATAGTCAATTCTAATTCTCTACCTGGTTAGAGAAAAAGAGCTTTTTAACTGGCTACTAAGCAAAAACTGAGAGTACATTTGTTTTTTACACTTTATTTCATTTTCAATTAATGGGATAAAACAAAAATTCCCATAATATAATAAAAAAAAAGATTTTACATGAAACTGAAAATCTATTATAGATAATTTGCTATTCCATTCAAATATATAATAAATATATGTATCAAAAGGGAGGAAAACAAGAAAGAATAAAGTAAGTGAATAAAATAGGTTTCAATCTGCATTCAGAATTCTTCAGTTCCTTATCTGGAAGCAGATAGTATTTTCCTTCATGAGTCCTTTGTATTTGTCTTGGATCATTGCGTTGCTTAGAAGAGCCGAGTTCTCAATAGGTGCACATCATCCATTGTTGCTTATACTTTTTGCTTATACTATGTACAATGTACTGCTTATATCATTTTACATCAGTTACTACAAGTTTATCCAAGTTTTTCTGAAATCTGCCTCCTCATTTCTTATTGCACAATGATATTCCATTATATTTATGTATCACAGCTTGTTCAGCTATTCCCCAATCGATGGGAATCCCTTCAGCTTCCAATATTTTGCCATCATGAAAATAATTGCTATAAATACTTTTTCACATGTGTGTCCTTTTCCCTTTTTTATGATCTGTTTGGATTTTAGACATATGTTTATTATAGATATTACCTGATTGTCTATGGTAACTTTTAGCAAGATGTAGTTTCCTTCCTTATCTCTTTTATTAGATCTATTTTTGCTTTTCCTGTGTCTAAGATCAAGTTTAACATCCCTTTTTTTTTTCTACTTTAGCTGAAGCTTAATGCATTCTGCTCCAGCCCCTTACCTTTGCTCTGCGTGTTTCTCTCTGCTTCAAGTGTGTTTCTTGTAAACAACATATTGTAGGATTGTGCTTTTTGATCAAATCTGTTGTCTCCATTTTATGAGAAAGTTCATTCCATTCACTTTCACAGTTATGATTACTAATTCTGTATTTTCCTCCTTCTCCCTATTTTTCCTCCTTTTTTATTCTCTGTGTTCTTTCATACTTTCCCTCTCTGGCAGTGTTCCCCTTCTATCTACCACCTCCCCCAATATTCCCTTTCTTCTGTCAGTCCCCATTCAACTAATCCACCCACATATATACACCTTGACTTAATCTCCTTCCCTCCTTTATTTCCATATTTCTAGCCAGAAGATAGATTTTTATACTCAATTGATCATATATTTCCTTTTGTCTTTAAGCTAACACTCATGAGAATTAAGTTCAACTGCTGTCCGTTATCCACTCTCCCATCTTTCTCTCCATTGTAATAGGTTTTTTATACATCTTTTGTAAAGTAAATTATACTATTTTACCTCTCCTTTCTTTCTGTACCCAGTGTACTCCTCTCTCACCTCTTAGTAATGTTTTTTGTATCATTCCCTCAAATTCACCCTCTAGTCTTATCTTCTGTCTGTGTATATTCCTTTAGCTATACTATTATTGGTACATTTAAGAATTACAAACTTCATCTTTCTGTGTAGGAATATAAACAGTTCAAATCCATTGAATCCCTGATTTTTTTCCCTTTCAGTCTTTTTAGACTTCTCTTGGATTTCGATATTGAAGCTCAAATTTTTCCTTATGAAAGTTTGAAATATTTCTCTTTCATTGGATGACCTTTTTTCCCTCTCCTTTTGGAATATAATACTTAATATTGCTAGATAGATGAGTCTTGGAAGGACTCCTAATTCTTTTGCCTTCTGATCCTTTAATGTCATAGCTGCTAAATCCTGTATAAGCCTAAATTTAGTTCCCGATATTTGAAATGTTTCTTTGGATTTTTGTAGAATTTTTCCTTGACCTTATTGACAATTCTGAAATTTAACTATATTGTTTCTTAGATTTTTTATTTTGGAATCTCTTTGCTGAGGGAATTGGTGGATTCTTTCAATAGATCTATTTTTAGTTTTATATTCTCAAAGAGGTATATTACCTTTACTTATACTTTTTCATTCTTTTGAATTTTTAAGTCATTCATTAGCTTCAACTTGACCAATTGTAACTTTTAAGGAATTGTTTTCCTCAGTTACCTCTTATTCCTCCCCCTTTCCATTTGGCCAATTCTATTTTAAAAGTTATTTTTTCTCCAAAAAAAAAAAAAAATCAAGCAAAAAACAAAATAAAAACATCATAGGAAGGGGAGGATTCCAGAAAGATGGTGGAGTAAGTCAGAAAACTTCAAACTTTCTAGATCTCTCCATACCCCCAAAAAAATATTCCTAAGGAAGAACAGGGACCAAGGAAAAAAATAAGATTTATGGTAGAACAGGCATTCTCCTGGGACAATTCGAGAAGATTAAAAGAAAGTCCCCCAGGACCAAGCTTTAACTGATGTGAAATATAAACCCCTTCAGGTTAGCTCCTTAGAAATAGGAAGAGGGGAGCCCTGGAACTTTCTGGAGAGAGAGCTTCAGCAGGAGGAACTTTCACTTCCCAGGCAACCTAAGCAGTTGAGGTTTTGAGTCCCAGAAGACTAAGGGAACCTCTGCTTTATAGGAACACCACGCCCAGTTGTGCTGCAGAGATAAAGTCCTAGACAGAAGGAACCAACACACTGGTATGTGCAGAAGGATTGAGGTAGAGATTCAGCAGGCTGCAGCCACTTGAAGAAAGGAAAAACTCTCGATTTGGAGTTCCAGGCTAGAGGAGAGAGTTGAAGTGAAGCCCGAGGCACTATCCACCTACCCTAGGATTAGATATTGTTGCTCTAATAAATTCTCATTTAAAAAAAAATGAGTAGGAAAAGATATCCTTTGACTATTTATGGGGATTTATTTTATATCCTGCAACTTTGCTAAAGTTATGAATTATTTCTAATAGTTTTTTAGTAGAATCTCTGGGGTTCTCTAAGTATACCATCATATCATCTGCAAAGAGTGATAGTTTGGTTTCCTCATTGCCTACTCTAATTCCTTTAATCTCTTCCTCAACTCTTATTGCTGAGAAAAGCCTCACATTTAAAGAATAAATTATTTCAATGAGGTCACAGACTTAGAAAATCATCACAACTGGAACACTAACATATTTTCTGTCTCAAGTTTAGTGGATTTTATTTTTAATGCCATTTTATTTTGTTTTTATCCATCATACACCAAAGAGCTATGTTGGTATTATGTGGAAAGACATAACAGTTGGGGAGGGAGATTCAAGTTATATAATAATTCTTACACAAATACCACTAATAAATAATTTTCTCAAAAGTGATTTCAGTTGTTCTTGATCAAAATGTAAAATGGAATAAAAACATTAATCTGAAGAAACAGTATTTTTTAAATCATTCTATATTAGACCTATAGGATCATAGATTGAAAGCTAAACAGATCATAGAGAATTCCAACTTCACATTTCAAGGATAAGATAGGAGTTCCTGACAGATTCAGTGATTTCCCTGAGGTTCCAGAGCTAGTCAATGGCAAAGGTAAAATGTGAATCCAATTCACTGACTCCTTAAGTACACTTTCCCCACTACAATGTCTTTCTGGATGCTTGTAATATTTTCTACTTGACTTGGAAGTTCAGAAACTCCTGGGAGTTTTCATCTTGGGATCTCTTTTAGTAGGAGATTGGTGAATTCATTAATTTAGATTGTTCTCTAGTTCTAGGATCAGGACAGGTTTCCTTGATGCTTTCTTGACAGATGATGTTTAGCCTCTTCTTTTGATTTTGGCTTGAGGTAGATTAAAAATTCTTAAATTATCTCTTCTGAATCCATTTTCCAATCTTGAATGAGATATTTCACATTTTTCCTCTATTTTTTTCATTATTTTGGTTTTGCTTTATTGTATCTTGATTTCTTATAAAGTCATTAGCTTCCATTTGCTCAATTCTATGTTTTAAGAACTATTTTTCTCACTGAGTTTTGTACCTCCTTTCCCAAACTGGCCAATTTTGCTTTTTAAAGGATTCTTCTCCTCATTAGTTTTTCTGTTTGTTTTGTTTTGTTTTTATATTTTCTTTTGAACCTCTCTCAGTTCTTCCTAATCCCCCCTTACTAGATTTTCAAAGTCCCTTTTGAGCTCTTTCACAGCCTATGCCCAATTTTTATTTTTCTTGGAGAGTTTGGATGTAGGAACTTTGATTTTTTTGTCTTCCAGGTGTGCATCTTGATCTTCCTTGTCACCATAATAACTTTCTATAATCAGAAACTCATTTGTTTTTGCTCCTTTTTCCTAGCCTATTACTTGGCTTTTACCTCTTTATTAAATTAGGGCTCTGTGTCTAGGGTGGAGGGTACTTCAGGGATTTTGTGTAGCTGTTTTCAGATATCCTTCTAGTAACCTGACCACAAGCTTCCCATCCAGTTGCCACAGATCCTCTCTCCAATGACCCTGCAGTCCTCTCTGGTATCCATGCCACGAGGTCTAGAAGCCTCCAGTACTGCTGCTTCTTCAGAGCTCCTACTTTGCTGATGCTGGGGTCTGGTCCAGGCTGCAGCTGTGTTGGCAAGTCTATGCTGGGATTATGTTCTGGGCTCCCATTCTGGTTCTGCAGACTTTTTCTCTTGGCTAAGAAGTCCAGAAGCCTCCAGCACTAACTCTCATTGAAACTGCTGATGCTCAGCCCCAGTGCTATGCTGGCTTTGTGCTCCAGGCCCACCCCCATGTAACAAACTCCTCCTGCCCCACTCTCAAATTGCCTTCAGCTAGACAATTGTTCCACTAAATCTTTTTGTGAATCCTAAAACTCTAAAATTTGTTTTGCGTCTTTATTTAAAGGTATTAGTAGGGGTGTGAGGGAGAACTTGGGCAAATTCTTCCCTTCATTCCCCCATCTTTCTGTCTTTATGAATATCAATTTTTATTTCATCAAAATTAAGTTTATACTTACCCCTGCCCTTTTGTGATTTTTTTCCCATTGGAGGTACAAACAAATGAACTCTAATATTCATATTAATGAGGTTACTTAATGCTTGCTATGTCTGTCATATAAGATTGGATGTTACTGTGAATAGTGAATGGGAGCTTTAAGTATATCAATTTTCTGATGGAATGCAACTTGTACTTTAGGTAGTGCTTCTGTCTTCTCGTCATATTGATTCACTTTTAATTACTATAGATTTGGCACCCATTTCCTTCTGTTTATATTGTTCCATTGAAAAGATATGCTGAAAACAATCTTACCATCTTGCTGATCATATGATCATTGCCATTGATTTTTATCTTTCTTTTAACAAGCCTAGCTATATATAAACAACTGATTCAGGAGTGGCTGAAACATCATCAAGCAGTTATTTCCCATCTACTAAGATAATATCAGTTGATTTGGGGAGATGTTATTTGGTGCTTTATATATCATATAACTCTTAACCCTCTTCTTAAAGTACACATGATACTTGGGAAGGTGTGATTTTTTTTTTTTTAATTTATAAGCTTTTGGTCCCTCTTGTCGCTTAGAACTGAATCATATTTTCTGATACAGTCTTTGCCATTCTCTCCATGCCCATTTTTTCTGCTGAAGTCACTAAGGGCCTTCAAATATAAATTGATATAATTTGGAAGATCATATCAACTTCTTCCTAAAATTTCTTTGCTCCTCATCGTCTAAAAAGATATTAAAAGATAAGTCATAGGAGTTTGTTTTGTTTTATTTATTTTTGTTTAATGATTACCATGACCACTAATAAGTGAAATGGCCAAGTATGCCATGAAATATTGTATCCAAATTTCATAGGGTCACAGATTTTGAACTGGAAAAGTTCAATTAGAAGTAATCAATTCCCATCCTGTCATTGTCTACACAAAGAAACTGAAGCTTGAGGTCAAATAGCTTATAAAAGATGATACAACTAGTGCCTAAAAAGGTTTTTAACTCACTCCAAATCTCACATCCTTTATACAAATCCACAGTGTCACTTTGCTACCTATGGAATTTAGATGAAATTATCTCAAAGGTCTTTAATCCTGTTCTAAATCGATATAAGGTGGGCAGCTTGGTAGTGCAATAGATAGAATATAAGGAATCAGGAAAATTTGAATTCAAGTATGTCTTAAGACACTATCTGTATGCTCAAGGTTTTACAGATAGTGTCTTAAGACATGCTTGAACTCAAATTTTTTTCTTTATTTCTTTTGCTTTCATAGTTAAATGATTCATGTCCAATCTTCTTATGATTCTTTTCACATTTAGTTAACTAGATAAATCCTTAGAAAGGGGGAAGGAGAGAAAACAAATTCTTTCCTGTCTCTAAGGCTTTCTATCATATAGACCCTGTCATAGCTTGAGCTCCACTAAAAAATTGTAAATATAAAGATTGAAAAAAAATCATTTTTCAAAATATAGCACTCATGTGCTATACTCAAATGTATAGGAATAGAAAGATTTTTTTTCAGTAGTTAACAATGTAAATATTAATATAATTATCTAACATTAATGTATCTACCTAATGAAGAAATATTTGACTCTTTTCCACAATAAATGTAGGTTAATCAAGGATGCTATATTTGGAATAGTAACAAAAGTAAAAGATCAAAATTCCATTGCAATAACAAAAAAAATAGACATTTATGAGTTCTCAAGTCAAGGACAGAATTTGTAAACATACTAATATAAATCAGTTTCACAACAATAAATGAAAATAAATAATTATAGAGACAATCAACATTTTTGTCTCCATTCTGCCAAAGTACAAAATTATATTGTGTCCAAATTATATTGTGATAAAATTAGACAAAATAAAAATAATTTGGAAGAAATAAAATGTTATTAATGTCAAGGGAATAATGAAAATATTTAAATGGCAATCAAATCTCAAATTTATTAAAAGTAAAATAGACAAAAACACTAGAAAATTCATCAATAGATGAGAAGCAATATTCAAAATTAAACATGCTAATGTTCTACTTTATTCCTATGATTTTCCAATTCAAAACAACTTCTGTTCATCAAATTTTGTTGTGATTTCTCTTTAATGTAGAAGCCTTTGACCATGTGTTTTCCATAATTTTAATTTAGTTACCTTTAGGGCAAAGCATTTCTCAATTTATTGTTTGTATTCCTAACACTTTTTAAAGAAAATATTGACATTCAAGAGCTTGATATGTGGTTTTTAATTCATTTATTTAATTTTTAAATGGAAAGAGAAAATAAAAATATTATTTTACTTAATAGTATTTTTAAATTGCATATAAAATAGTTTTCAACATTCATCTTAATAAGGATTTTGAGATCCAAATTTTCCTTCTTCCTTTCTTTCTCTCTTTCCTTCCAAATACAGTAATAATTTCATATTCCAGGTTTTTCTGAAATCCTCCTGCTCATCATTTTTTATATACAATAGTATTCCAATACATTCACATACCACAACTTATTCAATTATTCTCCAGTTGACAGCTATCCCCTCAATTTTCAATTATTTGTCACCACAAAAAAAAAAAAAAAGCTGCTATAAATATTTTTATATATATGGGTCTTTTCTCCTCTTTTATGATTTCTTTGGGATATAGACCTAGTAGTACTATTGATGGATCAAAGGATATGCACAGTTTTATAGCTAAAGGAAAGTAATCTGAACTGAGCTGTCATTAATAAAATTTCAGGAGTTTGCAAAGAAATTATTCAATGGTTATTGAATATTGATAAAGATGATGTGAGCCCAGTACATGGGACTAATCATAAAAATAGAATTGTCTTAGCAACCATTTCTTGATTGGTAGGAGGTAATCAAGAGTTCTACATAGCAGCTTAGAGATTTATATAATGAGGCAATTTTTTTTTGTCTTGGTTTTTTATCTCCCCCCCCCCCTTACTTCCTTAGAGTTAAATGAAAGAGAAAAAATTAGATAAAAGCATAGGAAGATATTGGGACTTAAGATCTTTGAACAGTGTACTCCTGGATAAACGTTTTACTTTGTTTTCCAAAAAGGTAGAGTTACAAAACACCCCCAAAAAAGTTCAAAACACAAGAAAGTTGCTCTGAGGAGTTAAGGAAAGTGAAAACTATTTATAACTATTATGATACCATAAAGTAAAAATGGGGAGAAAATAAAAACTCTGATTAATGTATTTTTTTTTTACCCACAACTGAATTTAGAGAGACTGAAAACTAATATAAGGGTAATTTTGTTGTATTTTTTTTTTACCTTAAATCTTGCTCTGTGTAACATCTTGAATTAAATTTATAAACAGAGGTAGTGATGAGTGCTAGCTAAAATGTTTAATTCTATACAGTTGCAATGAATATTTAAGTGGATATTATGAGGCTCATTGTGATAGATATCTTGAAGAGTACAAGCAATTCCTGATCTCAAACAGAAGAGATGATGCAAATACATAAATAAGTATAATATAAGTCAGGGAAATGTGATAAAACCAAATAAGTGAAGCATTATGTATCATGATAGAGAAAATGGTCGTATTCAAGTGAAAGAATCTAAATGAAATGTGATCTGGAAAAAAAAAAAAAGTGTGGTAATCTGACAGGGAAACCTAGTATTCCAGTTGGAAGGAAAGGCATGAACATGATTCATGGAAAAGAAAGTAGAAACTACAACTAAATCCACTATACTAGCCTCTGAATTAATTTAGAAATTCAGAACAATTGACAACTCTTCAAGAACTGTAGCATATTTTTTTTTTATATTCCTGATTTACAAGCCCTTCTCTTTAACGTTTTAAGATCAAGTCTTTTGAAAATCTAAATAATTCTGTGAGTTCCCTGAATATCCCACATTGGCCTCTTGAAAGCAACAGCTTTTTTTTTTTTTTCCTTCTTTAGCAGAATTACTTCTACCTGCACTATCAGAAATTCATTTTTGGAAATTTTCCATTCCTCTTTCATGGATTTACCTTGTAGCATTTTAGAGTATGAAATCCTAAACATTATGTTTTTATACTTCATGCACCAATTCTGCTCTATTTGGTAAAGCTCAAGTCAAAAGTAGCAATTTTTTGTTCCTTCTTTCATCTTGTGAACACTAAAATTATCATTATGACTAGGGAGAGGAGGAGGAAGAGAGGAGGGATATTTGGGACATTTTATACAGGCAACCAACCAGACAGCTACACAGATAGAAAACAACTTCTAATAAGTTATTGGAAAAAGGCCAACTCTTAGGAATACTTATAACAAAGTTCATCAAAGAGAAAGAGGGAATTTATCTCTCCTACCTCCTTTGTTTCCCCTCAAAAAAAGCAAATTATTTCTGAGTATCAAGAAGGAGAGGAGAAGAGAGAGGGGGAAACAGGCAGAGAGAGATGTCTATTTATCCTCATGCCAGACATATATTTTACAAGGATTTTTTTGTTGTTTTGTGCAGATGTTAATTAAATTATTCCCAAGACAATATGTTTTCTTTCTTCTAATGCTCTTCTGCCCTCTTGATTCAAGTTACTATTCTTTTCTGCTTCATCAAAACTTCCTTTTTTTTATGTTTTCCTTTTGAAGTTTTTTTTTCCCCCCCAAATACTCTGGAGAAGAGGACATCATTCCTCTAGTCCTTTCTCACCTCCCAATAAAAAGACAATTTGTGATTTAATCACTTATGTAATTTGTTCTTATCTTGGCCAGAAGTACAAATAAAATTCATTGGCCAGAGGCCACTTCAAAATTCCTCTAGTCCTAAATCCTTCCAGGAAAGGAGTCTCAGACTTCAGTCAATTCAACAATTTAATTCAAAGGACTTTAGTCACTGACATAGAAGTTTTATACACTATTCTAGGCACTAAGAAACCTAAAATAAAACATCCTCAGCCTTCAGGGCACTTACATTCAACTGGAGGAAAGTGACATGAACATAGAAAATTGAGTACAAAATATAAACCAAGTTATTTTCTGTGATTAAGGCACTAATAGTTGAGTGAATCAATAGATTTTTTGAGTGAGACTGCATCTGATCTTACTTTTGAGTCAATCTGGAGGTTCTCAAAAATGTATTTAAGGAGGAAAGATATTCCATATATGGAGACATCCTAAACAGAAATAGGAGATGGAATGATAACTCAGCCAGTTCTTTCATAGAACCTAGAGAGTGGGAAAAAGAGCAACAACACTAGAAAGCCAGTTGGAGCTGTATTGGGAAAGACTTTAAAATCCAATCAGAAGACTTTGTTATTTACTTTAGGAACAAGAGGGTTTTTTACCTTAGAGCCATTGAAAGCTTTGTCAGCAAGGGTATGCCATAGCATTGTTCTAGATGGTAAATCGCATGACTAGCTATTATTGGGAGATACTAGATGACATCTTCAGCTCTTTGCATTGGTGCTTCAGCTTCTCTAATCTCCTGAGTTTCTACCTATTTATAGTATGCTTCCCACCTTTTCCCTTGATAATTATGATACTGAACAGCTGCCTTTGATTGTCAATTAGCATATTCCTTCAATCAACCAAAGCAAACAGGAGCTACCTAACAGCTGCCCACTTCTGTTTCCCATGACAGCGAGTCAAGCAAAATCCAATTAACAGCCATTTCTCACCTCTTCCCATATTTTTTCTCTTCTTCTCACTTCAGATCATTTACAAGTTCCATCTTACTACCTCTCTGGATGCTGTTTCTCTGACCCTGATTCAATTGGTAGCAGTTATAAAAATACTAAGAGCCTAGGAAAAATGAACAGTATCTACAATGTCTACATTGCATTTCCTTATCTATTAAGTAAGAGTGAACTGATATCCATGCACAAGGCCTACATATAGTCACACAAATGTGATGTTTTGCTCTTTGTCTAAATAAATGATTAAATAAGCCATGCAACACATTGATTAAACAAGGGGGATTGGAATAGAAGAAGAAATATGAAGGGTAAAGATTTGTTTTAGCAATTAGGTATATTACAATGTATAAACCAACACATTTTTTCTTGCTAAGTTAACTTTGACCTAGAATAATTAGCCATTTGAATTTTAAACAATAGATAAATATAGTACATAATCTATAGTTTTGTTCTGAAAATGAGCTGTATTACACTCCATCAATATGACTAATGCTATGTTCAAAATAGATTGGTTTTGGCCTACTTCTAGCCTTTTATGGTAAGAGATAAATGTTGAATATAGAGTTTTCCATTAGTCTCTTTTATTCCTCCTCACCTGAAGCTACTAAATTTGTCATTGGATACATTCTCACCCACACACAAATATATGTATTAGAAATATAACATACCTCTGTCATCCATCTGTCAAGAGAATGAATATGACAGGCGTGTTGAATCCCCTACACATATTGTATGACCCTTCAGGGCCAGGATTGTTTTTCTGTTAATTTTATCCTATATTTATATAATTATATAATTTTTCTTGACACAGAGTGCAATGTCGGAGAAACTGAGCAAGATAAAGGTTAGAGAACAATTTGATAGTTTATTAAATGGAGAGATTTACTGGAACCAAATGGATCCATGTTTGGTCCCAGGGCTGAATGAGACTAGCATCTCCAAGAATCCAGCCTTGAATGTCCCATACAAGATTCTTTTATAGGGTTACAAGACCAATGACATAATGGGGGAGGTACCTGAATGGGGATGACCTAATGGGGGGAGGAACCTAGGATGAGGCAAGCACCTAAGATGACATAATGGAGGGAGGTAGGTACTGGAGAGGCTCCTGATATGCTAATGATGTTTAAAATGGATAAAGACCTTTATCCCATTAAACATTAAGAGGGAATGGTTATAACCTGAGTCAGAGTAACTAAATAGAACAATTAGGGAAACTGGGTCAGGACATTAAAAGAGAACATTACAAGAGCCTGGCTAAAAGTAGGGGCTTAATAAATGTTTATTGAATATTGCTTATTATATGATTCATCAGAAATAGGCTTACTTTCTGCAGTTCATCAAATAAAGACCATCTCCCACTTCCACAAACTTGGGGTAGATTCTTCAATATGCACATAGCTTCACTAGGAAGAATGCATATATACATAGAAGACTTTAGTGGGGAGTTAAATATTTAGGGAGCAGATTTATCAAAGGACTCAGTCAGTCTACAGGAATTTATTAAGTTCTTATTATGTACCAGGCACTCTGCTAAGCAATACCTGGAAAGCCAGAAATAGCTCCTGCCTTCAGTGAACTCTTATTTGAATGAAACTTATACCTCTAATGATTCAACATCCTAAAATCCTTTTTCTTCTCATGGTAGTTTCTTCCTTGGATGCCAGGCTCCTACTAGGTAGGTCACTTGGCTGGACTCCCTGAGCCTACTCCTTTCTGCAACTCAACTTTCAACTGAGAGCTAACACTCAATTCCCAGAAATGATTTTTCCTTACTGGATGCTGACATGAAGAAGAAATGAATGAAGAGAAACAGATCCTTTCCTTTTGTTTGGTGAACTTTGCTTGCAAGAAGCAATCCTAAGAACTGACCTGTGCTGACTTCTTGGAAGGTATTTTCTGTCTGCAAAACTGTCTGACTTCATACAGGCAACGAAGGGGACAAATTATCTTTTACCCAGTCAATGGCTGGATACAATATAATCCCATTAAGCTGATGCAAAAATTTCATACCTACATAAGAAACACTGAAGTATAAACATTTCTACTTCCTTAAGGACCTATGAATGGATTATTCTTTCTAACTCTTTACAAGCTATAAAGAGAATACTCAGACAGTAAGTCACCAAGTTAGAAACACATATAACATATAACATAATGTGAAGCACAGGCATTCTGCCTGTCATTTCTGATCAAAAGCAAAGAGATATCCCAGGTAAGCTCCAAAGCTAAAGAGGCTTTTCAAAGAGTGAAAGTTGATTGATAAGTAGACAACTGTAATTTGTAATTTAATGACCATTGTTAGTTAAATACAAGATGCATTATTCATGTGTTTACATAAGCTTTCATTTGCCAATATTGTTAAAGGTGCAGGAGGAGGAAGTAAACTTTTAAGTCACAGTATAGTGGACTCAGGTTCCTGAGCTATGTGCCTTGAGAAGGCAGGTTTTTAAATAAGCAACTTATTTTTTCTGAAGGGCTTAGGTTAAAGGAGAATTAGAGGCAGAAATATTACTTAAGAGATTTTAAATGCTCTTTTCATTTATAGACATTATAAAGTGATGATATCCCATTATGGCTTAGAATAACTTTGCAGCAAACACTTAATTAGAATAGCATATTTAAGTATGCTTATTTAAGTAAATGTTTTTCCCCTTCTTTATTGCAAGTGATAAATATTGACTTACTCCCTCATAGATTATAGGCCTAAAACCTTAACACTTTTCTTCTAAGTTTCTTTTCTGTTTTTTGTTTTGTTTTGTTTTGTTTTTTTTTTAGTTTGCACCATATATTATCTAAAATACAGTTTTAAATTATAAAAAAGGGACTCCATCATTTATGGTAAGGGTGTGTTCTATTTGGACACCTAGACATTCTCTATCTAGTAAATAACCTACAAAAGTTTTATCGTAATACAGTATGAAGTGTCATTCAAATCATACTATATATTGGAACCTTGGATCAATTAAATATAATGCTAACTACAAATTGAAGAATAAATCTTCTGAAGTCATTCCCCTGCATCAATATTTCTTAATTCTATGAAGGGAGTATTTTAACAACCCTACTGAGAAACCAAATATCCAGGTCATTCGACATGAACTATTGACTATCTCAAGCCTCTTCTTATTTACTCTAAGCCTTCTGTCACCATCAGTTCAAATTCTTGCAGTATGCACAGTTTACAGGGTCTTGCATCTGAAGACTAAGGATTCCTATCCCTTAGATATCACTTAAGGTGTTATCTCATGGTGACCTCTCCAGTATCTACTAATTAGGTAATATTCTAATATTAATACTTTCTTTTTTTATCTTACTACTTATGATAATAGATAATTTTATTTTATTTATAAGCAGGATGATGAGGAGGATGAAGATGAGGATGAGGATGAGGATGATGACTAAGACAATCAATACTTAAAAGGAAAAAAAAAAACAGTGAGCTTTCACATTATCTTAGAGGGCTCAACTCAATCCAAACTATTTCCCAGACATACTATACCATACCACCCTTTCTATCTGATGCTTGGACATAATCTCTGGAATCCAAGACTCCAGTAAATAAGCTTTTGCCTCATCTTACTGAAGTCCAGACCTTCTGCCCCACTTTAGTCAACTTCATACCATGTCAGCAAATTAGTCTTCCAATTCTAACACCAATTTCTACTATTTATGTCTTCCTTTTTCTCTATTAGCATGTAAGCTTCTCAAAGATGAAGATTATTTTTTCCTTATTGTATATGAATCCCTAGCATTTAGCGCAATGTCTGGGATAGTTAAGTGTTTAATAAATGTTTATAGCTTCAATACATATAGTATAGTCTCTGTCTCTGTCTTTATCTCTCTCTCCCTAGCTACTATCTTTTTAATTATCTATCCAGTAAGTCCAAGGCTTAAAGTAAGAAAACACTGGCCCAGAATCAGAATGGAAGAAAAAAGGAACATTCCTTTCCTTCTTTCTTGTGAATAAAGTGATGTGTGTGTGTGTGTGTGTGTGTGCATTTATGTATGTATGTATCATCTCAAGAGTACAGTAGAACATGGGACAGGAAAAGAAAAGAAAACTGATTATCTTACAAGTGACACACATCCTAATGGAGGACAGTATGAGGGGATAGCTACAAGAAGGATCACAAAAATAGAATACCAGTAGAATACAGGATAAAATAGCCAGAATTTGAAACCAAAATGAAAAAACCCAGGCAATGATATGTAGATGAAATCAGATTTTAATTGCTAAGACATTAGAGATAGAATGGATATTTGCAAGGCTATGCAAATTTTAGTAAGTAACAATTGAATTAGAAATACGGCTAATGTCTGGATGATGTGTGGAGGCAGAGGCTAGATCTACATCTACCAACATCATAGGATCATGGAGAATGGGAAGTGACTTAATGTATATAAGGGCAGGAATCCAAGCAAGGATTTGGACTTGAGTTGTAGAGGTTCAGGGAACTAATTAGCTTTACTTGGAGCTATGTATGTTCAGTAAAGTACTCAGATAAATCCAAGTCCCTCTACATTATTCTCTGCAACTGAAAAGGCCATGAGAGGATGGGAAGTCAGGGAGCAACAATTAGAAAGAAGTTTAAATTATTCATGGTATTTGGTGGTAACTTGGGAAAACAATAATATTAATTAATTTTGGAGTCTGCCTATTGGAATAGGGATACTAAATAACCTTCTTATTTCTTCATATTTTAGTGGTAAATACTATAAATCTGAGTTCGCTTTAACTGTTGTGGATTTAACAGACTGTTTCTGGGTAGTTTCTGTGCCATTGAACATTTAGATGAGAAGGGGCATATAATTAGACACTCGATTTTATTAAATTTTGGGAAAAAATGCTTCATGTGCATTAATCTTCTCACTTTCTCCAGAGCATAGCTGTTTTAGACAAGAGGCTATATATATAAAAGAGAGAATAATGTTCCTGAAATCAAGAGGACCTGGATTCAAATAATGTCTAAAAATCAACTAGTTGTTTAGAGGTGGACTCAGCCTCTATAATGTTACTTTTAGGTCTAACTCTATGATCCTATCATTTTTTCCTAACACTTCTTTATCTCTTCTATATGCATTGTATATATCATGTCTTTCTGTCTTTCTTTTGTATCTCTGGTGGATGCCTTATAGCAAACACTTAATAGTGCTTGCATACTGACTGACCTGCAGTGCCCAGAATGTCCTAATCTACGATTTCCTGCAGTTGCTACCTCATATCCAGCCTCCTTAGGTGAAAGGACCTCTGTCATTCATGCATTAGCTCCCCAAATGTGCTGGGGATAGTGTATCCCCTGAGAAAAGACTGCTAGTAACTGGGGCAAGCATCTTCTAAGTGTCGCAAAGCAACCACTTCTATCTGCACCTACAAAAGGCAGATTCCATATTTTGGTAACACATTCCTCCAATTGGAATGTGGAGAACCTCCAAAGCAAATAAGATCAACAGACCTTTAGAATTTAAACCTCCCAAATACCTATAGAAATATAGATTGCCCAGCTTAACAAAAGAGGAAATAAATCATTTAAATAGTCCCATTTTAGACAAAGAAATAGAACAAGCTATTAATCAACTCCCTAAGAAAAAATCCCCAGGACCAGATGGATTTACATGTGAATTCTACCAAACATTAAAAGAACAATTAACCCCAATACTATATAAACTATTTGAAAAAATAGGGAATGAAGAACTCCTACCAAATTCCTTTTATAATACAGACATGGCACTGATACCTAAACCAAGTAGGACAAAAACAGAGAAAGAAAATTATAGACCAATCCTCCTAATGAATATTGATGTAAAAATCTTAAATAAAATATTAGTAAAAAGACAGAAAATCATCTCCAAAATAATACACCATAACCAAGGAGGGTTTATACTGGGAAACTGTTAGCATAATTGAATATATCAATAACCAAATTAACAAAAACCATATGATTATCTCAATAGATGCAGAAAAAGCATTTGATAAGATCCAACACCCATTCCTAATAAAAAAAAAAAAAAACACTAGAGAGTATAGGAATAAATAGACTTTTCCTTAAAATGATCAGTAATATCTATTTAAAACCATCAGCAAGCATCATATATAATGGGGATAAACTGGAACCATTCTCAATAAGATCAGAGGTGAAACAAGGTTGCCCACTATCACTATTACTATTCAATATTATATTAGAAATGCTAGCTTGGCAATGAGAAGGAAAAGGGATTAAAGTATTTAGTAGATAATGAGGAAACCAAATTATCACTCTTTGCAAATGATACTTAGAGAACCCTAGAGAATCAACTAAAAAAAACTATTACAAGCAATCCACAACTTCAGGACAGTTGCAGGATACAAAATGAATCCAATAAATCATCAGCATTCTCTTACATCACCAACAAAATCCAACAGCAAGGGATACAAAGAGAAATTCCATTTAAAATAACTGTCAATAGTATAAAATATTTGGGAATTTATCTGTCAAGGCAACGTCAGAAATTACATAAGCAAAACTACAAAACACTTTCCACACAAATAAAGTCAGATCTAAGCAACTGGAAAAATATCAAGTGCTTGCAGATAGGTTGAGTGAATATAATAAAGATAACAATACTATCTAAATTAATCTATTTATTTAGTGCTATTCCACTCATACTCCCAAGAAACTATTTTACTGACCTAGAAAAAATAACAACAAAATTCATCTGGAAGAACAAAAGGTCTAGAATTTCAAAGGAATTAACGAAGAGTAAAGCAAATGAAGGTGGCCTAGCTGTATCAGATCTAAAACTAAATTATAAAGCACAGTCAACAAATCCATTTGGTACTGGCTAAGAAATAGATGAGTTAATGAGTGGAATAGGTTAGGTTCACAGAACAAAATAGTCAATGACAAAAACTGTTGGGAAATTTGGAAACTAGTATGGCAGAAAGTAGGCATTGACTCACACACTTAACACCATATACCAAGATAAAATCGAAATGGATTCATGATCTAGACATAAAGAATGATAATATAAACAAATTAGAAGAACATAGGATAGTTTACCTTTTAAACCTGTGGAGGAGAAAGGAATTTGTGACCAAAGAAGAACTAGAGATCATTATTGATCACAAAATAGATAATCTTGATTATATCAAGTTAAAAAGTTTTTGTACAAACAAAACTAATGCAGGCACAATTAGAAGGGAAGCAATAAACTGAAAACATATTTTTACATTCAAAGGATCTGATAAAAGCCTCATTTCTAAAATATATGGAGAATTGATTTAAATTGATAATAGTTCAAGCCATTCTCCAATTGATAAATGGTCAAAGTATATGAAGAGACAATTTTCAGATAAAAAAAAAATGAAACTATTTATAGCCACATGAAAAGGTCCTCCAAATCACTATTGATCAGAGAAATGTAAATTAAGACAATGCAGAGATACTACTACATTCCTGTCAGATTGGCTAAAATGACAGGAAAAGATAATGATGAATGTTGGAAGGGATGTGGGAAAACTGGGACACTGATACATTGTTGGTGTAATTGTGCTCTCCATTCTGGAGAGCAGTTTGGAACTATGCTCAAAAAGTTATTAAACTGTGCATACCTCTTGATCCAGCAGTGTTTCTACTGGGATTATATCCCAAAGAGATCTTAAAGGCGGGAAAAGGACCCACGTGTGCAAAAATGTTTGTAACAGCCTTCTTTCTAGTGGCAAGAAACTGGAAACTGAGAGGATGCCCATCAATTGGAAAATGACTGCATAAGTTATATTATATTAATATTATGGAATATTATTATTCTTTAAGAAATGACCAACATGATGATTTCAGAGAGGCTTTGAGAGACTTACATGAACTGATGCTAAATGAAATGAGCAGAACCAGATCGTTATACATGGCAACAACAAGACTATACAATGATCAGTTGTGATGGACGTGGCTTTCTTTAACATCGTGATGATTCAAACCAGTTGCACTTGCTCAGGGATGAAGACATCCATCTATACCCAGAGAGAGAACTGGGGGAACAGAGTGTGGAACACAACATAGCATTCTCACTTTCTCTGTTATTATTTGCTTGTATTTTGTTTTTTTTTGTTTTTTTTTTTCTCAGTTTTTTCTTTTTCTTCCTTCTTGGTCTGATTTTTCTTGTACAGCAAGATAATTGTATAAATATGTATACATATATTGGATCTAACATATATTTTAACATATTTAACATGTATTGGACTACCTGTCAGCTAGGGGAGGGGGGTAGGGAGGAGGGGAAAATTTTGGAACAAAAGGTTTTGCAAGGGTCAATGTTGGAAAAATTACCCATGCATATGCTTTGTAAATAAAAAGCTTTAATAAAAAAAGAAGAAGAAATAAGGGGGAAAAGCTGCCAGCTTCGGCTCTAAGGAAAGATATCAGGATATCAAAAATGATTAAATATGTCTTGCTATGGAACTTAAAAAACAAAAAGAATTTAAACCTCCCATCTCCTGTTGTGCCTATTTTTTGAAGGTAGAGGAATACCACTCAACTCATTCTCACACCTGGCCATACTATTTTTTCCCCTGTTTAGTATTTTATTTTTCCAGATACACGTAACAATAGTTTTCAACATTCATTTTTATAAGACTTTGTGTTCCTGGTCATGTTCTTCATACTACAGTAAGTAGGAACTCCTGTGGATCATCATTTAAAATCCATTCCTTATCTCTTTCAATTCTCCCACTCCAAAGTTTCATCCTAACTCCACCCAGTCCTTCCACTATGCCCTCTGCAGCTCCTGTTCTATTGGCAACAAGCTTCTCTTCATCTTAAATCTGTTCTTCTTAATTGCACATGGTTAACATAGATTATTTGCTGTATAGGAAAGGGGGTTGGGAGGAAGGGAGGGGAAAATTTTGGATTATAAGGTTTTACCCGGATGAATATTGAAAATTATCTTTGCATATGTTTTGAAAATAAAAAGCTTTAATAAAAATATTTTCTTCTCTCACTCCTTTCATCTACTAGGTCTTAATGAATTCTAGGTTCACCATGATGACATAGCCACTATGGTGATCCTTTCTTCATGTATTCTCTTGAACTTATTTATTCTCCTTGATGTAAAGGAATTGGAATACTCCCCTTCCTCCATCTCTAAGTAATCTCTCTTCCTTTGAAGTTCACAGTGATTCTGAAATTCCTTTACCTGGATATTGACTTTTCATTTCTTTCTCTTTCTCTTTATCTGGGCACCTAGGTGACACAGTAGATAAATCTCCAGGTCTGGAGTCAGGAAAATCTGAGTTAAAATTTCATCTCAGACACCAATTAGCAGTATGACCCTGCACAAGCCACTTAACTTGTTTGCCTCAGTTTCCTTATTTGTAAAATGAGTTGGAGAAGAAAACACTTTAGTATTTTTTCTAAGAAAACTCCAAACAGGGTCACAAAATGATTGAAATGCATGAACAACAACAGCAACTCTTCATCTCTACTGTGACTTCCAATTCAATCCATCCCCCATTTAGTTTCTAAAGTGATTTTTCTAAAATACAGATCTGATCATGTCATCTTCCTAAAATCATATGGTTTCCTAATGCTTTCAGGAGCAAATACAAAAGGCTCTGTTTGGCATTCAAAGCCTTTTATAATCACACCTCTTCCTACATTTCCAGTTTTCACATATCTTCCTGACAGGCATTCTTTGATCTAAACACATTGGCATCCTGGTTCTTTCACAAAGAAGATACTCCGTGTCTGAATCCCTTAATTTCTCTCTGGCTGTCTTCAGTACCTAAAAAGCTCTCCCTCCTCAACAACTATTGCTATCCCTGGTTTCCTCTGTCTCTACAAAAATCTCATCCTCTGTGGGAAATTGGTCCCCAACCCCCTGTGCCTTTTATTATTTTCTATTTATTCTGGATATGCTTACTTTTTTACATATTTGTTTGCATGCTGTCTCCTCCATTAGATTGTAAGTTCCTTGAGAGCAAGACCCTTATTTTGCCTTTTTTTTTTTTTTGGTATTCCCACCACTTCACACAGTACATAGTGAGTACTTCACAAATATTTATTCATTCAATGGCCTTGTAATAGATGAATAACACAATTTTAATAATTTATTGATTTTAATGTGATCTAAATGAAGTGATCAAAGTGCCTCATTTATCATTTATCAGAATCCTCCCCCACCTCACACACACATATTTAGATTCCTAATAAGAAAGTTATTGCCCCAGGTCACTATGTATTTTTTTTTTAAGGAGATGAGACTTCTATAGAAAAAGTGAACTATTGATATTAAGAGTAATTGCCCTTTTTGATGGGTATTTTTCTCTTATATGAATAAAGGCATATAACTATAGACCTTTCTCAAGATGGTGGGGGCAGGAGGAAGACAAAGGCATTAGCATTATACTTACTCCATGGGCAAGAAACCAACCAAATCTCTGTTATAAAGGCTACATCTGAAACTGGGTCTTGGATGATGTGATTTTGAGGACACAGAAAAAAGCAGAAAGGAAGGAGGAAAGGTTGTATGATGGGGACTATTGAATGAAGAAGGTCCCGTGTTTTGTAGAGTGGTGCTGATCTTTATTAGATGCTTCTGATTATTTCCCCCATTTCTTATATTACCATCAAATGGACACTAATTAGAAAGCTAGAAACTTCTAATCAAAAATAACAGGGTATCCCTGGAGTCTTTTGCGGTTTTAAACTTTAATAGCATTAAATTTAAGCTTTAAAAGTCTTAAACTACAGTAAGACTTTGGGAATGCCCCATATTGAGGAGGGAGAGGAATTTCAGAAATGGGCCAGCACAGGATAAAGGGAGAAACCACTATATTTATATCTATCTATCTATATCTAACTATCTATCTTTAATGTGTGTATATTATGGATATGAATGCAATATATGAAGTTTGGGGATTAGCACTCAGATTAATAGAGAACTATGTGAGTATTATAAAGACTAATTTTCAGATTAGATTTTGCTCTGATCTTATTTGAGCAAAAGATGGTGAATAATGCAGAGTCAAAATGTTAAGAATATATATGTTTGGAACATCTATGCATTTATAGTTAAGGATACCTGACTGTGTCTAGGTTTTGAGATGTTCACATTATAGTAGATACCCTTAAATTAAAATATTTAATTTGAAAAATAAAGTAACTTGAAGGGCATATTCAAAAACAACAGTGACTCATATTATTTGTATCCTATCTTCATTCCATTGAATAAAGCTGCATTCTTAAATTAGTGGAGAATATGATTTGTAATAAGGCCATAAAATTCATGCTCAGTACAATCTCATAAATTCTAAATCCAGCAATTCAGAATTTGTGATAACTCAACAGGGTTCATGTAGAATTTTTCCATACAGAAGATAAAAGATTTTGCTAGCTGAACTAGTAATACAAACAGAATTTAAAAATTTTTAAATTAGCTTAAAGAGCTTTGGTATATTATTTGTGAATAGTGTGAATTAATTTTTTAAATAAATTTAATCTATCAAATCATTTGCCTGTCCCAAAACCTAAACTTTGAAACCTTGTTATAGTAATTAAATATTCATCATTCAGTAATCTTAAAAACTCTATTTTGAGGTTGTATCATAGTGTGGCAACGCAAAATTATTGATAGGTCTTACCAAAGTGGAACATCTTTGAGTAGGGATCCAGTGTGACAAAAATGGTGATCTATCACCTGAGAACCTACATAAATTCAAAGAGTCTTGTTACCAGATGGTGTTTTTTATTTGTTTTTATTTAAAATTGGATTCCCGTGAAAATCTGGAAATTATTGGTCATAAAGAGTAGCAAATAGGGCAGTGAGGTGACATAATAGATAGATACCAGTCCCGGAATCAGGAGGACTTGCATTCAAATATGGCCTCACACATTTAACACATTTCTGTGATACCTTGGCAAGTCATTTAACCCCAATTACTTTGCAAAAATAAAAATAAATGTTGCAATACACTTCAGGGAACTAATGTATGAATAAAATGTTTATTAAATATGTGCAAAACACTAGGTTAAACAAGAAGGACACAAACAGAACATTAAGACAGTCCCTGCTCTGAGGAAGCTGACATTCTAATTAATGCTTGAGACCACACATGAAGGATTTCAGTTTCAAGTTAGATGGAAATGCTCCATTGTTCTTAGGATGCAACAGCACAGTGGAAGTGAATGAACGTCATTTTCACTGATAAAATCCTATGAGATTCTGATGTTGAACCCTTTGACAATGTTAAGGATTTTGGACAGAAACTTTCTTTTCAGAATCTTCAGGAGTTATATTTTAGCAATTTGTCAGAGTATATCTCCAAAGTATTGCTTCCCAGGATGATGGCTGCAGGCACTGGGTTAGTACCTTTACAATTCCCAAGAATCTTGGGTTATAAATGCTAGACAGTTTCCAATAGAACCTGAAGGGAAATGTTGCCAGGAGATGGAAAAGTTGTTTTGATTTGCCTGGTACAAGTTGCCTTCTCTTTCTCCTTTGAATTGCTTTGCTACTTCAGCTAAACTGGCTTTCAGGACCTGTTATTTGGAGTCGGTTAGCATTGATGAAGATTCTCCATAGGAATAACAGGGAAGTAATCCCATGAAAATAATATAGCAGTTCCTTTGAAGTATGATCTTTAGATCATAACCCATTTCATTTATTCTACCTAGACCTCTCCTAATGTATTTAATTTAGGGATATTTAGCATCTAAAATTTAATTTACATTTGAATATACTTTCTCCTCTCACCATCAATTGTTGTAGTTTGTTTGTTTGTTTAGGTTGCTGTTATTGTTTTCAATAGATCCATTTAATTTTGCATTTCATAATTCAGAGTTTTTTCCCCTACTTTTAGAAAAGCTGAATTAAACCATGAAAATAATTTAATTGACAAACTTGCTCAGTAAATGAGTCAATGTTCTGAACTAGACATTGTCAACATTTTCTGGATTATGGAGAAAGATCAGTTTCTAGGGGAAAAAAAAAACTACTTCTGTTTCATTGACTATACTGAAGCCTTTGACTGTGTGGATCTCAGTAAAATGTGACAAGTCCTCAAAGAGATAGGATTATTTGTCTCTTGAGAAACATGTATAATAGCCAAGAAGCAAAAGTCAAAATTGAACATTGGTTTAAGGTTGGAAAAGGAATAAAACAAAGACTGTATATTGTGCCCTTATTTATTTAACTTACATGCAGAGTACATCATGGGGACTACAAGTTCGATGAATCAAAGCGCTGGAATTAAGATTGCCAGGAGAAATATCAACAATCTCAGATATACAAATGATAGCACTCTTTTGGCAGATAGTGAAGAGGAATTAAGAATCTTCTTAATGAAAGTGAATGAAAAAAGTACAGAAGTCAACTTTAAGCTTAACATTAAAAAAATAATAATAAAATCTTAGCAACTAGTTTCATCATTTCCTAAAGAAATAGAGGGAGAAGCAATGGAATTTTATAGCTCAAAAATCACTGAAGATGATAAGTGCAACTATGAAATTAAAAGACACTTACACCTTGAAGGAAAAGCTATGGCAAATATGCAGAGATATCATATTACTGACAAAGATCCATATTGTCAAAGTGATGTGTTTTTTGGGGTTTTTTGAAAGATATTTTACAAAAGCAAGAGTTTAACCAGCTCGTGTTCCTAACTTGTGAAAATTTTATTCCACATTTGGGATGAACTGGCAAGAATTTGCTAATTTGTTGGGAAATCCTGAATATTTTTCAGAGTAAATTATGTATACCAGGATAATTGATGTTGGATCGACAGAAGTCATCTCTCAGTTTTGAGTATGTCTACTTTCCGGTCTTAAGTGATACAACTTCTTTTGAATTGTAAGAAAAGCTGAGCTCAACAGAATTGACATCTCTGAATTGTGATACTGGAGAACACTTCTGAGAATCCCTTGGACAAAAAATTGGTCAAATTAGGTCAATACTTAAAGAAACTAATTCAAGCCTTTAAATGAAAGGTCAAATGTTGAAGTTGAAGTGTAAAAATTTTAGCTACATAATGAGAAAATAGAACTCATTGGAAAAATAATAATAAAAAGAATAAATGTTGAGAAAGATTGAAGCTAAAAGGAAAAGGGAATATCAAAGTATGAGACAGAGACATTGAACATGAATTTGCAGAGACTTTGAGACATACTGAAGGACAGAAGAGCCTGTGTCATGTTCATGGGGTCAGGAACATTCAGATATAACTGAATGACTAAACAACAAAAAGAACATCTGTAAAATAAAGATAATAATACTTATCTAGCCTATCTCAGAGACTGATGGATCCAAATACTTTATAAGACTTAATGTGTTTTTCAAGAGTCAATATTGGAAAAATTACCCAAGCATATGCTTTGTAAATAAATAAAGGTTTTTTTAAAGACTTAATAGTGTTATGGAAATATTAAAATAATACCTAATTTCTATGATGTCCCATCTCCTTTAGGTTATTCCAATAAGTAACTGGGCATTTACTTTTTAGTCTATGGGATAACTTGTATGTTTTATGTTGTTTAAATGAGAAAAGAAGAAGCAGTCTCGTATCTGCCAAAGAAATTATGCTTGATGGCTTAGAATCATTGAAATTTGCCCAATCTTACTTATGGACGGAATCTAACCCTGCTGTGCCTAATCCATAATTCCTCATTAATAGTATATGTTTTGTTACAACCTAATTTATTTTTTTCTTCTTCCCTAGCTATTTCCAAATATATGTCAAACAATCTACTTATTAATGATAAAAAATGAGTTTACTACCATTTGAATTCAAGAAATTAGGCTATCAGGCTAGGGAGTAAAGTAATGAGACCGAGTATAATGTTAATGACTCATAAGGATAAAAAGCTTTTAGAATTTCAAATCATACCATGATATATGTATAATATATTCATATATATACACATATAAATTAATTAGATTCAGAAAACTCCCTTAGTCACCTGAAATGATACAAGTTGTACTTAGATCAGAACAATGATTTTTCTTTTTTTTTATTTAGATAGATTGGATCTTTACAAATTAATATATACATATATATTTCAGAAAATAACTCACTAGCATGGCTGTTTCTAACAGCTGTTCTCTTGTTAATTCTTGATAAGCATGTAATTAAGTTGTGTCACTATTTCATCAATTAAAAATAAGACAAGATGATGAAACATTTTGGAAGACACAGGGAGGAAAACATGAAGGCAAAGAAGTCTTACATCATGATGATGACTTGTCAGCAAGATATTTCATAGGAATACTCCTGCAGTGTTAAGACTTAGAGAGCACAGGACATTAGTTTTTTTTTTTTTTTTTTTTTTTTTTTTAATACTCAACACAATGGAAAACACAATTATTGCTATTCATTAGTTATTAAAATCACACTAGATTGTGTATAGAGAGTAGTATTCATGGAAAATGCCAAAGCCATGCTTGGTAATCTTGAACTTATACATGTTAGTTAATGGATATTTTTCCATTAGGTCAATCAGACTAATAAAGACCCATTTAGTAAATTACAACTGTAGCATTGTTTTCCAACTGTCCATTGACGGTTACAATTCCTTTGCAAAATTTGTAAATATATGAAAATATTGCTATTAAACATCTTTAATTTATGAAAATATGTTCACTTTGAAAATTGACTCCTCTTCTTTCTATGTCCTGATTCCTTTTTCATTGTATTCATTGTATTTTCATTGTATTCTTAATCTTTACCTCCTTTTCCTTGGCTCCTAATTTGAGAAATCATAAACTACCCCCTAACCTGAAAAAGGGATGTTTTATTGTCTGAATTTAATTCTAACAAAGCACTAATTCATAATGAAGTAATGAGAATTTGATTAATTCTGAGTTGGAAATAGCAAAGGAAAGGAAATCTGGACAAAAAGCAAACATGCAAACTAAACTTTATGAAAGTAGCTTATTTCTGGGAAGGTCTTGATGGGAAAAAAAAAAAAAAACAAAACACATCATAATATCAAGTAATCATTGTTCTCATTGGTTTCCATTTTTAAGCTCTCAATTTCCAGGTAAAAAAGCAGGCCTCTGGCTGATGCATGAAGGAGGAATTTCTGTTCATAGTTCTCTGCATATACTTTTGTTCACCCCTTCCTGCACCCCCAAATATGCCCCAGGGTATTTATCTGATGACCCAGCCTCTGTGAATATCTACTAAGCAATGAAAGCCCACTTTTTAATCTCTTTGATTGTCTCAAGATGTTTCCTTTAGTATTTACTTTCTTTTACTTAGCAAAATATGTGGCTTAACCAATTGTCATTAATTTAATCTTAACACCATTTTGCCATTTCATATTTTTCCTTTTAATTTTTTAAAATACTTTTTTCCTATTTGCTTGGTAAGTCCAGGTTTCTAGCCAAGACTGGGGCATTTTTTATGTTACTACATATTTAGAAGGAAGCACTAGCAGATGATGTCCCTATACTATAGACTTGTCTGAGACAAGTTGGGTCCAGATACAATGAGGCAGAGACTTAGGGGAGTAAGAGGTATATGGTTCCAGGCTCTTTTTTTTTTTTTTGGTGGGGAGATCCTCTTAGATAAAAATCAAAGAGCTTAGAAGTTGAAAACAGTTGGAAAAACTGATCTGATTTCCAGATTTCCTTGCTAGAGTTTCAGAGAATATGTTACTACATTAGTCTTTCATTGAATTTCAGCCTGATAGAATCTCTGTGATCAACTGCAAGAGTCATACAGTATCTCTCCATTTTTTAAGTCTCCTTTCTCCTGTACAGCAGCAGGCAAAATACCTCAGGCTTGGCTAGAAACCCAGGTCATATTCATATTATGTACATATTTAGTTTTAAAATGGGGAACAACATGCGCTAATATGAGAAATATCAATTATTTAGGTGGGAGGATTTTATCCTTCTGTCACCTATCCTTCCTTCCCAACCTTCTTGAAAATCAAGTTGAACAAATCTAAAAACTTATCACTTCAGACACAAAAGTTCCCTTTCTTTAAAGAACAGACGCTATAAGGGAAAGCAATGAATAGACAGCTAGATTTGGAGTCAAGAATGACTGCACATCAAATTCTGCTTGAGACTTCTGACCCTAATAAATTCTTCTATTGACAATATGACTCCAAGTAAGTTGTCTTTTAGCCTCTATGGTGGAGTTTAACTCAATAATGTCTAAGGTTCCTTCTTGCTTTTAATCTATGATTATAGTTAGCTGTTGAAGACATAGGGAATTCAGTTAATTTACAGACTAAAAATTCCCCACATGGGAGTATCAAACCCCTTCTAAAGATAGCTCAGTAAATTATTGGAAAAACATCGTTCTTTTATTATCTATGGAAGGAAAAGAAATACTGTTGTAAAATCGATTTTTTTTTTGAAGGGAAATATATGGGGAGGGGGTGGGGGAAAGAGGGGAGGGAAGGGTGATCCCTGGAACAAATTTTTCTTGAGCTGGACACCTCTTTGTTAGAAACTCTCTAAAAAAAATGCAAATTGGCTATTCATATGAAGTCCTAATTTGTTTATTTTTGAAAGATTATGTCTTCCTTAATTTTTAATATCAGTCAAGGTATCCAGTCAAATCCAAGGATTTGAATCTGAAAGAGACCTAATTTACTCCCTTCATTTTACAAATAAACAAAATGAGTCCTTAATGGATTAATAGCCAATCTAAGGATACAGCACAGAATCACTATTTGAATTTATCCCCAGATGCCAAACTCAATGGTCCTTCCCCTATGCCCCAGCTTCTTAAACTGTGATTTGTGAACTCATATGAGGTTTCATAATGTAACTGGTCATAAAATTGTGACTTATTATTAGTAACTGTTTGATTTGTATATCTATTTTATATACCTATAACTGTTTGATTTGTATATCTATTTTATATACCTATATATCCAGAGGTCACGTAAATATGTCTCAGGAGAAAAGGGGTCCTGATAAGAAAAAGTTTAAGAAGCTCTGCTACATATTATCCTACTCCTACATGTTTTATTGTATGATAATATATTATTGTGCTTCACTTTATATGATATATACTGTGTCCGATCTGAGAATTGAAAAGTCTATAGATAGGAAGTCAGCCCCACAGAGGGTCCTAATTGGTTTGAGATTATGGAAAAATCACTCAATCTCTCCTTGCTTTAGAAAATGCTCTGCATTAATAAATTACAGAAAAGTTTCATATTTGCATTTGTAAAGCAATTTCCTTCACAAGCAATTCTTTACCAAAATGAATTCACAATTTAAAACACCAGCAACAACTACTACAACAATGTATTTAGTTGTATAAATACATTTTGTACAAAATAACATTCCTGAATTGTATTACACCCATGGTTTTTATCCTATCAAATCTCCATGGTATCCATCAGATAATATTTTTTCTCAAATTGAGATTTTATTTTCTTCTTAAAAGAACTAAAGTTCATTTTGTTTATTGCCTGTCTTTTGCTCATTGATGCAGACATCCCAGAGTCTCTTAATTTCTCAAGATTAAGTTAGAGCATCAAATTTTAAAGGAAATCTTTCTAGATATTCTTCCTCTTCCTCTAGCAGCTAATCCTATAGGTATCTTGTTGGAATCCTTACTAACTGCTAACTAATTAGAGTTGATCTAATCTTACAAGAAGATTTTGGCCAGAACCTGAAACAAGGTACTAAGTAGAACTAATTAATACAAGGCTTGTGTTCACACCTTTACTCATTGGAGTTCACAAGTATGCCAGCTTCACAAAGTAAACTTTCTAACTTCAAGGGAGTTCACACCTCCCTTAAAGCTCTTTGGGCCAGAGAGCACTATGGGAGAAAACCCATAATCCCATTCTCTCAGAAGAGCCAGATAAAAGGCCAGCGATGAGGGATCTATGGCAGAATACATTTTTTCCTCTTGGCTGGCTGGTCGCAGAAGAGAGTTCAGCTGGACTCGAGAGGAGCGACTCTGGTGCAGAGAACACTTTGACGGATTTCAGTGGAGCTATGCCAGAAGCCCTCTCCGCGGCAAGGCAAGACAGAATACATTTTTCCATTTGGCTGGCTGGTGGCAGACGAAGAGCTTTCAGAGGATAAAGCTACGAGTGAGAGTTCAGTGGACAACCAGATTCATCTTCATCTCACACCACTGTAGCTGGTGGCTGGGCTCCTGCACGCCCCCCACTGAGACCAAGCTGGTCTGAAAGACTCACCAGAAAGCTAGCCGAGCCCTGGAGAGCTCTAAGCTAAACCGGCTGTGTTTTGAGAAGAACAAGAACTCCAACATTTGAACTCATAACATTTGGCGCCCAATGTGGGGCCGATTCAGATCCATCTGAACTAGATCCCAACAGTATCTTATTATATTTATTTGTATACATAATTTCTCTCCAGCTACAATGGAATCATCTTAAATTCAAGGGTTGCTTCATTTTTTTTTTTTCTTTTTGTATCCTTAGCCAAAGTCGGCACTGAATAGAAATTTGTTGATTTGACTGATTGAGATCTGAAGTCATAATTTCATGGGTGGTGTCTTCAGAATTTTGTCTGGTATGAAAGTCTTCATCTTTTCTACTGATAATCTACACACACATACACATACACACTAGTTATGGATTGTGATATCTAGTTTAATAGTTATATGTAGATCAATTTTGGTGGACATGGCTCTTTTCAACAATGAGATAATTCAGGACAATCCCACTGGTTTTGTGATGGAGAGAGCCATCTGCACCCAGAGAGAGCTCTATGGGAACTGAATATGGATCACAACATAGCATTTTCACTCTTTTTGTTGTTTGCTTGTTTTTTTTTTTTCTTTCTCATCTGATTTTTCTTGTGCAGTATGACAGTTATAGAAATACATTGATATATAGGAGAATTGAACATATTTAACATATATAGGGAGATGGTGGGGAGAAGGGTGGGAAAAAAAATTGGACCAGAAGGTTTTGCAAGAGTGAATGTTGAAAACTATCTTTTCATGTATTTTGAAAAAAATAAAAAGCTTCAAAAATAGTTGTATGTAGAGTATCATCTATAGAATTTCTTCTAATATTTGTTCCATAAGTTTGTGGTTTTGTTGTGGTTTGGTTTTATTTTATAACAGTGAAAACCAAGCTCCCAAGGCACAAAGTACGGAACATACAATGAATAATCTGGTTTACAGGGGTAGTAGAGTTCATGGAGTAGAGTAGGAGATATAATTAGAAAGATAGGCTTTATTTCTCAGTGAAATGAAGCAGAATTTAGAAGTAATTGTTAATGCAATTGTTTTGTCTATTACCTGCTTGCTTCTCATGCAAGTTAATGATGTAAGCTCCTTGTTTGTAGGAGTTATGTCATTTTTTTTTGTATTTGTATCCCCAGTCCCACTGAATAGTTTGACACATAATGGATTTTGAATTTGGTTTCTCTTTTGAAAATATGTTTTGCACCAATCAGCAATGACTTTTTTTTTTTGCCTCTAAACTTTTTTTTTTTTTTTGAGAATCCCACATCTTAGCTATAAATATCTCCAAACCATTATTCATTTTTATCCTTATTAACTGAGTCCTAAGTATATTGGCACATACATAATCAAATTTATTTGGAAAGGATGCTTTTTTGTTTGTTTTGGTTTTTATTTACTTAGACAATGCTTTCTTTAATAGCTTTTTGTAATTCCAGTTCAATTATATATGAAGTACAGTTTTAATGACATTTCCAGAGTTTTTGTTATTTTTCTTGTTTGTTTTTACTTGACTTTTCTTTCTTCACGGCAACATTTAATGAACCAAGAAATAAGGACATCAGCTCTCTGGCCTGGTTTCAGCATCTCAAAAACCAAATATCTCCTAGTAATGCAATATGTGAAAACAAATGTATTGGTTCCAAAGAAGTTTATCATGAAATTATGATCTTTACTGCCTCTTAGTCTTCTTTATTATTATCAGTGAAGCTTTTATTTTTAAAACATATGCCTATATAATTTTCAACATTCATCTTTGTAAAACCTGGTATTCCTAATTTTTTCCCTCTCTTTCTCCAAACCCTATCACCTAGATGGCAGGTAATCCAATATATTTTAAACATGTGCAATTCTTCTATACGTTTCTACAAATATCTTGCTGCACAAGAAAAAAAACATATCAAAAAGGAAAAAAAAAATGAGAAAGAAAACAAAATGGCAGCAAACAACTAAAAGAGGAAAATACTATGTTGTTTTTTTATTTTTATTTTATTTTATAATAATTTTTTATTGAGAGAAGCCATTCCAGGGTAATTTTTCTACAACATTATCCCTTGTACTCGGTTCTGTTCCGAAAAAATACTATGTTGTGATCCACGCTCAGTTCCCACAGTTCTTTCTCTGGGTGTAGATGGCTCTCTTCATCACAAGACTTTTGGAACTGGTCTGAATCATTTCATTGTTGAAAAGAGCCACGTCCATCAGAATTGATCATCACATAATCTTGCTGTTACCATGTACGATGATGTCCTAATTCCATTCACTTCACTTAGGATCAGTTCATGTAAGTCTCTCCAGACCTCTGTGAAATTATTCTGTTTATTGTTTCTTATAGAACAATAATATCCTATAACATTCATATAACATAACTTATTTATCTATTCTCCAACTGATGGGCATCCACTCAGTTTCCAGTTTTTTCCACTACAAAAAGGGCTGCCACAAACATTTTTGCACTTGTGGGTCCCTTTCCCTCCTTTATGATCTCTTTAAGACAAAAAGCTCATTAGAAACCTTGAGGAGGAAAAGGTAAGAACAGTTTAATAGCCCTTTGGGCATAGATCCAAATTATTCTTCAGAATGGTTGGATCAGTTCACAACTCTACCAACAATGTATTAGTGTCCCAATTTTCCCATAGTCCCTCCAACATTCGTCATTATCTCTTCGTATCATCTTAGCTCTTTTGAGAAGTATATAGTGGTATCTCAGAATTATCTTAATTTGCATTTCTCTGATCAATAGTGATTTAGAACACCTTTTCATATGGGTAGAAATGGTTTCAATTTCATCATTCCACTTATCAAGTTCTCTATTTCTTAGCGAATACCAAATCATTTTGATGACTGCTACTGTAAAATATAGTATTAGGTCTGGTATAGCTAGGCCATCTTCATTTGCATTTTTTTTCATTAATTCTCTTGAAATTCTTGAATTATTGTTCTTCCTGATAAACTGTATTATTACTTTTTCTAGTTCTGTAAAATAATTTCTTGGGAGTTTGATTGGTATGGCACTGAATAAATAGATTAATTTTGATAGTATTGTCATTTTTTATTATATTAGCTTGGCCTATCCATGATCAATTAATATTTTTTCAATTAATTGGATCTTACTTTATTTGTGTACAAAGTGTTTTGTAATTGTGTTCCTAATTTTGCCTAGTTTGTATCCTGAAAATTTGCTAACATTATGAAATGTTTCTAGTAGATTTTTAGTTGATTTTCTAGGATTCTCTAAGCATACCATTATATCATCTTCAAAGAGTGATAATTTGGTTTCCTCATCTACTCTAATTCCTTTAATTTTTTTCTTTTTTTTTTTTTTTTTGCCAAGGCTAACATTTTAATGCAATATCCCATAGTAATGGTGACAGTAGGCAACCTTCACTCCTGATCTTATTGGGAAAGCTTCCGGTTTATTGCCATTACATATGATGCTTGCTAATGGTTTTAAATAAATGCTACTGATCATTTTAAGGAAAACTTCATTTGTTCCTATACTCTCTAGTGTTTTTAATAGGAATGGGTGTTGGATTATATCAAATGCTTTTTCTGCATCTATTGATATAATCATATGATTTTTGTTACTTTGGTTATTGATATAGTCAATTATGCTAATAGTTTCCCTAATATTGAATCAACCCTGCATTCCTGGTATTAATCTTACTTGGTCATGGTATATTATCCTGGGATGATTTTCTGTAATCTCTTTGCTAATATTATATTTAAGATTTTTCCATCAATATTCATTAGGGAGATTGGTCTATAATTTTCTTTCTCTGTTTTAATTCTATCTGGTTTAGATATCAGCACTCTGTCTGTGTCATAAAAAGAATTTGGTAGGATTCCTTCTTTTCCAGTTTTTCTAGATAGTTTGCATAATATTGGGATTAATTGCTACTTAAATATTTAGTAGAATTCACATGTAAATCCATTTGGATCTGGAAATTTTTTCTTAGGGAAGTGATTAATAGCTTGTTCAAATTCTTTTTCTAAACTGGGACTATTTAAGTAATTTATTTCTTCCTCTGTTAATCTGGATAATCTATATTTTTGTAAGTATTCATTTCACTTAAATTATAGGATTTATTGGCATGTAGTTGGATAAAATAGCTTCTAATTATTGTTCTAATTTGCTCTTCATTGGTGGAAAATTCACCCTTTTCATTTTTGATACTAACAATTTGATTTTCTTCATTCCTTTTTCTAATAAAATTAATTAAAGGTTTATTTATTTTGTTTGTTTTTCATAAAACCAACTCTTAGTTTAATTTATTCATTCAATAGTTTTCTTACTTTCAATTTTATTAATCTCTTTTATTTTCAGAATTTCAAATTTGATATTTAATTGGAGGGTTTTCAATTTTTTTTTTTTAGCTTTTTTAGTTGCAAGCTCAATTCATTGATCTTCTTTCTCTATTTTATGCAAGTAAGCATCTAGGGTTATAAAACTTCCCCTAAGAAATGCTTTAGCTGCAATCCATAAATTTATTATGCTGTCTCATTATTGTCATTCTCTTGAATGAAATTATCAGTTGTGTTTATGATTTGTTGTTTCACCCACTCATTCTTTAGGATCTGATTATTTTGTTTACAATTAATTTTTGGTCTGTTTTTCCCTAGCCCTTTATTGCATGTGGTTTTTATTGCATCATGATCTGGAAAACAAGCATTTACTCTTTCTGCCTTTCTGTATTTGATTTTGACGTTTTTGTGCCCTAATACATGGCCAATTTTTGTGTAGGTCCAATGTACCATAGAGAAAATTTCTGTCTCCATTCAATTTTATCCAATGGTCTATCATACATAACTTTTCTAAAATTCTATTTACTGTCTTAACTTTTTTCTTATTTTTTTTGTGGTGTACTTTATCTAGTTCTAAGAGAACAAGGTGGAGATCTCCCACTAATACAGTTTTGCTGTCTAATTTTCTTGTAGGTGTCTTAACTATTCCTTTAGGAATGTGGATGCTATACCACTTGGTGTTATCCATGTTTAGTATTGATATTACTTCATTATGGTACCCTTTAGTAAAATATAGTTTCCTTCCTTATCACTTTTAGTTTTTAATTAGATATATTTCTTAGATCTTTTTTTTAGATCTTTTAATTAGATCTATTTTTGCTTTTGCTTGATCTGAATGAGATCAGGAGAGGCTAACCCTGCTTTTTTTTTTTTTTTTACTTCAATTGAAATATAATATGTTTTGCTTCAGCTTTTTACCTTTACTCTGTTTGTATCACTCTGCTTTAAATGTGTCTCTAGTAAACAATATATTATAAAATTCTGTCATTTAATCCAGTCTGCTATCTGTTTCTGTTTTATGGGAGATTTCATCCCATTTACATTCACAATTAAAATTACTAACTTTGTATTTCCTGCCATCTTATTTTCCCCAAGTTATACTTTTCTTTTTCATTTCCCCCTTTGCCTCCTACCTAGTGTTTTACTTTTGACACCACCTCCCTCAAACAGCCCTCCCCTTTTACAGCCCCTCCTCTTTCTTATACTTTTTCCCTTCTACTTGTGTTCTTCACCTCATAAATCCCCCCTTTTTCTTTCCTTTTTTCCCTTCTATTTCCCCATAGGGTGAAACAAGTTTCACTGTGAAGCTAAATATGTCTGATATTCTCTCTTTGAGCCAAATCTGATGAGAGTAAGATTCATACAATGCTCATCCCCCTCCCTCCTTTCTCTCAATTGTAATAGGCCTTTTTTTCCTCTTCATGAAATATAATTTACCACATTTTACCTCCATTTTCCTCTTTTTCCACTACAATCCCCTTTCTACCTCTAATGTCTTTTAAATTATCACAATAAAATTAAATTATATCTGCACTGTCTAAGTATATCCATCCCAGCAACACAGTTCTCAAGAGTTAAACATATATCTTTTCATATAGGGATGTAAACTTTTTAACTTTTAAAAGCAAGAGGTTTTTTTTTATTATTATTATTTTCTTTTTACCTTTTTATACTTCTCTTGAGTTCTGTATTTGAAGATCATATTTTCTGTTCAGCTCTGGTCTTTTCATCAGAAATAAATGAAATTCACTTTAATGCTTAATTTTGCTGTATAGTTCATTCTTGGCTGCAATACAAGTTTCTTTGCCTTTCAGGATATCAGACTCCAGGCCCTTTGATGCTTTAAAGTACAAGTTTCTAGGTCCTGGTCATTCCTAATTGTGACTCCTGGATATTTGAATTGTTTCTTTCTGGCTGCTTACAATATTTTCTCCTTGATCTGATTCATTCACTCCATTTGTTCAATTCAAATTTTTAGTAAATTATATTATTTTCAAATTATTTTCTTCAGTTAGCTTTATTATCTCCTTTTGCATTTGGCCAATTGAACTTTTAAATGAGGTAATTTGTTCATTGGATTTTATTTTTGCATTTCACAAATTCTGTTTTTCAATGAGTTGGTTTCTTTTTCCATTTTATATTGTTTCCAGAGTACTGGAAATGAAGTGGGAGGGATTTTGTTTGTTTGTTTGTTTTCTTTCTCTATGTTCCAGGTAGATTAGAAATTGCTTCTCTGACCTGAGAATAGTGCACTCTTGCCTAGCAAAATTACCTTGACGGATGGGGAACAATCCGAAGTTTTGAATAGAGGAAATTCATTTTCTGAAAGCTGGTTCTTTTGAATAATGAGGAGCTTTGAGTAATCCCATTTATCACATGTAGTTTCTAAAGTTGATACCATTTTCCCCACAGGTACTATGGGAATCTATCAGAGATGTTTTTTGCTAAAAAGCTAATTAAATCTTTAATTTATAATTAATGGTGAGAAAACATCAAATTTTGGCCCATGAATGACAGTAGTGGAAATCTCACACTCTTAAATTTATACCTTAACTTTTGATGCATGGTATATATTTTCCCTGTTAGTCCCTGAATTTTTTTTATATACTTTTGAAAAAGTATAGCATCTCAGATTCTACCCTTTTCTACTTTTACCCAATAACCTCTGTTCTTTTTTTTAATTATTTGGAAAAATTAACACCAGAAAACTCATTGGAATTTTTTCCATACTATATGCATCAGGATTTCATTCATGAACAAAGATTAGTTCAATCTGCATATATGTAATGTTAAAAGAACAAGAGCAAAAATCTATGTTCAGAAGGCAAGTATTATTGCTTTGTTTTGTTTCTTGGGGAAAAAAAAAGGAAGCCCTTTTCTTAGTTTACTAAAAATGGAGGTAGTTGAATGATACAAAGAATTATTTTGACTTCATAAGTTCTGGGTTTAAAATTGAAAAACCCAGTCTTTCTTATCTGTCTTTATTTAATAATTAATCAGAGGAATACTTAGAATCTTCCTCAGACTACTCAAAATACTTGAAAAAGAGAAAGCTTTTTAGATATCAATATCCAACTTAGTATGTGTGTGTATGTGTAAGCAAACATAACTGTACATGGTATTATCCATGTATCATACACATATGAAAGCCCTTTTCCATTATTTCTATCTATATTATCAGCACTAAGAACAATACTTGGCATATAATAATCACTTGATACTTGTTGATTTATTGACATGCATGTATGCTATATTATGTTATCTCATACCATATTGCATCATTTATATATTGCAATCTTATCCAGTGAAGAGTAACATCATAGTTTATAGCAATAAGTGTCATTAAAAACAGGATATTTTAGTGGAAAGTGTACTGGATTTGCAATCAGAATGCATGAATTCTCTACCAATAGCTCTACCAATTAAATAGCTACATAACCATACAGACTCATTTAACCTCTTTAGACAGAGTTTTCTTCTCTCTACTATTTGGAAGTCACACTATATCTGTAAGGCTCCTTGTAGCTCTTACAGCTATGACTCTAGATGAATGGTTGACTTAGCTAATAAGAGCAAATCTCTATAAAATAATGGTATAACTCACTTTGGAGTAATGTAAGCACTTAACACCCTAGACATAAGGGTGATTAGTTTTCTCATTTGACATGATTTCAGGCATATTTTTCCTAGCAGCATTTTTCCCCCTCATCATGGCAGTTTTAATTTTTGAATATAATTTGTAGTTTTTGGTAACATCAATTTGCATAACTTAGACTTTATTTTACATAGTCTGAGTCACCAATGCAAAGTTTTCCAAATTTATCTAGTGGATTCTGCCCAGAATATTTATAAATAATACATGTGGAAAGATAAATTACTTCTTTACTTAGATTTTTTTTCTATTTTCTTATCTAATATATTAAATAGCAGTTTGGTTCCAATTTCTTTCATATCTAAAAATTCATTAGATTTTTGTCTAATGAAAGAGTCACCCTAGCTTTTAATAATTTTCTTTTTTCTCATATTTTATCCAGGGGAAAGTAAGTAGGCTCTATTTTCATGTGCAAATGTGATTGAAAATCATTTTGTTTCTTCCTTTTGGGGAATATGTCATATGTGACAGAGAAGGACAATGCAGTTTTTTTTCCCCCCTAAGGAAACATGACCCCAATCAACAGATATGAGGTATAAATTTGCAGATTCAAAACTGCCTCAGAAATTAATAGAAGTTGGGGAATAGTACTTTAGATGGGATCCTAATATATTTACATATTAACTTCTGAAGCAGTTTTGAAGCTTTTGTCCAGGAGAAAATAAGTAGGCTCTATTTCCATGTGCAAATTCAGTTTATGCCCAGTGTGGGAATGATTGAAGTATCCTGGCTTTAAGATTACTCTGACTGTCCTTCTAATGTTATAATACATGAGCCCCCAACGCTGAGCTTTTAATTAATAATCAATCGGTAAACACAATTTATGCCAACCTATTTAATAACATTGCATAATAAAACAAGTATCCACAAAATTCTCCCCCCTGCCTCAACAAAATCTGGAGTGTGCTATTTCACCTTTTGTATAAAATGTCAGTGTAAAAAGTAAAAATACCATAAAGAAGAATGGTAAAAAGAGCCATGTAAGTACTACATGTGCCAAAAAAACAAAAACAAAATATCTTAGACTGAAACTATTGGGCCTGAAAGTACTTTCTTTCTTCTTGAGCTCCTTTGCGTCTTTCCTGTCTTGAGACAATAACTGCTTATTTCCCCAAGCTGCCATTCCTTGAAACTACTTTTTTGTTCAGATGAATGTGTCCACCTTTGTTCTTCTCTCTCCAGAGTTTTTGTGTCTCCTCTTTCATTTGGGCCTTGATTTCTGTTGAAGTAAATCTTCCACTCACTCCACAACTACTCTGTGCTTTGACCCCTTCCCATTTTCTTCAACCTGTAGCTATTTAAAGACCCTAGGACTATGACTAATTTGTTTGTTCAACCAATCAAATTGGTATGCTGAAGTTGAAATAATCAGAGAATTGTAGAATCTCATAAAGTATCAGTGGATAAGACCTTGTAAACACCTTACTGTATCATCCTCCTTGAACACCTTTGAATACTAATCTGCATTAGAAAGAGGCAAATAACAATCGTTATGGACTGTTGGATGTAAATTTATTTCATGCTTCAAGGCAGCCCAGCAAGTTCTTGGACCATAGACATGGATTCAATTTGGAGTCATGGTAAATATGAGATCAGAGCATCTCAGACATTCAATAGGGAAGGAAGGGATATACCTTAGGGGGAGCTGATTTGTTTTTACCCCTGAGGTTACAGGAAGAGAGATACTAACTGGGCTATCAGCTGGGAAAAAGATGTAAAATATATTAACTGCTGAAACAGTTTTGAAGCTTTTATCAAGGGGAAAATAAGTAGCCTCTATTTCCATGTGCAAATTTAGTTTGTGCCCAGTGTGGGAGTAGGTGAAGTATTTTAGTTTTAAGGTTACTCTGTTTAACTGTCCTTCTAAAGCTATAGTGCACAAGCTAAGTTTTCCTTTGATAATCAGTCAATAAGTACAATTCATGCTTACCTATTTAATAATATTGCATAATAAAACAAATATCCACAAAATTCTCCCCCATGCCCAAGCAAAATCTGGGATTTGGGATCAGAGAATGTGGATTCAAATCCCAATTCTGCCACTTATCAAAAGGCAAAATCATTTAATGTTTCTGAATATCAGATTCCTAAAATTTAATATGAGAAAGTTTGATCAGATGATCTCTAAGGTCCATTCTACTTCTAAATCTATGATATTATCCTATGAATGTGCTTATAACAAGGAAAAGAAGAAAAATATCTGCATGAGAAAAAAAGTATTTAAAAATTCATCACAAGACCAAAATTATGCAAGTAAGATACATTATAGGAATGAATTTAACAGAATATTCAGGAAAGTGGATAGACTGCATAAAAATTTAAACTAATGAAATAATTCAAATAGAACAGGGATATCACATTAAACAATCTATTTAATTCTAACAATAGGGGAAGAGGCTTAGGTCCAAAAAAGATATATAAGAAAAGAAATACAAAGCAAGAATAGCAGATGTGATTAGGGAATATATTGTCTGTGAAATAGATAAATGCTAGATCACAAAAGGGGGAAAGACTTTTTTGGGTTTATTTTTATTATTTTGTTTGTTTATTTCCCTAAACTACAACAATGTTCCATGATTTACAGTCTGAAACACCTGGAGAACATTGATATTTTTAAAAAGTTTTTGTGGAACTAAAAACTTTAGGATCATAGAAAGCAAAACTTTTACAATCCTATAAAATAGAACAAAATATTATCTAATACTTAATTCTCAATGACTTATTCCTTGCTACAACTATGTTTTTGTTATTAAATCAGCAAAATCATGAGTTACTTTCTTCTCCACAAATTTGCCTCTTTTAATAGTTTCACACAGATTTGTTCACTCAAATGGTGAGTATAAGAATGAGAGAGGAATAGAGAAGACAGTTTTTTGAAGATTGAAAAAGGTAACCTAAGGGAATATTAAAAGAAATATGGCTTTAATAGAGTAAGAAAATTTATGAAACTTCTTACCCAAGTGCTAAAAAAGAGAGAGAGTTTAAAAAAAAAAAAGATTAGTTCATGGATGAGGCCATAATGAGGCCAAGAGAGTTTAGCTACGTCCTTAACCTTTTGAGATTGATGTTAAGATGGACAAAGGTGAAGTCCCACAAAACATTTTGTGGAGCCATTGTGAGACATAGTAATGGCCAGTCAACCATTACTCTGATCAAGAATTGGGATTTCTATGCTCACATTCTAGGCCTTCCTTGGAAAAATGTCTTACTTTCTCTGGTTTCCTTTTGAAATAGGATCTTAAAAATATGAAGACAATTTTGATAGCGTCTCTAATCTATTTTCTATATTTCAGTATGTTTTTAGGAAAGGATTATAAAGATCAATTTGTAAAACTTTCTGATATTAAAGTCCCTTTCATATAATCTAATTTAACAAACTCACTGCCCTATTGGCATACTTCAGGCTGTTTTTGCAGTTATTAATATCATGTTGAAAATAAGAATTCTTTATATTTTCTAATGTGATAATATATGATTTAATTTTTAGATGATATTTATTATAATGGAGAATTTTTTTTTCAATAACTAAGTCTTGTCTAGGGTGAGAGGAAGTGATAATAATACAAAAAAAAAATTTAAAAAAAGAACATAGATGAACATTTAAAAATAAACAGAAGAAAACTGAATGTAGTTAAAAAGAGGACCGAGACAAGCAGGTTGCAACCATACTACTGTGTTAAATGTAATAGGTACTTTTGAAAAATACAGACTATACAAAATGAAAACTCACAGCTCCAAATTCAAAGTCCCCCTTTTTTTTTCCTTTTTGTATTTGACAAAGTTCAAGTTCTCTGAATTTTGTCATTTATAATTTTTTTCAAAGAAGCAAAACTATCAACAATCAGTTGTAAAAGAACTGTAGAAAAGATTTTAAATTATCATTTATCATGTAAGCATTTAAACCAACATATTACATAAAATTAATTAGTATATAAATATTTTGATAGTTCCATGTATGTCATCAATTATCCAGAGGCACATTTAACATTCAAAAATTTGCAAAAAGCATCTTTGCTGAAAGTTTGTCAGAAAAAGGTCACATTTCTAAGTTACATGAAGTCTTTCCATAAAGAGTATTTTGAGTTCAAGAGAAAAATAAGATGTACATTTTTTGAACATAGCCGACATGGGAATATGTTTTGCTTGACTATGTATATTTCTTACAGGAGATTTACTATTCATTTCTCTTTTTTTTTTTTCTAATGGGAGTAGTTTGAGGTGGGGGATCAAATAAACAAATGCTTGTAATTTAATTTTTTAAAGCACAAAAATGGGAAAATGCTAATTCAAATATATAAGGAATAACATTTATAAGACAAGAGACACTACTCAGATAATAAAAGACATGAATAAAAAGTAAAATCCAAGGCATCAACAGGCTTATGGAGGTACAAAATCAACTTCTGACTTTCTTATCCAATACCTTCTCTAAATTCTACATTGACATGCTTATTGCTTTATCAATTGATATTACATCTTTACCTGATTACTAATTCCTTGTGCAGCCATACAGCTCTTAGATAATATATTCCATACTGTGTGGTATTTAAAAAGATTTGAGAGACATAATTTCTGAGTAATTTAATCACTTTATTAATAATGTCAGCATATTACTAAAAGGATGGCCATTTAGCTGTCTCATAGACCAAAAGACCATCATGGTGATGGGCTCGCAGTTTCTGTGTCCTTAGAAGAGTAGTTGTTTCCCAGAGTGGCTATCAACCCTAATTGATTAGCAATCAATGAGAGAATGAATATTACAATGAATTACCTGAAATTTGATTATGTCATTCTCTTCCAAGTTGCCTAAACAAACCTTTGGCAATCTATTTAAAGAATTTATGTCCCATTCAAACCTAAGCAGAACACAATGGCTGCCCTACATGTTGGGTCTAGATAGAGGACAAGATAGCTCACCCTTCAGAGACTGAGATCTATAAATGAGAATTAAGGAAAGGGGAAATCCTTGGTTAATGATAATCTTTTCTCTCAACTACTCCTCCAGAGTGCTTCTTTGTTGCCATATATTATAGTCTATTCATATTTACTATATGTCTTGCAATTGTCTTTTATGTGTCTTGCAATTTTTATTCTTCAGGAACCATGGCATTCCATGCTTAACAACATAGAGCATTACCAAAATGACATGATTCTGCATATAAAAGATGCAGAAAATATTTTCTATGGTTACAGTAAGAATCAAATTAAAAGACAATATGAGGTTAAAAAAAAAGTACTAAAGTAGAAATTAGGAGACAGATAGTTCTGCCTTGGTCAGTAACTAGCTGAGTATACATGAGCAAATCCTTCATTCTCTCTGGTAGTGCTGAGTTTCCTTATTTGTAATGAAAAACCATGGAGTGCAGGGTAGACTATATTAATTGTTCTGAACTTATGTTCCATGAATTTTCATTTTTAAATACTTTGATAACTGTAATGGAATGAAATTGATTTCCTTTATAAGGCTATATATTTTATTTATTATTTTAAAACATTCCATAAAGACGGGTAGAGGAACTTAGATTTCAGCAGACTGTAAAATGGGTCCATTCATCAAAATGGTAAAGAAGTCCTAAGCCTAAATCCCAAGTCACCATGATCATGCAGATAAAAGCATTTTGAAAAAGTATGAGTTCTAAAATGACAAATGGTATTTATAAGGTAATATGATTTTTATAACAAACATCAAGGATTATTTCTATTCTTAAGTTGTTCTAGAATTTGGTTGTAGTCATGCTGCTTGAAATAAATAGACATTATTTAGAAGCTTTTTGTATAGGCACTTGTGTTATAATATTGTTTGTTATTAGACATTTGTTTTTATGCAGATATTCCAATGGTTAGTGTATGATTTAAGACATTATTGTCGCTGATATTAAGCAAATATCTAAATCGGGCTTAGTGCTATGTATAATTCCTGCTTTCAAATAGACATATTTACTGTTTTGTAATAATATACAATCTCAAATAGAACACTAAATCAATCTATAAGTACTTCTCTGATGAAGCTTTTCCTTACTAAGTGGAAAAGAATAAATTTCTCCTCACATCTGAATTTTGAGATCTCAAGATTCCCCTTCATTTAAAACCTTATAATATACTTTTCTCCCTGTACTGTTGATATTCAGTGCATTATTTTTATGTGACTTTCCCAATGACTCTTCAGTTTTGTTTTGTTTTTTTTTTTCATATGAGGTATAGATGAAAAACTTACATTTGTCTGCTTAGAGATTATAGAGCCACCTGGCTGACATAGTCCCAGGTTCAATTCTTGTCTCTAACAAACTTCTTTATGAGTTGCCTATGGCAAACTATACAGCTTCTCAGAGTTCCCAGACTACTAAGACTATAATCAATCAATCAATAAGCACTTATTAAGCACTTACTCTGTGCCAGGAACTTTGATAAACACTGAGGAATATAAAAAAAAGGAAAAAAGTCTATGCTTAAGGAACTTTCTAATGGGGAAAACAAAACATAAATTAAACTTAAAAGACAAATGTAGAGTAAATGGAAGAAATCTTTGAAGGCATGGGACTTGCAGCTATGAGTCTCAGAAACAATTGCCTGTCTGCTTTGATGGAGAGCTTCCTCTCATGAAATCACAGATACTGATTAATTGTCTGCTTCAGGTTTATGTGACTTCTATAGCACTTTGGCATGATGGGAAAACAAAAACACTAGTTTTCTAGTTCCTACTAGAGAGAAGGGTAATACCCTCAAGATGCAAAATGGACATGGCTGAGGCTGAAATTTATTTGCTTGACTATATACATTTGCTATGAGATTTTCTTTTTTCTTTCTTTTAATGCAATGGAGGTGAATTGAAAACACAACACAGGAGTTGCTAAGTAACACAGTGGATAGACCACTTTCTCTGGAATCAGGAGATCCTCAGCTCAATCCTGCTCAAATATTTACTATCTATGTGACCCATGACAAATCATTTAATCCTGATACCTCCAAAAACAATAACAAAATTGTTTAAAAAAAAAAAAAACTTCACTGGTTTTGGAGACATCTTTCAGACCAGGATTTAGATCATGACTGATACATGGCAGTTTCTTCATATTGAAAATTCTGTGGTCTTTTGGAACTCTGAATCCTATTGATGGGGGTGTGATCCCTTTAAGAACTGACTTATTCCTTTCTTTGTGATTCCCAACCCCTCCTACTTGATGTAATTATCAATCAAGGCCCTTTTGATTCACAAATCCTGGTCCCTTTGAATTCCAATAGAAGATCAGGGGGTGTCCCAGCCCCATCCCGATCTGAGCCAACTTGGGGATACCCATAGGACTCTCTAGCTAAATTTCCCATTATAAAAGAGCCACGCTGGTTCCCCCTATTTGCAGAGGTCCCAAACATGGCAGCCTTACACCTGGCATGTCAGAACCCTCTATCCACTGGAACTCTGTGTCTGGTGCCCTTCTTAGCTCTACCGTTACCTGTTTTCTTAACTATACTTTAACCTTACTTTCAAACCCCATAATAAACCTCTTTTATCAATCTATGCTTTTATTGGGGACTCACGCTGACACTAGACTTATTTAACTCTGTATCCTTGTGCCAAAACCCTAATTTCATTTAGGTACCCCATATCTAGACCTTATCACTATGATTCTGTTTTGCATAATATTTTTAGGAAGTTGCTCAATCAATGCTGCTGCTGCTAGTGGTATTGGTGGTGATGATGATGATAATAATGGAATAAAGAAAGATAAAGAAAAATAATATATCCAGATTAAAAAAGCCACTTGAAACCCTCATCCACCCTAAGGTATCATGGAACAAAACTTGTGAATAGAAGATTAAGAATTGTCAGAAAGTGAATGCATTCTATTGAGCTGTAAGAGTATCTCAAATACTCAAATACTCAAATAAGTTTGGTGACAATGAATAGGATTCTTTGAGAAAGAATTCTAATCAAAGAAAATAAAGAAGCTAGTTACAATTCTTTTCAATCATCAATTTAAATGACTGACATGTTCAACATCTAACTTAGATCTGGGCAAAAACAATGTCAGTTAAAAGGCACATTGCCCAGTACCCACTGAAAAATGCTGAGCAAAGTAGATTTATTGAATAATGCAGAGTACAGTAGTGCAAACATGGAGTCAATCAAAGATCCAATAACCTCAAACATAGCAATTCCATTCTGTGATTAGCCAGCATCCACCTTCCTGTTGCCTTCAGCAGCCTGAAAGAATCAGTTGGCTTTTAGCCACATTTGACAGTATTCTCTCATCTAGCACCAAAAGCAATAAAAATGTGTTCTCCAGATGTGTTAGGAGCAACATCTGGTCCTGCCAAGCCAGAAAAATAATAAGAAAAAAACTGTAAAACAAAAACAAAATATGTACCCTTCATGGCTGCTACGTATTTTGGATTTTACTATGACACAAATTTCAGCTCCCATGATTTAGCATTAGTCTCTATCTAAAGCTTGCCAGCTGTAAGATGCAGAGCTAAAGGCTCAGACCCAAGAAAACCTAGGTGTTATGTGGTATGAGTGTTGTTCTTGCAAATATCATCACTTAGCTGATTCAAAAAGGAAGGAAAATGTCATTATCCTGAAAGAACTTCAATCATATTTTCAAATACATCTGCTTTTCATAGTTTTTAATCATGGCTATTGTCAAAGAAGATAACCAAAGAAGGAAATCTCTCTCTGATTTTGGCTGATGTGTCTCAGCTTCCACAAACTTTCAATCTGCAAACCAAAGGGGAAAAAATAAATGGGACACACAAGACACCTGAGAACAACCAACCTCTCTTTTATTGTTATAATTATTACATAATGCTGATAAGAGAGGAAAATCATGGACATTTTTACTTTGTGTACACATGACATTTGCTTCAGAAAGGGATTTATTTGGAGTCAGAGAACATTAGAAAAGACCCCTATGTATGGGTCTCAGTTTCTTACTCTGTAAAATGAGGCAATTGGGCAAGATAGCCTCTAAGACCCTTTTTAATTTTATACCTTTGAATCTCTGATGAGGATTTTTTCTATGTTTAACTGATCTGTTTCTATCAGAACAGATCATAAATGCTTTGCAATTTAAGAATAGAGCTATAGCTAAAAAAAAAAAAAAAATTCACTCCACTATTAAGTGGCAAACATCATGATGACCTCCAAATTATTTGTAAGTACCACTTATACATGACAGGTACAGAGTCCATCACAGGGTTTGTAACATAACCTTTCTAGATTTGTTAAACTTTTCAGTGCTTATGTTCCATTGTTTGTCAGCATATGGTAACCTTCCTTCCATAATTAAGCATTTAAAAAAAATTAATACAGTGTTTTGTTCATACACACATATGAATTTTATGATATACATATGGCAAAAAAAATGTTTTTTAGTGAGAATTTCTATTGTTGCTAATTCTTTGGTTGAATGATATCATGTGGTTTAATTGAAATAGTAGGGAAAAGGTATTGATATATTGAGAGTCCTCTCTAAGGCACAGATCTAACTGTCCTCTCCAGCGCAAACTAATTCAGTGAATTTTCCATTTCCAATGGATAAAATATGAATGCTAGATGTTTGCATTTAAAACCCTATAGTCTCTCTCTAGTCCACCTATTTATATTGATTTCACATTCCTCACCTATTGCTAAGAGGAAGATGCAAAGACACACATTTAGTTTTCATATAAGGACTAAAAAAATCCACCCAAAACATAATGATCTATTTGAGAGTAAGCTCATTGCCCTTTACTAGGAATCTTCGAACAAAAGATGGATGCAATGTATGTTTTAAAGGAGATTTTACTTTTCAATTACAAGTCGGACTGGTTGGTTTCTAAGGTCTTTTCCAAACCTAACATGCTGTGACTACAGAAAATCAAGACCCCAAGATTCCAAATAAATAAATAAAATCTTATGTAAAATCTCTTATAGATTTATTCAATTTAATGAATATTTTAAAGAATTTATTGTGTTTTGGACTTGAAGAAAACATTGCTTAAAAAAAAAAGTCTCTGAATCCAAGAAGTTTACTATATAATAAGGTGATAAGACATGTTCACAAACAACTCCATTTTCAACTGGAATTTATGTAATAAATGTAGTGGAGAAATTGAACTAATAGGGTAGGTAACTAGGGAGTGGTCAGGGAATGATTAAAAAATAAAATATTGGGGCAACTGGAGGATAACACTGAATAGAGCAACTGCCCTAAAGTCAGGAGGATAAAAGTTCAGATCAGGGCTCAGACTCTTAACACTTGCTAGCTGTGTGACTCTGAACAAGTCACTTAACCCCAATTGCTTCACACACAAAAAAGGGTACAATGTAAAGCTGCAGAAAGTCTTAAAGGATTAAAGGGATTTCAATAAGCAGAGATCACAGACTTTCATATAGATTTTAATGTTTTGTGCTGCACTACATAGATGATCTTTTTCTGCTTCTCTTTTTTTTCTCTGTGTCTCTCAATTGGTGTGTCTCTCTGAGTATCTCTGTCTCTCTGTGTCTGTTTACATCTTTTTCTCTATCTCTATATCTATCTCTGTTTCTATCTTTCCCTCTCTCTCCCTCCCTCTCCCTTCCTCTTTCTCCCTCTCCTTCTCTCTCCCTCCCTCTCCCTCTCTCTTGCTTTCTCTCCCTTTCTCCCTCCCTTCCCCTTCTCTCTCTCTCTCTCTCTCTCTCTCTCTCTCTCTCTCTCTCTCTCTCTCTCTTCTCTCTCTCTCTCTCTCTTTCTTTATCTCCTTCCCTCCCTCCCCCCCCTTCTCTCTCTCTCTCTCTCTCTCTCTCTCTCTCTCTCTCTCTCTCTCTCTCTCCTCTCTCTCTCTCTCTCTCTCTCTCTCTCTCTCTCTCTCCCCCCTCTCTCTCTCTTCTCTCTCTCTCTCTCTCTCTCTCTCTCTCTCTCTTCTCTCTCTCTCTCTCTCTCTCTCTCTCTCTCTCTCTCTCTCTTCTCTCTCTCTCTCTCTCCTCTCTCTCTCTCTCTCTCTCTCTCTCTCTCTCTCTCTCTCTCTCTCCTCTCTCTCTCTCTCTCTCTCTCTCTCTCTCTCTCTCTCTCTCTCTCTCTCTCTCTCTCTTCTCTCTCTCTCTCTCTCCACCCCCCCCAAGTATTAATGCACTTTTTTTTTTCTGTTGGGCATCTGGGCTTATAAGGCTTATAAGGCAAGCCTTATAGCACAGAGAGAATGTTTTTCATCCTTCACATAAAGGTAACATTTGAAGTCATGGGAGATCACCAAAGGGAAGACTGCAAACAAAAAAGAGAAGGTCCGACATCGAATTCTGAAGTTACTTAAACTTAGGGGGGCAAGAAGGGAAAGAGGGAAAGAGAAACTAGCATGAAAGGGTGAGAGGTAAGTAGAGGGATGGGAGTGGGATCAGATTAGAACAGTGTAGAGGACATCATGCCCCTGGTTCCTCATTCATCTCTAGTGCTTGTTGAAAGATAACAAGAAGAAAACCTGTAATGGCAATAACTCCTCCCCACCCCCTTAATTAAATATCCACATGGTTAATCTATACATAGTTGCCTGAAGGGAAACTGTTGGTTCTATAGTTTATGAGGTAGCATTATCAGGGCAAAAGTTGGGAACAGATGGGATTTTCCGAGATCAAGATAGAAGTATCATGTTCAGACTCATGAATCAGAATTGTGCATTCAAACAGAAGAAAATCCATGTGTTTTATTTTTCTGTAGCAAACATTATCTCCAAGCATTTCTCTGTTCCTTGGTTGCAACTGACTGTGGTTACATGTAATCACTTAAAGAAGTACATTACATGATTAGTAATCAAATCCAGAATTAGAACTAGCTTAACTGAATCTAAATTCCTTTAGAAAAGATTCTGAGATTCATAGGCAAGGTAAGATGTGGACAGAGCCCTCTCCCCAGCCACTCAAACTCCATTGTCTGTGACACTGCTCTCATTACTAGATGCATTCTTTTTTATGACATATGAATGCAGCACAATATCAATTTCACATAATTTAAATGAGAAACATGTTCTGTTGCTTTTATGCTTATGCTGTAAAAATCAAGATACATGAGGGCTCAGGGAGAATCAAGCTCTGAATGTGTTACAAGTGAAATTCTTAATGGCCATAAAACTATGAAAGTTTTGTTATAGGACTCTTTAAATTCTATCAGAATTACAAATCTGAGAAAGTTTTTTTTTTTTATATTCCTTGAGAATATAAAGTGTCTAATATCAAAGCATCCTAAGAGTAATGTTAAGTTGTTACTCAAGTATATAAAATAAAATCTTGCATCAAAAACTCTCCATCTATAATGATCCACATTGTTCTCTATGCATTGTTCTTATAGAATTAATTACAATATTAATCATTTTGATATTCCAAATGCAACTTAAACTTACTAGAATGGTATAAACGACACTGGACAAGAGCACGACAAATTGTCTATTGTTAAAATAAATGTTTTGTAGATTTTTTATAACACAGCTTTCTAAATTGACACATAAGCAAATTTATATTCCTAAAGCCATGTTACTTCTTGACTCAGGAAATTTCAGTGGTTTATATTTTTTCTCTAGGATACAATATAAACTTCTTTGTCTGGCATTAATGCTCTTCACTATCTAGCTATAACCTATCTTTCTGGACTGATTTCACATTACTAATCTGCATGTATTTTGCATTCCAATATTGAATGCAAAAATAATTGTTGAATCAAACTGATACCTCTATCAAAAAACAAGCAAACTAACAGTAACAATAACAACAAAAAAACAAAAGCAAAGATATCTGTTTTCTTTTTTCCATAATTAGAAAAATTATGTTTCTATAATTGTTTTAGTAACAACCAATATTATAAAGTTTTAAGAATTTTTTAGACATCACTGAGATAAAAATTTGGAGGTGCTATGTGTATGTGTGTGTGTGTGTGTGTGTTTAAATCATGTGGCTCTTTTGTTGCTGATGTTCTTGTTCTTGCAATTTTTTTGTATAAACTAAATCATATTGAGTTTGCTTCTGTTTTCCGTTCCAACCTACCATATCTAGACTGTAGTGAACACTGTAGTCAATAGTAACATTCAATACTTCATTGGATCCATGATTTTACTGATATAATTACTTTCTCCAGTGTTACTAATTATAATATATCCATAGCTTAGGCTACTGTACTCCATGCCTTACCATAATTCTCTCACATCCCTCCCCCTCCCAAAAAAAGTATCCACTCCAAAGATTGATTCAGAGAACTCCTCCAGCTGTTGTTTTTCTCTTTCTCCTCCTCCTCATATGCAAGCTACAGAACTGTGCTGTAGGTGAAAAAAATGATAAAATATCATTTTTCCAAAATGTCTGGCATTAGCAAAATGTCTAAGGTTAAATTGCTTCATATTTAAATCTTGAGTATTAATAAGGAAATTCCAAGTTATTTCATCTGCATAATAAGAAAAGCTAACTAAATTAAGCATTTCATTCCAACCCTGGGAGAAGCCTTCAGAGGCCAGTTAACTCATCCTTAGGTTTCAGACAGGGCAGCCCTTAAGCAAGCTCAAACATATGGGCTTCTTTTTAATTCCGAAAAAAAAAAATCCAGATATGTAATATAAACTTTGATTAGTAGTTCAGCAAAATTTTTCAACCTTTCCAGGAAAATAGTTTTAACATGGGTCCATGAGACTTTCTTCTTGAGTTCTTATTGTTTGTTTCATTATTTCAAAATAATTTTAGCTTTTGAAAGAATAGGTACTATTAACACCCACTGAGAATGATAGTCCATTGTCTCACTTAGTCATGCATCAATTAATCCAATTAAGCAATGCATTAGAACTGTACTTCTCTAAATCTCAGATACAATTAGTTCACATTAAATTTATGTTCTATAGTCCTGACAATTTAGATTCAGGAATAAGTGGTAAAAATTATTCTGAATAGTTACTATAGTATCTCTCTCTCTCTCTCTCTTGTGTGTGTGTGTGTGTGTGTGTGTACATATATAATCATAAAGAAAGAAAAAAGTCACACGAAAAGTTTAAATGAACTATTATAAGAAAGTATGGTGTATCAGAAACTTTTGCTATCAATAACAAAAAGAATTTACTTCATAGAAATTTTGTTGTTTTGACATTTGCCTTTGGAATATTTCTCCATTTCTTTATCTTTGCACTGCTTCTCCTTGTGTTTCCCGACCTGTGCCTCAGAATGCCTCCATCTCATCAAGACGTAGCTTATATACCATTTCTCACAAAAAGCTTTTATCAATCTTCTTCAAAGGCTCTTATCCTTCTAAGGTTTTATTTATTTTATATTTATTTGTCTAATAATTACATGGATAAATGTGTTTAAAATTTTTAAAGATGGAGTTTTGTTTCAAAGAGAAAATTAAATCATTAACAATAAATTTGTAATATCTTTAAAAAAATCATCACATTCTTCTTCTGTTCAATTCTCAACTAAACTCAAGGTGAATCCAATATATATGTGCTGATAGATAAACACTATAGGGTGCTAATCATCATCATTCAATTGAAATAGAGACTGGACCTGTGATTTAATTCATATAAATACAAATAAGAAAAATCTCTCTACCAATGCAAATTGATATCTTCACTGCCATTTGTAGTCTTAAAGGCCATCTGGAGAACTAACAATGTAGTTGACTTGCTCAAGATCAGAGAGACAGTATGTGTGACCCTCCTCTGGGTAGGACATAAACTTACATCATTCTGGCTTCAAGATCAGTTCAATTTCCAATACACTATGCTGTATCAGAAGATGTACTACAATATTTAAAGTGGCATATATTTGAATATAATCTTACTGTTAGTTACTATGGAATATGTATCAAAAGTATTAATTGCTTGATGGTGGCTCTTTAGCTTAGCATGTATTATAGCATATTGGAGTACCCTAATTATGGCTGTATTTTATTGGTATTACTGATCAGAGTTAATTCTACATGTAAATATCTTTTTTTCTTACCATTTTATTAATTCTTGTTTAAATGCTCTGTTATAAATCTCTAAAAATATTTCTATTATTGGAATTTAACAGACATTAAACATTTTTCTCTAGATAGTTTCAGTGATAATTCAACTATCAAGCAGCAGGATTGTAACAAGTTATTTCTTTTAAAAAATGTAATTTCTTCAAAAAGAGTGACTTTAATTCAAAGAGCTTAAATAAGTTAGATGTTACATATAAAATTGTTCTAACATGAGCATTCAATGGAAGTATAGTGCTTTACAAATCTTAAAATGCTATATAAATGGTAGCTATTATTAATATTAATAATAGTATCAGTACTGATAATGATGACAAAGAAATGAGGTTATCAACAAGGATTTTGATAGATTTCTCAAGAAAGAAGAAGATGTATGTGGTTTTAAGACAATATATACATTCATATTAAAGGGGAATAAAAATCAGAAAACAATAGATTTGTTTAAAAAGATGTATGAAATTTTACTTACAAGGACTTTTACAAATTAAAATGGATAATTTTATTTATATATCTATATACAGATCCCTTCATGAATTAATAATGATCCTCAATTAAATGGCTCCTTTCACTAAAGGATCTATTTTTTTTTCCTTGAGAGACCAGAATGTTAAATTTAATATTATTTCTGCTGTGGACTTTGGGTTTTGTTATGATGTCATTTACTAAATATTTATTTTAATTATATTGCTGTTGGTCAGTACCAGAGAAACCCAAGACTTAGCTATCCTGTTATACACATCTGCCAGAATATGATACCAATAATAATGTTCAAATGAAATAAATAATAAGAGAATGGTAAACATAATAGAGAAATTAAGGTGGGATTGGAATTTCCTGGAAGTTTATCTTATGCTAATGAAAAGTCAACATTTTCATTTTATCCCAAGATATTACCATTCTGTTGAGCCTCTCTTTCAAGAAATGTTCAAACAACACAGAATCTACCACACACTAGGTATAATCTTATATATTATGCAAGTATTACAGGCACACACCCATATACAAAGCACTCCTAAAGAGTTATCTGAAGATTCAAAGATTTCAAAAGTTTTCCAAAGTTTTATGTCTACTGCTTATTATCTTGACAATGCTGCCTTTCTTCTTTATCTCCAGTGAAAGCCTCAACTGAACTGAAGCAATTTCTAGCACATACCTATGTTCATGGTAGGAATTTATAATGAATTTTTCAGAACAAGAAAGAGGATTAGCAAATGGAAAGCATAGTGTCCATGACATTTCACATATAATTTCATCTCTCTATGGAGAGATAAGTTTGGATTAGGTTAATAGTTCAGATCATTAGGTCACAGCAAAGAAATCTCTAAGATGCTGAAGTATTATTATTATGTACAGGTATTCAGACTAGGTGAAAGTGCAGTTGAGAAACTCTTAGCAATATAAAATAGCAAACTTCATTAAATATTAGTCTCTGGTGTTTCACAGAATTTTTTTCCTAATTACTTTGTAAATGCATGGCATTTTAAAAATTCTCATTATCTATCTTTTAATTTCTATGGAAAAAATAAATACTGTCATAAAAATGCCTCATCACCTTGCGGAATCTTATAAAATATGAAAGAAGCCTTCTCAAGATTTGTCAAAGTGAGTATCCACTATTCAATTCTGATATATTATATGGTTAGAAAAGTTGCTGATTGAAAAAAAAATCAGAAGTTTTACTAATTTTTTACAAAATATTGAGCAAGAATTTGAAGATCTTAGGAGAAAAGATGGTATCTTCAGCACTGTTACTAAATGAAAGTATGAGTTCCCAAAGAGAAATCAAAATTGGAAAATGAGCTACTCTCTGAAGGTTAAAAAGATGAGGAAATAGTGTCTAAGAATGGTATAATAATGCACTTACTAATGACATTTCTGTATTTTGGCTCAAAATAAAGGAATAATATGTTCCTGACAATAGAAATGGACTTATAGCCTAACTTGCCTTTTTTTTAACTTCATTTTGTTTGTTCTTTTGTTATTTGCTGTTTTTTTTTTTTTTAATAAAACAAGTGTTTTAAACTGAAAAGGATTGAAGAGAAAAGAAAAGGGAAAGTCAATGTATATCCATCTCTAAGATCATTTACTAAAAAATTCAACTATAATATCAGAAGAAAAATAATAGTAGAGACATCCAGAAGTTGCCAAGAGACAAAAATCACAAAAAGGAACTGGCAATAAAACCAATAGGCAAAGATTTTAATATATAAATAAATAATGAATGTTATCAAGCAAAATGAAGAAGAAAAGTTAATGCAAAGCAGCAATTTGGTTCTCTTAAGTCTCAAGAAAACTCTTGACAATCATATGGTTCTGGAAGTATATACTTTCTTCAAAAGAGACACGGTATGCAAAAGACTGGAGATGGGGGAGAGAATATGCTACATATTAAGAACATATACTCATATAAGGAAATCCAGGAACCAGGGTAGAGAAGCATGTGGAGAGCATTTAGGTGAAGTTCAACTGAATAAGTAACAGAAAAGATGTTGTCATTAGAGCATATTACGAGAACCTGAAAAGAAGAAACAGATAAGGAAGGAATCCAGGAAACAGATCACAAACCTGGCATAGAGGCAGAGAACAGTTATGATAGAGGACATCTGCTGGTGTTCTCCCTGCCAAAAAAAAGAGCACCACTAAAAATTTCAATACATGACTTAATAGTAATTTTACTTCTCCAAATGTAGAAGAAAAAAAAAGGAAATCCTTAACAATAAAAACTGGTTGGTGTCAATAACGGGAAAGTCATGCCATCAATCAATAAACAATAAACATTTATTAAGTACCAACTATGCACCAGGAATTGTACTAAGTGCTGGGAATACAAAAAGAGACAAGATACAATCTCTGTCCTCAAGGGCCACACAATGTAATAGGGAAACCAACATACAAACAAATATAAACAAAGATATATACAGGATAAATAGGGGGGAAAATAACAGAGGAAGGGCAATAAAATGCAGAAGTATTGTTGAAAGCTTTCTTTAAAAGAGGAGATTTTAATTGAAACTTAGAGGAAGTCAGGAAGGTCAGAAGTCAGAGCAGAGCATTCCAGGAATGGGGAATTGTAATGTTCTCATTAGCTTTCTGGAGGTCTCAGGACCAGCCTTGGTTTCAGCAGAACAATTACCATAAGAATAGTCTCCTTCAGTCTCCAGTCTATGTCAAGAGTCTCAGTCAGTCAGTCAGCCAGTCAGTAGTCTGCAAATCTCAATGCCCTGCTTCCTAGAGTCCCAAAGTTGGGGTGACAAAATGGACCATTGCTTTCTAGAGCTCCTGTGACAACTGCGCTTACACCCTGGATACCTTAGAATCAGCTGGAGTGATGATAAGCAAAAGTCCTTAGTCTTTATTCTTGGTCTTAAGATGCAGGATTGAACAGGATGGAAGCAGAATCTCTGCAACCGCCTTCTCCCTTGTCTACTGCAAAGAGTGACCCTGGCTAGTCTTACTCCACCTCCTAGTTTCTCCTACAATCCTCTGTATACACCAATCACTGAGCCAGCACAGGATAGTGGGAAGGACCATTTTCCAAGCATATGCCCATAGAGTATTGTCCAATCAGTAGTTAGCCTCAAGTGCTCGGCAGTCCTGACCTCAGTGCATTGACTCAATAATTTCAGCCCTCTACAAACTCCCACACCGGGGTGGATTAAAATATAGTGTCCAGACTAGCTCTCTGGAGGATCTCGGAGCCCAAGTCCTTGGTCTTAGTAGAGAAGTGATGAAGGCAGGAGAGCCACCATGAGGCTGATCAAGTCTTCTCTTCTCAGGCTGAGTTGGTCCCCGGTTATGCTATTATAAGTAAATTAATTCATAATACTATCACAAGAGAACCATTATTTGTTTTAAGATTAAATCAATCATACTATACTAGAGAACTATTAGTCACCATAGATCTTGCTCATGGGATAGCCAAGATATCAGAGTGAATGGGTCTAAGAATATTTGTCTAAGAGTAAGGCAAAAGAAGAATGGAAAGGTTGGAGGGGGCTAGATTGTTAAGGGTTAAGAATGCCAAACAGAGCAGTTTGTATTTGTTCATGAAGGCAATAGGAAGCCACCAAAGTTTATTGAGTAGGAAATTTGATATGATAAGACCTATGTTTTAAGAAAATCACTAAAGCAGATGAATGGAGTGTATATTGGAGTGGGGAGAGCTTTAAAATAGGCTGATCTACCAGCAGGCTATTGTAATAACCACAGGTTTCTGTGAGGTGATGAGGGCTCATACTAGTGGCCATGTCAGAGGAGAGAATGGGGCATATTCAAGAGCTATTTCTAAAAATGAAAATGGCAGGCTTTGTTAAAAACTTGGATATGGGTGGGGTGGGTGGTGGAGGAGGGTGGGGTCAAGGATAGTGAAGAATCCAAGATAACTCCAAGATTGTAAGGCTGAGGGATGAGAGGATGGTGTTGCCCTCTATAGTCACAGGAAAGATAGAAAATCCAGGAAAATCTATGGGGAAAGATAATGAATGAATTCTATTTTAGATGTATTGAATTTAAGATGTCTGAAAGGCAGTTAAAGATGTGAGATTGGAGATTAGCAAAGAGATGGGCAGGGTAGGTAATTCTGAAAATCATCAGCTTAAAGATGGTAATTAAATCCATGGGAACTGATGAGGTCATCAAGTGAAATAATATAGCAGGAGAAGAGGGCCCAGGACAGAATCCTGAGGAATGAGGATGATCCAATTAAGGAGACAGAGAAAAAGTAGTCAGATAAAAGGAAAATCAGGAGAGAGAGGGGTGTCCCAGAACACAGAGAGAAGAGAATGTCAAGAGTCAAAGAGTTATCAATAGTGTTAAAGTCTGCAGAGAAGTTGAGGAGAATGAGAAAAAAAGGCCATTCAGTTTGGCAACTTAGAGATCATTAGTAACTTTGTAAAGAATAGTTTTATTGGAATGATAAATTGGGAGGTCAGATTATAAAGCATTAATAAAAGAGAGTGTTAATAATACGAGAGTGCCTGCACTTGTTATAGACAGCCTTTCAGAAGAGTTTAGCTAAAAATGGCGGAAGAGATTTAGAATAATATTTAGAGGAGATAGAGCAGTGCAAAATGTGCCAGTTGAAAGGAAGAGACTGAAAATAAGTGAAAGAGTACAAATGAAAAAGGGATAATTCTTGGAGGAGATGCAATGGGATCAAATGAACAAGAAGAAGGGCTAGACATGGTATGGAATAAGACTACTCATCATTTGAGACGGGGGTGAAGGAGAAGAAAGTGGCAGAAAGAACTTGACTGATAGAACATATGGAAGAGGGGAGAAGAGGAAGTTCACAATGAATAGCCTCAATATTTTTTTTCTGTAAAATATGAGGCAAGGTTCTTAGAGAGTGAGAGAAGGAAGAGTCCTGGGAAGTTTGAAGAAGGATGAAAAGTTTTGGAAAAATCAGTATAGAAAGTGAGTTGGTAAGGGGTGTGCAGTAGGACTATATAACCTTAATGTTTTATAACATGAATTTGTTGTGGATTCAGTTAGAAAGGTTGTATGAGTTTTTCCACTTTCATTCAGCAACATGTGTTTAGGAACAAAGGTGATACATGGTGAGAGTAATTCAGAACTGAGGATCCACTGAGAGTAATCAGCAATGTGATAAGGGGGCAAGGAATTCAAGAAAGGAAGGCAATATAGCATGGAATTGGTTCACCAAGGAGTCAAGATAAGAAGAGGAAGAAAGCTGGAAAACATATGAGGGACTGGAGAACACAATGCAAATGATGAGTAGGGTTGTTTATGAGAAAGCTGAGGAAGAGATGAAAGGCCAAAAGATTATGTTCAGGTAAAAGAATTTCTGAATTTCTAAAAAAGAAGGTGATATATTTTTTAAGCTGGACCAAAAGTGTGACCATCGCTATGTGTGGTTGAGGTTGGGTGGAGGAGTAACACAAAGGAGGAAAACAGGTTGAGAAACTGAGTGGTTAGAGTGAGCTGGTGGAACTAATCTGGAGGTTCAGATTCTGCAAGAAAGGAGAAACACTTGGACCATAAAGGTTTATTAGAGAATGTTACAAGGTGGGAATGACTGGACAATCCAATCCAGTGGTTACCCATGTAGAGAGCCACAGATGGGGGGAACTGTGGGTGAGATATAATACCTTCCAGCACAGCCAGGGAACCTGCTAACAGTGTCTGGTTGGGATCTCTGTCCCCGTTGGGAGATGTGTTGGGTTTCCTGAGAAGTCAGGGGGCATGATAACCTCTGTTGTAATTAAAGCAGAGTTATGCTAATGTGGCAAGGAGACATTTGCCCACAATAGCAAGTTGTTTATGTGGTTCTGCATGCACAGTATATAGTAATTGCATGTGCTGTATATATAGTACATACACAGTGTGCTATAGTTATGTAAGGGCTGAGGGTATTTGGAATAAACAAACTCCATGTTTGACTATCCACATGAGTTCTACCTCTTCACTTCTCTCCTATGAATAAGGACTCAAGCTGGTACCCAACGTGGGACACAAAATGTAATGTCTGTACTAGTTCACTAATTGCTATAATTAGAACAGTCATGGATGGTGGATGTATGTTCACCAGGTATGTTTACAGATATCATAGAAATTTTCTTTCACAGGAACAGGTGCAATAATGATTCTATGTGAATGATAAAATTTCTAGATTGTAATGGCTATAACCAGAGAGGCTATTCCCTAGGCAATTGAGTAGAAGGAAGCCCAGACTGAAGAGTTCCCATGTTTCCATCTGTTTGTTCACTCTCCTCAAATCACTCAACAAGCAAGGAAGGAGAAACACCTGTAATGCTGACCATAAAGGTTTATTAGTCTTGGAAAACGTTACAAGGTGGGAATGACTGGACAGTCCAATCCAGTGGTGTACACACACACACACACACACATTTATGTTATCAGGGAATCAAGGGGAGGGTTGGTGACCCCACAGAGAGTACTCTTCCTCACCAACTTTCAAGGAGCCTTCTTCCCATGTGCTGTTATTATTAGACAATCACTGAGTAGAGAGAGGTTCTGTGATGTTGCAGTTCATTCTCTTATGGGGACTTACCAGAAACCTGCTATAGGATTTTTCCAAGCATGCTAATACCACCAATGTGAATAAACAGGAAGTTTAGCAGCAGCTTAGCTCTTTTTTTTGGTGAAGGAGATGGATATGAAAGCAGGTAATGAAGAATAAATGCAAAATGAATGCATAATTAGATAAGAAAAAAGTCAGATATATTAAAAAATAAAAACAAGTTGGACTGTCAAGGAAAGAAAAAAAAAAAACAATGAGAAAATGAATTGGAAGAATGTGCTATATTTTGGGGAGAAAGGATCCCAGAAAAAATAGAAATGCTATTATATGTAGATGGGATGATAATAACTGAGAGAAGAAGTTGGTAAGTTTGTCAAACATTTACTGTGCTCTCATCTCTGTTTATCTTTCTTTATAATATTGGACATAGGCATATACATAGATGATAGATGTACATATGTGAATATATATACAAATACACATACATACATGTATGTGTGTATGACTTCAGTAAAGGTATAGATGACATGCTTATTGCGTTTTCAGATGATAAATAGCTATCAAGAATACTTGATGCACTGGATGACAAAGTCAGGATTCCTTGGTATAGAATATTGAACTAAACTTGGCAAGTTGAAATTTAATAGTAGGAAGGTCACAGTAGAGTTTAAAAATAATTTTTACAAATAGATGAAGAAGGCATGGCTAGGCAGAACTTATTGGAAAACCACTAGAGAGCGTTAGTAAATGGAACATCCAATATAAGACAATTGTTTCATATGGAAAACAAACAAAAAGCTCATGTTCTCTCAAGCTGCATTAAGTAAAGAATCATCTATGGATTACTGAAGAGAATCCTGATATAGGTTTCCCTATCCATCCAGACCTCACCTAACATGCCTTGTTCAGGTCCAAACAGTACATTTTAAATAGGGCATTAATAAGCTTAACTGCATTCAGAAGCAAGCCCTGAATTTATACAATAAGGGGGTGGATTGAAGGAACTGATGATGCATAGAGAGCAGAGAAGACCAAAAAGATAAGATAACTGCAAATAGACTTTGCAAAAATTTACATTTGGGCTAAATGTTAAAAATATAATGATTAGCAATTCAAAACTAGAATAGTCTGCCTTAAGAAATGCTAGACTCTTCCTTTTTCTTTTTTTTTTTTTTTTTGAGGCAATTGAAGTTAAGTGACTTGTCCAGGGTCACACAGGTAGGACATGTTAAGTATCTGAGGCCGGATTTGAACTCAGGTCCTCCTGACTTCAGGACTGATACTCTATCCACTGTGCCACCTAGCATAGTAGGCAGTAGGTAGTAGGTAGTAGGTAGTAGGTAGTTGATGAACTCTAACTAGAACACAGTTGATAAATGCTAGAGTATCACTTGGGAATTATTTGCATAGAGATGATTTAATTCATGGGAATGGATGAGTGAGTGCACCAAGGAAGAAATGTAAAGAAAGAGAAAATGAGGGCATGGGACATAATACCGAAGTATACCCACATATAGGGGCAGAATGTGAATGATGCTCAAATAAAGGGCTTGAAAAGGAATGGTGACACTGATGAAGAAGAACCAAGAGGGAACGATGCCATGAAAACTCAGTAGAGAAAATCTACTTGGGAAAAGAGAATTTTCAACAAAAACAAATTGAAAGCAGTCAAATTTATACTATGCAAGAAACAATATGTTCGATGAGATAAGATTATGTCTTTCATAGTATTACAGAACTTTATGGATGATATTAGAGATCATTTATTTCAACCTTGTGATAAATTGAGATAAAGAGGAGATGTGATTTATTCTAATTTACATAGGGAGTTAAGAATATTTCCTCACATCTGTATACTTCTACCATGCAAAGTTATCTTTGTATTAAAATACTGAAATTGACTTGCTAGAATAGTTGGATAATTTGGATAATGTTACTCACTTTCTCATCATCACAGTGATCACTATCCCTATAACTACCAGTAGTAATAACAACATTTACTTGGTGCAAGGCACAAAATTTGAATGCCTTTTTGAAATTTTTACCTAATAATTGACACCATGTACACATGATCATGTCATAACTTGGGTGGCTATCCAAGAAGGCAGAAAAATGAAAACATATTTGAAAATCTAATTTCAAACATTTGCATATAACAAATGCTTCCCAGATTCCATTTGCTAATCTTCAGATGTAATGTCACAATCTGTACTTTTCTCTTCCCTTACTATTGATGCATTCTGAATCTTAAATTCTTCCTCTCTAGCTTGATTCTGAAATGCAATCCAATGTGAATTCAATAAACAAAATGGATCTGTAAGAAGTAAACTTATTTTTCTGACCTCTTCCCCCTTCAAATAAACAAATAAACAAACAAAACAAAAAATCACTGGGAAAAAATCCCAGTGGTTGTTTTTTTTTAGCACAAAGTCATCAAGAAAATGCACAATGTATTAATGGATCAAAATGAGTAATGTTGGAATCTTTACAAACTGCTAACTCATTAGAGTTGATAGATTGTTGATCTGATCTTACAAGAAGATGTTTTGGGCCAGAACCTGAAACAAGGTACTAAGTAGAACTAATTAGTACAATGCTTGTGTTTACACCTTTACTCATCGGAGTTCACAAGTATGGGAGTTTCACAAAGTAAACTTTGTAACTTTGTGAATTCACACCTCCCTTAAAGCTCTTAGGGCCAGAGAGCATTATGGGAGAAAACCCATAATCCCATTCTCTCAGAAGAGTCCTATATAAATCCAGTGAAGATAGATTCTGCAGAATATTTTCCACTTGGCTGGCTGGTGGCGGAAAAATAGTTTTCAGAGGAAGAAGCTACTAGTCTAGAGTTCAGCAGACAACCAGATTCATCTTCATCTCACACCACTGTGGTTGGTGGCTGGGCTCCTGCACTTCCGCCACTGAGACCAAGCTGGTCTGAAAGACTCACTAGAAAGCTAGCCGAGCCCCAAGTGAAGGAGACAAGAGATTCATTCCATCTTTGTGCTGGCTGGAGGCTGCAGAAAGCAGAGGCAGAGGCTGAAGGACAAAACCTTTGGATTTGGAGACATTCGGAGGGCTCTAAGCTAACCAGGCTATATTAGAGACAATAAAAGAGCTGAACTTTTATCACCTGGCTGCGTTTTGAGGTGATTATTACTTTCAACTGATACTAAAGCTGCCTCCAAGAAAACCTCCCCGAAAAACCTACCTTCTACCCCAGAGAGAACTATTCTACTTATTTTATTTATTTTTTTTTTTAATTTTTATTTAATAATTACTTTATATTGACGGAATCCATGCCAGGGTAATTTTTTTTTTTTACAACATTATCCTTTGCACTCATTTCTGTTCCAATTTTTTTCTCCTCCCTCCCTTCACCCCCTCCCCTAGATGGCAAGCAGTCCTTTATATGTTTGATATGTTGCAGTATATCCTAGATACAATATATGTTTGCAGCACCGAACAGTTCTCTTGTTGCATAGGGAGAATTGGATTCAGAAGGTATAAATAACTCGGGAAGAAAAACAAAAATGCAGATAGTTCACATTCGTTTCCCAGTGTTCTTTCTTTGGGTGTAGCTGCTTTTGTCCGTCATTTAAGTTAGGTCTCTTTGTCAAAGAAATCCACTTCTATCAAAATATGTCCTCATACAATATCGTTGTCGAAGTGTATAATGATAAGATTATACATATACACATATATACATGTGTACATGTATATATACATGCACACACATTTTTTTTTTTTACATTTATACAGGCTTTTAAACATTCACTTTACAAAAAAAAAAAAAAAAAATTAACTGCTACCATACTGAGCTTATTGAATAATGGATGGAATTCCACAAACTAAATGGAATGTAAGCTTCTTGTGTCACTTTTATATTTATATTCCTAGTATTTACCAGGTTTCCTGGAACTTAGTAGACATTTAATAAATGTTTGTTGATTGATTGATTAGAGGAATTGAAAGGTCCTAGAAATATTTTAGGAAGGTCAAATGAGGAACAGACATAATCTATAAATTCCTAAACAGAGAAAATATTTTAAATCCATTTTCTTTTTTTAATTAATATTAATATGTCCAAAATTATAACTATTCTTTCTTTTTCTATGCCATATATATATATATATATTCTTTATAGAAGGAATCTTGATAGAGGAGAAAGAATATGAAATTAAGGCTACAGAATTAATTATTTTACAAATATAAAAAAGTATCCAATATTTATCAGTTTTTTAGTTCTTCCTCTTTTCGGAAGGCATTTTCTGATAAGTGGAAAGTATTTTTAGTATAATACTATTGGCTTCCACTGTGCTAGACCTGATACTTTCCAGCAAGAAGAGCATTTGAGATAAAGAAAGCAGATAATCATTGGATGTTTATTCTAAGCAGTGGCTGGTTTTGATGGGATTTTTCTAGTTCTCTGCATTTCCTGTCTTAGTATTTAATAAGTGAAGCTGCTTTTCAGGAAATTAGTTTTCTTCTAGAAATTCCCTTTTCACAATATTGATAGTTCTTAGCCATACATTTTTGTTTCATTTATGTAATATCTATATGTCATTTTCTCAAATTAGTCAAGTAATGGACAAGATAATTATCAGTGTGTGTGTGTGTGTGTGTGTGTGTGTGTGTGTGTGTGTGTACCAATATGAACTACTTGCTAAGAAGTAACTTAATGTGTTATTTAAAAAATTACAAAGGAGCAAGGTATTTTTTCTTCTTTATACATTTTATTAGTAGAATCACATGAAAAGTTCCTTTGTAACCTTTCATGACACACTGCAGGATGATACACCATTATGAATCATTTAAAGTTGTAAAAAAAGATTCAATGTATTTCTTCAGAAGAACATAAAGAACTCTTCAGATATTATTTCATTACTCCTCGTTTCAGTATTAGTTCATATAAAAAAAGAAAAAATACATTTAAAATAGATGCTAAGAAATAAAAATTAGGTAGGAAGCTGGGTTCTTAGCTGCTCTGCTAGGATTTATGTCATCTTTCAACCACTAATACATCCATGTAAATATCTCCTCACCAACTGCCATTCCACGTAGACTGAGACTAAGTGCTGAAGGAATATCCCATTCAGTTCTAGAAGGATTATTTTAGGGCCTTGCTTTCCTGATTAGGAAATACCTCACTTGACCCATCACAAATAGGCAGGTTTCAGTCATGCTTCCTATTACACCTGACCCAGTTCCTCCCTGGTTCTCTCAATGCCTTGTGTGAATGCCTGGGCAACTTTCCAATAGTGGAACAATAATTTAATCAATACTGCCATTGCTACTGGCAAGGGTTATAGATCTAGTGCTGGAAGGGACAGCAAAGGTCATCTAATTTCAATTCCTTTATTTTACAGATGGGAAAACTTAGGCTCAAGGTTAAGTGATTTGTCTAAGGTCACATAGGAAGTAAACATTGAAGTTTGAAATTGAACTGAGGTCCTCCAATTATGAGCAACAGTTAGAACCAAACATGGAACAACTGATTGATTTAAGATTGGAAAAACAGTACAACAATGCTATATATTTTCCCCTAATTAATTTAACATATATGCAAAATATTTCATGTGAAATGTCAGGCTGGATAAATCAAAAGTTGGAATTAAAGTTCCCGGGAGAAATATCAATAATCTCAGCTATATAGACATTACTATGCTGATGGCATAAAGGAGAGAAAAATTAAGAAGCCTCTTAATGAGGGTAAAAGAAGAAAGTAAAAACTGACTTGTAGCTTAACATTTAAAAAAACAACTAAGATCATGGCAACTAATCCCATCATGTCACGGCAAACAGAGAGAGAAGAAAGGGAAGCAATCCCAGATTTCATAACTTCGAGCTCAAAGATCACAGTAGATGGCAAGTGTAGCCATGAAATTAAAAGATGCTTGCTCCTTGGAAGGAAAACTATATCAAATCTGGACTGCCTACTATAAATAGAGAGATGTCACTTTGCCAACAAAAGTCCACATAGTTTTTCCAGTAGCAATGTATGGCTATAAGAATTGGATTATAAAACATGCTGAATGAACACTGTAAAATCAATGGTTTCAATTTCTGGTGCTGGAGAAGACTTTGGAGAATCCTATGGACAGAAAGGAGATGAAAGTCAATACTTAAAGAATTCCGGCTATTCACTGGGAGATCAAATACTAAAGCTGCAACTTAAATACTTTGGCCATAATATCAAATGGGAAGATGGAGTTCATTGGTAGGAGATGGGAAGGGGGAATTGATGTCAGGAAAGATTGAAGAAAGGGGTGGGAGGATGGCAGGGGATGAGATGTATAGAGATTATCATGGAAGCAGTGAATAAGAGCTTGGGCAGACATTGGAAGACAGTGGAGGATAGAAAGGCCTGGTAGGCACTGGTCAGTCCATGGAATCATGAAGAGCAACTGAACAACAACAGCAACAATCTTTGAGTACTTACTCTTTCCATTTTGCCATATGTATTAAGCTGCTCTTTCAGCATGGTATGGAGTTTTTAAGGAAGGCTAGCACCTCTGGGGTGGGAGTTTGCCAAGCTCTTCTTAAAGCTATTCACCCACCTTCAGTGTCCACATTTAACCCAACTGTCACCTGTAGTTTTAAAAGGTTACATCACGCACCATGGCCACAACTCAGTAAAATCACCTTGGCAATCAGGATAAACCAGGTTGCAGTTTACCTACAGTTCTCAAACCCATCAATGAGATAGAGAGATGACTACCCCAAGCAAAGATTTCCCCATGAGGAATGGAGGTTACAATGGCCATGAAGGCAACTAAAGCAGGGTCTGTCGAGCCATTTGAACTTGGTGAGACATTAAAATTGACAAGATCATTCACTGAAGCCAGGGCCATCATCAGTCCTCCAAACGTTTGTTTTACCACTGGATCTTGATGACTCTGGAAGAAACATGAGATTGACAACTTTGTGCAATTTTGCCTCACTTAAACCCAATTCCCACAAGTCAGAAGATGACTGTAGGATATCATTGGTACTTTTTAAAAATGAATATTGAACAACTAGAAGGAATATGAATAAAAGGAGGGTTTTTTGCTGTTGATTTTTTAAAATAATAATATAGAGCAAACACTATTCGTAATGGAGATAAGCTAGAAATATTTCCAATAAGATAATTGAGAAAGCAAGAATGTCCATTAACAGGTTTATGGCAGCTTTTTTTGTGATAGTAAAGAATTGGAAAATGAGGGCATTCTCATCAGTTGTGCTATATGAAGATAATGGAATATTATTGTTGTATAAAAAAATGATGAACATGTTGACTATAGAAAGGCTTGGAAAGATTTGTTTGAATTAATGTTGAGCAAAACAAGTAGTATCAGGAATGCATTATACATAATAACAGCAAGAATTTGTGATGATCAACTATGAAAGACTTGATTCTTCTCAATGGTTCAGTGATCTAAAGTAATCCCAATAGACTGAACAGAAAATGCCATCTGCATCCAGAAAAAGAACTAAGGAGGCTGAATATAAATCAACATATGCTATGTTCATTTCTTTTTTCTGTTTTTTTAAAATATTTTCTTTGATTTTCTCTTTTGTTTTGATTTTTCTCTCCCAACATAATTCATAAAAATAATTCAAAAAAATAAAAATAAATAAACTTAAGTAAATAAAAAAAATTTTAGACAGAATTATTTGGTCAAATCTATAAAACTTATTCTATCCAAACAGTTGTTTTTTTTCATGATGCCTGTCTTTGAAACGGAAAGAATATGGTGAAAACAGAAAGTAGTTTGTCCAGTTATTTCACCTGTAGCATTTTAATCTTTGCTCATACATTCCATTGGTCTTTAAAGTTCTGTCATACTTATCATATATCCCCTCCGTGTGGAATCAAGAATCCTCTAGGATTCCTGGGATCTTCAGTGTCACAGTCTAACATCTAACATGTAGTACATGAATTTTCCCAAAAGAAAACTTCTTTTCACTTCTATCTTTATAATAATTTCCATTACCCTGAAAATACAATCACTCTAATTCCAGGAAAACAAACTCATAACAATGAAATTCTGAAAATGCTAATCTAGGCATTAAACCTCATCGTTTCATGAGAAATGCAATCTTCTTTCTCCTATTTATTTTTGTTACAAATATATATAATTTGATCATTGAAAATATGTTAAGCTAGTGATCTAATCATTTGGTCAATTGGCCAAGAAAGTCAAGATATAGATATAATCAAGGGGAAAAAAAGACTTTTAATAGAATGAATTTTAAATACAAATTGGTGGAAGTAGGTTATCGAAAATTTTATGAATACACATAAGTCCAGGGTTGAAAAAAAATAAGGAAATAATGTTAGCAAAAGTACATCACGAATAGTTTAGCTGGAATAGAACAGAACAAAGAGATATGAAACCAATTAGATGGTGGAAGGCAATTTGAAATGTATTATCAAGGTTGTTGGAGCAGACATTGAAATTTAAAATTTTGTACAATGATAAGCAATACAATTTCTATTGGAAAAAATATAAATCAAATTCCTTTAATTCTCCTTACAGTTTCAGGGTTGACACCCTTTCCAAAGAATGAAATGCAAATGTGGAGTTAGAATCCTGTAATCTCATAGAGCATATAGAACATCTAAATGTTTGAGGTGATTTTTAATGAAATGTTGGGATTCCAAGCATGCCCATTATGATTAATCTTTCTTAGTAAGGAAGTTTAGAATTAAACTTTCTGTGAACAAGTATAAGAATGAAATGTGTGCTATAATTTAATAATACAATGTGATTTTAAAAGATTTAGTATTCATCCACCAAATTCATTGGATTAATCTAATACTTCTTTACAATGGTTAAAATATTCCTCATGGGCATCTGAATCATCTAATAATATTTAATGACATTTTCTTAAGTATTATGTCTGGAAAGTTAGGAAAGGTTTTTGATTTTTAAAGATTCTGGTGATTTAAAAAAATGAGAAACAGCTATGAAAGCATACACACCCCTCTCTGTATGTATTTATACATACATACATATATACATACATACATACATATACACACATATACATACACATACATACATCCATATATGTAGATATGTGTGTATATATGTATGCATGTGTGTGTGTGTGTGTGTGTGTGTGTTTATTTTCCCCTTACAATAAGAAACAATTTAAATAGTGCAGTTAGGAGGAGCAACTAGGTGATAAAACTGAGAGAGTGCCAGGTCTGGAACTGAGAAGATTTGAGTTCAAGTATGACCTTACCTGTGACCCTGGGAAAATCACTTAATCCTGTTTGCCTCAGTTTCTTCATCTGTCAAATGATCTGCAGAAGGAAATAGCAGATCACTCTAGTATCTTTGCTAAAAAAAAAAACCCAGATGGAATCACAAAGAGTCAGACATGACTGAAATAGCTAAATACCTATGGTGATCATTCTGTATAAAGCTCTTGGAAAGGAATTTAAATTCTGTCTAGTCTAAGCCCTCCATTTCATAGATAAGGAACTTGAAATTCAGAGTTTAGATGGCTTTCCCGTAGTCAAACAATTGGTAGTAGACTTGTGAGTTGCTTCCCCAATCTTGGACCACCAGACCTAATTGACATTCTAGAAACATAATTACTACTTCCTTCCTCTCAATGAGGCATCCTGAAAATTTATATTATAGCAGAATGTTAGCATAGCAATAATGTGAAAGTCAGGAAATAAGATTTTCATCCTGATACTGGCACTAACTGTCTGTGAGATTGGGAAAATCATCTCAGCTTTATGGTCCATGTCTCAGATTCCTCATATAGCAAATGATGAGACTGAAATAAATTATAACTAAAGTCCCTTGATGTTGAAAATATATATTATCCCATAATAAATATCTTCAAAATGCTTTGAATTAACTGACAATATAAAGCATTATTACCAAAAATTACTATTTAAATCAATGAGATTTAAAAATATCAATATATTTTTATTTTCTATACATTGCTTTGAAAAGTGTCTTTAAATGCTACTTGACTATCTGATGCATCTAGGAAATCTATCTCTCTCTCTCTCTTTCTCTCTCTCTCTTTTTTCTCTCTTTTTTCTCTCTCTCTCTTTCTCTCTCTTATTTTTTCTCTTTCTGTTTCTCTCCCTATCTCTTTGTCTCTGTCTCTCTCTGTGTCTCTCTGTGTCTGTCTGTCTCTCACTATCTTAATATCTATATGTGTGTATGTATGTATGTATGTGCATATATATATGTATATATATGTATATATGTATATATATGTGTATATGTGTGTGTGTGTGTGTGTGTATATATATATGTATGTACATATATACACACACCCAGTCTTGTGATAGAAATATCTGGGTTCAAATATGAGTTCTAACATTTGCTAATGTGACAACAGACAAGTCATTTGGTCTTCCGAGTTTCAGTGCCCTCATAAGTAACTTGGGCATAATAATGCCTGAATAGTCGAGTTAATGGGCTATTGAAAGGAAAGCACTTTGTGAACCATTAAATTCTGTATTGGTGCCAGTCATGATCACTTAGTACTCAAGTCAATATGATGAAAACTAAAGAACAAAAACTGATATACAGTATAGCAATATAAGGATTTCTTTCCTCTTCTTCATCAGCTACATTTATCAAGGTTTAAGAAGCACAATAGTATATCTTAAAGAAGAATACTAAATCTGGAAGCAGAAAAATGGAGTTTCAATGGAGGCTACAACAGTGAATTCCTATGAATCTTTAGTAAATCACATGACCTCTACAGGTCTTCTTTTCATCAGCTATAAAATAAAAAGGAGATTGAGATCGGTGACCTTTGAGGGGTCCCTCAAGGTCTATATATATTTTCTTAAATGGATTATGAACTATTAGTATTATAATTTATGGTCCTGTCTTCTTGTATAACCTTCAGAAATTCCTTTTTTATTACAAAGTGGGGTGTCTGTTGATGTACAGATTTTCTTTGATGATAGAATATATGCAGTGCTCTAGAGCTCAAAAGGTGTATCTCAAGCTATAATGCTGCTCTGCACAGGTTCATTTCCTTTCACCATCTTCAAGGTTAAAAGGCAATCTAGCCCTGTCCTAGGATATGGACTCTGAAATTACCCAAAATGAAATATTCATGTAGACTCCTTCTAATCTTGGCTACCTAAAATCTTGTGATATTACAATTTCCTGTTAATAGCCATGTTGTTAACAAATGGTATCAAATAGCACAGAAAATACCAGTAGAGCTAACCCAAATCATGGGAACTAATCATTTAGAAGCCTCTGGTCACACATGTTCTTAGAAACATGGGAAAAATTCAAAAAAAGTTCAAACCCAGTTCAGCAGATATAAGCAGACTGTCAACTAATTATCTTTATTATGATTATCATTCATCTAATAAAAAGGGTATTCCCAACATCATATCATTAATCCTTAAATATTTTTTCTTCCCTTTCCTCAATTAGAGATCACAAACTAAGGACATATCATTAATGATCAAACATTTACCTTTTTCATGGATTACATCAGAAGGACAAAGAGATTTCAGGTACATATCTAAAACCAGCCATCAAATCTAATACTTTGATCTGGTATCACATAGCACAGAAAAAGAGCTTCTGAGTATTTAACTCTATTAACCAGAGCATTATTGGACATGGTTATATGATGTTTTGAGATATGTGGATTATTCAAACTCATCAAATTTACTGAATAATAGGATTGACCCTTCTGGACTTCCTGTTGTATATGGAACGAAGACATTTGAACATGCATAAGGGACTGACATTTATTTCTATCAATTGAATTCTATCATACAATAAGTAGATCTATCTTTAAGCTCAACATAATACTGCTAATATAGAGATGATCCCTTATAAAGAAAATTATAGATTTGTTAGTAATCCAAATTACTTGATTCTAAGAAGAACAAAATTAGTAGTTTACTTTCAGATAGTTTTCTAATTCACACTTAATTCTGAAAAGGCTACGATATCTATTCAATGAATCAGATTCCACAGATTTTTAATAACCTGAGATATTTTATATGCATCTGTATGCAATATCACCTCAACTGAAGTCTTCATTCCCAACAGAAACTTAAATTCTGCCCTTGAAAAAATCCTTGGACTTTGATTGGTACTTGTCAACTTCATCCTTTATCCTTACCCCTTCTCATTCAGGAAACTTATACTCTGACTGTGACCATTTAAATCTTTTTGCTTTATCTTGGTGAGATAAAAGTTTCACTTCATTTCTTAAAAATCTTTAGACTATGTCCCTTATCCTTCCCTTCATCCATTAAATTATAAACTTCTTGAGAGCAGAGACTGACTTGCGTGCTTGTATCTCTATTGACCAAGTATAATATAGGATCTGGCATACAGTATTTCCATAATAATATTCTATCATCTATCTATCTATCTATCTATCTATCTACCTATCTATCTATCCATCCATTTACTTCTAACCATCCATTTACTTATCCATATGTCTATCCATTTATTTATCTATCAATTTAATCTAACCCTCCATCTATCTTTCTATCTATATATCTATCACATATCTATCTATCCATTCATCCATCCAACTTATCCATCCATCCATTTATCTATTTGTCTATCTATTATCTATCTCCATTCATTCATCCATCTATTTGCCTATCTTTCCATCCATCCATCCATTTATCTATCTATTCACTCATCTATCTATCCATCTATATGAATCTATCATCCATCTACCTATCATCTACCTATCTATCCATTCATCCATCCATCCACCTATCCATCCATCCATTTATCTATCTATCCATCCATCATTCTATCTATCCATCCACTTATCTATGTATATCTATCTATCTATCTATCTATCCATCTGTCTACCTCTCTAGGACACAGAAGACATTAGAAATCATTAGTCCAACACATTTAATTTACACAAGAGGATATTAATGCACGGACAGGAAAAATGATGTATATAGATAACTAATTGAACCCAGATACCATGTTATGGGTGCTGGCTTGTTTGTTTTTAATCCAGTGCTCTTGTTACTATGATATTGTGCCATTGACATATAGCAGGTCAGGAGAAAAGATAATTAAACCAAAAAATAGAGTGGAGCAGAGTGAGGGTGGGGTAGAGAGAAGGGAGCACACTTTTTGTTATTGATATGATATGTAGTTCTGGGAGGAAAGAAGGAACAATGATTTTTGATGCCAAATGTTAACGAAGATGTCAAAAATGATATCATTAAACAAGAAACATTGCTTGATTAGGTCAAAATCATTTAAAAATGTCTAACTTTAGAAGACTTTGACATGCAAGAGTTCAATATGTTCAGGCTAATAAAAAGAAAAATAATAATTACTTTTATTAGAGACAAGAATGTTAATAATTTTATGCATAAGTAAGGATTTTCTAACATCATTTCTTTTGTACATACAATTAATGTACTTTGCAAGGAGAATCAAAAGATCAATGGTATTATTTAATATTCCTTAGTTCTGGTAGTTTACTGCTGCTGCATTTTGAAATCCATAATTCAGTATGAAGACAGAGAAAGTGGGCAAATGTACAATAGGGATTAAGATGATGAAATGTATAAATATAACCTCATTTTTGAAAGATTTTTTTTCATCAATCATAGAACACTTACCACTGACAGTAACTCTAAGCTTAATTTCATCTCTGACACAGGCTTTCATTGGACTTATGTGAGGAGCATAGTTTATATATTTTAAGTTTTTATGTGAAAACTCAAAATAAACTGAAAATAGACTTTCTTGTCTTGTAGGAAATGTACTTATAATTATCATATAGTGCACTGCATGTGTGAAAGTGAATTGATAGGAAAAGTTAACAGTGGGAAAGCAAAGTTTTCAATATATTTGCATCTTCTGCTATTATCAGGCTTTTTTGTTCTTGAAATGTGAAAGAGTTGGTGCTTTCATTTGTTTGATTCTTTTTTTTTTCTGTTATAGAATGAACATTATATTTAAGAAAATAGGTTTTCTAATTTTTGGAAGAACTTCTACTTTATTATTTCATTAATTTACTTCAAATTTAACTTCGTATTAAGAAAAAAAAAACATGTTTTGTTTTGGGAGGTATTTTTACTCAGAAGAAATGTTTGTGTTTTTTTAAAATGTATCTAGGGGTACATGGTGAGAGGCAGAATTATGATTCCATCAATATTTGGAACCCCTCATATGAAAATTTCATCCATGAATGCATATCATACTATCTCAAGGATTTGTCTCCAGCACTAAAAGTTTAAGTTGCTTGTCAAAAATCACCCACCTAATGTATGTCAAAGGCAGTATTTGAACCAGGTATTTTCATGCTCAGGATTGGTCCTCTATCCACAATGTTTTCTCTCATTTGAATGCATGTTTATTTCCATCTATATGACCTATTTATATATCTGTAGATATAGATATAGGATCTATCCTTATGAGATCTGTCTATAAATATATTGTCCAGTCACTAAGTCCTAATCGTCTCTTTCTGAGTCTGTGGACCAACTGTCCATAGGATTTTATTGGCAAGGATAATAGAGAGATTTGCTGTTTCTTTTGCCACTTTCACGCAGGCAGGAATTAAATAACTTGACTAAGCCCTGAGACTAGATTCAAATTCTGTTCTTTGTGATCCCCTTCCCCAGTGTACCACTTTGCTGCTCCAAATAAAGATAGATATAAAAATATGACATAGATGATGTGGGTATGAATGATATAAATATAGACATACAGGTTCCTCAACTTTAAATAATAACATTTACCATACAGGACTATTAATTTGTTATTAGTCAACATTTGTTAGCTTAACAAAGTGTCTGGCATATAATAAAGGCTCCTTCTCTGTCATCCCTTCCCCTCTCCTCCTTATTCTTCCTCTGCTCTGCTCTTGAGGAATAGAAAGATTGCACTAAAATTGTTTTGAGATTTTTAAAAATTTAAAAAAAAATTAGAAAGAGATTTTTTTTAAAAAGAGATTTAAAAACCAAGGAGAGAAGCTTATGTTTAGCTAAGTGGTGCTATGAATGAAGCCTCAGATATTTATGAGGTATGTGACTTTGGCCAATTAACCTGTTTTCCTTAGTTTCCTCATTACTAAAATAATAGAATCCACCAATTGTTAGACACTACTTATTTATTGATTTATCTAGTTTTCATAATTTATCTGATTATTCACTTATTTATTTATTCATTTGCTTGCTTATTTATTTTTAGAGAGAGATAGAGCTAAATATTTGCCTGTTGCTTATAATTTCAGTCATTTGAATATGTGCTCCTTCCATTGATTCAGATCTCAATAGCCCTCTTTCCATTTATGATCTTAGAAAGTTGTCTAAGGCCCTGAAAGAGTTATTCCCTTGTATGACATAACATAGTGTCAGAAGCAGAATTGGAACTCAGATTTCCTGATTCATCCATTTTCAACTTTTTTTTCATTTGAATGTTTATGTTATGGTATATCCTTATTTTTTGAGCTACCTTGATTGCACTTATTTGATTGCATCTATTCGCTCCTCATAGTCCTTAAAAATAGGATATGCTAAAACTTGGCTGCATAAACTTAATGAAAAACATTGCTCATTTTTCTAAATATTAGTAACAGGAGTTGACATTTCAAAATCTCCAACTTTCTTTTTGTATTTTCTTCTTCTATCAGATGGTTGAGCCCTACTTTGTCACATGGTCAATCTGTAGTCTTATCTGTTCTATTTCTTACATATGAATTTCTGTCTAAATTTTAATCACATAGAAAACCCAGGGTGATATGAATCATTGGGATTATGGGATTAGTTGAGAGAAAAAAAAATATGAAAAAGAATAGTAGGATTGCCAGAATTTACCCTCTTTCTTTTTACTAATTGGTGTGTGACTAAGTGTAGTTAAAACTGCCTTGTGAATTTTAATGATATGATTTTGGTAAACCCTATTACATTTGGGGAAGCAGCATACTCTATAATTTTACTCTGGGGGAGGGAATTTTTCCAAAATAATAAAATTATTAAAATTAATTCTCTACCTATAAAACAAAAGCAATAACACAGAAAACAACATAGTAACACTGCTAGTTTACTTCTTAAATAGTTCCATTACAAACTGCTTGAAATTTAATTTCAAAAGAAATATTTTGGAAAGAAGAGATAGGCTAAATTTGGATATCTGGAGACATGTGGAGACATCTGGACATTTGCAAGAAGTGTATCCTTAATTTGGAGAGAACACCCTCATCCATTTTCAACTTTTTTTTCATTTGAATGTTTATGTTATGGTATATTCTTATTTTTTGAGCTACCTTGATTGCACTTAATGTTCAATGCTCATTTATGAAACACATGTATTTGTGTGTGTGTGTATGCATATATATATATGTGAGTACATATATGTTATATAAAAAATAAATATTTTTAAATTCTTTGACAGGAAATAGGCACTAGCAGCTAAAGTGAATTAAGAGATGTGTCATGTAAAAGCTGACATGTGAGCTGAGTTTGAAAAAAATTCAAGATTCTACAAGGTAGCGGTGAGAAGAAAATGCTTTCTAATAGCATAAACAGGAGATGGAGTATTATATATGAGGAACAGTGCAAATTTAGGGTTTGTCTGGATTACTGAGTTCATAAAGGAGAATAATATATAATAATAGTTAGGAAGGTAGGTTGGAATCAGTTTGTGAATGACTTTTAAAAAAAAATTACCTGGTAGGGGTTTATGAATTTCTTTTCAGAAAAATGTTTTTAAATGAATAAAATAAAATGCATAGAATTACAAAAGAAACCAATCTATATTGAAATGTTTATCAATATATATACTTGTGTATGTATACACACACACACACACACACACACACACACAAATATAATTATATAAAGTTCATAGAACCCAGATTAAAAACTTCTGCAACCAGAAAATAGGGATTCATTGATGTTTAGTGACTAAGGGAATGGTGTCATTAGAATTGTGCTTTAGGAAAATAACCTTGAACTCACAATGAAAATTGCTCTCCACCTCCAGAGAAAGAAGAGATATTCTCTCTTCTGCACAGTGAACCACATTTTTTTTTTACTTTCTTATTTTTCTTGCTTTTTTAAAAATATGCTCTATCTGGAAATATGTTTTGCTTGATTTAAGTTGTATAATGGGTATCATATCTCCTTCTTTCTTAATGAATGGGAGAGAACTGGAGGGAGAGAGAAAGAATTTGGAATTGAAAATACAAAATTTAGACAAGAAAGGAAAATAATGTTAGTATATGTCTGTAGGATAGACTAGAAGTCATTTATTATGAAGCTGGAGGGACTTTCCTATCAAAATAATTTTGTTGCCACATTCATTTATTAATCTCAGGTCTCTGTGTGCAGAGAACAAATTTCATTTATCAATTAATGAAATCCTTGGAAAACTCCTTATAGAAAATGTCCTGTCCTATGCCTATTAAAAATCAAACAAACAAACAAATACCACAACTTCACCATGATACCACTGCCATGAATGCAGTATAAATAGAAAATCATAGACCTTCTAGGTATCTTATTTCCATTAAAACGATGTTCTGTGAATTTTATTGATGTTCGGTTATTTTCACTTGTGTCTAACTTTCTGTGACTTCATTTAGGGTTTTCTAGACAGACTCTGGGGTGATTTGCCATTTTCTTTGCCAGATCATTTTACAGATGAGGAAATTTAAGTAAGCAGGATTAAGCAATTTACTAGAGGGTCTAGAAAGCTAGAAAGTACCTCAGGCTATATTTACATTTAGGAAAATGAGTCTCTTGCCTCTAGACTTTGCATTTTAACTAGGGAAACTATCTAGATTCCCATTTTGCACATGGTAAAAAAAAAAAAAAAAAAGAATGCTCAAGTAACAAAATCAGCCTATGTAGGTAGTCACTATCTGTTATTGTCAACTATCAAACAATCAAGTGTATGTATTTCCCTTTAAAATGTTTTTATCATGAGTTTAAGATTAATAAAGAATTTTGAATATTCCATAAATTTTAACACAGTTGGAAAGGATTAAACTTTAGGCCATAGGACAGATTCTTTTCCCAAAGGTCATCCTACCTATACTCAGAAAACATCCTCACCAAAAAAGCTCTATATTAGGTTATTGTTTGTCCTTTTTTTTTTTTTTTTTGCAAATAGGAAGAACAGCAACTCATTAAATTTAAATGTAAGAATAGAAACACTGTGATCTGTATTGGTCGGTGAGCTTCCCAACCAGTGACATGAAGAATCAATTGTCATACTAGAATAAATAGCTTTACAACTAATATTCTGAATGTAGCCCGAAAGACTAAATTATCTCACAAAAAATATTGAATTGTTAAAATTGTATACACATGTTCAGAATACGCCTTAAATTTCTAAATATTCTCTGTGTTCCATAGGGAACCATAAAACATATTTTAATAAAGGATGAAATTGGGAGAGCAATTAAATATATTACCATCAATTTATCAGTGATAATAATACAATTAAATATTTAACAAATACTTATTGGCACATAAATAAAACTTATAAGAACATCCATAACATTAATTAAAACATTCATAAAATTTTCAGTTACCTCAATAAAAAGTGTTATCTATATACTTTAAAAGAGGGATTTTCTTTTACCACCTCATACTTCCATTCCTTAAGTTATAATTTATATTTTTGAATGAGTAAATAACAATTTTCAGATTTGAATCTTTATTTGAAAATGGGTCCACCTATTATTGGGATAAGCTGGAAGATTAGAAGGAATAGAAAAAAAAATATTCAGAGTTTTATGATAGATGAAAATTAGATTTGAAGGGAGGGTCTAGGGAATGAGTGATAGTTGAATAAATTATTATATGTAAATTGATGCATATATTATTACATATAAATATTATCAAACTATAAGTAGCAACTATCGCTGAAATTCACTACTACAAGTCTATGTAACGGTAGATTCTACCAGTAGTACAAGTCTGCCATTATGTAGATTTATAGGGTTGAATCAAAGTCATTAATATTTTTGTCATATATTTTAGCTGCTTCCTTAAAACAAGGTATTGTTGAGAAGATTTTTTCTTCAGTTATTGCCAGATATTAACACTGCTTCCTGATCCCACCAAGAGACACAGAAACCTACCTATCTTGCAACAAAGAAAAACAATAATATATAGCGATAGAACAATGTAATTCACATTTCAGATCTAGAGCTCTTCCTCTTTCTGATAAAAGGAGCTAGCTGCTAAATTATCTCTCTTCTAGGGCCAAGATTATAACTACTCAGCACTGCATAATTGTATAATCAGATCTACACATGGATTGGACACAATGAACCTTTACAATAAACTAGTTCTGCCCACTTCAGATGAATGTACCCCTATTCCCATTATTTATTAACTATCTGCATCCTACAGGGAATCTTTATATATTCAATTACTTTTTAAAGTTAAGCCTTTTCAAAATGCTATAACATGAGCTTTGAATTCTCTCCATAACAGAAATTTCCAGCTTTTATAATGCTTCAAATAAAATATATTTGATTCAAATTAAAAAAAAAATGTGATCTAAGACACAAGATATATGCTTGAAATATGCAAGTTATATCCAATAGTACAGAATTCTACCACAAACTCTGAGAGAATATAAATTACTGAGTTAGAGCTTGGGAGATCCTTATAAAACCCACCTTGTTTTACAAAGACACTTTTTGAGTGTTAGCTTACTTAATGTGTTCTTTTGCCTATTTTTTTCCATGTCCAGTATTTCAACCTTCTTTTAAGCAGAGTTCTTTCCTTCGTCTCCCACAGTGTTATTTCCTTCCTTCCCTCAAATGTGTTTTCTCAGTATCTAATTCTAGCATTTAATACTAGGTTTATAAATAAAAGGAACTGGGAAGTTTACCCCAACCACCTTAACAACAGCTATATCTATGAGTTTATGTCCATAGTTGAGTTTAAATATGTGTAGACCCTACAATTGCTTTTTAATATAAACCTTTACATGATAATGGGGGGGGGAGGGCTTTGTAGAGTAACTCTATATATTATATATATTATAATATATTATATATATTACAAGGTACGCTCAAGGTGGGGAAATCATGGAAAGGATTTGAGTATAAAATTTGTAGAATTTTCAGTCATTGCTTTCCGGTGAGAAAGGATGATTGATTAATTAGCCCATTACAACTATGAAGAGGTTATTCCCTTGAATCATTAATTTGGTCACTTATCTGCATTGTATCATTAGCTAGGTAGATAGATACACACAGAGATACTTGACACAATATACTAGAAAAATCTCTAAGTGTCTCAGTGCCTTCTAGATGCAAAATAATAACTAAAATTAATTATTTTTGGACTTATGATTTCTTCACTGTAGGAAACTCCTTGGGGGGGAATCTCCCCCACTGGTGCAGATTGGCAACTCATCAACGCCATGCTGCCTCTCAGCATTTATATCATATTTAAAGTTTGCAAAATTCTTGAAATAATTCTCTCACTTGAGTCTCACAATAGTACTGTGACCTAAATACTACTGGTTTTATAATCCCTTTTTTTTTTTTAGGATGAGGAAAATGACACTTCAAGAAATTAAGGAATTTGCTCATTCCATAAATATATATTGAGTGTCTGAGATAGGATCTGAACCCTGGTCTCTCTGATTTTAGATCCAGAACCTATCTCTATTTCACTAATAATTCTCACTGTACCAGGTACTAGAAGAAATATAAAAATGACTAACACACTCCCTGCCATCTGCTCTAAATCTTTTTCTAAGCTGAATTCTCTATCAATGAATTTACAATTTTCTATGAAGGCAGTGGAGAGTATATAAAATATTAAGTAAAAGTATATGAGTTAAATAAACAACTATCATAAATATGAATAAGTACCAAGTAAAGAATCACCAAAAAAAAAAAAAATACTACAGGTGAAGTCAAGACAAACATTCTCCTAGACTGGAGTGATAAGGGAAGGTATTATGGAGAAGATTTTTGATCTGATCCCTGAAAGGTAAATAGAATTTGGATGAGTAGAGGTAAGTGGATGTTCTAGAAAGCAAATGATATGAATAGTTAATAATAATGATAGAGGTAAAAATGTCCATGATGTGTTCAGAATTAAGCAATTGGATGAATCTCATTGAGTTAAGCTATTTCTATGGGGAGAAAGGGAGAACTAAGTTTGTAAAAGCAACATAACTATGGTCTTGAATGCCAAGCTAAGGAGTCAGACATTTTCACTAGATAACAGTTTTGTTAGGTAGATGCTTCCTGGGGAGTTATCTTTAAAGTTACTTGTGACAGGAATAATTGAATATGAAAATCTTAGAGAACACTTTAACTTAATAAATGTATCACTTAACATAATGGATTGAATGAAATGATTGATTTTAATGCTAGTACTTACAAATGAAGCTGGTCTTTTAATGAAAATTATTTGATTTAATGAATTAAATTGTAAACTTACTGGGCAGGATACCTAATGTTAGGGAGAGGAAAGCTATAGTGTTTGACATATTGTTTTCACTCAAAAGAGACAAGCTAGCATCAAGCTTGCCAAAACTCTGTGGTAATAAATTCCATTAAGCCCCCTAGAGTGAAAAAGATGGCTTTGCTCTCAGCTCCTGGGGGCTCAGTCCCTAAGGACCAGCTAAGAGCTAGTTAGCACATTTACAAACAATAAAAGGAACATATAATTTAACACCTTACTTGGCCAACCCCCTACCAGGTAAGAGCAGGATGCTTAACTGAGTGATACCTTTAGGATATATGGGGAAACACCCCTTGCATAATCACCGAAGGAAATGGAATATGCTGGCATCTGTTTAATCAGTACAGTATAATCCAATCAGTCTTAGAATCAAGGTTTTGATTATATATTATTCTTCCTTTGCACACAAATTACTAAATTGTTGCTGACACCTCCCTAAGTATGAAGGAGGACATGGGAGGGGACTGGTCTATTTGCTGGTATGGGGAAAGATGATTGATTTTATGTGATACTTAATACAACTTCCTTATCTATTCTTCCCTCCCCTAATATAGCTCAGATTGCTCAGTCTTTTTACCGAGCTTCTTTACTAAGCTTATCCTAAAGGGCTGTAGTCAGTACTCACTCAGTTTAGAAGATTAGATTATTTTTTTTTAATTCACTTTTTAAAGCTCCTTAAAGAAACATCAATATGCTTTTGGGGAAAAAAATAAAGGCAGTCTTTTTGTCTTTATTCCCCAATCTGAAAGTGAATCCCACTTACCCTTTCAGATTTCAAGTGAGGAAAAAAAAAGTCAGCTCAATACCTCAAAAGACATTTAAGGTTTTAATTTTGTATCTGTTTATTATATCAGGTTTTGTATTATCACAAGGAAACATATTTTTATTTATTTGAATTGTTTTGTTAATATTGTTAGTCCATTAACAATCAAATATTTATGAAGAACTTTCTGTGTGTAATGGATTTTGCTAAGTGGAAATGCATAAGGAGACACTCCCGAACTATACATTGCTATATAATACATATAATGCATCTATACAATGAATAGAAGGTAGATTTTGTATGGTTGAGAGGGATCATGACACTCATTTGGTTTGAGCTGAGTCTCAGAGGAAACCAGGGATTATAAAGAGAGGTTAGGAGGCAGAAAATTTCAGGTATCAGAGGAAAAAGAAATGTCTGCTGATAGGATTTGTTTACAATATTATAGGATATTTTGGTCAAAGGAAAGGCAGCTTTTGATTAACATGCAAATGTATAATATTTACTTTATGCATTATTATCATCTTAAGTCTATTCTTACAGTCAGATACTAGGCTTTCTAGAGTAAAACTCAAATGAAAGCATATGGATATATTAGCTTCTAAGCTGGTAAGTGGGAATGATTTTGCCAGTGACTGAGCCCTAAAGCTTTAAGTAGAGATTCTGGCAATTGGAACACACTTAGTGGAGCTGGATATATGGACATTAGAAAAGAAATAGGGAACGTTCATATCTGGCCTCAGACACTTAACACTGCCTAGCTGTTTGACTCTGGGCAAATCATTTTAACCTCAATCGCCTCAGGAAAAAAAAAAAAAAGCCTTTCCCAATTCTCCATAATACTAGTATGTTAGCTTTGCTGAATATCTCCAATTTGTCTTGTATGTGTTTTATTTGTACATGGTTATTGACATGCTATCTTCTACACTGGACTATGAACTCCTTGAGGACAGGGACCATCTTTTGGTTTTCTATGTAACTGTAGTGCTTAGCATTGTGACTGGCACATATTATATGCTTTATAATTACTTTTTAAATTTAGCTTTGTCTGGGTCTGGTAGAACATTGAAAAGTTAGAGTCCTTTCTCTTTTCTTTTCTTTTCCTTTTTTGTTTTTTTTTTTTGGGGGGGTGGGACCCATAGACTAGAACCAAGTAGAATTTTCCCTAGAGAAATAAGGAAAGGCATAATAAGCCAATGAATGTGAGAACTTGGAGTTTATTTTTCCTATTCTGCAGTCATACTCCATCCAAGTTGATCCTAGGCAAACTCCAGGTAAAGCTCATGACATAGCATAAGTCAACAGTCTCAGGATCTCTTCTGAATCTTGTGTCTCCCCTCTATGCTACCCAAAAAAGAGAGAGAACTAGTACAATTGGATATTCTCTGAACTTTCTCTGCATCTATCTCTCATGATCTCATGAATAATTTTTCCATCATCTGACTTTTCCTGACCCTATTTAGGATTTTCTTGGCAAAAAAAAAAAAAAAAAAAAATTCCAGCTCATTTTAGTGATGAGGAAACTGAGGCAAACAGGGTTAAGGGGCTTGTCCAGAGTCACACAACTAGTAAGTGTCTAAAAGCTGATGTGAGTTCAGGAAGAATCTCCTTGATTTCTGGCCATTATCATTATCTATAATTTATAGCAAAGGGACTCTTAAAGAAGTTAATAGATTTATTTGAATTCACATAATTAATGTCTAAGCCTCAAAAAAAAAAAAAAAAACCTTTGTGTTTGTTTTATTTTTTTTTCCTTCCTATTCCAAGGCAATCCCCCCCTCTAGCATAATGACTATCTCTTCTTTCATTTAAAGGTCAAATATATACTGCTTGGGCATTGTCCATTGATCTTGCATTATCCATGCTTCTTTCTAGACCCCATTAGTGTGAATGATGTTCATTCTCTGTTTATTCCACTCTTTTACCAAACAGCCCTTGGTAGGTAAGCAGGACATTGGGAAAGCTGCTTCCTCTGACAAATGATACTGCAAAGAGGTCCTTGATGCAGAGACTACAACTACTACTGGAAGGAACACCCAGGTCAAAAAGCACATAAAAGCTAAGGATCTTAAATGCCTTTGGCAATGATGATGTTCAGAATGATTTTTCAAAAAATTTATTAGACAGTGTCAAAAGCAAAAGACTTTAAAATTTTTTAAAGTATGGTTTAAAAGTTTGGTCCTGGAAAATACATACCCATGTCCATGAACAAAATTTGACCTTAGAAATAATCTGAATGTATTTCAGGTTGCCTCTATTAAACTGTTAACAACCTTTCACAAGTTACGAAAGGCAACTTAAATCTTAGGAGCAGGATTTTTCAGGTTCTTTAAAAAGTTATGTTTCAAGAGCAACTTTGTGAAAACTTTCTATAAAAGTTAAACTACAAGTATATTTCTAAAGTCTTGATATTTTATAATGGATTTAGATTATTGTGACATCTCAACATATATGGGGAAATGGGGAGACTACAATGAGATGGGGTTTTAGTCAATAAAATGTAAAACACTTCAAATGGGCAGGTAAGGAGACTAGCTAAAATAGATTGCTCACCTTTAAATAAAGTTGTGCATGTCACTAAAAGAAAATCTTTTTTTTTCCCCCATGGACTATTAGAAATGTCACAAACCAGCCATTTTTCTAGGTTCTTTTTCTCCTAAGTCTAGGAAAGTAGGGCAGAAAGTTTTTTTCCCCATTACAAGTCATTTTAGAAAGTTTTAATTTTGTTTACCTTCCCATTCTTTTCTTTTTTTGACAGCAAAACCAATTTGCAGAAGAACAATAGCATTAGCATTGAGAAGAAATCATAAAAAGAAATCTGAGCTTTCTTTTGAAGGATATAGTTTATAGTGAAAAAAGAAAATATGTTCACAAGGAGCCCAAAACAAAGTAAAACCAAACCAAAAAATCCACATATCTAAACTCAAACCTTCTTCTGTAATAAAATCCCAAAACAGAAAATGCCAGAAAATAATATGCACAATTCTTCCAAATTTTTTTCAAAAAATGTTGAAAAATAATAAAGTGATGTAAGTTCCTAAAAATATTCTGTGCAAACTATGGTTTTCAGTTCACATAAAGTTACTGTAATCATAAACTATATAGATGTCATCTTCCCTGATTGTTCCACAATATATATATATATATATATATATATATATAATATATATATATATAGGTCTATATACACTGGTATGCAAATTCACTCTCTATTCCCTTTAAGATCCTAAACATTTTTTTTTCCTTTTAAATAGCCACAGTTGTATATGTAGGAATAGAGATAATTAGACTTTGTGTAGAGTACCTCTGAGTTAGTAAAATTCAGTAATGTTAAAGTCAATTCAATAAGTCAACAAGCATTTAATAAGTACTTTGTACCAAACACTGTGCTAAGTAGGAAATGAGAAGAAAGAAATATAGAATCTTTACATTCTAATGAGAGAGTTAGCTCATCAAAGGAAGCTGAAAAAAGTGGAGAAAAAGTAGGTATCCAGCAGGGGAAGTGAAAAGAAAGTCCTGGAAGATAATCAGAAATAAGAGTCTGGACAGCAATTAAAACAGGGATGGCCCAGGTGTGCTCCTTAAAGTGGAAGAACCAGTCAAATCTGAGGCAGAAGTGAAAAGGGCAAAGATTATGTCCAAATTCATAGACAAGTTATTTAGTTTCCTCCTTACCCTTTTCTTTTTATTGGAATCTTATCCCAGTTCTTAATGGACTGGTATTTCTTGACTTGATGAGGAAACGACACAGTTTAGGGACTCTTCAGTTGCTTGGCAGCTGCCATTTTATATTCCTATCTAGACTTGCTTAGGAATCCTTACCATTTGCCCAGAGACAAAATACCACCTGATTTCCTGAGCTATAATCCTAACTCGATAAACATTAGCATTGATCTAATAGCTAATGTCTATATAATTCCTGCTGCTCACACTTGTCATTTTATTTCTGATTACTTTCTTGACCCAGCCAGAGAAAAAGTTTCCTTTCCTCTCTTATTAGAGCTACTCTTTTCTATCCCATACTCGATTTCTATGAGTTCCCTCAAGTGTCTTGAACATATAGAAATGGGGATGTAGTGTTTGCTATTCAAAAAAAAAAAATCCATTAACCTTCCTATCCAAAGTTATCAAGAGGAAGGAAAAAGATTGAAAGCTTCCACATAGATCAGCTGTATCCTATATAGTATAAATCCTATATCATATAAAGAACTCTGACTTTCTTTAAATAATTATACTTTCCTAAAAGGATCTCTAACAGTCATGTCTAACATAGTTGAATAGAATAGAGGCGTCATTTGTCACAAAAGCATCAATTCTATTGATCACATTGTCTGTGATCCATCAGATTTGCTTATGTCAGTAATCAGAGGCTCACCTCTTTGATTCCCAGATGGGACCAATAACAAGGACAGTTACAGTAGACATTAGTTATGAGAACACAGGAAGGGGATAAGTAAATCAAATGTGATAAGGCAACAAGGAACAGTGTGACAATAATGCTCAATTTAAGTGAACAATCGAAAATGAAATAGATAGGCTAGAAAATTAATTGTATCTGTTTAGTCATTAAAATATAAAACTACAATAGAATACATATCAAATAGGACAGGTACTTTAAAATGAAATAATACTATGCAATTTATTCTTGAATTTTTATAACCTAATGCAATGGATAGATGAAATTTTGAGAAGATATTTTTTCAGTGGGAGGAAAAGAAAATAAGATCATAGAATTTAGAGTTAAGAAATGAATCTTAGACATTGACTTGTCCGATCATGGCCAAAGTTTCACAATTAATAAATAAATAGGGAATCTAAAATTCTAATTCAGGTCTCCTGATTCAAAATCCAATGGTCTTTCCTACCATAACATGATCTACAAGTCCATTACAATATTGAATGTTACTAGCAGAAATTATAAATATCTGAAAATTTCATTTACAACAAATAGAGCAAGGAAAATGATTATGTATTGACCTATAAAGAGCATCATGTCTTTTTTTTTTTCATGGTTGTGTAACTGTTTGTTCGTTTTATGCTTAAGTTCACCTTTATTCATTCTCCCTATTAGAAAAAGACCTGGATCTGAGAAATGTATCTCCATTCTTCAGCTAATTAGGAGGAAGGAATATTCTTTCTGAAGCTTGTACCAGATGTAGTTCAGTCAGCAATCAGGTTTATCAGGACATGGCCCTAAAATAGGAACATGAGACAAGTCAAAGTGTTTCTGGTAGACTAGAAATTACTCAACATTCAACCTCTCCTTAATTCTTTGCTTAATTAAAAGCAAACTTGTCAATCATCCTTTCTAATCATTGTTTAATATATTTAATATAATGTCTTGCTGTTATTCAGGTATTTCAGTCCAGTCCAACCCTTTGTGACCCTATTTCTGGTTTCTTAGCAAAAACACTGGAGTGATTTGTCATTTCTTTCTCCACCTCATTTTACAAATGAGGGAACTGAGGCAAAAACAGTTAAATCTCTTGTTAAGAGTCATCAGGGAGGAAGTTTCTGAGGACAGCTTTGAACTCCTATCTTCCTGACTCTGCCCAGTTCTCTCCATTTTGGCACTTATTTGCTGCTGATTACTACTTTTTAGTAATTTGTTATAATATATCCAAACTGCTAAATTTCTTTAAACCTCAAGGTCAAAGCTATATATGCAACTGGCAAGAGCACAATGAAGGAATTCCTCTCAAAATCAGAAAGGAGAGAATAGGATCTGGGAAGGGATAGTGTTTCTTCAATACTTTTGAAGAGAGGCTTTCAATTTTTCCACTTCCCTTTGAAGTAATAGAGAGGAATAAGACACTGAGGATACAGAAAAATGAATAGAAGTTGGGTATAGCCAGCCACAAGGAAATGATGTAGAAACAATGAAAACTTTACAAAGGCAAGAGGGTTGTGAAATAATCGCTAATAAGAATAGTCTGAGAGGGAGTGGGCACAGTATTATACATTGCAGATCAGCCTCCACAGGAAAGTTTCACATATCTTGGCAATCGAAGAGAAAATGGTTGGAAACCTAAGGAGTCATAGAGCTGAACTGTAGGACTGAGATCTAGTGAAAAGATTCCATGTCCCCAGCAGTTGTAAAATGATAAGGAAAAAAAAAGATAAGAACAGGATCCTTACCGTAGGAGAGCATTATAAAATACTTCCATGTTCTGGAAGCACTCTTTGTTAACACTGAGTCATTTCTGAGAAAAGGTTCTGGAATAATAGTTCTCAAATTTTTCAGTCTCACCCTTTTACATTCACGAAAATTGTTGAAATCTCTGAAGAGCTTTTATTTATGTGAGTTAGACATTTGCCATATTGGAAACTGAAAGAAATAATTTTAAATATAAATTATCAATTAACTTTAAATTTATAATAATAATCCATTACATGTTAATATAAACGATTTCATGAATATATTACATCCTCCCCTCAAATAATGAGAATATCATCATTTTACATACAAATCTCTATTGTACAGTTTAATGTAAGATAGCTTGATTCTCATATCTCATTTAGCATTCAATTTGTTGGGATATGTTTCTAGTTGAAGTATATGAAGAAAATTTCCAGCACTATACACATATGTAGTTGGGAAAAAGTGGTATAGTGAAGAGAGTATCAGGCCTCATCTTCCAGAGTTCAAATCTGGACTCAGATACTTACTTTCTAGCTGTGTGACAATGGGCAAATCTCTTAATACCATTTGACTCAGTTAGCTCTTCTATAAATTAAAATGGAGAAGAAAAATGGAAAACCACTCCACTATCTTTGCCAAGAGAACCCCAAATGATACCATAAAGATTGTTAGACAGAACTGGAAAAAATGACTGTACAACAATAGCTGGAAAAGGGAAAAATTAAGCAAATAATGTCTTATGATGAAAATAATTTTGATATTACAGATCTCAGGGATTCCCAAGAGACTGTTTTTAATAACTTTTTTTTCAAGTATCCTAGAAAGATAAAAGTGAAAGAAAGAAGGAAAATGAGAACTTTAAGAGAGACATTGTAAGTTAATTTCACAGAAATTTGAAAAATCTTATAGGAAGAAGTAAATAAGAAGAAAAAAAATAGTGAACACATTAATATGAAATCCCAATGATCCACTCTCAAGATCCCAATAATAAAAGTTTATTTTATTTGTTTTAAATAAAACATAGATGTATATATGTTTAGTGGAAGAACACACAAATTTTAAAAATATAACCCTATTAAATTCTTCATTGAATTGAGAGTTGAAAAAATCTCATTATTAATAATTTGCAGTGTATAAGAAACTTGAGCCAGGAGAAGAAAGTAAAGAAAGAGAGGAGATAGAGACAAAAAACAGTAATAGAGAAAGCGGAACAGAGAGAAAGAGGAGAAAGAGTGTTGAAGGGAGAATGATGAATTTAGAGATTGAAATTAAAATTAAGGCCAGGCAGTTGTGTGCAGGCATACATAGACAAATATATACATACTTGAGTGTGCATATATGTAACACATATGAGTCCAAATATGTGGTAGACATATGTGTAGGTGTGTGTGTACATACACACACATCTGTAAGCATGTGCTCTACCCCATGTAAATAGATGTTTCCCTGAAGAGCAGCTTTGTGATGCTGTGATTCATTCTCTGAAAGTTATTATTAAACACATAAATGAATAGGAGAGGCAGTTAAATGTAACAGAACAAAGGCCTCAGATTCAGAAAAACCTAGAGGCAAGTCTCATCTCTGACCTATAATGGTTATTTGTTACCTGGGAAGTTATTTAACCTCTCAATGCCCAGGAAGCTCTTTAAGGTGAGTGATTTTAATTTGTGCTTACCTGCCTTGGAAAAGAAAATCTGTTAGTGAGACCTTCCAGTGATTATGAAATAAGAGGTTTATTTAAAAAAAAAAAGTATACTTGTATATATATGTATGTTCATTAGAATACATAAACTTAAAAAAATTGCAAGCCTATTAAGTTCTATAATAAAATGAAAGAGAACAGGCTTATCTAGAACTTCTTTCTAACTGGATATTTAATTCCCTTACCATCCTGTCATTCTGGTACATCTGCTGCCCCTACTAGTGCTGCTATAGCTGCCACCTAAAGGCTCAGAGCCTGAGCTACTTTCACCAAGTCTCTTGAGCCACTCTCCCAGCCAATTCCCATTATAGTATCCACTGACTGCTCTTTCTGTCTTCCTAAGCTGCACTGATTGAAGAAAATGACTCACTGTGTTTTTTGGTTAATTTTTTTTTCCTCTCAAAATTTGATTTAGCATTTTCTGTGGTCATTTTTTAGAGGATGGTTTGAGGAAAATTTGGCAATTGTGAGCCTTTGCTTTGCCTTCTTAACTCTACCACCTGGTCTCAGAGCGTTAATTTTTCAAAGCCAGATCTGGTCTGAGATATAGGAATGATAGTGATTCAGGATACATTATGTTTCCTTATATCTTTTTGCATAAGTGAGTGTTCCAGCTACTTTATGCATGCTATCAATAAGCCTTTTAATTAGATCAACTCAGTGTGAAAATTTCCTTGAAATCCAAGATCTGACGGGTACAGATAGGTAAGTTAATGATTTGTATTAAACTAGGCAATTGAACTGAAGGGAAATAGGAAGAAGAAAAAGATATTAAAAAAAACAAACAAACATGAAAAAGGAATCTGGGAAAACCATCTTTGGATATAGTAACATTAATGCTTGTTTATTTGCTGTATAAATTCCTTGTAAACAAATTTAAAAGAAAACATAAAAAAGCTCATTGGCAAATCAAACACATTTTCTTGAAACAAAAAGCCAAAATACCCTGCCACAAGTAGCAGCTCATCGTCCCAACCAACTGCTCTTAACATTTTTTATTCTCCCCTTTGGCAGATGGTGCTCGTTATGATAGCTCACAAATGTGAAGCAGCGGTTTGAAGCGTCTTGTATTTACAATTATGGTTCTCACATTGGGAGGTTTACTAGGTTCCTGACACTAATTAGCTCTGTCCATGACTCACTATTTTCAGTTACTATAGACCTCAAATATTTGACATTAGAGGACAAAGTATAGTTTATAGAGAAATACATACATACATGTATATATACACATAAGTGTGTATGTAAGAAACCTAGAGGAAAAGAAGAGCTTAAGAGAATGTCTTTTAGAAGATTTGGTTATTATTTTAATTATTAGAAATAATCATGACCTGGTAAGAACAGATCATTTGAATTTCCTTCTGAATGACTTCTTCATATTATTATTGTCTATCAGTCAAATAATAAATATCTATTAAGGCCTTACAATATGTCAGGTACTGTATCACAGTTCTAGAATAAGGGCTTAATATTTTTATGTCATTACTGACAATCTGGTGAATCTGATGGTCCTGTTCTCAGAAAAAATATTTTTTAAATATACAAAATAAAATATAAAACATTATAAAGTAAATCAATTACATTGACATACAATTATCATAATTTTTTTTTCCAATTTACAGATGTTACATTAAGAATCCCTGTTCTATGACCAGGGAGAACTGTAAAACAATGTAATCTACTCTCCTTCCACTCATTTTATAGATGAAGAAACTGGAAAAATAGAGTTTTGTTACATGGTTATTTTGAACTCATTTGACTTTGAATTTAAGATTTTTCACATTGCAAAACACCAAGCACCTTCTAGTTTTATCAGGATCACTTTTACAAACCAGCTCTCAGCAAACAACTTCTGCATCTAGCTTATGCTGTGGTTTTATATGGATCATCATTAGATTTGATTTCAGTCTCTCATTTATATATACCCTTAGCAGATTCTGAGTTCAGCAACCCCAGAAGTCAAGTCGAGTTAACAAGCATTTATTAAGACACTATGCTAAATGCCAATCAGACACAAAACAAGCAAAAACAGTCCTTGACCTCAAAAAGCTCTGACGGAAAAGATGTTCCATATAAAATTATAAAGAATCATAATATTGCATGAAATTACAATATTATAATTATAATATGATATATAATCATTTATGAAATTATGATGTTACATACTAATGTTATTATTAAATTCTGGTTTCATCCTGTAATAGGAGAAATTACAGAAGTCTATATATGTTAACAGCAACAGCAGTAATAGCAAAGGAGAATCCTGGCTGCTAGCATCATTGACTAAAGAATCTCCTTTTTAACCTTAAAAGGTCAATTTATACTCTATGATATACAGTTCTCTTAAGGCATGGAAAGCTTGAGGACAGAAAGGATAAGTAAAGACTGGCTTACAGTTTATAAATGGAAATAGTATTCTTGGGAAAAAAAAAAAAGTTAAGCCAGTCAGATAATCACCATCTATCTCCATGCTGAGCAAAATTCAATCAAAAGCAAAAGTATATTAAAAAGCAAGTTGCTACATGTCATTGATTTTTAATAGTAGCCATATAAATAAAATCTCCCTAATCAAGATGCAGTAGACATGCACTCTGGCAAGCCCACAAAAGTAACACAGTCTCAAACAAACCATTTATATCAATAAAGTGGTGGATCTTGGTCTTCCGAAACTAAAGCTAAATATCTGCCTCTCTCCCTGATGCAGTACAAAACTACATTTACTAAACTTTCATTTCTGAGAACTAAAAGCTTATAAAAGGGGTTCTTTCACAAGACTCCCAAGTCCTTGATTCCCATCTATAAGCTCAAAGGGTGAATGAAATTAATCTAACACTTCACTTTTTTTTTTTATCAGCTTCATGTTCCTTCATTTTTTTTTTCCTTTTATATTTAAGGGATTCTTCACTATATCCAGTTAATAATTATTATGTTAATGCTTCCATCATTTCTGTCCTTCCCCACTATCAAGTAGCATCTCTTTTTAGAGAATCTATTTTTACCATGTATCTAAATCATGTTATACTTAGATTAGAATGGTGGATAATTTTTGTGTGTTCTCTCCCTTCATCACTGAGAGCACGCTCAACCACTGTTTCTGGGTTGATGGGGAGCCTAGGAAAACAGTCTCCATCTAGTTATGACATGACTGGAGTGAATTCCCATGAATGATTTCTCAATCAGAACTTCATGTTCAGTTCTTATCTTTCTGGCTGTGAAAAAGGAGGTGATTCTTTGGGATGTTCTTTTCTCCCCTTCCCATCAAATAAAAGTTGTGATCATTTGTCCTGCCTAGGCAAGCTTGTGCTTGGGATGAGGCCATTTCCTTTAAGTCTTCTTCCCTATGGTGAAGGATGCTGTACCTGTCATTCCAATGGTGACCTTTCCTAGTATCAAAATAGATGATAGTATTTTTCAATAGAAGAGTAGCAACATACAGCAGGGGCCAGCACCCACGCAGGTAGTTGTATCACCACCAGGAGGGTGCACCTGAGTAAGAAAAGCATGAGTTGGAACCAAGGAAAGAGTCAATTTTGAGGCCTGAATACAATAGTTCCCAACTGATTGTTCTTATAATGATAAATTAGTGAATTCTTTCCTAAACATTCTGTAATTCAAGGTATCATTCTTTTTCACTTTGAATTACCTCTTCTTTGTGGAAAACATGATCTGTTCCATGCTTATTCCTATTAGCATGTTAGGTAATGTTTTTCTTTTGTTTTGTTTTTCCTCTCATATTTTTTTGATTGACCTTAGAGTCCCAAAAAGTAGAATTGTCCAACTCAAGGGAAATGAAAATGGAGAGCAAACTTCCTTTATTGAGAAGTCAGTCAAGGTTAAAACCATGAATCAGGTAGAGAGAAGAAAGGGAGAAGTATCTTGAGCCTCTGTAAATACCAGCAGTGTTTGTCTCTAGTCTTCTATGATAGGGTAATTATAGTACAAGTATAATCATACTTGTATTTTCCTAGAGAGTGTTCAAAGCATTTTCGATATATTTCATCTATATTTAAGGTTTTTTTTTTAATTTCCATGCAATTCCCACAATAGGTATCATTCCTATTTTAAAGATAAACAAATGGAGGAACACAAAAGTTAAATGATTGACTTGAAGTCACATAGCTATTAATTAGCAGAGCTGGAACTAGAAGCTAGATCTTCTATTCTGACACATTTTTCATTGTACTATAATTCTTAAACTTGAGGTAATGAAGATACAGTTTCATTAAGTGGCTATGAAAAGTAGAAACAAAGATTTAACTATTTGTGCTAGAATGTGAATATGTATCTTTCTGTCATTTGGAACCTATACTCAGAAAACAAAGGTATAATACCTCCCTATTTCCCTCAACACAGAGACCCACACATACACACAATACATCCCATATTTTCATCTATATATTGATTTGGAGTCCTTTATTCCAAAATGACCCTGACAGATTGAAACAATAGGTTGAAGATAATATTTAATATAGTCCAGTATAGTCTAAAATTGGGTACAAAAAATCAATTGTATAAAAAAATAAAAAAGGGATTCAATTACATAAAGGGAATAATATGTCTGTGAAAGCTGGAGGTGGGAAGGCAAAACCAGGTGCTTTTGTGAACTTCAAGTCCATTTTGAGACACAATTGTGAAATAATATTCAAAGAAATAATAGTGATCTCAAATATGAGTACTCCAAAAGGGAAAACTCATTGTCCCACTGTTCTTCGGGCTGGTCATGCCCAAAAAGTATTGTGTATATCAAGGATGTCACATTTTATAAAGGATGATGGAAACTGAGGATGTTTAGAAAAAGACAGCCTAGTCTTTGAGTGAGGAAAGCCAGAATTATGTAAACTGTATAGTGATGAAAGACACTGAAACTACCTACTTTGGAAAAGAGAGAACTTAGAGGAAAGATTCAAGAATGATCTTCACATATTTGAAGGGTTAAACTTTTTTTTCTATTTGAACTAGAAGTCATAATTAGAAATAACAGGTAATAATTACAGGAAGTAAGTTTTGACACATTATAAGGAACATTTTTAATCTTTAGAGCTGTCTAAAATAAATGAATGAATTCCTCATATAGTAATGATTTTTCTCTCACTAAAGATGTGTAAGTAGAAGCCAGATGACCATTTGGTAAAGATTTTGTATATAGAATTCATGTTTTGGATAGAGGCAACTAGGGGATATAATGAATAGAGTACTGGGCTTACAGTCAGGAAAATCTGATTTCAAATCCAGTCTCAGACACCTATAAACTGATGACCCTGGACAAATCACTTAATCTGACTGACTCTGTTTCCTCAATAGTGAAATGAGAATGATAATAATGATAATAGAAGATACTTCTCAAGATTATTGTAAGGATCAAATGAGATAATATTTAGTGCAAGAAAATTAATATGTTTGTTTCTTTCCTTCCTAAATGACCTTTTCCAATTCTTAGATTTTATGATTTTAGAGTAGAAAACGTTAATATTTCATTTACTCCAGCTCAAACAGATTTCTCCTAAAATATAGCATGCCAAAGATGTACTCAACACCATAGCTTGCTTTACTGCTTGTATTGTAGCATCCTCTGTATGGTGCAACAGTCATAATGTAAACAAGATTCAGTATATCAAGTCAATAGAAGAAAAGTACAAACATTTCCATGAGATTTGTTGTCAGCAAAGACAAAGCAGTTATACAAAGCTAATGTTTTGAATTAGGCCAAAACAAAATCATATTGGCCCAAACTCAAGTGACACAGATTGGAAATATTGCCAGTAGAACTATTGTGAAAACTCACAGAGTTGTGAATTAAATGTCAGCATGAACAGAGAAACTCTCTAAAAAATAAGGAGCATATATCCATACTGTTGTTTTGCCTACCAAACTACGACTCTGTAAAATTGAATCTGCTTTAAACTAAGGAGCTAGAATGTTTGTGATTTCAACAATCTTAATATGGTTCTCACATTTAAGAATTACTATTAAACTTCTCCCAAAGTCTTCCTTTATAGAGGTTTCACAACTTTTCAGGTAACTCCATGTTCACTTCAATTCATGCTCCCACAGTAAGCAAGATAAACACTCTCTTCCTATTTTCCCATCCTTTTCAGAATCCTTTTGTGTATTGCCTTTACGTTGTAATATCCTTGAAGACATGAGCTATTTCTTTTTCCTACTTGTCTCCCTATCACTTTGCCCAATGCTTGGCATATATTAAATACTTAAATATTTATTGGATTAAGTTGAGTAATATTTATTTTAATAGTTATTTGTTATTTACTTATTGGTTTAGTTTATATTTTCAACAGACCTAGTGTAATACAAAGAGCATTAAACTTAGAATTAGGAGATATGATTACTGTGTAATCATAGGCAAGGTACTTAAATCCCTATAATGAAACTTTAATATTCTCATCTATAAAGGAAAGGAATGGTATTAGGAATTCACACAATTGCTGTGGGGAGAGCATTTTGTCAAAAGAAAACATCTATACAAGTGTAACTTATTTTTGTTATGATCATCATCATTATAGGTCATGCTATGTAATTTAATTGACATAAGAATCTCATTGTGTGGAAACCGTCCCTTGATGCTAACTGGCAATTGGTGTGCAATTTATAGTCTTAGAAGGTCACCTCAAGTACTGAGGTTAAGTGACTTATACATAATCACATACTTAATATGTGTCAGAAATGGGACTTGACCTAAGATTTCCATAACTTTCAGATTTGTTTTTATCCCTATTCTACCTGGCCTATTATTATTATTACTAAATATTTGCCTTATGAGCAGAAAAATCCTTGCTAAACTAAGTGGATTAAAGAAATTAACCTAGAAATCCCAGTTTATATTTCAATGTTTCAAATTGTGATTTGAATTAAAAACCATTATTATAAGACTGGATAATTTTTAAAAATTTATTTGGAGAATTCTTTTTAAAAATACTTCATAGTACTTTAAAGCTCTGAAGCTAATCAATCAAATACACAAAATATATTTTAAAAATAAGTATAAAAAATAAGACTTATTGGCCTGGTAGATAAAACCCTGAACATGTAATGAGGAAGATTTGAGTTCTGCCTCAGAAAATGTAAAGAGTTGTGTGAACTTGGGCAAGACACTTAACCTCTCAACTTCCATTTGCTTATCTGTAAAACTATTTCATGTTGCTATTATAAGGATCACATGAAAAATGAACTCATTCAAAGAACTTAGTTCAGGCTATCACGGAAGATCTAATGCTGTAGGGAAGGAAGAGTTAATTTGGACCAATTACTTGACTTCCTACTATTTGCCAGTTTGCCAGGTTGGCAGACAACCTGTTGCCACACTGTTATTCTCTTGAACAGTTAGCACCTGCTTTTAATTCATTAAACATATTGCTGTCTTTGAGGATGCAGGATTTGATACAATTACACTTAACTGCAGGTTATTCCATTTTAATGTAGAATGATAATGTTACCAGCATTTTATAACGGAATCAATGTCTCAAGTAAACACAGAAGGTAAATAAATACAAAGCAAGGTAAATCTAAGCAGGTGCTTCATCATTCGCTTCTCTTTCAGTAGACATGGTTTTTGTAAGTGGTTCCCCACTGATAAGATAAAACAACTTGCAGAAAACAAGTTCTTGAGCCCACTCATCTACTTGGAGAACATAACCTTCCTAGCAGTTATAAAAGAAGGCAATTCAGAGAATACAGTTATTTTTAATTCACAGAGAAAATAATAACTGATGTCAGCTTGAGCAGATAAACCAAAATCTCTGTTTTTTTCTAATAATTAGATACTTTCTATGCAAGAAAAGAATATAGTACTTTTGATTTCTGATGAAAGCCAAATAGAAGGTCAGAGAAATTGAGATAGATGGCTCTGTGCAAAGCAAGCATTACATAAGTATTACTAAAGGACAGGAGATAAATCAGCTCAGATGTGTTAAGTTAGCATAGCCTTGCCCCACAACTCAGGTACACCTTCAGTTTTGTCAAAAATAAAAAATACAAAGCGTTAAGAATGTTGAAAATAAGAGGGAGAGAAACAAATACGATATATGCAAGGTTTTATGTTAGATGGTGAGGAGAGAAAGATGGAACAAAGACACTGTCACTATTTTCAGGGAGTTTTCAGACTATTAGTAAGGATACAACAGGGACAAAAGAAGTAGAATACAATGTAGAGGGTGATGAAAATGAAATTTTATAGGAAAAATGATGGAGGAGAAAAGGTTTTCAGCTTGGGGGATCAAGGAGGTAACACCTCCTGATTGATTGATCAGATGATTTGGCAACTCAGCTGGCTTCAGAAAACAGAAGAAGAATCAGCTCCGGCTCTAAGGAAGCACTAAAGACGCACAACTGGTGGTAAGCAAAGTGAGAAAGCTTTCCTCTGGAGACTATCTAGACAAAAGCCATTGCAATGCAAAGACTCAGGGATTTGTGCATGTCTCACAAGAAACACAAGGCTGTGAGAATCACTCAAAGTCACAGAAAAGACATCTTAATTCATACTGAAGAGTGAGGACATGCTACTCTATATTTCAGGATCTCTTACAAGAATTCATCATAATAAAGTTACATTAGGCAAATGACTGATTTGATATACTTAAGAATTTTGAGCAGGAAAGAAACATAATTTTATCACTGTATGTAAGGCAGCTAGATGGCCAAGTAGATAGAGTGCCAGAACTGGAGTCAGGGAGACTCATCTTCCTAAGTTCAAATCTGACCTTAGATACTTACTAGAGGTGTGAGTCTGGCCAAGTCACTTAACTGTGTTTGCCTCAGTTTCCTGATCCATAAAATGAGTTGGAGAAAAAAAAATGGCAAACTACTTCAAGATCACTGGCAAGAAAACCACAAATGGGGTCACAAAGAGTCAGACATGACTAAAGTGACTAAAGCATCGATGTCTAGGGAAAAGAGACTGAAATCTGGGAATACAACTAAGAGACTGTGCAATAATACAAGAGAAAAATAATAAGGAAATAAATTAGGAGAAGGGTCATGAAAGAAAAGAGAAAGAAATAGATAGGAGAGATATTGTGGAGGTAGAATTTATAAGAATGATTGGATGGTGAAGGGGAAGTAGGAAAGGAGGAAATGATCCAAGAATGACTCCAAAGTTATGAACAAGGTAAGTAGTTCTCTCAACAGAATAGAGAAATTTGAAGATTGGGCTAATTTAGAGAAGAAGATAGGTAAATATTTATTAAATTGAACTTCAAGCCAAGTGAGAATTTTTTTCATTTGTTGTCTTTGCAGAGAAAGGAGAGAATGGAAAGATTTCCGTTCTAGTATCAAACACTCATAGCTAGAATCTATCTGAAGATCACCTACTCCACTTTACAGACCTCAAAAGCCAGCAAAACCTTGGATTGTGTCCTTAAACAGATTAGAATGCAATTGGGAAACAATGAACAAAATACATAAAACTAGAAACAATACAAATAATGTTAATTTGTCAATATTTGGCTTCTTATTTGAATTTGATACTCTCAATCATCTAATTTGAGACTGTGGTCCAGTCTAAAACACTGTCAAGATCAGAACATGTGACAGACACAAAATCACAGGACTTACATGTTGCAAAATGTCAGCTACCATATGCAAACTCATGTCAAAAGGGATCCTCACTTTAACATACCTGACAAGTGATTATTCCATCTGCTTAAATACCTACAAAGAAAAACTTATAATCTCTTAAAATGACTCACTCCACTTTGGAACAACTCTAACTTTTAGCATTATTTATTCCCCCAATCAAGTCTAAATTTACCTCATAAATCTAAACATTGAAGTTATTTACTCCTCCCTCATAATGTAGATAGAACCAGATTTTTAGACAAAGGATCTAAGTTCCAAGGACAGCTTGGTCAATTGTTATCAGTGTGATGTTTAGCAAAATAGTTTTCTCTTCCTAAGTCTCAATTGTCTCAATTATAAAATGTGGACACAATAGCTTCCGAGTTCTCTTCCAGATCAAAAATCTATGATCCCTATGAGCCTGTTTCTACTCCATTGCATTGTTCTGCTAAACAACAACCTAAAAATCTAAGGAACCAGCTTGAAAAAACAGCCTAAGTTGTCCTAAAATAAACTGGGGAGCAGACCCAATGAAAATCAGTCTATAGCCCTTGCTATTCTGCTTCAAATGGAGCCTCGGACATCAGCTGTGTGATCCTAAATAAGCTGCTTAACTCTTTGTCACAGAGGAGGAGGAGAAGAAGAAAAGAAGAAGAAGAAGAAGAAGAAAAGAAGAAGAAGAAGAAGAAGAAGAAGAAGAAGAAGAAGAAGAAGAAGAAGAAGAAGAAGAAAGAAGAAGAAGAAGAAGAAGAAGAAGAAGAAGAAGAAGAAGAAGAAGAAGAAGAAGAAGAAGAAGAAGAAGAAGAAAAGAAGAAGAAGAAGAAGAAGAAGAAGAAAAGAAGAAGAAGAAAAAAAGAAGAAGAAGAAGAAGAAGAAGAAGAAGAAGAAGAAGAAGAAGAAGAAGAAGAAGAAGAAGAAAAGAAGAAGAAGAAGAAGAAAAGAAGAAGAAGAAGAAGAAGAAGAAGAAGAAGAAGAAGAAGAAGAAGAAGAAGAAGAAGAAGAAGAAGAAGAAAAGAAGAAGAAGAAGAAGAAGAAGAAGAAAAAGAAGAAGAAGAAAAGAAGAAGAATCTGGGAGGGGAAGACCCTATATTGCAACAAAGACCCTATTCTGCAACAAAAAAACAGATAAGGAGACACACTTCTTCACAGGAGAGGCAGGAAAATGATGCTTATATTGTCAAACATAATCTCCAAATCATTTGTTTCTGTTTTTTTTAATTGTGAGATAAGAGTTCAATGTGGTTGAGGAATCATGCTTGGAATCCGGAAATGACAATTATATATAAATATAAGGCATCAAGAACATTTAGCTTAAGGGAAAAAACAAAGGAAGGTGTATTCACACAATTAGCATGTTTCTGTTTATATGAAAGTCACTATGCTTAACCTCTCAGAGCATCAGTTACTTCTCCACAAAATGGAAACGATATCTTAGCTGCCAAAAAAAAAAAAAAAAAAGGCGGGGGGGAGGGGGAGAGGGGGGAGAGTGTGGGAATAACTGGGTTCCCAGAGTCTCTTCCAATGCAATTTTAAAGGGTGTTTATTTCTACCTAGGTAGCATCCTATAAAATATGATACAACACAAGCAAAATGTGTACAGATGTAGGGATCCCCAAACATCTAACAATACTGATCAGCAAAATATATATTCAAAAAATATTTCTAATTGTTCCTTTGAGCACTACTGCGAAGCCAGCAATCAGAAAACAAGAAAGGTTGGCATTATATACTTCAAATAAAGAATGTTCATAGATTTCTCAATAGGCATATAAAAGATATACCCTTCACTCATTTTTAGATCTTGTAAATATGTTAATGATTCTTGTTCTTTGATTCTTAAACATATAATATTTGCTGGGAATGTACTTTAGTGTTCAGATTTCAGTTGGAAATTTGCCTACTTTAAAAAAAAAAGAAAGCAAGAAAAGAAAACAAGGAAGGAAGAAAGGAAAAGGGAGAAAGGGAGGGTAAGAAGGAAAAGAAAGGAAGGAAGGAAAGAAAGGAGGGAGGAAGGGAGGAAGGAAGAAAGAAAAGGAGGAAGGGAGGGAAGAAAGGAAAGGAAGGAAGGAAAGAAAAGAAGGAAGGAAGGGAGGAAGGAATGGAGGAAGGAAGGAAGAGCAGAAGGAAGGAAAGAGGGAAGGAAGGAGAAAATTAAAGAAAGAGAAAGAGAATTACATTCTTACATTGTCCTTTAGGGTAGAAATCAGTTTTTTTTTTTTCCTAAACTATCCACAGGACTAAAATTGTCAGTATTCAAGACTGATCCAATACTATGGGAATGTTTTTCTAAACCCCAGCCTGACTACCCACTTCCCAGAAATGCTAGGATGGAAGCCAGAGAGAATAAATTCATCATGCTTGTTTCTGTGGAGTGCCTAATATTAGGGGATCAAGATAAAATGAATAGTAGAAGAAAGTAGGTATCTATATGGTGTCAAGACAGTCCCCAACCCTCTATGTCAAGTAGAATTGTAGACAGTGAAGAATATCTATGCTATTTCACTGTGGCACTTGGTTCTCCCAGCTAAATAGGCTGCTGTGGGAGGATGCTGATTTGAGAAGGACAGAGGAAGGGAAAGAGATAGACTGAGCTATCCAAATTAAATAAGAATGCCCTTGGAAGCTTTTCTTTTAAAGACAATCATCTAGGACAGGAAGCCAGAAATCCAAAGCCATAAATGTCCCAACAAATATTCACACCCCTAAAAATTGCCCTTTTTTGTGTGTGTGTTTTGTGTATACCTATGTGTATGTACATGTACATGTGTCTGTATATGTAAGTATAGGAATGGGTAGCTAGGTGGTACAATGGATGGCACACTGGGTCCAGAGTTAGAAAGACTCCTCTTCATGAGTTCAAATGGAGCCTCAGACGTCAGTTGCGTGATCCTAATCAAGCTGCTTAACTCTCTTTGCCGCAGTTCCTCAACTGAAAAATGAGCTAAAGAAGGAAATGGCACTTCAGTATCCTCACCAAGAAAACCTCAATTGAGGTCCTTTAAAAAATGCATCTTCTGAAAAATGACAATCATATATGAGAATATTGTCTTCTGCACCAAAATAAAATCAATTTGAGGACAAGGACTATTTCTATTAGCCTTTGTAATCTCAAATAGGCACACAATAAAGTCTTCTTGATTGATTGATTTTCAGAATGATTTTGATATATCACTAATAGAAGCATTTTAAGCATACTGAATTGAAAGAAAAAAAAAAAAAACCAGGGCAGGTGATCTAAAATTATAATCACACTTTAATTAGCCTAGAGGTTACTGTCCCTACTATTACCCATTACTGCCATTTTGACACCTGTCTGTTTTTACATATATAGTTCATCAGGCAGTAAATTTTCCTTCACCTTTTCATTTTAAGTTGCAATTAATGGGAGTTGATGGCAGAGAACAGATTTTTCCCCCCTAGCCTTTATCTCTTTCCTTGAGCTAGAGAATCACCTCCCATTAGTACTTGCTTAAGTGGGAAAAGGTATAGAACAGAGGTCTGTCAGGGAATGAATGAGAAGTGGTCAGTTCATAGTACACTAGAGAAAGTTTTTTTTTTAAAGGTTAAAATATAAGTTGTAATGTGTTATATAGAGTAGTGGTATTTGAAAGGACAAGAGAAAGGAAACATGGGAAGATTGTGGTAGTTAGAATTTTGATAGCCTTGTCCATTAAAAAAAAAAAAAAAACAAAACTTATTTGTATTGTCTTTGATGGGAACCACCACCAATGGACACTAATGAAAATACCCCCTGACTTTTTCTTATTATTTATCCATTTTCTCCTCAGTTTCTCAATTTTTCTACAATAAAATTCAAATTAAATTAACTGTTAAATTATTCAGGAGTGCTGAAAGTCTGCAAATTGCATTATTTTTAGTATTTTAAATAAATCATTTCATAGTGATCTTTCCCCACACATTTTTCACTCCTGAATCTCCACATTAGGAAGATACATGCTCCCAACAAAATAAAGGGATGTTTCTCTGAGCCCTCAAATATAACAGCAGGCTTGGCCAAGAGCTTATTTAGTCATTCTTTGTCAGATGAATACTGTTAGTGCTAATTTTAGTTATCACAGTATTATAAATTTTAAGAAGAAAGGGATCTTGGAAGTCAATAAGTCCAAAGCTCTTGTTTGACAAATGAGGAACTCTATGTACCTTCCTTTCATTTGCCCCCAAAACCAAAAGACAGAATCAACATTAAATGTAAAAACTAATATCTGCATACTAGTGAGGTGCAAGTCAGATGTACTTTTATTACAAAGATACTTAAAGGTAGGACTTAATGGGCAGATTTCATCTGAATTTAAATAGAATCGAATGGATAGATATATTTACTTTTTGTCTTCTGAATCAGACATAGGATATGCTTGAAAAAATAGTGAAATATACAGCATACTCCATCCAATTCTATCTACCTAGATAGAATAACCTATTATCTGCCTACTCTATTCTACTTATCTACTTTGTTCTTGTTCCTTTCCAACTTACATCTAAAACTCCAAACATGAGGATGTATTCTGATGGAAGTGGATCTCTTCAATAAAGAGAGCTTTAAGTGATCAAAGATGGATAGAAGCAGCTATACCCAAAGAAAGAACGCTGGGAAATGAATATAAACTGCTTGTATTTTTGTTTTCCTTCCCGGGTTATTTATAGCTTCTGAATTCAATTCTCCTTGTGCAACAAGAAAACTGTTCGGTTCTGCACACATATATTGTATCTAGGATATACTGTGACATATTCAACATGTAAAGGACTGCTTGCCATTTGGGGGAGGGGGTGGAGGGAGGGAGGGGAAAAATTGGAACAGAAGTGAATGCAATGGATAATGCTGTAAAAAATTACCCTGGCATGGGTTCTATCAATAAAAAGTTATACAAAAATAAATAAATAAATAAATAAATAAAACTCCAAACACGTTGTTTTTGCAATTTTATCACTTAAAATGAACTTCCTACCCCATACTGGAGCAATTTTTTTAATGTAGTTGCCATAGTGTGTGTCTGGGGCAGGGAAGGAAATATAGCATTTAAAAACAAATGTCAAAAATATCAAAATATAATGAATAGACCTTTGGCAGTAGCATTTGATACAGATTCTGCATATCCCTGCATCAGCATTTTCCACTGTGCTCTTAAATTTTTGTGTCTATTAAGAATGTTTTTATATGTATCTACATTGTACATATTGTCTCCCCCATGGAATACAAGTTGCTTTTTGAGATCAGAGACTTTAATTTTTGTCTTTGCATCACTAGCACGTAGCAAAGTGTAAACCTTCAGGAAATGTCTAGTGTTTATTTTGGAAGTTCGGCTAACTACCCTACATTCTTCAACTTTTCTACCAAAACTCAAACTCCCACCACCTTTCTTAAGCTCAGTTGAATCCTGGCTTGATAGTACTATTCTGGAAGGTCTTTTATTTTCCTGAATCTCCAAATTTCCAGGGAACAGGACAAAGAAAGATCAGCACACTCTTCATTCTCTATTGCAGTTCCTAAATCAATGTTATATTGCCACCATCAACATCTATTTAAAAATGATGAGGATTTTGATTAGCAGATAGGATGGTAGAAAGGGCATTACAAGAAGTGGCAATAATTTGGGTAATGACAAGGAGGCAAGAGTGTATCTCATTAAAATATATTTTTGAGACAAATTATATAGACACTTGAATGCTAAACTGAGAAACTGGTATTTTAATATAAACTAATGGAAAACCATTGACCTTCTAATGCCTTCTCCTTTCTTTTCTATAATGTTTACTAAACTACAGGATACTTTCAGATCTTCATCACTGATGTCAACACATGCCCTCATGGGTTGGAGAGGGAGCCCTTTTCCCCTTTTGTCTGGTCATTATCATTAGTAACTTTAACATCTACATTATATTATCATCAGAGTGTGTATGCTCCTTAATTATAAAGGTCACAGTACTCTTTCACCTGAGTAGATAGTCTTAATGAAATGCAGAAGTCTGAGAAACTTCTGTATGTGGGCAACTTTCTGGTGATCGAGTCTCTTTGAATGCAGTTGGGGTGACTCTCACTCAGCATATATCATAGCTCCTTGCTCTATAGTTAAAATCTTTCCCAGATTGGTGAACCCTGAGAGAATATTTATATATCCTTATTTATTTCATGATGATTTTTTTGTTGATGCAGAAAGACTCATTCTGATGATGATGATGATGATGACTCTAGCAATGTAGACATATGAAAGAGATATACAAATAAAACATTTACTGATATTAAAGCATAATTTCACGACCCCTCTGTGCAGTTGTGTGATCCTAAGAAGTTTTCTTCTACTTGACACCTGAGATCATTTTTTTTTCAGTGCTAGGTCTAAAATTTGTGTTTATATAATTGATCCTTATGGTTCCTATATATGACATTATATCCTTCTTGGGTAGATAAAGAGAAGTGAATTATCTGAAGTCATATACATTGGTAATAGAGAGAACTTAAGTGTTCTTCAGTAACAGTCTAGAATTTTTTCTTTTGGAAAAAATTTCACTTTACACAGAAAAAACTATTTAGAAAACTAAAACTCACCTTTCTCACATCAAATTCTAATATAACAATTGGAACCTACCACCATCATATTTCACAAATATAAATTCATAGAAACTGTAGGTCTTAAATGTTTCTTCATCTTTTTTGTCCACATACTACTCAAAAATGGCAGGGTTGATCTAGGGATAGAGTAGTGGACTCTGGAAGATTTTAATTAAAAGCCATCCTCAGATAACTAGATGTGTGAGCCTGGACAAGTCACTTAATCTCATTGTTCATATGTAAAATAGCATAATGATAGCATCTGCTTCCTAAAGTTTATACAAGGATACAATAAGATAACATACATAAAATCCTTTGCAGAACTCAAATTTCTATTATTAGCTTTCATTTAAAAAATATTACTCTATCACAACTTGTGCTCTTACAACACACACACCAACCTAGCTTCTACAATCCTGGCCCTTTGACACCACTTATGGACTTAGTCTTAATCTACTTTTTATAGTAAGCTTTTTTTCCAAAATACATGAAAATATAGTTTTCAATATTTACCCTTGTAAAACATATTCCTCATCCCCCCTTCCCTAAACAGCAAGTGATGCAATATAGGTTAAATATCTTAATCTACTTTAAATAAATTTAGGGCATAATTGATAGTTTCAGGAAAACTAGATCCATCACACACAAATGGTCTGCCTTTCTCAGTACTCCTAGACACTGCCAACTTTGGTTTTATTTGTTTTTTTAAATATTATTTTACTTTTTCAAAACACAGTTACAAAGTCACAGGTTGGGATAACCAGCCAACAATTTACAACAGATCAAAGGAGCAGAAGGGAAAAGAAAAATAACTTGATTTTCCCCAAGGAATATCAGAAGGAGAGAGGCTCTCCTGGCAATGTCTACAGCTGATCTTGGGTTACCTTTTGAAGTTTTTTCTGCTGAAGTAATTTTTTAAAAGGAGATGAAAACTAAACATGGAGTGGACTTTTAGACTCTTTAGTCCCCATTTCTACAACAGTCATGTTGAAGTCAGGATCCTTCCAAATAGTCATCACTGTAAGCTTAGTATTAAACCTGCCCCTTGGAACAAAATCACAGCATTCCTAAGTTCCATTCAGGACTGAGAATTTTAAAAGCAATGTTGCCAGTTTAAGATTCAGTCTTAGAGGGACTAAAGATAAACAGAGCCAGTACCCAATTGGTCCAGGATAAGGCATAAGTACAAGGAGAACAAATGATTCTCACCAGGAGATAATATCTCCGCCAAAGGGGTCTCAAGATTATCTGTGGGAGTAGTAGTTCAATTCTGATCTTAGAAGCACTACAGAAGAGTGCATTATTATATGATCCAAAGTACTAGTCCCTGCTTCTGTAATTTATTATTTGGATAATAGGAAGATTGAAAAATAATACTTTGAAGCCAAAATACAATATATTAAAAATATACCATATTCTGGGGAAGCAGTCTTACAGCAAAATTTTTATACTTGCATAGTCCTTGGTATAAAGAAATTACTTTTTTTTATTCATTCATGTATTCCTTGATTTATTCCTCCCAAAGTAACATATATAATGCATTTTTTGGTAAATTCACCTTTAAATAAATGCTTTATAAGTTTTTTTTTTTCTTTTTATCCTCTCTCATTCTTATATTGACCTAAATATTGGCATTAACATGTTATGTATCATGATGATAGCATTTAAATGTTTAATTAAGTAGGAAAAAAATTCAAAGGAAACTAAGTCACTATAAAGACAGAAATTTCTAATCACTTAGAGCAGCAAAATAGCAATAAAATGAGGGAGTTACTAATCATGCCAAAACTGAGAGTCCAAGTCCCACCAAGGCTATTTATCTATGATAATATGATCTTCATGCAGAGAAAATCTATTCTACAGTTTGAATCTGGTGCCCTGGGAAAAACCCCAGTAATCCTAGCTAAGACTCTTAGCTCAAGACAATAGCTGGAAGATTGTTGCAGTAATCCATGGTTGGACTCTTGAGCATCTGGATTAGGGTGAATATACGAATAGGAAATGATAGACAGTTCTGGCTTTTTGAAAGAATAGGCAATGAGACTGTGACTAACTGAATTTGGAATTGGGGGACAGAATAAAATAGTAAAAAGAGTATTTAGTATTGAAATCACAAGATCTTTACATTAATCCTATTTCTATAACTTGTACTTATGATATCAGGTAACTTTGGGTCTCAGTTTCCTAATTTGTGAAATACTCTAGCTCTGGTCACTGATGGAAACCAGCCAAGGCTTTGAGTCAAAGATGCTCAGGAATAAGAGCTTCCCAAAATTTACTAACAGTGATTCCCTTCTTTCCTTACAACCATCTTCAAGAAGAGCTTCTTCCCCTTTTTCCCTAGAAAAGAGAACAGATTACACTTAGAATATACCAAAAAGTCATACACTTTTTAGTAGAATCACAAATATGAAACATATTGATTCAAGTCATTGCAATGATCACTGCTCTCACAAAGGGTTGAGGTTTCTAGACTCATTTCTTGAAATTACATATTGGTAATTTATACCACAATCTTAATTACTAGATTAAAAATTAAATTAATGATTAATTTTAAAAGTCAAAATTTTATAGTTATTTCAGATTTATTATCTTTATATGAATATTTCCCCTGATACTTTTATCTTTCAATATTTCTTTATTATATTATATTAAAAGTTCCTCTTTTCTTGCTCACTCTATTAGTACCTCTGCCTTTTCTAAGGGGATTTCTACATGAAGATTTGCTTCCCTTCCCCTTTTTTGCTTTTATTCTTTTAATTTATTTGCCACAATTCAGTGTAATAAAAGGAAAATAGCCTTATATATACCTCTCACTCCACTAATTTCTTACAATTTCTTGGAAAGGTGGTAGAGAAATGCTTAAGGCAGTTCTTAAAAATCTTGAAGGCTAGAAAGTAAAGATAATAAGACATTGGGCCTATGGATCCAGTAGGACTATTCAAAGTTATTGTATATTTAAATTATGTTAATTCACCAAAGGATAATTTTTAAGGTTTTTGACAAGCATTTAAGTGACAAATAGTCCACCTAAGAGTAGGAACTCATTTTTTTTTAAAAAGCTAAAATAGGTCTATACATGGATAGTCTCTCTAAAGGAGAAATTGCACTCTTCAAGCAAGAAGTTCCAAGAATTAAAGAAGATGCTCTCCATCAGATGGCAGTAACATTTCAGTGGAGAAAAAGCCTAGGGGCAGAGGACAACTGCTGCAAGAAAACAACAACACAAAGAAGGCATTGGACACTAGAAAGAATGTAGATATCCATTGGGCATCAGTGAGGCATGGTAGTTTGCCCAGAGATAGAACTAATGGAATTATAAGAGATGTTCTAAGTGACCCATAGCCCTAAACCTATGAATTATCTGAGAAATAACACCCTTTTTACTAATAGCATGAGAATCAGCAGTTCATTGGGTTCTTTTTGCTTGGAAAGCAGGAGAATATTTTTTTTTTTTGTTATGTATAATATCTTGCTGTTCCACTTAATTAAACGTCCTTTGTATTGAATTCTTGTATTACACAGCTTAGTCCAGTGAAATTATTGAAAATAGAGACCCAGAGATTTTAATATGAACAATGGCAGAAGTGTCAAACATGCAGACTGCTGACAAGCCCACAATACACTCACGTGAAGTCTGAGCCCAATTTTAATGAAATTGGGAAATATTTAACAAAATAAATAAAAATACAATAAAACATAGATAAAAATTCATTTCAAACTAAATCAACATGTAGTTGTCAGGGTTGCACACTTATGTTCTTATATCCAGAGGTAGTGACCTCTATTTTTATTTGAGGCAATCACCATTACCTTATAGGACAATGCTTTTAAGGAGCTGATTTGGGTGGGTCCCAGGTTGAAAATAATTCATACAGATTTCTAGTATTTGCCTAGTTATATATTTTATCTGTCCTCTTTTGAAAAGGCATGAAAACAATGTAGAAACTAAAGTCAAGGCTAGGAAGATTACAACTAATTAACTATCTTCTCTTCCTTCTTACTTTTTCTTCATAGTATATAAATAGTCTCCACAGGGCAGGAAAGTATAAAGACCTATTAATTCCAGAGCTCAAAAGAGACTCCTTATGAAATTTGGAAAATTATGATAAAGGACAGAGAATGAAGATGTATAATTTCACTGCCTGATGATCTTCCTAAAGCAGCTTTATGGTCCTAGTGGTACTTTCCAGTTGCCAAAGTGATTTCTTAACGATAACTCTATGAGATAGGGAGTGCAAGTGTTAACATTTCCATTTTACCAATTAAAGAGGGCTCAGGAGAAGTTAAATGACTTATCTTCTGGAGGCAGAGGAGTGTCCCATATATTTCACTTAGTATAATGTATAAATTTCCTCCCCTAAAGAACAGACATATTCAGAGAATAATAGTTGCATACAATAAGACAGAGGGAAAATTATATTTAGAGGCAATATGATTGAGCCCATCATCATAATCTAAAAATAACCAATTTTTGATTTTCCTTTAAAGTATCATTTTAATTCATGACTTGTAAGAGGCTCTGGACCTGAACCTCCTGGAGTGAGTTGAAGGCTCCTTTGTGTCAGGACCCACCCTAACCCAGATTCCTGGATTACCACGTTAGCAATGCTGATGTGGCAGAGCCTGGCCAGGGGCGGGGGAGGCACAGAAAGGATGGGCTCCTCCTTCGGGGAGGGATTGGGGAGGAGTCTCTACCCCGATTGGTGAACAACAAGTGGAGGGAAAAGAGCTATAAAAAGAGTGGACACGGGATGGTTCAGAGAGACACTGCTGACTTGTAACTTCAATAAACATCACTGTGTTCTATCCACCTCGGCTCTCTGTCTAGTGATTCCCTCCTCCCGTCTCAACGAGCAGGGCCGAGACGGCTGAAGCCCTGTAGGCTCGGGGAAGCTGGAAGAGGCAGTCACCGTTGTGGTTTCCTGTGACCAGTCCTGGCCCCCAACAATGACTTGCTATTTTGAAGTATTTGGAATATTTTAAATATACAGCATTAGATAATATTAATATTGTCAACACTATTGCCAAGAAGTGCACTTTGAAACTATTGAACAAATACAAAACAACTCTTTCAATGAGGGACCTATAGAAACATTTATTCATTCTTAAAAGGTTACAGAATTCTTTTATCTGCTTTCATATAATGACTGGTCTGCAAAATAATCTACAGTTTTCAGAGTAACAGTTAAGAACTTTATAAATGAATCAACATCTATGAAAAGGCTGGTCAATAAAATTTTATAATCCAGCTAGAATATTTTGAAATACTACCTTTTATGGCTCATGATTAGTAGATATTCTACCAAAGCAAGAAAGAGTGTGGGTAGCAGCTTTCAAAATTGGTTAGCTGCAGACAAGAATATAGGTATCTGTAGACATTCTCAGCAAGATCTTGATATATGTCACAGCAGGAACATTATTTGTTTCTAATAAAGACTTTTGTGGAAACACAAGCCTTAAAAGTCAACAGCCAAAAAAGGAGAAAATAAGGAAAGAAAAAGAAAGTCAACAGCCCAAGATTTTGCATTTTTACAGACGGCTATGTTGAAGGAGATATTTATCTCAAAGCAAATTCAAAATAGGAAAAGATGTGTGAATTTAACATTTGATGGATTTCTCTTATGTGATGTGAATTTTATGTAAATTGAAATTTTACATACTTTCCCTTAATTAATAAAGAGGAATTTTTTGGGAATCTAACATCAATAATAGGTTAGGCACTGCAGAAACAGGCAAAATGTATACATCCAAGGAGTTTAAACAAGTTTTAAACGGTAAGAAATGATGACAATTTTCTCAAACTAACTTACATATCAAATGGAATAATTACAAGATTTTACAAAAAGATTTTACAAACTTGAGGAAAATACTTTTTCCTAACCAATATATACAAGCAAATTCATAGGATGAGCAGAAGTTATTATGTTGTAATAAAGAACTGGAAACAAAATAAATGAGGAAGAGCTAAAAATGTTCATAGACAAATATGATATAATATTGTAGTTCCATAAGCAATGGTAAATGTAAATGACTCAAAGAAATTGGAGAAGACTTGTGCTACAGAATGAAATGAACAAAATCTGGAGAATAATTTATTCACTATTCACAACAATAATGCAAGGAAAATCCACACAAAAAGTTCTTAGAACTCTTGAAATGTCATTTCTTGACAGTGGTAAAAGACTAGAAATAAGAAATGAGACATATATTTTCAGAAATGGACAAGATATTGATTTGTTTGGCATCATTGTACAAATTAAAAATAACTTAATGCACTAAAATGGATTAGTGCTAGTGATAAACATGAAAAAAGAACACTGATATTTTTTTTTAAAAAACATAAAAGAAATGCAAAAGGAAAAACAGAAAAAAAAAACAATTGTCACTACTTTTTAAAATTTAACATGTATATACACATATACACATATATTATAAACTTCTGTTTTATATGTGTGTGTATTTTCCCCCTGTTCTATTTTGGGTTTTGAAATATCTGAGTTTGCTGATTTTTAAATTCATAACAACAGCAAAAATAAAGATCCAAAAAATTCTATTGTCATATATTCTGCTTTTTGCTTTTGGTGTGGTAAACAAGCATATAGCCTTGGGAAAATATAGAATGTAAGATATTAGAGATAGAAAAAATTTTTGAGACTATCTAGTTTAACTCCTCCATTTTATAGAAAAGAAAATAAAGCTCCTAAATAAGTTTTTACTTAAAAGATCCCATTTATAGATTTTTTTTTACTTTTGCAACATACTGTACCTACATTAATTTATTTGATCCTCACAGAAACCCAGTGAGTGAGGTGTTATTATTATTAAGCACATTTCACATATGAGGAAACGAAGTCAAAAACAGTTACGTCAATCCTTCTTAAACTCGGTCACAACCCTATGTGGGGTCATGCAACTTTATGTGAGGAGCTCAAGCAAAACTTGGCAACAATAAAAGATATCAAATATTCCTCTAAGCTTTAATTATTTGTATAAAAATAAAGAAGCACATACATTTCATTAGTATGCAAATTTGCTTTCACCTTTAATAAATGGTAGAAATTGTATGTATGCCAAAAAATTGTTTTAAAATAAATTTCTTCGTGATTTATTATCAGTAAATGTTTGATTTATATACCTATTTTAAATATTTATATATGTAGGGTCGCATAACAATTTCTTGGGCAAAAAGAGGTTGAGTGGAAAATGTTTAAGAGGCTCTGGTTTAGGTGACTTGTCTAAAATTAGTTACTAATCTAAGGCAAGTCGTATATATGTTTTTCTCTTTTCTTTCTTTCTTTTTGCTTTTTTTATTTTGGTAAAGCAATTAGGTTTGATAGAATTGCCAGGTCACACAGCTAATTAAGTGTTAAGTTTCTGAGGTCATATTTGAACTCAGGTGTTCCTGATTCCAGGGCTGATGCTATATCTACTGGACCATCTAGCAGATAGTAACTATCTAAGGTATTATTCCAAATTATATCTTCCTAACTCCAATTCTAGTGCTCTATCTATCCACATTGCCAACATGTCTTACCCCATCCTCTAATTTCCATTTCTTATCATACTGTCCTCTGTGATATCCCCATTTCAGGGGCTAATCATATCTCACCTTCACTCTTTGAATAGACTGATTTTCCTAAACCCTCCTATCCTCTCATGCTCTCTAATATATCCTTCATATAGCTGTCAAAATAATCTTTCTAAGCTATAAGTATGTCTGTGTCATTCCTTTGGTTGTTTCCTATTATGTATAGGATAAAATGTAATTTCCTTCACATGTCCTAATTTATTATTTCATAAGTATGTCATAAGCTTTCCAATCTCCCTACTCCTTTTCATTTTCTACATTCTGGCAAAAACGGATTACTAGTTATTTCTAAAATTCCATTTTTATTAGTCGCACGATGACAGAAACCCAGCTAATATATCAGAAACGTCCTCCATACAGAACTCACCTCTGAAGCATCTCTGCCAGGAAGCCTTCCTTGATCATCTCACCTAGTTTCCTATTCTGCAAATTTTACTTGAGCATCTTGTTTAGTTTTCACACCTGTTCCCATGATTCCCCAGAGAGTTAAGAGTCTCAGATTGGGCAGTACTCCAAAGAACATCAGTATTCCTTCCAGTCTATCCCTAGGAATCTGGTAACTGCTTCTGCTGCTGCTGCAGTCACAGCCACTAGCAACACAGAAAATAAAGCTCTTATCATCAAAGTCCTTGGCATTTTAAAAGGTTCAACATTAAAAACTAATATGATTTTATCAGTGAAAATAATATTAAAGGAGATGTTTTCCCATCTGCTTTGCTGCTTTAGCATCAGCATCATTGAGATATTTCAAACTCTGACTTGCTGTTGAAACCTATATATTTCCCTTTCTTCCTCCCTCCACTCCAAATTCCCAATTAGAATGTGTCTTCCTTAAGATCAGGAATTGAATTTTTTTAGATGCAAGGATAAAGTATTTGTCATAGAGTCACAAAGATGATTCCTCAGATATTTATGAGTTGTATGACTGCAGGTAAGTAATTTAATATCACTACACCTATAAAAATGGGAATAATGATCTTATCTGCCGCCAAGGGAACTTATGAGGTTCAAATGAGATTTTATGAGATTTTATGGTAAAGTGACTTAAAGGAAATTCTAATTTGGAATTACGGCTTCTATGTTTCCTATCTGCATTAAGTAACCTGAAAAAGTTGCCTAAATTATCTGTCTAAACTATCTAAATTTTATTTTCTTATATGCAAAATGAATGTGTATTATTACAAAAACATCTTACAGGGTTATTGGGGAAAATATAAGATAAAATAGGTACAATGCCTTGCAAACATTAATGCTAGCTATTAACATTATGATCCTCAGTGTTTAGCCTCGTACTTTGTACATATTGAGTGTTAATAAGTGCTTTTCTCCCCATTCAATCATTGGTCTAATGCTGTTTAATGTTTTTAGCAATGACTTAGATAAAGCTCTAAATGGTATGTTTATCAAAGCTGCAAAAATAAAACAAAGCTTCCAAGGATAGCTAAGACACTGGATAACTGAATCATATTTCAAAAATATATTTACAAACCAGCTTTTAGGGTTGTTTCTAACAAGATCAAATTCAGAAAGGACAAAAGTAAAAGTTCACACTTGGGTGCAAAAATCAAACTTTATAAATATGAGATATAGAAGCTTGGATATATTACAATTATTCTGACTTTTTTTGTTTTTTTTTTGGGGGGGGTTTGCTGAGGCAATTGGGGTTAAGTGACTTGTCTAGGGTCACACAACTAGCAGGTATTAAGTGTTTGAGACCTGATTTGAACTTAGGTCCCTCCTGACTTAAGGGCTGGTGCTCTACCCACTGTGCCATCTAGCTATCCCTTGAACTTTTTTAAAACAACAATATGTCAATGAGTCAGCAGCATGATGCAGAGAACAAAGAAGCTCTTTTGAGTTTTGGCTGCCTTAAGAGAAAGCGCTTCTTCATTATTTTTTGTTTGTTTGTTTTGTACTTGTCCAACAAATAAGACAAAGTGATGTCCTTTAAAATAAACATTAATTGCCCTTGTGTCTCATGAGTATGTTGTAAGCTGTCCAGTTTCTCTGTTCTTTTTCACTTTCTCCATTTTGGCCATGTATACAATAGGTGGTTTGGAAATGTTCCTTAAATTGAATAATTTGAATATTTATAACAGAAAGATTGTCTGGAAGTGGCCATGGAAGGCTTGACTCCAGTTTTAGCTATGTTGCTCATAAACTATTTGACCCTGGGCTGCAATTATCCCATTTGTAAAATTGAAGTTATACCTGTTTTCTCTCATGAGGATATTGTAATGAAACAATGAATATCAAGGTACTATAAAAGTTAATCCACATGCCAGATATTATTTTGAAATGAAATCTCTTTGTTAGCTCATTCATGAAACCATGAGGCAACAGGGCTCAGACCAGGCTAGAAATCTAGATTCTTATAATGTTCAGACCAGATGTTCGTTTTGTTCAAATAAAACCAAGACAGAGAGAAGAGCAGTAATCACATATGCTCCCCTATAATTGATGTAGCCTTGGCTTTGAGCATAATTATAGTAGCCAAAAGGAGGGGATCCCTGGGTAATTTCAGTCTTCCAAATACTATTTAGTCATCACCTCAGTGGTGAGTGGATGATAGACAATTCTACATGGACAGTGAATCCAAAAATGACCCTTATTCTGTGGTAAGAGATAGAAAATGTTTCCAACTACTCCGCTCCCTTCCCAATCATTAGTTTAGTAATTCTTCATACTTAGGCTAAGCTTCTTCTGGCTTTTAGGAGTATGACAGGCCATGTCACAAAATAGCAACTGAAAATTGCCTGGAAAGTGAGAAAAATTATGGTGTTGACAATTTTGTGGCAATTCTGTTCAAAATATGATTTCAGTCTTGACAAAATGCAGCATTTTTCAACTGTTTGGTCACCCAAACCACTGTTCCCATCTTCTCCAAACTTTGAGGATTAACAAACACTACCTGATTGATTGGCTAGTAGTTATCATTGGTTAGTAGCCTTATCAGGATAGTGGGTCTATTATTTCTCTTGAATAGTTCTTTTCTAAGGAAATGGGGTAGCTATGTGAAGACATTGCTCATACAGACCCCTCCCCATTTTCCTCTTTTAGTTCTGTAAGTTATTCAGAGTCCAAATCAGTAGCGATAGAATCATAATTAGCACAAGTTAAATAGGGTTTTGCCACATGCTATGATGATAGCATTTGGAGAACGAATAAGATTCTTCCCCATGGAAACAGAAATCTAAATACTTCATCTCATGGTTCTCCTCTGATTGGGTATTGCCAGCACAATGGAAACATTAATGTCCAAAAAAGAAGTTGGAGATAGAGTCAAAGAAAATATAACTTACAAAGGCAGAGTTTTAGAACTGGATTATAAAAATATAGCATTAAATGGTATTTATTTGGATTGATGGTAACAATTTGGAAAATACAAAAACAAAAATCAACTGAGCCCATAGAATTGACCATAATTTATGTTGTAAATATAAGGTTATGTGAAATTCAAAAGATACCATCTTTTTTTCTTTATCATGCCATGATTATATTTTACAATCAAGGAAAATTTGAGAGGTTTAAAGAAAGTGAAAATTCCTGTTAGAAAAGAAAGAAATTAAACTAAGGTAAAAAATGGTCAAGAAAAGGGAAATATTGTTCTACTGTCAGGATCTCAAACAGTGATGAGAATGCATTGGACTGGTAGAAGAGATGCTCAGATTTTAGCTACTGCAGGAAATAGGTGACTTTATGGAGCCACACCTCTGGAGACCTCCTTGCCCTTATCTGACTATAATAGGGTTTCAATAAATTAAAGTCTACAATGTCTCTAATTTTTGTGACATTATATTAAATGACATAAAATGAAAGCTCTAAAAGGAAAAGAATAAATCCATAATCTTTAGAGAACAAATGTATTCTCATGTATAGAAGAAATTAGCAGAAAGTTTAATTAGGGGGAAAAGATTTAGAATGTGGAGCACACAATATATTAAATATAGAGTAACAAAAGAAACAAACGAATATGAATATTGTCAAAGTATATAGGAGAAATATAGCTATAGTATAGTATAGGTATATATACACAATAGTATACAGTATGGGTATATACCTATATTCATAGGTAGTTTTTAGCTACCACTAAAAGGAAATAGACAAATAACAGAAATTTTCATCATGGAATTTCTTCAGAAACAAAAGTCAGATAAATACGGCTTATAATATGATCAACTCATGATTACTGAAGGTCAACAAAACAGTCATTTGTGGCAGATTTCCAAATATACCAACAACAGGAATACAATCAAGAGGAGATATCTTTTGGGATTCCACAAAAATCATTTTAAGATTTTTCAGCTGCTTTTGTCAAAGCATATGGAAGAATATTGGTAATAACAAAATGATAAAAGAATCAATGCTAATGTTGCTATTTTATTTTTTAAATTGTTTTTATTATTATATCTTTTTAGTTACAAAACATATGCATGGGTAATTTTTTCAACATTGACTTTTGCAAAATTTCCTGTTCCCCCTTTTCCCGTCCTTCCCCCAACCCCCTCCCCTAGATGACAGATAATTCAATACATGTTAAAGATGTTAAATAATATGTTAAATCCAATATATGTGTGTGTGTGTGTATATACACACACAGTTATCTTGCTTCACAAGAGAAAAATATAATCTATAAAGAAAAAAAAACATTAGAAGGAAAACAAAAATGCAAGCAAACAATAACAGAAAGAGTGGAAATGTTATGTTGTGGTCCACACTCAGTTCCTCTAGACCCCTCTCTGGGAGTAGATGGCTCTCTTCATTACTGGACCATTGGAACTGGTCTGAATCATCTCATTGTGAAGAAATCTACATCCATTAGAACTGATCATCATATAGTATTGTTGTTGAAGTATATAATGTCTCAGCATCAGTTCATGTAAGTCTCTTCAGGCCTCTGTGAAATCATCTTGCTGATTTTTTTCTTATAGAACAATAATATTCCATAACATTCATATATTCAGCCATTCCCCAATTGATGGGCATCCACTCAGTTTCCAGTTTCTTTCCACTATGAAAAGGACTGCCACAAACATTTTTGAACACATGGGTCCCTTTTAATATTGCTATTTTAAATGAGAGAGAATATAGATTACAAGAAATTCCAGGCCAATGATATATTTTAGTGCTTACAGGATTTCATCAGGGTCTATTACAACCCATTTTTCCCTTTTCATCTTGTTAGATGTTCATCCCATGAGATCCCTAAGAATAAGAGATTTTTCACAAGTTTGCTATAATAAAGACTGGCATTAATAGTATAGGCCCCACCTGATACACAAAGGGAAAGTAGCCTTCAATAACAGAGTGGAAAACATCTGAATGTGGAACTTTAAAAATGTAGAATCTTTGGAGAAGTCAGTGAAATGCATTCATTCTGATTAGATTAACAAAAAGCACTTGTTCAGACCATGATGATCTTTCCCAGTTCATGTAAAGATTTGGTGTGCCAGCCAACCTGCAGACATACACAAGCACATTTTATGTATACAAGATGATGCTCAGTGAGCAAAGGAATGAAAATGATGTGACAATTGAGGTAATGCTGCCTAGGAGGCCTCTTATTATATATGTAGTCTGTTCACTTGCTAATAGAAAAATCCATGTTCAATTCAAGGGAAGGGAATGGGGAAAATGAAAAGAGGACAAGGTTCTGCAAGTTGAGCACAGGCTTAGGAGATGCAATGGATATCATTTTGGAAAGGGCATGATTATTAAAAATGTATAAAAACTGCTCCAGAGAATTTAGAGCAAGAGTGAAATAAAACTTCCTAAGACATAAGACTATAGCACCTAATACTTTCTAAATATCCCACCAGTTCACTTTATTTTCCAGTTTTATTTTCATTTTCAACTTTTTTTTTTTTTTTTGCATTTTTATTGACCAATAGCTCTTACTATATCACCTCAGCAAATACCACTTTCTAACCACTAATTAAGTCTGGTTACTTGAATATCTATAGAGAAAACTTTTGTGAGCAATAGTATTGGGAAACTCAATTCCCCTAAACCCTAAGGGTAGAAGTGGGTAGCTTCCCTTTGGGAAACCAATCCACCAATGTGTGTAGGGAGATAATGGGAAGGAAGAATTGAATGTAGGCACAAATGGGCACTACATATACATGTAATAAATAATGGAATTTCTTTTGATTTAGTGGTTGGGGAAAAATGATTTCATGGGTTTATAATATAGGAAATATTCTTTTTATTTAAACACAAAACACCCAAGAATATGAAATGATGATAGATTTTTTAAAGTATCAGTTTAAGTTATATATATGTGTGTGTGTGTGTGTATAAATATTATATATGTATGTAAATCAATTAAAGTTATAAAAATGTAGGGACTTATTTGAGGCACTGAACATTTAAGTGGAGATGGGGGTTTCTCTAAATGTGTGCATGCACACACAAAAAGTGTACTTTTCCCTTTATATGTCAAATCTTCAAAAACTAGAATGCACCTAGCTTTTGGATTTAATTTTTCAGCTTTCATCTGGTTGTTTTGTATGTATAAGCATGGTCTTAGGCTTGGAGTGTTTCTGGAAAAAAAAGAATTCATCGGCCTAGTTGATCAGTGATCACTCAGAAGTGCTTGCTCATTATCCTGCAGAATATATATATATGAGATTTAATATTAACTATATAAATTTTATATATATAAAATTTATATAGTTAATATTAAATCTCATTTCAATTAATATGTGATAAATTCAACTATGTCACAGGTAATTCTGAAGCTTGGTTCAATTCAGCTTGAAATAAGAAAGCTGCAAATTTCTAGAAAAGGGAAGGATCTTACCTCAATATTTAGATATTTTAGCCTTTCAGCATTTTCAGTCTTTCACTCTTTATCAGCTTATTCTCTTTTACTTCCAAATATATACATCTCCTCTATTTGGTAAAGGACTTTGGTACCTCTGCCCCTCACAAAACAAAACAAAGCAAAAAATTCTCCTCTTGCAGGATCTCTGAGTTGGAACAGACCTCAGAGGCTATTAGTGCAACTAACATCTGAGCAGCAATTGTTTATTTAAACTTTTTTTGAATGTGGACAGTAAAGGAAAATTCATTTGGAGGCAGCTCTAATTGTTAGAATAGGTTGTTGTTCTTGTTATTTTTCTTACATTATGCCTAAATCTATTTTACTAAATTTTTTACCCATTAGCCATTAATTATTCCAGGAAGAGAGAGAACTATTCCCTCTTCTCCTTTGTACTCACTCTGAAAAAGAATTGATCCATATTTATAACTTCAACTACTACAGCTCTGCAGAGTGCAGTCCAAGAATAGGAGTCTACAGACCTCAGAGATCCCTTAAATATTAATAAAGTCATTTAATATCACCCTCTGGAACTAAGATTATAAGAATCAACAACAAAAATATGGTATCTAAAAGAAGCTTTTGTGACTGAGTTGTTCATGAGAACAGTATTCTTATGCAAATAATGACCAAGAGATTAGGGCATCTCTCAAAAGACCAAAAGAAACAAATTGAAAATTAACTAATGTAAAATATTCATCAAACCAATTGCAACATGTGCAAGGCAATGTTATAATAAAAAGATAGAGTCACCTGCCTAAAGAATTAAAGCATAAAAATGTATCCCTTTTTATAGAGCTTTTACATTACTGATACAAACTCATAATTTTGAAACATAAGTCCTTTGCTTCAATTAATTAGTATCTGGGGCAGCTGGATACATTACTGATACAAACTCATAATTTTGAAACATAAGTCCTTTGCTTCAATTAGTTAGTATCTGGGGCAGCTGTATAGGCCCAGTGGATAGAACACTGGAGTCAAGACAAGTTCAAATCCAACCTCTCAGACACTTAACACTTCCTAGCTGTGTGATCCCAGGTAAGTCACTTAACCCCAATTACCTGGCCAAAAAGAAATGTATACACACACACACACACACACACACACACACACACACACACACACACACACACACTGTTTGTTTCTGCCTCAGTGCCTTTGTTCCTGTCATGACAACTTGGGATATATTTCCCACTCTACTCTCTGGTGATAAATCTCTTTATTATTGTTTTATTAATTTTGTTTTTGTTATTGTTATTTTATTACTTTTTATTGTTTTATTATTTTATTAATTCACATATAGAATTATACATGTATACATATACACATATATCTTTTTGATATATAAAATATTGAAAATATCTTCAATATAAACTAAAAGAAATGCAATATCTTTAGGCATTATAAAGATCTATTTACAATGTGAATATTAAATACATTATAATTTTTATTTCTGATCATTTCTTTTCAAGAATCCTATCCCTTTCTACTTTTCATTTTCAAATATTTTTGATCTCAAGTCGGAAGCACCTCAATAAAACTAGATGTCCCTAAAGGCAACCTGGTATGGTAAATTGATACTTTTGCCCAAGGCTAAAAATAAACATAACCCAAATTATTTTTTCCTCCTTAAAAATGTATGCATCAGAATTTTATCATAGAAATGCTTGATAGATTTTTGTTTCTCTTGCCTTCTCAATGGGTGGTGGAGGAGAGAAAGGAGAGAGAGAATTCAGAAGTGAAAATAAAATAGAATTTTTTAACAGTGTGATAGGCTAGGTAAAGTAAATAGCAATGCATTTCTTCGTGTCTATGTCAGATAAAAGAGCTAGAATATGTGCACTATCTAACTCTATTTCCATTCAATTCTATATTTTTCTAAGGAGGCAGAATGTTTTTTTATATTAAAGATACATTCACATACATATACATGTATGTGTGTCTGTATAATATATATATAATATATAGACACACATCTGTATGCTGGTTGATGTAGAGATTTCATGAAACTTGATAGATATCACAAGTGATGGTTTACTAGACGTGGAGTCAGGAAGACTTAATTCTGTCTTTATATATTTACTATTTATTACAACCTGGGCACATCACTACTTTGCTTCAGTTTCCTTTTTTGTGAAGAGGGCATTGGATACACTATCTGCTAAGGTTCTTTCTAGTGATAAATTCTACAATCTTATGATTGTGAATTAAACATTTGTCATTTTGTAGTCAACAGAAAATATCTGGTGACATGTCTCTTTCCCCTTTTACAGCTCTAATATGCATCCATGCAATTGGTCAAGCTCAGTATGAATCGAGAATGACTCTTACTCCTTACAATAGAATCATAATAGAAAGATAGCTGACACTGCCATATAATAGCATGATTAGAATTCTCTTTTGTTTTAAAATGAAAGTAGGTTGTATGAAAATAATGATAATAAGTAATAACAAAGACATGGCAATAATAAACCGGTAATAAGCAATTTAGAACTTTGTAACTTGGGTATTTAAACACAATGTTATAGTTTATGGCCCTTTTATCACCAGTATGTTATTCCACATTTGCCTTTCTGCAAGCATTCACCATAATTTACCATACCTACTAATTAAACTGGTGGAGTTCTTTCCAAAAAAAAAAAAAATCAATCCAGACTGAGCTTGTTTCTTTCCTCTAAGAAAAGGAATAAAAAATTGTGAGGTGCACTATATATTTTAAATATATATATATATATATATATATATATATATGTATATATATGTACATATATATACATACATAATATTAAATATATATATACTCTACAAGTATAAAAATAAAATATTATTGAAAATTTAAAAAGAAAGAAAGAGAGCATACTATGTTCAGGGAAATAAGTAGAACTAAATTAAACCATTTATTTAGCCCCTTTAGCTCTAATTTTTGTTAGGCACTGGATGAGGTGCAAAGCAAATCAGTTCATGGTCTCTTCCTTCATGGGTCATAGCAAGATAAAGAAATTCAAATACCAGATATACACAGCCTAAACCATAGATTAACTGTAAGTAACGAACTCATAGGACAAGTTGTTGAGAACAGCATTGAGAAAAATGAGAACAAGAAATGTTGTGACTTTGCCTTAGTCATATACTTGAGAATTCAATCTCAAATCTTGTGGACTCCAAGGTTGTCACTCCATTCATTAAACTGTATTGCTTTCCATAATGCAATAGTTTGAGAAATATAATAAAAAAGCCAGAAAGTTCTTAGTGGGGTCAGTGGAACTGATAATCACTATCATCTGGATAAATGGAGAATCCAAAGGAGACATCTTGAAAAATGTAAAATTTTAACCACATGTTGAAGGACAGATAGAATTTCAAAGGGTGGAAGGATACTTTTTCTAGGCAAAGGGAGTAGTATAGACAGAGACAAAGGGGAAGGAAAATATTGTGTCTATACAAAGATAGAACCCATAAGGAGAGGAATCTGACAATATTAGACCACAAAGAGGTAAAAAGGAACCAAGTCGTTGTTGTCTTGTCCCTCTCCTCCCAGAGCAGAGGCAATAATATATTGTAGAAGAAAGATAAGGCTCATGCAACAGAATGGGTTCTAATACCACCTTTGTGATCTTGGGTAATTTTAATTTCAATTTTCCTGAGGCTCCTTATTTGTAAAATGGAAATTTGATATAGATGGGTTCTGAGGTTCTTTACTGTACTAGATCTATGATTCTATAACTCAAGTTATATAATAGAGATATTCATTCCCTGGTAATAGATTTCAAAGGGACTGATTTGAAATATAGTATTTTACCTGAAGCTCTGCTGTTTTCTTTTGTACCCCTAAGCAAATAATTGTACAGATCTATCATATAGAGGCTCATTTTCAGTATTGCCCTTTAGCATACCTTCTCAAAGCTACAGAAAAAGAGACAGAGACAGATATAGATGGAGACAGAGAGACAAAGAGAGACAGAGAGACAGGGATTCAGAGAGAGACAGAGAGAGAAAGAGAGGGAGAGATAGAGACACAGAGGCAAAGACAAAGGCAGAGACAGAGACTGACAGAGACAGAGAGACAGACTGAGAGAGAAAGTGAAAGACACAGAGAGATAGAAACAGAGATAGACAGAGAGACAGAGAACAAAAAGTGAGAAAGACACACAAAAATAGAATACTTTTTTCAAAAAAAAAAAAAAAAGTTTAGATCAAGAAATCTTAGTAGCCAAAAACCTCTTTATCCACTGGGCAAAAAGAAAGACACTAAATTAATTAATGTAGCCTCAGAACTTTGCAGAAAATGCAAGCTCAGAAAGCCTGTTGTAAGTTCATCACCTGAGTGAAAATAGCTCTTTGTTCAAGCATTGTATTTAAAGAGTACCAATAGAACTCCCTCCAGAAATGCTGTGAACAAGCATCTATTGTAAATTTGCTTGTGCCCTTCTGCTGTAGAAACCCAGAGGTCATCTATGCATGGATTTGGCTCTGTAAGAGTCTATGCTCAATTGTGTTCCGACACAACAGCTGGATGTAAAGTACTCAAAGCAAAATCTGTTGTTTCAAGATGTGCACAGGCCACCATAATTCCATTGTTTTGCATTCCACCTTTAGTTTAGGCAATAATCTCAATGTTAGGTGAAGAAAATGTTTTATAAATAGAAAGGGGAGCATGGGACAAGTACAATTTAATAATTTTAATTCCTGGTCTTTATTTCTATGTTTGGCTTTATTTTGTCAACTGATTATTTTCTCACTGATTCAATTGAAACCTATTGGTCTGTAAATACAATTACATATTTTATCATTAAATTAACAAAATAAATTAATTTCTGAACATGGTAATATAAATGGTAATACTGAAAAGCAAAATCTTTATGAAAAAGCATGTGCTACATCCACAGTGGCTTCTTGCTGAATGAGTTTTTTTTATCCTCTTATTGTCAATGAATGCTAGCCAACCCCACATTTGTATTCCTGGTCATTGTATAAAATAAAATTAGATGGAACAGAAGGAGAAAAAAGTTCACCTTAATGAATTCATATTTGTCTCCTTTTCAAGTGGAAAAAATAATAATTTATGTTGGAAATCATATGTAGCATATAAACTTGACTCATTCGGCACAGGCCTTAGTCCCATACTATGGTTATTTAATGATTCTATTTATTCTCAATTTAAAGAATAACTCCCAAGCCCCTTTACCTTTTCCTCTTGCAGGTATAGAGGCAGCTAGATAGTTCAGTGGATAAAGCACTATGCTTGGAGTCAGGAAGACCCAAATTAAAACACGGCCTCAAACATATATTAGCTGAGTGACCTTGATCAAGTCACTTAGTCCAATTGACTCAGTTTCCCCATTTGTAAAATGAGCTGGAGAAAGAAATGATAAACCACTCAATATTTTTACCAAGAAAACTCTAAATGGGATTATGAAAAATCAGACATGACTGAATAACAACTTGCAGGCATAAACATGTATATGTGTGTAAAATGCAACCATGGAATAGTATTTGCAGTCCTCTAGAACAAATCCTTTATTTTATAATCTAATATTGGGATCTTCTGGGGTGGGTTGTTTATGTTTGTTTATATTTGTTATTATGCTTTCTCCTGGTGATTTTACTAATGTCATGGTTGTTACACTCATGCCCTGCCTCTAGCGTCCCAGATCTGTTTTTAAAGTTACCCATAGGCTTCTCCAGTAATAATTCATCCATTGTAAGATTACCAGTGTCTATCAAGTTTCTATTGTTCTTTTCTCTAACAGGATGAGTTTTGTTCCCAGAACCTGATTGGCTACTGCTGCCTCTGTTGCTGCACCCTAATCATCTAATGCATAAAATGATCAACCCACATAGAGTCAGAACCAATCCAAATAGTGGATGTCTGAAGACACATTTCTGTATGTAGATTAAAAGAGTCATCTATGGAATCTAAGTACCAATATATCCAGCTGTGTGTTCAAGTCTGCACTGACTAGCTTGCAGGGGAAGATTTCCAAATTTTCAATTTGATATTTACACATAAGAGATTGGCAAGTTACAAACTAGGGTCTGATTTGTTGTATTAATGGGGATTAAACATAAAAATATAGCTATGTATGTATGTGAGAACACACACACACACACACACACACACACATATATATATATAAATTTTCCCAAGAGTCCTACTATTTAAACATTTATCAAAACAGACTGTTTTTGTTCTATAAACAGTGCTTGAGCTCAGCAGGATTATAGAAAGCTAAGGGCATGAAGTCAGACTATATTGGGGGTTTAATCACTGGCATATAAAATGATGATGATGATGGGGGATGAAGAAAAAAATTGGCATTTATATAGTGCTTTAAGATTTACAAAGTGCTTTATATCCATTACTTCATTAGGGCCTAATGACACACCTGAACGTCTCCCTTTAGCTATTTTAGAATTAAGTAAACCTCTTTTTGTTAACTGTTCATGACTTATCAGTGCCTCATTTTATCCTAAAATCAGCCTGAACTAATAGGATGCCATAATCAGACCCATGCTTAATACTTTTTTCACCAATAAATGAATAACCAGGGATGTTCAAGTTCCTGTCAATGCCTTTATTTGTCTCCTGTGCAAACATTAACTTAAACCTGCTCAAATCTTTGAGAAGTTTTGCCAGAAAGTTTCCAAAACTACTCAGATATTTCCAGTGACCTCTCAAATAATTTCTAGTCATTCTTTCATTTCAGGTATCTAAAATAAACAATGATTTCTCAGAAGAGATTACTGCGGTTGACTCAAGTTGTGACCTCTTGAGATCTAAACTCTAGTGAGGGGTGAGGGGAAGATAAATGGTTCTAGTACAAGCAGTCTTCTTGGAAATAATGAGATTAGTTCAGAAGGGTTTTAGTGGAATGTGAAGATTGCAGTTCCATAAGACTTCCTTTCTCTGCATAGCTAATCCTATTTTAAAATGTAAATTGTTAATATAAATCATAAAAATACTCTGGAGTTAGAGGCAATATATAGATTGCCAAACTGGGGTGATATCTCAGGTAGTTGAGTTTAATGCAAACAAATATCCACAAATAGTCCTTCCCTTTCTCTCATTTTCTGTAGAAAAAATATACAAACTTGGGATTTGTATAATGTTATCTTATCTTCATCAAATTATTATTATTTGAAAAGTAGATAACTAGTAGCCCAAACTGTTTAAATATTAAAGTAACCCATTCTGATTAACCTTGTCATCCATTCCTTTCAACAAGAAGACAAAATTGAAAAACAAAGAGTGGTGGAAAAGATTCATCCTTTTAATTTTTTTCCCAAAAGCCACATTTTAGTGGCTCCCTGCTGATTTCTTTTGAATTAGCTGAAAGTCAGGAAAAGAAAAAGGTTCCAAGACACCACAGGACTTCACAGTCTCCTGGGAAGAGTCTTCCACCTGCTTTCCCTGCTGACCTGACACCTTGTTCTTTCTCAAACTCAATTCTTAACCCTTTCCAGAGAACTTTTTTGAACTTTCACTTGAAGTTTCATCTTCCATGGATGTATTTACATACAGAGTTTCATTGCATCCTCCTAATAGTCTCCTGAAGAAGGCATGAGTATTTTTCTTTGGGGTTTAGGAAACTCTGATTCAGACAATTTAAGGAAATTGTCCAGAGTCAGACATCTAAAAAGAGTCAGAAATAAAATTATATACCCAGATCTATCATTCTTCAACTCAAAGTCAGTATTCTTTCCACTATACCACATTAACTCATACATGGATATGAAATATAATATCTAAGATGCAATTCTTCATCATAATCTGTGTTGTTCAGATATATGTCAAAATATTTTATCTACATTTTCTTCACATATTTCAAATTTTCTCAAGGCAGGAGTCTATCCCTAGTGGTTATTTGAAATTCCTTCCACTATTTGATAAGAGAAATGTCAGATCATGTATATAAAGTCTTTAAATTTATTTTTAATATTACTGAATTTAAGTACTCATTTATAAAATTATATATTAAGGAAAATAGTGATAGGGGCCTATAATATATCTGATATGCCCTTTAAACCCTAACTGAAATCCCATTTCCTTTAGGAAATCTTACAGAATGAGTCTAACCCGTACTAATCTCTATCTTCTCACATACAATATTTTTCCCTGTGCCACTCATGCAAAGATCTTCAAATTATACAACATTGCATTTTGTATTTAATTATGCACTTGTTGATTTTGCATAAACACATTGTATGTGTTAGTTTTATTTGTTGCATATTAATTTTATACATAAGACTTGTTATCCCAGTGATATTATTGCATATCAATTGTAGCATAAAGATACTTATTGGTATCCATGAAGTACAGGAGAAAATGCAAAGAAGGATCCCAACCAAGTGGGCTAGAACCACTCTGTTGAATTTATGACAGGACATGAACCAGCATCACATAGGATAGACACAAGTGAATTGCAATCTTCATCACCACAGGGAATAGCCACACTGATGAGATCATGAATCTAGTGGATATTAGAATTATAAAGCTAGAACTGAGTTAGGTATGGTGGCAGATAAAAAGAACTAACATGATTAAACATTTTTGCCTGATTTGTTCACTTAAGAGTATTAAGTTCCCAATAGCAAATTTAAAAATTAAAATACCATGTTTTTCATACACAAAAAATAACAACAACAACAACAACAAAAAACAAAACAAAACAAAACAAAAACATTTGCTTCTTTATTCTCCTTATAGGATTAACTTTGGTAAGAAGCCCAGTTATTTAATACAAGTAAATATTAGCATGTTAGCTTATTTATGGGATGATTTTGATACATTACTTGAAATATCATTGACTATCTAAGGAAATATCTCTTTTTTGTGGCCCACATAACCCCTCAAAGATAGAGCATGTTAAAGATCTCTGAAGCTAAATGAGAATTGATTTTTCTTGAAAAAGGAAAGGCCAAAAAAGAAGATGAAATGCAGTCTAACAGCTCATCCACAAGAGAGAGAAAAACAAAGTTTTAATCAAAGCAAATGAGCTAAAAACACTATAGCCAATGCTTTTGTTTGTTTTTGTTTTGATTTTTTTAAATCTGCAGAGGTGAGAATAAAATGTATTTCTTCAACAACTAGCATTCTATATTTTGGAGGAAAAGACAAGAATATTAATAGATCAGTCTACTAATTAGTACCAAGGTTTTCATCAGTGATTCCCGACCTTTTCACTAAAAGATATACTTTCCACATTAAAAAAGTGAGATATTAATTCTGTTAAAGCTCAGTAAGAAGAAAAATGAAGAACAAAAAATGTTATAAATTCAGTAATTGTTATTCAGTCACTTTAATTATGTCCAACTCTTTGCGACCCCATTGGAGGTTTTTTTGGGCAAAGAAACTGTAGTGGTTTACTATTTCCTTCTCCAGTTTATTTTATAGATGAGGGAACTGAGACAAAAGGAGTAAGAACATATCTATTTCTCAGGGTGAATCATCTCATATATTTGATTGAAGAAGGTTTGCCCTTCCAGAAAAAAAGGTGTTTCCATCATAGGTACTAGTTAACAAAGTTTCATGATGTCAAATTTATTTCCTTGAATCAAACTTTCAAACTCACCTGACTTGTTACTCATATTTTGTGTATTTTTATAGTTATCTGCAAGATTTAATCACAAATGCTTTTCTTAGAATTAATATTTTAAATCTGTTATTTTTAAGGCATACTTAGTGATTTAAAAAAGGAAAGGACAAATTTACATTTTATTCCCATTAAAAAAACAAAACAAACAAACAAACAAACAACAAAAAAAAATTGACCAACTAGCTTCACAAGGAATATCTTACAACAAGTTGTCTTGTCGAATATCAGTGTTTGTCAACAAAAAGTTAAGGTACTTGGTGAAAGGATTAGATGAGGAAAATAAAGAAAACCCATAAAAGAGGAGAGGGTGAAGTTGAACTTTCCTGGACTGCATTATTGAGGATTTTTACCAACAGAGAACTACAGGGGAGATGCCTCCAGTCACAACCTAATGATTCAGGTGAGTTACTTTAGCTTCCACAGCAAAGAAATGAACCCAAGAAAAAGTGTGGAATAACAGGAGACAATGTGGAAAGAGTGAAGAGTTATTAGAAAACAGAGGCCAAAATGCTGCAGGCTTCTGGGACATTGCTGACAGAAAGCAAAACTCAGCTCTGTGAAATCTGTAGCAGAGGTACATGAGAATAAAAGCTGGGGAATAACAGAAAAACTAATGGATTCATTCATGAATACACATTTAATAACAATGAATTCATTCATAACATGCATGCCATTGCTGAAGGCTATAGCTGTAACCAAGGACACCTCTCCAAAAAAATCATCTTTGGGTAGGTCAGAAGCATCAAACTTGCAAAATAATTTCAAAAGCAAGGATTTTTCTAATTTTTTTTTAACTGTACTTTACCACCCTCTTTCAAATGATCAATTTGAAATATGCAGCTAAAATATTATTTTTGCATTTGGAAATTTCCCTCTCCCAATTCTTAAGCAAAGTACTGTTTGATAAGAAGCTGTACTGATAGGCAGATAAACTGAGATAAAGATACATGACAAAGATGAGAACAAATAGAAAAAAAAATCATCATGTAAGTTATACTATTAAAATTAAATTGAGTATTAGGCTTAAGGTACTTTTAAAAAACTTGCCCAATTTAAATTTTTCTTCTTATTAAAATCAGTCATTTTAAATTCTATTTTTCCTAAGGGTTCAAAAATGTGCAACATTCCCTATAATCTTTCATTAGAGTGAAAGGGAGAGGCAGATAGGTGGTTCAGTGGATAGAGCACCAGCCCTGAACTCAGGAGGACCTGAGTTCAAATTTGGCCTCAGACACTTAACACTCCCTAGCTGTGTGATCCTGGGCAAGTCACTTAACCCCAATTGCCTCAGCAAAAAACAACAAAAAGTGAAAGGGAACTCAACCTTCTAGGTTTTTTTTAAATTTTTATATGTTTTGTTTTTATAACTTCTACATTTCCCAATTCATTCCTTACTTTCCCCTTACAAGAGAGTTTTATGCCTTAAAATAAATATTTTTAAGAAGGAAAAAATTCAGTAAAACTAACCAATATATCAAAAAAAGTTCAATAGTCCATACTTTGTATAAGACAGGAAGGTACCTTTTTATGGCTCTTCTTTGGGATCATGTGCTTTGTTATTGAAGCATTTAGCTTCTTATCTTTTGATTCCCATTATTTCTTCCATTTATATTGTTGTAGGCATTAGTTATGTTGTTTTCCTGATTCTATTCACTTCATTTAGCATCGGATCATATAAAACTCCCCAGGTTTCTCCATATTCATCATTCTTACAGCAATAATATTAAATCACATTCATATGCTACAATGTTTAGACATTTCCCCATCAGTAAGCATATACTTCTTTTCAGTTCTTTGCTACTCTAGAAAATTATTTTCTTAGCATTTTAATGTACAAAGGACCACCTAAAAATCTTAACAAGGTAAAATGATGATCTGAATATAGTAAAATAAAGTTTTAGGGAAACAAATATGTTATATACTTGGATTTCTTAAAAATCTGACTTATCACCATCAAATGGGGAAAGCATAACTAGTCAATGATTCATATTTTAAAACTTCAACAACAATACTCTATGATGATCAATTCTGATGGACCTGGCCATCTTCAGCAATGAGATGAATTAGATCAGTTCCAATGGAGCAGTAATGAACTGAAGCAGCTATGCCCAGCAAAAGAACTCTGGGAGATGACTAAGAACCATTACATTGAATTCCCAATCTCTATATTTTTGCCTGCCTGCATTTTTGATTTCCTTCATAGGCTAATTGTACAATATTTCAGAGTCCAATTTTTTTTTTGTACAGCAAAATAACGGTTTGGTTATATATACTTATTTTGTATTTAATTTATACTTGAATATATTTAACATGTATTGGTCATCCTGCCATCTAGGGGAGAGGGTGGGGGAAAGGAGGGAAAAATTGGAACAAAAGGTTTGGCAATTGTCGATGCTGTAAAATTACCCATGCTTATAACTTGTAAATAAAAAAGCTATTAAAAATATATATCAAGAAGGGTTATTATACTAACAAAAATACCTTTTAACAGTGTAATATGGAAAGTAAAAATGTTAATATGCTTACAGGCTGTCTTAATAGAGACATAGTCAATAACGAAAAAGATTTGAGTACTTCTTTACTACAACTACGTGAGAACAAACAGGTAATTTTTTTTTCATGGTTTACATCCTAGAAAGAGTATTGATAAGGTAGGCAATTACCAGAGAAAGTAAACTAGGGTGTCGAATGTAGTAAATCGGGACTTAATTTTTTTTCACTCACAACTCCCTTTTCATACAAGAAATTTTTATGTGACTTTGGATACATAGTTATAAAAGAGGAATACAAATCAAACAGTTACTGATAATAAATCATAATTTCATGACCCATATTCAGTTATCAAACCTCATATGGGGTTAAGAATCTTGGGAATAAAAAATATGCTATGTGAGAATTAGATAATGTTTGTTTAGCTTAGAGAAAAGATTTATGAAATGTGATATTTGTCTTCAAAATGTTTAAAAAACTGTCATGAGGGAAAGGTTAAACTTGCTTTTGTTGGACTCAGAGCATAGAAATAAAGTATAGAAATTATAAAGAGGCAGATTTGGACTTCATGGATTTTTTGCTAACCATCAGTCTAGGTAAAAACATTTAAGGCCACCAAGGAATGCTAGGTGTTCTCTTATCTGGAAATATTTTATAATAACTTCCTTCCATCTTTCAATAAAGTTGAAACCCATCTTTCTTTTTTGATATAGCATGGATATTACAAATCTTATCCTTAAATGAAAGGACAGTGTAACAAATAGGATTTCTAACAATTATGTGCCATAGATATATATATATCTATACAAAACTAGACCTTTGCCCCGCTTTAGCAAAAACTTGAAACCAAGGTGATATATCAAAAAGAATTGGGTATGTTGGGACCTTCAGAAGACCACTAGGGGTGTATGTTTTGTTCTTTCTTGTAAATAACTCGAGAACAAGAGAAACCCTTTGACTTTTACTCTAATTTTTATACAAGTACAGAAAGATTTTTCATTTCATGTAAGTATGAATCTCTGGTATGGCAGCCATACAACCTCAAAAATAGATTACAAGCCATCTGAAATTCAAAAGAAATGTAGTGAGCTTCCTGAGGCACATAGAAGTACAATATATCAGAATGTCACAAAATTGGTAAATGTTAAAGGCATGTTTTGGACTAAGGTCTACTTGCTGTCAGTCTAGCATGTTTTCCTTTATATTGCATGTCCTCCCCCTCCCCATATAAATATAATAATTTTTAAATAATAATGAAACATGATTAATAGCAATAACGATAGGATACATCATGAAATTTGACTTGATGAAAACCCCAAAAAGTTGAGAAAGGTTCTTTAGTTGCTCACCCAGCATTAATCTCATGGCATTATTATCCCATATTCAAACTATTCAAACTATATTTTCATTTTTATTAATATCTGTATTCTGTGGCAACAGCTGTTAACATAATCTAGCATTGCAACTGCAGCAGATGCCCATATGGTTCCGATATAGTGTCAGTGAAAGCATCATCTCTTTTAAAAAGCATTAGTATGTATAGGAATATCCATAGTTAAATGAATGATACTAAATTGAGAATAACAACACAAGTTACAATAATTCAGCATTACTATTTATATCAAGTACAGCAATTTACACCAAAATGTAGGAAAATTGAAGGTAATTAAACAAAATGTTCAGAATGTGCTTTTAACAAAGAAGAATCAGAATTCTTTTACATATTTCTTTACCTTATCCTTTTTAAAGTAAAATTATATCAAATGCCTTTCTGGTTTTCCCCTTTGGGGAAATTAAGAGGGGAAAAAATTGAATTGGCATTTAGCTGTTTCTCTTTACCAAATCACTTTCTTGCATGTCATGAATAAGGAACTTTAGATTTATAATGCTCACATCATTTAATGCTGGAAGGTTGGAAAAAGATAGATATTGTATGTTTTTTTATAAAAAATAAATTTTCATCTCAAAAGATGGCTGCGTATCTGTTGTAAGCAGTTGATATCATGCTTTGCAAAACCATGGCAATGAAAAGAGATTGTGTCAATTCACTAAGCAGGGCCCTACTGTACTGTACTGTTGAAGGAAGAAGATACTTTACATTATAATAGAGAGATAAAAACTACTGATAATGTAAAAGCATCAATAAACTTGGATTATCCATCTGTCTGCCATATTTTAAAAATAACTTTTTCTCATATATGTTCAATGGAAATTAGTATTTCCAAAAAAATGTGCTCAGGGAAGAGGGTATTTTTAAAGATCAAAAGCAAAAAAGTTGTTTTTCCAGGTCATTTGGACTCTTAAAAAGTTTTTATTATCAAAATCATACATACTATCAACAAGATAATAATGTCTTTAAGCAAGGTTGTATTAGTGTTCACCAACCCTTATAATGAAGAAAGTGTCAACTTGAATAAATGTTAAATATTGAACAACAATTAGAAAATTAAAGAACAAAATTGGTGTTTTCCATGAAATGTCAGATTTCTAGAATAGATGATAATCTTGTAGGCCATGTAGTCCAATCTCTAGAGATATCCCTGTATGCTCAAAAGTTTCATCTTAAGATTTATATTTTTATCCATGCAGTTATTTCATCAAATGATTCAGCTCACATCTTAGCCACTTGTTCTCCTTTTCCAGTATTCTCATGAATCCTTCAAAGAATATGCAGCTAATATGTAAGAAGCCTTTTTCTAGTGTTTGTTGTTGGGTGTTTTTTTGTTTGTTTTTTAACATTCTCTGGGTAACAGCAGAGTATTTGGGACTATTCCCATAGAAAATATTCTATAAATAGTGGAATACTTTTCTTCGGATCCTGGCTCTGCTCCTTACTACTTTCCTTAAAATGACACAGAGTGAGAAGTCAGGTATGTTACTATCAAAAGCTCGAAACTCTGGCTGAACTATTTGTAAATGATTTACAAAAGAGATTTCTAAGATTCTGGATATTAGTATTATTGCTGACACATAGTAGAAACTTAATAAATGTTCATTATGTGGTTGATTTATTGTAGGGGACTAAAATTTAAATGGGCATGGGAAATTAAGAAATGAAGTAGTGAAATCATAAAAAGAAACAATTACAGTTGGAGGAAAAGAAAGAAGTTTCCAAAGAGATGTGTCATCATTGGATTTAAATTTTGTTAAGGCATATATGAACTGTGGAAATGAGGGCAAGTAAAAGTGTGTGAATGCAAAACTGTGGCAGAGTCATTTATGGAAAACCTAACATCAACAAGGAATTAGCATAAAACAATAAAAATTGTTTAGCTATAATATGTAAAAATATATGGGTAGCTGAGTGGTACAGTGGATACAGCAGTGAGTTTTGAATCAGGAAGACTCATCTTCAAATTTGACTTCAAAATTTACTAGGTATGTGACTCAGCTATTACTTAACCCTGCTTGTCTCAGTTTCTTTAATTGTAAAATGAGCTGAAGAAGAAAATGGCAGACCACTCTAGTCTTTGTCAAGAAAACTACAAAGTGGGGGACCCAAAGAGTTTGACATAACTGAAACTACTGACTAACAAGGTAAAAATAGAAATTTGAAACAAATGATGAGACCTTTATACAAAATAAATGAAATAGTGTAATATTAGACAATAAAATATTGAAATGAAATGATAAACAATGGAAAAATGGAGGAATCACAATTATTGTTTCTTTTGAAAAAAAGAGAAAAATCTAGGAAGGAGAATCATATCTGGACTGCAAATGAAACATATTCAGTTCCTTCAAATTATTGCCATATATCACTATCTTAACACTATTTATTAACTTGGTTCCCCTGCTTTAAAAATTGAAAGCAGGGTTTTATTAATCTATATCTTGTGTGAATACAATAATCATCCTCAGATATTTGAAGAAATGTCATATAGAAGAAGAATTGGTTTTATTCTGCTTTTAGAGTTTTCCCAAAGTGGAATGAACTACCTCAAAAGTCAACAGTCTTATTCTTCCATCAAAGTCTAGATAATAATGTTAGGTGGAACATTGAGTGAATTCCTATTCAGTTACAGTTTAAAACTAGGGCCTCTAAAGCCCTAACCTCTAAGATTCTGAAAGTATTCTTAAACTTTAGGTTGCTATTTACTTATTTTGAAAGATAACTAGTCTGAAAGAAGAGAAGCAAAATAATTCACACATAAATAGCTCTTTTGGCTTTAAAATCTCAGTCAATTATTACTAGTAGTGAATCTCTCCTTGAGAATTTGTTTCCCTTTGTTTTACATAATGTCTGACATATAGTTATCACTTAATAAATGATTGATCAGCCTGCCCAGATTTCCTTCATTGAGGCAAATGATGGTACTCCAATATCAATAATTGACACTCTTTATTTTATAGTATTTTCAGGTTTGCAAAGAACTTTGCAAATGTTTCTTTTTTTTCTTCATATCAATTCTAACATGCAGATGCTACAATTATCTCTACTTTATAGATGAAGAAACTCAGGCAGCCTATGATTGAGAATTTCTCAAGCTAGTAAATGTCAGGAGGAAAAATTTAAACCCATGATATCCTGATTCCAAGTCCAGGACTCCCATGCTACCATCATTCATGTTTCCTTTACCTGCTAAACCTTCAGATTCCATTGGAAATGTCTGGATTTGATGCCTATTAATAGTTTTTCCCCTGTTTTGAGATTCTATAAGAATCCAAGTGGGAAAATCTAAAAGAGCCATTAGGCTGGGGCTAGAAGAGGGAGTAAAATAATCTAAAACCTTTCCTCTTGACTTGGTTCTCTTGAAATGAATCATAAGAAACAACAACTTTCAACAAAAATCTCTCTTGGGTATCATTGATGACTTCAGAACTATAAAATACCCTTTGCCCACTTCCCTACCCTTGGTTGACTAAAGGGAGAAAAATGGAGAGAAATACTTTTCATATTTCTTTGCTGAACTCTTGTGGTTCAGAAGCTACCTGTGTGGCATTTATACCTGTACCCATGAGTCAAACATCTTAGTTCATATCATCAGGTTTTATTGTATGTCTATTGTGTGAAAAGATTTCCTTCCTTTTCAGGAAATTGTTTGGCAAGAGGAGATCAGCGGGTTTCATCTATCACAAATCAACTTCCAATAGCAACAGAGCAGCACATTCACTAAAGAAGGACTTCCCGCAGAGGAAGGGATTGGCATATGATGCGGCCGGCAAGCTGCCAATATCCTTTCTTTTATTTGTATGCATTATTTTATGCTATGCTATTAGAATGTGTGACTAGAGACCACACTTTTCCTTCCAAGCAAATCCAATAGCAAGCTATATCCAAACCTCAAAATTAAGAAGTACTTTAAGCTTACAAAGAGAGACCAATAGCAGTCCACATATTTTTCTTTTAATTAAGAGATATCAAAGCAAGAAAGATTATGCAAGATCTTATTGTCTGCAATACCTGAGACTTTTCATGTCTATCAATTTTTGAAAGTCAAGTTATACCCAAAGGAGATGGGGGAAGAAGGGAAAAAAGGGTGAGAAGGGAAGAGAATGAGATAGAAAGGAAAGGGAAGGATAGTGAAAAAATAGGAATAGAAGGAAGAAAGGCGGAAAGACTGTACCAACATATAAACTAATTTAGTTTAATTCTGTCTTTCTCTAGAAGCTGGATTTGATATTTTTTTTTTTAAATAGGAGAATGTTTTTTGAAATGGTGCCAAATGAAGAATCTGATATTTTTTCATCTTTCAGCCAGGTGTTACAGTATTATGTAGGCATGGTTTTAGCACAGATAAACTGTAAGTTTCTTTTTACTGCATGCATCATTTCATTGCTAATGGATACTCATTTCCTTTGAAAATTCCAAAAAGAAAAAGTCACAATAAAGTACATAAAAAGTGTCACTTGGCAAGTAACTTTCTACACACACACACACACACACACACACACACACACACACACACACATCACCTTGCATTTCTATATTCTTAAGTACCAAAGATAGATAATACTATAGTGCTGAAGGTGGAAGGGACTGGGGGAAGGTTCATAAATGTCAGCTGTTAAAGGTCTTGATAACATTCTCTCACAGAATATTTAAAAAGAGATGTGAAGTATTTTGCATCCCTTGGAACTTTCTTTTTTTCCTCATGCTTCCTTGTGTTTAGCCATTGAGTACCGGCATATTTCAGTGTGACTGGTGTTCTTTGGAAGACCAAATTAGATGACATTTATAAAGTATCTTTACAAATATTAAAATATTATACGTATTAGCTATAATCATCTATAGTATCATCATCATCATCATCACTATTTTCAGTGACTGTAATATCAAATGAAATTATAGGCTTACAACTCAATAAGGAAGGACTGGAATTTGGCCATTGCCAATGTCAGCCACATATCCTTTGGAAATTTGGAAAAGAAAGTTGACTATGTCTGGAGGACAGGGCAACCCAAGGTGACTTGAATTATTGAAGGACCAAGAAGCAGATTCCTTGATTCACCATCTGGTAGGTGATTATAGTTTCTACATGAGAAGCAATCCAGGCTTATTTGAAGTATGATAAGATAATTTCCCAGGACTTTGTCCCTGTGACTTGGCTCTCTGCAATATTCAAAAGTATTTCCATACAAAGACTTTCAGGTTCACCAGCTTCCCCTGTACTCTATAAGAATGAAGAAGTATCATAGAGAAGAAAGTGAAAGGATCTGAAATTGCTATTTTTTCAAGGTTGGACATTTTCTATCACTTTAAATTTGCTGGATTTTTTTTTAAGTTCTCTTTCAGTTTAGCAAATGAAATTTAACTCATATACAAAAGCAACATTTTATAATGGAAAGAACTCTGGTTTGGGAATCAAAGGATTTTATTCAAATCCTGTCCCCATCACTTTCTGCTTATAGGACCTTACTAAATCACTTTACCTTTCTGTGCATCAATTCCCTGATTTGCAAAAGAAGGCCAATGAGTTATAGCTTCTAGTTTCAGATCCTGCAATGCTATAATCCTGATCTCTATAATCCCATTAGAATTGAATAAGTTATTTGGAGAATATATATGCATATATGAATTATGAATTATAATTGAAATATTCCTTACTCAAGATTAGAAGTTCTTAATTATTTTGTTTCATGGACTCTAGCAATTCAAAGGATGTGTCTATAGATACTTTCTCTAATATTTTTCAGTGTACAAAATAAAATTTGTAAAATTACAATGGAGACAAATTATATTAGAATAGCACATATTTATTGTTGTGGGGGTTTTACAAGTACACAATTTTATGTTGGGATTCTTTCCTCCCTTTATTTATTTTAAATGAAGAATCTCTAAAAATCCCATGGTTTATATGTAATATAATAAACAATAACATATAATATGTTATATGATATTATATATATGTATGTATTATACATATGCATATTTTGGAATGGGTGGTATGAGGCAAATATTTTTTTAATTCTAAATTAACTTGATCATTAACAAAATTGGAAAAGGAATGGATGGGAATTTAACAAATGAAGGGGGTTGAAGAAGGAAGGCATTCTTGACAAAGTAAGCAAGATTATAAGATAGTAGAGGTAAGAATTCAGTGCTCTATTTGGTGGAAGGGCAGTGAAGGGAGGGAGAACAAATAATACTAATAGTCTGGAACACAGAACTGATGTAAAGCATCAATGTCAAATAATTCTGGAAAATTAGTCTACAATAATGGTATAAGATGGTGGTATTTTATCAACTGAGGTTAGACTAGTGTCAGATTATAGTAATTAGAATGGCAGGAGAAAGTTTTAAGCTTCTTTTAGTTGACTATGAAAAACTAGAGAAGAAATCAGAGATCAGAGAAGTCACATAACTTGAGGGATACATAAAGAACATTATTCTGTAAGTGAGATGAAGGCCAGACTTGGAAGGAAAAAGGAAAGCAAAAGCACAGCAACCTCTCAAAGGTTATTGCTCTAGTCTAAGTAACTAACAGTGAAGGTCTATAATAAAGTGCGTACAATGAGAAAAGAGCAGAAGAAATATGTGAGATATTTTGGAAATATAAATTTGAAAGATTGTTATTTTAATGGATATGAAAGATGAGAAATAGAATCAAAGATAAAGCAATGGGTAAAATATGGAAGAAAGAATGAATAGTAGCATCACTGAGAGAAATATAGAATAATAAAGGACAATTTTCAACGATAGTGGTTGGTCACATTTTTGTTATTTTTTATAGTCTTAGGATGTCTGTGTTTCAAATATCATACTATTTTTGCTATATTTTAAAAAAGCAAAATAAACTGAGGTGGTTAATGGATATACAATTTGGTAATTAGCATCCTTGCAATTATCACAACAAGGAAAATCCAAAAATATACACATATAAGCTCAACTTATTATCCAAATAAGATAGGATTGCTAGCATAATTTCTCTTTAAGAAGATTCTCTATTGATATAAGATGTGAAGCAAAATCTACTTTTGCTAAATACATATAAATAAGCAAAATCCAGCCTATTCCATTGAAGGATCCATGAAAAGCCTTAATTTGGAAATCTAGCTTCCAAAGGGAGACCATCCAGAAACTTTCACTTGTTATGTAATTTCATTTCTTTGTAATTATTTCACTATTTCAGTGATATATAATTTCACTGATACAGGTACTCGCCCTTCACTGATGCAGACTATAAATCCTCCTTCCTAAATGGTCATTAAGAGTTTCTGTTGTCAAAAAAGAAAAAGAGAAAAGAAAAATTATCTTAAAGCCATAAAGTGAAAAGGTTTCTCCTGACAAGTTTCTATCCTCAAGCATGCATTCAAAATTGTCAAATGTGTTAGAAAAGAAAACAGAATTTTGGACTTCAAAAAAAAAAAAAAAAGACTTTACCATGTCTCCTACACTCAATGAGTGTGTAAACCTGAGTTGATTTTTCTGCCTCAGTCTCTTCATTTGTAAAATGAGAAGAATAGTGCATACCTCATAAGGATATTGTAAGGTTGAAACAAAATAACATAGTAAAGTGCTTTGTAAACCTGAAAATACTATATAAATGCCAGCTATCATCATCATTGCTAGTATTGTTCTAGTTTTCTGGGCTCCAAGGTCAAACAATAGATGATAAAGTATGATACTAAAGTAGTTTTAAAATAGTTCTTTATTATTGAAAAATTAAAAATATACTTTTACTTTTGCCAAAATCTTGGGCTATAAAAATTTTTTTACAATGAGATTAGGTTTTCATGTATTCCTAATAAAGTCATTAGGTCTAATGTCTTTTATTGAGATATGGGACAACACAAGCTAATGTTATTTCAATTTCTCAAAAATTTCTGAGGTAAACTAAGAGAGGAACTTAGTATAGAAGGAGAAAAAATGAATTTGAAAGACAATAATCCTTCAGTAATCAGATAATTACATTAGTTCATTTCAGTGGTCTAAATGATCTAAATATAGGGCTTCAGATAGCAGATGTTCATTCTTTTTCACTGTTTAAAATATACTTCCTTCAAGAGAAGGTATTTTTAGGTTTGTGAATTTTAACAAAAAAAAACTAAGGCTACTTCTTTTATTAAGTTTCTTTGTCTAGTTGTGATTTCCTTATTGTTTTTTACAACATATTTAATTGTCATTTTCTCCTAATAGCTTGTTTATTATCATTCATTGGTGTTCATAACTACACAACTGACAGTATAAATTTGAGATTTTATCTTTCCATCAGTTCACAAAAATATAGTAATAATAACAATAAGTATGGTTCTTTGTAAATACTACTAGATTTTCATTGAAAATTATCTCTTTTGTATTTTTAGTTTCGAGAAATCTGGTCAGGTGTCTAAAAAATTGTCTAATCAAGATGTCAGTGCCCTTGTGTATTATCAAAGGTATTCTATGCTCAAGTGGGTAGATCTGATTCCTCAGAGCACGAATTTGTGGACTGATGACCTTAATGACTCTTTTGGAGACAGAAAAACAGAATACTTCAGCCTGAAATACAACAGAATAGCCTTCTCAGAGACTTAAAATATCATTTTAAAAATCTTTGCTGAGTGGCATTAAGTGAATTAAACCGATATTTGAACATCTAACAAGAATCTATTAGCATTACATAAAAGCACAGTATGACTCCTCCTCTTATTTAACTAAGTCATGTTTCATTTTTCTTATTTTTTACTCCTCTTCTGATATATTTTCTATATGTTCTAATTAAATTTGTTCAATTGATTAGCATGGAGTTCTGTTTAATACATGATTTGTCATACTGAGGGTCTTGTTATACTGTCTGGAGGATAATCAACTCTTAACTTTAATGATTCTCATTTTTCTTCAAGTTTCCTTTATTTTGACATAAAAATCAGTAGATTAAATAGCAAGTCAGTATCCTTCACACTATCTAAATAAGATTAAATAAATTTCTATTTCTAAAGCCCCTAACCCCAAGACTACTAGAGATTAATGAGAGAGACAGAGAAAGAGAGAGACAAAGACAGAGAGACAGATAGAAAGAGAGAGATAGACAGAATCAGAGAAATAGAGACAGACAGAGAGAAAAAGAGAGAGAGAGAAAGCTAGAAAATATCTCTGAACTCATTGTCAAGAGGTTCAGCTAAGTATAATGATTGTTCCAGTTAGGGGCCATGTTACTTAAAAGGAGTATGCATACACATTTCCAATTCCATTTTCTGGTGAGTCAGATTAAAACATACAGTTCAAAACTTTTTTAGTGTCTAGAACTGATTAAATTAGATGTGAAATTGTATCATTTGTCTTGTTAAAGATCCTGTCACCTCTTTAATTCATACCTCCTGCATTTGAACCAATGCTTTAAATTCTGACATGTTATATGTCACAGCCACATGATGGTTCAATCCTAATCACCCCAAAACAGAGGAGCTATATAACAAATCACAAATGCGATAAAACTGATCAAAATATGTACAAGCAATTCATAACAACCATCCAAATACTGCCCATGAATAGTCGAAAACCCAGAATTTGGGAGATAGCAAAATGATATATTAAGCTCCCTATTGTGTCAAATACATTTTACTTATTTCCCTAGGATGCAGCTCCCAATCTGATGCTAGTAAAATAGACACAGAGATGGTTAAAGAACTTTGACAAATAAGTGACTGCATCACAGAGTAAAAAGAAGAAGGAGACCAGTAAAATTAAACTCAACCAATAGACAAGAAGGCCTTCTTTAAAACCAAGAAATAGAAACTATAAAGGATTGTTATTTTATTTTTTTAAAATAACTATTATCTAGATTTTGTAAGGACATCAGAACACACTGAGTCCAGGACCTTCATTTTACAAATGAAAATATATATTTAAAAAACAAGGATGGAAATTAAGTGATTTGCTCTAAAATTCACAAGTAGTAAATATTAGAATTAGGATTTTAATACAGTTCCTCTGATTCCATGACTCTTTTAAATGTGTCAAGCTATCAAGTTGCTATGTAGCACAAAAGAGTAACAGGCTCATCTTCCTGAGTTCAAATCTGGCCTCAGTCACTTACTAACCATGTGACTCTAATCAAATAACTTAAGCCTGTATAGTTCAGTTTCCTCATCTGTAAAATGAGTTGGAAAAGGAAATGTCAAATCACTCCAGTGTCTTTGCCAAGAAAACCTCAAATTGGATCGTGGAAAGTCAAACATGTCTGAAAACAGCTGAATAATAACAAACCAGACCCCTAGTAAAATAATACCAAGACTTAATATAAACCTAGAAAGAAAATATTTCTGAATAATTAGAATTTGGGCATGTATGCAGCCAATTATGCGTTTGGGACACAGCTTTGGAATTGTGATTTCAACAATAGCATAATTAATATCTTAATTCCCTCCACTAGCACAGATTTGAAACCCATCTGTAAATGGTAATCTTAAAGGAAAAAAAAAATGGTGAGGACATTGAGAATCTGAGTAAATTGATCCTGATAAAGCTGCTGGTATAAATCAGATCTTCTTGATTTCAAGCCCAGCCTTCTATCTGCTATGCTACATTATTTATAATTTTAAAGTAATATGGGGTTTATTTTTTTTTCTTTAATATTCAGCTAACAATCACTCTGCGCTTTAAGCTATCCCCACACCTTTCACATTCTCAGACTGGGTTCCCTAGGGAACAACTACCACAGACTCAAAGGTTTACATGAATCCCTTTTCCTAAAATAAAACCACATCCAAAGGGTTTCCTTTTAGTCAAGCAAACCACAGGAAACATTTCAAGGAAAAATACATTTACTAAAATGATACAGAAAGAACATAAAACATCTCCACCATAAACATTATATTTATTTTCCCACACATATAAAGTATTGGACAAGTGGGCTCATGTTTAGCATTTGCAAATATAAATGAATACACAGGGCAAAGATATCTGAAAAAAAAAAAAAACAACTGTAGTTTTAAGCATTACCCTCTCGTGTCTTTTGCTTTCCAAAGTATCCTTAGGAGGCTGCTTCCTTTGGATAGAGCATCTGTGCCAGGATCCCTAAGCTTATTTCTTTATTTAACTTAATATACATATAGACTGTTCTCTACTGACTGTGTTGAGACCTAGAAGGCAAATTCTACTATAAGACATCATTGTTAAAGTAGAACATAGGAAAAAAGAAATGTTTTCCTCATCTTTCCTGCTATAGAAGGTAAAAGTGAGGGACAATTCCTTCTCAAGAACTGAATTTTTTTGACACGGCATTCTTTTCTTCACTAGCTAAAATGAAGTCTTTCTTAAAAGTCAAACCAATAAGCATTTTAAGCACCTATTATGGACAGGTACTGTAGTAAGTGATCAGGACACAAAGAAGGGACTGGGGAAGGTAAGCAGGAAGCTCCCAGTTCAATAGGGAGAAAACATGCAAACAATTATGACCATACAAGAAATATACATTAAAAATTGGAGACAACAGAAGGAAGGCTCTAGTGTTATGCAGAAGTGGAAGAGTTTTTTATTGTTGTTGTTGTTTGGATTTTTTTGGTCAGAGATGGGACTTTAGTTGATACTTAACAACACAGAGAAGCAAAAAGGTGTTCATGAGGAAAGAGAATATTTCTGGAATAGGGGACAGAAAAGGTATAGTCACGAGATATGTTTTATGTGAGAAACAGCAAAGGGATCTGTGTCACTCTATGTGGAGGGGAGTAAGTGTAAAAAGACTAGAAATCCAGGAAAGAATGAGGTTATAAAAGCCTTTCATAATCAAAGAGAGTATTCTGAAAGCCAGAAGTGATGTTAAAATCAAATAGAATTCAGCCACTGTGGTTACAGACTTAGAAAAGCACAAATTGTCATTATTTTTATTTGATTTTTATATAGTTTATTAAGCATTTCCCAATTACATTTTCATCTCGTTCAGGCAGCATTAGTTTGGCTGGAGTTTGCAGCCTACAGACAGCAGGATTTGACATCTCTACCATAAAGAACCATCGAGTTCTGAAAGGGTGAACTATTTATTCGGTAGGAATGGGCCACAGATTTGAAGCTTTTGCAATCTCAAAGTAAATTACTTAAGATGTGAGACACTGGGGTAACCTTTACAAATGGTAAATACAATTATTCAAAGTCCAATAAAACATATCTGAGGAATTCAATCCCAGTGCTGCTAGTCTTAAAGGATGAATATTGCGTGGGGTTTGTCAGAATATATTGCTGGGACTTAAAAGGGCATGACAGGAAAGAAGGCCACCTCTCTTATAAACTGGAGACAGACAAAGGGATAAAAAACAGGAACAAGGAAAGGTTACCTCGGCAGGCCGATGAGATCTTTGGATTGAATTCAGGACCAACATCTCCAAACTAAGGTAGCCCACCAAATCCCTCACACTACAGGAGAGAGTAATGCCCCAAAAAGAACTGGTGAGGAGTTCAGAAGGGATAAAATCAGGGATATTAGCAAATACTTTCAATTCATAGTAGGGAGAGGAAATCCATGAAGGTTTAGGACTTCAAGGTTCAAGCTTTAGAATAGCTCAGACAATTCAGGCACCATAAGTATCTGAGCAACTTTTGAACCAGCTAAAGTATTATGATTATCTTAGGATCAGTGCAAAAAAGTATTTGAAAAGTAGAGGTTCTGCCTAGGAGGGTCTAATTGGCTCCTCCCTGACAGGGGATGGGGAAGTTAATCAGATAAGAAGCTTTAAGTTTCCAATCTGGAATATATGGTGTATATGTTTTCAGAATTCTGATGAGGTAAGGAAGCGGTGGTCTAGAGCAAAGCTTCTTAAACTGTGGCTCATGATCCCATATGAGATCACTTAATTAAATCTGGGGGTTATAAAATTGTCATTTATGATCAGTATTTTATATATCTATTTACCTGGTATTGTGTAAAAATGTCTTGGGTGGGAAGGTGTTGTGAGTGGAAAGATTTTAAGAAACCTTGCTCTAGAGAAGCCAGCCAAAGCAGAAAGGAAGGAATACAGGCAAGATATCAAAATATTAAGGAATAAACAACTTATTAAACAAAGAAAGACAAGGCCAGGAAAAACAGTTCTTAAACTACTCAGAAATATAAAGAAAATGAGCCTTCCAAAAATGAAAAATAATGATGATAACAAGAAAAGAAGCTTCTCTTCTTCCTTTGGCTAAACACAGGGTTCAGTGAAATTCTTATGATGTCATCTGAAAACGGGAACATCTCTAACTTCAGTGAAGAAGCTTAAATGGATTAGATATGCACATCAGCAAGTTAAGATTGAATAAAATCATTATATTCAATTATAAGCCCACTGAGTAGGTTTTGACCATTAGAGAAAATCATCAGATATCAACTAAATAGGGGAATGCTACGCAGAGTAATTATAAATGACACCTGGTCCAAGTAGAGAGACTACAGATGATCATTTTTTAATTTAGACTTTGAGATAAATGACAATTTTTAAATCTGAAGCAAAATAATTTATTAGGCATAATTTGGACACAAGTTAAAGTAGGTAAAACAAATTCATCATTTTTTGTTTAAATAATGGTGAATTTGATCATAATAAGGGCCCAACATTGATCTAAAATTGGTATAGCACAAATTGTATTTAAGGTTCAAGTATCCCTATTCTAATGAGGTACCAAATGATCTCTAGTATATTGTCACCTAGTGGAGAAAGAAGGAGAGAGACAAAGTAGAGAAGGGAGAGAGAGGCAGAGAAAGACAGAGACACAGAGAAAAACAAACAGAGAACAGGCAGAGACAGAGATATTCAGAGAGAGATGGAGACAGGAAGATATAGAAACAGAGACAGAGAAATTCAGAGGAAAAACAGAGACAAATAGAGACAAAGTGAGAGATAGAGAAAGAGACAGATAGAGACAGAGAGAAACAGAGACAGAGAGATCAAGATAGAAAGAAACTGAGACAGAGAGACTGAGATAGAAAGAAACAGAGATAGAGACAGAAAGAAACAGAGACACAGAGAGAAAGAGTCTGAGAGACAAGAGAGAGAAAGAGACAGAGAAAAATAGAGACAAAGAGAGAGAAAGAGAAACAAAGAGAGACAGAGACAGAGAGGTATAGAAAGAAACACAAAAGGACAGATAGCAATGGAGAGAAGCAGAAAGACAAAGAGAGGTAGAGACAGAGAAAGAGACAGAGAAAAATAGAGAAGAGAGAGATATAGAAACACAGATAGAGAAAGCTAGAGAGAAACATTGACAAAGAGTGAGACAGACAGAGAGACAGAATCATTATGTAAGACATAGTGGATTTAGAATTTGCCTTTGGTTCTAAAAGACCTGTACTCAAATCCCAGGTGTGATAAATACTGGCTTTCCATGCAGGACAAGATACTTTACCTCATGATACTCTACACTGACATGGATTGCTGAAGCAATTTTTCTTCTCCAGGTGTTTTCTATATCAATCAAATCACAGGTCCAGTATATATCCCTCTCCTTGATCAATTTATTTTTATCAGATTCCATTTAAATTAAATGATTGAGCTAAATATTTAAGCCAGACAAGACTATCAATCTCTCTCTCTCTCTCTCTCTCTCTCTCTCTCTCTCTCAATATATATATATATACACACCTTTCTATAGATCTATAGATATAATATTAAAATATTTTCTAGAAAATACTTTCTATCTTTCATTCCTCAAATTAGGCAAAATTATATATATATATATATATATATATGTTTCTAAGATGTAGAGGAGTTAAGCATATATATATATATATGCTAACCAAACCTAATAATTATACAAACATGCAAAGATACACACACACACACACACACACACACACACATATATGGAGTAAAACAAACCTGCTTTTACAAATATATGTAGAAAAACGTTTTCAGTCTTTTCCAACTCTTTCTGTCCCCATTTGTTGTTTTCTTAGAAAAAAAATTTATCATTTTCTTCTCATTTTACAGATGAAGAACTGAAGTAAATAGGGTTAAGTGACCTGTCCAAAGTCATAGTCATAACAGTGTGTACAGATAGTAAAACAAATAAGTTTTATGGCTGTATTTCCTTTTGGACTTTGAGTATGAATAGGAATATTTTTAATTCAAGTTATAGCCTCAAAAATGAAAATATATTTGGTACTTATACCAACCCACAAGGGAGAATCACCGCCGGGTTTGTAGATTGTGGCTTTAAGAGTGGACAGGACTGTCAGAGTATTCTACTCCAAACCTTTCACTTGACAGATGCAGAAATTGAAGCCCAGAGAGACCGACTAACCAAAACGACACCAGTGCGAGTCAGCAGTGACTTTCTAGAAAGACTTGACCCTAGGCAAAACTGAAACAAAACAAAAACACATTTAAAAACTATCAGCATCCTTCTGGTGTTTCTATATTTCTGTAAGTTATGAAACACTACAATCCCTCAAGAATTAAATTGAGAATCAGTCAAAGAAGAATAGATGGGTAGTCTGTGTATTATACTGTTTCTTTCACAATGCAACAAAAAAGTAAAAGAAGTCTCCAGAATATTAGGTCCAGCCTTTGTGGCAAAATTATGGAAGACCAAGGGAAAGAGCTGTACTTTATAAGATATGAATGAGATATAACTTTATGGGAAAAGGAATATTTACTGAGATCTCAGAGCTCTGGAGTGTTTTAAAAGCATTTGAAAAGTGAAAAAGACTCCAATGTTTTCATTTTACATATGAGAAAACTGAAGGACAAAGAATCTAAGATTAACAGAAGTTTATCTACCAGCATAATGGCAGAACTGGGTCTTAACCCTATATCTCTTGCTTCCTTTGTCATTCTTCTTTCCATATTGTGCTCAGTAGAACAAATTACTTTAGTCCTAAATCAAAAAGCACAAGTACATTGAGTTTATATTGTGAAGAAAATTATATGTGTGTATAGTGAACACAAACACCAGCAAATTGTAAGAAATGGAAGGACAATGTAATTTTTGCCCTGGGAGAAAGAAGATGGAACAATTCTGGATTCAAAATTAATCAAAGATATCTTAACATTCAATACAATGTGTGCTTTATTGCTTCGATTTAGCATTTTAACAAGACAACTAATAAGGAAATCATGATAAAAATTAAATTATTTTAAGGTTGGTTAAGTGCTGATGCTTAAGAGCGATAAGATTTGTTCTTTACAGAATGATAGCTACATCCCTTTTTCATTGCAATTGCGTGGAATGGAATGCTTATTGAAACCGTTAAGTGGCCTCTGTCTTCCACAAATGAATAAATATTGGAGAAATTGTTCTTGTTATTTTCTGAAACCCCTTGATATACTTTACATGCATTGAATCTAGGCAATACCAAAATAACCAGTTATACAAGAAACATTCAGATCAATCAAAATAATGTACAAAAAGATCTTTGCAAACTTAAAATGTTAAAGAAATGTCAGATGAAAATGTTTCAGTTCAATTTTTTTTAAATTGAATTTAATGAAAATGCTGTCAAACTAATGACTGCATAGCTCTTTTGTCTCTTTCCTTCTTTGTTCCTTCTTCCTTTACCTCCCTTGAGGACTTCTATTCAGATTAACATCTACTTGACACCTTCTACTTTATATTAACAACAATAATCATAATTAAGCTTCCATTTACAAACTATTATTTAGATGTGTAGATATAATATTAGCCAAATCCAAGGGGTAGTCAAGCCATAGTAAATTCGAGTGATACCAAGCAAGTTAGCAATATATTCATATGAGGTAAGTAGGTCATTGATATTCTCATCCCCAAGTCTTAACATCTTAAAATGCAAACTAAGCCACAGTGAAACAAGCAGTCTAGGTCTTTCTCCCCAGAGGGACAAAAACAGACAGAAACAACTCAAGGCCATTGAAGAATCCCTTAGTTTAACCACTGAAGGCACCTTAGCCACCAATCTCTGTGGCATTCTTATTTAGTTTAATTGCATGAGTTCTGCTTGCCATATTTTGTTGCATTATTAAATAGCTCCAACTTCCTTGACTGAAAACAGTGTTCTTAAGAACACAAAACATTGAAAGCCATAATGTTTAAAAGTCAATCTCCTGGAGCATATATTTAAAACCTTCAGTAAGCATCATATGCAATGGGGAAAAACTGGAACCTTTCCCGGTAAGATCTGGAGTGAAGCAAGGTTGCCCACTATCACCATTATTATTCAATATTGTATTAGAAACACTGGCCTCTGCAATAAGAGTCGAGAAAGAGATTAAAGGAATTAGAGTAGGCAATGAGGAAACCAAACTATCACTCTTTGCAGATGATATGATGGTATACCTAGAAAACCCCAGAGATTCTACTAAAAAGCTATTAGAAATAATTCATAATTTTAGCAAAGTAGCAGGATACAAAATAAATCCCATAAATCCTCAGCATTCTTATACACCACCAACAAAATCCAAGAGCAAGAGATACAAAGAGAAATTCCATTCAAAATAACTGTTGATAGCATAAAATATTTGGGAATCTACCTACCAAAGGAAAGTCAGGAATTATATGAGCAAAATTACAAAAAAGTTTTCACACAAATTAAGTCAGACTTAAATAATTGGAAAAATATTAAGTGCTCTTGGATAGGCCGAGCAAATATAATAAAGATGACAATACTCCCTAAACTAATCTATTTATTTAGTGCTATACCAATCAGACTTCCAAGAAAATATTTTAATGATTTAGAAAAAATAACAACAAAATTCATATGGAACAATAAAAAGTCGAGAATCTCAAGGGAATTAATGAAAAAAAAATCAAATGAAGGTGGTCTAGCTGTACCTGATCTAAAATTATATTATAAAGCAGCAGTCACCAAAACCATCTGGTATTGGCTTAGAAATAGATTAGTTGATCAGTGGAAAAGGTTAGGTTCACAAGACAGAATAGTCAACTATAGCAATCTAGTGTTTGACAAACCCAAAGATTCTAAATTTTGGGATAAGATTTCATTATTTGATAAAAACTGCTGGGATAACTGGAAATTAGTATGGCAGAAATTAGGCAAGGACCCACACTTAACACCACATACCAAGATAAGATCAAAATGGGTCCATGACCTAGGCATAAAGAACGAGATTATAAATAAATTAGAGGAACATAGGATAGTTTATCTCTCAGACTTGTGGAGGAGAAAGAAATTTGTGACCAAAGATGAACTAGAGACCATTACCAATCACAAAAAAGAAAATTTTCATTTTACATATGAGAAAACTGAAGGACAAAGAATCTAAGATTAACAGAAGTTTATCTACCAGCATAATGGCAGAACTGGGTCTTAACCCTATATCGCTTGCTTCCTTTGTCATTCTTCTTTCCATATTGTGCTCAGTAGAACAAATTACTTTAGTCCTAAATCAAAAAGCACAAGTACATTGAGTTTATATTGTGAAGAAAAATTATATGTGTGTATAGTGAACACAAACACCAGCAAATTGTAAGAAATGGAAGGACAATGTAATTTTTGCCCTGGGAGAAAGAAGATGGAACAATTCTGGATTCAAAATTAATCAAAGATATCTTAACATTCAATACAATGTGTGCTTTATTGCTTCGATTTAGCATTTTAACAAGACAACTAATAAGGAAATCATGATAAAAATTAAATTATTTTAAGGTTGGTTAAGTGCTGATGCTTAAGAGCGATAGGATTTGTTCTTTACAGAATGATAGCTACATCCCTTTTTCATTGCAATTGCGTGGAATGGAATGCTTATTGAAACCGTTAAGTGGCCTCTGAATATGAATAAATAATTGGAGAAATTGTTCTTGTTATTTTCTGAAACCCCTTGATATACTTTACATGCATTGAATCTAGGCAATACCAAAATAACCAGTTATAGAAGAAACATTCAGATCAATCAAAATAATGTACAAAAAGATCTTTGCAAACTTAAAATGTTAAAGAAATGTCAGATGAAAATGTTTCAGTTCAATTTTTTTTAAATTGAATTTAATGAAAATGCTGTCAAACTAATGACTGCATAGCTCTTTTGTCTCTTTCCTTCTTTGTTCCTTCTTCCTTTACCTCCCTTAAGGACTTCTATTCTGCTTAACATCTACTTGACACCTTCTACTTTATATTAACAACAATAATAATAATAATTAAGCTTCCATTTACAAACTATTATTTAGATGTGTAGATATAATATTAGCCAAATCCAAGGGGTAGTCAAGCCATAGTAAATTCGAGTGATACCAAGCAAGTTAGCAATATATTCATATGAGGTAAGTAGGTCATTGATATTCTCATCCCCCAGTCTTAACATCTTAAAATGCAAACTAAGTCACAGTGAAACAAGCAGTCTAGGTCTTTCTCCCCAGAGGGACAAAAACAGACAGAAACAACTCAAGGCCATTGAAGAATCCCTTAGTTTAACCACTGAAGGCACCTTAGCCACCAATCTCTGTGGCATTCTTATTTAGTTTAATTGCATGAGTTCTGCTTGCCATATTTTGTTGCATTATTAAATGGCTCCAACTTCCTTGACTGAAAACAGTGTTCTTAAGAACACAAAACATTGAAAGCCATAATGTTTAAAAGTCAATCTCCTTTGTCTAAAGTTCTGAGAACAATGAAAACCTTTGGCACAAATCCCTGTGTGCCAGAATCAAGAAAAGGGGGGCCTTCATATTATGTCACATGTGACCTCTTTGAATGCTTTGTTTAAATAAAAATAAATTATAACTACAAATTTCCCTTTGAATACAAATTGCCTCTCATTTATTCCCTATTTTTTGGAATACCTACTGTGTATTCAGAACATATCACTTTAATTTTTATTCATTTTATACTTCAACAACTCAGTGAATCTGTGATCTCATTGGGTGAGACACTTTCCAATGATGCAAGCCACAACATGTCTACGCTTTTCATTCATATTCTTCAATGCTTTCTCAAGGTAAAGTTTTGATCATACTTTTATTTTTTATCTTTCTCTTATATTTCCCATTTATTGCAACCACCCCAAGAGATATTTCTTATAACACAGAAATATGATGTTAAAAGTCTTCTATCTGTACAAAGAAGCAGGGGGAGGATACCATCCTATCTCTTTTTTTGTCTCAATCTCTATCATTCTCATTTATCAGCATTTAATTTTAATAATTTTTGTATTGTTTCATTGAAGTTATCATAGTCATTATGTATATAGAAGCACAAAAGGCACTTCTATAAATATTTTGGTAGATATAATGCTTCTCTGTTTTGACAAACAGAAAAAGCCAATGACAACTTCCTTCATGTTGGGGGGGGGTGTATATGGGGGTATGTACCTTTAATATATACACAGATCTATGCATATAAAGATATACAATTACATATATGTTGAATATATATGTAAACATATATATATACACACACATAAGTATGAATGATTTAATCCATCTCTCTATGCAGTTTCCAAATTCCAAAATAGTTTCTAGGTTGTTTGGTATAATTTACAGTTCCTCATACAATGCAAATAATGTGCTTATTATTCTAACCCTTCCAAAATTGATTATTCTCATTTTTTTCTTATTATCTCAAACTCTCTGAATGTGAGGTAAAATCTGAAGATCATTTTGCCTTGCAATCCTCTTATTATTTCAGATTTGGAGTATTCTTTCATATAATTATTAAAACTGATTCATTCTTATGATTTCTTTTGACAACTCCTCTATAAGGGAGTTAACCATTGTATTTGATTGTATATCTCTGACAGGTGATTCTTGATCTTAGATAGCAGAACATTGTTAGAAATATTCATCACAATCTATTGTATTCAATTATTTTTTCTTGTTATATGAGTTGATTTTTAATATTAATTCATTATTTTTCATATCAATTTTATCAATTTTAATGTTATACTCATCTCTATCCCTTTAACTGTTATGAATTTATACTTTACAGAAACATGTAAAATGTATATGATCCACTTTTCTTACAATGTCTAATGCTAAAAATAATCACTATTCAGGCCATACTGTTGTGGCTATTTTGTAAGATCTAATATCAATGAATCATTTGAGAAACAAAATACATTTTCCATTAAAATAGCATTGTTCTCGCTTATGAAAGCAGGTCACCCACCCAATTCACCTTTGTTCTATGTACAGACCATCTAAGAATAATTATGATTTTTAAAAGATACTCAGAGTTCTTTGTAGGATTAGCAGAATTTTGTACCATGCACAAAGCACTGGAGTTGGAATTGGGAGAGATATGAGTTTGAATATCTTCTCTTGAAATAATTAGCTGTGTGAACCTGGGGCAGTAAAGTAACTGATCTGAGTTTCAGAGTCTTAATATTTTAAATAGGGATAATAATACCAAGAGTGCTCATCTCACCAGGATTTTATAAAGATTAAATAAGATAATGTACCTAAAGTGCTTTGTAAATCTTAAAGCACCGGATAAATATATATTGTTGTTATAGACATAAGGAGGCAAATAATCAACTTAAAACTAGAAAATGCTCTTAACTGGCAAAATACTCGTTACATAATAGGGATTCCATGAATACTTATTGAAACAATTTTAGATCCTGGAAAGCAGTACAATATATAACACACAAAGATTAATTTTTTCAGAAATATATACACACACATAATTTATTGCACATATGGATACATAATCTTTACATACAGAGAAGTTATGAAAATGTGAAATTAAAATAGTGATTTTAAGTCATTTTATTAAAGAACCAAAGACTCTAGTATTTGAAATGCATTTCCAAGTTTATAGACTATAGATCTGAATAGAAATCCTCTTTAATATATAGCCAGTAGAAGCTTAATCAATCTCCATTTGAAGACAAAATTGAGGCAACCTATTTCATTTGGGGCACAATAGTTATTAAAATTTTATCTGCAACTTTCACCTTTGTGTCTACTTCTAGCTTCTGAATTGCAACACAATTGATGTATCTTCCAAATGAAAGACCATGAGGTATTTATTCTCATGCTGTTATTATAGAAAGATATTTTGCCTCCTGGGCCATATCTTCTTTGTCCCACCCCACAAAACCAGTTTTAAAAAAATCACATAATAACTACCCAGTTTATTAAAACCTGGAGATCTTATTCACGTGATCCTTTTTTCTTCTTCATATTTTCCTCTCTCATTTTGTATTTTTAGGATTGAAGACTTAGAGCTGAAAGGGACCATCTAATACAAATCTATTTTGTAGATGAAAATGAGTTTGAGAATGTTTAAATGATTTGCTAAGGATCACATAGATAATGTCAGAGTTGGTATTTGAATCAAGGTCTGTCTTTCTGAGTCCAGGTCTAGCACTTAATCCACTATAATATGATACCTCTCTATGAGTTTGTTGCTATTTTTTTCAACCAAATGTAAAATATTCAGTCCATTGTTTTAGCCTGTCAAAATATATTTGAATCTCATTTCCTAAAACACATTAGCTACATAGTTTTTTTCCAGTTTTGTGACACATACAGGTTTTATAAGCAAACTCTCTATGGCATCTTCAAATTCATTTATAACAAACCTTAAACATAATAGGACCAAGGACATTGATCTTCAGTAGCCTTTTTATAGGTAGAAACATAAAATACCTTTTAGTTTGCATTTCAACTAAAAGTCTATTCCTCATTATAAAAAGAAATGAATTGTTAACATTTTTTCTTAACTTTCAGAAACCTGAAAGTGCTAGAGGTCTTTTTGTTGTTTTATATTTTAACTTTCTCAATAAGATTATAAAATAAGTTTGACATCAACTGTCCTGAGATTTCATTGAGGGGTGGAGAGGACGGAAGAGTAATAGATTTAGAACAGGCAGTAAGTTAACAAGCTTTTGTAAAATATTTAATATGATCCAGGAACTGTGCTAAATTGTGGGAAGACATCATTGAACCCAACTACCTCATTTTACAAACGAAGAAACAGGAATTTAGAGAGATTATTCACTTAACAGAGGTTATAAAAGTAGTAAGTGATGAAGATGAGATTCCATTCCAGTTAAGAATTAATTTAAAATGTAAATGGCTTTGGGAAAAGTTTTTGACAAGATTCATTTGTTTCCCTGGATTTTGGACCCAGATACACTTTATTGCTCTCCATATACATATCAATGCAAACTGATCTGCACACACAAACACACAGAGACAGAAAGACTGAGGCAGAGAGAGATAGAAAGAAATATTGAGAGAGAGGGAGAGAGGTAATCAAAGAGAGAAGAAAGAGAGAGAGAGAGGGAAAGAGAGAGAGAGAGAGAGAGAGAGAGAGAGAGAGAGAGAGAGAGAGAGAGAGAAAGAGAAAGAGAGAGAGAGAGAGAGAGAGAGAGAGAGAGATTGGAGATTTTTACAGAAATATTCTCTTCTCTTGAGATGAAATTCACATTTTCTTCTGTTACATAATGAAGTGCATCAACAATTTTGAAAAATATTCTTATCCTTCAAAATATACCTTAAAGAAAAAATTATACACACAGAAGGTTTTCTGGAATATTTATCATTTTCCCCAAAGACATATTATCAGAACTATCAATATCAGAGTAGAAAAGTGATTGTCAACAAAAGGATGGCAGTCTGTCAGGATGGCATCATCTTTTTCTAGTCACAAAATACCTAATTTAGTAATCATTTATCTTCTTCATCTCTAAACTTACTTATCTTTTAAACTTCCCTATAGCTGTTAAGGATATCAGTATATTCCCAATCAACCAGGAGTAAAATGTAGGAAACATCTCTGACTCTCGCTGTCTCTTATCTACCACTTCCATTAAATTGACAAGTCTTGTTGATTGTTATGTTCACAATATTTTGCATGGTCTTTTCCTTTCCACTCATACTATCAACACACTAGTTTAGATATTTACTGTTATAATACCTCCCAACTAGTTTTTCCCTTTAGTCTTTTCCCCTCTTAAATTAAACCCACAAATTGCCAAAATAATCTTTCTGAATAATAATTTTTGCCCATCTATCTGATGCAATGAATAAGGAGCTGGCTGTGGGGCCAAGAGGATGTGAATTCAAACTGTTCCTCAAACGCTTACTTAACTATACGACTTGGGGAAGTAATTTAACCCCAGAGAAAAAAGTGGCAAACTACTCCAGTATCTTTGCCTCTGGTAATTTTGTCACTAAAACCTCAAATGGGACCATAGAGATTTTGACATGACTGAAAAAAAATCAACATCACCACCACCACCACCACCAACAACAACAACAACAACAAAAAAAAAACAAAAAAAAAAAAAAAAATGATTTTGATCATGTAACTCTCCTGCTCAAGAATTTTTAATGATGCCTTATTTTAACATTTTAAACTTTAAAATTTTAAAATTTCAAAAAATTTAAAATTAAAATTAAAATCTGAAACCAGTTTACTGTGTTTCAAATTTCTTCCCCTTTCAAATTACTTTTTCTTCTTGCTGGTTTCCTTTGCTCAAATTCAACAAATTATTTCCTGTCTCTATACCTACTCGGAACCCATAATGCACTCCGTTTTCATTTCTACCTTTCACTATTCTTATCTTCCTTCAAAGTTCAGTTAACTTAATCCCTAGCCCAAGGATCCTATTCTAATTCTCTCAATTAAAATTGTTCTCTCCCTATTCAAATCTTCTTATATTATTTTTTCTGTCTCCTTTGTCTCCTTAACTTGTGGACTACTTGTCTATGCACATATATTAATCTTATTCCCAGTAGAATGTAAGCTCATTGACTCAAACCTCCATCATTTTGATCTTCATATATCAAATGTCTTATATATAGTAGAAGTTTTATTGTTATTTTTTTAAATGGATGCCTGTATTTAAATGGGGGAATAAATATTTTATAGATTTAAATAATCAGGTATTTAACTATCAACCTCACATTTCTTTACAGATTTTACTTTTTAAGGTTATTAAAATGTAGAAATATCTAACCATTTCAAAAATGGAGACACTTTGTGCTTAATGATCAGGGTAAACTTCCTTTTAATGAAGATTTTGTGTATGGTTTTGTTTTGTTTTTCTGGGAGGGAAGACTGAGAAATTATAGAGATTGACAATAAAGTTTAAATTAAATGTGGTTTTCTGAAAAAAAAATCCAAAGAATATAGTTACAATACCTCAGTTTGGGTCCCTGCTCTGATAGTTACTAGTTGGGAGATAGTGAGCAAAAAATTTGTTTTTTCTGTATTACTTGTTATTAACAAACGTAAATAATCATTTTCAGTTACCTACTTCATGCATTTTGTTAAAAAATAATTTTGTAATCTCTGAGAAGTTTTACAAATAAGAAATATTAAGTTCCTTAGTAAAACTGTCCTTCATTCTTAAAGAGAACCTGACATCACAAGGTTCATGATTTGAAGTGATGTAGGAATAACTATGTCATCAATAAGAGAACAAACCTTGTTGTTCCTTAGGACACGTCTACAGGACATCAAAGCTTTCAATCAGTTCTACAAAATATAAAAAAATATATATTTGTAAATATTTGAATATGGATAAAAACATTTTTCCCATATAGATGTTAAACTGGAGTTCAGGAATCTTGCTATATGTGAATGAAAGTTAAATAGATAGAGAGGTAGATGAATGAATAGATAGATAGGTAGGTAGATAGATAGATAGATAGATAGATAGATAAATAGATGACAGATAGATAGATGATAGATATCTAGACAGATACATAGACAAGTAAATAGATAGATAGAAAGTACCTGTCTATATCTCCTCATTACAGTATGGTAGTTTACAAGTAATCAGTAGAACTTGGCTAAATTATTTAATGTTTTTTTTTCTTCATTGCTCCATTTCTTTCTCCATTGTCCATTAGTTATTTTTAATCAAATTGACCAGTCATTTAGTATTATGCAAACCCAACCTTAATGTAGTTTGAAGAAAATAAATATCTGCATATAACTAGCCTTGTAACACAGCAAATATTTCCAATATTTCAACTAATCACATCCAGTTGTATGGCAACATAGTCATAAATATCAAAGATTAAATTATGCCAGACAACTTTTCACTGTTCCAAAAAAGCTCAGACTCTCAGACTTGGTCAAGATCTAAGATTAAATCTGTCCCTTAGACTCTAGTTTTGTGACTTTGTGCAAATCATTTGACATGTTTGCTTGTTTCTTAATCTGTAACATAATAATATAATAATGATAATAATAATTTATATAGTGATCATATTTAAAAAGTACTTTAAAACAGGAATCCCTTTTATCTTCATTACCCTCCTGGGAGATAGGTGATATTTATTACCCCCCTTTTACAAATGAGTTAACTGAGTTACTTAAGTAACTTGTCCAGAGTCACAGCTGTGAAGTATCAGTGTATAGTTCAGTTCAGGAAGTATTTGAATCCAGAGCTTTCTATCTCTTGTACCAATTAATCTTTTATAAAGTGATGATAATAACAGCATTTGACATTGCTGTCAAAGTAAACTAATCGTATTTATTAAGTGATTTGCAAACCTTAAAATACTATATAAAGACTAGTTATCATCATCATATTAATCATTACCATCATCATTTTTATCTTCCTCTTTGCTTGATCCCCTTACTCTTACTGGTGTGGTTCCTAAACATGGGAGTAAGTATTGGATATATATTGGGAGCGGGGGGAGTGGGACAAAATTGAAGGGAAAAGAAAAAAGAAGAGAAAAAAAGACTATCTCTACTGGAATCTACTAAAAGAAATGCTAGATAGAATCATTTTTTTTAATTGCTTCCTTAGGATGGATTTATAGGATATCATCAAACCTTGTGATGAAAGAGTAACAAAAATAGGAAGAACATTAATAAATCAGTGGTAGTCTTTCCGCACTTATAAATAACAAACATTGTTAGCAAGTGAATAATAGAGGGCATTGGCTATATAGTAATCAGGTAGTTTAATGATATTTTTGATGTTACTTTGGGCACAAAGTTACTAATGGAATTTTCTACACTCTCAGGAGAAAGTGGTCTCTCCAGTAAGAGGCTAGATTTCACACATTTCCAAAACAGTATTAAATGATGTGAATTTGAAAAGATTCAGTTGTGGATGATGGTGAAAAAACTTCTATGTACTGTTTCTTCATTAAAATACTATAGAAAAAAGGAGATTATTCTATTACAATCTGACTTTTGCCAAATGAAAAGGCATTAGAAAACAGAGGAAGCTAAAAACATAAATAAGGTCAATAAAAGGGAATGGAGATACAAAAACTACCTTAGGGGCAATAAAGAAGTGTTTGTTAGCTAGTGTTTCAACCTGGAAGGGAAAAAAGGTAAAGCTTGCACAAAAAAGTCAATTTTGCTCAAGGTGAGTAAATGCAGCTTTAACATCAGCATTCATTGATGTAGTCACCATATTTGACAGTGACTATTATTGGTTAAGATAACAGAGTTATATAATAAAATAATATTAGTTACTTTTAGTAAGCATCTCAGAAACTTACTCTTCTTGTAAGTGAAGAACAATTTAAAACAAAAAAGCATTCTAACACTATAAAAAAATTTTAAATGCTTACTATTTGCCAAGGATCATGCAAAGCAATGAGGATACAATTAATAAAAAGAAAAAAAGGTCCCTGCCCTTCAAGGAAACTATATTGTAAAGAAGAAGACAACATATAAAAAGAGGAAAGAAGGATGAAGATGCATGTGGAGGGGATACCAGGAGGGTATCTCTTTCCATGGAGCAAAAATCAGATAGGGCAGCAAAATCCCTGTACAATGATGTGAAAGTTTAATGTCTGCCTTCTATAAAAGAAAACCTTGGAAGGAGTTTGGTACTCTGCCCTCCAAAGAGAGAGAAGAGGAGGTTTGAAGGAATTAAATTTATGCTTAACTTCATATGTGGTTTCTTTTTAATTTTTTTAATTTCTTCAATATTAACCCTCGCAAAGCCTTGTGTTCCAATTCCTCCCTCTTTCTCCCACTCCTCCCCTAGATGGCATGTAGTCCAATATATGTTAAACTTGGTAGAAATATATGTTAAATCCAATATATGCATACATATTTATATGCTGAACAAGAAAAATCAAATTAAACCAGAAATAAATAAGAAAGAAAATAAAATGCAAGCAAACTTGTGAGCCACACTCAGTTCCCACAGTCCTCTCTCTGGGAGCAGATGGCTCTCTTCTTCACAAGTTCATTGGAACTTGTTTGAATCTTCTCATTGTTGAAGAGAGCCACCTCCATCAGAATTGATCAAGTATTCTTGTTGTTGCCATGTATAATGATCTCCTGGTTCTGCTCATTTCACTCAGCATCACTTCATGTAATTCTCTCTAGGCCTCTCTGAAATCATCCTTCTGGTCGTTTCTTACAGAACAATAATATTCTATAACAAGGAATCAAATTTCAGTGAAGTAATGAATTAGCAGTTTGGTGCTAAGTATAGAAGTGATAAACATATCTGGAGAAGGGCATCTTGTTCAATGGAGTTGAGAGCAGGCAGGACAGCAGATCCAAAGTGCATTGTTTAAATAAGCATAACTTTTGATTTATATTTTCTGGGATCTATTGAAATTATGTGTGGATTTGTACTGCAATGAATGTAAATAAATAAATGCTGCCATATTATTTCTAATAGGAAATATGTTTGAGTATACTTAAAATAGAAAAGGGAAATTTGCATTCAGCATATTTTTCTCTGTGCATGTAAACTTGCCATGTTTAGTATAACAAGAGTTATACTCTTTGTATAAAAGAGTAAACGCACATACAGTGTGCTTGCACATGTGTTATATATAAATGTATATATGTGTGTATACCATATGTATATATAGTTTATATTCAAAATCCTTTCAATCTGGCAACACCTGCCTAAGCATGCATTCTGTGAGCATAGTGTTTTTCAATAGTTTAAAAAAATAAATAAATAATAATATCCAAAATTGATGTAGTACTTTTAAATTTACAAAGTGTTTTATATATTTTCTCTTTTGAGCTTACAACAATATAGTTCCAGAAGCTAAGTACTATTATTAACAATATTTTACAAATGAGGAAACAGAGGCTGAGAGGGGTTAAAGTGTTGTTTATAGTTAATAGTGTGTAGTCTTGTTTATAGTCTCACTATTAGGAAGTTTTCTGAGGCATAATTTTTCTCAAGTAGTTGCTCCCAAGACTCATAATAGCTATAGTTTTCTCAGTCTACAGTCAGTCATTTCTATACTCCTTTGAGATTGTGGGCAGGGAGGGAGAAGAGGAGGAGAGATAGACAGAGACAGAGAGATAGAAAGAGAAAGATAGAGAAAGAGAAAAGGAGGAAGGGATGGAGAAAGGGAGGGAGGGAGAGAGACAGAGAGATAGCAACAGACACATAGAGAAAAAGAGGGGGGAAAGGGAGGGAAAAGAGGAGGAAGAAAAAGAGAGACAGGCAGGTAGAAAAACTTTTTAAAATATGAATAATAAGTTCACTAAATTTATAAATTAATTGATAGGTAAGGATTGGAAAATATTTTCTGTATTAACTGAGAAGCACCTCTCTCACCCTCCCACATATGCCAGCTGATTGTACCGAATATTTCCGTGTCCCTTCTTATGTCTCCAATTAAGAATAATAAAATTTTGGCATTGTTATATATGTTTGAGTGGGAGGTTTCATTGTGCACTCATGTTTAATAAAATATGCCACAGTTTTGGCTTAATTATGTAAGAAATAAGAGACAAATTTTGACATGAATCATTTGATCCTTCTTAATCCTCTGAGACATTCTTAGAGGAGTCTTAGAGAAAATAGAACACAACCTTGGGAAGCCCATAGGATTTTATTTCCCAAGGATCTATCATTAGCAATTAATATTATTATTAGATCATTGTTATCAATATTGCTTGAGAGGCTAAATGGCAGAGTAGACAGAGTGGATCTGGAATTGGAAAGAATTTGGCTTTAAATCCCAACTCACATACTTACTGGGTTTGTGACATTGGATAAATCCCATTACATTCTTGAGTGAGTTTTCTCTTTAGCAATGTGAGAAAAGTAATAATACTACCTATCTACTAGTATATTATGAGCATCAAATGATATGTTACATGTAAAGAATCATATAAATAGTTATGAATATAGTTTATAACTCCATACTCATAATTTCTCAATTTTCTTAGAAAAAAGATTATTTCCATTTTTCCATTTAAATCCTGAGCTTTTTGTCGACTTATAGTCTATTCAGTTCATTACTTGATTATAAACTGACTTATAGTTTTCTTTAATTGATCTATGCAGATAAATATGTCTCTAAGAGCAGAGATCATGTGTGTATATATAGATAATGAAGAAATAATGAAGACCTTGAAAAAGTGATTATTGACAAAAAGCAGATAAGAAAATATTTTATACACAAAACATAAATACACACACAATGTAGTTCCTTTTCTAAAGAAACATATATATGTTTCCTACATTTTTACCTGGTGTGTGTGTGTGTGTGTGTGTGTGTGTATGTGTGTGTGTATATATATATATGTATACATATACATATATACACACACATATATACATATACACACACACATATATACATATATACATACATATATATATATAAAGAGAGAAATGATACATAAACTATGGTATACAAATATATATCTCTGTGTGTGTGTGTGTGTGTGTGTGTGTGTGTGTGTGTGTAGATAGAAAGACAGATACACACATATATATTTAAAAATAAGATCTGTGATTTTATCAGAGTAAGGAGCTCTGAGTGAAAAACTCACTTCAACAATGGAAACACATTTTTTCCCTTTTTGATCTGATTTTTCTTGTGCAGCATGATAATTGTGGATATATATATATATACATACATACATACATATATATATATATATATATATTTGCACATGTTTAATATAAATTAAATTATTTGTCATCTAGGGAGGGGCTAGAGGGAAGGAAGGGAAAAATTTGAAAAACAAGGTTTCACAAAGGTGAATGTTGGAAATTATTTTTGCACACACACACACACACAAACATACACACATATATATAAAACACTTCACAAATTTGCATGTCATCCTTGCACAGGGGCCATGCTAATCTTCTCTGTATCATTCCAATTTTAGTATATGTGCTGCCGAAGCAAGCACGATTTTGCATCCATTTTGAAAAATAAAAACCTATATATATATATATTTTTTAATGGAGATATGTCTCTGGTCTGCAGGGAGCACAAATAGTTTAAATGACCTATATGCTCAGCATTTCACAGATGATATCTGTCAAAGATTGGTCTTGAACCTAAATCAGCCCTATGTCAGGCTGCCTCCCTATTTTCCCTTTCCAACTGTCTTTTTTTTTTTTTCTTTTTGGTACTATCTATTCACATTAGAATTTAAACTTCTTGAAAATAGGAGTGGTCTTTATTGATGTCCTGGCATTTATCACAATGCCTGTTACATAATAAACCCTTCCTTAATGAATGTCTTTTTTTTTTCTCTTGAGAGGAAGACATAATGGGGGAATAATTGATATATTAAGTATAATCAAATAGCAATGCTTTATGTTACATGCAACCAAATAGAAATCATGCCTTCTTATTTGATTTTGTTCTTTTTCTACTCATCCTTTCCTTACATTTTGATTTGTTTTATTTTCCTTTCCTCTTATACATACACATATGTACACCCAAACATACGATTTTAAAATTAAAAAAAAAAAAACATTCAAAATTGAAGCAATTGACACATAGTAAAAATTCCAATTCCTGATGAAATGGCTTACATTTGGCACCTTCTAGACGACCAACCTAAACAATTAATCAAAGATAGCTACACTCTTCTAATATTTCCACCACAATAACAGAATTTACAATACCTTCCTATTTAGTATCATTTACATATATTAATAAGTATTCCAAACAAGACTGAGTCTAACACCAAACCTCTGGAACCAGAGAAGTTTCCTCCAAGTAACAGGATTCCTTTTTCTATGTATATGTATTTTCAGCCAACTACCAATGCTGACATAGTTCACACATGAGTCAATACAAACAAATTTCTTGATGACAAAAAAGTTAGGTACAAAAGATAATTTTTCTAACATAATGGTAAAAAAAAGGAGGGGACCTACTGATTTGCATATATGGAAAATTTTCCAATTACTATACTTCCTTATCTGCTTTCTGTCAACAGTCAGTTTTTCAAGGTCTTCATTATTTCTTCATTATCTACAATTATTTAATGGAAAAATTCACTTAAATAATAAGCTTGATATCTGTGCCAATTTAACATCATCATTAATTTTTTCTCTTCCTCATTCTTTACCAGAGTCTTTTCTCTTTAGGATCTTTCCCTCGGGTATACTATCTTTGTAAATGCTTTTTCCTATTATCTTCAATGCTTTTATGAACATTAACTCATTCTGCATTAACTTTCAACTTGAATATGTTCATTTAAAGTGATAACTATTATTTCTTTGTAGCCACATTGAAGTCAAGGATCAAGCCACCATCACTGGCTGCAGAAGTGATGCTGAGGATCAAAGGTGAAGAAGGCTTCATGGTGAAAGTCCAGGATTTGCCCTAATCCTATTCAGCTGAAATTTCCAATGCTTCTTCTTGGAGTGCAAAATTCAAAATGAGGCATTGGGCATTTGTTCCATCAGTATCTGAGAAGACAGACCAAGTGTGGAAGCATTTGTTGAACTGGAATCAGAAGATGAAGTCAAATTGGCAATGAAAAAAAGACAAACTAAGGGATATAAATATGTTGTAGTGTTCAAGTTAAACAACATGGAAATGGCCCAATTAGTCCTGACACTGCCAGTATGGCTCTGTGTACCTTAGGAGACTCCTGTTTGGCTGCAGCAAGGAAGAAATTGTTTAGTTGTGTTTTATTTTTCAGGGTCGGAAATTTTGTGAAATGGGATAATATTGGCAGTAGATTTCCAGAGAAGGAATCTAAGGGAGGTCTTCATGCAGTTTGCTCTGTGGGAAATAGATGAAAAGGCTCTAAAGAAACACAAGAAAAGAAAAGGGTAGAAGTATGTTGAAATCTTCAAGAGCAACTAAGCAGAAATTTATATACTCAATGGTTCAAGAGCTAATGGCTCTGCAATGACCAGATGCTTAAGACAGACATGGGGCTAACAGAGGTTATAATAGCATTGACAGGGGAGATGGATTTGAAAGAATAAAATGAGACATCTATAGTGGAGAGGATGGAGTCTCTGATGATTACAGATATAATGATGGATATGGCTTTGGGTTGGACACATTTGGAAGAGATTTCAATCACTATTTTTCAGGAATATTTGAGCATACTATGGAGATAGTGGGTCCACTTTCCAGAGTACAAGAGGCAATTGTGTGCACAAGAGAGGGATTATCTTACAGATATACTGAAAATTATATTAAACTTTCTTCTCACCACTCAACCCTGTTTGAGTGCACACTGAAATCAGACCTGATGGCAGAGTGACTGGAGAAGCAGATACTGAATTTGCTACTCATGAAGCTGTTGGGACAGTTATGTCAAAAGACATCTTCTTGAATTCTACAGTAGGTGCAAGCCGTGTTATTTATGGTGAATGATGGAAGCATGAGCTTGTCAATCGGTCCAGTCATCCACCAGCTGAGTGGTTATGGAGAAGGCTATGGTGGTCAAAGAAGCATGAACGGAGATGACCAAATTTTACAGGAAAACTGTAGTGATTTTCAATCAAACATTGCACAGGAAGTGAAGGAATAGCTGCTACTACAGTAATGGGAGCAGTACATCTGTGGGAGTGGTAGAACATGAGGGAGAACATTTGACACATCATACATGAGGGGAAGTAATACTGATTTCTAACCCTTTTTAAAAGAAAAAAAAAACAGACGCAAATGAAGTTTAATACTTTTTCAACACAAGCTTATGATTTATGATTACTGTAAGTGAAATTGGGATTGTTGTTAAAACTTCAAATTCAGTATAATTGAACACAGAAAAACATTCATCTAGGAAATAATAACTAAGTTGAGAAAAGATTATAACTGTTAAACCATCTCAGCTTTTCTCAAGGTAGATATGTTGTAGGAGTGTACTTAAGCAGCAAGTGTATTTAAATTACAGTAGTTACAATTATGTTAAGTTACATTACATGGAATACTGTTTGAAATGAATGTTGGGAGACATGCTTTTTATATATAAAACAAATATAGGAGCTGTATCTGTGATTTGAAAGAGAAACGTTCGACATGTTTGTTCTAGTTTATTTAGTTTACTATCCTGTAAGGCATGTATGTTCAAACTTTAAAAAAAACAAACAAACAAACAAAAAAAAAAAAAACCCCTTAATTTTGAGATGCAATATGGATACTTTAGGATTTGATCTTGGTCTTTGTATTAAATTTTGAGGCCTTGATTTAAATCTTTCATTGTATTTTGATTTCTTTTTAAGTATATCATACTGAGTTAAATAAATCTTCCTTCAAAAAAAAAATAAAATCATAATTAAGCTCTCTCATATTCATTCCCTACCCTCCTATTTACTCTAATTATAGAATAGTGATTATTTGTTTAGACTGCTCCATTTTTTTGTTAAACCATTTTCTTTTCAATGAAATTATATATTTAATTTTATTTGTGATATCTCTAATATAATAAAGTTTACTTCTTATCTTAAAGATTTCACTACTCTGTCCCAAATGATTTCTTTCTCACCATTTACTTAAAACTTAAGAGCCTTGACAATGTAGTCAGTTAGAATTTTATTTTAAATTTTTGAATCTATATTCATTAGTGATAATATTCCTTATTTTGAAATCCTTAAGACAATTTTTGATATGTTAAAATAATTTATCTTCTATAAAAGCTTATTCTTGAATTTATACAATGTTCCTTTATAAGTACAAAAATAGATCTATTCAAATTGTTTCTAGAGCATGAATTTATAGTACGATTTTAGTTTTCCTGTATTGTACTTAAGTACTTTATACATATTGCTTTGTCATATCATCTTCATTATGATTCTTATGATTTTATTGTTATAAAGAACTCCTAGCAAGCAAACTTCCTCAGCCAAGGACATTTAATAACTCCTCTGTTCCTTATACTTTAAGGTTGCCTGAGGAACTAAGGGATTAAGTGCTTTGCCCAGGGTCACTTAGTCAATACATGTCAGAGCCGGTATTAGAAACTGGATTTTCCTAATTTCTAGGCTGACTATCCAACCATTTTCTACTACCTCAAATAAAGAAAAAATAACACTTAAAAGTAATTTAAAGAACATCCTGTGAAATTGTTTATTCTATCTCCAAACTCACAAATAGAGAAATAAGGTCCATCTTTTACATTTTATCTTTACCCTTCTATTTACTGTCAAAAATGTTTCTCACTAATATTTCAGAAATAACTTGTGTAAAATGATCCTAATATATACTGCTTTACTGTCAGAATGACCTCAATTTTTTTAATTTTAAAATCATCTCCATATGAGGTCCTTTAAGTTAATAGTATTAGTCATACACATGCACACATAATGTATGTGGATGTGTATATATATGTGTGTGTGTGTACATATATATATGTACATATATATACATATATAAACATATATGCATATGTTGTGTATTATATATATATATACATATATATGTGTATATACAAAATTTAAATTAACATTATGTTAATATTCTTTTTTTAACAGAATTTTCCTGATATCTCATCATTACCAAACTTACCCAAGACAAAGAATCCCAAAGTCAGGAAAACTAGGTTAAAGTCCATATTCCACCATTTATTAGTTTGGGGCAGGTCACTTAAATTTTCATAAAATGTTTTTCAACTAGAAGGTGATCGGTTAATGTGAGCATTTACTCTTTTGTATCATACTGTGAAAGGAAAAAAAGGTGCATTTTCACTAAAGGTTACTGATTTTTTGGTTATTCATGACTTTCCATCTCTGTCAATTGCATCAATTTTGTCATTTCATTGCTCTTAAGAGCTCCATTTGAAATGGAGAAGACAGAAAAGCAACAAGAAATTCTGTCAAAATAGCTAGAGAAAAAAGTTATTGTTTTAAATAAAGTGGGGGATTTAGTAACCTGTGAGTTTCCTTTACCTCTAGATCAGTTAGTTCCATTACTATCCCCAGCTTTGAACTGAGAGTAGAATATAGCATAATGTTACATTATGGGTTTGGTTAAGGTTACTACACTTGAATATTCACACTCTTTTAATAAAACGTAACTGATACACAAGACAGTGAAAATGTCTCTCAAGTTTGTAATCAAGGCAGATAATATAAAGAGAAACTAATCAAAACTGGAATCCCAAACTTTCAGCAGTAAAATCCATACTATATCAATAAATATAAAATTCTCTTATGTATACAATCATCAGATGCCTGACATAAATCAGTTTTATTTTTTCTATTAAAATTATGCCTGATGAGAGCAATAGATAAAAACTAGAATCCTTTCATCCCAGCATTGCATAGAATGTTCTTCTGAGATCTGTTAGAGTTTGAAATGTGGAACAATTTTTGAATTGCTTAAATTCACCTTGGAAAGCAAAAGGTAGAGTTTATTTAAACTACTGTCAGAAATATTCAAAGAATCTGCAAGGATAAAGTACTCTTTCCTTATCATCTGCTCCACCTGCAGTAATTCTCCCATTAATTCAACCCTGCTCAGACACTTAAAGAGTAAGTAATGTTCAATTCTGAGCTCCATAATTTAAGAAGGATGTAGAGAAACCAGGAACAGTTTAAGAAGAAGTGGGGGGAGGAGAATTAAAGGGTTAGCAAAAAGGGGGGGGGCGATTGAAATATTTTAACCAAGGAAAGTAAAAATAAGAGAAGAATTTAACAATATCTAGATTTTTTTCTTTCTTTAAATGTGGATTTATTAGTACACATTTTCTTGTTCATAATTTTGACCAAGCTACAAAATATCTGAGCCCAAAACATTGCTGAAATAATAGGTGGCAATTCAGGGTAAATCTAAGGGAGAAAGCATTTTTTTTTCTTCATTATATGAAAAATTAAAAAGATGAAAGCTAGAGGCATTCTCTCTCCAATGAGGGTCAAACAAACAAAAGGATATAATTTTAAGCAATAGTACAAGATAGCTTAAATATGAGGGAATTTCTGATAACGAAAGTTTATGTATCATTATACATATTATCAAGGGGAATTAAAAATACTTTCTGTAAGCTTTTCAAAGAAGGATATAATTTCAATTGTCTGGGATATTTATAACATGGATTAGATGATTTATCAATATTATTTTCAGTCTATAAATTTCTAAAATTTGTTTTAGAAACCAGGAGCTTAGGCACCCTAAATTAGATATAAATTAGAAGTAATTATAAGTGAAAGCCTCATTGACTGGTTGTTCATTCTTTAGCTTTTGAAGAAGCTACAATAAAATTTAATAAATACTATCATAGTTTCACAACAACAGATGCAAAGAGGCTGTTTTGTTGTTGTTTGTTCCATGTTGAGGAAGTTTTTTTGTTTTGCTTTGGGTTTTTTGGTGCTTTTTTCCTTGCCAAATACTATGACGACTATCACTATGAATGAAGAGTAGGTTACAGTGATGCAGATGACACATGTACCAAACAGTAAACAAGATTCTGCCAATTTTAGTTGTTCACTCATTTGCTGTGAGATTCGCAACAGTAGTTTCATGTTCAAGTCTTTAAGGCATTCTGTATTTAACAATACATCCATAGCTACAGGATTCAATTACTGGATTTTTTTTTTTCTTTAGGAAATTACGTAGGTAGTTATCCTGAAATGACAGCAAGTTTGTATTTGATGTGCATCTTCACTTTCTGATAAATATTCCACCTCAATGATATTCAAAGATGAGCCTATCAAATAATTATGTACATCACATCCCTGGTTATATCAGCATTAGTTGAGTTTGGCAATTCACTTTGGGCCTTATTATATAGTTAGAAGCTTTTACATACTCATTTCCATATCATCACTGACAAAGCTTTAAAATTAAATTTATTAACTGATTCATTTTCTTTTTCTATATGTATCCTGGATCCTTTCTTGGGAATTTTACATGCATGATGTCTTCCACCCACTCTCCCACCCAAAAAAAAAAAAAAAAAAGCTGCTTCTGTTTTGGGGTTTCCACATTCAAATAGGAGTAGAAAAGTTGTATTAGTTATTTGATAGTTATAGTTCCAATTTGTTGTGTACTTTACAATTCGCAAACTATTGTATACTCATTATCTTGTATGATAGCGAGAGATAAGAGACATACACACAGAGAGACAGAGATAGAGACAGAGACAGAAAGAGATACAGAGAGATAGAGAAAGCAAGAGAGAGAAATCGAGAGAGAGAAATTAAAAGAGAGAGACACAGAAATAGAGAAACACAGAGAGATACATACACAGAGAGAAAGAGAGATGAACAAAGACACAGAAAGTCAGAGAGAGACAGAGAGAGAAAGAGGGAGAGCAAAGCATATATGCTTAATGGGTGTATGGTATCATTTTGTAAATGAAATAATAGAAACTTAGAGATGTTAAATAATTTGTCTGAGATTACATAGGGTCAATTCAGGTTTAGAATATAAGTTCCGATTTCCAATACTTAGAAATTTCCATTATTCAAGCTGCCAATCACATCAATTAATTTATATACTTTTATTTTGTGCTGTACCAAAATGAGTCCTCCACTCTCCTTTCTCTATGCATTCATCCAGAACATCACCATGATTAGAGTGTAGATCTTACTTTGAAGAGATTTTTCCTGGAACTCTATCTGTGTGGGAACAATCAATCAAAATTCAAAAGAATCTTGATTCTTTGCTTGTATTCAGAACTCACTCCTTGGAATAACCTGGCCTAGTTGAGTCCAGAACAAGAGTCCCTTAAGGGAGTGGAGGGTGCCATTGGAGTTTAATTCACAACATAAGTTCTGATTTCCTTTGTTAAAATAAAATTCCTTCTTACAAGGCCCTATTTAGGTTATCATTTGTGTGAACCTTTTCTTGATTTCTCTTCAAATTGAAACTGATTTATCCCTTCTCAACTTTTTTCTTTGTCTCAATCTTTATTTTTCTATGAGCACATTCAAACTGGCATCCTAATTAGAATCCTTGTCTAGTGTTCCTCAATTGTACCTCAAATTTCTTGAGGGCAGGACATAGTTATATATTATCCTTGTTATCCAAGATCTAATAGAGGACCTTATTTATTAGTAGATGCTTAATAACTGCCTATTTAATGAAATTAAATTGTTGAATAGATGCCAAATTAGTATAAATGAAGTATGTGTCTGTGTTTGTGTGTACCTGTGCATGTATTCTGGATAATTCAGGTCAAATCCTCAGATGGATTAGGATTATTAAAGAAAAGTCTTAAAATTATGAAAACTATGTTAATTGAATCATATGAACAAATATTAAAACATAATAATCTAACATGCCTAACACATTATATCCAATATGGAATTAAACCACCTTAGAAAATGAATATTCCAATTTTTTTTTCAAATTTTCACAGGTCTTATCCCTCAAAAATTTTTTTCTCTCTCTTCTATACCTTGCTCCAATCTAGATACATATCCCAAAATACAGTGATTTTAAAATCAATTATGAATGTATTTCTCCCTTTGAATCACCCAAGTGGAAACACTTGAGATCCTCATGATGCTCTAAAATCAGTAACTAAAATGAGGCCTAAGAAATTTTGGCATCAAGTAAAAAGTTTTTCAAGAGTTATGGACCATACATTGAAAACAAAAGAAATGGAAAATTCCCTCATACTCTGCCATCACCCAGGGCACTAGAAAACATACTATATGCAATAAGAACTTGATAAATGTTGGTGAAAAAAATAAATGCCTTGTTCAATGAGTTTGTCCCTTTATCAGGAGCCAGGGAAACTCTGGCCCTGAGGGTCTCACATATCCTAACAGCTCATGCATGTCTAGTCATTCCATGCTCTTGCCTAGATGAGGCAACACAAGACTAAATACTCTTCTCAACCATTGTTATTCAATTTTCCAGGAGACCACGCCATCAGGAAGGAGCTGCCGTAGCATGAAAGTGATTTGGATTTAAGTGAGGGAGGGCTATGCAAGATTACTTCCCTCACTTTCCCCATCTGAATCCAGGGGAAGATATAGAGCAGGATTACTGAAAATGGCCCTTCTCAACTGTGGAGGAAAATGTCAATGACTGTAGGATCTCTCTTTCTTCTTCCACCATATATATTTATATGTATATGCATGTATGTATTTGTTTTTGCATATTTGGTCTATTTCTATCTACAATTATAATTCTATTTTACATATCTAAGCATACTTTGTATTTATTTAGCTCTTTCAGGTATTAAAATGCATTCCTCACAACAAAACTAGCCATATATTTTGTCCCTATTTTAAAGGTGACATCATTGAAATCAGAGAGATTATATGATTTGTTCTTGATCATACAGCCATTGGTAAAATGGGAAGGAAGCAAGGAAGGAAGAAAAGAAGAGAAAAGAAAAGAAGGAAAGAAAAACCTCAAATTTTCATATTAGAAGGGAAAGTTAATCAGGATGAAACTGAATATAGACTAGCCTGTAGCTTTTGAGCTTACATCCTCTGAATTGTCACCTAGATATATCCAGTGAGTCTAAAAGGGTGGCAAATCTGGCCAAAGCCAGTAGAGGCCTCAGGCAGATAGGCCTGAACCTCTCTATATATCTAACTCTGCAATCTCATATTAGAAATCTGGTGATGTATAATTCAAACTAATACTTCTCTATGCAAGAGAAATAAATTGGATCTGTATGTTTTATGTTCAAGTAACCATAATATTTTGGATAAAATGTGTATCAACCTGACATTTTTCTTTACTAAGTGAATTCTGGTTCTGTGTAAGTTACAAATAGTCTTGTCTGTCTGGAAAAGTCATGTCTATTAATTGGAGGCAAGTACAATCATCAATTTTCACAAAAGTATATCTCCGACAGGCAACTGGTTTATTTTGGCAACTATTTAATAATTGGGATTTGAAGAATCTATCACTCCCCCCCAAAAAAAAAAAAAACTTCCTTTGAATACCAATTAACTGTAACTAAAAGTCCTTCACTTGGATTGAGAAGCCTCTCTTGGTTGTTCCCCAGCAGAGATCTTATTCTAATCTACCTTCAGTCCTTACTTGTTGGCTCTCAACCCTATATTACTAATAAACACAAACTTGTTTAAAATGCTACCGCAACGTGTCTCATCCTTTCCTTTCTCTCCATGATTTTTCTAATGTTGTACCCTTTTGCAGGACATGCTAAAGCCCATTGGAGCTGATTGTTAAATTTTCAGTGTCATCATTTACAACAGATATTGACAATCTGCAAAGCAAGCATTGAATTTTTGTTTTATTGATTGTCTAAACTTAAGAGAATGATGGAGAAATGTTAATAATGAAGATTAGACTAAAAAGCATGTCCTGCATATACTTAGTTTCTGCATAGTTAGTTATTAAATATTTAACCATTCCACTTTTGCCAATACAAATGTCCTTTTTTAATCGCTGTTTGTTTAAATCCTACCTAAGTCAATTTAGATTTCTCCTGATTTTTCGCTAGGAAAACGTACTAGACCTGTCATTTCATTGTATAGGGAACTTCAAGGTGAAGAAACTCTACTGATACAGTTTGGCTAACACCATCTCTGTAATTTATAATCTTATATTGTTGCCAAGAAAAAGAGAAGTGGAGAATTTACCAGTATCACACTTGTAGTATGTGTCAGAAGTGGGACTTGAGACCAGATTCATCTCTTCTGTAATCTCACCCTCTTTAGAATTTAGAGAATCACCTCTTTCTCTCATCATTTACCTTGGTTGACTTATCTTGCATTTGAATTGTATAAATCTTCCTACCACTAGATTGAGTTGTTTGAAGGTTGGAATTATGTTATTCATTTTAATATCCCTCAGTACCTAGCACACTACCTTTCATATGGTAGGTACCCAATATATTTTTACTGAATTTAATTGAATACCCTTGCTCTTTTCCTGAGTTTATGGGATCACTGTGTAAAAATAAATTAAAGAAGAGCACATTTAATTGAATCAGAAGCTCTGGTTCTGTTAATAAGTGCAAACCATATAATCTTTTCTAAGTTTTGCATTCATCATCTATAAATGAGACGTTCAACTGGATGCTTTTTAACATCCCTTCTTTTTGCTAAACCTTTATAGCCTTTCTTTGAAATATAGTTCTCTTAAATACCATAAAGGGCTTTGGGGGTACTACAGTTATTTGGTAATGGTTTCTTTATTAAAGTACAGTATAAACTTTTCAGACTATTTCTTATTCATTTTTGCATCTCCTTCACTACTAAACACAAGACCTTGGACATAGTAGGATTTTAAAATCTTTATAAAATATCAATGTCTTTGATGTGCATATATATTTGCTGTTCATCATTATCAAAACCCACTTTTTTATATTACTTTAAAGTGTTATTAAAATGATCTTTGATTTTCTTTTAAAAATATTTTAATGTTTGATTTCCTTTTGGATTTCAATCAAGGATTTCTATAGGATTACTAAAACTAAGTATAAGCAGCATGATATAGCAAATATATTTTTTTTCAACAGAGTCAAACTCAATTCATACTTAATGTATAATTCTGGGCAAATTATTAAGTTTCTTTCTGTTTTCAGAAACTCTTTTAGACTACAAATTGTAGAAACACTAATACCCCTCATTGATAAAGCAAATTACTTCATTGAAGCACTGAGAGGGTTTCCTCTGAGAATTAGTCCTTTTGCTGATGAAATCACAAATCTAGTCCCTATCTCCTCCTGAAACTAATAGGTTCTTTCCTCCTCTTTCACTCACTGCTAAGTTTTAAAAATATAATTCAGAAATAGCTTATGTGGTAATGATTGCTTTTTAAAAAAATATTTTTTAATTTTTGAAATATTTTATGTTCTCATATGTGATCCCAAATCATTTTGATTTCATTGAAGTATGCTTTTAAATAAAAAATGATTTTTAAATTCAATTTTTCCCACTTGTTAGTGTAAATGTGGATCAATTTCACAATCACAGCACTTTCTCTTAATCTGGTGGGAACAATTTTCCTGAATTAATTAATCAAAGAAATTAAAATAAATTGATCAAGTTACCATGGAGGAGAGTATTTAGAATTATTGGCAAGGATGTGACCCAGGTGGTATTGTAGGGTTGATTGAGGCTTATATTAAAAAGCCAATCACTTTAGCTTCTATTATGCAAGGAACTGTGCTAACCTACAGGAGAAAACAGTCCATTCTAGCCTCTGAGAAGGAATTGTTTGGAGAAGAGCATGAGGAGAAGAGGTTTATATAAGCTTGGCTAGAAGAGAATCTTGTGAATACTGAAAGATCAAAAGGAGAATTTCCCATAGGCATCTCAAATTTGTCCCTGAAACAGCTGATGACTATTTTCTACATCAAATGTAGAACACAAGCCAGATGCCCCAAGGACATGCAGCTTCAGAAGGAGCCCCAAAGAAAACTATATCACACTCAAGGAGAAAGACATGAGAGTCCCATAAAGGAATAAAATGAAGTACTCCCAACAAAAGGACTTCTAGGACCCACAATTCCTTGCTTTGTCTCATCTTCTATTAATTTAAGTTTACTTTCCTCTAGAATTCCCTATTTACTTGTGATGCAATGTGCTCCCAGTGTGCATGTATCAGAGGACAGAAGCCTGGAATCAGGAAGACCTGAGTTCAAATTCCCAGGGAAAGTCATTTAATGTCTGTCTGAGTCATTTCCTTCAACTATAAAAGGAAGATACAACTAACATCTACTTTGCAGAGTTGTTTTGAGCATCAAATAAAATAATATTCCTAAAGATCTTAGCACACAAAATAAAACAACACAAAATAAAGCTTAATAAATCGCTTGTTACTTTCCCCTTTTCTTCCTTCCTAATACTCTAGACTCTAAATTAACTCTTTTTTTTTAGTAGGGCAGCAGGGAGTGAAGTGGGTAGAATGCCAGAACTAGAGAGGAAAATGTTGCTAAGAGTTACTACTAAAACCTCTTTCCCCTTTATTTCTTTCCTTAATTCTAATTTGTGATCTCTCTTTGGAGTTTTCTTGGCAGAGATACTGGAATAGTTTGTCGTTTCCTTTTCCAGCTCATTTTATAGATGGGGAAACTGAGGTGAACAGAATTAAGGGGTTTATCCAAGATCATAGCTAGTAAATATTTGAGGTTGGATTTAAACTCAGGAAGATGAGTCTTTCTGATTCCAAGCCTACTACTCTCTACATTGTGCCACCTAAAGCCTCAAAGACTGGTTTCAAATCCTGTCTGAGCTATTGGATTCATGATATGTCATGAACTCTTTCTATCTCAGCTTCCTCTTCTTAAAATAAAGATGATAAGAGAATTTTCCTCCCATGGGTGTTGTGAGGGGAAAAAAATGAGATAATTGTTTTTTATAGTTATCCCATTTTGTTTGTATTGGCCAATATTCTTTTACCCATTTTACCCTATGATCTGTTTGTATATATTTGTGTAACTGTACAACGTGAATGGAATACCATATAAGACAATGTTGAAATCATGAATTTTTTAAAATGAAATTATTTCATAGAGGTCATGAGAAATTGGATAAAAGATTTGCACCCAGATATTGGAATAAAAAGATAGTATGGAAATTCTTTTGTATCCACAAAGCAAAACACATGATAAGAGTAAAAAGAAATTCTCATAACGCCAAACATGGACATTTTCTTTGCTATTAAGGGAATTCATGGATTTCCAAATTTATGACTTAAGAAAAGCCAGATTCTTATCAAATTTAAAGAACAGCTAAGCATTCAAAAGGTCAAATATTTGATCTTAAAATCTCCTCCAAGATGGAAAGGATTTTCCTCTGAAAGAAGACAAGGGCTGTCAAAATGATTCATTCAAAATTAGAATGTTCTTAGCCAAGTTCCTCTGGTTTATTGCTGAAAATAGCTCTAATGCTTCAAATAGTATTTTTAAAAAATTTTATAGAAATCTTTTTTCCCTTGCCAAAAATATAAAATCACAGGCACCTCTCACCACATCAGATATTTTTTTCATTATCTTGAGCAAATTGTGATATAGACCTTTTTAAGTGTACTATCAACAGTCTTATGTAAAACTCTGCCATTATAGTTTACAGATTACAAGCTGAGAATAGAATGAATGAAGCAAATAGCATGTACACAGCTTATAATTAGAGAAAAATTTGCCTCAGCATTCTCAGATCATACTGAATTAATTAATTAACATTTATTAAGTCTTTACTTTATGTCAACCACCTGTGCTAATCACTGGATCTAAAATTAATCAATAAATATTTATTAAGTGCTTACCTATCCTCAAGGAACTTACAATCTAAGGTAGAAGACAAGATGCAAAAATATATATACAAAACAAACTATGTATAGGATAAGTAAGAATTAATTATCAGAGAAAGGGTGCTACAATTAAAAGGCATTGGGGATGGTTTCAAGTAAGAGGTGGGATTTTAGTTTGGGATTTAAAATAAGCAAGAAAGGTCATTTATCATAGAGAAAAAGAGAAACTGTTCCAAGCATGTGAATAGAGACATTGAGACAGTACCTACTATTGGAGAACTGAAATTATATTGAGAGGTGATGAGATCAAGAGAAAAGATAGTAATATATACAATAAAGTTCAGCTGCAGAGCAGATGTAAAAACCCAGAAGACCTAAAGATTCAGTGGTGAGGCAAATGGCAAAGCACAGCAGCCTTTAAGACATATAATTCATATGACAATGTCAAGGGAACAGCAGGGCAGATGGCAAACTTGTAGTGTTCCATCTTATCAGAAGGAATAGGGTCATTGGATCCCATCTCATCCATCCCTGTGAGCAGAAAGACAAGAGGAGAGAGCACATCCAATGATGGCAGGTCTTCCTATTGACCAGCACCTGCTGTTCTGATTCTGGGAGAGCTAGAACTATGGAAAAAATGAAGTGGAAGGAGCCATTTCAATAGTAATAAGTCTTAGCAGCACTCAGTTGACAGTAATTTAAATGTTTCCCCATCCATAATAGAATTAACTTGTTCTATCTACTTTACTGAGTTGTTCTGAGAACACTTTGTAAACCTTAAACACTCTAGACATTTGAATTTTGATTATTGGGAAAATTAACTTCATATTTCTTCTCATACTCACTGTGTTTAAAGTGCCTTCCTTAGCTTTGTCTAATGATATTAAATAAATACATAAAAAATATTCATTGTAGTGACAATTCTAGGCAGTGAAGCAGAAAAGTGAAATTCAAGGAAAAAACAAGGTCAAGTCAATTTTGCTCTTTTCAAGTAGAGAGTTAGTGGTTGTTCTTAAGGGGAAACTTTCTCTAGCAGAATCAGGATTGCAAATGGTGGCAGAAACCACAAAGAGTGGTCACACCAATGTGACCTAGGGCATTATCCACATTTTGTGCTGTGTTAAGATACACCATGATTTTCTTCATCCAGTTTTCCTTGAGTCCCCCCAGTTGTCATTTTTTCCTTCCCTTTCTTCCATATTTCATTGTATTAAAAATAAAGTATAATGGACTTGAAGTCAACTTCTGTGTTCAAATCCAGCCTCCAACATTTATTTACCCTGTGACTCTAAACAAATCAATTCATTTACTTGAGTTTTCTCAACTCTAAAATGGGGAAAACAGTGTCTGAACCACTTACTTCACAAGATTATTATGAGGATCAAATGGTATAATATCTAATGATGCTTCACAAACCTTAAAGAGCTATAAAATCACCTGCATTTTTAATTTTCTAATGTGCTTATATTTTCTTATAATTATGTAGATGTATATTTTATTTTTACTATTATGTTTAAATTCTGTGATGACAGGAACCATAATTTATACATCTTTGCATGAACCAAGATCTAGTAAAAATACAGAGTAACTATCTAGCAAACAGTCACTGACTTAAGCTGTTCAGGCCTTTGTTTTCTTAATAGTAGCTACAATGGAAAATAACCTATGGTAATGTTAAATATGTCAAAAATTGGGTCAAGTTTTTTTTTTTCCAGAAAAGTAAAATATGGCTGTGCTACTGATTGGTCTCCAATATCAGAGAAGGGAAAATGAAGGCTACAGAAACTTTTAGTATCACCTCTTTATGATTTGTAAGACAGTATGTGGCTGTCTAAAAATGCACTAAACTTTAATAACTTGTCTTTGAAACAATTCAAAGTTATTACTATGGAAATTATTTACATGCAGGAAGAGAACAAACAATTATTTAGTCTCTGCTATATTGCAGACTCTGCTAAGCTCTTTACAAATATTATCTCAACAATTTGGAATTATGCCTAAAGGGCTATAAAGCTGTGCATATTCTCTGACCCAGCAATACCAGTACTGGGTTTATATCTGTCAAGTGCTTATGTGATACCAAGAGAAAGCTGTGAGACTTAGAGGAAGTCATCAATACATTAAGTGGAGCTTTTTTGAAGGATGTAAGGGAGGGCATGGGCAGAAGCACATAGCATGTAATCACAAACTTTGGGGATTGGAAGAAGCCTCAAAGGCTCTATAATGTTAAGCCATACCTAATGACTCATCTACATGGCAAGTGATCATCAAGGGATCTGCTTCAAGACTTCCAAAGAGACTTCCTATTTCTCTTAGCAAGGTAGTTTGGTTATTTGGTGGGTTTAGGGACTTTTTTTTTTCTGTTATTGTCATTGTTCTTTTACATGAAGATTAAAGACTAAATATTTTTATTTCTTTTAAGCAATCTTATATATATGCTTTTAAAATGTGAAGGGATTGCAATCTGATACTTAGATATTTTTGATATATCTATAATTTCACTGAAATAAGCACTCTCTCCAATGGTACAGATTACCATTTCTCCATGTCATTCTACCCTATGTCACTATTTTCAATACATCCTCCTATGATTCCTTCACAGAAAGTTCACTCAACATTTGGAGGCCTTCTTCTAGTGTCTTGTTATTCCAAGAATACTTGAGGAATACACACAAGTTATCAACCACTCATTCCTCCCTCTTGCCATATGATTGATCCACATATTTTAGTCTAGCTCAATTGAAAACATTTTTATACTGCTTATTTTTGCAGGTATTCCTTGGTACCAAGTTGTAGTCTATGCACATTTATTATATAAATCTATATTGTCATTTAAGTAACTTTTAACTACAATTTTTGGGAAACTCACAATTATATATCTCTAGAAGAATGCTATAGTTCAAAAGATAACTCTAACTTAATCACAAATGATTGCATGGTTACCCAAAGCAATCCATCCCTCTTCTCTCTCCTAATCAATTTTAGGCCAGGTTCACTGGCAATACCTGTCTAATATATGTGAGCTGGTAGACCAGATTTATTATTATCCCTTCAATTGTATATTATAGATTTAAAATAATTATTACAATTCCACTTGTTTTTCTCTGAATAAATAATGGCCTGAATTATTTAGGATGATTTTATTTCTCATTTAGGAGGCTCTCCAGCACTCAGGCTTGTTGCAATCATCACACTATCATCTATAAACAATAGCATCTGGAAGACCTCCTCATTTTTCTACTTGGAAAATCTTTCCATTTGGACTTTGGACAAGACAACCTCTAGTGGCAAACACTTGCATGTAATTTGTTCACTTACTTTGTTTTGCTGTATTCAAAGCAACACATATTTATGAAGTGTCCTTAATACAAAAGGCCGAGTGTTACTCACTGTAGATTCAAAAAAAAAAAAAAAAAAAAAAAGTTCCCCTCAGGAAACTCACAATAATAAAAAAAAAAATGTCAAGAGGATGCATAATTATTTATATTGTATTTATCTAACCAAAAAATCATAGTGTATTTTATCAAATTATATACATTTTTGTAGTCAACAGATGATGGGCATAGTGGGATCAAGTCAACTGGAAAACTGTCAAGATGTTCTTTGATATACTATGCCATTTACAAATGCCTTCCTGTTCCCTTTTCCTATTTTGTCAAAGATTTGTTAATGAATAGATTCATAAAATAATATAATTAAATCCAGAAAACCCTTTAGGGGTCATCTAATTCAATATCCCGTTATAGATGAAGTAATTGAGACAGGGGTTAAATAACTTGTCCAAATCAAAAAGTAGAAGTGAAAGGAGGGGTTGGGGAATATTAAAACCTAAAACCTCTGAATCCAAATCTTTCCCATGAGGTTTCAAATATTTTCATAGAGGTAGAATAGTATGTGTATGGATGAGTAATTATTAATATGATCTTAGTCACCTCATTTTTGGAAATACAGTAAGAGTACTTCTAAGAATTTTGGTATCTTCTCATATTCTTCACAATGTTCTCAAAATATTTCCCCTACATGACAGACGTCTTCTGTGCATAATTGTCTTGTCCACCTATTCTTTTTGACTTTGTTTACTCCACTACCTTTTTAGCTTCCTGATATAGCACTTACAGGAATGGCTAGTATTTAATCAGTCAATAACTACTAATTTACTTTGCTTTAGTGCCAGATATTATATTAAATGAGAATTGGGAATACAAAGAAAGGCAAAAACAAGATTCCTGCCTTCAAGGATCTCACATTCTAATGGGGGGAGGAAGGAGAGACAATATGAAGATAAAAAGTACAAGACATACAATATTTATGTGGAAAGTAATGCATAGAATGAGCAAAAGGGATTAAATGAAGACTCAAAACGAAGGAAGAAAAGTATGAAGTGCTTTAAATGTTAAATTCTAAACCTCAAAGTTTCAGTAGTAGTAACAATAATAATGATGTGTATATACTAAAGATGTTTGGATATCTTTCAATATTATCACAAAATACTTTCAAAAAAATTTAGTTAGGTACCTTTTTTCAAGGATTTGATAAACATTTTCTTCTCTGTTGCATCTCACTGTTTTATGAATCAACATGGCTGGCAAATTTTCACTATCTTCCTTATCAAGATGTTATAAATTAAGGTATGCAATTACTATAGATGCTCTAGCTACTGTATTCTGTATGAAACCTTTCTTGATCCCCTCAAGAGCTAAATCAAGTACTTTTCACAGATATGGATTGTGGGAAAATTTTTCCAAACAAGAGATGAAGATTCATTCTCTCTCTCTCTCTCTCTCTCTCTCTCTCTCTCTCTCTCTCTCTCTCTCTCTCTCTCTCTCTCTCTCTCTCTCTCTCTCTCTCTCTCTCTCTCTCTCTCTCTCTCTCATACACTATATATATTGCTTCAATCAATTAATATTTATTAAGTGTCTACTAGATTTTTGTGGCACTTTGCCAAACACTAGGGATACAGAAAGAGACAAAAGTCAGTCTTTGCTCTCAAGAAACTTATAACCTATTTATAACAATAGGCAAACAAATATATATAAAGAAGCTACATACAGAATGAATAGGAAATAATTAATGAAGAAAAGAGACTGGCACTAAGAGGAATTGAGAAGGGTTTCCTGGAGAAGGTGGATTTTTAATTGGGAGAAGAAGCCAGAGAAGTCAGTATTTGGAGCAGAAAAAAGCAGACTATTCTAGACATGGAAGACATCTAAAGAGAATGATCAGAACCAACAAAAATGGAGTATCTTGTATACCAAGAGACCAATGCCATAGGAGCACTGGGGAGCAAGATATTGAAAGACTGGAAAAGGCAGGAATGGCTTAGGTTTTTAAAGTCTTTGATAACCAAAGGGGATTTTTGGATTGGTCCCTAAAGCAATAGAAAGCCACTAGAGTTTATTTAGTTGGGAAGGTAACATAATCGGACCTAGGTTTTAAGAAAATAACTCGGATGGCTGATAGGAGGATGATTTGGAATGGGGAGAGGCTTGAGGCATGTAGACCTGCCAACAAACAATTGCAGTACGTAATCAAGAGCTAGCGGATAAGGACTTTCACTAGAATGGTAACAAAGTAAGAGGAGAGAAGAGAATTTAGGATACAGAAAAGATGAAATTGATAGGTTTTGGCAACAGCTTAGTTTTGAAGGGGAGACATAGTAACACAAGGGACTGTGTTGTACTTTACAATAATAGGAAAGATAGTTTTTGATTTTATGGATATTTTAGGGGAAAGAGGATGAATACTATTTGGACACAATAAATTTAAGATGTCTACCATATAGCCAGTCTAAGATGTTTGAAAAGCAGTTATAGAATTATGAAACTAGAGGTCAGGAAAGAGATTGGAGCAGGAAAGACTGATTTGACAATTATCAGCATAGAGATGTCACTAAATCCGTGGGAACTGATAAGGTTACTAAACAAAGTAACATATATCCTTTTATGAAAAACTTTTCAACAAACAAAGATAATGTGTGGAAGGAAGGACTGACATTCATAAATGAAGTATTTTAGAACAAAAGATAAAAATAAAATTATAAAACTTAATGATAAAAAATATATCAATACTTTATTTTATTTTGTTTCTTACCATGACCAGTAGTAATCCCTTCAATCAAGTTAAACATCTCCATTTCTTTGAACATATTTCAGCATATGACCTAGGAAAAAATATCCATACTGATGAGAATAAATATTCATATATATATATATATGTATGTATGTATGCATTTTTTTATGAGTAGAATAGGGTAATATTTGTCATTCCATCAAATCTCAACAAGCAGGGACCAGTTTAATGAGTATAATCCCTAAAGTTCTTACATTACACACACTCAATGTACTTTGAAATCAATCAATTAACAAGCATTTTTGAAGCAATTATTATGTCAAACCCTGCATTAAGGAGAGTAAAACACAATCCTTGCCCTTAAGATATTCACAATGAGGGAGCAGCCCACATGTAAATAATTATAAATATTCAAGATCTATATTCAAGATCTATACAGACTAGAAGTAAGGTCAAAGGAAAGATACTGGCAAAACCTCCAGCAAAAAGGATTTGAGCTGAATCCTGAAATGCTACTGGGAGTTGATAGTATAGAGGAAATAATATATAGAGATGTTTGTCCCTATGAAAAGGATCACCTCTTTATGAGATCCAGAAAAGAGTAATTGAAGACTTGTGAATGGTGAGACATGAATATCAATAAAAGAGAGAACTCCCTCTTAAAAGGGGGAGGTTCTGGTTTTTTTTTTTTTCTCAGAAATATAATGAATGATTATAAAACTTCTTTGAATATGAATTCAGTAATAAAGAAATATTTGAAGGTGAAAATAGAAACAAAAGTGAAGTCACCTGAAAATAATAAGAACTAAGTAAGCTTCAAATCAATTGATATGTTATGATTACAAACAAGGATATTAAATAAAAATTTTCTATTCACATAGTTGTGGGTAAACTGTCTATTTAGCCGGGGGAATCTGCAGAGATACAACAAATTAGTTTACATCAATGCTAATTTATGTGTATGTAGCATTACTCAAAGACATCAGTAATCCTGTCAACAGCACTGAAAAGATTTTAGCTTTCCTAGCATTGGCAGGGATCAATCTGTTCTGTCATTAAGCTGAAATCACTCTCTTCTTTTTTGAAATAAAGAATTAAAAAGACTTGCCCAATATTAAATCCATGAAAGCATACTACCAAATGTCACATTTCACAGTATAATTTCAGATATTATTCAGATCTATTATTTTGAAAGTTAAAAAGTAAGTTCTATTTTTCATATATATTATATATATTTTTTTCTTGAATGAGTAGCAAAATTGCCTAATTTTCTTATGTTTCCTTTATTTCCAGATATTTTACTGTTTACTTAAACAGAGAAAAAGCTATGTATGCAATATTGTGCTATTATCTCCAGAACAACACAAAGCCTGAAAGAAACATTAAATTCTTTGAAATTGAATTTTTGAAGCATGGATTATGAATTGGGATTTTTGAATTCATCTTGTCCAAATCAGTTGTTTTACAAATGTGGAAACTGAAACCTAATGAGATAAAATTATGTGCCCAAGTTCACACAGGAGGATAGTAAAAGAATCTAGACTCAAACCCAAATCCCATGGTTACAAATCCCAAGTGTTTCCATTGCCTCCCAATGATTGTGTCAATCACTCTGACAAGTGATAATAAAAGGGAAGGAAAAATAAAACAATTCCTAAGGATGATATGTGTGTGTGTGTGTGTGTGTGTATGTGTGTGTGTGTGTGTGTGCGCGCGCGTGTGTATGTATAGATAGATAGATAGATACAAATGTCAGAATTTGTTACACTTAAGAAATAAAAATCTTCATTTTTAAAGAAACACTCATTAGTTGCTTTGCCTTCAGGAGTCTTGTATTAAAATTGGTATTTAATAAAGTTATATGTCATCATAATATGATGGAGTAAATGCTAGGGAGAATCAGAAAATTGGTAAATATGGTATTTTATATCTATATAGCTATGTTAACAGTGCTTGTCTGAACACACTCATCACTCATCACTAATCAATTACTAACCAGTTACTAACTTGTTTGACAGAATTGATGAGTTTATTTGGTGACAAAGATCTGCTTACTATGTTTAAGCCTTCAAATGAGCACGTTTATCTTTGTAGCACCCAAACCATTGTAGTTCTTCAGCAAATGCTTGTGAATTGACTGGAGTCTTAATAAGCCAGTTAATTTGGCAGAGTAAAAAGAGGTCAAGGTTTTGTAGCTAAAGGACCTTGCCTTAAATCCTAGGTTTATCATATAATGTCCATGTGACCTTGAGCAAGTCAGTCTTTTGGAACTCGGTTTCCTCCTCTGAAAATGAATGTTGAACTAGATAACCTCAAAGAGTTCTCTCAAAGATCTAAATTTATGATAAAATATTCAAAGAACATAATTGCACCTTCTTTGTATCTTATTTTAAAATAAAGTCCCCTTTTTCCTTCCCAGGACACCATCCATAAAATTAATCAGTTCTAAAAGACATAAACTCTACCATCTAACACATTCTGCCTTGTCATTTACTAATTTAAGTTCATTTGTATTTTTCCATTGCCAAGTTTCTCACCCCTAACCTCTGCCCTGTGCTCCCAGTCTCATAACAAAAAGTTCTCTTCCCCAGGGCTTATGAATGATTCACTTTTCATCTGTTCTGTGTTTATAAACTTTGAACTAGATTTATGAAGAGCAAATTTCAATATATTTTGACCAGAACTAAAATCTAAATACTGAAACAAATGTTCAAGAGGCCAAGAAACCTTGGCAGGTTTGGGGGAGCTGATGTCAGATATTCTCAACTACTGTTCTGCGGATATCTGAAGGGAAGTTGATCAGCACCAACCAGTTTTAATGGAGTGAGTTTAGAAATGAATTTACTAATAATATTCTGAATCTTATTCATTATCCAACTGAATTATTCTCAATGGGTTTCTCAAAAAAAAAAAAAAAAAAAAAAAAAAAAAAAACTAATTACTTCACTCCTGATCTGTTGAGAAAATAATGACCCAGCAATTTAGAGAAACAGGTCCCAAAAATGTGAAGGCTCCTTGGGATCCCATGGATTTGTCAATTCAATTTTGTATTATATTTTGGGGACTGGCACTTTAGTGTTTGAACTGTTTCAAAGGTCCACTTTTCAAATTAAGTGCTAAAAATAAAGCAATGATCAAGGCTAAATATTGGTAACTGTGGTTTGTTCCACATTGAAGAAACATTTATCAAATGCACTATGAAAATACAATAAATAGGGATGCACTAGGCTCCACTTTACAAAAATGGAAGCTGGATAGAGCAGAAGCTGCACTGAATCAGAACCAGATTCAAATTTTGTTCTACAAGGTACTATATGTTTAGTCTTAGGTGAGTCTCTGCTGAGTTTCTTCAGCTGTAAATTGAAGGTGAGGAGGTTGAACAAGATGACTCCTAGACATCCCTTAGAGCTCTACAGCTATGCTTATGAAATGGGAAATAGAAGAAAGAGAAGGAAAGGGAAAGGAAAGAAAAGGAAGGCAAGGGAGAAGGTAAGGGAAGGAAAAGGAAGAGAAAGGAAAAGAAGGTAAGAAGTAGGGAGTATAGGGGAGGAGAAGAGAGGCAAGGCAATATGTATTTATTAGTTACTATGTGTCTGGCACTCTACAAAACCATTTGAAAACATTACCTCATTTGATTCTTAGAGCCTTGTGAAGTAAGTTTAATATTTTTCCCAGTTGATGAAACAGAGGCACACAAAACTTAATTGACATTTCCTTGGCTTATCAGTATCTGGGGCTAAATTTGAATTCAGGTGTTCCTAACTCCAATTTCAGAACTCTATCCAGTATGCTTTATAGCACCCTAATTATAACGATCAAGTTTGTCCTCAAAGAATAAATAGATCTATATGTTCAGTCTCCTTTCTTAGAAGAGGGGTTTGGGGAAGGAATGATAGTGGTTGTTTTTGATATATGTAGAAAGTGGTCTATGTTATCAGAGATTAATTTGGTTAGTTTGCAGCATCATTCCCCCGCCGATTTTTAGTTTATATTTTCTTATATGTAAAGTTTTTTTAAATAGGCAAAGATGGAAAGATATATTTCAAAATTAATGTGATAAAAATAATCAATATATTTTCAAAGACAGTAGTTTTATTTGTGACTTCTGCTGTTAACCATAATTATTTTTGGGTGTTCTCTAGAATTCGTTCTTCACTCTCCCACACCCCATTCAACTTTCTATTTCCTGAAAACCCTGTTGAACTTTCTTGTGACAAAGTAAAAGCAACTATTCTAGTAGTTACACCAAACAGGAAATACAATCTGTTGCCCCAGTAGTCTCCCATCTCACCACTGATAAGGAGCTATCTCCTTATCCCTTTCTCCCTCCACCTATTATTGGTTTTTCCCTTGTTCAATTTGTGTTTTAGTGACTTTTCATTTACATTGCTATAGTCATTAAACATTTTATAGTATCTTTTGACATAGTAACCTCCCCAAATCAACATCCTCACCACTCCTCCCAACATTGAAAATTGTCTTCTTATTGGGAAGAGGGAGGAGACGTTTAAAATCTATTTAAAATAGTTAAGCCCTACCTATCTCCATGAAGTTTAGCTTAAAGAAGATATAACCTTATTTCCTGCTGCAGGAGAAATGAATGGCAGTTAATGTGAACAGAGACAAAAATGTTCAACCTAGTCTGGAAGATGCCAGTAAAATATAGACTCCTTGGGACACTTTGAAAAGCACAATTGGATCCCAAGATTTCACTGCTTCTCTCTATGATGAGACCAAAATTTAATATAGACATTTTGTAGAGTACATAATATTGAACAGACATTTTATGCCTTTGTTTTTATGGTGCAGATTGGATTTATGATGTACTTATACCTCAACAGATCTAATCATATCTTTCAAAAGGAAATGAATTCACTGTGATATTAACTCTTTCAGATTTCTGGTCAAATTGAGCAACAAGACTTGCCTGTGTGGAGGCATAGCTGGAATAACATAAACGTCACTCAAGATTTCTGGTCATTAGTCTACTCTGAGAGAGAGCCGGGGATGGTGAACAGAGAATTGGCCAGACTTATCTTTGAGTCAGAAAGACCTATGTGAGACATGGGCTTGAGAAATAAAGGTTATAAATGATGTGGGCAATGATCATGATAGACACCAAAAATTGGGGTCTGATCATGTGAAGAATTCACAATGTCTATTCTCTTTGGCAAAAGGTAGATTGATTTGGACTTCCTGTTAAGATGGCGGAGAGGAGGCTCACAGCTGCATAAGCTCCGCGCTTTCTCTCACTATCCACTTCATTACAAGCCTCTGAATCAATGCTTGACTGAAAAAAACCCACAAATAGTTACCAAGAGAAGCCATCCTTGAGATCCGCCAAGAAAGGTCTGTCTTTACTGGAGGGCTGGGGCGGTTTTAGATCGGGCGCAGGCTGAGGGCAGCGGCAGTGAGAGCACGGGAGCAGACTGGAGAGGGGGTGGGGAGTGATCGTAGCCGTCTCTGCGGGAAGAGCTTCGCTACAGGTTTGGAACCTGCAGCAAGTCAACAGCCCAGCAGAGAAGCTAAAAACACCGGGGATGAAGAATACAACCCCAAACAGCTGGAGTCTCTCAGGACCTGGCCGCCCCCCCCTTCCCCCCCCTCAGTGACTCAGCACGCTTTGGGATCTCAGAGCGCAGGCGCAGCACAGTCCTGCTAGTGCCTCACTGCTGCCCCCTGCAGTCTGTAGAGGAAGCTCGATAACACACCCAGCCTCCCCCCCCAAAGAAAGACTCCAGTTTTTTCTGTTTTTCTTTGGTAGTTTGTCTCTGATTAATAGACAGAATGAGCAAGAAGCTGAAGAGGACTTTAACCCTTGACAGCTTCTATACAGATAGAGAGCAGACTCTAAATCCTGAGGAGACTAAAAACAGGCAGTCCCCAGGTGATTCCCCAAAGGAGGAGATCGTCTGTTCCTCAGCACAGATGAACCTCATAGAAGTGATTAAAAAGGCTCTCACAAGGGAGCTAGAAGAAAAATGGGGAAAGCAGAGTGAGGCTTGGCAAAAGGAGAGGGAGGCTTGGGAAAAGGAGAGGGAGGCTTGGCAAAAGAGCCTGGAGAAAGTTAAAGAGAGAGTGGATAAAGAAGTAAAATCCTTGAAAAATAGGATTAGTGAACTGGAAACAGAAAACAGCTCTCTAAAAAACAAAATTGGCGAAATGGAAAAAAATTCCACAGAACAAAAGAACTCAATTGGACAATTAGAGAAAGATTTTAAAAAAGTGAGTGAAGAGAATACTTCACTGAAAATCAGAATTGAACAAGTGGAATTGAATGACTCGAGGAGACAAGAAGAATCAGTCAAGCAAATCCAAAAAAATCAAACAATGGAGAAAAATGTGAAATACCTTCTGGGGAAGACAACAGACCTGGAAAACAGATCCAGGAGAGACAATCTGAGAATCATTGGACTCCCAGAAAAACATGATGAAAAAAAGAGCCTGGACACTGTCTTCCAGGAAATTATCAAAGAGAACTGCCCAGAAGTCATAGGAACAGAGGAAAAAATAAACATTGAAAGGATTCATCGATCACCCACTGAAAGGGATCCTAAAATCAAAACACCAAGGAATATAGTGGCCAAATGCCAGAACCCTCAGATGAAGGAAAAAATATTGCAAGCGGCTAGAAAAACCCAATTCAAGTATCAAGGAGCCACAATAAGGATCACCCAGGATCTGGCAGCATCCACATTAAAAGATCGAAGGGCCTGGAATATGATATTCCGAAAGGCTAAGGAACTTGGTATGCAACCAAAAATAACTTACCCAGCGAGAATGAGCATCTTTTTCCAGGGAAGAAGATGGACATTCAACGAAGTAAGCGAATTTCATCTATTTCTGATGAAAAAACCAGAACTTAACAAAAAGTTTGATCTACAAATATAGAACTCAAGAGAAATCTAAAAAGGTAAAGATTAATCTTGGGAACTATATTTCGACTATATAGATGTATAAAGAATACATGTATACCTTGTTCTAGAAATTGATGTGGAAAGGACATTGTACCAGAAAAAGGGTAAAGTGGGGGTAGTACATCTCATGAAGAGGCATAGGAAACCTATTATATCTGAGAGAAAGAATGGAGGGGGATGAATATAGTGGGTATCTTACTGCCTTCAGAATTGGCTTTAAGTGAAAAATCTTAAGACATATTCAATCTACGGTGAAACTTCTCCCATCTCATTGAAAAGTGAGAAGGGAAAAGTGGAAAGGGAAGGAATAAGCTAAGCGGAAGGGAATACGGGAACTGGGAGGGAAAGGGGTAAAATAGGGGGAGGAACTCTAAGGCGGGGGGAGGGACACTAAAAAGGGAGGGCTGTGAGAAGCAAGGGGTGCTCACAAGCTTAATACTTGGAAGGGGGGGAAAGGGGAAAGAAGGGAGGAAAGCATAAACCGGGGTTAACAAGATGGCAAGTAATACAGAATTGGTCATTCTAACTATAAACGTGAACGGGGTAAACTCCCCCATAAAGAGGAAGCGGTTAGCAGAATGGATTAAAAGCCAGAATCCTACAATATGTTGTTTACAGGAAACACACCTGAAGCGGGGAGATACATGCAGGTTAAAGGTAAAAGGTTGGAGCAAAATCTACTATGCTTCAGGTGAAGTCAAAAAAGCAGGGGTAGCCATCCTGATCTCAGATCAAGCTAAAGCAAAAATTGACCTAATTAAAAGAGATAAGGAAGGACACTATATCTTGCTAAAGGGTAGCATGGATAATGAAGCACTATCTATATTAAACATATATGCACCAAGTGGGGTAGCATCTAAATTCTTAAAAGAGAAACTAAGAGAGCTGCAAGAAGAAATAGACAGTAAAACTATAATAGTGGGAGATCTTAACCTTGCACTCTCAGAATTAGATAAATCAAACCAGAAAATAAATAAGAAAGAAGTCAAAGAGGTAAACAGAATACTAGAAAAGCTAGATATGATAGATCTCTGGAGAAAATGTAATGGAGACAGAAAGGAATACACTTTCTTTTCAGCAGTTCATGGAACCTATACAAAAATTGACCATATATTAGGACATAAAAACCTCAAACTCAAATGTAGTAAGGCAGAAATAGTAAATGCATCCTTTTCAGACCACGATGCAATGAAAATTACATTCAACAAAAAAGCAGGGGGAAGTAGACCAAAAAATAATTGGAAACTAAATAATCTCATACTAAAGAATGATTGGGTAAAACAGCAAATCATAGACATAATTAATAACTTCACCCAAGAAAACGATAATAATGAGACATCATACCAAAATGTATGGGATGCAGCCAAAGCGGTAATAAGGGGAAATTTCATATCTCTAGAGGCCTATTTGTATAAAATAGAGAAAGAGAAGGTCAATGAATTGGGTTTGCAATTAAAAATGCTAGAAAAGGAACAAATTAAAAACCCCCAGTCAAACACTAAACTTGAAATTCTAAAAGTAAAAGGTGAGATCAATAAAATTGAAAGTAAAAAAACTATTGAATTGATTAATAAAACTAAGAGTTGGTTCTATGAAAAAACCAACAAAATAGACAAACCCTTAGTAAATCTGATAAAAAAAGGAAAGAGGAAAATCAAATTGTTAGTCTTAAAAATGAAAAGGGAGAACTCGCCACTAACGAAGAGGAAATTAGAGCAATAATTAGGAGTTACTTTGCCCAACTTTATGCCAATAAATTCGACAACTTAAATGAAATAGAAAAATACCTCCAAAAATACAGCTTGCCCAAACTAACAGAGGAAGAAGTAAATATCCTAAACAGTCCCATCTCAGAAAAAGAAATAGAACAAACTATCAATCAACTCCCTAAGAAAAAATCCCCAGGACCAGATGGATTTACATGTGAATTCTACCAAACATTTAAAGAACAATTAACTCCAATGTTATATAAACTATTTGAAAAAATAGGGATTGAAGGAGTCCTACCAAACTCCTTTTATGACACAGATATGGTACTGATACCTAAACCAGGTAGGCTGAAAACAGAGAAAGAAAATTATAGACCAATCTCCCTAATGAATATTGATGCTAAAATCTTAAATAAAATATTAGCAAAAAGATTACAGAAAATTGTCACCAGGATAATACACTATGACCAAGTAGGATTTATACCAGGAATGCAGGGCTGGTTCAATATTAGGAAAACTATTAGCATAATTGACTATATCAATAACCAAACAAACAAAAACCACATGATCATCTCAATAGATGCAGAAAAAGCATTTGATAAAATCCAACATCCATTCCTAATAAAAACACTTGAGAGCATAGGAATAAATGGACTTTTCCTTAAAATAGTCAGGAGCATATATTTAAAACCATCAGTAAGCATCATATGCAATGGGGAAAAACTGGAACCTTTCCCAGTAAGATCTGGAGTGAAGCAAGGTTGCCCACTATCACCATTATTATTTAATATCGTATTAGAAACACTAGCCTCGGCAATAAGAGTCGAGAAAGATATAAAAGGAATTAGAGTAGGCAATGAGGAAACCAAACTATCACTCTTTGCAGATGATATGATGGTATACCTAGAGAACCCCAGAGATTCTACCAAAAAGCTATTGGAAATAATTCATAATTTTAGCAAAGTAGCTGGCTACAAAATAAATCCCCATAAATCCTCAGCATTTTTATACATCACCAACAAAACCCAACAGCAAGAGATACAAAGAGAAATTCCATTCAGAATAACTGTTGATACCATAAAATATTTGGGAATCTATCTACCAAAGGAAAGTCAGGAATTATATGAGCAAAATTATAAAAAAGTCTCCACACAAATAAAGTCAGACTTAAATAATTGGAAAAATATTAAGTGCTCTTGGATCGGCCGAGCGAACATAATAAAGATGACAATACTCCCTAAACTAATCTATTTATTTAGTGCTATACCAATCAGACTTCCAAGAAAATATTTTATTGATCTAGAAAAAATAACAACAAAATTCATATGGAACAATAAAAAGTCGAGAATCTCGAGGGAATTAATGAAAAAAAAATCAAATGAAGGTGGCCTAGCTGTACCTGATCTAAAATTATATTATAAAGCAGCAGTCACCAAAACCATTTGGTATTGGCTAAGAAATAGATTAGTGGATCAGTGGAAAAGGCTAGGCTCACAAGACAGAATAGTCAACTATAGCAATCTAGTGTTTGACAAACCCAAAGCCCCTAACTTCTGGGAAAAGAATTCATTATTTGATAAAAACTGCTGGGATAATTGGAAATTAGTATGGCAGAAATTAGGCATGGACCCACACTTAACACCATATACCAAGATAAGATCAAAATGGGTCTATGACCTAGGCATAAAGAACGAGATTATAAATAAATTAGAGGAACATAGAATAGTTTATCTCTCAGACTTGTGGAGGAGAAAGAAATTTGTGACCAAAGATGAACTAGAGACCATTACTGATCACAGAATAGAAAATTTCGATTACATCAAATTAAAAAGCCTTTGTACAAATAAAACTAATGCAAACAAGATTAGAAGGGAAGCAACAAACTGGGAAAACATTTTCACAGTTAAAGGTTCTGATAAAGGCCTCATTTCCAAAATATATAGAGAACTGACTCAAATTTATAAGAAATCAAGCCATTCTCCAATTGATAAATGGTCAAAGGATATGAACAGACAATTTTCAGAGGATGAGATTGAAACTATTACCACTCATATGAAAGAGTGTTCCAAATCATTATTGATCAGAGAAATGCAAATTAAGACAACTCTGAGATACCACTACACACCTGTCAGATTGGCTAAGATGACAGGAAAAAATAATGATGAATGTTGGAGGGGATGCGGGAAAACTGGGACACTAATGCATTGTTGGTGGAGTTGTGAACGAATCCAACCATTCTGGAGAGCAATCTGGAATTATGCCCAAAAAATTATCAAAATGTGCATATCCTTTGATCCAGCAGTGTTTTTATTGGGCTTATATCCCAAAGAAATACTAAAGAAGGGAAAGGGACCTGTATGTGCCAAAATGTTTGTAGCAGCCTGTTTGTAGTGGCTAGAAACTGGAAAATGAATGGATGCCCATCAATTGGAGAATGGCTGGGTAAATTGTGGTATATGAATGTTATGGAATATTATTGTTCTGTAAGAAATGACCAGCAGGATGAATACAGAGAGGCTTGGAGAAACCTACATGAACTGATGCTAAGTGAAATGAGCAGAACCAGGAGATCATTATACACTTCGACAACGATATTGTATGAGGACATATTTTGATGGAAGTGGATTTCTTTGACAAAGAGACCTAAGTTTCAACTGATAAATGACGGACAAAAGCAGCTACACCCAAAGAAAGAACACTGGGAAATGAATGTGAACTATCTGCATTTTTGTTTTTCTTCCCGGGTTATTTATACCTTCTGAATCCAATTCTCCCTATGCAACAAGAGAACTGTTCGGTTCTGCAAACATATATTGTATCTAGGATATACTGCAACATATCCAACATATAAAGGACTGCTTGCCATCTAGGGGAGGGGGTGGAGGGAGGGAGGGGGAAAAAAAATCGGAACAGAAATGAGTGTAAATATAATGTAATTATTAAATAAAAAAATTAAAAAAAAAAAAGGTAGATTGATTTAGGGGAATTGGTTACAGGCAAAATGAAGGGATATGATAGACATACGGAATGGTAAATATGAAATAGAGTGAGAAAGCATATGAAAGAAAAGTTCCTAGATGGAACTCACGATTACTAAGTAAAAAGGGAACATCCCATGAGGTTGGGGTGTGTCCTTAGGTGGCAGGGTAAATCCTGAAAGGAACTTAGGACAAAAAGCTGTAAGGAGGAGAAATGATGTTGAGAAGAATAGTGGAGCTAGGGGAGATACCACATGGCATGGGAGAGGTAAGGAGAAAGAATCAGAGGGCAGAGTGTTGTGGCAGACTGATTCAAAGGAGGGTAGCTTCCAAGCCATGGCCCAATTAGATTTTATAGGAAAAATTTAAATTTAGATATATGACTGGGATTTCTGATAGGATATGGCAAGGTGAGACTGCTCAAATCCCCCGTAGAGAGTGGATCTCAGGGATTTGACATTACTTGGATTTCTGATTGGATGACCTCCCCAAAGGATGGGACCTTGAAGCTACACTGATCTTATCAGTGTCTTCTCCCTGATTGCCTCAGGTATCAATTCTTTCTTTTTTCTCTGTCTAATATAGCATTCTGGACCTCAATATAAAAAAAGTTGTGAAAGGTTATCATCAAATGCAATTGAAGTAAACAACTGTCAAGCTATAGGAGCAAGGTCAAGATAATCAAGTTAATAGATAGTGACATTAAGTTCAGCAAACAGATAGGTATTGAGCATGGAGGTTTGAAAAAGCAATGGATTCTAAATGAAAAAAAAAAAAAGATCATAGATTTGGAGACACTATGGAAAATCATCTAGTCCCCAGCTTCTTAAACTATAGTTTGTCACCCCATATGGCATAACTGAGTGTGGGGATCATGAAATTATGATTTATTATCAGTTAAATGTTTGATTTGTATAACTATTTTATATATCTATTTATCCAGGGCCACCTAAAAATATCTTGGACTAAGAGGGGTCATGAGGAAAGTTTTTAAAACCTTGATTTAGTCTAACATATAGAAGAGAATACTGAGAATAAAAAGGTTAATTGACAAAGTTAGGATTTATTCAAGTTTTCTGAATCCAAATCAATTATCCTTTCCCTTTTTCTCTCTTCCTCTTTCTCTTCCTCTCTCTTCCTCTTTCTCTTTCTCTCCTTTTCCCTCTCTTTGTCCCCTCTCCCTCTCCCTCCCCCTCTTCTTCTCCTTTTCTCTCTCTTTCTTCTTACTTTGTGTACCATGTGGTTTTTTAGGATTTGGATACAAATCATACCTTCACTAAAATTCCTTGTGAGACCTTGGAAAAGACACCTGGGCACCAAACATTTATTAAATCTTTACTTTATACCAATGCTAAACACCAGGTATTCTAAAGAAAGGCAAAAATATAGTTCCTGTCTTCCTTGAGTTTTCTATTAATGGAGGAGGCAACATGCAAACACCTATGTATATACAAGACATATAGAGTGTAACTGTAAGGTGATTTATTAACCAAGGCACTAGCAATGGAAGAAAAGAGAAAGATTGTCAAAAGAGAGCAGGGAAGGCATTTGTAAAAGGTGGGATTTGAACTGAGTCTTGAATGAAGCCAGAAAAACCAACAAGGAAAGGTCAGGTGGGCATAGATCAGGAAAAGGGATAGAAGTGGATGCTGGATGCAAGGGGGTAGGAGGACTGTCAGAACTTGACAGACCAGTGTTATCTAGGTGGGATCAGTGGAAGTGACAATACCTAATTTTTGAGATTAGGTGATTGGAAAATAGTAGTGACTGGAAAATAGTAGTAAGGTAAGAGAAATCTGGAAATTTGGAAGAAAGGATGAGGTAGAAAGAGAAAGGTATGATGAAGCAGCATAGCATAATGGATAGACCTAGACTTAGAGAAGATTTAGGTTAAATTACCATTTCAGACGTTTACTGGTTGTTGAGTGGGCAAGTCAGTTATTGTTGCTGTGATCTAATTTCTTCCTCTAAAATCCTATACAGGATTGTACTTAATGGTCTCTAAGATGCCTTCCAGCTCAAAACTTTGATTTATAAGGTTCCTATCAACTCTAAGTGTTCTGAAAGCTTTATGACCTGCTCAATTTTTCAGTGAATAAATTGTATCCTTTATCCTTTATAAGAAATAAAGGAAGTCAGAAATAATTAGAAAGAGATTAATCATTTTTTTTTGCTTAGATTCTGTCAATATAATAAAAACGACAATTATCTATTTATAAATTTAATGTCATACCTATCAAATTATCAAAAGTTACATATTTTGAGAAAACAATAGCAAATATCAGCCAAAAGGGTGAACTACTAAGGATATCAAAGAAAATAAAGGGAAAAAGTAGGCAATGGAAGGTCTCCTGAGTCTCAAACTATATTACAAAGCAGGAATGATTAAAAATTGATTAGTTTTTTTTTTAAGTAGAAAAGTTGGTCAACAGAAAAGGCTAGATAAGCAAGACCCCAAACCATTTGAACATATGATAGGGGGTAGTACTTGATAATCAACACAAATTACTACCATTCAATAATAATTATGGGGAATCAAGAAAGAAGATTGGCAAAAAATAGATTTAGGCCCACATCCCATACCATATACCTATATACCATACTATATATATGTATATGTGTGTATATGTGTGTGTGTGTATGCAATACATATATATATATGCATATTTTTATATGTATGTATAACGTCTATTTAATCTAAATATAAACTGTCATGAAATAAAAAGTATGAAAGGAAGATGGTTGAGGAAGATAAAGGATGCATTAAATTTGTTATAATCAAAGATTATATAGTTCTATAGCTTTTAAGCACATCTGTGTGCCACTAGTAGTAATTTCTGATTCAAACTTCTGTTTCTTAGAAAACTTCTTGACCCATCATTTCCTTAAATATCCTCCATGAAATCCACAGATTAATGAGCTTGTTCATTCCTGTTTTGAAATCTCCTTCATTAATCCACACAGAATTTACAGGATAGAATAAAACTTGAAATACTATAGAAAGTTAAAGTCCTCTATTTTGACTAAAAGAAAAAAAAATCATCTGCAAATGTATAGAATAGGGAAGACTCATTAAATGTCCAATGTAAAAGGAGGGGTGGCATTTTGGATGGGAAGCGATAGGGAAAATAAGAAAAGTCATACTATCTAGGCAAATTATCTAGTTTTTCTTTTGCTGAGACTACCTCTGAAATGAGTTGATGATTTTTTCCCTATCATATGCCTTTAATATCCTTGTGGAGGTTTTAGTGGGCTTGCCAGCTCAGTGAGTTGACAATTTGTTAAGACAAAATGTGCCTTTCCCCTCCCAATCTCAGAATATTTTCCTGGGCTTCATTAATTAAACAATATTTACCAGAGAAATGGAGATCATTGATCCTACCATATCCTGCTCTGATCAGACTGAATTCTTCATACTGAATTCATTTCTGTATGTCACATTTTGGGGAGGACACAGAACAGCTTATCTTTCCAGAGAACAACCATGAGGGTGAGGCAACTGGAAATCAAGCCATATAAGGATCAGTTGAAGAAATTGAGGAGTTTAGTCTGAATAACAGAATATTTGAAAGATTGGGAATATGATAACTGTGTTCAAGTGTACAAAAAATTGTCAGGTGGTAGAGGGATGATACTCATTCTATCTGGCCTCAAAGGTTGGCTGTAAGAGTAATAGGCAGAAGCTGAGAAATACTGATTCTCACTCAATATCAGGGTTTTTCTCAAATTCCTCAAAATCATATCTATTCCAAAGTGAAATGGGCCACCTCAGGAGATAACAAGCTAGACACCTTTCTATAAAAGGAAACTTGTTGGTAATATCAAGAGATTGCTGTTCAGGTAGAGGTTCAGCTCCTTTGCAATTGAGAATGTATAATTCTTAAACCTGTTGTAGACTTTAATGGAAAACAAAGCTCTATAAACCAAATTCAGCTAAAATATGTCAGTATTGGAAAAAATCACATTCTGTCAGTTTTCAGACATCTTTTTTCTTCGTTGGGCTAAAACTGACATGTTATAAAAGACAGTCACTTTGGGTTTCTGTCTTAATTCAATTCAACAAACGTTCATTCAGGACTTAATAAAAATAGCTCTGCTTTCTATGACTGTCCTTTCTGAGGTAGGTAATGGAAGTTCCATCCTTCCATTACATTTGAGGAAGAGGACATTCAGAGAGGAAAAAATTACTTGCCTAAAGTACCATCAGCAACTGGTGGAGGAAGTGTTTAAACACAAGTCTTCTGAATTCATTACGTCGGCCCTTAATATGTAAGATATTGCTTAAGTATCTTTCAGTGGTTAATAACTAAATAATCTGGAACCACAATTGAATTACACGCTTTCAATTATAAACACATACACCTTATTTTTAAAATGTTTAATTAAAACCCATAGGTTTTTACTTCTCAAGAATCTGTCATATTTTTCAATGTGTTTTTATCCAGCATAGTAACTGGCAACCAAGCCTGCTAACTATAATCAAAAAGCAAAACGATGTCAGGAGAGAAAAAAAAAATGAAAAGAAAAACAGTTCACTTGTTCTCCCCTCTTTCCTCTGTATCTCTGACTCTAACTGATTCTGACAAGCTGCCCACCAAATCTTGAAACAGGACACCTCATTTATTTTGAATCAAAGTTAAGAACATGAAAGTGTTTGACAATGACCAAACTTCAACAAATTCCCATGCATTTCTATATGACTGCTAAGCCTTAATTCCCCTGCATTTTGAGTACATGAAGACCAAAGTAATTTGCCATTTGTACATTACTAATATTAGTGCACTCATCCCACTCTCTCCTCTCCACCTTTCCTCATTTTTTTTTTGTTATTCTGCAAAAGAATACTAGTCATCAATGCAGGGAGATTGGGACAATAGCAAACCTTATTAGGAGAAATGAGGGTGGGTGTTATTCTTTGTTCCCATAACTGTAGTTTTGTTTTATGGCTCTCTTCCACAGTCAGGAACAGTTCTGCTACCAACTAAGTGACATCACTGTTACAAAAGGTTGACCCTGGGGATACTTATTAACATGAGAAAGTCTAGTCTCTATGGTAACAAGGAGCATTCAGGGCCACTAGGTCATTTTTCAGTTGCATTCCAAGAAGAATTTAGTCAGCTGATGGCATCAGTGTTGGCAAGATTGTCAGTAAGGGTAGCATTCAACAAATTCTTGTCTAATTCTAATTCTGTGAGAAGACGAGGCTCTTACTCAAAATGATGAGTGAGCCATGATCTTCATCCTTCTAAAGAATTAGCAATCACCACTGGGAAATGGTAACTGTACCAAAGCATCAAAACAGCTAATAATTTGTATTATATGTAAAGTTGGACTTTTTTTTCCTTCCTAAAATTCGGTAAGACTTTTAAAAATTATCCAATAGATCCTTATTTCTTTATTCAATACAATATAATGAAAGCTAGATTAATTGGTCAGTATACAAATGGTAAGTTCATTATGAAACTATCCAATTTAATTTCATTGAAGGATGGTTAGTATCTGTCTTGGGGAAAACCTCACTGTTCCTTTCGCTGAACCATTATTTGGAATCATTAGATCATAAAATTTAGAGACTGATAAAATCTCAGAGATCCATTAATCCAATCTCTTTATTTTTACATATGACATTCAAAGAGATAATATGACTTATTTTACCCATCCTCAGGGTATAGTTCACTATACTATTGTAAAAGTAGATGGAAAATAAGAGTAACATAAATGAAAGTAATTTTGAAAGACTTCAGAACTCTCATCAAAGCAGCAACGATTTGTGACTCCAGAAACATATCTCTCAAAAAGATATAGAATGAATACATCCATTTTAAGACAAAACCAATGTGTTTGTTTGTTGTTGCTTGACTATAAATATCTGTTCTAAGGAACAACTATATTTGGGAACAGGTGTGGGAGCAGTTAATGTGAGAGAAAAATGAAAAAAAAAACCCTACAAAGAATAACAGCATAACATTAAAAGCATACAAAAGAGTACAAAAAGAAGCATAGAAAGGGATATAAGTATAGCAATTTTGTCACACATTTTAAATATAATATACAGAAATACAGATATTAGTATATTCACCCAGACACACATATATATGTAAACACAAACACACACACATACACACACATATATATATATTTATAAACTACACAAAAGAAGTACAGTTTCTCATGTAATCATTTTTTGTTCTTCTGATATATTAAAAAGTTTGTGTTGTATTTATTGCATTTATAATCAGGCAGGGTTTTTAAAAGTAATTTAACCATAATTTCAATCATGCTCTTACCTTTTCCTTTAATACTTTCTTCTATAAATTGAAAATAAGGTACTTTTATGTCATAAAACGACTTTTTCCATTTTTTAAAAATGGGGGGGAGGAATTAAGAGAAAGAAAAAACATTTATTCATTAAAAGTAAGAAAGAAATCAAACATAGATATAACAGTTATAGTCTATATTTATACAAAATAGTAAAAATGATAAACATTTTTATTGAGTTGATTTAAAGGAATGAGACATACACAAAAGTCCAATTGCACTGATGGACACTATTGATTGAGGAACAACTTAAACTTCCTGTCCATGGGTTTTTGCCCCATGTAACAAGTATATTTTAGGAGGCATTTTAATAAAAAGTCAAGTTGATCACTTCTGAAGTAATTGTTGCAAGAGAATTGGAAATATCTTTCAAACCTTAATACAATACTTAATGCCTAAAATTTTGCCTTTTTTTTCTTTGGATCAAATCATACTGCTAAAATTCAAATACCAATAGAAGATTCAATACTTTATTTGCACTTTCATATACATATACATATACAATCATATACAATCACAATATACTAATAGATGATATAATATTTTCAATTATTAGTCTTTTATACTGTAGTTTGAAAGGGGAGGAAATTTAAGAAAAAAACTTTCATAACAATCTTGGAGAGAACTTTGGGTGCTTCAATGGAGAAAGCATCATGGGAAGCAAAGGTTAAAAAGGAATACAGAAGGAAGAGTCTGAATGCATAAGGAGAAAAAATTTCCCATTTTCCTTATTATTTGCAGAAAAATTCCTTAACAACTTTGTACAAATAGAACCACTGACTAGAAACCTAATATTAAAGATTAAATAGAGGGAAGAGAGATGATTCTAAGACAAAGATGTCCTGGAGCCAGCTCCAAACAACCAAAGATTAATTTTCAGTGTGAGTTCTTATCCCTTGGAAATCAGCAATCATTGTTTTATTGATTGTCTAAATTTAAGTATGGAGAAAATAATGCAAATTAATCTTCAAAGTGTTTATTTCTTAAACACTTTTTTTTTTTGAAAGCTAAACATTTATCTGTACATGCCAAGGGTGAAGGTAAAGAAGGGGAAAAAATTAAAAAAAAACACTGGGCTAGAGGATGGAGTGAGGAATAAGAGGGAGAATGAAGAAGTTAATGATTTTCACTAGTGATTAAAGAAATACAAATTGCAACAGTTCTGAAGTATCACTTTGCACCTGGCAGATTGACTAAGATGACTAAGGAAAAAAATAGTGATAAATGTTGGAGGGAGTGTGGGAAAACTGGGACACTAATGCATTGTTGGTAGAGTTGTGAACTGATACAGCCATTCTGGAAAGCAATCAAAAACTATGCCCAAAGAACTATAAAACTATGCATATCCTTTGATCCAGCAATGCCATTACTGAGTCTGTCTCCCAAAGAGATCTTAAAAGAGGGAAAAGGATCCATATGTACAAACATGTTTGTAGCATTTATTTTTTGTGGTATCAAGAAACTAAAAATTGAGTCGATGCTTATCAGTTGAGGAATGACTGAATAAGTTATGGTATATGAATGTTATGGAACATTATCGTTCTATAAGAAATGATCAGCAAGCTGCTTTCAGAAAAGTCTGCAAAGACTTACATGAATCAATGTTGAGTGAAGTGAGCAGAACCAGTACCATCCACATCCAGAGGGAGAACTATGGAGATTGAATACAGATCAAAACATACTATTTTTACTTTGGCGGGGAGGGGGTGGTGGTGGTGTTTTTTTCTTCTTTGCGTTTTTTCTCTTTTGTTCTGATTTTTCTTTTACAACATGACAAATATGGAAATATATCTAAAATGGTTATATGTGTAAAACTTAGACTACTTGCTTTATTAGAGAGGAGAGAGGTAAAGGGAGAAATAGAAAAATTTGAAACTAAAAATCTGACCAAAATTAATATTGAAAACTATCTTTAATTTAATTGGAAAAACAAAATACAATTAAGAATCAAAAAAGTAAGGTATGAGGCACATGTGAGTACAGTAAAATTTTTCAATTATGCAGCTAAACATTCAGCCAGTTATTATTCTCTACCTTTCACATAATTTTCCACCCACCAGAAGTACCACATTAAATGCAGAATTATATATATATATATATATATATATATATATATATATATATATACACACACATAATTACTGAGCTTTACAAAGTCATGTGTCCAGTCATAAGACTGAAAGAATATTATTAATACAATAAGCATGTTTGTAATTTTCTATTTTATTACAAAGGCTCAGGCAGAGAGATTTAAATTTTCCCTTTGTCTCATACCCCTGTGTAAAATTTTTCATTTCCCATCTTAAAGGAGTTTAAGATATTCATTTGAGGAATATATGAAACCATCTAAGCATACTCAGTTTTAAAAAAGAAATTACACTAACGTACAGTATGGAAGGCATTCCTGTACTATATGGAATCATTTGTAATGAAATATGGAGTCATTCAATTATTTTAATACTACTTAACTATAATTTTTCTTCATTGTAAAGCCAGCCAACCTAAATAAGAATTAAAAATGGTTTACACACACACACACACACACACACACACACACACACACACCCATTCACTCACACATACTTTAAAATTGCTTTTAAAGCATGTGCCAAAATTCTCCCTTAGTTGAGATTTGGCAGACTGAATAATTTTTCTTCTTCCTCCTTCCCCAGAGCTGTAAAGTACTTTAGAGGTGATTTAGTCCAGTCTTCCAATTTTATATGAAATATCAGAAGCTGGAGACCTTAAGACGTTCCCAAGAAATATATGGTCTATATAGCCAGCATTCCAAGTCAGGTCCTTGGATTCCAAATTTAGCACTCTTTCTCCAACACTGCAACCTAGCCGTCTTCCTTTTCTTATCTTATGCGAAGGAAAGGTGACAATAGGTTACTAAGTTAGAGGGGAAAAAATCAGTTAGCATTTCTTTCCCAAGCTTTCTTTGAGTTTAGACAACTGATTGGTTTTTCGGATGAATTTTCAAGCTCTGCATGTATATAGTCCTTAATGAGCACTAATGCCCTGACCTTATTTGAAGCAAGCACTCTGAAGAAAATTTACTGTCAAATGAAAATTACGCTTAAAGCATCTGGAGCACTTTTAGTTTCTTTATCCTTGTAAAAAGAAGCAGAATTATCAGATGAGTGTCTGCATCTTTATTTGTCTTTTTGAGAGAAAAGGAAATGCTAACCTTTTAAGAGAAGGTTAACTGAAATGTAGCATTCTAGAAAAGTTTAAGATTGACAGCTCCCAATAAATAGGGAAGGGTTAAAGGAGATGAAACCTTTTAAGGAAGAAAAAGTAACAGTACTGAATAAGTTTACCAAGGTCCATGTTGAATATAGACAAGATAGGAAGGGAGTTGTCCTAGCAACTGAACACAAATTAACTGGTACTCTTCCTAAAGTATTATTATCACCAGCCTAACGTCACCTCCCCTAGCTCCTGACCCCTAAAAATGATTGTTTCTAGAAAAGAAAAGGCAGCTCAGCAAAAATCTAAACATATATATTTCATATATATAAATACATGCACACAAATACTCACTCACTCACTGGCTTGGAGTTCAAATCCAGCTTCAAATCTGTGTGACACTGAACAAGTAACTAAACCTCTATTTACCTCAGTTTCTTCAACTGTAAAATAGATACATCTACATTCCAGAGTTGTTTGAATATCAAATAAAATGCCATGAGGGTCAAATAAATCCAAAAAGTGTTTTACAGAGTACTTGATACATAGCAGGTGCTTAATAAATGTTTGTCCCATTCTCTTATCTTTCAGAATGTTTATTTATTTATACATTTTCTCCTTCAGGAGATAATAAATTTCTTAAGGATGGGGAACAGCTAACTTTTGTTTTATTTTTCATAGTAATTAGCCTTATGCTAGCACCTACTCAGAAGTTCCACAGAATGCTAATTTAATAAATTGCTGAATCATTGTCCATTTGCTGTGAAAATATTTTGGAGAGAATGGAAAGTCACAAAAGTGCTGTTCTACATTCATTCATTGATTCACTCAATAAACACTTATTGAGGCAAGGACCTAGATATATGAAGGGGAAAAATTAATATTCCTTGTCATCAGGGACTTTGTCATCAAGGAATTTGTATTTCTATTCAGGGAGAAGGAAGAAGTAAATGGATAATATTTTATTTTATTTTTTATTATAGCTTTATATTGACAGAACATAAGCATAGGTAATTTCAACATTGTCCCTTGCAATCACTTCTGTTCCAATTTTTCCCTTCCCTCCTTCAACCCCCTCCCATAGATGGCAGGTAGTCTCATACATGTTAAACATGTTAAAGTATATCTTAAATACAATATATGTGTACATATTTATACAGCCAGCAATTGTAAAGTTGAAAGAAAATCGAATTTAGAAAGGTAAAAATAACCCGGGAAGAAAAACAAAAATGCAAACAGTCCACATTCATTTCCCAGTGTTCTTTCTCTGGATATAGCTGGTTCTGTTCATCACTGATAAATTGGAACTGAATTCGATCTTCTCTTTGTTGAATCCACTTCCATCAGAATTGATCCTCATATAGTGTTGTTGAAGTGTATAATGATCTCCTGGTTCTGCTCATTTCACTCAGCATCAGTTCATTTAAGTCTCTCCAAACCTCTCTGTATTCATTCTGCTGGTCATTTCTTACAGAACAATAATATTCCATAATATTCATATACTGTATATCCAATTGATGGGCATCCATTCAATTTCCAGTTTCTTGCCACTAAAAAAAGGGCTGACAGATATTTTTGTACATGTGTGTTCTTTTCCCTCCTTCAAGATCTCTTTGGGATATAAGCTCAGTAGTAACATTGCTGGATCAAAGGGTGTGCACAGTTTGATAACTTTTTGAGCATAGGTTCAAATTACTCTCCAAAATGTTGGATCTGTTCACAACTCCATCAACAATGCATCAGTGTCCCAGTTTTCCGGCATCCCCTCTAACATTTGTCATCTTTTCCTGCCATCTTAGCCAATCTGAGAGGTATGTAGTGGTTTCTCAGAGTTGTCTTCATTTGCATTTCTCTGATCAATGACCCTTTCATATGAGTAGAAATAGTTTCAATTTCATCATCTGAAAATTGTCTGTTCCTATCCTTTGACCACTTAGCAACTGGAGAATGGGGAAAATTTTTAAAAGATGCAAAATGATTTATAATCAACTAGTCAAACAGATTAGACCTCCTTTAAGAGGCAGCTCTTGATCTGAGCTTGGAAGGAAGTTAGGGATTCTGTGAAACAGATCCTTGAAGATCTTTTTTTTTTCCATTTCTTAATTGTTGCCCTTGATTCTGAAATAGGACCAAAATTACATCACTAGGCTAGAATCAAGTTACAGTGTGTCTAACTATGGCTGATCAGATCAAGACAGGTCTTTCTCTGTCAGTGTTTCCTCTTGTATATCATTTGTATAAGATATTGACTTATTTTACCTTTTCTTAAAGTTTTGCTTTTTAGAATCTCATAATACTCAGCTCTCCTCAGATCTTTCTTCAGAACTACCCAATCACTAAGACAATCTTAGATATACTTCATACATTTCCACATGTTAAAAAAAGTTTGACGTTATTGTGAACTTTGTAATTAATTTTTGATATTTACCTTATAGGTCTCTTAGATCTTATACATCAAATTTTCTATTAAATTTTTGCAACAAAAATACTGACAGTCTGGAAATTTATTGAAATATCTTTTTTTTCACTGAAGATTAATTTTAACTTTGCTGGGTATGATATTTTCAGTCTCAACTCCAATTCTTTTGATGTCTAATATAGTATTTCAAAACCTGTGGTCATTTAATATAGGTGCTGCTAAGTCTTGTGTGATTCTAATAGTGGCTATACCATATTCGAATTGTTTTTTTTTTTTTTTTTTTTCCCTTGTTGCTCATACTATTTTCTTCTTGAGCTAGGAGTTTTGGAATTTGTCTATGAATTATTTTCTTCCTTAAGATTCTGGATCTTCTTTTCCAGTTGATTAGCTTTCCCCCTTATAATCTTGTTCTTCTTGGGTTGTCTTTATTTAAAAAAAAATCTTCAATCTTTCATTTGATTTTTAAAGTTTTTTGTTTGTTTGTTTTTGTTTTTCTTTTCTTCTTTTAGTATCTTCTGAAGATGAACTTCAATCTTTTCTGTAGCATTGTGGCATTGTATGGTTGGGTTCTTTCTCTTTTTGCCTGCTTATTTTTTAAATTATCACCTCTAGTCTTAGGTTATAAGGGATGGGGTCTCTGGCCTTAGGTCCTCCTACAATTTTCCCCTTGAGCTAGATCTGAAACCAAGAAGTTTGCTATCCTATAAGTGCCCACAGTCAATATCCCTGCCCCACTGCTTTTACATTCATCAAGAGTTTGTTTGTTTCTTTTTACCTAGGGCCATATCTCAGGAGTACAGGGGTGGGGCTAGCAACCATTATCAGCAGAGATTCCCTCAATCTTCCTCTACTCAGACACCCAACTCCCCACACTGTCCAGGAGGTGATAATTCTTGTAGCTTGAGCAGTGGAGCTAATCTAGAGGTCAAACTACTATCTTGATATCTTTATTCAAAGTTTTAGATTGTCCCAGGATGACTACTGTTTTGCTCCAATTCTTAGTTGTTCTTATAACTGTATTTCACCTTGAGGCACTATTTTATCTTGTTTGTTGAGGAAATGTAGAGAGCTTGGAATTTTCTGACCTATTTGCACTATCTTCACAGAATTCTCCCAAGTAGTCAATTTAAATTGTTTTTCCAATAATAGCTACAATGGGTTTGCCCTGATTTACCCACAGTCTCTCAAATGATCTGTAGAATCAGGATATGTTTAATACAACTGATCTAGAATATCAAGAGTTTTAATCTCTCAGATAGAATGGCCTAGATATTGATTAAGTCAATAAAATTTGCATCATTAACTCTGTGATTTAATTAAAAATAGTAGAAGGTTGCAATTATCCTTGCTTTTTTATAGCTTTGGAAGAAATCTTTCAGAAAATTAATTGTATTTAAGATTTCTATTAGAGAGTAAGTGATTTAAAAGTAAACCAAAAATAGTAAGTTGGAAAAGATGGAAATAGTCAATGCTGGAGATTCTGCCAAAAGGCAGGCACAGGAATACAGTAATGGTAGAACTGGAGGGGAAAAATGTACATGTATGTACACACACACACACACACACACACACACACACACATACATATAAATATAATATAAAACTATGGGAAAGAACTTGGAATTGTGTTGTTGTTTGATGCTGTTTTTGTTTGATGTTGTTGTTGTTCTAAATACTGAAATGACTACTCCTTTTTGACTCAGTGATCTTATGAAAAGCTATGTACCTCTAAGGAAGTCAAAGATGAAAAGTAAGATCCCAAATAAACCTTAATATTTTTAGCATCCCTTTTTGTAGTAGAAAAGAATTGAAAGTAAACAAGATGTACATCAGTCAGGGAAGACCAAGCAAACTAATTTTATAAGCTAGAGTTTACAATGCTACATGAGAGTTTTGTGTATTATGAATGGAGTAGCATATTTTCAGTAGCAAAGATGATAAATACAAAGAATCTTGTTCTTTCTTCCCAACATCTAGTATATATGTATATGTATGTATGTACTTACATACATATATCCCTTTCTCTCCACTTATAAAGCTATCATTTTAGCTATAGCTTTTTAAGAGCTTCCTTATTTATTTCTTGGACTATAGCAATAACCTTCTGGTTGATCTTCCTGCTTCAAGTATTTCTTCATCAATACATTATCTACCCAGCTACCAATGTGAATTTTCTGAAATATAATTATGTGCATGTCACCCCTGTTTACTAAATTCCAATAGCTCAATGTTACCTTCACAATAAAATAGTTTTTAATTTAAAGCTCTTCTTTATGTAGTTCTTTTCTATCTTTCCAGTATTCTTATACTTTCCTCCCTTCCCAATACCCTGAAATTTAGCTTAATTGTGTTACATAATGTTCCTCATACATAGTATCTCATTTCTTATTCCTATGACTGTCCCACTTCCTCCATGCCTGGAATGCTCTCCCTCCTAATCTCCACCTACTCTTTTCCGTGTTGCCTCAAGTCACTGCCTTCCCTCTATTACTTACTTTCTATTTATCTTGGTTATACATTTGTTTGAATGTTGCCTCTTCCGCTAACTTGCAAGATTCTTAGCATCAAGGATGTCTTTTGAATCTTTTTGGCAAGTGTGATGCAATAGATAAAGCACAGAACTTGGAGTCAGGAAGATTTGAATTGAAATCTGTCCTCAGATAGTTATTAACTGTGTCTCTTTGGCCAAGCTATTTAACTCTTATTTGCCTCAGTCACCCAAATGTAAAGTGGGGGCACATTGGTGAATGAAATGGCAAACCCCTCTAGTATCCTTGCCAAGAGAACTCCATGGATTGACTGTCCATGAACACTTATCCATGGTCACTAAGAGTTGGATATGACCAAAACAGAATTCTTTATCTCAGAAAAAAATTATTTTAGGTTTGTAAATTTTATGTTATCCTCAATTTTTCCTCCCTTATCCTACATATTTAATCCATGGCTAAATCTTACACAACAGATTTTACTTTTAATCCCTTCTTTCCATTCACATTGTTATAAAATGATCTCTGTTTCTGACTCTATTTTTCTCTCTCTCTCTCTTTTTCTCTGCATCTTTCTTCTATCTCTATTTTTGTCTCTGCCTCTATTTCTGTTTCTCTTTCTCACTCTCCCCCCATGCCTTTCCTTCCTTTCCTATTTTGTTAAAATAGCTTCCTTGTCTCTTCTCTCTCTATCTCTGTCTCTATCTGTTTCACCCTGTCTTTCCCTTCCTATTCCTATTCCTCTCCCTTTCCTATTCTGTTAAAATAACTTCCTTGTCTCTATTTCTATCTCTTTCTGTATGTCTTAGTCTCTGTCTCTCTTTTTCTGTCTCTGTCTCTCTCTCATTCCCCCTTCCTCTCTTTGTCTGCCTGTCTTCCTCTCTCTCTTCTTTCCTCCCTTTCCTTTTATGTTAAAATAACTTTTTTCATATTTTTGACTGCAAAACATCTCCAATATATTCTTTCCCTCATACTATTACTCCTACAATTCATCATCTCTTGACTTAATTATTTCAAGAGCTTTCAAATTGGTTTACTTTTCTAAGTTTTTCCCTGTTCCAATCCATCTTCCACATAGTTGCCAAAGCAATTTTCCTAAAATGTAGATCTGCAGATTTTACCCAATAACCTCTGATGTCTTCTACTTAACTAAATAATCAAATAAAAATCATTCTGGCATTTAAAGCTCTTCATCACCTGTATTCTTTCTAACTTTCTAGTCTTTTTACATATTATTCCCTTTTATATAATCTATTATCCAAAAATAATAAAGTACTAGACTTTTTTTTTTTTTTTTACAACTAACATACTAGTTCCAACTTCATTGACTTTCACTGACTCTCAAGTCCTGAATGTTCTTCCACTTCAACTTTGCCACTCCATGTCCCTTCCTTCAAAATTCAACTCAAATCTCAGTTTTCAAAAGAGGCCTTTATTGGTTTGTCCCAGAACCAAGTGTCTTCTTAAGGCTATGACATGTTCTATTTATTCTCTATGAATCTCCTATGTATGTATTTATTTATTTATTTATATTATTCTACATATGTATTTATCTTCTCTTTATTTAAATGTAGTCTCTTCAATTAGAATGTCAGCTCTTTGATGGTAAAGCCATTTTACTTTTTGTATTCTCAGTGCTAGGCACAATATCTGACCCCTAGCAAGAGCTAGATTTAACTGATTGAAATAAAAAGGACAATACAAAATATTGTTAATATTTTTGTCCTTAATAATAATGAGTTTAACCTATGACTTGTTTTTTGGTGCCAGATAAATCAGAACAGCTTTCTGAAATGCTGTTCTAATTTTAACCTTGGAAGAATTGTCCCATCAGTGAGAAATTCTTGGCCCTATCATAACTGCATAATAAGAATGGCACTACCAAAAACAACTACTCATTAGTATATCAATCCAAATGCTACATTCTAATTTGAAGAAAAAAACTACTGAATGATAGTTTTCTTCTTCACAGATAATAGTTACAAAAGATTTCCCTTTAATTTTAAGGGAATTAGATGTTTGCTATTATTGTTTATTGATTTGTCTTTAAGATTTCTTATTAGTATCACTCTGGTCTTTGTACAGAATTTAAAAAGTACACTCAAATTTTGGTAACATTTCTAATTGCTGATTCTATGGGTAGGGATATTTGGGCCTAAGGCAGGGATTGAGGACCATGCCCGGGGCAAGAAACCCAAAGTATAGACACACTTGAGCCAGAGGAAGATACTGCCCCAATAGGGAGAAACAGAAAGTCTGAAACATACACAGTCTCTGCTAGGGAATTTGCTAAATTGGAATGAGCATTGGACTGAAGAAAAGTTCTCCCCTGCCTGTCATCTGGAAGATTTTATTTTAAGTAATTTTTCTTATTAACTCAGTGCTAACCTCTGCTGTTTCTATACCAAGAAGGAACTGCTAGAGCTGCCATCTCTCTAAACGTGTTGCCATGGGCAAAACCTCAGTTATTTCATCCTAGTTATGCCTTTAACTAATCCCCAGATTTATCTGCTTTTAATGATCCTCTCCTAGTCTAGAGACAGAACCTGAAAATATGTCTTATTGTTCCTTGATCATTGTTCAAACATGAAAAACATATTTGAAAAGTGATTTATAGATGGTATCTCCAGGTACCTCAACATTCCAAAGATCTGCAATTTTTTTCCTTTATGAATAGGCTGTCCAGTGCTGATCAGAACTACTATACAAATTGATAAACAGCCTCTAAGAACCTCTTGGGCTAATGATGATGATGATTTTGAAAATGAAGTTGATGACAATATCATATTTGTCCCACCTTGTGATAATCTTCTCAATCTTAAGTCTTTAGATGACAGACATACAATCCAACATTATGTTTCTAGCTTAGTAAGGTTACAGAGTTTATCTTCTTACTGGTGTATCTTGAAAGAAATCATGATCACTTGCATCCCAGGAGGTACCACAATAGGACTTTAAGGTAGAAAACACAAAGACAAACACACAAATACATATATATGTCATAAGACAAAATATATAAACATCAGTTATAATAACAGAAAACAGCAAACATTTCTATTTTATATATATGCAGCAATGGATTTGGAAAGGGACACAGAGTAAATATTGATTTATTTAACAAATTCAAATCATTTAAAAATAAAAATGTAAATAGTTCTAAATTAAGGGTGTATTTAGAGATTTATTCAATATTTACTTGTATTTACTGAATTTATAAAATGTACAATTATTTCAAAATTTTAATCTGATCTTAATTTAAGGTCTTATTCTTTTCCTTATTGCTTCTTATAGTGTTATGAATATCTTTTTTGTCTTCTATCTTCTGTGCAATTCTACGAAAGAAACTTTTTGTTGGAGGAAAATAACACTTTATGATTTATAAGGAAAAACAAACTGTTTCTTAGTATGCCAAATTGCTCTTTATGTTAAATTTCATTCATATGACATTCTGATATCAAAAGTCAAAAGTCAAGTAAGCAGATATAACCCCACTGGCAAGTCTGAATCTCATAATCACATAGGAAATTTTTACTCCCTACTGTAGTTAATCCAGTTAAATTTATTGACTTATCTGGTTCCCAATCTTTCTGTTCCAAAGGTCTCTCTTTAATATCATTTTCCTGCTGTGAACATAAATATACCATGAATATCCCTTGATTGAGATAAAATACAAAAATCATCTATGAATTAATATTTTGCTAATTATGATGTTATTTATTTATGCATAGTTTTTTTTTTAGTTTATAAAGGTATGTTTTTATTAATTTACTGATTGCTTTAAAGATCTCCTGTATTAACTTCATACTTTTAGAGCTCTACAGCCTACAGACTGGGAAATACTACTTTGGTCTAAACTTTTGAGTCTACATTACTGCAATACTTTGCTAGTAGCTTGTAGAATAGAAGTCAGAAAAAACAAGTGAACAAAGGCCAAATCTCATCTACCCTAACTAAAAACTGTTTTTAGATTTTTAAATATTTTAAAATGTTAAAAACAAATTCCTAGCTCAAAGGCCTTACATAAACAGATGGAAGCTTATAGTGTGCTGACCTCTGCTGCAGAATAATACTCATTTTTTTTTTTAAAGGTTATGCTTTTTTCTCAATTATACAATTTTGGAATCACGGAATTTTAGAAGGATTCACATTCTATATTCTAATACTTTCATTTTATATCTTAGAATGAGAAAATATGTGGTTCAGAAAGCAAAATTCAGTTAACAACTGAATGGATGAAGATTTTAGGCTCAAAGTAGGTACATATTAATACATGGCCTTAATCTTCTTCAATCCACAGTAGTATGCTGATGATGGTAGTCAGTTTAAGTGGACATTTTAAGAATCTATTCAAAAGCATAAGAATATTCTGGAATGATGTTCTACAGAACTTTGGGACATGAATATATTCAATATATTTAGAAATACATCTTTAAGAACCAGAATCATATATAAATAAATGTTTCCAAATTATCTTTAATAGCATAACCATAACCAGACAAAACCAATTGAATGATTCACTTTTGCCTGGTTTAGTATTATCCTTTTGGTAATGAGGAATATGCTAAAGAAAATACTTTTTTTTTTTCCTGATACAATTAACAAGTGAAGTGGCCTTCTGACATTAATTAATTTCTCTGTGGAGCTAAATTTAAATTTACTTAGTAGCTGCCTCATCCTAGGATTATGGATGGGTGCCAAATAGTTCTTTCAGGAATAAGCATATACTTTAAATCACCTAATGCTGTTCCATGACCATCTCTTTTATTTGTTGGACAATAAAAATTTTGTGCAGCTACTTGCATTGTAGCCTAACTCAGACCAAAATACACTGAGTAATAATGAGGTAGACTAAAGTGAACATTAAATAAAATAATAAAATTCTTGACTTCAAGTCTGATAAAAGGGATAATTTTGGTTATGTTGGTTTAAAACCAAAAGGAAAAGAATTCACAAGAGAAATCTCAGTTATAGATAAAATCTGATTTTGATTTCTAGAATCTCATGTAATTTTGGCTCTAGATGAAACTAATCTTTTCCTGTCTAGTCATTGTCATTTGTCATCTTATATTAAAGCTTATTTATAAGTATTAGTTTACTTATGTATTAAATGAATAATACATGCCCCTAATAACTTCATGCTGAAATTTAGAGGATTTATTAGATTTTAAAAGTGACAATGCACTGTTAATGTCATTTAATAAAATAATGTCATTTAATGTACTGTTCAGGCTAGTTTTCTGGAGGTCCTTCATCTCAGCAGAATAATCACCACGAGAATGGTCAAGAATAGAGTCTAGATTCTTTATTCTGGCCCAGTCTTAATCTTAGTGCAGTAGGCAGGAGAGCCACCACAAGGCTGATAAAAGATGGAATCTCTGTGGCTGACTTTGTTTTCAGTTTAAATACCCTATTACAATTACACCAGCTGTAGAACTATTACATCACCATGCTAAGTACTAAGTATATGTAAACTAGATAACCATTGTCTCATCAATTGGACTGAGTTAACACCTTGTTTCAAATATACTTCTTTCAAGTGTACTTCTCCAAAGTTCTGCCCTTTACAATTTAAAATGGCAAAATGTGGCAATTCAAATTTTATATACACATATACATGCAATTTAAGTCTTTCTCTATATTATTTTATCAGTTTCAAAAACATCTAAAATTTTCTTTTGAGTTTAAAGAAAAAATCAAATTTGATAACGTTTCTCCGCTATTCTAAGAAAATTAGCATATCTTTAAGATATATGTACCAAAAAAAACCATATCCATATAAAACCTTTGACAAAATGCCTCTCCTTGGATTTTTTTGATGATTTATTTTTTAAAACAGGTTTTAAAAAAATAAAATGAAATTCAAAATCTACTAATTAAATTCATTTTCCTGGCATTTCTCTTTCCCTCTGGCATAGGTCACTTTTTGTTCTTCTCATCTTTGGACTGACATAGCACAGACATAAAATGGTTTAAGGTTCCATGGTGCACCGAAAAGGAACAGTTCAAGAGAAGAATATGAAATATCCTTTTTTATATTATAAAAACAATTTGATTCATAAGAGGAGAAAAATAGAACCTACAGAAAACTTATTTTTTTTTTACTATCTGTATTATGTATCTTAAAGAGAAATTAATTTCTGATTTAATCCAATAAGCATTTATTAAGTGCCTACTACTGTATTAAGTACTGGAAATACAAATATTAATAAAAAGAAAGTCCCTTCACCCAAATAATTTGGGAGGAGGTAACATTCAAAAGGAAGCAGGAAAGAATGGAGGAGACTAAGGGATACCCTGAACAGGGGCATCTTGTTCTACGGAATTGAAACCAGGTAGAGCAGCAGTTACAAAGTGGGGTGGGCCAGAAAGTCCAGTTTCTACCCACTATAAAGGAAGGCATTATTAGGAGTTTAATACTCCATTTCTCCAGTCAGAAAGGCAAAGAGGTTGGGGAAGCTGGTATTTGTTAAAGCCTGAATTAGCAGCATGATGATAAAATTAGACCTTGACTTAACTATTTTATGTTAATAGTGTTAGGCTTAGGACAGAGGGAATTGACCAAATTCCATCCCTTAATAACACTGTTTCTTCATCTCTACGGAACAGAGATTAGAGAAGATGACTTTTTAAATTCTTCCAAACTCTAAAATTTTGTACTCATACCACGAAAGGGGAAGGCAGCATAGCAAGATTAGAAAGATTAAGGGTTCTGGCAGCAGAGGACCTACACTTAAATTCCAAATCTCACCTATAAGTCATGAGCTGCTCATTTAACCAGCAAGAAGACTGGCTTCCAAGATCTTTTCTGGCATTAAACCTATGAATTTACAAACAGAATTTGAGAGTTATAAGCTTCCACTGATGCTTATATTTTAAGTGTTCCTCATTCAGATATAACCAACCTCTAAAGGAAATACTTGAATTTGAGTATTCCATTACTCTTTGTAGATCCCTTGCTGACACATAGAGAAAGATTAATAGATTGAAGAGGGAAGGTACTCAACTGTAGAGTTCTCCTTCAAAGTATTTAAGTTCAGATTCTCCTGTGCCCAAGGCAGCAGGAACCATTATAATGTAATGATGCTCATCTTCCTGCTTTCAAAATTAAGACAGTTCCTTTGCTGAAAGCCAAACTGCATTAAAATAATAAGACTAGGTTCTATAAAAGCATGTTAAGCAAGACTTGTTGGTGTCTAGATTTAAATTAACATTCAATTATATAGTTTTTCCAAAGAAAGTATACTTTGGAAATAGGAATATTTAGAGAGAAAACAAAACACAAAATTACTTAGCTTTAAAAAAAAAAAAGACAAATAAAAGCTTCCAACAGTTCAGTTTATTAATTTTTCCTCCATAAACTCTCATGTCTTCTTGGGTAGTTTTTGACCAAACTTAAATCTTACAAATCAACAGAGAGAGTCAAAGATTATAGGATATATTAGAACATTTTTATTTGATTTTTAAGGGCTTTCTTTTCCATTTCTTTGTCTATACTAATTTGGAAATTCAAAGACAGAATATTATACCAGTTGTGAATTTAAAACAGTAGAGCAACAAGAAACAAAGATGGAAGCTTTATTGGAAATCCTTTCATCAATATCTATCAGAGACCGCTTTCAGATTGTCAATTATTTTGCCTTGCAGACAAAAGAGAAGCAAACTATAGAGTGTGTATGATTTAATGAAAATCATATATTACGTGAATAAAAGGATTCTATTTAATACCACTCAAATATAGTGAGTTGAGATTCATGGTGTTGGGAAGGGGGCAATTATAGTTTAAAGGACTAATGAGATCAAAATCATCATCACTAACTTTCATTTGAGTCTAAAGTTTCAATTATCTTTGCCTTCAAATTTTATAGGAAAAAGATAATTCAATAATAAAATTAGTCAATCTGAATTCTATTTCCTTTCCTTTCTAAATGTTTCAAACTTAGGAAACAGGAGATAAGGAGTTTGTAAATCTTCCAAAATTTTAGAAATGTAGACATCTAGGAAGAATGGTAGATGGAGCACTGGATCTGAAATCAAGTAGAACTAAGTTGAAACTCAGCCTGATACTTTCTACCTAGAAGACCCCTGGTAACTCATTTAGCCTGTTTCTGCTTCCATTTCTTCATTGAAAAGTGGGGAAATTTTTGTTATTGTGAGGATAAACTGAGAAGTGCTTTGCAAGTCTTAAAGTACTATATAGATGCCAGATAGAAGAAGTAGTAGTAATAGTAAAATTAAACATTATAACAGAACTAGAATAATAAAAATAGTACAAAGAGAACAGGAGAAAGATAAAGAAAAGTACAGATCCATTTAAGTCCAGTTTTAAGCAGTTAGAGTGGTGAGGAGATAAACCAAATTATAAAAATAATCGTGGAGAGAGCTGATGGATAGGCAAAATGGAAGCAACAAATGGAAATAAAACATTGAAAGAATTGGATATTAATTGGAAAATAGAACTGACTGAAAAAGGTTGCAGTGTAAATGATGGCTTTTCAGATTTAGGGCACTGCTACATGTATTTAAAGTATAATAATTTAATTAGAGTACAAGAAGACAAACAAGGAAAGAATGAATGTATTTCCTTTCAAAAAGCAATAAAACTCTAAAAGTATCAGGATCTCACATGCTGAGAATAACTACAAAGTCCCTTCACTTATTCTCCCTTCTTCAAAGGTTAGAAATAAAAAGAAAATGATAAAATTGAATTTCAAATGCATTTCTTTTCCCCACCCCATAAGCACCCTCATGAAATACTATCATAATATCTTCTTGAAATGGACTTAAAAAATTCTAATTTGGGACACAAATGATCAAAAGAGACTCAAAAGAGTCAATGACCAATAAAAATTTAATTGTATTATTGAAATACTTTAAGAACAGGAGTAACAAAAGAAAAATCTCCAACTTACATTGCAGAACCTATGATCAATATATACAATGCATGAATAATGAAAAGATGAAAGATAAAGAACATCTTTGAAAAGTGAAAATTTACTTATGGATTTCCCTATAACAAAGGCTTGAAAGTTCTCCTTTGAAGCAATATAGGAAATAATATAGCCAGACACTAAGTTATAAGGTAAATAGATTGTAAATGACCTATATAGCCAAGATCCTTTTTAGAAGACTTACAAAAAGAAGTGAAGAAAGAATAGCACAGGATAAGAAGATAGGGAAAGATTGTAATCGTATCAATGGGAGGGGAGATAATAATAGCAATGAGTTAATAAATCCACCAAAATATTGAGGTATAAGTAACAAGTTATGAACACTGTAATTAAACTTTAACTTCCAACAAAATTATTGCCATATTTAGTTCAGATATTTAGATGTTTCATGCCATATGGAACTATTCTATATATAAATAATATAGGTACACACAGAAACACATACTTGGTTTTTAACTTAAATATTCAGAATGTCCTCATGTCCATTTTCAAAGCTTTGTGAAGGAAAATAATTGCAGTATAAATAGAAGTAGTATAATATAAGATTAAGACTTTAAACAGTTTAACTGATTAAAGCAATCAAGGATGGTCACTTGCTTCAAGTGCATAAAGGAAATTATTAACAATTTATTGCAATGCCTGAGTGGCTGCAGATGTTTGTAATAAAAAATTGTGCATGTATTAACAAATGTTAATCACAATCAGTTTCTGCAAACAAACAAACAAACAAAAACAACTTAAAACATTAGCAGCAACAATATCATTTGGGCAACTTGAATTTTGAAAACAAACTCCTAAAGAATTTCAGAAAAGTCTTAAGAGAAGAAATGAACATTAGAATTTTTTTTTTGTTTCCTAGTACATCTGCTATCTTAAACTTAGTCAAGTCAAAATACAATCTCAAAACTATATGCATCAAAAAAACAATCTGAAAAGAGAAGTAAAAATGAAAATTTTACTTCAAAGTAAAAGAAATAGGTTTAGACCACAGGTCATTTAATTTACAATCTTAATCATTGTTAAGTGCTTTTAATAAATTCAGACCATTAAAAGATTGTTTGCCATTTTATTCTTTTTCTTTATGGCATAATATTGTTTTCAAAATACACTGACCATAACAGTTAGGATGTAGGTGAGCTACTTTACATCAACTTTTGAAAGCCACTTATTTAAAGATCAAACGTCTATTCATAATATGGACTGTGTTTCTGTTCAACTACTTCACCTACTGCAGGGATATCTACAAATCATCAGTGTTCTCACCACAAGAGTAATTTTACCTTAAGCCTTCTCCCTCTCACATATTAGTCTCCATTGACAGAATCTTGGATCTACCATTTCATTCACGTTTTAGGTAGTAAAAGTTTTACCTAAAATGTGAAGTGGGGATGGGATGGCCATCTGTCAAGGAGGTTGTAGTAGGAATGCCTACATAAGTGGGAAGTTAGAATAGGTGACCTTTAAGATTCTTTCCAACTCCAAGAATTTCTGTTTCTAGTTGTAACTCTTGATCACAACTAAAAATAATGCAATGGGCAAATAACAATAAGCACTCAAAAATGTTTGCAGAAAGATTGCATAAAAACACAGTAAGGGTTTCCTTCTCACTTGAGGCTGAAAGAAATAAGTTAAATAATATCTTAATTATTTAATTATCATTTTTCTTAGGAATTAAAATAATTTTGTTTCTATTTTTTCATCCATCCTGAAAACATCTGCGAGATTAGAACAAACTGAAATGATTTTCCCAATTAAGAGGAAATATAATCCAAAAATTTAAACTCTCAGGATATAAGATAGTATGTTTGGATATATGTCGTGATACAGGAGCCACCTGCCAGCGGCTGGTGGCAGTCTGTAGAATGCATCTCTTCAAGATGATGATGACACAAGGAAACTGAGAGGCAGTTGCTGTTTTCTGACCTCTCTCCTCTTTTCTCTTGCCTCCAATTTATTTCATTCCTAATTCACAAGCAAAGGCTGCTTTGCAGCTCCTTCAAGTTTATGATTTATAGCTGTGGAAACTCTTGGAGAATTAATCTGCCCCTGTATGGTCCTTAATACACACACACACACACACACACACACACACACACATATATATGTGTATGTGTGTGTGTGTGTGTGTGTATGTGTATGTATATATATATATATATGTGTGTGTGTGTGTGTGTGTGTGTGTATACACACACATATATATATACACATATATGTATATTTACATATATAATTAATTTCCCTTATAATTGATATCTAGAAGGCTTGGAGTGAAGTTGCTATATTTTTTTAAATGGATGTTAATATTAATTTGCAAGAAACGACTTGAAATTATATATCCTACTGTGAACCCCTAGGCAACAACTCAATCTAATTCTTATTCTTCTTTTTTTAAATGTGAATTTTCACAAACTATAAAAACTATGAGCAACATCCATAAAATATAAATAAGTAATAAAAAAGTTTAAAATTATTTTAAATTTAAAATTAATTAGTTTTAAGGTAAGGGAAAAAACTAAGTGGCACTGCCAAACTGAAGAGTTGTATAGAACTTATGTATGTATATGTATATATGCATACCTTATGTATGTATATACATACCCTTAAGTATGTATATGTGTATATATACATATATATGTATATGTGGTATATACATAGCCTTATATATGTATATGTATATTATATAACATATAGCCTTAGCAACAAAAATTTCAGAGTAGATAAGCTTGCCATCTCTACGTATGTGAAGGGCTATTATGTTTAAGAAGTATTAAAATAACAATTTGGCTAAAGAGGGCAAGAAGTTAAACAGATGGAGGAATTTACAAAAAAAAAAGAAAAAAGAAAAAGAAAAAGTTTAACTTGCTATGAGCAAAAACTAATTAATAATTCAAGTTATCCAAAACCTTAATTAAATTAAATTAATTCATTTAAATTCAAGTTATCCAAAACCTTAAGAATTTCTGAGTTTCCTACCATTAGAAATCTTCAGGTTACAATCCCAATTCTGTAATGACAAATGAAAGTTAAACTAGTATGATAACAGAAAGTTAGTCAGGGAGAGACAAAATCATTAATTAGGATGTATATTAGTAATGAACCAGAATCTTAAATATTTGATCCTTGGTAAAATTTCCACTTTGCTACTTCTGTGTTTTGGCCTGATTCAATGGATCATTTTTACTTGAAGCAATTTTATACATGTCCCATTCTCTCCAATGAAACTTTTCCTTGAAAAAGTTCTCATTCTAAATTTTATATCATACCTGAAACCTGCTCTTGAAGTCTCATTCAAATGAAATAAATAAGTTAATATGCAAATAACCATTTACATAAAAGATATGTATATATTTATATTTTATAAATGAAAGATTTCATCTCAAATAGAAGGCACTGATGGTGCTTGCTGAGGCAGGGTGAACTGTCAGACTGGGAAAGAACTTTTGCAAAAGGTAGGATTTGAGCTTATGCTGAAAGAAGCCATAGATGTAAGAAGTATAGGTAAAGAGGAAAAACATTCCCCCCAAAATGGCCAATGTAAAGTGTGAAGTCATGATATGGACTATCACAAACAATTCAGGTAAGAAACCATGCTTGGAGAAAGAATGTCTCATGGAAGTGCTAGGGGATAATAACTGCATCCAACTATTTGAAAGACAGTTTTGACTAACTTTTTTGGCTCCAGAAGGCAGAATTAGCAGAAAAAGATCATGTTGCAAGGAGACAAATTTAAGCTTGATGTCAGGAAGCAAAAACAAAAACAAAAACCTCCCTACCAATTAAAATAGTCCAAAAGTGAGATGCTTTATCTCTAAACATGGTGTTTTTCCCCTTTTTTAGAGGTTTTCAGAAGCTAGAAAATTGCTTATTGGGTAAGTTACAGTAAGGAATTTCTGGGGTTTTTTCTTTCTTTCTTTTTTTGTAGATAGCAGCTGTGGTTCCTTCCAACTGTGTCTTTGACTTAGAAATGACTTCTTTTCTCCTCTCTCGACAACACCTAGCATAGACCTTTGTCAATTCCAGACCATTTATGTCTCCTAATATGAGCCAAATCATAATTGGAAGGGATGCTTAACATCCCATCACCTAATCAGTCCTATACCCTCCCTTCATAGATAGGAAAGGGAAAGGGGAACTAAATTGACTTAAGTCCTACAGCAATTCAGTAGTAGAATCTAACATTTATACTTCCAACCCCATATTCTTTCTGCTATATTGCAGTACCTCATGAAGAACTCTGGACCCCAGATTCAAGACAAAAAGGCCCAGGCCCCTTCCCTGAGGGAATAATAATCAATGAACCAGGTAAGCATCTTCCTTATGATCTAGAAAATGTAAGAACATGGGAGTGAAAGAGGGAAAATAGCAAACTAACAAACAAGAAAAACAACTAAGGGATAAGGAATAGAGGCCAATGTGATGAAATGGTTGCTTGCATTAAAGTTTAATTTCATTTCTCCTCTCCAAACTAGTTTTGTGGGGGATACTGTAAAGATATTTGATTTTGAAAGAAAACAGAACAAAATAAAGACACCCAATAGATTAAGATAAGCATTCCCAAAATACTGCTGGCTAAGAGGGAAGGGAATGGGAGGGAATAAATACAGTTCCTTAGGGGTGAGTGATTAGCATTATTTATAAACATGTAAAATATATAGAGATGGGATATGAACACAGAGAGGTAAAACCTTAGAAGTACATTCATTAATGTTATATCAAGTTTAGTAAATTTAATTGATATGATTATTCTTTCTAGCAGTATAGTTCATACCTCTTCTATAGATGGCTTTTGACAGTTATTGTGGCTTAAAAACTCATCACTGTAGTCAACCAGGGTATTAACTATGGTTTATCTTGACTATAGACTAATAAATTATCATCAATTTCAAACCTGATACTTTTGAAGCTACAAGTTGTGCTCTGCTAACCTTTGGGAAAACAAGATTATTGCCCTGTCATAATAAAGTATAAGGGAGATAGACGATAGATAGAATAAAAAGAAAGACGGAGAGAAAGAAAAAGAGACAGACAGAGAGAGAGAGAAAAAGAGAGAGAGAGAGAGAGAGAAAGAGAGAGAGAGAGAGAGAGAGAGAGAGAGAGAGAGAGAGAGAGAGAGAGAGAGAGAAGGAGGGAAGGAATGGGGGAGAGAGAGGGAGAGAGAGAGACAGGAGGAAATAAGAAAGGGGAGGGAGGGAAGGACGAACAAGGGAGAGAAGAAAAGGAGGAAAAAGAGAGGGAGGGAGGGAGTGAAAGAAGGAGGGAGGAAGAGAGGGACAGAGACACAGAGAGACTGATATAGAGAGACACAGAGGGAAAAAAAAAACCATTTATTAAGTACTTATTATTTCATTCAATCCTCATACCTCTAGAAAATAGGTGAATTATTATCCCCCTTTTACAATGAAGAAAACTAAGACAGAAATAATTCAAATGACATGCCCAGAGTTCACACAGTTAGTAAGCGTGTAGAGCAGATTTGAATTCAGATCTTCACTCCACACAGTATTCTATCCACTGAGCTACCTTGCTGGCTCTGAGAGAAAACCACATAGCTACATAAAATATATGTGTTTAGTATCTCAATGTTTGTAATAGAATTTAATCTAATTAGAGACTAACAAATTATTAATATTCAGTGTTAAAGTTTTCCAATCTTTAACAAAAATTAATTATTGAATTTTACTAAATAAATATGCATGGAGTTCTTGAAAAGTTGCTTAATCTTTCAGGTCTTCAGTTTTCTCATTGATAAAATGGAAGGAAATGATAATTTCTGTGAAACCATCAGGCAATTGGTTCCATTGCTCTATATTTCCTTTTTTTCTTTTTTTTTTTTAATTGAAGCTTTTTTATTTTCTTTTTTTTTTTTTATTTATTTATTTTTTTAATTTAATAATTACATTATATTGACACTCATTTCTGTTCCGATTTTTTTTTCCCCTCCCTCCCTCCACCCCCTCCCCTAGATGGCAAGCAGTCCTTTATATGTTGGATATGTTGCAGTATATCCTAGATACAATATATGTTTGCAGAACCGAACAGTTCTCTTGTTGCGTAGGGAGAATTGGATTCAGAAGGTATAAATAATCCGGGAAGAAAAACATAAATGCAGATAGTTCACATTCGTTTCCCAGTGTTCTTTCTTTGGGTGTAGCTGCTTTTGTCCGTCATTTATCAATTGAAACTCAGGTCTCTTTGTCAAAGAAATCCACTTCCATCAAAATATGTCCTCATACAATATCGTTGTCGAAGTGTATAATGATCTCCTGGTTCTGCTCATTTCACTTAGCATCAGTTCATGTAGGTCTCTCCAAGCCTCTCTGTATTCATCCTGCTGGTCATTTCTTACAGAACAATAATATTCCATAACATTCATATACCACAATTTACCCAGCCATTCTCCAATTGATGGGCATCCATTCATTTTCCAGTTTCTAGCCACTACAAACAGGGCTGCTACAAACATTTTGGCACATACAGGTCCCTTTCCCTTCTTTAGTATTTCTTTGGGATATAAGCCCAGTAGAAACACTGCTGGATCAAAGGATATGCACATTTTGATAATTTTTTGGGCATAATTCCAGATTGCTCTCCAGAATGGTTGGATTCGTTCACAACTCCACCAACAATGCATTAGTGTCCCAGTTTTCCCGCATCCCTCCAACATTCATCATTATTTTTTCCTGTCATCTTAGCTAATCTGACAGGTGTGTAGTGGTATCTCAGAGTTGTCTTAATTTGCATTTCTCTGATCAATAATGATTTGGAACACTCTTTCATATGAGTGGTAATAGTTTCAATCTCATCCTCTGAAAATTGTCTGTTCATATCCTTTGACCATTTATCAATTGGAGAATGGCTTGATTTCTTATAAATTTGAGTCAGTTCTCTATATATTTTGGAAATGAGGCCTTTATCAGAACCTTTAACTGTGAAAATGTTTTCCCAGTTTGTTGCTTCCCTTCTAATCTTGTTTGCATTAGTTTTATTTGTACAAAGGCTTTTTAATTTGATGTAATCGAAATTTTCTATTCTGTGATCAGTAATGGTCTCTAGTTCATCTTTGGTCACAAATTTCTTTCTCCTCCACAAGTCTGAGAGATAAACTATTCTATGTTCCTCTAATTTATTTATAATCTCGTTCTTTATGCCTAGGTCATAGACCCATTTTGATCTTATCTTGGTATATGGTGTTAAGTGTGGGTCCATGCCTAATTTCTGCCATACTAATTTCCAATTATCCCAGCAGTTTTTATCAAATAATGAATTCTTTTCCCAGAAGTTAGGGGCTTTGGGTTTGTCAAACACTAGATTGCTATAATTGACTATTCTGTCTTGTGAGCCTAGCCTTTTCCACTGATCCACTAATCTATTTCTTAGCCAATACCAAATGGTTTTGGTGACTGCTGCTTTATAATATAATTTTAGATCAGGTACAGCTAGGCCACCTTCATTTGATTTTTTTTCATCAATTCCCTTGAGATTCTCGACTTTTTATTGTTCCATATGAATTTTGTTGTTATTTTTTCTAGATCAATAAAATATTTTCGTGGAAGTCTGATTGGTATAGCACTAAATATAGATTAAGATAAGCATTCCCAAAATACTGCTGGCTAAGAGGGAAGGGAATGGGAGGGAATAAATACAGTTCCTTAGGGGTGAGTGATTAGTATTATTCATAAACATGTAAAATATATAGAGATGGGATATGAACACAGAGAGGTAAAACCTTAGAAGTACATTCATTAATGTTATATCAAGTTTAGTAAATTTAATTGATATGATTATTCTTTCTAGCAGTATAGTTCATACCTCTTCTATAGATGGCTTTTGACAGTTATTGTGGCTTAAAAACTCATCACTGTAGTCAACCAGGGTATTAACTATGGTTTATCTTGACTATAGACTAATAAATTATCATCAATTTCAAACCTGATACTTTTGAAGCTACAAGTTGTGCTCTGCTAACCTTTGGGAAAACAAGATTATTGCCCTGTCATAATAAAGTATAAGGGAGATAGACAATAGATAGAATAAAAAGAAAGACGGAGAGAAAGAAAAAGAGACAGACAGAGAGAGAGAGAAAAAGAGAGAGAGAGACTGAGAGAGAGAGACTGAGAGAGAGAGAGAGAGAGAGAGAGAGAGAGAGAGAGAGAGAGAGAGAGAGAGAGAGAGAGAGAGAGAGAGACTGAGAGAGAGAGAGAGAGAGAGAGAGACAGGAGGAAATAAGAAAGGGGAGGGAGGGAAGGACGAACAAGGGAGAGAAGAAAAGGAGGAAAAGAGAGGGAGGGAGGGAGTGAAAGAAGGAGGGAGGAAGAGAGGGACAGAGACACAGAGAGACTGATATAGAGAGACACAGAGGGAAAAAAAAACATTTATTAAGTACTTATTATTTCATTCAATCCTCATACCTCTAGAAAATAGGTGAATTATTATCCCCCTTTTACAATGAAGAAAACTAAGACAGAAATAATTCAAATGACATGCCAGAGTTCACACAGTTAGTAAGCGTGTAGAGCAGATTTGAATTCAGATCTTCACTCCACACAGTATTCTATCCACTGAGCTACCTTGCTGGCTCTGAGAGAAAACCACATAGCTACATAAAATATATGTGTTTAGTATCTCAATGTTTGTAATAGAATTTAATCTAATTAGAGACTAACAAATTATTAATATTCAGTGTTAAAGTTTTCCAATCTTTAACAAAAATTAATTATTGAATTTTACTAAATAAATATGCATGGAGTTCTTGAAAAGTTGCTTAATCTTTCAGGTCTTCAGTTTTCTCATTGATAAAATGGAAGGAAATGATAATTTCTGTGAAACCATCAGGCAATTGGTTCCATTGCTCTATATTTCCTTTTTTTCTTTTTTTTTTTTAATTGAAGCTTTTTTATTTTCTTTTTTTTTTTTTTTATTTATTTATTTTTTTAATTTAATAATTACATTATATTGACACTCATTTCTGTTCCGATTTTTTTTTCCCCTCCCTCCCTCCACCCCCTCCCCTAGATGGCAAGCAGTCCTTTATATGTTGGATATGTTGCAGTATATCCTAGATACAATATATGTTTGCAGAACCGAACAGTTCTCTTGTTGCGTAGGGAGAATTGGATTCAGAAGGTATAAATAATCCGGGAAGAAAAACATAAATGCAGATAGTTCACATTCGTTTCCCAGTGTTCTTTCTTTGGGTGTAGCTGCTTTTGTCCGTCATTTATCAATTGAAACTCAGGTCTCTTTGTCAAAGAAATCCACTTCCATCAAAATATGTCCTCATACAATATCGTTGTCGAAGTGTATAATGATCTCCTGGTTCTGCTCATTTCACTTAGCATCAGTTCATGTAGGTCTCTCCAAGCCTCTCTGTATTCATCCTGCTGGTCATTTCTTACAGAACAATAATATTCCATAACATTCATATACCACAATTTACCCAGCCATTCTCCAATTGATGGGCATCCATTCATTTTCCAGTTTCTAGCCACTACAAACAGGGCTGCTACAAACATTTTGGCACATACAGGTCCCTTTCCCTTCTTTAGTATTTCTTTGGGATATAAGCCCAGTAGAAACACTGCTGGATCAAAGGATATGCACATTTTGATAATTTTTTGGGCATAATTCCAGATTGCTCTCCAGAATGGTTGGATTCGTTCACAACTCCACCAACAATGCATTAGTGTCCCAGTTTTCCCGCATCCCCTCCAACATTCATCATTATTTTTTCCTGTCATCTTAGCTAATCTGACAGGTGTGTAGTGGTATCTCAGAGTTGTCTTAATTTGCATTTCTCTGATCAATAATGATTTGGAACACTCTTTCATATGAGTGGTAATAGTTTCAATCTCATCCTCTGAAAATTGTCTGTTCATATCCTTTGACCATTTATCCATTGGAGAATGGCTTGATTTCTTATAAATTTGAGTCAGTTCTCTATATATTTTGGAAATGAGGCCTTTATCAGAACCTTTAACTGTGAAAATGTTTTCCCAGTTTGTTGCTTCCCTTCTAATCTTGTTTGCATTAGTTTTATTTGTACAAAGGCTTTTTAATTTGATGTAATCGAAATTTTCTATTCTGTGATCAGTAATGGTCTCTAGTTCATCTTTGGTCACAAATTTCTTTCTCCTCCACAAGTCTGAGAGATAAACTATTCTATGTTCCTCTAATTTATTTATAATCTCGTTCTTTATGCCTAGGTCATAGACCCATTTTGATCTTATCTTGGTATATGGTGTTAAGTGTGGGTCCATGCCTAATTTCTGCCATACTAATTTCCAATTATCCCAGCAGTTTTTATCAAATAATGAATTCTTTTCCCAGAAGTTAGGGGTTTTGGGTTTGTCAAACACTAGATTGCTATAATTGACTATTCTGTCTTGTGAACCTAGCCTTTTCCACTGATCCACTAATCTATTTCTTAGCCAATACCAAATGGTTTTGGTGACTGCTGCTTTATAATATAATTTTGATCAGGTACAGCTAGGCCACCTTCATTTGATTTTTTTTTCATCAATTCCCTTGAGATTCTCGACTTTTTATTGTTCCATATGAATTTTGTTGTTATTTTTTCTAGATCAATAAAATATTTTCGTGGAAGTCTGATTGGTATAGCACTAAATAAATAGATTAGTTTAGGGAGTATTGTCATCTTTATTATGTTCGCTCGGCCGATCCAAGAGCACTTAATATTTTTCCAATTATTTAAGTCTGACTTTATTTGTGTGGAGACTTTTTTATAATTTTGCTCATATAATTCCTGACTTTCCTTTGGTAGATAGATTCCTAAATATTTTATGGTATCAACAGTTATTCTGAATGGAATTTCTCTTTGTATCTCTTGCTGTTGGGTTTTGTTGGTGATGTATAAAAATGCTGAGGATTTGTGGGGATTTATTTTGTAGCCAGCTACTTTGCTAAAATTATGAATTATTTCCAATAGCTTTTTGGTAGAATCTCTGGGGAAGCTTTTTTATTTTCAAAACATATGCAAGGATAATTTTTTACCATTGCCCCTTGCAAAAACTTGTGCTCCAAATCCCCCCCTTTCCCCACTCCTTTCCCTAGATGGCAAGTATCCAATACATGTTAAACACAGTAAAAATATATGTAAATCTAATATAGGCATACATATTTATACAATTATCTTACTGCACAAGAAAAATCAGATCAAAAAAAAATGAGGAAGAAAATAAAATTCAAGTAAACAACAACAAAAGAAGTGAAAATGCTATGTTGTGATCCACAATCAGTTCTCACAGACCCCTCTCTGGGTGTTGATAATTCTCATCATCACAAGATTATTGGAACTGGTCTGTATGATTCCTTTTTCTACACAATGCTTTTAAATGCATAGCATATCACTATGCTATGGTGCCAAAATGGAGCAGCACTTTACTATTCCTGTTCCTGATGTCTGGCTTTAAATACACAAGAAATAGCAAACAAAATTATATACTGAGAACAGAAACATTATCAAAACATCTAAGCCCTTGAAGTATCATTCAAATTTGTAATAGTTATGCTGTTGTCAATTTCTTTTTTTGTGTATGTATTCAATTTCTTATTGATCATAGAATATAAGCTAGACATAAGGTCATATCAGACAGCAACCTGTCTGAAGGTGAAAAGTAAGTTTACTCTTTGCTGGTGGCAGATGTCTGGAGACAGGTGGCCTGTTCCTGATTATTTCACTACTGTGTTATAATGAAAAGTGACAGAAGTGATTGCCCTGTTCATTTTGCCATCAACTACTGAAAAGGGGATATTCTACAATGGATACTAAGAGTTTTTATTTTTATTTTTTAAAATTCAAGATATCAAAATATCTGAAAACACAAAGTTTTGTGTGTGTACATATACTTTAATGATAATAATTATTATCATTATTGTTATTTTTATTATTAATGTTGTGAGGTAATTGGGGTTAAGTAATTTGCTATGGTTATACAGCTAGTATCAAGTATTGAATTTGAACTCAGTTCCTTCTTATTCCAGAATTGGTGCTCTATTCATTGTGTCATTTAGCTGCCTCATATACCAACACAAAAGTCAAAATATTCTCAATTAAAAGGCCAAATTATATATAAGCCTTATTTTAAAATGCACCTAAAAATTACTTAATTATGGTATATGAATGTTATAAAATATTATTGCTCTATAAGAAATGATCAGGGAGATGATTTTAGAGAGACCTGGAGACAGTTATATGAACTGATGCTAAAGGAAATAAGCAGAACCAGGAGGTCAGTGCACATGGCAACAAGAAGATTATGTGATGATCAATTCTGATGGACAGGGCTCTTTTCAACAATGAGATGATTCAGTCCAGTTTCAATGATCTTGTGATGAAAAGAGCCATCTAGACCCAGAGAGAGGACTATGGAAACTGAGTGTGGTTCACAACATAGCATTCTCACTCTTTTTGTGGTTCGCTTACATTTTGTTTTCTTACTCATTTACTTTCCTTTTTTATCTGATTTCTCTTGTGCAGCAAGAGAATTGTATAAATATGTTTACACATATTGGATTTAACATATAATTTAACATGTTTAACATATATAGGATTGCTTGCCATCTAAGGGAGGGGATGGGGGGAAGGAGAAAATCTGAAACACAAGGCTATGCAAGGGTCATGTTGTCAAATTATCTGTGCATGTGTTTTGAAATAAAAAGCTTTAAAAATTAAAAAAAAATCACTTAAGGCACAGATTTTTCATTCCAGAAATATTCTGGTTACTTCTCTCCAGTTTTTCTTAAAGTACAAGGCATTTTGGTAGACAAACTTTGTGATCTGCAGTAGCAAAGAAAAAAAAAGTCATTTGAAGATCAGTTCTCTGGTTCTAAGCCTCACTAATATGCTCCGTAGGAAACAGACATAATTCAGCCCTTCCCTGAGCCATGTACTTGAAGCTTTTCTAGTTTAATGTAAAGCACCTGATTTTATGCATTTTGACCTAGCCTTGAAAATGCCAGAATCAGAGGAGCAGGGAAGGGGAGGAGAGTGTGTATGTAGGGGATTTGTGGGGAGGAGAAGGAGATAACTACATTGGAACATTATTAAAACCAGCTTTTTCTCCAGAAAAGAAAACCATAAATAAATAAATAATCGTCAAAACCACTGGAGATTTCTCACAATAGCCACCATTGCCCAACTAGCCTAGAGATGAAAACAACAGGAAATACTAAAAGAAAGGATAGCTCTAAGATTTCAATAATACTAGGAACTTCTTTACCAATTCAGGTTAGCACCTCCTATGCCTTTTTCAGACTTAAAGATGTCTAGAGTTTTAAAAAGTTAACTGATTTGCTCCGGGTCATTCAACCAACTCCTGTCAGGGATAGGACTTAAATTTAAATCTTATTGACTTTAAGGTCAGCTCTTTGTCTGCTGTGCCGTTCTTAAAACACTCAAAAAGAAAAGAAAAAAAAAAAAAAGGAGAAATATCTTCATGTGCAAAGGAGGAAGGAGAGGACTTCAAATTAATGTTTTCAAGAAAGTTTTTGTGAACCTATGTGAATATTTGTGTGCATAAAATATATTAATCAAAGAATCCATTTCCCAGAGTTTTTTGAAATAAAGTCCAACAAAATTGTTCATTATTTTTTTTTATTTGGTATCAGTCCAGTATTTTATGAAATAAGCATTTAAATTCATGTGCAGTCAACATAGTTGACTAGCAGGAGACATCTCTTAGATCTTCACACACACACACACACACTCCCTCCCTTGACTAGTAAAAATGTATTTCTGAATGGTTATACCAGCAGAACCTTTCAAAATATTTTTAGTAAAAATATTTTGAGTTTAAGATTACCTGAACAGGACATGATTTGTTTTTTATTGTATTTCTGATTTCATTATTGAAGAGAGATTCCTGAGAGGAAATCTACCAGTGCAGACTGATCCCTGCTCTGAAATCTATATTCTTTGAACATTTTCTGGGCACTCAGGGTTACACAATTAATATTCTTCAGAGGCAATGACTTGAATTCTGATCTTCCTAGATCACCTTTCCATGTTAGGAAAAAATAAAAATTACATATATGAGTATGTACATATACATGTTCAAACATACATGTACACACATGCATATTTATTTATCTCTATATATATTATTCACAATAGAGTAAACATTAAAGACAAAATAACAAGAATATATATAGGCCATAGAAACTTTTATATTATAAAGGATTGAAAACATAATTAGGAATCAAAACATAGATTTTTGGTTAATTTTGTGGGTATGTGGAGCTAATCAAAAGAGGAAATATGTATTTTTAAATCCCATGTGCACATAACATAATTCCTAGTATCAGCTCATACATCTCTGAAAAGTTGTGCAATCACTCCCGTGTCTTCATAATTATGATTTTAAAATAATGAATAGACTGTTGTTCTTCGAATCAGAAAGATCTCAATTGGGTTCATTTCTCATCTCAGAAAATTATTAAATAGATAACCATTAATTGATCACTAAATCTCTGTAAATTGGCAACTTAAAACAGTTACTATCTCACACATTAGTTACCATTTTTGTTGAGAGTTGAGAGAGGCAGGTCCCACTCTGAAAATTTTCATAGCTGATGGAAATAAAGATCCTTCAAATATTTGAATATTTACCTTCTATCTTTAATAAGAGTACTATACTAGAAGCCACCACAAATTCATTGAGGGTTAATGCTTTTCGGTATATATTTCAGTCTTGTTGATAGAGCCAAGAGCCTCCAAGTAGTTGGCTATTCAGGTTAAAATCAATAAATGCTTTTCTTGGTAAGGGAACTCACATCGTGCAGACCTGCACAAATCCAAAGGAAGGCTAAAAATATGATGAGCTGTTAAGATGGGTTGGTTACCTTTTGTAGTGGAAAGTAAAAAACAAATTATGACAATGGATGACCCTGATTTTCTAAAGGCTCTTCCATTACAATTTCAACCCACATTTCTCTTTGCGTATTAGGAAAAATTGCTTTTTGAACTGGTTTCAAAGTACACATCCATTTATTTACCCCCGAGACTCTGTTATCAATACAAAGTCTCCATGTAGTCTGGTAAGCTGGTCAACACCCATTCGCTATTTGTTATTAAAGAGTGATGTATATATTGATTAAGAATCACACTAAAATCATCTACCGATTGAATTCATTCCACTATTGTCAAAGTATCAGTTACATCTTCCATATGAGTTTAACTGTTAGATAATAGTATCTAATATACCTTTTATCAAGGTGCATTACAGATATTTGAGAGTTAGTCTTTTCAATAACCCTGTCCAAACCAGGCACTGTTCCGGGGCTTATTAATAAAGTACAACAACCCTGTAGAGTTGGGTGATCTTAAAAATAGATAGTTTGTAGAAAGATGCTGAGCTAACAGTCCCACGGCTGTTTCAGGCTCTTAAATGATTCTCTCTTGACCTGTTACCAAGTCTCCCCATGGTTTCTAGACTCCAGAACTTTGGTCTGCTCTCTCTCAGCAACTTTAGACTGACTCCTTTGCTAGACAACCACATCTTAGATTATAGATTTAAAACTAAAAGAGACCCATGAGGTATTCCAATTAAATTCCTTCATTTTGTAAAAGAAAAAAAAATTCATGTTCCAAGAGGTGGATTGCCTGAGGTCACACAGGTTATAAGTAGCAAAGCAGAGATTCAAAATCAGCATCTCTGACTTCAAATTCAGCACATCAGCTATTCTTCCAGAGCCAACAGCACTCCAATTTATAGATATAAAGTCCCAAGATAATATTGAACTTTCACCCATGCAACACTAACATTTGGACTTGTCTGAATTTCTATGATTTCTTTGTTCATTTATTCAGTATATATTTATTTAAAATTGACTATATGAAAGGTATTATATATCAGGCACAATGGAGAACACAAAGATTAATAGGACAAAGATTTTTTTCAAAAAACTTCCAGTTTTACAAGGAAGGTAAGTCATTGTTCAGGAATAGTAAAAAATACAAATTAAATGAAAAAGAATCAGAAAACATTTATTTACTACTTACTATATGCCAAGCATAATAGAAAAAACAGGGCCTCAAATTCTCAACAAGGAGGAAGGAGGATAACACAAAATTCTAGACCCTTATTGTCCTTCCTACTTCTATACTGCATGGATACCTGGAATACTCTTATCTCCCTCACTCCACTTCATTTTCTCTGCCTTCCTTCTATATTCAACTTAAATACTGGAGAACAGAGGGAGAAAGCAGAAAGGTAAATGGTAAAAATCCAGTGATAGGACAATAGGTCATAAACCATTAGAAAAGAGATAGTGAACCCAAGAATCAGAGAGGATTGAAACTTTGGGTTACCTCAGGCAGAATTAAGGAAAAAAGATTCATAATCTAGCTGAAATGAAGCAATCTAGTTGACAGGGGGCAAGGGTTACCAAAGAGATGATCAAGTACCGTTCTTGCTAGTTTATGAAGAACTCATTAACTTACGGATAATAAGCACCAGAAGATCCCTGGTTTTCTCCAAGGCTGCCTGCTTTTCATACTTCTTTGAGTTGGTAAATAGTATATTTATGCTATTTATAAGAGGGCACACCCAATTTGCAAGACAGGTTTGGAGAAGGTAAACAATGCATGCTACTGGATAGTATTGATCAATTCTTTTTTTTTTTAACTTTTTAAAAATAGCTTTTTATTTACAAGTTACATGCATGAGTAATTTTACAGCATTGACAATTGCCAAATCTTTTGTTCCAATTTTTCCCCTCCTTCCCCCCCACCCCCTCTCCTAGATGGCAGGATGATGTTGGTCAATTCTTAATGGAGAAGGTGGTATTTGAATTGAAACTTGAATATTATGCAGTAATTATTTTGAAAGACAAAGGGAAACTAGGGAAAACATCAAACAAAAAGAAAAGCATAAATAATGGTGTAGAAATGGGAAAGTTAGTCAATTAACAAGTATTTATTAAATACCCACTTGTTTGTCAGGCACTGTGCCATGAGACAGGGATACAAAGAGAGGTAAAAATAGTCCTCACCCCCAAAAAGCTAACATAATGGGGGAGACAACATGTAAATGACTAAGTATACACACAATAACTAGAGATGGAAGGTAATATAAGGCATAAGCTACTGGTAGGAGACAAGGAAAGGCATCTTACAGAAATCTTGAAGGAAGTCAGGAAAAGTAAGAAATGGCACTAAGGGAAATAGAGTTTCAGGAATTGAAGAGCAGACAGGAAGATGGGAGAAAGAATGTTGTTTTCAAGGAATAACACATAGAACCCTGCAGCTGGATAATCGAGAACTACATCTAAAAAACAATGAGTAGTTTAGTGTGCCAGGATTATAGAATATGCGGAGAAAAGCAATGCTACTATTCAAAATTGTGACTCACAATTTAATCTGTACTCAATTATATAAAATCTTCTGGATCTTATATAGATTACATTGGAGCTATTAAAACACATTGTAATCTCTTTAAGGACATCTTTCTGTGACCATAATAGTCAGCATTTATATAGCATTTCAAGGTTTAAAAAGCCCTACATCTATATCCCTTTTGAACCTTAAAACAACTCTGTAAGATAATGCTTTTGTCATCTCTATTTGACAAATGAGGAAATTGAGACAAAGATAAATGTAAAGTGACTTGCCCAGAATCACATGGCTAAGTTTATAATATAAGATTTGAACTTGACTCCAAGTCTAATACTCTTATATTATCCTCTGTCATCCAGCCATGTATTCACCAAGTATATAGTAGGTGCTTAATCAATGCTGTTGAATTGAATTGCTTTTATAAAGTATCAGTAGGCAATAAAGCTAGGAAAGTTGATTGAGGTCAAGTCACGAAGGGCATCTCTGCTTGCTCATTAGCAAAGCTAAAGACTATTAAATAGTAAAAGAAAAGAAACATTTTTAATAACACAAATTTAAAATATAGCCATTTAAAAAATAGCCACTGTTGCTAGCTATTTTTTGGGAGGATTTTGCTTTCTCCTCAGCAGATTTCAACCTATTTGTACTCAAGGAGGTTTTAGTCTAAGATTTAGTACATGATATCCAGGGTAAGAAAGGACCTAGGTCCTTGTTATAATCAGTTTCCAGTAGGCTCCATAGTCCGAAGAACCTAATGACATCATCCCTGTGACTATTCCTTTTCTGATAATGTAAGATAAAACAAAGGGCATTTATTGCCAGGTTAAGGACTTCGAGTTATATTATATATATATATATATATATATATATATATATATATATATGTATATGTATATATACATATATATATATACACACACATATATAGTATATATATATGTGTGTGTGTGTATAGATATATATTTTATATATGTTATATATGGATGTTTTTTACTTTAGAATGGTATGATCAAAATTATGCTTTAATAAGATTACTATAACAATGGTATTGTTTAGACAGTCTGAAGGAAGTGAAGCTGGAAGTAGGGAGAGCAATGAGGAGTTAAACTACATCTGATACTTAGGTGATATTATCAGGTTACTTTAAAGCCACTGCTTAAATTAGTATTACAACCTAAAAAAGCATATTATTGAATAAGTAGCTAATACAATATAAATGAGTTGGGATGCCACAGGCCATTTTTAAAAGGCACTATGTCCTAATAGGTTGCTGTGGATTGATGCTTTTAAATATTATGAGACTGTAGCTTATGTACTACTTGTAATAGAAACATTCATAGGAAGATATATTCTGAGATAAAGCATTACAATAGAACAAAGTAACTGAATTCTAAGAATGACTCACATTATCCAATCATTCATTTTTCTTATTCTATCACACATAATTCAAAATAACAAGGAAAATAATCTGAATTAATGGAAATACTAAATTATGCATTGTCTGTATTCTTTTTTTTTTAAATCATTTTCTAGTACATTGGAAGTTGGGGGAACGAGAGATGAACAGCACTCCTCTGATCAATTGATTTTCTCTCCCTGGCCAGTTCATAAAAGTACAGAAAGTAACCAGTCAGTAACTAAAAGAGGTCTGAAGTAAAATAAATGAAAAATAAATCCACACTTTGCTATCTCTATATGAAGCAATACACCTCCCACTAGCAAAGGTATCTGGTAAGAGTGTTAACTAATTTTTGAAATGACCAGTATTTAGCTTCTATTCCCCCAGTTCCTTCTGCAATTTGGATTAGGCCATCAAAGGCAGTATCAACAAGAGTTATTTGGTTTGGAGGTGGGGCAAGGCACACAGATGATTTTAACAGTTAAGATATACCTTAGGATGAGCTTTGTCATTCAAGAGAGCATTAGCTCTGGCTGTGAGGAGTGAAGCTGTGGAGAGTAAAAGATCCAAGAAGACCATCAAAATGACATGCCTAGTAGAGATGCTAGACCTTGGGGAGAAACTGCCTAAGCTCACTACAAAACAGGAAAAGATAATACTCATTTCATGAGAAAAGATGATAAACTAATATGTCAAATAAAAACAAGAAATTTTGAAGACAAAAATCTGATAAAAAATGAAATGAGCAGAACTAGGAAAATATTTTTAGAATAACAATAACATTATGAAAAGAAACAAAATAGAAATAAATTTTAAGGGATTTTTTAAATAGTAAAACATTTCCAAATAATCTCACTTATCTTACTTTTAATTCTCAGTAAATTCTTTCTTTAAGAATAAATTTCTATGTAAGTCAAATCTTCTTTCTCCCTTTTATATGTGTGCAATCTGTGTGCATAAATATGTATATATAAAGACAAAGAATTTACTTTTACATTAAAAATATTTCATATTTCAAACTCTTTCTATGATGTCTCATCATTGTGTGGAATGTGAACGACCCAGTGTTTTTGAGGGTTATGCCATTGAAATACAAGTTGTAATTAAGTCCTACCATTTTAGAAAAGCTCTGATCAAAGACTCCATAAACTGTGACAAATAGTTTTTTTTTTTTTTTTTCCCCTAAGAACCAGTCTAGCTACAAAGGCTAGCTTTTTAGGGATGAATTCTCTCACCATGACAACACACTCAGCAAAATAAAATAATTTTTCATTGTTCTCATCCCAGTGCAAGTCCCTGCCTCCACTTTCAATCAGATATAATAAACATTTATTAAGCTATGTGCTAGGCATTGTGATAAGTGCTGAAGATATAAATATGTAAAAGAAAACAATCCTTGTCTTCAATAACTTACAGTCTAATGGGAGAAAAAAATATACATAAGAAAGATTAAAAGGAACCCTAGCTCAAACACCCAAATGGTACCTGGGGCAATGAAGATGATGATAGAATTGGAACCAAGCCTAGAAGCTGTTGGCAAATCAAATGATATCTGGGATTTTGAAAACCTTTAAAAAGGGAGGGTATCAGAGGAGTTTTTACTTTAATCTCCAATCAGAGAACCAGAAGAAACTGATGAGTCAGTACCAAAAAATGATTACTCTCTACTATAATGAATTTCTTGCTAATGCTTTTACTTTTGGATGGTAAGGAAGAATAGGTGATGATGATAGTGGTAGGAGAGTCAAAATTCATCAAAACTGCTGATGAAAATAATAGAGATAGGGGTAGAATAAAATAAACCAGAATAAAATAAGAGAATGCTAAAAATCAAAGACATTTTGGATATATTAATGTTAACTTTGCTGTTGGCAGTTTAAATGCAATGTCCTTGTCTAAGACCAGGTAATCATGCTTTTGGATGAACAAAATCTTGCCAGTCTTGAATAACAACTTACCCATGAATGAAACAAAAAGACAAAAGTTGCAGATAAACAAAAGGTTTGCTCCTAGGTTCTCACTAAAGAAGCAAAGAAAATGGCAGAATTGGTTTTGTCACAAATGAAAAAGCAACAAGAAGCACAATTGTGTGTGAGTGTATATGTGGATGAATTTGTGTATGCAATATCTGCTGATCTTATATTGAAGAATTCATAATAAAACTCTACAAGAAGACCATAAGGGAAATAATTGCTGCTTATGTGCCAACATCTATTGAAGAAAACGAGAAAGAAGAGAAATCCTGCTGAAAAATCGATTGAAGCCTCTAAATACAATAATCATATATCCTTATGCCCATTGACTTCAAAGCAAAGGCAAATATAGGGAAAGGAAAATTAATATATTTTCTTTTGAAACATATTTTTCAGCAGTAAGAAATGAGATACCAAGGATTGTAGACTACAAAAATCCAATACATATATATACATATATATGTATATAGATATAGATATATAAACACACACACACACATATATATATATATATATCACTAATAATTTTTCAAACAGAAATTATTAAGAATTTCATAGTCACTAGACTTGAAAAGTATCAAATATAATTGTGGATATTTCTTCCTAGTAAATTTATTTAGTTTTAATACATATTACTTTATAAATCATGTTAGGAAAGAAAAATCAGAGCAAAAGTGAAAAACCATCGGAGAGATTAAAAAAAAAAAAAAAACAGAAAAGCAAAGTGAACATAGTATTGTCTCCTTAATTCGTTTTCTGAATGCAGATAGCATTTTCTGTCCAAAGTCTATTGAGATTGCTTTGGATCACTGAACTACTGAGAAGAACCATGCCTTTCATAGTTGATCATCGCACATTCTTGCTGTTATTGCGTGCAATGTATTTTGGTTCAGTTCGTCTTGCTCAGCATCAGTTAATGTAAGTCTTTCCAGGACTTTCTAAAACCAGCTTGTTCATCATTTCTTATAGAACAATAATAGTCCATTACCTTCATGTGCCATAACTTCTTCAGCTATTACCCAATTTATGGGCATCTACAAACAAACATTGTAGGTCCTTTTCCCTCCTTTAAGATTTCCTTGGGATACAGACCCAGTAGAGACACTGCTGGATCAAAGTGTATGCACAGTTTGATAGCCCTTTGGATATAGTTCCAGATTGCTCTTCAGAATGATTGGGTCGTTTCCCAATTCTACCGACAATGTATTCGTGTCCCAGTTTTCCCACATCCCCTCCAACATTTATCATTATTTTTTCCTGTCATTTTAATCAATATGAGAGCAGTGAGGTGGTAATTCAGTTGTTTTAATTTGCATTTCTCTAATCAATAGTGATTTAGAGCTTTTTTTTTTTTTCATAGAACCATAGATAGCTTTAATTTTGTCACCTGGAAATTGTTTATATCCTTTGACCATTTATCAATTGGAGAATGACTTGCATTCTTATAAATTTGATACAATTCTTTATTTATTTTAGAAGTGATGTCTTTATTAGAAACACTGGCTGTAAAGATTTTTTCCCTAGTTTTGTACTTCAATGGGTTTTATTTAAAAAGATATAAAATGACTTATGGACATGGAAGTCATTTCCTAAATCATGTTTTGTTACAGTCAAGCCACCAACTTGTAAAAATAAAAGTTTCCCTAAGTACTGTTTGGTTGCTTTTTTGAATCATCAAGAGTTTAAGTCACCTGCCCATGGTCAGAGCCACTTTTTGTCAGGAATAGACCAGGAACCCAGATTATCCTAGTTCCAAGATCAGCTCTCCAGTTGCTATTTGTAGCAGCCTATCTAGTTAAAACACTGATAAATACATTAAAGAGCACTTGTCTCTGAGATACTGTACTAGAAGCCTCCTTACAAGTTGATAATGAAATATCAGTGATTCTTCTTTATATCCACTCATTTAGGCAGTTCCAAATGTACCTAACTGAATTATTTTCTTGTCCATGTTTCTCCAACTTGTTCAGAAGAATAGCACTAGATAGTCAAATGCTTCAATAAAATTACATAAACCAGAGCTATAAGATCCCTCAATGTGGTAGTCTAGCCATTTAATTTTTTTGTTCTATGTCCTTACTTTCATCTTGTATGTTGCTGTAGTTCAATTATTTTTTTCCAGTTATGTGAGACTTCTTGTGATCCCATTTGAGGTTTTCTTGGCAAAGATACTAGAGTGGTTTGTCATTTCTTTCTCCAACTTATTTTACAAATGAGGAAACTGAGACAAATAATGTTAAGTGATTTGCTCAGGATTAAAAAAATAATAAATATGTGAGGGCAAATTTGAATTCCAGACCTAGCAAGCTATCCACTGTATCACTTAACTACTCTTCTCAGTTTCCATACATGACTTTTTAAAATATAAGTTGGTCAAAGAGCTTTCTGTGCATTCATATTGGTAAGATTATGCTTCCCTAGGACTATGGTAATTAATTTTGGAAAGGGAATATAGGCATTAAGTTAGCGTTGAGTTTCTCAAACTCAAATGAAAATATTTACTAATAGGAAAGGATCTATTAGGAATTCTTAGTTTCCACACTAGGGCTGTGTTGGGGAAGGTAAAGTCGAAAGGACTGAGATATCTAACAGACTAAACAATGCAATCTGTCTTTTAAACCTAAAACTGGGAGAATGGGATAAGTCAAGAGGGAAGAGTAAGATTCACTCTGAAAAGCACCATAAGCTTTCGAACCCTGGGAAATTAAGAAGTAGAATCAATAGAACAGAAAGTGGAAAGTAATTAGACATGACAATAGTCACAGATAGGAAATCATAAAAGAGGGAAAAGGATCCACATGTGTAAAAATGTTTGTAGCAGTTCTTTTGTGCTGGCAAATAATTGGAAAATGAGTAGATGTCCATGTGTTAGGAAATGACGGAATAAGTCATGGTATATGAAGATAATGAATTATTGTTGTTCTATAAAAATGATGAACAAGCTGATTATAGAAAGGTCTAGAAAGATTTACATGAACTGATGCTGAATGAAAAACACAGAATTAAGAATACATTGTACACAGCGACAACAAGATTATGTGATGATCAACTATAAAAGGCTTGGTTCTTTTAAATAGTTCAGTGATCCAAAGCAATCCCAAAAGACTTTGAACATAAAATGCCATCTGCTCCTAGAAAAAGAACTAAGGAGACTGAATGTAAATCAACACAAGCTATTTCACTTCTTTTTTCTGTTTTTTTTTTTTGTTTGTTTGTTTATTTGTTTGTTTTTTTTTTTTGTCATTCCCATGATTTTTTTCTTTTGCTTTGATTTTTCTTTCCCAACATGTTTGATAAAGCAATGTATATTAAAAATAAACTTACTACAATAAAAAAGAGAATAGTCACAGTTAAAAACAACATTTTAAAGAAGGAAAAGGAGATAATTGGTTACAAGAATAAATTAGATTGTCAAGGAGATGCTAAAGGAAATGGAAAAAGAAGTAAAGAGAGAGCCTTCAGGACCACCAACTGAAGAAGTAAGAAAGAGGATAGAGAATTAGTGAAGAAGACAGAGGTGATGAAAGAGAAAGGAAGAACAAGTAAGACACTTCACTAAAGCTAAGAGAATAGACAGCATCCAGGAAAGGGTGATTCATATGTTTAAATGCTGCAAAGAGTTCAAGAAGGGCAGACACCAAGGGGAACATAAATGGGTTGTTCATAAGGAGTTCTATGTTGGAGAGAACAGTTTCATTTGAGTGTTGGGAAGCAAAATCAGATTGCCAAGAGAGGAAGGAGAAAATGGTTGGCCAAAAAAAAAAAAATAAATAAATAAACAGAAACATGGAGGCTTCAAAGTGCTTTTTGAAGAAATTGAATCATGAAGAAAGAGATGGATTGTAGATGGTGATGGAGAGAAGAAAAAATAGAATAGGAGGACAAGGAAAAGGAGGCAGACACTGTTAAAACAACTCTCACATTTACATAGCATTTCAGTGTTTTCTGGAAATATTACTCAGGTCTCTTTTCTATCTCCCTCAATCAAATTTTCCCATACTGTTTCTGAAAGATACAAAAAAAAAAAAAAGTAAAATATTGTTTGCCTTCAAGATGTTTACCTTCTATCAGGATAAATCATATGTATAAAATATATAAAAAAATTATATTTGTCACAGGCTGAGAGGAGGCACTAGCAATTGGGGAGATTAGAAAAGGACCTGTGTGGAATTAGCATTTGATATTTTTGCACTTTGCATCATAGAATTTTTTAGAGGGAACATGAGAATGATAAATGACTTTAGAAATAATGCAAAATCACAGCTTCATCTCATAGAACTGTGAAGACTAAAAGGAAAAAAAAATGTCATTTAGTCATGTAGTTCAGACAATTTGAACTGAAGCTCGCCTCCTTACAGACACACAAACACACACACACACACACACACACACATATACACTTGTTAGCATATACTATGAACTGGAAAGGAACTATTCATCCGTAAAAATGACATACTTCATTTTCAATTGAATTTCATCCCTGTACTCAGAAAGGGCAACTGGTATCCCATGGATTGAGTAAACTCTTTGAAATTATATGTCATGTTTCTCAGAAATTTGATTCTTCTAAATCCAACTATACAGCCACTTTGGGGAACTCTCGGCAAATTACAATGATCTTTATGATTTTTCATGGAAGGAAAGACATGAAAAAGGGAGACAGATGGTTAGGAGATACAGATAAATGAAAGATAGATGGATGTATAATTAGAGATATGCATATATATGTTTGTATTTATATATACAGATATGTGTGTCTATGTCCATATAGGTACACACACATATATATGTATATTTATGTATATTATTTCCATGTGTGTATACTCCTATATGTATGTATTCATAAATTCACACAGCAAATTCAGCCATCTAAACTTGACCACCCTATGTCTTTTCTCTGTTTTATAGAACAAATATGTTTATGTGTTCAGTAAAATAAGATATAATAGACCTGGTAATTTATTTTCTTTTCTTCTTCTTTCTTTCCAACAGTAAATTCAGGGTTGCCCAAAATGTGTTCTGACAAATAAGCTCTTAACAATCTCTGACCAAGGTAAAGGACACCAGTATTCAAATAATTCTGAATTATTCTTTAGTATAATAGTTTAACAAGATATACAAAGGAACTTCTGAAAATTGTTTGCTGTAACCATCCACAACTTGATCCAAAAATATTTGTTTAAAAAGCCCAGGTCAATTGGTTTCATGAAAATAAAAGTAAACATTTGAGCTCAAATATGTCTTTTCCCAAGCTTTTCATCAATGGGCTATCCTCCATCATTTATATTAATTAGATCTAATTACAAAACTACTCCAATAACACTCTCACTTATGTTTAGTGTTTAAGGTCCAAAAAGAATCTTGACCCTAGATTTTTTGAAATAATAATGGTCATCTTGGATATTTACAAAACTACTCCAATGATACTCTCACTTCTGTTTAGTGTTCAAGGTCCAAAAAGGACCTTGACCCTAGATTTTTTGAAATAATAATGGTCATCTTGGATATTCAGTAAATATTAAAATAATTATTTATTCTACACCATCCCACCCATTCCACCACTAGAATTCTTCCTATTCTTCACTTCCCTGCCAAAAAAAAAAAAAGTTTCCTAAAAAGCTTCCTTGCCTCATTAAGTATTTAAACTCTAGGGAGTTGTCAGCATTCCCCATGTCCATTGTTCAATACTGTTCCTGTTCATGTCTCTTAACTGAAAACTCTCTGGAGCAAGAACCTGTAATTTGTCTAGCATTGGCACACCACATACATTCTCTGCCTTAAACAGTAAATAATAATAATAATTTGGCAAGGGTAATGTAGAAGAACAGCAGGAACAGAGTGTCCAAGCAAATCCCCTTTTAGCAGGTGACAATCATCTGGCCCCTCATTTGTATCAAAGTGGTAAAAGTTGAAAGTCCAATTGCTTTGTCCTCTTCACATAAAGTAGCATTTGGTTTTATTTTTTTCTATACTGTATTTCCCCCTCCTTTTTCTTCTTGCTGAATTTTGTCTCCCCATACTGGATAATTCATAGTTTACCTGAATATTTTACAATTGATGGCACATTTTTTACCAATACGCCTTGTTTTGATTCTGTCAGCTTTCATTATTAGTTTTGGGCTATGACTCTCATCAGAGTAAAGCTGCTAAATTTTCTCAAATTCTATTGAATTGTCTCCAATCTATTTTGTCTTTCTTAAGACCATCAAAAGGAAGATTAATTGGCTGTTTTTTGGGTTTTTTTGTTTTTTTTTTTTTGTTTGTTTGTTTGTTTGTTTTTTTCTCAAGGAACAAAAATTAAAGTATAGAACTATAGGAGGAAATAGATTGCTGGACATGGGTTTAGGAAGTCCTGTTTCAAATCTTGCTTCAGTCTTACTAGCTATTTATATTTGTCACTGGATAAATGACTTAATTAACCTTGTGTCTTCCTTGTTCTATATGCTTTATATTGTGAGTTCGTTGAGGGCAAAAACCATCTTTTGCCTTTTTTATTTTTTTTTTGGTATTTCCATCAATGTACATGATTTGACATATAGTAGATTTTTTCAGAAATATATATTGACTAACTGACTGCTCTGTAGAGTTATATATAAGAACAAATGAAATAACATAAGCTTTTTGAAGACCTTAAAGAACTATATAAATGTTAACTATTATATATCATATTTTAAAATAATGAAAACCAAAATTTCTTGTTAGTTCTGCTGTACTTTAATGGAACCATGATCTTATCAGTGAGAATATTCCCATCAATTAAACTGACTGCAACCCATCTATGTGTGTCCATATCTGGTCAAAAACTTTTTAATACCTTTTCTTTTCATAAAAAAGGATAAAAAATAGATTAAAGATTTTGGAGGGTACTGTATTTATTTATTTCCAAAGTGATTAATTTTTCAGAACTACATCCTCTTCCCCTCTAATGCTTCTGGTGTCTATTCTTTTGCATCTTCTTTGTATAACATAATTACTATTTTTCCCTCAACTCTGGCTCAATCTTTCTTTAGAGCTACCCTATTGATGTCAGTCTTAAACGTATGGTACATATTTCCATGTAAAAAACATAAACAATTTTTTCATGTTAAGCTCCTTGAAATTGATTTTTGATATTGGCTTTTATATGTTAAATTTTCTATTGAGTTAAGGTTTTGTTGAAAATCCTTGAAATCTTCAAGTTCATTGAATGTCCATTTTTTCATTCAATATTATGAATTATTTTGCCATGTATGATATTTTTGGCCCCATGCCTAGTTTTTTTGATTGCCAGTATATATGATTTCAACACCTGTGGTCTTTTATTGTGGTTGTTGCTAAGGGCTGTAAAATTCTAATTGGAATATTCAATTTTTTTTTGTTTGTTGAAAAATTTTCTCTTTGATCTGGTTTTGAAATTTGGCAATAATATTCCTATATATTTTCCATAAAGGAGCTTTTTGAGGTAGGGATCATTGGATTTTTTTTTCCTATTTCTACTTTCTTCTCATACTCCAGGAGAATTTTTGTGAATTATTTCTTGCATTATTATGTTAAAGTTCATTTTTTGGTTACGGCTTTCAGCTAGCCCACTTTTTTCTTCTTGATTTGTTCTCCATATCTGTTGTTTTTCTTATGTTTCACATTCTGTTCTATTTTTCATTCTCTTTTTATTCTGTTTTGTTATTTCTTGGTCTTTCTTAGCTTCATTGGCTTCCCCTTGCCCAATTCTAATTTTCAGAGTTATTTTCATCATTAAGATTCTGTATCTCCTTTTCTAGATAAGTTTTTTTCATAATTTTTTCTTGGATTTTTTCTTTTTTTTTTTTCAGTGTCTCATTTGACTTTTAAATTCTTTTTTTGAGTTCTTGTATACATTTTTTTACATTTCATAAATTTTTATAAAATTATATAAATTATAAATGTTTTAAATTTTTATAAATTCTCTCTGAACAAGTAACCATTTAACATTCCTCTTTGGGGTAGAAGAGACTTTTTTTTTTAACTTCATTGCCCTCTTCTGAAGATAAAGCCCAGTCTTCCCTGTTCTCATAGTAAGTTTCTATGGTTGGTTTCTTTCTTCTTTGTTGATTCATTTTTTTTTGTTTTCAGAAGTAATAGTGTAAGCATCTCTAATCATAGGTTGGAGGGATGGTGCCTCTGGTTTCATTTCAGCTCTCCCCTCTGATCTGGAACCTTAAACCAAGAGCTCTTTCCTTCTGCAAGTGTCCACAATCAGCAGTTTTTGGTCACACTGCTGGGCAGATAACAAGCATGTTAGGGATTTTCCTCTACTTGACATTGGAGGGAAATCAGTGGAATATAGAGGCTATTTTAACTCTGTGTGATATTAGAAAAGTTATTTAACTGTTCCTCAGTTTCCTTTTCTATCAAATGAGGGGACTTGGACTAAATGGTCCCAAAGTCCTTTCACCTCTAGATCTATAATGTTGCCTTCTACAAATAGCCTCTGTTCTTGTTTAGTGGAAATCCATAACTCTTAAATGTCAAAGATAAAGTTATTCTTTAAAAAGTGAATACCATTCCAGATAAAGTAAATCTGCTTCATCAATGTTATTTTCATGTCTAGGTAGATAGCTAATAGAATAAATAATAATATACTGATTTATTTACAAGGAATTATCAAATATCAGAGGTAGAAGGAATATTAGACCTCATTTACTCAATATTCTACATTTTACAGTATAGGAAATTTGAAAATCTTAAAAGTTAAGTGGTTTACCCAAACCCACAGCCTGTGGACTGGGGGAGGAGGAGGGCTAATATCCTCTCCATTATACCACACTACTTTTTATAATCTAAGCAGACAGTGTTAATGTAAGCATTTTCTTCATTGCTTCTCCACATATTCCAATGACTCAGTAGAAGGAAAGAATTAGAGTTGTATTCAATTTGCATCAGAAACCAGAAGAAGACTACATTAGTCAAAAAGTTGACTTACCATTACTTTTTCCTCCCTAAACATTATACTTTCAAAGTCTTTCATCCCTTGCCATCTCACACATCCCATCCATCTCAATGAACCCATTCCTACGACTAGAAGGAAGGAAACTCTGAGCAAAGGGATGCATTTTTCTGATATAAAAAGGAAAGGCAGTGGCTTTATGAATATTTACATCACTTTAACATTACAGCGAGATAAATATGGTATTGTTAAGAGAAACCCATGATTTACTTGATTTCAAGAAAAACAGCAAAGTCACATTTCATTTGAATCTCATCTCTTCACTGGGAACAGGCTCCTTGAAGTCTCTGTGGTTCATTTTTAGTCTCACAGTAGAGATTCACACTAGCCTCACACTTAGGGTTCATGGTTGTTATGAGAGCAAATGAAATTAGATGTATAAAGCACATTGAGTTTCTCTCAAGAAAGGTAACATATACATGCATTCAGTCTTATCTGTCAGTAACTTTAGAGATGATTTGCCTCTTGCTTTCCATTCACTCTCATTTCCAAAGAAGCTCTGTGGGCACATTGCTATTATTTATGTCCTCTGCACATTCTTTCCTCTTTATTCTGTCACTTGTGGGTTTAGAGAAATACTGTAGTCGGATTCTGATCTGGTGCAGACTGTGGATTTCCTGATTTTTTAGACAATGTTTAGCTTGCTTACAGAAAACAGATGGTGAGAAAGTTGATACAGAAAAATGGATAATGGACTCCCACAGTTATAGTGTGTCTGTATGTGTGTGTGTGTCTGTATGTGTGTATGTGTATTAAAATTCTCTGTGATCCACACACAATATTTGAGTCAATCTTTGTCCTACTGTTTTATTTTTTGTTTTGTTTTTATAGACATAGGCATTTAAAACACAAATGTTAAATGACTTATTCATGATCACATAGTGAATCTTTTAAGAAATGAATCAAATATTAGCCTTCATATTTCTCCTCCAGTGGTCTATGAAACCAACTGTCTGTTGTTAATGCTATTGTCCTTTATTTAGTTTTTTTACATCTTATCTAAAATGGGCTTGTCTTCTTAGTGAGACTTTGGAGATTAAATCTAAATTCATGGAATTTGTATTTTGTTTCCTGTGTTGAGATTAAATTAATGATAATCAACAGATTTGTAGTTAAAGATTACTTTTTATTTTTCTCTGCCTGGTGACTAAATTTGTTCCCTGAGTCCTTGAAAGAATATGCAAACAAAGCTTTAATAATGAGAAAAGGCTGCATCCTTTGCTTTGTCCCCCAAGGAATGACATTCAACTCTACTGTTGCTTTTCATTTGTTAATACTCATTGTTTCAGTCTCTGCTGAGGACATATCCTAGAATGTAATTTGGCTTACTAACAAAGGCACTCACTATTATACAATCAGTAGAGTAGACCAGGTATGTATTATACATTTCTTTATCTAGGTGATAAAAATCACAGGTATTTTGTGTTCTTTTCCTTATCACTCTTACACAGTATTGCCAGTGCAATCAGAGTCCTATACTACATATGTCTATGCCTTGTCTTAATGTTATCATTGGGGCTTACTGGCAGCTGATGACTAATTTTGCAAAATAGATAAAACCTCAACAAGCATTTTAATGATCATCTTTACCTCTACCAATCACCTCAAATATGGCATCCTGCATCATTGTAATCCTATCCTTTTCCACTTCCACCACATACCACATTCGCCAATAAAAATAAAAATAAATCATTACGTATAAGGCCCATTTTCTGTCCTTTTAAATTAACTGGATAGATTGGATATTGGATTATTTATATTGCTCCATAGCCGAAGCCCTGGGGTGTCTTATGATATTGCTATTTATAAAATTATCTGCTCAATACCCTGCGATAAATGGGTCACCACTATCTTTCCCTTCAAATTATTGGTGTGAAAAATGAACAGAATGCAACAAAAAGACTTTGCTCCTAAGAACCGCTATGAAACGGGAAAGTACAGGCCTTAATTCCACAAAGATTGCTTTCCACTGATCTTCAGAGTTAAATATTAAAAATTTAATTTAATAAATAATAAAATTTAATTAAAATATTAAAACATTTAAAATTTTTAAAAAAGATAAATAAGAGATGGAATATTAGCTGAGTATTGAATTCAAAGTTCTACTCATTAGTTTCAGACTCAGTCCTATACATGCAGTTGTCAAAGTGATTTTCCTGTGTATAAGGTCTGATTGTGGAACTACTCCTAATCAATAAACTCCATTGACTATTACAAATATAATCAAATATCAGAACTAAATGTTATTAAGTTTATTAATGAAACACATGAGACGACTTCAAATAACCTTTGATTATTTCCAAATATGGATAGAGAGACAAGAAAACCTGTGTTCAAGTTTCCATACATATTTCCTACATGACCTTGAGGAAATGTTAACTTTTTTTCTAGTTCATTTTCTAAAATCATAAATTTAAGGATAGACACAGACTGTCATTTTTCAATGAAGTTCCTTCCCCATACCAATAAATGCATATCCACTTTCTATTTTTATTTCTGCCCTTGGTCTCAAATCTACCATCAGACTGTAAAGATTATACATTGAAAGACAGTTTTCTCTTAAGGTGCCACAAGATCTGAAAATATTTCCAGAAGATTTTATTTCCATATTTGTTTTATATTCATGTCTCATGTACACTATCATGCATATGTATGTGAAAATGTACATATGTGTGTGCTATATTAACATATGACTTATGGGATTTGGACTGAGAAGAATATTATGAATATCATCAAACTAACTCTTCCTCCTACTTACTTAAGAACATTTGATTATCAAACACAGAAATTCATTATCTATATCTATTTATCCATGTATCCATCTATCAACCAAATATCTGTATCAATCTCTCCATACATCTATTTATCATCTATTTATCAAATATCTATCTATCTATCTATCTATCTATCTATCTATCTATCTATATTTTCTGTCTTTCCATCAAAAGAATAAGAATACAAGCAAGTAACTAATGACTAATAATAGAAATATCAGTAATTCTCCTAGTTGCAGTAATATGGATGAGCAAGACAGCAAGATATTGGTTCCAGAGACCCACAAGTGCTGTCTTAAGGATTTTGAATCTCACTTGTCTTTTGAGCAGAGCTACACCTATACAGAATGTATTATAGTCTTAGAATGTCTTAAGAATCTATGAGTTCCATATCAGTGTCCAATCAACACAATTTAAATTATATAGAAGAAAAAACATTAAACTTTTTAATAGAACATTAAAAAACAAATCAATGGAAGAAAATGAATGCTACAATCTCACTGTTATAGAGAGAGCCAGTTAACTACCCAGAGTATACTTTCTGACTAAATTTCACTGAGAGACAACAGCTTGAATTTATTTCTAATTGCCTAAAGTTTCAATTAATTTGTATACATACACAAGTCACCATACAAATATCCAACAAACAAAACTTTAAAAAATTTATTGATATCTTTTATATTTACATCACCTACATTACTCTTAGTATGCTTCCTTTAGCCTTTAACAGAGAGATGTCACATATAACAGAGCTTTTAAAAAATATTTTAGTCTATTATTTATTTACTTTAAAAACTCCCCCCTGCCCCATCTAGGTAATTGAGATTAAGTGACTTGCCCAGGGTCACACAGTTAGGAAGTGTTGTGTCCAAAAATCATATTTGAACTCAGGTCCTCCTGACTTCAGTGTTCTATCGACTGTGCTACCTAAATACCCCTTAACAACACTTTTAATGAGAAAAAAATGGGAAAGAAAAAAATTAGTAAGTGAATACATGAAAAAGTCTAAAAATATATGCCATATTCCATATCCATATACCTCCCAAATCTGCAAATCAGTAGAGAGGGGAATCTTCTCATATCTCTACCCCCAAAACAGTCTTTTTTCTTAAACTTAAGGAAAGTTCCATTATTATTTATATTTAATTCCAATGAAATATTCACATTCACATGCAGTGGATGATTATTTTAGCTCATTTCATATTTCTAAGTAAAAAAGAAAAAAATTACACAGGAATCTCTAGAGTTGTGTCTCTATATCAAAATTTTTATCCACTGAAACATGAATTTCATTGTAATCACATAAAACACTATTTCAACAAATAAAAGAGCTGTGGTGGGGGTTTAGTATATACGTGGGTAGAAAAAGCAATGACATCTTCTCAAGGAAATTGTTCCCAAATTGTTTGGAAAGATGGAGAATTGTCACTTTCTCTAACATTATTTGCAATATAGCTATAGCCAAGCCCATTTTGTGTATTTTTATTTGTTGTTGAACTGTTTGTTTTTGCAAGGCCATGGCAATAAAGTCAAATAAAATCTAACTATAATACATCATATTACAAGCCTTCTGGTTTATCACCTCTGAATATGTGACAATAGAAATAGTCTGTAAAAAATGCCAAGCTAATCATTTTCCTAGTGCATGAATATCTATGCTTCTGATATTCAAAAATAGTTCAATTCATATTCCAAAATAGTTTCTTAAAAGATACAGTTCAGGAAAAAGTGTTTTGGGGATTTTTTCTCAAAATCATAAAATAACAATAATAACCTAACCCAAGTATTAGATCATTTAATAAGTATGGAAATGTTACAAACATGGGGAGACTTTAAACTTTGATTTTAAAGTCTAAATATTTCAAAGGTACTCACTTGCCATGCCATGTGCATTAATAATGATGGCCTGTACTCCTAATCCTTCTAAGTAGATGTCATCATATAATGGAGTAATAACAAAAACTAACTCTTAGAGTTTGGAATTTGGGGCAATAGTCCCTCTTCTGACACTACCTGCTAATCCTTTGGAGAGTTACTTAATCAATTTGGTCCTTGGAATCATAATATGTAAAACTGGACCACAGGATGACATGTTTAGAGCCAGGTTACCTTAGGAACAATCAAGTTTAAATATCTTAGTTTAAAGATGAAGAATTTGGATTTGATGACCTCAGTCTCACTTCAGCTCTAAAATCCTCTAATTCTATCATATTTTAATTTAATCATATTATTATCCATCATTCCTAATTGTATTATATATGTTTAAGTGTTACTTCCCCAGTTACATGACAATCTCAGAGGAAGATACTCTGGTTCATTCTCTCTTTGAATTCCCCATTGTATCTAGTATGGTTAGGGGAATAAATTCATTTAAAAAAAAACTTAACTAAATTTTTTAATGCTGTGTATATATTAATGAGAAGACAATTTCCTTTTTCAAATAGTGGTAACTGAAATAAATGTGGTGACTTTTTCTCACTATGTATCTATTCACTGATGTTTAATAAAGATTAACTTAAATGTAATTATTTAAATATATTTTATTTTCTAATGTATTGTAATGTCTTATACCATATCCAAGGAGTAACCTTTTCCCAGGAAGAGAACACTCATTGGTATAATTTATTTCACCCACTGAAGAATAAGTGAAGAATAGGAAATAGGGAGGTAAGTTCCTTTTGGAACCCTATAAATTTCTCTCTCTTTTTGTCTCTGTCTCTGTCTCTCTTTATCTTTGTCTCTCTGTCTCTGTTTCTCTGTCTTTCATTCTTTCTCTGTCTCTCTTTGTGTGTGTGTGTGTGTGTGTGTGTGTCTGTGTGTGTGTATACGTATGTATATATATATATATATACACACATATATATGTATAGGTATAATCAGATATAGATTTCTTTTCTCCATTTAAAAAGAATAACACTAATAACAATCATTAACACTATGCTAAATTAAAAGTTTTACTTAACATAAATTAAAGTGGAAGAGGAGAATGGAGAAGGAATGAAACCAAAAATGTGGAGGACAAACTAGATAAAACCTGGTAATATTCTTCTAATTCTAATAGCAAGCTCAAAGTAGAAGTCAAGTATGGTCAGAGAGTGTTGGACTTGAAGTCCTAAGGCCTAGATTTAAATTGTAGTTCTGTAACTTTCTCATTGTGTAATTTTGAGCAACTATTTCAGTTCTTTAAAACTGTTGCTACCAGATTCCATTTTTTAGTGTCAGACCTCAGTTTCATCATTTGGTGCTGAAATTGCTCTACTGAATCTCATCACTCACTATTTTTATTTGGAAAATGTTGTTGTTGGGGTTTTTTGTTTGTTTTTCCATAAAGTGTTATTTGTTATGGTGTAATGGTTTATATCATTATTTAAGTTGTGATTAATATTGTAAAATTTGTCAGTATTATATGTAAAGTGGTAAATAAGCATTAACCAAAGTTCTTTGGAATTTTCAATAATTTTGAAGAGAGGAAAGAGTTAAGAATAAAAAATTGAGATTCATTATGGGTCTTCTAATATTTAATATTCAAATAATTTCTGAAGATTTGACTTACTTTCTCATGGGGACTGGAGAAAACACACACATATAACTGAATATGCATATTTATAGATATATGTAGAGGATATCCACACTCAATTAAGATTTTAAAATGAAATGATTACTCTATATAAGGCTCTGTATTAAATGTTGAGATGGTATGAATGAAAGCCTACCTTGTCCTCAAGAACTTTATATTCTAATGTGGGGAGGAGAACACATTATACAAGCATGAAAATATGATAAAAGGAAAACTAAAAAGGGAGTAAATACCAAGGAGGATGTCAGACTTGGGAATGGTATTTAGTTGGTACCAAATTTTTTTTTTTTGTGTGTGTGTGTGTGTGTGACATAGATTTCTTCCTTAAGAAAATTATTTTGGCAGCAGTGTGGAGGAAACATGGAGACCAATTGGGTAATTACAGAAATCCAGACAAAAGATCATGACAGAACTGCAGCATAAATATCAAGCAAATATTATAATATTATGCATAATATTATAATAGTCAAAATATTATCATACTCTCACCAGACTACAAGTCAAGATAGCATTCAGTTCATAATAAGCACTTTAAAGAATCTTGTAACCTTTGTTCTAATATCACACAATATAAAATTTCTTTATATGCTAGGAACTACAATCAAGTTATCTTGAAGACATTGATCAATAAATAGATTATTCATCAATTTATTTTACTTCTACAGGAACTTACATAAAACCTTTGAAGTATAATTGGTATATTAACATTTCATTACTTCTCTAAAGAAAATATTGATTACTAATTCATCAAATTATCCCCTTTATAATACCGATATTGCTATGTTAACTACAAAATTGAGTAGCATTCTACCCCCAACCTGGACACACACACACACACACACACACACACACACACACACACCCCATCAGCAACAGCACTACAAATGCTTGGGAGAAGCCATTTTTCTGCTTATAGAAGGATAGCAATATTAGAGAGTCAAAAACAAGAAAATTTCAAGTAACAAAAGTAGGATGATTATATAAAAATTAAGTTAAAGGGCAGAAAAAAGATTAGATTCATGAATATGTTGAATAAAAAAGTGATATAAAATGTATAAATAAAAAAAGAAAAAGTAAAATGTAACATATTTAAAAAGTAAAAATGTAAGTGTAAAATGTAAAAAATTACATTAAAATGTAAAAATAAATGTGTAAAAATGTTAAATGCAAAAAACGCAATCTCAGAACAAGAGTTCTACAACCCTTGGTGATTAGTACATTTAATACTCTTGCAATGGAAGTGTACAGAATTTATTTTTTTTTGCCTAATGTTGCCTAATATCCTCCAGATGTCATTTAACATCTGCAATTAGGCAATTCTTTTATTGTTCCTTTGCTAACCAAATCAATTTTTCAGGGTATGTCATTGTGACACAAAGAAAAGAACACATCAAAGTAATAATGATCTAAGACTTTTTCCCCTTATTAACAAGTATTTGCTTACTTCCCTTCTACTTCTATACTACCACTCCCCACTGTAAAACAAAAACAAAACTCATAATAGATATACATACATACATACATATATTATATGTAGTCAGTCAAAACTATTTCCTACATTGGCCATATCTGAAAAAAGTACAGTTTATTCTGAGTCCATCCCTTCTTTTTCAGAAAGGGGGTAGACTTCTTTGTCTTTAGTCCTCTGGGATCATGATAGGTTGGTCATTTTAAAGAACTTTTTGAAAAATCTTTCAGCTTGTTTGTTTTCACAATTATACAAAACAAATTATTTTATTCACTTCTTTCCCTCCCAAATTGATTCTTTTGTGAAGTCCAACTAAGCCATCATTTGCCTTAATTGTTACTTAGGCTTTAATCACTGAATTAGACAAACCAGACAAATTGAGGCTTGGAAAAGATCTTAGCTTAAAAAGACCAAGGTCTCCACAAGCTTTCTGGACTACTGACAGGCATAGTGACCAATATCTTGCCACTGAACTCTTATGATTGGAGGAAAGAGTGAAGCTGATAACTGCACAGCCCTGCCTCAATTACAGGTTAAGAAATTACCTCTTGATCTCATTGGCTCCATTCAAGAATGAAGGATGAATAAAAACAAAGGATATGTACGCATTTATATTTATAATGTTCTCAAGCAAGTCTTTTCTCTGTCTGTGAATGTGTTTTCTTCATCTTAATTTGTAAGAGTGAAAGATTTTTAATTATAATCTAACCACTAAATTTAATTAAATTAATATTAAATACTAAATTTCTATTATCTGGTGCACATATTATTTTTGGACAAAAATCTCTTGTCTAATCTGAATATAAGTTACTATTAAAAATTAGTTTATATGGCAGATAAAAACAGTCATAAGCAATACTATAAAATTTATTCTGCTTTTTGATCTTCAGTAGCATATTAAAAAAAAGCCACAGGTGTTATTCATATAAATGAATGAATTTAGGGCAGGACATTTATCCTACTTAGATCATCTCCTTCTCTTATGCCATTTTCTTGCCTTCCATTCTAACACCCTTATTTTACCTCTTGATTTAGGAATCATAACCAAATCATTACTATTTGCATGCTGGAAAATGAACACTAACTAAATCCCTCATAACTCAATTTATCATTCCTGACTTCTTAGAGCATTTTTTGTAGAGTTGAAAGGATCACAGGCTTAGGGCTGGAAGGACCTTGAAATAATCTAGAGCAATTATTTAATTTTATAGGGGAGGAAATTAGTCACAGAGTAGGCAAAGCAATTGTGCAGTAAGTAGCAGAGACTTGACTTGATCCCCAAGTTCTCTGACCTTCAATTCAGGGACCTTTCCATAATAAATCCTTCCTTTGAAAGCTGTCATCTCTGTGGGCATTTAGAACATTGATCCCAGAGCCTAGAGGTTTAGAAACTTCTGGGAGCAAAAATGGAGTCAATGGTTAACTCTGTCTCTATTCTTAGAGTCCTAGGTACACAGAGAGAGCAAAAATTAATTTAGAGACCAAAGGCATCTTATTACCATATATATATATATATTTAGCTCATTCATCCAAATGTCTCAGACATTCTCTTCTCTCAAATGTAATTATGAGCACTCATATGTACTTGTGTGTAATCCCTTTGTGTTTAGAATGGGAATAGATAGGAGAGGCAACATTGGTCCCTTTGGATGTGGAAGGAGAAGACAAGATTTCAATCTTGTTTCTGACATTTCCAAAATTTGTCACCATGAACAAGCCACTTAGCCACTTTGAGAGACAGTTTTTTCTTCTAAACCTAACAAAATACCTGTAATACCTACTTTAAAGGTCATTGGATCAACTGATGTGACATAGCTAAATGTGTCCAACAACTGCCAACTGTGGTTATTATTGTGTATATCCTTTTCGATTAGGGGTAATACCAGGATTCTCTCAATATACCCTTCACTTCTTGGTTTACATACAGACACAGACAGGCGCCAGGCTGGGTTGGCAAAGATCTTTGCTTTTGAGCAATTGCCCTGGCTCAGCCCTTATGTTCCAGAGGAGATCTAACTACCTGTCATTGCGATGTATTTATAACTACAGATCAGACTTCTAAAACTAACAGATCTCAAGAAATGGATGGATTCAAAGACTCAAGACCTCAATGAATTTAATGAACTTCTTCCCTCCATTTGTTCTAACTTACATCCCAGTTAACTGCACATCAGATATAGCTAAGCAAAATAAAATATGATACTGAGTCGACACTGTATTTTCACTTAGAATCATAAGACTACAAGAAATAATTATAGCTCTTAATGGTCATTTACTCCAATCCTTTCATGTTAATAGATAAGCAAACTTATTTGTGGATTACCTTTTCTAATTTATATTTCTTAATAACTATTTCCCAAGACTGGAAAATTATTTATCCCCTAATATGCATTATTTTTAGGCCAAGCTTAAATATTTAAAAGGGAAAAAATACCTGGGTTATTTGTAAAGGACAAAACAGGGTTATTTGTTTGCAGCATGTGAGTAGGGCTCTTTACCCGCACATAATTAAAAAAATGATTTAATTGATTCATTTTAAAGCTTCCTCTTTTTCCAATTATAACTGATATGAGAAGTTTCATTGATGGAAAGATATTATATTTTCTCTTTTGGGAACTATAAGGACACAAATAGTGGGACTAACCCGAATTGTGGTCTATGCTGTAACTACAGAAATATGAGCTTTGAGATCATAAGAAGCAAAGTATACACATAACATGTCACCCATACACGGTGCTATACCAAACTATGGTATAGTAATCACACTATTTTGTTTGCTCTCATATAAAATGACATTAAGTGTTATAATTAGAAAAGTTATAATGACAATGGCTATACCAAACCTACACATTGCCAATTTGGTATATGTTCTGCCTTTAACTAAAAGAAATGTTAAATTTAAATTATCTGTACTGGGAAGAGAGAGCTAAATTTCACAAAAGCATACAAGTCTGTGGATCCCTTCTCCACAATGAGACCACAATGGTCTATGTGCCAGCTCATCCACCTTGCGCTACCAACAGGATTGTGTGTTCTCCCTCAGTTGGTAATGAGAAGTCTCTCAATGAGAGATTCCCATGTCAGCAATCTCAAGGCTCTTCAGAGCCATATATGAGCCAAGAAAAATTGTTATCAAGTTGAATCTCAGTCAACAAAAACAAAACACTTCCTCCTTTTTAAAGACATTTTTGAAGATGAGAAAAAAAGATAATTAATGAGAACTTTTAAGTATGTGGATTTGGGGGAGGGATCTATATACATATTTCAAATCATGTGAAAATTGAAGATATAATTTGAATAACAATCCTAAAAATGCAGGCACAGAAATATTTCCAAAGAGGGAATTAGACCGCAAATTGCAAATCCTTTTCCAGGATTCAATGATGTGGTATAGGGAGGAAGAAAGTGATAAAAATAGACTTACATAGAATTAGAGAAAGATGGACAGTGAAGAATATGAAGTTCTTTCAGTACAGTTTAAGAAACTAGAAGACCAGATAAAATCTTAAAGCCTTCATGTTTAAATCCTTGTCACTACTTTGTGTCCAGCCAAGTCATAAACAATTACTGTGATTCTAGACAGACACCCTAAAAAGTTCTCCTCGACTGTTTATGAAGAGCAAAACTGCATGGTATGCGTTTTAAGTTCCATACCAGATTTGACTATCATTGAGTCTCTTCTCTAAGAAAAAAGTCAGTTTTCTATTTCCCTCAGATCCTATTAACTATCAAAATCAGGGACTGAGTAGACAAAGCTTGATATAGCACCTTACCTGAAAGGATACAGTAAGTTAGAAGCAGAAAATGTACAGAGGTAGTAGTGACATTAGCAAATATGTTTGTGCAATGAAGTCTAATTGAGAAAATTAAGAACAATTGGGAAGAGGCTTTTGGGGCCATGGGAGTTTGCCACGAAGTCCTTTCCCCTGCATGGGGACTGTGTTCCGAGCACAATGGTGGATCTCACAACTTGGGTACAAGAGTCAGCTATGCAACTGCAAAGAATGAGAAATGACAAATGCTGGAAGACAAAATTTTGGCAAATACAACAGTCCTGAATTATAGACAGCTGATTCTATTTGGAATAAGTTTACCCAAAATATCACCAGCAATGGGGAAGGAGTGGGGCACAACCATCATTATTATATCTTCCCTTTCAACAGTTAGGAACTAAGATATCAATTTAATTGTGATATTTAGGGCCCCTTTATGCCATTGCAGGGCTCATACCTTGACTAAGATCCCTAGATAAATTTCAGGGGTCCAAAAACTTGGGTGAGGAAAAAAAAACCTTCTTCTAATATAATTATAGTGTTTGTATTTTATGTATTTAAAAGCAGAGCTTTTAAGCTTCACCAGACTGTTGAAGTGGTCTATTACCCACACAGAAAAGTTAAAGAATCTTACACTAAATCCTTGCTACTACTTTGTGTTCAGTTCTAGGCAGATACCCTAAAATGTTCTGCTTGACTGTTTATGAAGAGCAAAACTGCATTTTAAGTCCTGTGCCAGATTACTTTGTAGGAAGATAATTATTGTTATATATTATTAGAATCTATCAGAATTGAAGTAATATTTAGGAAAGCAGAAAGACAGAGTCAAATCATGGCCATTGGGAAATAGGCATGTTGAGTACTTTAAATCCATTGAGGAGAAGAAATCTTTGAACAATTGAATCTTTAAAGAAAACAAATGGGTGAGGCTATAATTTTAACAAGTTTATGAGTCAATGTTGTTATATATATGCATATATATATAATAAAGTATATTAGCATATAAAGTACATTAGTCAGGTCTCCATAAAGGCAAAAATATATGACATTTCAAAGCAATAGACAGATTTTTGTTGGGCAATAAACACGTCTTAGAAGTGAAGTTCTTCAATGAGAAAAATTTAGACGGTATCTCCTAGGCAGATACAAAAATAATTGAACCTCTGGGCAGAACTACAAATATCAGGTCTTATTTTGTTACTTTGATTAAGAGATTAATATATGGTAGGAAGGACAAAGAATTGGAGTTATGATTTAGTTAAAATTGAGGGAAGAGCTAAAGGAAGTTTCCCTGATGAAGAAAACTCTACCATCTTCTTTGAAAGTTATAGTTTCTAAGAGTTTCCTAGAACACCAAGAGATTGTACAATTTACCCAATATCACAAAGACTACATGTGTCACAGAAGGAACTGAAACCCAAATTTGTGTAACTTTGAAATCAGTTTTCTATCAATAGATGCCACATTGTCTTTCCTGTGTTAGATGGCAGAGGAGAAAAATACTCATCTTTCAGAAAAGCTGTCTAAAAGTTTTGACTCTTTCAAATAGAAGACTTATTCCTCAGAGTTTTAATCTCCTGATTTATAAAATAAAGATAATAATACTTATGTTTCAATAATCTAGCCCAAAAAGTTGCTGTGACTTGGGTACTCTGTAAACTGATCAGCATTATATAAATTGTTATTAGGTAGAGTTGTATGTGAACAAAACTGGGATGAATTACATGTATGTAATTTACCATAGGACTACATACTCTTTGCCCACCAGGGAACCATATGCCACTCAGTAAATATGGCTTCTCAGGGAAAAATAAGAAATTCTTTTATAAATTATGAAATTCTGTGCTCTGGGAACCTGAGCACAGATTCTAACTTCATTTTATTCATAAAAAGCAGCTAAGAATAAAGATTTTAGCCATCACTATTTATTAAAGTATGAATGTCTATTACTCTCTCCAGGTAGTCTGCATATTGAATAAGACCCTAGCATCTGATATCTTTTTTTAGGTATATATACAATTATTTTGCTGCACAAGAAAAATCAGATCAAAAAGGGGAAAAATGAGAAAGAAAATAAAATTCAAGCAAACAATAACAAAATAAGTAAAAATGCTATTCTGTGATCCACACTCAGTCCCCACAGTCTCTCTCTGGATGTATTTGGCTCTCTCCATCACAAGGCCATTGGAACTGGCCTCAATCATCTCATTGTTGAAGACAGCCTGGTCCATCAGAATTGATCGTCATATAATCTTGCTGTTGCCATATACAATGATCTGGTTTTGCTTATTTCACTTAGCATCAGTTCATGTAAGTCTCTCCAGGCCTCTTTGTAGTCATCCTGCTGATCATTTATTATAGAACAATAATATTCCGTAAAACATTCATATACCACAACTTATTCAGCCATTCTCCAATTAATAGGCATCCACTCAATTTTCAGTTTCTTGCCACTACAAAGAGGGCTGCCACAAACATTTTTGACCATATGGGTCCTTTTCCATCCTTTAAGATTTTTTTTGGATATAAACCCAATTGTAACACTGCTGGATCAAAGGGTGTGTACAGTTTGATAACTCTTTGTGCATATTTCCAAATTGCTCTACAGAATAGTTAAATCCATTCACAATTCTACCAATTTATTGTTCCATTTTCCCCAAATTCCCTCAATTTGTCATTATCTTTTCCTGCCATCTTAGCCAATTCTGAGAGGTAGATAGTGGTACCTCAAAATTGTCTTAATTTGCATTTCTCTTATCAATAGTGATTTGGAGCATCTTTTCATATGACTAGAGTTGGTTTCAATTTCATCTGAAAATTTTCTGTTCTTATCCTTTGATCATTTATCAATTGGAAAATGGCTTGAATTCTTAAAATTTGAGTCAATCCTTTATATATTTTGGAAATTAGGTTTTTATCAGAACTCTTGAATGTAAAAATATTTTCCCAATTTATTGCTTTCCTTCTAATCTTGTCTGCATTAGTTTTGTTTGTACAAAAACTTTTCATATTAATATAATCAGAATTATCTTTTTTATATTCAGTAATGAACTCCACTTCTTCTTTGGTCACAAATTCCTTCCTTCTTCAGAGGTCTACGATACAAACTATCCTATATTCTTCTAGTTTCCTTATAATGTAACTCTTTATGTTTAAATCATGAACCCATTTCAACCTTATCTTCTTGGTGTATGGTGTTAGGTGTGGATCAATGCCTAGTTTCTGCCATACTACTTTCTAATTTTCCCAGGAGTTTCTGTCAAATAGTAAGTTCTTATCCCCAAAACTGAGATCTTTGGATTTGTCAAACACTAGATAACTAGCCATTAACTATTTTGTTCTATGAGCCTAACCTATTTCATTGATTGACTATTCTATTTCTTAGCCAGTACCAAATGATTTTGATGACCATTGCTTTATAACATAATTTTATCACCGAAACAGCTAGGCCACTTTCATTGGCATTTTTCCATTAATTCCCTGGAAATTCTTCACTTTTTGTTCTTCCAGATAAACTTAGTTATTATTTTTTTTCTAGATCTGTAAAATAATTTCTTGGGAATTTGATTGGTATGGTAACTAGATTAATTTAGGTAGTATTGTCATTTTTATTATATTCACTTGGCCTACCCATGAGCACTTGATTTTTTTTTCAATTGATTAGATCAAACATTATTTGTGTGGAAAGTGTTTTGTAATTGTGTTCATGTGGTTCCTGATATCGCATCTGATATCTTTATCTGACCTGGCATTCTCATATCTAGGTAACTACAATCTCTTTTCCAAATCAATTCATCAAATACAATTAGTTAAGGAAAAAAAAATAGTCTTGCTATCTAATAATAATCAATTATTTTTGACCAAGATAACTTACATGCTAGTTCTTAATATAAATAACAAAAAAATATTAAAACAAAAATTTCCAACAAAAAACAAGAGTAATGGAATATCTTAAACACTATCTAAATAAGATCTAATGATAGTCTTTCAGAAGTAAAGAAAAGCTTACAATAAAATTGCTTTTTATGTTAGAAGTCTCCTTAAGTGTCTCCTTTCCTGACACATCTATGTCTAGTTCCCACTTCACTTTCTTCATGGTGATGGTGATACAGTTTGTATTGAAACCAGTTTTGTTGATGATTGCAGTCTTCTTTTCAAATGGTTCAGTCTCCTACTCATCTCAAAGGGCTATTTCCTCCTGCTAAAGGAGTTAATTCTTCACTCATTTCTGTCTGCTCTTTTCAGCACCCATTCCAAATAGAAGCTTAAAAACACCCAGCCAAATGATAGTAACTTTCAGCCTATTTATACCACGACTCCTTTTCTGAGCAAAAAGAAGACTGAAAAGTCATCAAATAACACAGCTCTCAACTTACTTTTCTGAATTTCAGGTATTGGAAGAATTAGCTTAGTTTCTGAGGATTTCTAAATCCTTTTGTTTTGGCTTGATCCTAGGTATTCAATTTAATTATTTGTTAAACCCCAAATCGAATAAAATTTTCAGATACATTGTCACTTGTCTTTCATAACTCAAACCAAAAGCAAAAAGCACATTTTGATGAATTTAAGTGAACAGTTTTTTTTCATAGTTCTCACCCTCATCCAACTGCCACTATGGGACAATTTTACAACACTCATAACTTGAGTTAATGAACATCCTCTGAACTAGAGAGATAAAAATGCAGAATTTTATTCTATTGTAGGTCTTATAATTAATTGACTTTATGTCCTTTAGAAAGTTCCTTAACCTCTTGATGTCCAAGTTGTACTTACAAATTTAAGCATATTTTCAGAGAGTGGGATAAACTAATGAAATAATATTTATAATAGCTAATGGAAATCATATCTAATGTTTATATAGATGCTATGAAAGACAAAGACAGAGACCCTCAGAGAACTTTTGAGTTCCAGATTCTCTCCTTTATCCCCAGCCCCAGCCCATATGTGAAGTTATACAAAACATTTCCTTAAATATCATGTTGTGTAAGAAAACATAGATCTCCCACACTCAAGAAAAATAGAGAAGATGGGGGAGGGGAGGAGAGAAGAGAGAGAGAGAGAGAGAGAGAGAGAGAGAGAGAGAGAGAGAGAGGGCGGGGGGGGAAGGGGAAGGGAAAAACATATTCACAGAGACACACAAACAGAAATACAGAAACAGAAAACTTCAATATAGACTCATAGTTGAGAGAGAGAGAGATGGAGATAGACAGAAAGAGAGACATACACACAGAGACATACACAGAAACACACACACACACACACACACACACACATACACACACACACTTAAAGAGAAACAGAAACAGAAAACTTCAATATAGACTCATGGTCAAGTCAAGGGCTGTTGGGTCCAGTGTTGTCTTTAACATCCACATAATGTGCTTTATTTATTTATGATAAATACTCTCAATAAAATTTTAAAAAACAAACATAACTTTATATGGAGATAAGACTTATAAAAATGCAGATGACAAACAATATTTTAAGAGAGCAAAAAACTCTCAAAGGTACTGATACTGGTTTGCCAGACAATAATGAAGCAAATAAGAAAGAGAAAACAATAATGAAGCAAATAAGAAAGAGAAAAGGGGATAAATTCAACAGAGTTCACTGTGGCAATACATCATTTTCCATGAATCACTCCTTAAGCAAGCCAGTTCATGCTTCTGTTCAGGTTAGATTAGTATTGCTTTCTTTGCAATTATCTGCCATTCACCTTGCTCCTGTCTTTTCCATTTACCCCAGATTCCTTGCCTTCTAATCCACACCCATTTCCTTGCAGCTGGTGGGGGATGAAAAGAAAAACTATACTTTCCATCAGTGCTCTGTTAAGTAGCTATAACAAGAGTGGTGGTAGAAGGGGAGAGTAGATGGTAAATTCTTGGTTTTTCCTTCAAAACCTTACTCTCCCTACTTTTCTGTGCTTTTTTATTCCTTAAACTGTTCTCTTGATCCCCAAAACACACACACACACACACACACACACACACACACACACACACATACTACATTTTTACTGACTGTCCCTCATTCCTGGAATGCTCTCATTTCTCACTTTCCTCATGGTTTCACCGGACTTTTTCAAGTCCCATTTAAATCCTCATTCTACAGGAAATCTTTTTAGAATCTCCTTTAATTCTAATTCTCTCCATCTATTGATTATTTCCAATGTATAAAGCTTATTTGTACATAGTTGTTCCCTCCATTAGATTGTGAGATCCCTGAGAGACTGGCTTTATTTAGCCTTTCTCTGTTCCTAAGAACTTACCACAGGGCCTAACACATAGGAGGTGCTTTAGAAAAAGATTGGTTTGGTTTTTTCAGTGTTTTAGGGATTTTTTTCCCCCCTTATCTTTGTGGGTTGTTTTTTTTCTTGTGTGTGTGTGTGTTTGTGTGTGTGTGTGTGTGTGTGTGTGTGTTTTGTTTTTGTTTGTTTTACTGTAATTCTCTTCATTTTGTAAATGTGGAAACTGAGGGTTAGAGAAGTAAAGAGAATTCTTACAATATTACCTAGCTATTAAGTATATGGGGGCAGAATTTGAAACCAAGACATTATGACTACAAGTCCACCATTCTATTCGCTATCCTATGCTGCCTACCTCTCTGAAATGTATACATTTTAAAAGGAGATACTAAGTATATGAAAGACCAGTAGTATATGAGTCCATGCAAAAAGTTCAATGCTGTTTTCTCCTTTTTTTCCCTTTGGTGAATTCTCTCCTCCATTTTCCATTTCCTCCTTTTATTCCTCACTCTTCGTCTTCTCTTTTATTCTCTTGTCTTTACTTTCTCATTTTTGTTCTTTCCATTTTCTTTTCCTCTCTCTTTCTCCAGTCTCCAAATACTTTTCTTCTATTTTACTCCTCTTTTTTTCCCCCATTTTGTCACATTTCCCTGCTTTCTATCTCTTCAGCAACCTATTTTCTATCTCTGTCCTCTGGTTCTCCTTTCTTTCTGTGACCTCTGATAAATCAGGTCTACATTCTTCTTTCACCTCTACTACTACTGTAGTTGTGATTTTTTTTGTCTATAATGCTAGCCTTCTCTTTCTCAGTCTCTTGGTATTTGGAGGTATATCTTATTTTCTCACTATTCTTGCAGAAATGCAAAGTCCACTGTGTCTGAGAGAAGAACTAGAGAACTCTACATAGAACTTTAATAAGTTATATAGAGAAGATATACATATTAAAATGTAAAATACCACAAGCAGACAATTTTACCTTTTTTTCTCTCTCAAAAGACTATGGATCTTTTCCCCGAAAAAAAAATCATTATGAGATGTCAGACATTGTAAACGTCATAGATATAGAGAGTGATAAAAATATTGGTAGTTGATGATTATGATAAAATATTTTTGAAGAAATATATGTTTTTGTAATATCATCCATGGGAAATAATATAAAGAGTATATTTGTATTTCCCTTGCTCAATATACCCTGAACAATATTCCTAATGCCTTTTTTAAAATTTCTCTTATTACATACTTGTATTCATTTTGGTTTTAGTTAATTCATTTCTCAGCTAGAATAGATAGATCACGTCCCCTTAGCCATGGGCAAAGAAAGTGTATGTTGTTGACACAACACACATGGACAGGAATGTGCCCTCACTTGTCAAATACAATGTATGTTCTGGCTCTTGAACCTACTTGTACTCAAGCCCATCTGTCATGATGGCAGCCTGCCCATTACAAAATTTGCTGCCAGGCTGAAGTGGGCAAAGGTGTCAACCTAAAAGAGGTTTGAAGAGGAACTGTGTCTCCCAACCCATTTCCCACTCTCTAAACTCCTTAGAAATGCACATAGCTACTTGCAAAAACTTGTTTAGATGTATTCATTCTGGCATAGGAAGAATCAAATTACTGGGAATTAAGAACATTTCAAATTTCTAATAAGGCTTAAAAATATTGGCCTTTTTGCTTGGAGTTAACCAGAGGTTTTCTTCATTGGCAATTCAGACCCAAACTGCTGTAACTTAATGAGACTGATATTTCTACATGACTGTGTTAAAAAGAAATTAATAAATTAAAAAGAAAGATGATTTGTAAGTTAAAAACAAACAACTGTACTTACAATACCAGTTTTATGGAACTCAGTAATAACTGTTCTCTTCACATTCTCTAAATGATATCATTCAAATATTCAGTGATTTATTCAATCTTTAGGTCACTCCTTTAGCTACCTAGAAGACTTCTCCTTTATATTTTTGCCATTAGAGCTTTTAAGAGGTTTATGTCTGGCTTTTTATAAAAAGCCTCCTAATTGACCTTCCTGTTTCTGAACGTTCCCCACAAATTAACCCTTCAAACCTCTGCTCTCCAACCCTGAGTGTTTCCTAAGTATATGTCAAGTAAAGCAAAAACATCATCATAATATTGAAAGAAGCTTGGACTTTGTGGATTTTCCTTTATATTATTGTAAATTAGGAGTAAATCTGTTGTCCCTTTCCAAGTTTACTAAAAACTCCAAGGCAGGTGAACATGTTTCTAGATTTAGAAAAGGATGTTCACCAAATTGTTCCTTGGAAATACGATTATGCACCTAGCCAATTAGCAGGGACAAGTCATTAATCATCTCTTTGCCTCCGTGTGGCACTGAATACCATTTACTGGCAATGTCTATCAATTATTGACAAATTGTTTGGTTTTATTTCAGGATTTTTTAAGGGGGTTTTCTGCACGTGTTCGCACTTTGATTTTCAATCTCATGGGTTTTCTTTTAATGGAGAATTGTCTTCATCGGGGCTGTTAACACATCAAAGTACTGTTTGTTAACCTTGAGAAAATAATAAGATGTGCTCTTCTTTACTCCTGTCTCCAAGGCAAATTGTTTTTAATACCTCATCCAGTGTTCTCCAAAACAACATCTTTCATGGACTATACTGTTTAGAGCTCACATTAGTACCTCACCTGTCAGAAATCAATTTTCCCTACTCAGAATTCTCATATCATTGTTTTAACTTTTCTTATATATTCTTTTTTTTTTTTTTTGCAGTATTTTGCTTTGCGTTTTTACATTTATCTAATCTCCCCAACAAGAATGTAATCTCCTTGAGGGCAGGTACTATGTCTTATTTATCGGCTTATTCCTTCATCATTTAGGAGAGTGCTTTGCATGTAGAATATTCTCAATAAGTGTTTGCTGAATGAATGATGAATTGAACAATTTAGTAATCTTCTGGGTATTCATGGACATCATCCAACTCATAAATTTTAGCCATGACAGATGTACAAAGTAGAGAAGAGAGATATAAGAGGTTTCAGGACTTTAATGGTGTAGAAGAATTTTTCCTATCGTAACAGATCATGTTTCACTAACCATTTTTTAATTCTTTTTTTTTTTTTTTTTTGAGCACCTGCCTCAGAAAAGCTCTGCAACACTGCCTTTTAAAGCCCTGATTGGTCTTATGTAATACTTGAAAAATGAGTTGTCAATGTTAGTATGTCTGGTGGGAATCCATCCAAAAGTATTCTTTTGGTCTACTTAAACTCGGTCATGCATAATTTACTGGATAATCACTTGTGTCCTAATCAATAACTCTATCTACCTACTTGCTAATCCAGTTCAAAAACTCCAGGATAGAATAGACTTCATAGTCATGCTTGGCTCCAGGCAAATCTGTGCAGCAGATGTGGTTTGTCTCAGCCCCCCACTCCCACTCCCCTCGTTCTTATTGACCACTCTGTCGAGGTGCTTGGTACTCATATTGTAGTGATCACTTCCTTCTTCCCTTCACTTGACAGATGAACAAACTGAGACCCAGAGAGATGAACCGATTTACCTAGAGACCCACAATTAGCGACAGCAGAACCTCTTAGTAAAATGCTTTTTAAAACCATGTTGTGTTGTTGCTCACATTCCCTCTGGACTATTAAGTGCCTTCCATATAGTGACTCACCAGCTTCTGTCAGAGCATCATAAATTTAGAGCTGAAAGGGACCTTCAGAGCCTTCATTAGACATATTATAAACTGAGGCATAGAAGATTAAATAACTTGACAGGGTCATTCAGCTATTAAGTGTTTAAGGCAGAATTTGGACTTAAGTTTCACTGAGTTCAAGGCCAGCACTCCATCCGCTCTGTCATTATTTCCCCTTGAATAATAATTAGCTAATCTGATCCACTACTCCTTCCTAGTATATTTATGAAACAGGCTTAATGTTGGGAAACTCACATTTCTAGATTAGCATTTGATTTTAATGATTTATCAGAATTAAAAATAACTAATATTTTTATACATGACAAAATATTTTAGACATAGTACTCTACTTGATCTACATCATAACCTAATAAGTTGGTTGCTATTATTAACCCCATTTTATAGATGAGGAAATTAAAGCTGAGCAAAGTTGTGACTTCAGTCACACAGTTAGGATTTGGCCAGGGACAAGTTTGTAACTCCCCCAACCATGGCAACTGGATGGCACAATGAACCTAATGTTAGGTTCAGATTTAGATTCAGAAGCTTCAAAAGGAAGTTAAAGCAGCGTGACTTTGGAGAAGTAACCTATCTACTGCCTGCCTCAGTTTCCCCAACATTTAAATGGGAATAACAAGCATCTACCTTACAGAGTTATAAGGATCAAAATGATATAATATTTATAAAGTGCTTCACACAGTGCCTATTAAATCATAGGTGCTCAATAAATACTCATTCTCTTCTCCTTTCTTTTTTTTACTACCTAGCTGCTGTCATGGTCAGGACAATAAAAACAAAAATAACTCTTTTTTTGTGATACTCTTAGGTCAAGAGAGATGATGTTATGGCAAGTTGGTGAGGATGATGCTTTTCTGAAAATTGTCTTTACATATCGCTCAAATCATACAAAGTAAAGAATTCTTCCATTTTCTATTCAGAGTTGGTTTGGTAGAAATTATATTGAAGTCTTAAAAAAGTCATAATTCAGATTGAATGAAGTTTAGTTCTTCTCCCTAATATAAATATATTCACCAATTCTCACATTTATTCCTCTCTACATTCCTTCAAATATAGACAAAAAAATCATTTTTCACCCTAAATGTCACCCTAAAAAATCTTTTCTAGATTTGGAGAACCACCTGGTTTATTTTAAGGAGAATTCCTATGCTGGGACCTCATATTTCTTAATGGACAAATGACTTCGTAGTAAATGAAATAAAGCGATTTGAATGGTAATTAATTCACCAGTGATCACTAACAGTAGGAAATGGGTGGTGGCGAGGTTTGCCTACAAATATATTTTTTAATTGTTACTGAGCAGAATAGCTAAATTTTACCATTTTCTTTGAGGATTTTTAAAAACATGTAAAAATGAACTTCCATTCTGCTTTGAATATTTTCTCTTTTTATTTATCACCTTTCCACCAATCCTGTTCTGGTAATGCTGTACCATTTCAAGTCATGTGATACCAGACTATCCAAAGAATTAAATTTTTGGGACACCCCAGGGGTAATATAAATAGATACAATGGACAGAAGTAGGCTGCATTTTAATGAAGGATTTCACAAGAAAAATATAAAGAATGGAATAAAAAATCTCTGATTAGAAAGAGAAGTGAGGGGCAGGTAGGTGATACAGTAAAGAGAGCACTAGTCCTGCAGTCATTTGAACCCAAGTTCAAATTTGACCTCAGATACTAGTTGTGTGACCTTAGACAAATCACTTAACATCTATTACCTATGAAAAAAGAAAAAAAAGTAAGAAAGAAAAAGGAATAAAGACTGGCCCACATGTTCCATTGGTATTAACATAATTTCATGTCACTTAGGTAAAGAGTATCAGCATGTTAGATAGAACAGTAAAGGATTTTGAAAAGGATCAGATGATCCTGTAACAATTATTATTTAAGAGTGACAATATGTGATAGCCACTGTGCTAGACATTGGAAATAAAAGTACAAAGAATGGGAGAAAAAAAAAACTTTATTTACAATGAGCTTCCTTTCTAATGAGGAATATAGATTATATATATACACACATACATATATGTGTGTATATATGTATACATGTATATATGTTTTATATGTATAGTTACACATATATATGTTTGTGTGCATGGCATACATACAAAAAAAGAATAAATACAAATGTACAGAAAATGAATAAGTACAAATGTGTTCAAAATTATTCAATACCAGGTGTATTATGAGAGAGTACATTAGTGTTAGGGGGTTCAGAAAAGGTGTAATCCAGAAGATGGTGGTCGAACTATGACTTAAGTAAATAAAAGGCTCAATGAAACAGAGGTAAGGAGACATCTCGTGTCAAAATGTCCTGCAGACTAAATTAGGAATTCAAATTTATTATGTAAATTCTTTTCCATCCTATAAATCAGAAGCTTTCTGTAATGGACTATTTAAAATAAACTAATTTACTTACTTTTCTAATGAGCAATATTTGATATTTGAAGAAAGGGAATGTATGAAATACATTATCATACCTGTTTTGCACAGAAGGTACTTTGGCTTCTTTATTTCTTAATAGGCTCTTTTCAGCCTAGTTTCATGATCTCCCAGGGTCTGGCACTTTAAATAAAGACTGAATTAATACTGACACTGAGTCTGTGCATGAGAAAATTTGCTTCAGTTTCTTACATGATTTCCAAATTAGATTTAGCTTAGATGCTGAAATTTTGGTCATGTTAAATTTTTATGTTAAAAAAGATTCTTAAATATATATTTAACTAAGTTAAACTTAATTTTGAAATTATCTTCCAACTTCTTGGGTTTTTATATGCCACACAGTGGAATAAGCATCATCAACACTAGAAGATTAACACAAGAGAGACACTTCAGTCAATTTTCACATTAACAGGCAGGCCAGTTGAAATTACTCCCCAGACTTGATTTGGCCTGCAGCCAGATGGCTGATATCCTTAATAGAGAAAGCATCTGTTTATCCTAATGTGTTAGTTTACTGTGCTTGGAGGCTATCAACATGAGACATTTTTGCCCAGGTATTCTGAAAGCACAGAATAATACTTCACATTAAGAAGACAGGAGTAGTTGGAGGAATCTTATTTTATCGTCCCCAAGTTAGATCAAACTCAGACATGGGAGATAAGGAATTATAGACCAGGGACCACACAAGACTCTCATTAATTCTGGGTGAGTGTTACCTTTTGTTCATTCCTCTATGACATCAGGGCAGTGGCTACCCTTAATTGAAGAGCTGAAAGTTAAAAGGAGGAGGAGGAGGAGGTAGAAGAAAAAGAAAGAGGAGGGAGATGTAGAAGAAAAGGATGAGGAGGAAGAGGGAAGAAGAAGAAGGAGGAGAAGGAGAAGGAGGAGAAGGAGAAGGAGAAGGAAGGGGAAGGGGAAGGGGAAGGAGAAGGGGAAGGAAAAGGGGAAGGAGAAGGAGAAGGAGAAGGAGAAGGAGAAGGAGAAGGAGAAGGAGGAGAAGGAGAAGGAAAAGGAGAAGAAGGAGGAAAAGGAGAAGAAGGAGGAAAAGGAGGAGGAGGAGGAAGAGGAGAAGGAGGAGGAGGAGGAGGAGGAAAAGGAGAAGGAGGAGAAGGAAGAGAAGGAGGAAGAGAGAGAGAAGGAGAAGAAGGAGGAGAAGGAGGAGGAGAGGGAGAAGGAGGAAAAGGAGGAGGAGGAAGAGGGAAGAGGAAGGTGAAAAGAAGGAGGAGGAGAGTCACAGACCATGAAGGTTTTGTGTAAAACCTATAGGTGGGTAGCATGAACCCAGAGCTGAAAGAAAGCACACTAAGGCTTCCTGAAGCTCATGAAATCCTAAATAAAAAAAGGACACCTAGATGATATTTTTTTATCAAAAGTCTTGAAATAACAAGTTGAAAGAGGTACTAGTGAAGGTCAAAATGTAGTCCAGATCCTGTAATATGTTAGGTAATTAGGCAGACCTTCATAAATAATTATTGGATACTGAAGTAGAAGAAAAACAAGTATGGATAGGGACGGAAAAGGGTCATTACTTAAATGGAGAAGGTCTCATTGTTTTGTGGGATAGGCTAATGAAAAATGGACTTGCTCACCACAGCAAGAATCAGGGCATGAACTATAACCATAAAAGTTTTATGGGGCCTCTCCACAGATACCACATTGCTTTTTGTGCTTTTGTTCTTTGCAATATACTTGAGAGAAAACTCTAAGTGTGTTACCAGTATTTCCAAAGGATAGTCTCCAACTTAAATTTATTTTGCTTTGGTGCTGAAGGATTGAGTTCTTTTGACAGGTTTACTAGCTGCTGGTTTAGGGGGAGGTATAGTAACATTTCATGTTGCATTGTGAGTATGGAGTATAAATCAGGATTCATAAATATGCCTATTTTGGGTACTCAATTGACTGTAAAATAATTATGCTTTCCTGTGTAATTGTGGTGCTGTGGAAAGAAGCAGAACTTTCTAAACATTTAAAGGAAACCGATTCTTCAAATGTGAATTTATGTCTTATTTTCTCCAACCATACTACCATAAACAAAAAAAGCATTTTGTGACAATTTCATGTTAAATCTATAGAGAATAAAACCGCATAGATATTCATCATTATTAATTCTTCTATCTTCTTTCACACTTTCTTCCTCTGATTTCTACTCACCATCACACTGGTTCAAAAGCACAGATTGAATAGAAGTCCATCAAATATAGGAGCTTCTTATACACAGGTAGAATTTCACTACCTCATCTAAAGTTATGTCAGTGCTATTATTTCCCTACCCTCCATGTTGAAAAATTTGAATTTCAAGAAATATGTCTAATCTCTGAATTTCTGGATGCAAAAATTCCATAAACCATTTGGGAATTTGTAGCCAGATGTATAGCAACTTTTCTTTTACTACCATCTTAGTAGCCTTTACATATGAAGCATTCAAACTTTTTTACATTTTTATTTTTTGGCATGTTCCTAATAGATGGAAAGGAATAAAAAGAATAAATTTAGAAAATAAGTTAGAGTCTACAAATGTTCTTTTTAACTCTTTCTATTTCTTCCAAAGACAAATCAATTTTAGATCAATAGAAGATTCAATTTAACAGTAAAATGAACCATGGTAATTTATATAAGCTAAGATACTCTAGTCATACTTTGCATTCATTGACCTATATAATATTAAATCAATCATGGGTTAGAGATCATGAGTTTTTAAGATTAGGTTCAATAGGAAATTCAAAAGAACCTTTTACTCAAGTCAAGAAGCACTTACATACCCACACCATGCTAAACTCTAGAAATACATAGAAAAGCAAAAGCATTCCCTGCTCTCAAGGAACTTACATTCTAAAAGGGGAGGGGACCTGCAACCAAATTTACATAAAAAAATACAATAGTGTGCAGGTAATCTTCCAAACAAGGTGGTAGAATTAGGGGGACCAGGAAAGCCCAATCACAGAAAGTAAAATTGTAGTTCATATATCTATAGCCATATAGATATAGAAAACTAATGAAATATAATGAAAATGCCAGGAGACAGAAGATGGAGTATCTTATATGAAGAATAGAAAGTTGGCCAATATCATTGGAATATAGTGTATCTGGAGAGGTGTTGGGTATAAGAAGACTAGAAAGGTAGAAAAGGGCTAGGTTATAAAAGCCTTTAAAAAGCAAACAAAAGGTTTTACATTTGATCCTGGAGGCAATAATGAGCCAGTGGAGTTTATTGAGTTGCGGGAGTATACGCTAGGAAAATCACTATGATAGCTGAGTAGAGGGTGTTCTGAAGTGGGGAGAGACCATGAAGTCAAATCCAAATGCTACTATAATAGTCAAGGCATGAGGTCAAGAGGGCCTGCACCAGTGCTAGCAGTATGCAATACAAACCTTTCATTTCAGCTTTTTTTTGAGTCACAGAGACATAAAATGACTTTCTGAAGATCAGTGAGATTCAGTCAGGATATGTACCAAAGTTCTCTGATGCACCAAAAAAAGAGTTAATACTCTTTCCCCTGTGCCATATTCACCCAAATCCCTATATTTTATGAATAATGGTGACTGAGGCTTTGAGAGGTGACAGCTAAGTTATGTTACTATTAACAGAACCTCTATTTAACCCATAGATCTTCTGACTCCACAACCAGCTTTGTTCTCTGTTATATGATCATATAGTCCATAATATATGATCCCCTTAACTTTTCAGAATCCCCTTAACTTTTCAGACCTAATTGTGAGGTATTTACATCTAAAGAATTTCCTGTCATGAATCTTGATAACAGATCTGTGAAAATAGTATCCAAGAGCTTTAGTCAATATTTGTGATACCTTTAAAAGAATGAGACTCTCCAACTCCAGGAAAGTCAAATAACTACTTTGTGGTATCTCTATTTCAACTAGCCACCAGTATCACAGAACTTAATCAATAAAACCTCAAGACTTCGACATTTCATTGTCCTGTATATGAAACACTTATCTCACCATCTTTTTTCTCATCCCTCCTAATATTTCGCAATAGCCACTGAACTCTCAACTATCTCAGGTGGACCTATAACTTTATTTAGAGGCAAATTTTTCCCTCCAAAGACCATTGAAATCTATTGAAGTGGACCTTTGGAATTTATCTTTTTTATGTTTTCCCTTGTGAACTCCCAGGAAGCAACTGCTCAATGTAGATTCCTTTCATCCAGAAGCAGAATGGCCTCTTGTACAGGGGCTGGCACAAGCAAATTACAGCTACAATTCTGTAACCCTGTTCCTTAAAATTTCCTGAAGGGGATTTGGTACAACAATTTATAAGTGAAAGACAAAGTTTATAGACTTCCTCTGGTACTAGTTCTTTTTTTTTTTTAAATCAGTCCCAGCTTTAAGGAACAAAGCATATCTTCAAAGTAAATATCACACTAACTATTATATATAAACATCTTAGAGTTTATTGACTAGAGAAGTACTTATTTGTGGCTAAATAAAAGAAAAAGCACTAAGAAAACAATTTTCTTTCCCCTCGGGATGGGAATGGGTCATACGTGTACATTCGTCAGCGTGGGAGATTCTATTTGTGGAAATTCTATTCCCCAAAGCCAATTACTAATCTTTTGAAATTTAGAGTCTTAGTTTCCTAGAGCACTCCGAGACAGTCATTCAGCTAGTAGATGTCGCAGGCAGGACTTGAATCCAAGTCTTCAAAACTCCAAAACCAATTGTCCATCCATATGTACCCTTCACTGTCTCCTAAGAAAATTCTTAGATTAACCAAATATGGCTACCATATACTTTCTATTACATTAAAAATGTAACAAGAAGATTCTGTCCAACCTCATCAATTGAAAATTTGGGAAAGTAAGGCCCCCAAATTTTAAGTGATTTAGAACTAATTTAGAAATTAGAATCTGAACCCAGGTCTTATTATTCCAATTCTAGCCATCCTTCCACTGTACCACTGATCACATACTCTTTGCCTTACAACAGTGCACTGTGTCGAATTGTAGGTATACAAATACATGGGTCAACCTTTACTCATATTTCACTTAAATTCAGTGTGAACTACAAACAAAACCAAGTCACAGAAATCTAGGCTTCAGGTAAACCTGGGCAAATTTGAGGAACTCAAACAGACACATACAAACTTTGACTTTAACACAGGTACAACACAAGCTAATCGCTATCATTGGCAAACTTTCATATTCTAAGGGCTTTAGATGTTAGTGGCACATTATCTCCTGGATTTCATTCTCTTCATTATCAATTCGTCAGGGGCTCACAACAGGCAGAGCGTGGCAGTCCATTAACTGATAGTTTGGTCATCCTAGACTACCCATTACTGATTGATATAATTTCCAAACAAAATGTGTACAGCTTTGAGTTGCCTTTGATCTGCAGATACAGTCCTAATCTCTTTTGGAAAATAGCCTAATCTTACCCTCCTTAAAGTGCAAAATCATAATATCTATTCACCATTTTATTGGTGTCTAACTTTCAGCAACTGACTTAGCCATGATTTCTGTGAAATCTTTACAAAATGAATCATTTTATTTGTAACACATTTAAAAACACATTGAGAATGAGGAGTAGAATTTATTAGAGGGGAAAAACCTAGGGATGGTAATCACTGATTTTTGGACAAAGTAAAATTTAAAGATTCAATCAAGAGAGAAATTTACATTACATCTCAGCCACATTAATATTGTTTTAGATGCATGTTTATGTATGTGTGTATATATATATATATATGTGTGTGTGTGTGTGTGTGTGTGTGTGTGTGTGTATGTGTGTGTATAGGCATGCATGTAGGTATATGTATATGGATATATTTATGTAGATGGTTGTGCAGGGATACAAATGTATATGTTCATATATATATATATATATATATATATACACATACACACACATATACTTTTATATATGAATATATGTATGTGCACATCCCTGCAGAGGTGGGGAAGAGATGAAAGAGAGAAAAAAATAAAATTAAAATATCCAATAGAGAACAAAAGAATAACATATAAGGAAGCAAGTGACATTCATGAATACTATGTCTGCTATTAGTATATATGCTTTCTTGAAATGGAAATTTATTACTACATTTTTTTAAATCCTCCCTGATGTTCTGCTGGATACATCACACATTTTTCTTTTCTTTTCTTTTCCTTTTTCTTTTTTTTCTATTTGTCTTTTTTTTCTTATTTTGCTTTGTTTTAAATAAATTAATTTTAAAATATATATTTCATTTTGTTCTTATGACAATTCTGTGTTAGATGGTGAATTATTCCCATTTTACAAATGAAGTAGTTGAGGCAGATCTTAATAGTCTGCAACTCTAAGGATTAATACATCACAGCAGAATTACTAGATTCAAAAAATCCAATTCAACAAGCATTTGGTAAGAGCCTACTATGTGCAGTGTACTGTGTCAGATTATAGATATACAAATATATGGATCTGCATATTACTTGTTCCTCACTTAAATTCAATGTGAGTAAAAACAAAAACAAATCACAGACATCCAGATTTCAGGTAAACCTGGGCAAATTTGAAGAATTCAGACACATACCAGCTTTTACTAAATCATTGCTGATTTAGAAACTGGTTCATCAGCTCTCAAACTTCAACTATGAGAAAAGAGAATCAGCAATGTGAAGTGACATTTTTCCAGTTCCCTTCTTTTCTCAGCTTCTTCAAAGTCCACTCAGTGTGTGCCACTGGTAGCCAAAATCATGCTATGTCAAGCCAATGTATAGAAACAACCAAACTAAGCTATGCTCAATATTGTTGTTTCACAGCTTACCCTGTGTTCCTAAGAAAATTCAGTAGTGGAGTGTTTAGCTTTAAAGAGTCTTTTCTTCCATCTCCCTCCTGGGGAATGAGTAAACTCAAATGATAACAAACTAAAAAAGAATTTTAATTAAACACATAAGGTCATGCAGTCAAAAAGAACTTGAAAATAAGATTTACCTCAAATAAATTATCATGCAGAAAATCAAGAATCGAAAATAATCTGAAAATTCTTGAAAAGAACATTCTCTGTGAGCTTAATAAATGATTATTGACAAAATCCCCCTTCCTTTCTTTGACATCATTTTGAATTTCTAACAGGGTTGTGTTTATGAAATGCCCATTGGTATTCTTATTGGATGATTTCTTTATTGGTGGAGCTTACTGAGGTGAATTTCAAGAACTTTACTAGCAAAGCTTCTTTCAAAAGTATATTAAATGTGGTTGTTCTTTTTTGAGGTAACATGACATAGAGGTTAGTGTTGAAAGTTATCCACTCTATTAATTTTAATCAGCCCCAGAAAATATCATGTTTCACATTTCATCTAATTGTCTACCCATCTTGCCTATCAGCCCTTATGCTGTCCTATTTCTTAAGTTAAAATAGAATTCTCTGGGAACCAGCCTCTAGACACTAGAGTCTTGGTTCCTGAAGAAAGACTATCTGTTTAGCTTTGGAACTCAGATCCTAAAGCTAAAATGTCTTGATTGGTGAATGAGTAGGCCAGTGAGTGAATGAGTGAATATTCACATGGGAGGAGACCTCTCTTCACATAACAGACAGCTATCTTCCTAGGGAATGGGCAGCAGAGATCATTATGGCTGTTTGGCTGCCAGAGGGAATGAGTCCTGCTGTCCATTCCTCATCATACTTTGGGCACAGTAATCAAAATAGTGTTGCTGCTTCTGAAAAACTCACATCAATGCTATGATTCAGCTCATTCCTGTGATTCCCCAAACTAAAACTTCCTTCTCTGGGAATCAGTCCCTTAGATGGTTTACCTAGCATATTTTAGAATGTGGTTTTTAAGACGCTAAGAGCTGTTTCACTTTCACTGTTGAATCCCTAAAACTAGTAGGAAGGAATGGCTTACTTTTGCCTTTGAATCCCTACAACTGGTAGGAAGGAACTGGCTTACTTTTGCCTTTGAATCCCTAAAACTTAGCATAGTGCTATAACAAGTGTTTAAAAATCTTGTCTTTTTTATTCATTCATTCATATTCATCCATCCATTCATTTGGGTCCTGCCTTTTATATTTACTAACATACTGACTGAACAAATCAGCTAGTATCCTTAAGCCTTATTATCCCCACCAGTGTAATAGAGATAATAATACCCATCTCGCCGAATTGTTATGAAACTCAAAGATGTTCTACCTGAAACATTTTTTAAAAAAATATTTAATTATTGATCTATTAAAAAGTTTTAGAAACCTTAAAGTGTTATGTATTTGTATGTAAACTTTTTTAAAGGGAGGAAGTAGGCTGATAATTATTCTCCAAATCAAAGTATTAGAGAAATTCCTTGGGGTAGTAAGAGATTTAAGTAATACCCAAGGTCACTCAGTCAAGTATCCAGTCAGAGCTGGGTCTGGAAAACTGGTCTTCTGGACTTCATGTCTGGTTATTCATTTCTATGCTACCTATTTCTCTTGGTGAATAATAATAGTTATTAATTCTTGTACTATTTTACCTTGAGGAAAAGAAGCTTTCCTTTTTTTCCTTATAATTTTTCCTTTATAAGAGCACTTTCACATTGAAAAGAGCTTTATAAAGATGATTTTGTCTAAGTCTCAGAATCCAGAGGTAGGTGTAATAATAACATCTAAATAATGCTTTAAGATTTGCAAAAAAAAGCTTTATGTATATAATGTAATTATGTTTTCACAACAATCCTGATGCTATTATTATCTACATTTTACAAATGAGGAAACTGAGGCAGCAGCAATTAACTAACATGCCTTGAGTCTTACAGCTACTAAGCATCTGAGGCCAGATTTAAAGTCAGATCTCTCCTAACTCCAGATCCAGTATTTTATCTTCTGCACCACCTAGCTGCCTGTTTTATACCACACTATACCATGTTATCTCTCCACATGAATATAATGTAAAAGTCCCCCCCCACACATACCCCAAACATCCAAATGTCATAAGCTAATGCAAACATCTAGCCCTGGAGGAAATAGATGCTCACTTTCCTGCCCCCAGGAGAAAGAAAAAGTGACATATACACCTCAGTAATATCAATGGGCATTCTGTCTAATAACTCTCAGTGACAAGAAGAAAATCAGCTGCTTAGGATCAGGATGACATAAGCTGGGAAATGGCTGCCCTGCCTGTTTAATCAGAGTCCTCTTGCTGAAGCTGTTAGTGAGCAAATGAAGATAAAGTTGTGGCCTGGATTAACAGTGTCAAGGTCAAATTCACATATACTATGTTGAAATGGCTGAAATTTCCAGAGGAAAATAAGATGACAGTGCTAGAATAATGACGATATTTTAAGTAGGTAGGGATGATTGTAAAGGGAAAAAAAAAAACAGATTTGTCTCTTTGATGAATAATAAATCTTTTTGCCCTTTGAGAAGGCATCTCTTATCCCTGTGTTTGTCACCCATTTCAGATAATAGAGGACCCAAAATATATCCCATTAGCCAAGTACTAGATGACATTAGCAGATCAGGGTTTAAGATGCACAGGAATAAGAGGCAGACGCAATAAATTATTTGTAGAGGGGATTCTGAACAAGCCATCTTCTTTCTCCTCCAAACACAATAAATTTTTTAAGATCAGAGTGTATGTCACATGAAGTTCATAAAGTAGAAAATGACACTATTTACCTTCATCATATAAAATGCAGGAGAAATTTATGGCTCTGCTCCTTGGAAATCTGTCTGACTTTGACTGCTGTTTTGTGTAACATTTTAATGGCAAGAAGCTAATGGGGACATAAAACAAGCTGTGCCAACAAAAGTTTAAAAAAATTCCTTCCACTTTATTCACTAATTTCCCAAGTAATATGACTATTATTGTTCTAAGTATGACATAAAGAAAAACATATTAATGGTGCAACAATTAACATGTAGAATTGAGTCACTGCTGATTTCAGAAAGGATCACAATAAAGATCCCAGACAGCACTTGGAGAGAAAAGATTATTAGAGGTACTGACTTCCATTGTAGTTCTCCTATGGCCTGAGGTGTGCCTGCAGATTAATGCCTCCCTTCTTTCTCTCCCCTGCATTCCCTCATCCCCAGCATAAGGCTAAAGGTCATATTTCAAAGAATGACAGTTTAGATTAAAGTAAAAGGAAAGGATTTGCCATAGCAAATCATGATAATGACCCATTTAGTTCAACATTCTGCCTCCAGCAGTGGTCATTCTCAGCTTCAAAAGGAGTGGGAACTTTCCTAATACATCTTTGTTTTTCTTTTAGTAGAGAATATAGGCCTCCTTCCTAAAGCCTGCAAGACTCAAAGTCTTCCATAACTTTCAAAGGGAGTTTTACTAAATAGTCAGAAGACCTGAGTTTAAATTTGGAATTTTGGAAAGTCATCAAACTGTTCAGAAGCTGTACATTGAAATTCCATCACTGGTCATATATTTCAAGGAGGTGAAAGAGAAAACAAATTAACAAAACAGTCCTCCTCTATATACTCTCCAAATAAGAAAAAAAAATGGAAGTAGAGTTTCAATAATCAGCGAATGACTGAGCAAATAGTGGGGGAAATGTCATAGAATATTCCTGCACCACAAAAAATGGAAAGTATGAGGATTTTAGAGAAACATAGGAAGACTTTCATGAACTGATTAAGAGAAAAGAAAGTAGAACTAGAAAAACATTATTCACAATGACTGATAATGAAAACTAAACATTAAAGACATTTAATGCATATTCACTGTAATGACCAATCTTAGTCTCAGAGAATAGATGATGAAATATTCTCTGTAGAAGAGATGGGAACTATAAGTTCTCTTACACCAGACACAATAATTTTGCTGATTAGTCTTAATTAACAGTTTTTCTTTATTCAACGAGGGTTCAATAAGATGCATGGACAAGATAATGGACACAGAATATATTAGGGATATGATCATGCTCCCTCCCTCCCCCACAAAAAGTCACTCATAAAACATTTTTCCGATAGAAATCTACATCCCACCACTTTCTAACCAGGTCCAGATTGCTTTCCTTCATTTTCAGAGGACCAAAATTACATGTTAGAATCAAGTTGCAGTGTATCCAACTGTGGCTGATCAAATCAGTAGAGGTTTAAAAGGCTCTACTTTCTGGTCAGGCACAAAATAGTCCATATGAACATTTGGGGTGGAATCTCAAAATTTGTACATCTCTACCAATTCTTAACAATAAAAGTGTGAATACCTATAAAAACATTTTAAAAATCACATTTCTCACACACATATAAAATAAGTGTGAATGTGTCAGACCCCTGAACAACCAAAATTCCTCCATTACTTTAGGATAGGAGGATTATATCAGAGAGAATATTCTCAGGGATACACAGTATTCACTGAAAATACTCCTAGTTTCCTCATGTTTGGATATTCCAACTTCCAGATAATGGTCATTATTTGTAGAAATAAAACATACCTAAAACATAAAAGCATAAAAAATATTCCTCGAGGTAATATTTTATTGGTCAGAAAATTTAAGTGACTCCATCTTTATGGTTAGTATATATGAGACCAGATCTATGTGGCATTTGAAGCTTTTCATAATATCACTCCAACTTAATAGATTTCATACATATTTCAGAGTGTTTTCACATACTCTATATTCCAGTCAAATTAATGTATTTGCCCCTCCCTAAACATGATGTCCTATTCCCAGAGTTGTACCTGCTATTCCATATCCTTGGAATTTACTCTCTTAACACCTCTGACTTTTTAGGATTGTTAGATTCCTTCAAGGTTTAACTCAGCTGCCATGCCATCTCATATAGGAAATTTTTTCTTCCATCCCCATAATTCACTTTCAGTAATCATATAACTACATATGATTACTTATTATTACTATATGTTACTCGTTTATGATTACTTATATATGTGTGTGTGATAGTTGGAAGTGAATGAAAAGATTAATATTTATTATCATGCACTTATATATGCATATGTACATACTTATTTTCATGGTGCTTCCCTTTAGTAATAGTCCCTTGAAAGAAGGAACTGATATTCATTGCCTTTGTACCACAAGCACAATGCCTTGAAAATAGTAAATATTTGATAAATGTTAGATTGGGTTGGACTGGAACATGACAATATATGCCATGTCTGCTTCTCAATTATGTCCCCAATCAAACTGGGCTTCCATGTCTATGCTCTTTGCACAGCTAGGTAGCACAGTGGATGGAATGCCACGTTTAGAGTCAGGAAGATCCCAGTTCAAATGTGATCCTAGATACTTCCTAGTTATATGATTCTGGGCAAGTCACTAACCGGTTTGCCTCAGTTTATTCATCTGTGAAATGAGCAGGAGAAATCAATAGTAAATCCATCCAGTATTTTTACCATGATAACTCCAAATGGGATCCCAAAGAGTCAGACGCGACTAAAAACAATTGAACAAAAATGAACACATGCTTTCTAGTCATCATCATCTTTAGCTGAGGCAGAAGACTTGTTAATATAATCAGTCAATATTTTATTCTATTGCTTCTTAAACATAGCAGGGCATTGACAGCCATACAAACATACATCTTTCTGTTTCTAGGACCTCACTTTGCTTTTCTCTGACAATTCTAATATTTTCACTATCTACTTCATAATGTTTTGTGAGGGGAACTGATCTTATAAACTGGTGAAGTGCAACTAATTTCAATAGTTCAAGCACTAGAATCATTGATTTTGCTGGTGTGATATTCAGATTACTGAATTTATAAATTTCAATGATTTAAAAAGCACTTGGTAACTGACTAGGTTGGTCTTCTGACGATTAATGTATAAACTACCATCAGTCTTTATGTAAAGACTTTCTGAGATAATAAACTAGATCTAGAAGGAATCTCAAAGATAATTTGGCCCAGCCATTTCATTTATATCAGAGTCAAATTTTCCAGAGCTTGTTCTCTGCTGGAGAAGCCTTTCATAACCTGGACCATCCCCTCACCACAATAAAGCTATAAAAAAGGAATTTCATGGAGAAATTTAAAAAATAAATCTGGTTCTAATTGGCTCTTTTCAAGGTGAGATGATTCAAGGAAATTCTAAGGCTTGTGATGTAAAGTGCCATCCTCATCCAGAGTGAGAGCTCTATGGAGACTGAATGTGGATTGAATCAGAATCTTGATCATCATTTTGTTCTTGGATTGCTTTTTTTTTTCTTATATTTTTACCCACTTTTGATCTGATTTTTCTGTATGACAAATATAGAAATATAGTTAGAAGAATCGTACATGTTTAACCTATATTGGATCACTTGCTCTCTTGGGAAGGTGGGGGGAAGGGAAAAAATTGAAACACAAGGTTTTGCAAAGGTGAACATGTACAAGTATCTTGTCATATATTTGGGGGGAAATAGCATAATAATAAAAAAGGGAATATTTTTTTAAATTAAAATATCATCATTCTACCTTCAAAAAAACCTGGTCCTAACCATTTTAATGAAGTTAGTTATTCTCAGTATGAGAAAGTTCTATTTACCAGAGCAGGCAAGCACCTGTTCTAAGAGATAAAGATTTAGAAAGTTGCCTTGGACATTAAGAGGTTAAATTACTAGCCCAGAATTACAAAGGCAGTTTGAATCAAAGGCAGGGCTTGAACTCAAATCTTCCTGACTTTAGGTCAGTCTCTTTTTCTATTTTGCCATGATGCTGCTCAGTGGAAGTGATAATATGAGCTATTATAGTTATTAGCCCTCTAACCTTGTAATGGCTATTGGGAATTATTACAGATGATATACTACTAGTCTCATGTGCTTTTGTCAATAGTTATTATGTCATAATTTTGAACAGAAATAGAACAAAACAGCTCCAATCAGCAAATGTTTCCAATCCTTATTTAGCATTCATACAGTACTTTGAGAAATCTGCTAAGTGTTTTTTTTTTTTAATCTGTCACTAGTTGAAATTCATTATACTTCTATTCTGTGGATGCTTTTCATACCACTATTTTATAATTGCAGAAGAGAAGATCCAAAGAACCTCAGCAAATTTCCTTATTTAATAATAGTGATATTTTTCAATTTGTATGCACGCTCTATGATACAAATTCAGTATCCAGACACTATATTTTTGGATACTATGGCATATAGGGATTATGGTCTACATTTTTGACTCCCACTCTTTTGTCTAGTCTATTATGCACCTTCACGATATGATTTATAATACAAGCCCTGTCTATGGGTTTTACAGTAAACGCAATAAATAATTGTTTCTCATGCCATCCACAGTCATCTTCCTCTTGTCTGTCTAAAAATGAACAATGTACAGCAACATTAAAAATATCTACATAAAAGCACCAAGATTTCCCATTATTTAGAATCTACGTCCAGTTGAAAAAAGTTTAAAATAACATCTTTCTCCCTGAAATAGACTACATTTTACCAGGTTATTCCTTGCTATACTGATTTCGCCCAAATTTTAAAGACATCTCTGTTTCCTTCTTGATACTTTCTTCTGTATAGCTTTTCAGGACACAACTCTTTCCTGGTTTTCCTTGTTCCCATCTGAACACTCCTCTCTCGCCTTTGTGTTATCTTATTACAGCTCATTCTCTCTAATCATGAGTCCCTCAAGATTCCAACTAGGTCCCTTTTCTTTTCTCTCTTTCAATATCACTTCACTTGGTGATTTCATCAGCTCCTTTGGATCTAATTACTCTCTCAATACTCAAATCTACTTATCCTCCCCCATCTCTGCTGACTTCCAGTCTCACAGCTCCAAATGCCTTTCAGACATCTTGAACTGGTTATCCAGTAGATATTTTAAATTCAATATATCCAAAATGGAACTCATTATATTTCCTCCTAAACCTCATCCCTACTACATTTGTTACCGTTATAGAGGACAACACCATTCTCCCACTCCCTCAGGCCAACATATACTCTTCAGTCCAGTGACACTGGCTTCCTGGCTGTTCTCCAAACAAGACACTCCATCTCTCTCCATTCTGAACATTCTCTGGCTGTCTCCCATGCCTGGAATGTTCTCCTCCTTCTACTTCAACTATTGACCTCTTTTGCTTATTTTAAATACCAACTGAAATCCTACATTCCACAAAAAAAAAAAAAAATCTTTGTCAACCCCTCTTAATTCCAGAGCTTTCCTTGTATTAATTATTTCTTATTTATCTTGTAAATAGTTTGCTTTATTTATATTTGTTTGCATTCTATGTCCCCTATTAGATTATGAACTTCTTGATGTCAGGAAATTGCCTTTTGGTTCTTTTCTGTAATCCCAGGACTTGGTACATAGTCGGTGCTTAATGGATATTGACTGATTGAAATTGGACACATAATACATCTAACAGTTTACAAAAAGAGATTTGGTTTTCCATAACAGAGAAAGGACATTCAAAGGAGAAATGTTCATCGAGGATTTATCCTTGATTCAGCCGAGTGCAGCTTTCCTGTGCCAACATGGGACATGGAGATGTTCTATTGGCAGGTGTTTGAGGGGAGGACTTAGAGTCCCTTGTGTCTTCCTTGATTTTGTACACAGGAGAATAGAAAGTTATACTTAAGGCCCAAGGATAGTTTTCATACTTTTTAAAAGACAACCCAACTAATCTAAATTAGTGAGTACCTTAGGGTACTCTTTCTAACATACTTCTTTTCTACAATGGTGAACTCAGTAATCCCCAGATTTCTCAAGTTACCTTCACTCTGGCTTACAACATATGTGCTATTGCTATCCTGGGTATCCTTCATGGAGAGATTCCCTCTGTACAAGTCTGATTTAAATTAGGGAATTTGAGAATGCCACAAAGAGAGACAATGGTCTAGAATAATAAGAATATAAGTTTAAAAGTTGAAAGTACATATTGTGGTCAAATACACATTTTAGAGATAGGAAGAATAGGGCACCCCAGAGGTTAAGGGTAAAAACCACAAAGCAAAGATATGACTGTAATTCAAGACTTCTGATCCCAAATGTACCACCGTTTCTCCTGCACTGATGCTTTCCCCCCATTTTCTTCAGAGATGGGTAAGATTGTTAAAATGACTTAATATAATATTATTAATTATATGTATTGCTTTCTAATGTATCATACTTTGGTATAGCTTAATAAAATAACTTTTTAAATGAAGAGGAAAAAATAATAGACACTCTTTCCCCATATGATACTTTTCATCAGAAATTGCCACCTATCTTAATTTACCTCTTTAACAAAATAGCTAGGCACAAATCCAAAGATACATATTACAACAGGAACATAATGTGATTAAAACAAAGAGCCAGCAAAGCATTCCAGGAGACTTTTCATAAGGAAGTAATTCTTCAGTCAGACTCATTCTGACTTTACAAGCAGAGATTATACTGAGTCAGTTTGGTATAGTAGAGAAAGGGCCAGCTTGGAGTCAGATTCAAGTGCTGCCTCTTATGATTGATCCTAAGCAACTGACTTAACCTTTCAAGGTCTCTGGATAACTCTTAGAATATAAATTACAAACGAGTTGCTGAACTGCCTCTGTGAAGTAAGATTTCAAACTAGCAAGTCAACAATGGTCTAGCTTACAACAGGTCCAGGACAAATCGGTAGAAAAAAATTAGCAAGAGACTGCACATAACAGAACATATTGTAAATCCATTTGCTCTTTATTACCTCTAGAGTCAAATATAAACTTCCCCTTCTGACATTTAAAGCCCTTCACAACCTGGCTCCAATCTGCCTTTTCCAGCGTTATTATCCATTACTCACTTTCACACTTGCTAGAGTTCAACTGGACTGACTTTCTCGACATACTTTCATAAAAGTCTCTGGTCTACTTGTCTTTTCTTCTTTCCTCCTTTGTTCCTTTTTTATGTAAAATTTTATTTATATCTTTTAAAAACACCTTTATACTATCAGTTCTCCTTTTCATGTGAGAGAGCTATCACTTAAGACAAAATTTGTTTGTTTGTTTGTTTTAATAAGAGGGAGATTAATTAAATCTATCCATTAAAATATCACATAATGTTCAATATTCCAGACCTGGGAAACCCACATTTGAAAAGGTAAGGTAAAAGTAGGTGTCATCTTTTATCTTTTTTTTTTTTGGAACAATCTTTGTGTTTTTAATTTCACAATATTCAAAATGTTGTTGCTTGTTTTTCATTTTTCCATTAACATTACTGAAGTCATTGGGAACATTCTAGTCATTTCTCTGCTTACTTGACTTTACATCAGTTAACATAAGTCTATCCAAGAATTCATCACATTCATAATTTTTTATATGTTCATTTACCATTAAAACCATCAACCATATTTTATTCACCAGTTTTTCTAGTCCCATCCAGATTTGTTTATAGTTCTTTGCCAACACCCCCCCACCCCCCCAACCCCCGCAAAGTACATATCTTAAGAAGGAATCTCTAAATCAAAGGATAAGGATATTTTGATCACTTTTTGTGCCTATTCAAAATTTCTTTCCAGAATCATTGTGCTCCACAAACAATGTATTAATATGTCTCTTCCCTACCCTTCCAGTATTAACTATTCAAATATTTTGTCATCTTTGTCAACTTGCTTAGAACTATGAGAAATCTCAGAATTATTGTGAATTTTGGAGCAACATTCCATTGTTGCTATGTGTTTTTTTAATAGAGGTTCTTTTACATTTACAGATAGAAATAACTATGTATAACTATAGATGATATAGACTTATACATAGATGCAAATAATGTGTAGCTGGCCTGGAATTTTCCCAATAATGAAAGTCTGAGGAAAAACTCACCTGTGGAAGAAGGGAGTTGACATGATGGAGAGATGTTTTAAGATGAGAAGACATTGGGAGTTGAGGGGAGTTTCAAGAATGATAATTCTCCATTGTAAGGATCTACTTTCATTTCATAAATGCATACTTCTAGCATATTTTCTTTCACACTTGTTTTTCATTGATTCTCTTGATATTTTTGACCTTTGTTATTCCAGATCAATTTTATTACTTTTTTTTTTCTAGCTCTATAATTCTTGGATTATTTGATTAGCATGGCAGGATTTTATTAGGATATTAGGTAAAATTGTTGTTTTTATTTATAATGGCTTGGCTTACTTATGAATAATTAACTGTTTATATCTATCTTCATATGAAATATTTTGTAATTGTTCTCATATAAATTTCTGGGTTTGTCTTGGTCAGTAGAAACTTTAGGATTTTATAATTTGTGCAGTTACTTTAAATGGAATTTATCTTTTTATCTCTTCCATCTAGTTTTTGTTGGTAATTTATAGAAATGCTATTGATTTCATCGTGCTGTTTTACATCCTGAAACTTGGCTAAAATTATTAATGTTTAAATTAGGTTTTTAGTTGGTGCTCTAAGTATACCATAATATTGTCTGCAAAGAATGATAATTCTGTTTATGTGTTGCATAATCTTATTCCTTCAATTTTTTTGTCTTGTCATATTTAACATTTCTAGTACAAAACTAATAATTGTGGTGTAATGGACATCTTTGGTTCACCTCTAGTCATATTTGGAAAGCTTTTAGATTACTCCCATTATAGTTAATTCTTGGTCTTAGTTTTGAATTTTTTTTTTTTTGTAAAAATACTCATTAGGAAAAATGATGTATAATTTTCTTTGTTTTTGCTCTCCTTGACTTAAGCATCAAAATTATATGTGTGTTATAAAAGCAATCTTCACTCATTTTAAAAATAATTTATATAATACTGAGATTATTTATTTATTAAATGTTTGGTAATATACACTCATAAATTTATTTGGTCCTAGGAATTTTCTTTTAGGCACCCTATTGATGATAGTTTATTCATTTTATTTCTCCCCCTAAAACGGGGATAGTTATTCTATTTTCTCTTGTTAATTTGGACAATTTATATTTTTGATAAATATTCATCTAGTTCAATTAGATTATCAGTTTTGTTAGCATATAACTACAAAAATTAATTCCTAATAATTGTTTAAATTTTATTTTCATTGGTGATGAATCCAACCTTCTCATTTTCAATACTATTAATTTGATTTTCCTGCCTTTTTTTTATTATAACTTTTTATTGACAGAACCCATGCCTGGGTAATTTTTTTACATTATTCCTTGCACTCACTTCTGTTCCGACTTTTCACCTCCCTCCCTTCACCCCCTCCCCCAGATGGCAAGCAGTCCTATACATGTTGAATATGTTGCCGTATATCTTAGATACAATATATGTGTGTAGAACCGAAGTTCTCTTGTAGCACAGGAAGAATTGGATTTAGAAGATAAAAAATAACCTGGGAAGAAAAACAAAAATGCAAGCAGTTTACATTCATTTTCCAATGTTCTTTCTTTGGGTGTAGCTGCTTCTGTCCATCCTTGATTAATTGAAACTGAGTTAGATCTTCTCTTTGTCGAAGAAATCGACTTCCATCAGAATACATCTTCATATAGTATCGTTGTTGAGGTATATGATGATCTCCTGGTTCTTTCATTTCACTTAGCATCAGTTCATGTAAGTCTCGCCAGTCCTCTCTGTATTCATCCTGCTGGTCATTCCTTACAGAACAATAACATTCCATAACGTTCATATATCACAATTTACTCAACCATTCTCCAATTGATGAGCATCCATTCATTTTCTAGCTTCTAGCCTCTACAAACAGGGCTGCCACAAACATTTTGGCACATACAAGTCCCTTTCCCTTCTTTATATCTCTTTGGAGTATAAGCCCAGTAGTAGCACTGCTATATTAGAGGGTATGCACAGTTTGATAACTTTTTGAGCATAGTTCCAAATTGCTTTCCAGAATGGCTACATGTATTCACAATTCCACCAACCATGTATCAGTATCCCTGTTTTACCACATCCCCTCCAACATTCCGCATTACCTTTCCCTATCATTCTAGCCAATCTAACAGGTGTGTAGTGGTATCTCAGAGTTGTCTTAATTTGCATTTCTCTGATTAATAATGACTTGGAGCATCTTTTCATATGGCTAGAAATAGTTTCAATTTCTTTGAGAATTGTCTGTTCATATCCTTTGACCATTTATCAACTGGAGAATGGCTTGATTTCTTATAAATTGGAGTCAATTCTCTCTATATTTTTTCCTTCCTTTTTTAAAAAAATCAAACAAGATTAATCTATTTTTTCTTTCACAAAATCAGTTCCTAGTTTTATTTCCTAGTTCAATGATTTTTTTTTTGCTTTCAATTGCATTAGCTTTTCCTTTGATTTTCAAAATTTTCATTTTGGTGTTTAATTGTTTTTTTTTTTTTTTAGTTAACTCTTTTTTTCTAGTTTTATTTTGTTTTGATCACATGCTAATTCATCAATGTTCTTCTTTTTCTGAATTAATGTAGAGGTTTTTTTTTCCCTAAATACTGCTTTGGGTGAATCTCACAAATTTTGGAATGTTTTATCATTATTCTTTATTGAAATTATTTGCTATTTCTATTATTTCTTCATTGACCTATTTGTTTCTAAGAACTAAATTATTTAGTTTATAATTAACTTTCAATTCAAGCTTCCAAAACCCCTTACTGGATCTGATTTTATTACATTACAGTTTGAAAAGGGTGAATATAATATTTCTGCTTTTCTGAAATTATTTTTGAGGTTTTTAGGCACTAATACATAATCGGTTGGGGCAAAATGCATAATACACATGAGAAAAAACATATATTTCTATTTCCATTCAATTTTCTTGATAGGGCTATCATATCTAACCTCTAAAATTCCATTCATCTTTTTAATTTATTATTTATTCTATGAGTAAATCTGTCTAGCTCTGTGAGGGAAAAGTTAAGGTCACTTTCTACTATAGTTTTGCTACCTAGTTCCTCTTAAACCTCATTTGATTTTTTTTTCTTAAGAATTTACATGCTAGGTCATTTGATGCATATGTTTGTTGTGTGCTTTCTAGAGTCCCCACACTAGGATGTATGCTTCACTAGAGCCCCACATTGGGCACCAAATGAAGTGTCCTGCTTTCTAGACCCCCCAAGTTAGGGTGACAAAGTGTACTATGCTTTCTAGAGCCTCCATGCCAGGGTGCCAAAATATACTGTCTTAGCGGATGAGTGAAGAATGCAGGAGACCCACAAGAATGGTGGAAATATGGAGTCTGTTTACTCTAAATTCTTTTACCTTTATATACCCTCATATCCTTATATAATCAAAGCAACAGTGTGCATGAGCTAAATATACACTGTGCATGAGGGAATCACATAAACAACTTGCTATTGTATGTAGATGACTCTTTGCCACCTGGTATCACTCTGCTTCAATTACAACACAGGTTATCATTGCCCCCTGATTTCTCAGGAAAGCCGAGATCACTTAGGGGAGATGGGGAGCCAAATAAAGCATTGTCAGCAGGTTCCCTCTGGTCTGAAGGTCTTATACCTCACCCAGAGTTTCCCCACTGTCTGTAATCCTCTACGTATGTTTAGTAAACAACATGGGCTATTCAGACAAAACTAGCACTTCTTGTGTAAGGGCTAGCAGAGCCCTTTTTAGGGATGATTAGCCATCTCTGATGTCCACCCATCACTTAATTCTCATCTGTAGCTTCAGGAAGCTGTAGCATACACAGCAGCCACACTTCAGTGAAAGTATTCTTAGGGTAACCAATGAACCTCAAAGCCATTGAGGAGTCTGGATGATGTCTCTCCAAAAATATGAAGACTTCCCCAATTAGAATGGGTGCATGAGAAAAATTTATTCGAATGGCCATAAAGATGGCTGAAATTCTGGAATGAGAGAGTGAGATTTTGTGCAACCATATACTGATGATGATAGTGGTTCTCTTCAAAACATATGTTTACTATTGATACTACTTCATTATCTATGGTCATTTTTAGCAAGATGTAGTTTCCTTGCTTCTATCTTTTAATTAAGTCTATTTTTTGATCTTGCTTATTCTGACATCATGGTTACTACTAGACATGACTCTTTTATTTCAACTGAGGAATAATATATTCTGTTCCATTTCCTTATTTTAATGTATCTCTCTGTTTCAACTATATTTCCTTTTTGGGGAATTCTAATTTCTAATCCATTCTTCTATCCACTTTCATCTTATGTAAGTTCATCCGATTCACATTCAGTGTTATAATTACTAACTCTATATTTTTCTCCATTCTATTTTCTTCTGTCCATCCTTCCTAGTTTCTCTTTTCTCTTCTCCAAAATCAGTTTTGCTCTGGATCACTATCTTCCCTGATAGGTCCACTCCTTTATTATTTATTTAATTTTTCCTTATCCCCTTCACCTCCTACTTCCCTATTGGATAAAAAAGATTTCTATTACCAATTGAATAAATGTTTTTTTTAATGTTTGAACCAATTTATATGTGAGTGATGTTCAAGCAATGCTCTCTTCCCCACATATAAAATTTTCTCTATTTTTGTAAAAGCTCTTCTTTACAGTCTTCTTTGTGAGATAATTTTCACCATTCTTTTTATGCTTTCCCCTTTATTCTAATAAATCCCTTTTCTCATGAATACATTTTTCTGTTTCTGTTTTTTTTTTTGAGATCATTGTAATGTAATTGATTTATTTCCATGTTTTCCTTCTTTGAAGAGTCTTTACTGCTCAAATAATGATAATGTTCCGAGAAATTAAATATATCTTTTCCCCATGAAGTAAAATTTAACTTTATTGAGTCCCTTGTGATTATTTTTTGTGTTTACCTTTTATTGAATGCCAAATGTTATATTCAATTCTAGTTTTTTCATCAGAAATATTTGAAAGTCCTCTCTTTCATAAAATATCCATCTTTTTGTTCTCTGAAGGATTATACTCAGTTTTTCTGGGTAGATTTTCTTTCTTGTAGTTTTAGTTTATTTATTCTGGAATATCGTATGGTTTCTTTCTGAGTGCTTGAAGTACTTTTTTTTTTTTTTAACCTGAGATCTATGGAATTTTACCAAAATATTTCTGGGAGTTTTCATTTGAGGATGTCTTTCAGGGTATGATCAGTGGATTCTTTCAATGTCTATTTTATCTTCTTGTCCTAGGATTATCAGGACAGTTTTCCTTTTAATTCTTAAATGTTATATCTAGCATCTTTCTTTGATCATGACTTTTAGACACTATAATAATTCTAAAAATATCCCTTCTCAATCTATTTTTAAGAAGCTTTTTTTCTGATACACTGTTTTAATTTTTTTCCTATTTTTTTCATTCTTTGGACTTTGTTTTATTGTTTCTTGATTTTCATGTTGTCATTAGCTTCCAAATACAAAATTCTAATTTTTAAGGAATTATTTTCATCCCTCAAGTTTTGTACCTCTTTTTCCATTTGACCAATTCTGTTTTTTCAAGGTGTTACATTTTGTGTCTCTTCCCAGTCATTGATTATCTTCATAATTTTCTTCTATTATTTTCATTTCTTTAATATCTTTATGCTATCATTTTTATTTATTTTTAAATTAATCTTCAATTCCCCAGGAATTGTTGTCAGACTTAATTTCTTTGAAGTTTTGCTTGTTTTGACATCATTGTTTTCTCCAAAGTTTATTTCTTGATCTTGCTTCCTTTTTCATTCATTTATTTGTTCCTTTTCCTAGCCTCTTTTGAGATTTTGAACTTTATGTTAAAGTTGAGCTCAGAGAGAGTTCTCTATGTTTGAGGTTTCCAAGATGGTATAATCTGGGGAGAGATGTTATCACTACTTCTTTTCAATCTGAAATGATATTTTTGACAGTGTTATTCTTTGAGGATCATATTCTCTTGTGACAACAAGGGATTTCCTTCCTTCTGAACTGTGACTTAGAACTAAGCAGAGGTAATGGAATTGCCAATAATGCCTTGTCCTGTGCCCAAAGCTAGCACATGGGTGCCCTGTAATCTCTTTCTGGCCATGTGGGTTTTAGGCCAGCCTCCACCCTAGTGTCACAGACTTCTTCTGACATCCTAAGAAGTCTTGAGCTTAGGGGAAAACAAACAAACAAACAAACAAAAAACTCATCCTATCTTTTGCTGACTCTGTCACTTCAAATGAATATAAAGCTTATTTTAAATGTCTTTGGAGATGAATGTTGACAGAGTTTGGTTACTCTCTCTACTCTGCCATCTTGATTCTGCCCACTGAAGTAGTTCATGTTGTACTAATGATCTAATGATTGCTAATTAAAAACAAACAAACAAAATCTTTGGCTCATTTCAGACTGGGGTTTATTTCATTTGACCCTTGGAGAAAATATAGTTTAGGATTAGAGAAGATATATATTAAAGCCATGCATCTAATGCTCCATATCTTTGTGATCTTGAACTGATCATTTAATCTATATGTGCTTCTGGCAACCCTTAGATTTATCTACTTATTCACAGAGAGAATTTTTTTTTCTTCCATATCCACTGATGATGGAATTAAAAGAAATGTGCTTCAAAGCAGAGCAGGTGGGATTTGCATGAGACATTAGAAAAATAACTTCCTGGCTAACAGCTGTGCAAACTGAGATTCATTAATAAAAAAATATGTGTCCTCTCTCTGGAGATGTTTAAAACTCTGTGAGTTTCTGAAGCTCAGGGGAAAATTTGGGGAATCCAGGGAGAATTGGCAGATTACTTACTATCTTTTTAGGATGATTAAATGCAAAGGAGAAGCATTGTATGATTTCTCGATGTCATTTTCAGGTCGTGGTTCTCTTTTTTGGATAAGACATAAAACTCCACAGTATTCTGAGATTCTGTCAAAAAGAAAACTTCTTAAGCTTGATAAATAGCGGTGTTCAGAAGTTCAGGTGGCCTGTCTTAGAGTCATTATCATCATCTGTAGCACCATGGAGAGTGCTGCTGACAACTAGCACAACCCAGGGGATACTTTATAGTCTCAGGTGGCTTCTAGCTCCCCCACTTTCTTACAACTCTGAGCACAATGCCTGCTCAAAGTTTCTCTTTGATGATCACTACCTCAGGATCTTTCATCCTGAGTTCATCTTACCCAGATCATCTTCAGAATACATTGTACATTTCTAAGTTCTCCTATGAAACTGCTGTCCCTACAATAAGTATACTGAACTCTCACAGAAGTCCCAGAGTGAAGTGGAAGCTAAGGAATGCTCAAAAAACCTACATAATCAAAAGCAGATCTAGGAGGAAAGTGATTTTTTTTAATTTTTAGTTTATTTATTTTTAATATATATTACTTTATGTTGGGAGAGAAAAATCAGAGCGAACTGGGAAACTATGGGAGCGATTAAAATAACAGAAAAAAAGAAGTGAATGTAGCATTCATTGATTTGCATTCAGTCTCCTTAATTCTTTCTTTGGTTGTACAAGGCACTTTCTGTCCAAAGGCTACTGAGATTGCTTTGGATCACTGAACTACTGAGAACAACCAATTCTTTCATAGTTGATCATCACATATTCTTGCTGTTACTATGTACAATGTATTCCTGATTCTGCTTGTTACCCTCAGAATCAGTTCATGTAAATATTTCCAGGCCTTTCTATAATCAGCTTGTTCATCATCTTTTATGGAACAATAATATTCCATTACCTTCATATGCTATAACTTTTTCAGCCATTTTCCAATTGATGGGCATCCACTCCTTTTCCAATTCTTTGCTACCATAAAAAGAGTTGCTACAAACATTTTTGCACATGGGGGCCTTTTATGATTTCCTTGGGATACAGACCCACTAATGGCACTGCTGGGTCAAAGTATGCTCAGTTTTATAGCCCTTGGGCATAGTTCCAGATTGCTCTCCAGAATGGTTGGACCATTTCATAACCCCATCAACAATGCACTAGTGTCCCAGTTTTCCCATATCCCCCCAACTTTTATCATTATCTTTTCCTGTCATCTTAACTACTCTGAGAAATGTGAAGTATTACCTTAGAGTTGTTTCAATTTGCATTTCTCTAATCAATAGTGATTTAGAGATTTTTTCATTTAATTATAAATGGCTTTAATCTCATCTCTGAAAATTGTTCATATTCTTTGGCCATTTATCAATTGGGGGATGACTTGTATTCTTCTAAATTTGACAAGTTATTTATATATTTTAGAAATGAGACCTCTATTAGACATACTGGTCATAAAGATTTTTTTCCCAGCTTTGTACTTTTAACCTTCTTTATGTTGTTTTTGGTTATATAAAATCTTTTTAATTTAATGTATTCAAAGTTGTCCATTTTGCCTTTTATAATGTTCTCTAGTTCTTCTTTGGTCAGAAATTCTTCCCTTCTCCAAAGATCTGATAGGCAAATTATCCTTTATTCTCCTAATTTGTTTAGGGTATCATATTTTATGCCCAAATCATGTATTCATTTTGACTTTTTTTTTGGTATGGAGTGTGAGATGTAGGTCTATCCTGAGTTTCTGACATACTATTTTCCAGTTTTCCCAGAAATTTTTGTCAAATCATGAGTTATTATTCCAGAAGCTAGAGTTTTGGGGAATTATCAAATATTAGATTACTATAGGCCTTGATTATTGTGTTGTGTGTATCTAATCTATTCCACTGATCCACCACTCTATTTCTTAGCCAGTACCAAATGGTTTTGATGACTGCTGCTTTATAGTGTAATTTTAGGTTTGGTATTACTAAGCTACCATCCTTTGTATTTTTTCCATTAATTTCCTTGATATTCTTGATCTTTTGTTCTTGCATATGAATGTGGTTATTATTTTTTTCTAATTCTATAAAATAATGTTTTGGCAGTTTGATTGACATGGCGCTGAACAAGCTGACCATCTAGGCAGAATTGTCATTTTTATTATATTATCTTGGCCTTGACATGAACAATTTATATTTTTCTAGTTGTTTAGATCTGATTTTATTTGAGTGAGAAATAATTTGTAATTGTGCTCATATAGTTCTTGAATTTAATGGAGGGTCAAGGAGCCTCCAATGGAAGAAGGGTTCAGCATGATGAAGAGATATTCTGGGGTAAGAAGGTGCCCAAAACTGACAAGTTCCAAAATGATAACTCTTCATTGTTAAGATTTATTTGCACATCATAAACTCCGATTTACAAAGGTCTTGGGCATTGGTTTTGCTGGGGACTAATCTCCAAGTGCATCTCTCTTTCATTTTTTAAAGGCATTTTTCTTTGTTACTTTTTCTTGTTCTGTTATTCTTGTATTCTTGTTGCTACTACTATTTACAGAGTAGAAATATAAAGCTTGATATTAGACATGTTTTTCCTGTCCAGGGAACCAGGGCTCAAGAACAACATTCTCAGGCCATTGTTCACAGGGTCTATAATGAGGGAAGCAACTATAAAATCCCCACAGGTGTGAAAATTCAGTTGAAAGACTTATTTTTATGGGGACTTAGGAGAAATACTGACCCCGATCCTGGAATTCCCATACTCAGAGAGAAAGATTTTAGAATCCATTTCTACATGGGCATTATCACCTTGAAGCTTCTTCATTCCAAATCCATAGAACACAAACCTAGAATTTTATTGAGCATCTAGCCAAGGTAACAGAAGAGCCAGCTGACTCTAAGAATAAGTCTCTGAAAAAGGGAAAGGATTATTATTTAAATAAATATAGAAAACCTAAAAAGGAAAATAGTCTAGTTCTCTTTAAGTATTCATAATATTATTATTAACTCAATACTTTAAACCATCTATTAGTGAGCATCTACAATATCCTAGGTATTTTCTAGGTGTTAGAGATACAAAAATAAACATAAAACCATTGGTAGCTACAAAGAGTCTGCATTTTCATTCTTTCTATTGAAGGAATAGAGGTAAAAAAGGAGGAATCTAAATATTTCCCTATAGTGCTTTGTGTATAAAGCTTGTTAAGCCATTTTAAGTAAGAGTATAACTCTTACTTTATACTGTTATATTTTATTTGAGGGAACAGGACAAAAGTGAAGGAAAGGACTTGGATTCCTCAGAATGTAAGCTTCCTGAAGGCAGTAGTTTTTGTCTTTATATAAGTGGACTATTTGATCTAATAAATCTAATAAATATTCATTGCATTGAATCATGTTTCCACATGGTAACCTGAATGTCAACATGATGATAGTGGAGAACCCATGGAGGGTGACAGTGAGTCAAGACCTCATTTTTGCTAGTAGAAGGAAAGATCAAGTAGAAAAGGACAGTAAGTTCTTTTTTTTTAATCATTGAATTTTTTTTTAAATTAAAAAAAAATTTTTTTTAAATCATTGAATATTCCTTTCGCATAAGGGAAATCGGAGCTTTATGCGACTGTCCACAAGAAACAGCCAAACTGTAAAATGTAAATTTCAAAATAATGACTGATAGTAACTACAGTGCAGAGCAATGAATCTCACTACTTCTTTTAAATATTCTTATATGATTATGGGCACAATAATTTTAGCTTTATATGTTATAGCCAGGTTTAGTGTGTGTATGTGTGTGGCTATTTATTTATTTATTTAAATGTTCATTTGTTCATTCATTCATTTATTTAATTTATCCTTGGATAAGTTTCCTTACTCTGTCGAAAGTAAGTTCCTTGAAGACAGGGAGTATTTCATTTTCTTTCTATCCCAAGTGCCTCATGTGATGCTTGAAATATAGCAGATTCTGAATAAATGAATGTTGATGATAGCAAAATACAGTGCTAGCAAATGGTTCTACTGTCAATTCCACCATTGTTTTTAAGTAACTTTGATTTCTATACAGCTGAGAAAGTGATGTTTCTAAAGTATAGGTCTATCTATATCATTCTACTTTTTAATACATTCCATTGGCTCCCTATTATTTTTAGGATCAAACTCAAAGACCACTGTTCAACACTCAATTTTTTAAAAACAATTTTAACAAATTTAACAATAATCTGAATTCACCCTATCTTTCCAGATTTATCATGCATCATTCTCTTTTACATACTCTATAATTCAGCCAATCTGACTTACTTGCTTTTCCTTACATACAATATTCCACTTCTTTTCTCTATGCTTCTACATAGACCGTCTTCCATGCTTCTGTCTGGATCATCTTCATTGTCGCAAAAGTACTCCTTCCTTACTTCTATACTTTGTAATGTCAGTTTCCTTCTGAGCTTAACTTAAAGGACCTTTCCTACACAAGGTCTTTCCTAATCCTTTAGCTATTCAAAATGCCTTTATCAAATTGTATTTATTTTGTATATATTTATATACATTTATATGTGTATATGTTGTATTTATTTGGATAATTTAATATAAATGTTATAATTATATTAAAGATGTATGTATGTGTATATATATATATATATATATATATATATATATATATGTTATTTTGAAAGAACATAAGTTCCTTGAAGACAGGAACTATTTCATATTTGTCTTTTGGAGTTGCCTCTGGAATCTAGCAGATGATGGTTGCAAAATAAATACTTGCTCAATATTAGTACACCACTAATTGTTTTCTCATTAGTAATAGTATTATTGTCGACAATATTCATATTATCAACATTATGGACATTATTAAAGGCTGTTCAGAAATTTCTTGGGTTCAGCAATATATGAAAACCTGTGCCAAAGTACAGAATGCTTGTTTTCTGAATCAATGGAAAACGTACTTGCTCTAATAAAATCACAAATATATTTTTTAACAAGGCAATTGGGGTTAAGTGACTTGCCCAGGATCACATAGCTAGGAAGTAGTAAGTGTCTAATACCAGATTTGAACTCAGATTCTCCTGGCTTCAGGGCTGGTGCTCTGTACTTCCTAGCTGCCCCACAAATTTTTTGAAGCATTGAAATATAACATAAGTGGTACAGAAGAAAGAATACTTAATATGGTATCACCGTGCCTGATTTCTAATCTAATATATATATAATTATATATATAAATACATCTTTAATATAATTATAACATTTATATTTAATTATCCAAATAAATTGTCCTTGACAAAATATCTTATCCTTTCTAGAATTCAGTTTTGTCATCAGTAAAATGGGATTATTGTATTAGATGACCTCTAAATTCGCTTTTGTGATTACTAGGTGCCACAATGGATAGAACACTGGTATTAGAGTAAAAAAAAAAAAATAGAGTTTACATTTGACCTCAGATACACTTAAACTCTGCCTGCATAAAACCGGAGAATGAAATGGCAAATCACTCCAGTCAAGAACACCCCATGGATGGGCAATTGTTCTGTGGGATCATGAAGAAGCAGTCACAACTGAATAACTGAACAAACAAAGTTGTCTTTTATCTCTAGATAAAAGGTCTAAAGAAAAAAAAAAAAAAAACTTGTGCCCCCATAGTACATGCTCAATAAATGTTGATTGACAAAATCCTTCCTCAAAATCTTCCCAGAAAAGGTCCCATTACTCATTCTAGCTATTCTCCATGCCTGCAATGCTCTCCTCTACTCTGCTTAGTGACTTGTCTATCTTCCTTTCAGTATCAATCAAAATCCCCTCCTTTGCAGAAAGCCTTTTCCAAACCCATTTAATTCTAGTATCTTCCCTCTCTTACTTTTTTCCTGTTTTTCATGATTGTATCCCCCATTACATTGTAATAAGTTCCTTGAGGGCAGAGCCTAGTTTTACCTTATTTTTGTATCTACAACATTTAGCGATGTTGGAATCCTTACTAACTGCTAAGTAATTAGAGTTGATCTAATCTTACAAGAAGTTGTTTTGGCCAGAACCTGAAACAAGGTACTAAGTAGAACTAATCAAGACAAGGCTTGTGTTCCCACCTTTACTCAAAGTCCACACCTTAAAGCTCTTTGGGCCAGAGAGCACTATGGGAGAAAACCCATAATCCCATTCTTAAAGGTTCACTAACTTATCAATATCTTTTAAGAGTGTAGCAAATTGAACATACATACCAAATGAGGTTTGGCAAGGCCAGAGTACAGTAAGCATATAATTTCCCTACTTTTAGATGCTACAACTGCATTAAAGCAGCCTATAATGACAATAGCTTTTTAGTACCTTTTTATATAATTTGTCAACACTGTTTACTCATATTAAGCTTGCAATCCATTAAAACCTGGAGATATTTTGTTTTGTGTGAACAGCTATCTATATATACTGTCTTTTCTTGTAATTATTTATTTTTGATTCTCTACCCCTCCTTTCAATCTCAAATCTATAATTTTATAATTTTTTTTAAATAATAGCTTTTTGTTTTCAAAATACTTGCAAAGGTAGTTTTCAACATTCACCCTTCCAAAACCTTGTATTTCATGTTTTTCTCCCTTGCTTTACCCTACCCCTTTCCCTAGACAAAAAGCAATCCTAAATATGTTAAACATGTGCAATTCTTCTATCTATATTTCCACATTTATCATACTGCATAAGAAAAATCAGATCAAAAAGAAAAAAAATAAGAGGGTGTTAAGAGTTCAAATGTTGGAGTTTGTTCTCAGAGGACAGCCGGTTTAGAGGCTTAGAGCCCTTCGGATGTCTCCAAATCCAAAGGTTCTGTCCTTCAGCCTCTGCCTCTGCCTTCTTCTGCCTCCAACAGAGATGGAAGATCTCTCTTATCTCCTTCTGGGGAGCCCAGCACCAACTTGCCGCGGAGAGAGGGCTTCTGGCGTAGCTCCACTGAAATCCCAAAAGTGTTCTCTGCAGCAGAGTCGTTTCTCTCGAGTCTAGCGCGATCAGCCAGCCAAGAGGAAAAAAGGTATTCTGCCATAGATCCTTCATCGCTGGCTTTTTATCTGCCTCTTCTGAGAGAATGGGATTATGGGTTTTCTCCCATAGTGCTCTCTGGCCCAAAGAGCTTTAAGGTGTGGACTTTGAGTAAAGGTGGGAACACAAGCCTTGTCTTGATTAGTTCTACTTAGTACCTTGTTTCAGGTTCTGGCCAAAACAACTTCTTGTAAGATTAGATCAACTCTAATTACTTAGCAGTTAGTAAGGATTCCAACAAGCACAATTCCTGACACATAGTAGGCACTTAACAATTGTTTGTTGATTAATTGATTCTTTATAAGGTTGCCTTAATTTCTACTTTCGGGTTTAATAGTTGGTTTTCATGTGTGAAAAGCAGAGGGTAGAGACCTACACAGGGAGAGAATGGATGAATTAAGTAATAAAATGAGCTCTGGTTGTTTATTGTTATTAATATTACTTTCTTTCTATTTTTCACAAATTGGGTTTACTGTGTGCTTCAGTTCTAATCTTGTGGTTTCTACTCACTTTAGTGCCTCTCAATTAGTTTATAACCTGTAATCCATTTAGTCTTTCATTATCCAATATGAATGTATTTATTCACAAATAGTCACAATTTGTAGTCACATAATACTCTATACATGCCCATTCTGTGCTCACCCAGTCCTCTGGCCTTATTGGAGTTAATTGGAGTAAATATCAAATTTAGACAGGCATAAACACAATAAAATAAAGGTTCTTTTTTAATAGCAACTAATTAAGCAATAAAAAGCAATGGTGTATGCTATTCAAAGAATGGTGCTCCTGGTACCAGAACACATGAATTGGTAAACTACTTTCTTTTTCACTTGATTAGATATAATAGTCAATGTTAGGCATTCATCAACAACAAAAGGCTTTCAAAAAGAGAGTGAGAGATCTATTTCAAAACGATCAGAAACACTCATTACAAAGCAAGTACGAAGCAAGATTTTTATTAAATCCATATTCCTATTTAATGGCAACCATTTAGTTTTCATGAGACAGATTCTTGGTAGAGGTCATGAATCATATCCATGGCCACACAGCTAAGAAATAAGAGGCAGAACTTTAACCCAGACCTTTGAAATCTCTCTACTCACTACTCTAAGCTTCCTTTTGTGCTTAGAAATTGCCAAAAAAAAAAAAAAGTTTTTATTTTAAAGTGAACTAAAGAATTGTTTTACTAATGAATTCAGTAATTGATTTACTAGTGAAATCCAATATAAGCATATCAGATCTAGTATATATATATATGACTTTTGTCTTGCCATTGGATGAACTGGAAGAGAGAGACCATTGACTTTATGGGACTCTGCTATATTTAAATCTAATTCACAGGCTAGACAAGATAGCACCTCATGATGTCATTGGTCCTCCAGAAACAAAGGATTAAAAAAACATCATTATACAACATCAGATTTCTGCATGAAGACTAAAACTCTTAGAGGGAGAATTGAAAGTATGTGAGACCTCCTAAAAGAATCAAGTAGGGACCCAAATTTACTGTAACAAATTGATATATCACTCTGTTTGATACAACTTCTGTCTATAGTTACAATGGTAACATCTTCAGACTAAGCACTCAAAGAGCTAATGTTTGGGGACCCAAGTATATACTGTAACATACTGTCACAAATAGATACATCACATTGTTTTGATACAACATCTAACTACAGTAACAATGGTGATATCTTCAGACTAAGCACTCAGAAAACTGATGTTTGGGGACCCAACTAGGGACCTAAGTATATACTATAATATACTGTCACAAATCAGTACATCATATTGCTTTGATAGAATTTTGATCTATTGTAATAACGGTGACATCTTTAAACTAAGCACTCAGAGAGCTGACATTTTGCATCATGAAGGTTACTCTGGAGTAAAGGTAATAATAAGAGATGCCCCACAATCAATCTTGTATTGAAATATCTCTAATTTATGATATATTGCTGGATATATGGTCTAAGAATAGCAAAAATATTGATCAATTAATCAGCAATTCAAAAACAGAATGACCAATCATTATGAGCATAATATACTCAAGAAACTTTAGAAGAAGGTTTGGAATTTGTATATTAAGTTTTCCAATGTGTTGAGAGCTCAAAAGAGATGATATCTAAATAATCTGCATATACATATAGATAACACTGAAGATAGTATGGTTGTCACATCAGCTGCAGGTCAAAAAGTCAAATAGAACATCGTTCCTTGTTTTAGCTTCTCTCTGCTTTTCCTTTAGGCTGCCAGGCTCCTATTCATTATTCTGAGGCAGTAGCTTACTGAAAAATCTCTTAGTGGTCTGATAGTACTCATTTAGCTTCCAGTGGTGTCTAATGAATCCAGGAAGTAGATGGCATTTAAGGCCTTCCACAGTCTGGTTCCTACTTGCCTTTATAGCTTTATTTAAAGTTATTTCTCCTTCATCCCATCTATACGCCAACCAAAATGAAATATTAGTCACTCCCCACAAAAGACAACCAGTACCCCACTTCTATGCATTCTTACAGACCCTTGCCAGTAATGACTCCCCATTTGTCTTCTCAAAATTCTTGTATTCTACAGGCTCAACCCAGATGCTAACTCTCATCTAAAATCCCTGAGCCCCCTGCTCCTCTCAATATTTGTTAATTCTCTCTACTTTTTCAATCGCCTCATCCTTACTTGTCTGCACATATATTTCATCTCCTAATAGAATGCAATTCCTTGTCTTTGAATTCCTGTGTCTAAACTAATGCTTTACAAAAAGTAGGTATTGAATATTTCTTGATTTGCAATGGCATAAGAAGATAATTTGATTATCAAGGACTCCTCAAAATTCTGTCTTTTATTTTTATTTTAATGTAACATTTTTGTCCATACTTTGGATACTACTTGATATCCCAATTGAATGACCTTAATTTTGATCTTGCCCTGTGCAAGAAGCAAAGCTTATCCTATTATGCTTTCATCCTTGAATATTCTTCACGTTGACTGAATAGATTTAATCAATATCAAAGGAGATTACTCTCTCTTCCTTTGGGAATTATGTCCCTTAGTTAGATTCCTGATCTTTGCTTGCTTTTCATTCCAGCATTTTCTCTGTCAGTCTCATGCTTAAACTTTAAAATCCTATTTTTTTTTAATTGCCTGATCTTCAGTCATCCATATCTGCTATAAAATTAGGAGGTGTATTTTGGATTGATCAAATAGTTTTCTTCCAACTTCCTGAAGAAATCAGCTGACTTAATACCCCAAACTCTAAAGAATGTGCTGAAACTGCTTTTCTCCTAATCTTGCTTTTATAAATTTCAATTTTTCTTTCTAGTCAGGCTTTTCTAAATAAATATTTCAAACAAGTTAAAAGTATGAAATCTGGACAACTAGGACCAAACTTTAGATATACCCCACTACTTATACTAGGCACTCATGTTTACTGCACTGATCTTTTTTTTTTTTAAGAAGTCACTATAGGGGCAGCTAGGTGGTACAGTGGATAGAGCACCAGTTCTGAAGTCAAGAGGACCTGAATTCAAATCTTATCTGAGACACTTAACGCTTTCTAGCTGTGTGACCCTGGGCAAATTACTTAACCACAATTGCCTTAGAAAAAAAGAAAAAAAAAAAACTGTCACTATAACTTTTCATATTGTTAAATGAATTTGCCTATGTCGTATGCATTTTCTATGTATACTGGATGTGTATTCTTCATATTCTTCAGGAAGGAAGACCAATCCTTTTTATATTGCATTAATAAAAATATGCACATTCAAATTAGCAAAGGAAAAAAAGCATCTATTAGATGCTATTAGATTATAATGGCTCCAAGACATCAATGGATTCATGAGCTAATCAATGTTAATTAACATTCACTCCAGTGATAGAGATTTCAATCCATCCACAACCTCCATCCTCCAGTAAAGTCTTCTTAAGAATCCTCCCAAAGTGCTAGAAGCCCTTCTCTGTATCTTTTGACATTATGTAGCTACAAATGCAGAACTAAAACTTTCTATTTATTATTTCTCACTATTCAGTAATACTTGAACAGCTCTTCTTAGCAAATTTTATTTTATGATTTACATCTTTTATTTTCCTTCTTTCATTAAAAAATCAGTTGACAACAAGCCACAGTCTATTTATACCCACCATATGTCTTCCCACATGTCTTTTCTTCCCCACTGACTCATATGACACTTTGCTTCTTCAGAGATTGGGGTATTCCATAATTTGCATCAGCAGGAGAGTACTGGTGGGGTTTTATTTCCTGAGAGCAATTTGGGATCATTGAAAGCTCTGCATTATTTCCAGAGGCAAACCATCCTGTTCCTATCTTCGTGATCAATTCCAAGTCAAGTTCCTTATGTATCAGTAGGTTCTCTCTATTCAATAACATGTTCCAAAGATAACTGGACAATGAAATAGAGCAGAGCTTCTTAAACTTTTTTACCATGTCCCCTTTTTACCAGAAAAAATTTATGTGACCTCATTTCAAATCTGAGCTGAGATGTTTCTGGCAGCATTCATGCACGCACAGCACAAAGCGCCCATGTTGTGTGTTCAGAATTAAGGCTGCAATGAAATTGTGCTATGCAACACGGATAAGGCTTTGCCAAAAACATCTCAGATTCATTATGCATTTGATTTTGAATTAAGCTTTGGTCGTTGCAGAAATCTTTTACTGTTGCCAAAATTTTTCCAACCCCCATGTCCAGTTATATGACCCCATATGGGTCGCAACCCACAGTTTAAGAAGCTTTAGTGTAATGAGATTGTATCATCTTAACCTTCTATGTTTAATACTCATTATTGATAGTTCCAAGTATAACTGGAAAAAAAGTGGCAACTGTTTTGTTGGCCCGAAGGCATGAATAGGAATTAATAGATGCATATTTCTAATGACTCAAAAGGTTTTGATTTTTCCCCATTAATGTGTGTGTATGTGTGTGTGTGTGTGTGTGTGTGTGTGTGTGTGTGTGTGTGTAATCCCATTTCTTTAGCCAAGTATTTTAAATACTATTTATTTTCAAGGCTAAAATTCTCATAAAGTTTATTTTGGTTCGTATTATATTTTATTTTATTTTTAGAATGTGGTAATACCAAGAAAAGTTTTTTGATTTTTGTTTTTAATGTCTATAATAATTAGCTACGATACTGGACCATTGAATATAAGGACTAAAAGAGCTAATTCTCTTATTTCACATAGATAAGATTATGGCAAAAAATATCAGTTAATGTACTTAACCTTTAGTCCTTTCAATGATAAATTTGCACTGCTATCACAAACACATTTTTAATATTTTAACAATGCCAAATCATCAGAATTAAAAGCAAGATAATAGGACAATATGCTGTTAAAATACTAATAAAACCCTTAGTGTTTGTGAGGAGGATAAAAGGCAAGGGAAATTGCATTTTAGACCTTACTTCCATTTATTTTTTATTAAATAACCACAGTAGCTAATGCAATATCCAGCACTCAATAATTAAGTATTTATTTACTGAATAAATGAAATTCATTTAAAAATAGTACAGATTTTTCTCCTAAGATACATTATTATTTTTTCATGTATCTTGCAGCTATTAATTGTCAGCAAATTTGTTATATTGTTGATTTAAGTAATCAACTGACATTTCTATATCTCATCTATTTTGAAGATAAACCAAAGAAATGTATCAAGAAAAATATTTCTCTAGGGAAAGGAAAATAAACTATTCAAACAATGTGATGACTCTTTGTGGTATGGAGATGACTCTCATGTTTCATTGGATTGTAGAGTTTATTAGTCTCAAAGACTAAGGCAATGAAGCATTAGCTCTGACATGTACAACTAGGTTGAAAATTCAAAACAAAGCTACCATACATCAACCTAGCTCACTGTGGAGAGCTTCATTAAAATAAGTGGGCCACTTTGTTATGAATTAGGAAGGGAGAGAGGAAGAAGGGAGGGGGAGAGAGAGGAAAGGAAAAAGGGAAGAAAGAAGGAAGGTAGAAAGGGAAGAAGAAAGGAAAGGAACAAAGAAAGAAGGAAATGAGGGAGGGAGAGAGAGAGGGAGCAAGGGAAGGGGGCAGTAAACATAAGCTAAAAGGTGATCATGAAAACAACTGACCTTTATATCCCAACAAATATTATAAATGAAGAGATAAAGAAATTGTATGAATAACTTGAGGAATTTATTTCATTGAACCTATAGCTTGATATGTATTATTATCAACTTGAAAGTGTCAGGGGAAAAGAGCATGGGCAGGAGAGTTAGAAAATAAGACTCATGCTAATCCTTTTCAGGACTAAGCCTGTTATGAGGTATTGTTTCTCCCTCTTCATAGTGTCTTCCTTTAATCCCATCTTTCTCCTCACAGCCAAAGTCTCCCATGGCAACTAGAGCCATCTCCAATCTTCTTGACTATATCTGGCCACCAGTCCCAGGTGGCTATGGAACAGAAAGTAAGGCAGGCAACCTTGCACAGCCCTCCCTCACTTAAATCCAATTCACTTGCAAGTCATGATATCTCCTCCCAGATGTTAAGGTTTCTCTTCAAGCTCAAAGGACAAGAAACAATAGCTAACTCTGGTTAGCCAGCTAAACTCCTCTATAGACAACTTGCCAGTCAATTGTATAATCAGGTCCCATACAGTATTCCTTTAATGGTTTCTTCCAAACTTTTTTCCTTGGTAACCCTATTGCTCCCCAAAAATCTATTTCATATTTGACATAACTGGTGTCATATTCACCTCTTCATTTCGTCTATAAGCTCTTCTCCTAAATAAATATCACTTTTGGCAAAAAAAAAAAAAATTAAAAAAAAATCCTCAGATTTGGAAAATTAAATAGACTTAAAGAATATAGAGAGCACTTCTTCCTATATACCTGAATAATTCTTTCCAGATTGTAGTTTGAAGGCTCTATATATAGTAGACATTGTATAATATTCCCAAATTGAAATCAATTATATCTTAAGATCCAAGAATTGATTGGTTATTGATGGAGTCATATCAACATCAGCCACCTAGGTATACTTGTATTAGCAGCTAGGAAATATGTTACTGAAGCAACACAATCTCAAAAGGATCTTCACTGAAGAATTATCTTTTAATACACATAAGGAACAAGGGAGAGGTTGGGAGACAAAAAAAAAGGGGGGGGGAGAAAAATCACAAATGATGTTAATACCCCAAAAAGAAATGGAGAAAACATTGGTATCTATTGATCCATAAGCCATTTTATAATCTATATTAAATCTTTATGCAAAGAAGATCAAAAAAATATCAAAGATATCCATGAAAATATGAGAAAGAAATGAGTAACAGAATTTTAAAATTCTATATTACAGATGCAGAGAAAATCAAACCCTTATCATACTCTCATCCACTAAGGTCTTTCATGCCTTAAATAATATCATTCGAGATATCTTGGAAAATGGAATGAGAGAGATATGTTCAACAACTCGGGGAGATCCCTTCTAGTTCTTAGATTCTATAATTCTTTGTAAGGTCATCATGTCTCTAATAAATGCAGTCTAGGACTCATTCCTAGAATACTCTATGTATAACTTTTAATTATTCCCATTAATATTTGACTTAACAGAAAAAAAAAAAAAACCTACAGTCTTATATTGGGATCCATGGATAGATTTCAGTGGATCCATGATTTTGGATGGAAAAATCCATATTTTCACTAATTTTTTGTTTTTTTATAAGTCTATAAATTTAAATAATGTATGATTTATTATTAATGCATTATTCTAAGATGGAGTCCATAGGCTTTACTGGTACAAGGTATTCATCATATGCTTAAAAAATAAAAATAAGAACTCATAACAGCTTTCTTTGTGGTGTCACAGAATTGGAAATTACAGAGATGACCACAAGTTGAGGAATGGCTGAACAAGTTGTGGTATATGATTGTGATGGAATACTATTGTGCTATAACAAATAATAAGCTCAATGATCTTAGGAAAAACAACATAAAAATACTTGAATGAAATAATGAAGAGTGAAATGAACAGGACCAAGAGAACATTGTATATGGTTAGAAAAAATTTGTTAGGAACAAGTTTGAATGACTAAGTTATTTGGACTATTATAAATACACAAATTATTTACAAAAGACATATGAAGAAAGAACTAACAGCATCCAGAAAAATAATTGATAAATGGAAGTATTTATAGAATGCTTTTTCATATTCATGTGTATGTATGTATATGTGTGTGTGTGTGTGTGTGTGTGTGTGTGTGTGTGTGTGTGTCTAATTATAATCAGTTCTACAGTAGGGAAGAAAAAAGGGGGGAAAAGAAAGTTATGATAACTTTATTATATTTTTAAAAGAATAGCAAGTTGTACATAATAGATTTGCAGTTTCATATATAATCATATACCCTGTCATGCTATAGGAATGGTTGTTTTGCTTCTTAAGTTCAAAATGAAATAAAAAACAAAAGCAAAAACTTACTGTTCTACAGGACATTCTCAGAAAAACCTAGAAAAGCTTACATGAGCTAATGTGAAATGAAGTGAGCAGAACCAAGGATCTGAGTCCTTAGTAGCAATAATATTGTAAGATGATCAGCAGTGAATGATTTTGCCATTCTAAGCAATACAATGATCTAGGACAATTCTGAAAGACTTGCGATGAAAAATGCTCTCCACACTCAGAGAAAGAACTGATATAGTCTGAATGCAGATAGAAGCAATTTTTTTATTCCATTATTGTTGTTGCTATTGTTAACATAATTCTTAATCTGTTTTTCCCCCTGCAACATGATTAATATAGAATTATGTTTTGTATGACTCCTTTGCATATATAACCCATATCAAATTACTTGCCTTCTCAATGACAAGGGAGGAGAAAAAGGGAGAGAACTTGGAACTTAAAATTTTCAAAAAGGAATGCTAAAAGATGTTTTTACATGTAATTGGAATTTTTTCTTTGTTTTGTGAGATAGTTGGAGTTAAGTGATTTGCCTGGGGTCACACACTTAAGAAGCTTTAAGTGTTTGAGACTTGACTTGAACTGAGGTCCTTCTGACTCCAGGGTTGGTGTGCTGTCTTCTGCAACATCTAGCTGCCCCATGATTTTTTTGTTTGTTTTTTTTTTCTTTTTTTCTTTTTTAAGATAATAGCTTTTTATTTTTCCAAATCCATGCAAAGATAGTTTTCAACATTCACCTTTGAAAAACCTTGTGGTTCAAATTTTTCTCCCTCCCTGTCCTCTTTTCCCTTTCCCTAGACAGCAAGAAATCCAATATAGGTTAAACATGAGCAATTCTTCTAAACATATTTAAATATTCCTCATGCTGTGCAAGAAAAATCAGATTGAGGGAAGAAATGAGAAAGAAAAAGAAACCAACAAACAAACAAATAACAACAACAACAACAACAAAAAGGTGAAAATACTATGCTTTGATCCACATTCAGTCTCCAGAGTATCATGATACAGATAGGTTTTTTCCACTTCAAGTTTATTGGAATGGCCCTAAATCACCACATAATCTTGTTGTTACTGTGTACAATTTTCTCTTGGCTCTGCTCACTTCACTTAGTATCAGTTCATGCAGATCCCTCCAAGCCTCTCTAAAATCATCCTGCTGATGCTTTCTTACAGAATAATAATATTCCATAACCTTCATGTACCATAATTTATTCAGCCATTCTCCAATTGATGGGCATCCACTCAGTCTTTAGTTCCTTGCCACTACAAAGAGGGCTGCTACAAACATTTTTGCACATGTGGGTTTCTTTCCCTCCTTTAAGATCTCTTTGGGATATAGACCCAGTAGAAACACTGCTGGATCAAAGGGTATGCACAGTTTGACAGCCCTTTGGCCATAGTTCCCATGGACTCTTTTTAAGAACTCCCGCTCTAGAAATTTGGTGCATGTCATGCTGCCCTCCGATGACAGTAAGTGCCAAAAACAGACAACATTTTTGACAAAGCAAATCCCTAGTCATGGCCTCGATAGTCCATAATAACCAATAATAATAGCTTCCATTTCTATAATTTCTGTATTTCATCACTTTTTCAAATACTTTATTTCACTTTATCGTATAGTCATATTGTAAATCATTCAAGGGAAAGTATTATTTCCCTTTTATAGGCAAGGAAACTGAGTTTCACAAAAACTGAGTAGAAAAATCCAGAGGGGCCATCTAGTCAAGTCCTCTCATCTTGCACATAAAGAAAGAGAGGCCCAGGGAGATCAAGGGGCTTTTCTTAGGCTACATAAGTATTAGGAGGCATGTTAATATTTGGATTTTGGTCAGGTGACTGGAGACCCAGAAATCTTTCAAATAAACTGGGCTGCCTCTCTTCAGGAAGAGTTAAATAAAAATAAAAAAGAGTTTCCAGGAGCCATAGAATTAGTAAAATGGTGGCTCTGTGAACAGAACTGACTCCTTCTACTATACAGCATACCTCCTGGCACCATAGGATACTGTTTTTTGCCCAAAGCAGTAGGCTGCACTTTTTTGTTGTCATGGCTTTACTCTGGTAAAGCTGGTAGACACCCCAAGACACTGTTTTTTAATTCACAAAACAATATACAAAAGACTTCAAGAGAAATCAATTATATTGCAATAGTTATCAAAGTTTTTTTTTTTAATTCATATATATTAAATCAAGGACTTTTGTCTGATACACACACACACACACACACATACGCAAAAACCAGTTATAATTTCAACATAGTGGGTATTCCCTCTGCTGATAAACTGCTATCTGACCCTTTAGAAAACAGTGTATATAAGTTGTTCTATTAAAAATAAGAATAACAAAAATGATCAAATAACCTTCTACCTAGCTCTCTGGTGACAGATTTCTGAAATTCGTTTGCTTAGATAATACACACATTGTTTCCTCATCTCCATGAATGAAGTTTTTCTACATTGGTAGAGTACTTAATAGGGTCACTACATGACATAGTGAAAGAGTGCCTAAAGTCAGGAACTTTCATGTTCCCAAGTTCAAATCTGGCCTCAGACTTACTGCATGATTGGTCAAGTCACTTAAATATTTGTTTCAATTTCCTCATCAGTAAAATAAGCTGAAGAAGGTATTGACCAACTATTCCAGTCTCTGCCAGGAAAACCTCAAATAAGGTCACAGAGAGTTGGACACAACTGAACAGCAAAAAAGATTACTGGGTGATGGAGTGCCCTGCTGGCCTTCACAAGCTAATAAAGCATTGAGATTGCTGGGAAGGAGGGAAGTGGGGGTCCTCAGCCCCATATAGCACATTGTACTTCATAGCTCCACCTGTTAAAGAAACTCACCTGCAAGAAAAAAGATTTCTGTGGAGAAATCTTGGGTCTCGGTGACCTGACAGCTCTAAGTATTTGTCTGAGTGCTTGCCACCAGGTGGAAGCTGGTTCCCTGGAGGTTCAGGGACATTTGCCTGCTGTTGTATTCTCCTCCCTGCAGACCTCGCACTGTTATACTACCATTTCATTAAGTGTAATAGGGCATGGAATGCCCATCTTTTATTTTCACTGATAAATCCCTTCTCTTTCCTTATTCTTTTTCCCACCAAAACAGAAACAGCTAATAGCACACCTCTTTAACAAGCATAACCCCATTTATCACTGTCTGTGCTCTCATTTGGTTTCTTTAATTATTCTCCATTTTGCTAATTGTGATTATCCAGAGTAGCATAATTTATCATATTTCTCTACTTCTTAAAAGACTCATTTACAGATCTTGTTCTTTCATGGGTTCTTATTAACATTTTTAATTGCAGATGCTTCAAAGGTCCTTCCATACTTCCATTTCCTTCTCAAAATGTAGGCAGTCTTTTTCTTTAATGCCCTTAATTATTTGGCTTATTTATGCTGTTCTATTTGGCTTTTTAAATGTAATTTGTGAACCTCAATCTTTCTATATGTGAAACTCCTTTTTTTTAAATATAAGAAAATTGAACTGTGAGTGTAACGGAGTAAGTTTCATCCTGAAGAAAGTAAGAGAAAAGAACATAATCAAAATATTTTATTTCATTTCTAATATATAATACTAGGTTCAACCCAATGAGACATTGAAAAACAATCCCTAAAAAGAAATAAACAATCAAATTAAAGTATACTTGAAGGGGTAGGTAGAGAAAAGTCTATTGTGAAAAATCTCCCATTTAGGCAGAGTTCCTTATCTTCTCCCCCACATACTACTTCTGAGATGAGAGCCAAGACAAGAATAAAAGTGGTCTCAAAAGATCTTCAGAACATTGAAAAATGGGCTCAGTTTGAAACAAAGCAAAATCCAACAGCTTTAGCTATTGTTAAGTTGGCTACAGATTTCATTTGAAAAGGAAATAGGGAAACCAAACATATTTTTTTCCAGTTATCCATCATTTATAGCACCTTGAGCAAAAAAGAAAACAACAAAGAAAAACCCCACAAAAATTCACATACAGAAATTGTTATATCAAACTCATATTCATGTTCTAAAGAGTGTATATCAACTCTTTTGTGCTCCCAAAAATCATTACTGGCAACAACCTGCTGTGCTTATGTGTTGGAAATGTTCAGCTACCACCTTGAAAAAGTTAATGAAGCATCTAAAACTGGGAATGGAAGGAGGGAAGAATGAATCACTCCTTTCTTACCCAATAAAAATGGCTTGGAAACAAAACTCATGATGGACAGTCAGAATCATAAATGGCTCAAATTGTCCATAATAGTTATGAATAAGTCGAGAAGAGAAGCAATAGTCAGAGACTATTTTATAATGTATACTGAGATAAATTTTGTTATTTTAATATTTCATTTTCCATCTTCATAACTATGGTATCCCAGAAAATACCAATGGGGATAAAAATATTGTGAGTATTAAATATTTCAGCCATTTTCTCTCTCTTGCTAAGCTAATATTTGGCTGAATTACACTGGCCACCTTTAAAACACTGTTGTCTATGACAGGTGAAAGTATTGGAGGAATAATGGAAGTATGTGCTTCTCCCTCCACCATGGCAGATCTTAAATGAGTTTCCCTCCGTCTATGTCCTTTTCCCATTAACCAATCCACAATGGCAGTTTTCCTAGGAGTATCTTCATAGTATATCAGGGGATCCTCCCATGAGGGCAAATTCTTGTCCATCAATTAAATTTGTTTTTAAAAATCGAAAGATTTTTGTGCCAGCTACACTTGGTACAAAAATCTCTACTTAAGGCTCTGTAAGCAAGTATCAAAAATTGGAATTTTTCCATAATCATAGCAATGCATCCTTTCCCAGTCATTGGTGTAGCTACGATAAATCAGAGAAAGAGTACATCTTAGGTACAACTGTATTTTGCCCGTTCCTCATAAATCCCCAAAACTCCATGGCCACAGGATGAAGGGCAATAATCTCTTTCAGAAACAGATTTTCATCCTTCTCCATTTTCCTCTTATCTCTGTTGAAAACCTTTAGGAGTGATTGATCAAAGTCCCTAATAATCTTTCAAATACAGACAAATATAACTCAGTACTCTGAAATACTTTTTTTAAACCACAGGGAAAAGGGAGAGCAAGCAAAAACTGCAGCTGTTTGTAGAATCAGGGAAAGTATGTTAAGTGAGTGTCATTACAAGGGGTGAGATAGAAATACAAACTGCAAACACAACAGGAGGCTCTTTTGAATTCACTGCAGTGCTTTGCGACTATTGCTATTTTCAGACTCACAGGTATATACACAGGTGCTGCATCCGGGAGCAGCGCAGATCAAAGAGGGCCCGAGGTTTTCTGGAGAGCACAAGCTAGGATCATAATAGCATAAACAGGGCTCTGAAGAGCCCAAATCGTCATGACTGTCAGCAGCCACATTGTCACTGTCGGAAAACCTAGAGGGAAGCTGTTCATCTTTGTTAATGATTTCCTATCTATTGTTCAATGTTCATTACTCCTGGGGGGAGGGAGAGGGAGAAGGGATGTCACTGTTGAGGTGAATAGCATCCAAGATGAGTTATTATTTCTCCACTGTTGTTCAGATCTGTATGTGTATTTGTGTGTATGTGTCCCCGAGGTATGTGTTGCCCTCTGTGTTTTGAGGTCCTCTGATCATCCAGGTGACCTAATTCACAGGTATTAATGTTAGTGTGCTATTGAAAGCAGATTTGATGCAGCTGAGCAGAGGTCAGAGAGTGCTAGAGTTTGGAGATGACCTAAGTCCCAGTTCCTCTTCTGACACTTAACTAGTTATTTGGACCCAAGTCATGCAATGTTCTCAACTTCTACTGCCAGAGGCAACTTCTTAGGACTTGAGAAGACTTCTCACATCACAGATCCTTCTTAAAGGTCACATTTTTAAGCATGTCACAATAAACAGGTCTCTGAAGCTACAGATTGGGATTCAAGGCTGGACTCTCCCACTAGAACTCCCAGAAGTCTTTTCATCTCTCTAAGACTATTCTTCATTTATATAATGAAAATAACAACAGTTATCTTACCCAGCTTCTAAGCCACTGTGAGAATCAAATGAGATTATGGATGTAAAGTGCTTTATATAATTCAGAATGCCACATAACTGTAGATTTTTCTTCTTTGGAATACATGTTAATATAATGTCTCACATTCATCATCTTCTACTCTCGTGACAATCAACCTTGTTTAGGTGCTTTTGTCAATTCTGGTCTAGACTATTATAATGGAGATTCCCCCCCACTGAACGAGTGCCCCCTGCCATCCATTTCCCAAACCTATCAAATTGATTTACCTCAGATATAGAGCTAACTCTATCGCCCCCATCCTCAAAAAATCATCATTGATTTGCTGTTGAGAGTAGGATACAATAAAAATTCCTCCTTTTTTTCTTTTTGTGTGCATTTAAAGCTCTCCCAATCTAATGTCGGACTCATTCTGTGTTATCCTCCCTTCATACTTTCAATTTTCAGTTGTACTCAGCTCCTGAGTATTCCCTATACATGACAAGCCGTATCCAGCCTCCATCCCTTTCCACAGTTCTCACAATGAGTCTTTACAATGTTTACATCTTAGAAGCCCTAATTCATTTCCAGCCCTTACTTCAAGAGGCCTTTTTTTTCATTTTTCCTGTCATTAGTTCTTCCAAATATGTATATTCAATTTATATTGGTATATATATGTATATGTATATATATGAATACATACACAAATATATATATGGGTATATATAATCTGTAAATATGGTATGTGTATATATGTATATGTGTGTATATATGCACATATATATAGACACATGTGTGTGCATAAAGATAGATCTATGTGAATATGTGTGTATGCATGTGTGCATATATATGATAAAAGAATTTCTTTTCTGCTTCATTTTCCTTATAACACTTGGACTTGACATCTTTTTTTGTCCCTTTCACATTCTGTCATTTTAATTATTTGTATATATGTTATATCAAGCTCACAGTTAGATGGTGTGCTCTTTGAGGATTAGAAATTTTGTTGATTTTTATCTTTCTAACACCTCACCCCATGCCTGGCTGCCTGGAAAAGCTTAATAAATGTTTACTGAATTTAATTGAAATGTTCACAATGCTGCCCATCCTTCCTGGGCATTCAAAGGTTGCATAATGTCTATGGTCACCAGAAGATATTCTGCTCTATAGTAACGTTTCATACACACACACACACACACACACACACACACACACATACACTCACATACATACACACACAGAGACAGAGACAAAGAGACAGAGACAGAGAAAGAGAAAGACAGAGAAATAAGAGAGAAATGGAGAGAGATTTAAAAAGAGAGAGACAGACAGACAGACAGAAGCAGAGAGAGAAAATCCATTGTCCTCTACTCTGTTATAATTTAAGTCACACATCATGAACACAATCTTTCTCGAGTAGTTTGAAAATAATTCCTTTCAAACATTGGGGCAAGGGCAGTTCCAACATCAGAACTTTAGAACAGGTACAGCAGAGAGATAGAAGTGTGTCAGGTGTGAGAATGTGCAGTGCCAGGTCTTCTGATGGCTTCAGTCTGGTCCTCCATTGGAAAAAGGCTAGGAATCTACCGCCATCATCTCCTCAATTAGCTATTTGATGCTGTGCTCAGCAGTGACCTGCTGAGCATCAGAGTGAGAAGGAGAAACTGTATCTGGTCTTGGCCTGGGTAGCTCCCATTACGGGGGATTAGACAGACACTAATGGAGTAGACGCTGCTGCCTGTTGGTCCTTTCCCTGCCAGCAGTCAGTGCCAACAGCCAGAGAGTGGAGGGCTTAGGTGGCAGTGCCAAGCCATGGGCAGAGCTGAGGTTTGTTACCACTGTTTGCTCATAGCAGAGGCTGAGGGTAACAGGCAATCGAGAGAACCCTAACAGCAGGGCTTTCAGATTCACCTGCAGGGAAAGTGGGAAGAATGGCAGGTGTCATGCTCACTTGCCAATAGCTAGGTTTGGGTTCCAAGGTTATCACTGAAATATGTTTTTCATGCTATAAAGTTTTCTCCCAGGGAAAATCCTTTCTTTCCCTCCCAATGCCTTTGTGTAGCTAGATAAGTCTAGATGAGGTTTGCATCCTGATTTCTTGCCCAGCCAGAACACTAGTAAGGGAGGAGGAGGAGGAACCAAAGTGTAAAATCTATGTGTGTGCATTTTTCATATGAAGACTTCATCGGTACCAGCTGCCGCACCACAGCTGACAACCATCACCAACAACCAAAAGCCAACTCTCAGTAACAGGAGTCATGGTGATAGCCAAAGGCAGCTTCTAAAAGTGCAAGCCCAAAACACTGAGGACTGGTCAAATGCAGGTTCTAGGCTACGTTCCTGTCTTAAAAGCTAGGGGCTCAAAACAAAGATTTACCTCAAAAATGGAAAGTCCAGGCAGAAAAAAAAAGTCTAATTCAACAAATATGTATAGGGTATCATTCATAGGCATTGTTCAAGAGACAGAGGCAGGGAAATAGGAAGGGAGGGAGGGAAGGAGAAAGGAAGGGAGAAAGGAGGAAGAAAGGATGAGAAAAAGAAAGATAAAGGGAAGAGGGAAGGGTGGGAAGAGAAAGAGAAAGAGAGAGAGAGAAAGAAAATGAGAGAGAGAAAAAGAAAGAGAGAGAAAGAGAGAAGGAGAGAGTAAGGAAGGAAGAAGAAAAGAAGGAAAGGAGGGAGGGAGGAATAAAGAAAGGAAGGGAAGGAGGGAGGGAGAGAGGCAGGAAGGAGGAAGGAGAGAAGGAAGGGAAGGAGGGACGGAGGCAGGAAGGAAGGAAAGAGGGAGGGAAGGAAGGAAGGAAGGAAAAAAGAAAGAAAGAAGGAGGAAGAGAGGCAGGAAGGGAGGGAGGGTGAAAAGGTGGAAGGGCAGGAGAGTGATAAGGAAGGAGGGAAGAAAGAAGGAAGGAAAAAACAAGGAAGGGAGGGAGGGAAGAAAGAAGAAAGGAAGGAGAAGGGAAGGAAGAGAGAGAGAGGGAGAGATAGAAGAAGGAAGGAGAAGGAAGGGAGGGAAGGAGGGAGAGAGAGGCAGGAAGAAGAAAGGAAAGAAGGAGGGGAAGGAGCGAGGGAGGAAGGAAGGAAGGAGGGTGGGAAGGAAAGAAAGAGGGGCCGAAGAAAGGAAGGAGGGAGGGAGTGAGGGAGGAAGGAGGGAGTGAGGGATGAAGGAAGGAGGGGAGGAAGAGAGGGAGGGAAAGAAGGAAGGAGGAAGGAAAAAAAAGGAAGGGAGGAAGGGAGAAAGGGAGGGAAAGAAGGAGGAAGCAAGGATCAAAGGAGGGAAAGAAGGAAGGGAGGGAGGGAGGAAGAATCAACCCTTCTGAAAATTACATTTGACTTTGGGATAAAGTAGGCAAATATATAAATACTAGATATTTTCAGGAGAGAGATATGAAGGTTAAATAGTGGGATTCAGGAAAAGTTTCATGTGAGAGAGGGCTTTTAGGAGAATCTTGAAGGAAAAGATTCAGAACCATGACGATGAGGAGGAAATACAATGTAGCCCTGGGTGATAGCTTGTGTGTGTGACACAACGTATCTTTATGAAAATTAAAATTACAATATATATTTTCTGAGGCAATAGCTAGTACAGTAGATAGAGCCTCAGCCCTGGAGTCAGGAGGACCTGAGTTCAAATTTAGTATCAGACAATTATTAGTTGTGTGACCCTGGGAACTTAATTGTGATTACCTCCAAATATGTGTGTGGATACATTCAAGTGTGTGTGCTAATTCTGGACAAACTACTTCCCCAACTCATCACTCACAGTTTTGTAGGGAGGCCTCAAGGAGGGGCTATTCTCACCAGCTTACCCACTGGGTCTGAACTATTAAAACAACTCCTACCAAGGAGCCTCAAGTGGCTCAAAGCAAAGGAAATTACTAAGATGGTAAAGTAAAGCAGTAGATACAAAGCATTTCCATCACGATCCTGGAACACACTCTCCCACAATACACATGAAAGAATGGGTACAAACATCAGAGAGGCACAGAGGTGGAATATGGAGGGCAAAACAATTTTGGTCTCCAGTATCATGGGACTGTGTCCTTTCTCTTCACATAGAGTTCCCCATGTTCCTTGAGGACAGTTTCTCCATTGGGCATACTGTTCAGGTATATTTCTTAAGTCAGATTCTTCTGGCAAGTCAACTCCCAACTGCAAGGATATTTTTTTCTCCCTAGATGCTATTTTATTTTTCATTTCATAGCTTATCCAGATGTTCTTTCTAGAATCCAAAGTCAGGTCTTTCATCTATGGCCAGAGGTATCCTTCCTTAAAGCTGCTTCCTGGCTTAAATGCTGCTCTTCGATGTGTCTTCTACCCATGAAAAGTGTGTGTCCCCACTTTCTGCTGTATTTTTTCTGAATTGTGCCTCAGACTTTCTTGCACTGATGAACTCTAAAACTATCTTTAAGGTTTTGGGCTTGGTCTACTCTGTTATAATTTAAGTCACACATCATGAACACAATCTTTCTGGAGTAGTTTGAAAATAATTCCTTTCAAACATTGGGGCAACGTTTACCCCACTGGGGTTGGTCAATATTTTTGTCCAGGCTTTCCTCATAGAATCAAGAAATATTCTTCACATTTTGTAAAGGAAAATGTGTGCAAGTACCTTCACACTTATTTAATACTTCATTATCTGCCTTCACTTTCTGTGATTGCATCTGAATTTAGATTTTAGTTGGAGACCAGTTATCCCCTCCCTGCCTTAAACCCCACCATATATATATATATGTAAATATATGAAGGTGGAAAATGGAGAGCCATTATTTAGTTTGTCTGAACAAGGGAATTCATTTCTCTGCCACAAGATAATTACCAGATATATAGATATTGGAATCATTTTTCTGACAATAATAATCGAACTCACTGTGTTATGAATTACAAGAGGGAAAATATCCAGAAATAAAAGAAGGCTTAGAAGACAGATGTATGCATTCAAATGATACTTTATATTTTAATAGACCTTTATATCAATTGTTTCTTAATATGAATACAACAATGCTAAAACCTAAAAGTGAAAACATAGATTTCATTCTGTCAAAAGTAAGGAATGAATTATTATCCCCATATTAAAGTTAAAAGGGAAAAATATTAGAGCAGATTTGCCCAAGAGCAACAAATACTTAGAGTCATAATCAGATCTCTTGGCTTTTTCCCCACCACTACACTCTGCTGCCTTCTATAACATGCCATAATGATTCTATGAATACCATTTTTATTACCAGACTATCTTGTAATTATGAGTGTAACAGGGAAATGCTATGTGTGCCCTTCAATGGCATGAGTTCACTGTGAAGGAAAAACCCTCTTTGGGGATTTGAGATTTCTACTTCCTTGTGACAAGGCTAATCTAGCCTGGCACCCAAGCCTTTGGGCTGATGACAAAGGTGGAAACCCTACAGAGCTAATTGTCCTCTTGAGTTATTTGAGTGAGCTACTTGTTAACCTTTTCTTCTCATAACTCCAGGAGCCAGCCAAGTGGCTGAAAATTGATTCCATAGCTGAAATGATCCAGCACAATAGAAAAAAAAATTGAGGAAATGATGATTAATTTCTGGTAAGTAATTCCTTTAGTTTTTTGTTGGTTTGTTTATTTTCTTTCCTTATTTCATGGCTTTAAAAGAGCCACAGCTTTAAGACACATTAAAGTTAATCTTGTTCCATCTAGTCATTTTACAAAGAAGGAAACTGAGGCTCAAAGAGTTTATTTTCTCGAGTCTCACAAGTAGAAAATGGCCGAGGCTGGAACCAAGGTCCTTTGGAACTACACTGCCTTCTGGATGAAGTCACTGAGAACCAAAGATTCACTTATTTGTCTAAATCACAAAAAAAATCAATAACAAGGTTAAAAAGAGAATTGGAGAGCCTTGACTACTTTATTCTTACTGAAATCATATTCTTTTCAATTAGATAACATTAGAGTTAGGGTAGAAGTCCTCACAATCATTCACCACGGAGCCACATTTGAAATTACTAATAACAAAAGTAACAAAAATTACTATTAACTAATATGCTATATTCTACAGAGCATGCAGTAATCATGTATGTATGGAATTAGGCAGATAGGCAGACAGATAGACAAAACAGACAGAAAGACGGACAGACAGATAGATAGATAGACAGATAGATAGATGGTGGATGGATGCCCATTTCCAGGAGCAAAAGTTGAGGCTCCTGCCATAACCAAAACTCATATTTATCTATGAAAAAATTTAAATCCAGTTGTATCTGATTCAAAAATCCTACAATCTATGGCTTACACTTCTCATGTTTCTCATTTATATTTTGATGAATTGATCTTATTCTTCTGTTTCTCTATGTTAACTACATGCATTTGAATTTGGTGTTTAACTCAGTTCTGAGTTTCCAGAAGAGGCCTGATTCTATCCTACTTTGTAGAGAACCTACTAAATGTCATTTGTTAATGAAGGTGAATAATGTCTATCTGACTTGCATACCATAAAACCCAAATTTATCCTTTTATTTAAGTTTTTTTAAATGCTTCTCACTTCTACTTTCTCCTTAAATTTACTTAGTGTAAATTTCTAAATTTATAGTAGATACAATGATTTCTCTCTATTGACCTTTAGAATATTTTCTTTCAAAAGCTCTTCCTAGTACTCCTTACATTATTTTACTTTGCCATTCATGTCTTCACTACAAAGTATCATTGTTAGAATATTTCCAATGGACCAGTTGCAGCGTGATGTGCCTAATTTCAGAAACTCCAATTAAAATGATTTATCTCCACAAATTTTTGCATATCCCAGGCATTCATAAGTTGATATCATTTTGGACACTTTGGACACCAATAGGATTAATTCTAAAAAGATACAATTGCTTATTTTTCCTACCAAAATATACAATATCAGACTTTTTCAAATATAGCTCTTTTAAATGCATAGTCCTTTTCTTTATTATTATATTTACCAAGAGAACTGGACCTGGAGGAAGGCCTGATTTCAAATTTGGTCTCAGACATGTATTAGCTGTGGTTCTAGGCAAGTCAATCGATTTCTGCGTCATTTTCCTCATCTGTAAAGTCATGATAATAATAGCACATATCTCTCATTGTTATGAGGATAAAATAAAATGATATTTATAAAGCATTTTTAATTTGTACAGTATGAAGCTATTCTTGTTATTACAACTCATGAAGCAAGTACTTTCAAGAAGAGTACAGTAATTCAGAACTCTAAGTAGAAAACTGGACAGTTAGGTGGGACAGCAGACTGGAAGTTCAAATCTGGTCTCAGATTCTTCTTAGCTGTGTGATACTGGACAAATCACTTAACCCTATTTGCCTCAGTTGTCTAGCCATAAAGAAAGCTAGTAAAGGAAATGGCAAACTACTCCAGTATCTTTGCCAAGAAAAATCTCAAATGGGGGGTCACAAAGAGTCACATAGGTAAAAACGACTGAACTGAAGAAGAGAAATTAGTTTTCATTTTCTCCAAAGCCAAACATTCAACCACATAAAACTGCAACACTTTAGAAGTAATAGTTTTATAGCAATTAAAGCCTTCAGATGCTTATTCAAAGGGATAAAACTTTAACCAACTAAAATTCTAAAATTATTGTTTTTATTTTATAACATTTAAAAGACAAGCTGGAATATGGATTTTTTTTTAATTATGCTATTTCCAAATGGATCCAGAATACCTTGAAATCTTAGTTACTTAATTATTCTTTTGCTCAAAGAAGGTTTCTCAGTTCTACCACTTAATCAGCCTTCTTTTTTCATTGGTCTTTACTGTGAGATCAAAACTTTGTTCTTTTTATTGCTCTCTAAAATTCTTCTGCATATCACACTTGCTTATCTATTTAGAGCTAAAAAGTATTTTATGAGTGTACATACATATAATCTTGTTATTCAATTAATCTTGATTCCTCTTAAAAGATAAGTCATGTATAGTGGGCTATTATTTTATTTTTCAATCATAGACATGACCATCTAACACGGTTGGTCATATACTTACCCTTTCCAACCTTGAGTAGTTTATCTATTCTTTTCTGGCTTCCTGTGACAGCTTTTAACTTATTATCAGTCTGCACTGACCACTTGAACTCTTTATAGTCTATTCTCTTTGATTTATCTAGAATTTGCTTATCATATTTTTATTCTGCAGACTAGAAAATTTTACCTATGACAATTTTGTAAAACTTTAATTCTTTTAAAATAAATTTTAGGTCTATCCAATTTACAAAAGCAGCAAAGCTTTTCTTTTACTCTTCATTCTCTCCTTCTCTCTGACCCTGAGATACCTATCCCAGCATTGCTTTTCTTTTTCCAATGGAACACTAACATTCTCAAATTCTACATTTACATTTCTGATTCATAGACAAAGATAGATAAATTCACAGACATTTGGGAAAGGTGAGTTTGCCAAATGTTTTCAACATAAAATCTCCTTTTCAACAAAAATTCTTTAGACATTAAATTACTACAAATGACAAGTACATGTCATGATTTCAAAGATATGATTTCTGTTCTCAAGTAACATTCAGAAACTCATGCTATATTAACAACATCACAGTCTTGTGAAAAGCTGTATGATTGTGATAGAATGAAATACAAATATGATTTGATTGGATATACTCAGGGCTTGAGCTAAATGGTTTTGTTCTCTATTTTTCTACACCCCATTCTGTAGACCAATTCTGTTTAGTCTTAAGCCAAAAAAGTGACTTAATTGAACAAAAAAAAAGTGTGAACAAAAATGAGTAAAGAATTGTTGGGGTGGGGAGAGAAGAAGGATCATGTATATTCAGCATTTTGAAGAAATTTTAACCTACTTTTAAATGGAATGGAATTACATCTCTGAAAAATAACTGGAAAACCTCATTCACAAAACTTTCCCAATCCCTTTACTGTGTAGCAATATTTCTCCCTCAAATTATTATATTTATCCTATTCCATTTATCAATTTAAATGTTATAATCCCCAATAAAATGTGTTTATTGATGAAAAAGGTTTTCCCCTTTTTCTATTTTTATTCCAAAAGCCTAGTACAGAGGTATTCAAATAGAAAGTCCTAAATAAGTACTTGTAGAATTGCATTTAATAAATAAAATATCAAGACTTTTCTGAAGATTCTTATCTAATTTGGGAAAAAATATGAAGTACTAGAGAATTCCAAACACTTTTTTTCTCATTTTATAAGAGAGGAAGAAGAAGGCAGAATATACTATATTTATTTCAAAAATGTGTATTTTGGGGGATAAAAACATGTTTGCTATTAATATTTAAAAAAAAAAAACCTTGGGCATCATGCAGATGCTATATGCAAAATATACATAGTTCATTTTTTGCTTTATAGACACATTCCAAAGAAGAACTCTGTATACTTTAAATGTGCATTATTAAGCCAGGATAAATGTTCTTACTATAATTATTTAGAGCCAAGATTAAGGGGTTTGAGCAGATGGGAAAAAAGAGTTCTCCCAGAATCTTTCAGCATTACACTCCCTCTATCCTGAAGGAAACCATTTACCACTTAAAAATAAAATTTATATAATCATTTCATTTATTTATTTATTCATTCATTTGTTAATTTCTTCCTTCATTTGTTGGTTGATTTGTTGCTCTTAGGGACAGAATTTCCCTATGTTACCTAGGTTGAAAGTGCATTGCCCACCCTTGGGCCCCATTCTGTTGATGATGTGCACAGAAGCTTTGACCTACTTTGTCTCAGAACTCTTGAGCTTAAGTAATCCATCATTCTCAGTCTCCAAGAATCCCAAGAGGGAATACAAGTGTGTGCTACAGTTACCACTCTTCCTCTTCTCTTGGAATTGAAACCTCCCTTGTGTGATAAAGAAAAATGGTTATTTAAAAATGCATTATCCAACATAACAATTCCATCTTTCCATGTTAAGTAAGGATGATAAGAAAAAGACAGATAAAGGCAATGAAGTAAGTAGCATTCTGCAGAAGTTTGCATCTGTACAGAAGTTGAAAAGGACAATTAAAGTCACCAAAAGAAAAACACAAGCACTAGTCTGCTTGTTTTCTTACTTCAAATACTGATTGTTTTGATTCTTATAATATGCCCAATTTTTTTGTTTTCCCATAGGGATCTTTCAACCTCAGTGTTTGGCATTTAGAACTTGAAGAGAATTATAATGATCAAATTGTCCATCCCTCTTGTTTTATAGTCTTTTCCCACTAATTTTATAGTGGAAACTGAATCTCAAAAAGGTTTGCTGATTTTCCCATGGTCACACAAGTAGTAAATAGATGAGCTAAATTTCAAAATCCAAATAAGATTGGATTATACTCTTCCCTTTGCAGAATCTTGCAATGATGCTTTGCTATTCCAAGAGCCTAGTACCGGGGTGTGCAAATAGAAAGTCCTAAATAAGGACTTGTAGAATTGAATTTAATAAATTGTATTTATATTTGTTAAATTTTATTTGAAGCAATAATAACAAGTGAAGGAAATCATTGTTTTTCTTCCTTCTTGAAAAGGTTCCTGACATCAAGGATAATGTTGTAACATCAGGGATAATGGCATAACATCAAGTGAATTGGATTTCAGTGAGCAGGAGCTATACAGGGTCACATGCCTCACTTTCCCCTCCAGAGCCATTGGGGTCTAGTGGCCAAGTATTGATTAGGAAGCCTGAAGATAACCCAGAATGAAATGGGAGACATTGGCCCTTTTAAGCTGAGATCTTCAAATTGAGGTCCAGACAAGCTCCATTTGATCATTATTTGGGTCCTGATTAATTCAGATTGAATATAAATAATAATCATCTCTGCTTTGGTCAGAAACCCTAAAGGTCTTCCCCTCCCAGATTCCTTCACTTATTTATTTATTTATCTAGGTCTTATTTGGACAAGGTGAAAGAGGAGATTCTTTGCCTCAATTGCTATTTAGTTTTAATCACTGAAGGAAATGAGAGAGAGAGAGAGAAAGAGTAAGGGGGGAGAGAGAAAAGAGGGAGAAAGGAAGAAGGAGAGAAAGAAGGACAGAGGGAGAGAAAAAGGGAGAGAGGAAGAAGGAGAAAAAGAAAGACAGAGGGAAAGAAAGAGGGAGAGAGGAAGAAGGAAAAAAAGGACAGAGGGAGAGAAAAAGGGAGAGAGGAAGAAGGAGAGAAAGAAGGAGAGAAAGAAGGACAGAGGGAGAGAATGAGGGAGAGAGGAAGAAGGAGAGAAAGAAGGACAGAGTGAGAGAAAGAGGGAGAGAGGAAGGCAGAGAGACAGAGAGACAGAGGAGAGAGACAGGGAGAGGTCACTCTACAAGCTCTGTGACTCTTAACTTTTCTCTTGTTCCCAGCTTCAAATTTCCAAAAGCTTGTTATGGTCTGATTTCCCTGACAGAAGAGTGAAAGTTTAAATTAAAGGTCTTATAATGATGAATTAAAGGTTTGTGCCCTTCCCTGTCAGGATTCAGCTTAGGTAAGAACCTTTAACTTCTCAGTGCTGATCTTAATGGGAAGAGGGATGACACGAATATGAGTTCAGAGTTCTTTCTCAGGTATCACTGCCATTCCAAATCTGAGATATGTAAATCTATACAGATATAGATACATCTATGTCTACTTATCTATATAACTTGTTATGGGATTATATGTGATTTTTAAAATCTTGTTTATATGTTTTTGTGATTTTTAAAACCTTGTTCATACGTTTTAATGTATATTTCAATGCCTTTTTTTTTTTTTTAAAGAAATGTCACTTTTTAAAAAGGCTACTTTCTTGCCTTTCTTCTCCATGAACAAACTCCATCCTCCATATTTTTGCTAATGACACAATCATTTTCCTTGAGGACTTGGCATCATATTTCCCTAATCCCTCTATTTTAGCTTTCATATTTAACCTATTTCCAAATTTGGTATCTTCTAGCTACATCCTATTTCTTGCATCTTTTATTTCCCTTCTCATTACCATTATCCAAGTTCATGTTTTTTTTTTTTTTGTTTGTTTGTTTTTGTTTTTTGTTTTTTGTTTTTTTTTTTTTTTTGTAATGGGGAGCTTCATTAAATTTTCATTATTTCTTATTTCACTTATTTCAATATTCTTCTCATTGGTTTCTTCTTTGGACTCCCGAGTCAAACTGGAATTCTTTCTGTTCTTTGAATGTATCCTGGGATTTGCTCGCGTGCCTTTGTTTGTGATATTTCCTCTATCTCTTAGATTTTCTGATTTCCTCCAAGAGCCAAAGAACAAGAAGGCCTTTTCCATTTATCCCAGTGTTAATGTCTTTCTCTCTAAGATTAATTTGAATCTAGTCTGTATATATCTTTTATGTATATGGTTAACCTCATACTCATCTCACATCTTATAATAAGAACTTTTTTTTTAATAACAGGGACTATTTTTGTCCTTTGCTAGCTTTAAGAAAAACAGGTCATCATCTTTTCTCATGCTCAAAACAGTACCTGAGACATCAAAAGCAACTGATAAATATTTGTTAACTAGCTGACTAAATATTCCATTTCATTCTCTATTTGGTAATATCCTTTTTGATCTAGATCAAACATTGCATCCTTCAGGAAATTTTCTAAATCCTTTAAACCTTCAACCAAAACATGCAAACAAACAAACAAAAACATCCTCTCCTAGGACTCATCATATGTACCCATATTTTGTCTTACATTTCAGTACTTACTTATGTACTTTATCCCTACCTAGTAGATTATAAGATCCTTAAAGCAAGCTCTTGTTTTTTTTCAGAGTTCATTTCTCTTCTTCAATTATTCATTCATCAAGTGTTTATTAAATGCCTATTATGTGCCACACACCATGCTGGAATCAAAAGTACAAATACAAAATGAATCAGTTTTAACCCTAAAGGAAACCTGTGTGTGTGTTTGTGTGTGTGTGTGTGTGTGTGTGTGTATGTGTGTGTGTGTGTGTGTGTGTGTGTGATATAACAAAATGGATATGAAAAAAGTATATTCAAAGTAAATATGTATAAAGGAGTAATACTTTTAAATAATTTAATATATTATCAATGATACCTTCTATGTTCTACCCCAGATTTTTACTACTTTCTTGTGGGGGTTTTTGCCCAATTCCACAAATGAAATGTCCTTAGCTACTTTGTTTACTCTAAGGCATAAAAGTCTAATAAGATCTTAAAATGTTACCCTTCCCAGGGATAACTGCATATTTAAAATGACAAAGTCTTACATTTGAGAGAAGAAGTGCTGACCATAATATTTCAGGTATTAGCTTATAATCAGGAGATGATTATTTTTGGGAATCAGGGTTTTTCTGGAGCCTCTAGAAGCTAAATATACTTCTAAATAAAGTCATCTTTGGATATGTACTTCATTCTTTATTGATGTATGGTCTAGAGGTTTCCATATTGCAAGGAAGAGATGTCAACAGAGAAGCACAAGTACATGAAAAAACATCTCCCAATAATTTACTCTCTAGCATTTATACTGTGGCTTACACATCATTTAGTAGTTACTACTGTTATGCACCAAGCTGTCTTTTGTTGTTTATGAACTGGCTTTGCTGGAGAAGACACAACTAAGCTAAAAAAGAATTCAGAATTTCCTAACAATAGGGATGATTATGAAATAATAACAAAGTAATATGGAAAAAATTAAGTAATACAACTGAGCTGTTTAGACAGCCCCCAGAAAAAGGGTGTGGAGTAATGGAATGAAAGAGAAGGAAGAAAAAACTCAAACTCTCTTTTCTCCCAGTCTTTGAAGTTCACACCTGGTTTACTATCCTCCAGAGACAGTGGTCAGATACTGAACTGGTGGGCAAATTAACTTTTAACAGTACTGGAAGTTAGAAGCTTAGAATTATTGCTGTAATGAGATTAGAGAAAAGGAAATGGATGTCTCAGACACGGTACACAGGTGATAAATAAATTTCTCCTAAACAGTGTCAACATCTCAATATGTCAAGGGATAACTGTAGTTTGGGACAATAAATGAGAAATGTTCAAGTGTCATATACAGATTCATTCCATCTGTCAAGGGAACATTTTTGTTAAAGAATATCCAGAAAGAGGTGATAAGAGAGATTCTGTGCAAATTTCATCACGAACTTTTTTAACAGCATCTCTCCCAAGAAGGGAATGAAATCGCCCTGTCTACGGCAATCTAATTAAAGAATTCATAATGCAGCCAAACTGGGCATAAAGGATTGCCAATATTTGTGATGGCTTTAGTCAATTCGGTGATATCACATATACAGCTTAAGCATCAAGGTTAGATTTCATAATAGACATTCTATGCTGTAAATTTTGTGTAATTTCTCTCCTATTTGTAGTTACATCATCTTTCCAAAAGAAAAAGAATGATAAGCAAAATTTGCCCCTGACCATAAGTTAAACAACATAAAATCTGTTCCTATTCTCAAGTGCAGTAAAAATGCTACATTTAATTTATAGATCAATTATATATATAATACATATATTATATATATGGTTATATACCACACTGCATAAGGAGTAGAAATAAACTCTTTTTATTGTTTTTGTTGTCTACAGTAATCTTACCATGAAAATGACTATTTTATTATTAAAACTAAAATTGAAATTAAATTAAAATTTAAGTAATTTTACTATTAAAATTACCATATACCATTATGATGTAAGAACTAATATTAAATGTGACTGGTCAGGATCATCTCGGTCAGTAACTACTTCATAAATAAATAGGTAACAATCTCTGTGGTGTTATTTGAAGAGGGCTTTAAGACACACCTCCCATGCCCACCCATAATTTCTTCCCCTTCAGTCTACTTGTTATTATGACTTTCTTACCAGAGAACTGGCCCTTTGAATGAACAGATGTTCCATATAATGTCCTAGTATAGTAAAACTATTCTACCTCTGTCACATATCGACCATTAACACAGGAGTGAAAATTAGTTCATCAGATTAGCTACCAGAAAACATTGTGGCAAAGACCATAGTGGAGGTAAGTTTTGATATTTGTGCAAAAAGAAAGGCCCAGGATGTGACTAGGTAGGGTGTGGTACCTCAGAGGAAAAAGCACCATTTGGCCAATATAAATAGTCTACGGTAAAATATTATATTAGTGGGTGTTAAAGATATGAACATGAGCTCACCAGGTGGAGCAATGCCATCTTTAATGTTGATCAAAGTTCTTTGAACAACCATTAAAGTACATGAGGATACTTGAACATGGAAGAGGTCCTGATAAAGGGAGAAAAATAGGGGATTCTCCCAGTAACAACCTATGCACATATCAATAATGCTGCTAAGGCTCGCCTTGACTTTAATACTTCATACTTAAAATATAGGCAGTCTTCTACTTTTAACAAGCCATATTCCCAAAGTTCATTTGCTGGAAACTTGGAACACATTTTCCCATAGAAACAATATTATAAATGGTACTTAGGTTCCCTAGCCAACCCACAAAAGCTGATTTTACCTATAATATAGTTGAACTTAAAATGACTGTTGTACTAGAAGAGAACTACATCACATCTTAAAGTGTTTTTTTTTTTCTGTTTCTTTTTTTTCCTCAGCATGGGAAAATAGATTCTGCAATGAGAAGGGAATGGAGCAACTCAAGAATACTGCTATCTCGCTGGGACTCTGGGGTGGGTCTCCTTCCACTGGGCCAGCCATTCATTTATAAAAGATATTCTTGAGTTGGATAATTGTCAGTTGAAATCTGTACAGCTTTTGAGCTGTCTCCTCACTTGGAGACAATGCTTTTGATTCAAGTTGGACCTGGATTTCCTCTTCAGCAAACTTCACTGACAGGAAAAATCAAATAATTTGGAAATGATTTCCCTTCTTGCTCTCTACTCTCACTACTAATGAAACCACAACATTCCCTTTTGCACTTCTTTAGCATTCTTTGTCTGTCCCACAGCATTTAACATTTAATTATATGCTATCGCACATTGTTCTCCAATTGTTTCAATATGTTAGTCTTATTTCTCTTAGCAGACTAAAAGCTCTTTTGTGGCAAGGACTATGCTGTATACTTTGGTTCAATTCAGTATGTATTTATCGAGTGCCTACTATGTACAAGGCACTGCATTAGGCCATGGCTATTCAGAGACAGAAGCAAGACATTTCCTTCCTCCAAGAGACTGAGATTCAACTTTTACAATGCTTCTGACTGAATTAACAAATGCCAATGAAAAATGATTACTGAAATAAGAAGATGAATTTTCAGAGCATATAATACCAACTTCTGTGCTAGAAAAGTAATTAGCTCAAGTATGGATCAAAAAACCATCTTCATCTGACCTGTACTGTTGATGACCTTACAATTTCTCCATTATTTTTTTCAAAAGCTTAAGTGAATTCAAATAAAAGTTGGACGGCATTAGACATATTTGGGAAAATAAAATTGTAACAAAATATTTCAAACCTTCTAAATATGCTTCTTTTAATAAAGGTACAAAATCAGCTATGAATATTCTGTAGACATTTCTACACAAAATAAATATAGTATGAATTTCATTCAGTGGATAGAGCTTTGGACCTGAAGTCAGGAATCTTAGGTTCAAATTGTTTCTGAGATACTCACTAGTTATGTGACCCAAGGTAGGTCATTTAAACTTCTACCAGCTTAAATTTCCTTATCTGTAAAATGAGGGTGATAGTACTATCTGTGTTGTTATAAGAATTGAATAGAAAAAAAATAGTCTTAAAGCACTATAGAAATGCTAGCTATTTTCTATTATTCTATTATCTATTATTTTTCTCCTTGACTATTCACCTAGTAATTCTATCTAGGACTCAACACAAAGTATGAATCTAGAAGAGAGACCCAACTCCAGCAAAGGGAAGTTAAGAAAATCAAAATTTCAGGCAATGAAGGATGGTAGGAAAATGGTCCTAGGTTTTTTGCCAGGGTGGATACGACTGGTGTCATAATACCAAAGCGATTTGTCTAGCACTCTGTAGCAAAATGCAGTTTCAAAATAAAACAGTGAATGGGGGAGGGCTCAGAGATTATTCTGATTGAGTAAATATACAAATTCATCTTCACAACAAATGGGAACCACCTTGAAGAGATGGGTGGAGCTAAAGGACACAACACAGCCCACTCTTTGGAAACTTTGAAGAGCATCTACTTGGCATTTTCTTTCCATCAGAGCCATGTGTAATGGACCTGCAGGAGATTTCTCAGTGAATAGCTATCAATTCTGCTTGGTGGTTAAAGCAATATATCTTTTTCTTGGGAACACTGAAACATTATGAAAAGAATGGTAAATAAAACACATCCAGCATTTTTAACATGTCTGTCCTTGAAATCTATGATTTCACATTTGGAAAGACATGAATAGACCAGATGAGACAAGTCTTGAATCTTCTTGTATGTGTTAAAATATATACACATTAAACTAAACTAACCTAATCTAATCTAAACTAACTTGACCTAATGTAAATTAAACCAAACTAAAATATTCCAGAAAAGTGAGGAAGGAAAGGGGAGATGAATGACTTTTGTTTCTAAGTGAAAAGTACATTGAACATTTCAATTTACTCAAATTCATGGGGGGGAAATTGAGCACCCAGGGATTTATGGAGAATTATGATAATTAGAAATGTTAACTATCTGACACAGTTAATGGATTATACTCATTAATGAATGTACAGATACTATGACAAATATGATTAGTTTTCTTCTTAAGCTAAGGAAGTATCATTGAATACAAGTTGCCAATATAGTCCAGATTAGCAATACACTAAAACTTCACTATGTAATTAACTAGAAAAAAACTATCCATATTATTAAAAATCTGAATTAGAAAACACACTGAAAAAAAAAACACTATTACCATATTGTATGTTTGTGTTTCCCTTGTTAAGTCAAAATAACAATTGCAACTAGAGTTAAAAAGAATATTGACTATTATTAATCATGCTTTACAATCATTAACATGACAAACTTGAGCCAACATGTACAATGGACCTCTAATCTTATTACATTGACTTGAAATATTTCAAAAATACTTTACAAAAAAGTATTCCCTCCAATAGATAAATACTGTCCTTATTTTTTTTTCTTATGTCCTAACATGCTTAGGAGGTGACTTTATGTTGTGTCAAAGCCTATGTCATCTAAACACAAACTATAAAGAATACTACCTAGCCAAAACCAAAACTTCTAGCATACATATAATGAAGAACTATATGCCTTCCATCCATGAACCATTCTACTTGAGATCTAACAGACTCAACATCAGTTGGTTGCCAACAATCAACTGAGAATTTTTTTTTAGTTGTAACAACTAGTGAAGATCATAAACTCAGGCATAGAGGGGCTGTAATTTGGTAAAAGAATCACCCACATAGATGAAATCACTGATCCTTGATATTGCAATGTTTTTACTTTAAAATTTCCCTTCTTCTACATTTAATGAGGCAACTTCTGTTATTTGTCCCTCCCTTTTTAAATTACAAATTGAGATACAAGATGGAAAGAACATTGAACTGAGTTTAATGACCTTTATTCTAGACCTTGTCCTGGACCCAAGTAGTATACCATTAGCAGAAATTACATACTGTTAGTATTATACTTATATATAATTTAGTATTTTATAAAACTACAAGATGAGATACTAGGAGCGAACCACTTTACTGGAAACATTTCAGTCATGAGTCATCTCTATGAGAGCAGAGAGACGTAGGTGGAGTTGATAAGCCTAGTCAGTAATTGCAAGGTTGCTAATTGGACCCAGGTTCATTGAACTTGGCAAACAGACTGAAAACTACAATACTGGGAAATTTAATTTGATGGGAAGCTACCTTCTTTAGAAATTGAGGGGGAGGAAGAAGATGACTATGGCCCTCAATACTGAAGTAATTACAGAGATAAATCTCTAGAGCTCCAGAAAACAAAACCATTTAAGATCATATCACAGGGCCATGGTTAGACTTAGAATTTAGTTAGGATGAGGCAGAAGTAGACTTTCATCCAGGCAATGGATCAGTCTTCATCATTCCTAATGAATGAAATATAACTATTAGCACACATATATTGGCCAAAGGGAGCTAGAATGAGACTGAAAGATAGAAGAAACCATTTTTTAAAATAATTCTTATTATTTGTCTTAGCAAACTACATTGTTTTAACCTTTGGCTTTCTTTTGTCTTTGTTTAAATTTATTAGTAGATCTCTTTAACCCTGATCAAGTCTCAATTGAAATTTCCTCCCTTTTTTTCCCTTCCTTAGAATTTCCTTCCTTTTTCTTTCCTTTCTTTTTCCTTCCTTTCTTCTTTTCTTCCTTTCTTCCTTTCTTTCAAAGAAAGATAATGTTTGAGAAGGATTTTGAGATTTTTAGATGTAAAAGTTGTTTTCTGCCTAGAAGGAGAATTAGTTCATATTTGTTAGTTTTCATATTTCTCTGAGCCTGTTTATAGCTCATGCCCTCTCTGTCTTCCATTTCTTATTCTATACTTGTATACATTATTTTATCTGCCATGTAGAAAGTAAACTCCTTCAAGTCACTTTGAGTTCCCAGAGTCTAGCAGAATGGCTTGCACAAATTAAGCATTTAATAAATATTTGTTGAATTTAATTGAAGTGTAACTAGTTTTTCTCCAAGTCTCTTTCCATTTTCAATTAGTAATGTTAAAATTAATTCAATATCTTGATATCAGATTTGTGGATTAATCTATTTAATGCTATAGGACACAATGCTGACCTAAAGAATCTAAGATAACTGAGTCAGAATGGAAAAGTGAAGTAAAAATCCTGCTCAATTCAGATAAGCTTTGGCTATAACTTAAGAATCAAAAATGGAAGATAAAGTATTTACTCATAGAGAAAGAGAATGTCAATACTTTACTAGGCTGTAAGATTGGCTTCGATGTCTAGCCCAGTCAGCACAAAATGATGACCATGAAGAAGATTGGGAAAATGGACTAAGTAATTACAGGGCAGATGATAGTAAGACTTAAAAAATGGTTAAGTTTTTCAGCAATCATGAAATGAGGAAGTAGGAAAAAAGAGGAAGACAAAAGTCATAGAATGCATTGTCTGAGAAGTCTAAGATAGAAGCCAAGGTTTAAAGTAACAGAAGTTTCACTAAGAATTCCAGAAAATCTTTGGATTCATCTCTGTCAAGGAAAAGGATCAAGTTTGGAGTTTGGAGCATAAGTGTCTTTGTCAGAATTATCTCTTCTGAGTTTAAGTAAAGCTCCTGGCTAAGGTGACTATGATAATCATTTTACTTTCCAATGAAGAAAAGTGGTAAATCTTAGAATCGATTTTCAAAATATCTGTCTTCAACATGCATGAGGAGACAAGCTATAGAATCGTTACTGAATGAGTATTATATGTAGTATCTGAGTTTTATGTAATTTTAGTTATAAGAAGTTTTGGGGAAAAACTATGTGAACAGGAACCAAGACACAGACTATATACTGTATTTCCTGCTCATATGTTGTCTCAGCTGTTTAGAGCTTACAGCATCAGCTGAAGAATGTCCATTTATCGCGTAATGCTAATCAGTTATCATTCTACTCTACACTTTGTACAAAATATAGCTGGGAAGCCTGTTCTGGTTTGATGGATAGCCAAGCAAGACAGCACATAACCAAAAAAGGCATAAATACTCACAGATGGCTGGTCATTGCGATGTGTTAAAATCAAAGGAAATTAAAGCTGTATAAGACCTATACGAGAGAAGAACCCATCAGAAGGGATGAGTAAATTTGCCTTTTTTGCCTTTCTCCCATAAGCTGTCTTCCTTTCTGTGGTAAATATTAACATAAGAATTTTCCATTCTATTTGTTTGCTTAATCCAATAGCTGTGTGTTTGTTTTTCTAGGGATAATTGTTGTTGTCATTTTAGAGAAGTCAAAAAACAGATTTTTTTTTTTTATCATTGAAGTACACACAAATCTGCCCAAATCACACTTGGAAAATGTGATATAAATTTCTTTACTCTTGTGACTTTGAAAAACAAAACTTTTATATTGCTTATTCTTTGAGACAGGTATGTAAATTTGCTTGTTTGTGAGGCAAGGTTTAGTAATGAACTAAGTAGCAAATGATTAGAACCAATTAGAAAAGTGACTGTGATTTCCCCTTTCCCCCTTTCTTTCTGTACATGAAGGTCACATGATTTCATTCTTTACTAGATGATAGTAAGGGAAAAAAAAATTTCCTTGCTGCATATTTTCTTATATGTTGATCTCTTTTAAGATGCCTTATTTCAAGTTATGAGCCTGTTCATTCCCATAGATTTATATGATATCTGAAAACTATATTTATTTTTAAAAAAACTTGTGCTACAGCACTTGACTTTTAATCAGGTTCAGTAACACTTTCAGTAACTATCTTTATTTTTGGTCCTTTAATTTTGCTAACTCACGAACTGTAAAATGGGTCATCTCTCTCCCTTTCCAGGAAAACATCTTCATATCGTTATACTTGAAAAATGACAAATATAAGTTTGATATGAACATTTTCTGTTCCAGAATTCTTTGTTTTCACTTAATGTGCAGTAAACCAATCATTCATTTACTTATGTATTTTTTTATCCCAAGAAAGGGAATATAACCTGTTGAGAACTACATTCTGGGTAAGAGTTTCTCCCCGAAATTAAACTACAACTGAAGCTGTTGCTTTTCAATACAAGCAGCAGCACACAAATTATACCTTTGATCTGAAGCTCAGCAAAAGAGCTTTCTGTTGACATTCCAGCTCAATAATAAAAAAGAGAAAATATTCCTTTGAATAGGGCACTATTCAGTGTCCGAATGTCAGAGTTGTCAGAAATTGAAATCAAAGTGATGAGAGGATGTCCAAAAAAGAAGGTTAAGGTTCAGAAAAAGCTTTGCAGATTTGAATTCAAAACACTAGAATGGAGTGTTGTTGCTATAGAAAGCTGTTAATAGATCAGGGGGGGAAATGTCATGGCAGCATAGGCTAGAAACCAACCTCTACTTTTGAAATTATCATTTTTAGCATGGGTTGTATAGCACAGGATGTTTTCAGTTGGGCTTAGAATCCATGGCAATGATTTAGTTTCATTTATAAATGGCTACCAATTTCTTTTAAAACTGCTTGGTAAGAAACATAAATAATTTTAATTTGTATAATCTATAAAAAGATTCAGTTGCCTTTCATTTGTGGAACCTCCTCCTCTACTCATATAAGGATGATTTTTATCTTTCAATATAAATGCATGATTCTTGCTAGTTTTTATAAGCAGATCAGAAAAATGAACAATCACTGACATGATGAATTCTCCAAAATAGAAGAGAATGAAGTAATGTATTGACTTGGACCAAAAAATTGTTTGGCATTAAATTAAGAGCACAAGAACAGAAGAAGGAAGATTTTTTTTTAAAAGCAGATCAAATGAAAAGTTCCACAAACAAGAACAAGCAAAAATCAATGGCAAATTATATATATTCTCTTGGTTTTGTCACTAATCTACTATAGACTACAATAGAAAATAGGAAGCTGATATCCTTTAGAAACTTTGTCACCAACTATGAACCAGGATGTAATTAATATTTCAAATTTTCAAGTAGTAAAAGTACATATTATAATGCATTTAAATACAGCATTGCTTATCATTATTGCTAAGTTCCAACATCAATTAATCAACTAATATTTATTTAATTAGTCTATTGTAGTAGATATAAAGTCATCCTCAAGATCAGAAAAACATAGATTAAAAATTTACCTCGGATACCTAAGGGGTAGGTAATGGTAAACAAACCATTTAATCTCTCCATACTCTAGCCAATTCTCAAAGCCTCATTTGCAGAGACAGTACACTGGTAGAAAAAAAATATCTTTACCTCAAACTTTTCTATATATCACAGGTCTAATCCATGTACATATTTATTCAACACATTTATTAAATGCCAATTATGCTCTTTATTAGAGAGCATGAGGTAAATGAGTTTAGGCTCTTAAAGCAGATTCTCCTATTGCGCATATATTTGACTCTTCCCTTGATCATAAATCTTTTTTTGTCATTTAAAATTATTTATTTAATATTTTCCCCAGTTATGTTCTAAACAATTTTTTTACATTTGTTTTTAAAATTTTTGACTTCTAAGTTCTCTCTCTTATACCCATCCACAATTAATAAACCACATAGCCTCATATGCAAAATATTTCCATGAAAATCATTGTGAAAGAAAATATAGTTCTCCCACTCTAATGAAAATAAACATCCTCAAGAAAAATTAAGTTAAAGAGAGAGAGAGAGAGAGAGAGAGAGAGAGAGAAAGAATGCTTCAATCTATATTCAGACACAATTGGTTTCTTTTCAGGATATGGATAGGATTTTTCATCATAAGTCCTTCAGAGTAGTTTTGGATGATTATACTACTGAGAATAACAAAGTCATTTATAGCTGGTCATCCCAGAATATTGCTATTACTTTCTGTATAGTACATTTCACTTTGCTTGAGTTCATGGAAGACTTTCCAGATTTTTTTTTCCTGAGAGCATTCTGCTCATCATTCTCAATAGAACAATAATATTACATTACAAGCAGACATATACTACAGTTTATTGAGTCATTCCCCAATTGATGGGCATCCCCTCAATTTCCTTTTTTTTTTTTGTTTGCTCTAAGAAGAAGCTGCTATACATACTTTTTATACATATAGCATGACCTGTTAATCTAATTCCTATCATGGTAGTTCAGACACATACTACTGGCCAAAAGAGAGACTGGACAGAAGTATACAAATGGATTATTATAAATTTGTGACTACTAGGAAAATAATTCCAAACTGGTAATGGTGAGCAACACTATTTTTATATTCAATGAATAGTACTTGTTTCTTTGTGTATCATAAGATTTAGGGGGTGATAGGCAAATACCTCAATAATGTTTTTTTTTCCTTTTTTCTAAATATCTACAAATATATCATCTTAAATATTCACTCTTCTTCATACCCTTATCCTTCATATATTTATCATTTCTAAACCTCACTCCATTTTCTCTTGTTCTCTTATATTCTTTTTCCTCCTCTTGGGATTTTGTCCCTTTTTTGGGAGGGTGGGGGGATAAAATCCTTCAACCTAATAACGTCTCTGTCTCTACAAAACTTTATTCTCAATTTCAGGACAGAGAAGCCTCCTCACACCATCTACAGTAGCTTAGGACCAGGAGAGTTGCCAATGTGTCCATATATCTGGCTGCCATTCTTAACTTCTATGTGAACCAGAAGAGTGAGAGGGGGAATAGAGGTTTAAAAAAGAGAGTAACTTCATTCATCTGTCCATATTTAGCTTCAGAAGTAGGAATGGTGCTTATTAAAAGTACCAGTCGAATTCCTCATCAAAGCAGACAGTCTGCACAGAAAAGGAGCAGTCTGATATGATGCAGAGCAAATCCTATGATTTGCTGTTTCCTTGGGAGATGGATAGGGTGGCTATCCCCAGAGCCACTGTGGAGTTGTCATGCCATATGCTTCTCATAAATTTTCAATTCTCTTAGAATCAGGAGCCAGTAGGAGATGAGAAAGCTGCTAGAATTAGAGGAGAAAAGGGGGGGAAATGGAACAACACCTGTCATCCTGGTTAGACATGGTTCCTCGACTTCTACCATTGAGCAGGGTGGTAAAAAAAGGCAATGGAAGAAGCTGGCAAAAGCTCAGAAAGTACAAAGATGCCATCCTTATTGCTACTCTTTGCTTTTTGGCTCTTGGCCCCCAATATCAAGTGAGTAGCAAGTGGCAAATCTCCAAAGATCAAGAGGCAACAACAGTATTGACATGAGCACTGCCCATAAAGATGAACCATCCTGAATGTCTTAATGCAAAGTTTACAGTCAAGAGAGAACTCATCAGAAAGTGATATAAGAGCCATTATCCATGACACCTCAGACCTCTCTGTTTTAGTCTGCTTTCAGATAGATGTCTAGCACAGAGCTCTCTGAGTTGAATTCAAAAGGTGGTAGAAAAATCTGGCAACTTTACAAATTACAGAAACAATCATTTCTATGACAGACCTACTTCAATTGTTGTTCAATTCTTTTTTTTTCAGTTATTTTCAGGGTTTTTTTTTTTTTTTTTTTTTTTGATTCAACTCTTTGTCATCCCACTGGGATTCTCTTGGCAAAGATAATGGAGTGGTCTGCTGTTTGCTTTTCCAGCTCATTTTACAAATGAGGAAATTAAGGAAAACAGAGGTAAATTACCTGAAAAAAGGTCACACAGCTAGTAAGTATCTGAGGTCAGATTAAAACTTGGGAAGATGAGTCTCCTTGATTCCAGGTACTCTATACACTGTGCAACCTAGCTGCCTGAAGAGACTTATTACATCCACAAATAAGCAAGTTTTATCTCTGAGTTCAGTTTCATTAAAATTAAGGGTTGTGTTTATAGCAATATTAATATAAACACATCCCATTTAAAAATAACTGTAATAGAGAATCCAACTTTTGGGGAGTCACCACTACTTCTAGGAGGTCCTCTTGATGATAAAAACAAGACTAGAGGTCATTTGGAATAGAAAAATATGGGATAATAAAAAATAGGATCTTATAAAAATGAAATAAAAACATTTGTTGCACTTTTGAGGTTTATACAACATGCTTCTTTCCTATGTTTCCAGTCTTTTTACATTTTACACACTCAAACTTTACAATCAGCCATTGTTGGCATAGTTGCTGTTCCTCAAATATGATTCCAACTCTCAGTTCCATATCTTTGTTCTAACTGTTCCATGAAGCCTGGATTTCTCTCCTTCATCAATGAAACCTTTTGATATCCTTGGTTACTTTTAATGCCTCTTACCTTATCATTTGAAAGCTTAGAAAATCCCTGCCCTAGATCTGGTAGTATTGCATAGTATATAGAAGACTGTTTGCCCTGGTTCTCTTTACATGAATACATACATACATATATGTATATTTGCATGTATGTGTGTATACACACACACATATACACACATAATGGTTGTACTTTGTTTACTTATCCTGGCACTTTTTTAAGAGACCAGTTTTTTTGGGAAATCCATGGCCTCTATAAAAAGCATTTTCCAGTCCTTCTATCCACTTGAGCCTTCCTTTTAAGATTAAGTTCTCTCTTCTTGGTATTTATGCTATTCTATTTTTTACACAGAGTTTTTTTCATTTATATGCTTTTGCCCCATTAGTAATTAAGATCTTTAAGGGCAAAGACTGTTTTTGAGTTTTTGCTTTTCCTCTTAGCCCCAGCACTTAGGACAGCACCAAGAGCACACTAAGCATTTAATGAATGTTCTTGATTGACAGATTTATTTTTTTAAAAATTGAGTACTATGTTTAGCAATCAAATGATATCATAATTTTAAAAACATGCTTTTTTGCATCAAAGAATACATCTAAATATAATCAAGTACTCTCATTTCCTTCTACCTAATATTGAACCATACTCCTGTCTATCTGAAGAGCTTGTTCAATATATATGTACCAATAAACTAACTCAATGCACTATTATTGACCAGAAGAGAAATGAATTAAGGAATTTAAAAGCATTTATTAAAAATTTACTATAGACTTCCGGTTAAGATGGCGGAGAGGAGGCTCACAGTTGCATAAGCTCCGCGCTTTCTCTCACTATCCACTTCATTACAAGCCTCTGAATCAATGCTTGACTGAAAAAAACCCACAAATAGTTACCAAGAGAAGCCATCCTTGAGATCCGCCAAGAAAGGTCTGTCTTTACTGGAGGGCTGGGGCGGTTTTAGATCGGGCGCAGGCGGCGGGCAGCAGCAGTGAGAGCACGGGAGCAGACTGGAGAGGGGGTGGGGAGTGATCGTAGCCGTCTCTGCGGGGAGAGCTTCGCTACAGGTTTGGAACCTGCAGCAAGTCAACAGCCCAGCAGAGAAGCTAAAAACACCGGGGCTGAAGAACACAACCGCAAACAGCTGGAGTCTCTCAGGACCTGGCCGCCCCCCCCTTTCCCCCCCTCAGTGACTCAGCACGCTCTGGGATCTCAGAGCGCAGGCGCAGCACAGTCCTGCTAGTGCCTCACTGCTGACCCCTGCAGTCTGTAGAGGAAGCTCGATAACACACCCAGCCCCCCCCCAAAGAAAGACTCCAGTTTTTTCTGTTTTTCTTTGCTAGTTTGTCTCTGATTAATAGACAGAATGAGCAAGAAGCTGAAGAGGACTTTAACCCTTGACAGCTTCTATACAGATAGAGAGCAGACTCTAAATCCTGAGGAGACTAAAAACAGACAGTCCCCAGGTGATTCCCCAAAGGAGGAGAGCGTCTGTTCCTCAGCACAGATGAACCTCATAGAAGTGATTAAAAAGGCTCTCACAAGGGAGCTAGAAGAAAAGTGGGAAAAGAGCCTGGAGAAGTCAGTTAAAGAGAGAGTGGATAAAGAAGTAAAATCCTTGAAAAATAGGATTAGTGAACTGGAAACAGAAAACAGCTGTCTAAAAAACAAAATTGGCGAAATGGAAAAAAATTCCACAGAACAAAAGAACTCAATTGGACAATTAGAGAAAGATTTTAAAAAAGTGAGTGAAGAGAATACTTCACTGAAAATCAGAATTGAACAAGTGGAATTGAATGACTCGAGGAGACAAGAAGAATCAGTCAAGCAAATCCAAAAAAATCAAACAATGGAGAAAAATGTGAAATACCTTCTGGGGAAGACAACAGACCTGGAAAACAGATCCAGGAGAGACAATCTGAGAATCATTGGACTCCCAGAAAAACATGATGAAAAAAAGAGCCTGGACATTGTCTTCCAGGAAATTATCAAAGAGAACTGCCCAGAAGTCATAGGAACAGAGGAAAAAATAAACATTGAAAGGATTCATCGATCACCCACTGAAAGGGATCCTAAAATCAAAACACCAAGGAATATAGTGGCCAAATGCCAGAACCCTCAGATGAAAGAAAAAATATTGCAAGCGGCTAGAAAAACCCAATTCAAGTATCAAGGAGCCACGATAAGGATCACCCAGGATCTGGCAGCATCCACATTAAAAGATCGAAGGGCCTGGAATATGATATTCCGAAAGGCTAAGGAACTTGGTATGCAACCAAAAATAACTTACCCAGCGAGAATGAGCATCTTTTTCCAGGGAAGAAGATGGACATTCAACGAAGTAAGCGAATTTCATCTATTTCTGATGAAAAAACCAGAACTTAACAAAAAGTTTGATCTACAAATATAGAACTCAAGAGAAATCTAAAAAGGTAAAGATTAATCTTGGGAACTATATTTTGACTATATAGATGTATAAAGAATACATGTATACCTTGTTCTAGAAATTGATGTGGAAAGGACACTGTACCAGAAAAAGGGTAAAGTGGGGGTAGTACATCACATGAAGAGGCATAGGAAACCTATTATATCTGAGAGAAAGAATGGAGGGGGATGAATATAGTGGGTATCTTACTGCCTTCAGAATTGGCTTTAAGTGAAAAATCTTAAGACATATTCAATCTATGGTGAAACTTCTCCCATCTCATTGAAAAGTGAGAAGGGAAAAGTGGAAAGGGAAGGAATAAGCTAAGCGGAAGGGAATACGGGAACTGGGAGGGAAAGGGGTAAGATAGGGGGAGGAACTCTAAGGCGGGGGGAGGGACACTAAAAAGGGAGGGCTGTGAGAAGCAAGGGGTGCTCACAAGCTTAATACTTGGAAGGGGGGAAAGGGGAAAGAAGGGAGGAAAGCATAAATCGGGGTTAACAAGATGGCAAGTAATACAGAATTGGTCATTCTAACCATAAATGTGAACGGGGTAAACTCCCCCATAAAGAGGAAGCGGTTAGCAGAATGGATTAAAAGCCAGAATCCTACAATATGTTGTTTACAGGAAACACACCTGAAGCGGGGAAATACATGCAGGTTAAAGGTAAAAGGTTGGAGCAAAATTTACTATGCTTCAGGTGAAGTCAAAAAAGCAGGGGTAGCCATCCTGATCTCAGATCAAGCTAAAGCAAAAATTGACCTAATTAAAAGAGATAAGGAAGGACACTACATCTTGCTAAAGGGTAGCATGGATAATGAAGCACTATCTATATTAAACATATATGCACCAAGTGGGGTAGCATCTAAATTCTTAAAAGAGAAACTAAGAGAGCTGCAAGAAGAAATAGACAGTAAAACTATAATAGTGGGAGATCTTAACCTTGCACTCTCAGAATTAGATAAATCAAACCAGAAAATAAATAAGAAAGAAGTCAAAGAGGTAAACAGAATACTAGAAAAGCTAGATATGATAGATCTCTGGAGAAAATGTAATGGAGACAGAAAGGAATACACTTTCTTTTCAGCAGTTCATGGAACCTATACAAAAATTGACCATATATTAGGGCATAAAAACCTCAAACTCAAATGCAGTAAGGCAGAAATAGTAAATGCATCCTTTTCAGACCACGATGCAATGAAAATTACATTCAACAAAAAAGCAGGGGGAAGTAGACCAAAAAATAATTGGAAACTAAATAATCTCATACTAAAGAATGATTGGGTAAAACAGCAAATCATAGACATAATTAATAACTTCACCCAAGAAAACGATAATAATGAGACATCATACCAAAATGTATGGGATGCAGCCAAAGCGGTAATAAGGGGAAATTTCATATCTCTAGAGGCCTATTTGTATAAAATAGAGAAAGAGAAGGTCAATGAATTGGGTTTGCAATTAAAAAGGCTAGAAAAGGAACAAATTAAAAACCCCCAGTCAAACACTAAACTTGAAATTCTAAAAGTAAAAGGTGAGATCAATAAAATTGAAAGTAAAAAAACTATTGAATTGATTAATAAAACTAAGAGTTGGTTCTATGAAAAAACCAACAAAATAGACAAACCCTTAGTAAATCTGATTAAAAAAAGGAAAGAGGAAAATCAAATTGTTAGTCTTAAAAATGAAAAGGGAGAACTCACCACTAACGAAGAGGAAATTAGAGCAATAATTAGGAGTTACTTTGCCCAACTTTATGCCAATAAATTCGACAACTTAAATGAAATAGAAAAATACCTCCAAAAATACAGCTTGCCCAAACTAACAGAGGAAGAAGTAAATATCCTAAACAGTCCCATCTCAGAAAAAGAAATAGAACAAACTATCAATCAACTCCCTAAGAAAAAATCCCCAGGACCAGATGGATTTACATGTGAATTCTACCAAACATTTAAAGAACAATTAACTCCAATGTTATATAAACTATTTGAAAAAATAGGGATTGAAGGAGTCCTACCAAACTCCTTTTATGACACAGATATGGTACTGATACCTAAACCAGGTAGGCTGAAAACAGAGAAAGAAAATTATAGACCAATCTCCCTAATGAATATTGATGCTAAAATCTTAAATAAAATATTAGCAAAAAGATTACAGAAAATTGTCACCAGGATAATACACTATGACCAAGTAGGATTTATACCAGGAATGCAGGGCTGGTTCAATATTAGGAAAACTATTAGCATAATTGACTATATCAATAACCAAACAAACAAAAACCACATGATCATCTCAATAGATGCAGAAAAAGCATTTGATAAAATCCAACATCCATTCCTAATAAAAACACTTGAGAGCATAGGAATAAATGGACTTTTCCTTAAAATAGTCAGGAGCATATATTTAAAACCATCAGTAAGCATCATATGCAATGGGGAAAAACTGGAACCTTTCCCAGTAAGATCTGGAGTGAAGCAAGGTTGCCCACTATCACCATTATTATTTAATATCGTATTAGAAACACTAGCCTCGGCAATAAGAGTCGAGAAAGATATAAAAGGAATTAGAGTAGGCAATGAGGAAACCAAACTATCACTCTTTGCAGATGATATGATGGTATACCTAGAGAACCCCAGAGATTCTACCAAAAAGCTATTGGAAATAATTCATAATTTTAGCAAAGTAGCTGGCTACAAAATAAATCCCCATAAATCCTCAGCATTTTTATACATCACCAACAAAACCCAACAGCAAGAGATACAAAGAGAAATTCCATTCAGAATAACTGTTGATACCATAAAATATTTGGGAATCTATCTACCAAAGGAAAGTCAGGAATTATATGAGCAAAATTATAAAAAAGTCTCCACACAAATAAAGTCAGACTTAAATAATTGGAAAAATATTAAGTGCTCTTGGATTGGCCGAGCGAACATAATAAAGATGACAATACTCCCTAAACTAATCTATTTATTTAGTGCTATACCAATCAGACTTCCAAGAAAATATTTTATTGATCTAGAAAAAATAACAACAAAATTCATATGGAACAATAAAAAGTCGAGAATCTCAAGGGAACTAATGAAAAAAAAATCAAATGAAGGTGGCCTAGCTGTACCTGATCTAAAATTATATTATAAAGCAGCAGTCACCAAAACCATTTGGTATTGGCTAAGAAATAGATTAGTGGATCAGTGGAAAAGGCTAGGCTCACAAGACAGAATAGTCAATTATAGCAATCTAGTGTTTGACAAACCCAAAGCCCCTAACTTCTGGAAAAGAATTCATCATTTGATAAAAACTGCTGGGATAATTGGAAATTAGTATGGCAGAAATTAGGCATGGACCCACACTTAACACCATATACCAAGATAAGATCAAAATGGGTCTATGACCTAGGCATAAAGAATGAGATTATAAATAAATTAGAGGAACATAGAATAGTTTATCTCTCAGACTTGTGGAGGAGAAAGAAATTTGTGACCAAAGATGAACTAGAGACCATTACTGATCACAGAATAGAAAATTTCGATTACATCAAATTAAAAAGCCTTTGTACAAATAAAACTAATGCAAACAAGATTAGAAGGGAAGCAACAAACTGGGAAAACATTTTCACAGTTAAAGGTTCTGATAAAGGCCTCATTTCCAAAATATATAGAGAACTGACTCAAATTTATAAGAAATCAAGCCATTCTCCAATTGATAAATGGTCAAAGGATATGAACAGACAATTTTCAGAGGATGAGATTGAAACTATTACCACTCATATGAAAGAGTGTTCCAAATCATTATTGATCAGAGAAATGCAAATTAAGACAACTCTGAGATATCACTACACACCTGTTAGATTGGCTAAGATGACAGGAAAAAATAATGATGAATGTTGGAGGGGATGCGGGAAAACTGGGACACTAATGCATTGTTGGTGGAGTTGTGAACGAATCCAACCATTCTGGAGAGCAATCTGGAATTATGCCCAAAAAATTATCAAAATGTGCATATCCTTTGATCCAGCAGTGTTTCTATTGGGCTTATATCCCAAAGAAATACTAAAGAAGGGAAAGGGACCTGTATGTGCCAAAATGTTTGTAGCAGCCCTGTTTGTAGTGGCTAGAAACTGGAAAATGAATGGATGCCCATCAATTGGAGAATGGCTGGGTAAATTGTGGTATATGAATGTTATGGAATATTATTGTTCTGTAAGAAATGACCAGCAGGATGAATACAGAGAGGCTTGGAGAGACCTACATGAACTGATGCTAAGTGAAATGAGCAGAACCAGGAGATCATTATACACTTCGACAACGATATTGTATGAGGACATATTTTGATGGAAGTGGATTTCTTTGACAAAGAGACCTGAGTTTCAATTGATAAATGATGGACAAAAGCAGCTACACCCAAAGAAAGAACACTGGGAAACGAATGTGAACTATCTGCATTTTTGTTTTTCTTCCCGGATTATTTATACCTTCTGAATCCAATTCTCCCTACGCAACAAGAGAACTGTTCGGTTCTGCAAACATATATTGTATCTAGGATATACTGCAACATATCCAACATATAAAGGACTGCTTGCCATCTAGGGGAGGGGGTGGAGGGAGGGAGGGGAAAAAAAATCGGAACAGAAATGAGTGTCAATATAATGTAATTATTAAATAAAAAATTTAAAAATAAAAAAAAATAAAAAAAAATAAAAATTTACTATAGAAAGATTCTAGAAACTGTGCTAAGCACCAGAAATATAATATCATAAATGACTATCTTTGCCCTCAAGACACCTACATTTTAATAGGGAGAGATAATATGAGAAGAGAAAGGTGTTTTGGTTTCATAAAATAAAGATATAACAAGTGAATCAATAGGATAGCCAATTGACATGCTCTTACCAAAAGCAATGTCAGCATTGATTTGATTATTATTCCCAGACTAAGAGGTAGAAAGAAAAGGAAAGGTAATGACACTTGAAAAGAGGAAGGGTGAGTAGCAAAACAATTCATAGTTTAATGGTTGAAGTTGAAGGAGAGAAAGAGAGAGAGATTAAAGGATAGACAGTAAATAGAGATTTAAAAACCTTAAGGAGCGAGAGATGCAACACATAATAGATATATTGGAACAATATATTCTGGAAAATAATTAGGCTGTAACATATTACCAACAATGGCTTGCACACAAGAAAGGGTACCAGGAAATGGGGTCAGGAAAAAGACTAAACAACAACAAATTGTTCAGAATAAATAGATGTTAAAAATTTAAAGACATTCAGGGTAAACATTTAGACAATGTGAATGCAAATCAACTCCACATAATATTACAAGTTCTACAGTAGGGATGCTCCATCTAGAGTACAGCAATTTGTTTTTGCTAGTAATTGCTTCTTTAATATATTTGGATAATTATTTCAATATAATTGATTTTCTTTGTAATCATTTATGCATTTAAAAACCTTGTCTTGAGCAGGGGTCCACAGTTTTCACCATCTTGCCAAAAGTATATGATACTAAAAATGTTTAAATCCCTGATCTAGAAGGTCTAGAGAGCATTGGATAGGAAGGATATACATTAAAAAAACACACAAAAGGAGAAAGTATAGATCCATACCACTGGAAGGAACATCATAGACTGTCATTCACCAAGGACTCTCTCTTTTCTTTTAAGATTATTTTCTCTTCTTCTTTATTTATTCACAGGCTTTAAGCAAAGTTTCCTAATAGAGTGATTATTTTGTGGTCAGAAACATTGGGATTTGGCAGCCAGTAACACTATGATAAAACTTTATTCACTGATAAAAAAAAAAAAGAAAAAAAGAAAAAAACTTTGAAAGACTAAAGACTTCTGATCTGATCTGACAAACAAGCAAATGTATTTTGCTTGATTATGTATTTTTATTCCATGGTTTGGGATTGTTTTTCTTGGAAAGGGTTTTCATTAGGTAGAGAACAAGAGAGGGACAGAAAAGAAATGCTTGCTAATTGAAAATAACTTTAGATTTGAAAAAAAAAGAATTTATGAAAAGTATAAAAGTTATCACAATTTGCGTCACATTTCCTTGCAGAGCTTTTAAAAATTCAGTCTCTCCAGCATAAACACAAAAGTTCTATTTGAGTGGAAAGAAATCAATGATAATAGCAATAATAGTAAGAGGAAAGCTAAAATATGTGAGACTATTGACTTACTCATCATGGAAGGAGCTAGTATAGAACTTAATACTGATTTCTGGATCAGAAAAATTTTAATTTACCTTCCTTCAAAAAGGAATATTTCTTAATATATTAAAGTGTAAATGATTTTAAAGTTTGAAATAAATCCATATTTAACTGTTCTCCAATTTATTCTTCATTAGCATTATCTTAAAGGTTAACTAGAGTTCATCAATATTTACATAGATTGTCTAGCCTTTATACTGGGAGATCACTTGGCCCTCTTCAGGCAAAGTGTGTAAAATATGCTTTTAAAAGTCAATATGAATATGCTTTGCATGATTTCACAAGTATAATGAGTATCATATTTCTTACTTTCTTAATCTATAGGGAAGGAGAAGAAGAGAGGGATAAAATTCAGAAGTAAAAATCAAAATTAAAAGAAAACAAATTTCAGTATGAACAAGCCTCATTATATTTTTAGTGATGACCACATAGTGTAATAGACTAATGTTTCTAAGTCTTATATGTGAAGTAGTTGACCTTATTTCATTTATTACATCCATTGATATTACTTATTCTACCATTACTAGAAGAATTGCTCTCCTAATTGTGTTAATGCACAAAAGAGAAAGTGTTCAATGACCTCTGGAAATAAGGCTTATAGAACTTGTGGGCTTCTCCAAAGCCTATATTTCAGTTTAATATCAATATATTTATTGTTTTAACAATTCAAATTTTCTCATTTTCCTAAAGCTGCCTGCCCAGAGTAGAATCAGGAATTCAAAATAGCTACTACATCTGGTCCTGGTGCCATCTTGAAGCAAAAACCTTTATTGATTAAAGTTGATTTCACTCTTAGATGAATGTGTCTAGAACTCATAGAACTTTCATGAGACTGAGGTAGAGCCTAATTATCTAGTATACCAGCCCTCATATTGATTCTTGCTTTCCCTGAGGTGAAGGAAAAGGGCCAATGTAAATGATGTCCAGAGGACATCAGCACACAAATGACCTATATTACTCACTCCTAGGAACAATATAGCCCTGAGCTAACATAGTTAGGTCATCATGATTTCCCTTTTGAAGTCAATCTTCTCCATATTACTCTATATTGGAATCCAGTTAGTTGTCATTCTTTTCGTGTGAAAATTTCACAGCATTTATTGGCCTTCCTATCAAGTTCTTCTTTCCAGTAAACCTCTTAATTCTAAGCAAAGCTCAGATAATTGATCCTATACCAAACAAAGGAATGACTGAATGAATGAGGTATAAGTAATCAGCTCCACCTACTTGCCTTTATTCTCATTCTCATGGGTCCCCATGTTAAAAGTCTCCTAAAATCTTCTTCCTTCTGCAACAGAAAAACTACCTTACACTTACAATACCTAAAAAATAGATGTTGCCCTCTGCAAAGGTAGGATCTGATTATTAATCTGCATTTGAGAGTTCTGATCAATTTGTAAATTGAGAACATTAAATAAGAAGCAGTAAAATATCTGAGGTCAATAAAAATATGGTTTGTTATTGCTGTTCAGTTATGTCCGACTTTTTTGTGATTCCAGTTGAAGATTTCTTGGCAAAGATACTGGGGTAGTTTGCATTTCTTTCTCCAGATGGTCTTACCGATACGAAACAGAGACAAATATGACTAAATGACTTGGCTAGGACCAAATAACTAGTAAGTTTCTGAGGCTGAATTTGAACTGAGGATTCCAGCCCTGTGCCACCTAGCTGGCCCCCCAAATTCAGTTATTCCTCATCAATCGCCAAAATCCTACCCATATAACACCATATTTATATGAATGATTTTATTCCATGTAGGCATATTAAAGGAATATATTTCCCAGGTACTCAGTCACTCAGAGAGAGCAAATATGATTTCTCCTAATGACCTAAAATGATGAATAATTTCATCTGGCAATGGAATGAAGGGGTAAAAAACTCAATGCGTGGGGAGAACAACAACCCAACAAGCTTAGTCTAAGCCATTTTTAAATGTTTGTTTTTCCTATTGCAAATTATTAATGTTCTGTTCTATGGTCTATAAATAAAATTTCAGACTGTTAAGCAAGAATAGTTAACTATCTTTAAAGATTAACTGCACACACCCCCCATATTTTACCTACACAGATCATTGTCCAATACATGTGCCTCTAAAAAGCTTTATGCATGGAATAGTAGGCAAAGGACTACAGGAGTCCTTGGGTAGTTTAATTTATTTAGACCACTTCTGATGTTTTAAAGTGTATTATCCATTTCACCCTAATTTGGGATTTCTGATAATTAGAATAACATCTCTTTCTGGATACAATGAACTGACATATCCAGGAAGCATTGATTTAAGGGAGACAAAGTTGTATTGGGTAGAGAGTCAGAAGAAAGAGTTCAAATTCCACCGATAATACTTATTATCTGTATGCTTCCAGATAAATCTTTTAGTTTCCTGGTCCTCATTTTTCTCACCTAAAAAATGAGGGATTTTGAGTTGAAATCCTTTGAGAGATTTCTAGTTCTATGAGCCTGTCATCTATACATTTTCTTTCACTGTATGGTCAAGAAATGGTAAATTTAAATTTTTTATTTTTAATTCAACATAATATGAAAAAACGTAATTCTGCTAGAAAACTTAATGCAATGTTTTTTTTCTGACAGACTACTCTGTATATACAACCCATATTAATATAGTGCACTAATATAAAATTTTCCACTCACAGTTGAGGCAAGGCTATATTATTTGGCCAACAGCCTGGCATAACTTTGTGAGGTGATCTAAGAATCATGTTCATTAAACTTTGAGTCTTGTAATAAATCAGTGCCTGTATATACAGCAACATGGGCAAGAGTTCAGTGTAATGCCCTAAGTGACTCATAATAATCTACTTTTTCATTGTTTTTTTTCAATTCTACTACCAAGATTATGCTACAATTTTTGGAGCAGGGCTTCTTAAACTTTTTCCATCATGACTCCTTTTGATCCAAGAAATTTCTACATGACCCCGCATATATAGTTATATAGAATTGGTACACAAGTAAAACATTTAATGATTATAAATCATAATTTTGTGACTCTCCCTCTTTCTGTTATGAATACTCCATATGAGTTTGTCAACCACTGTTTAAGCAACTGACTTCTAGAGAATAAAATTCCATGTCAAGTCACATACAGATGCAGTTTCTTTCTATGAGATTTATGGCTTAAAAGTTAAGTCCTAAGCAGTTGTTTTAGGCTTGTCATGTTTAAATAACTAGTTTAGGATCAGCAGTTGATACATTTGAGAGATTTGAATCCAGTTCTTAACTGACTTCAGCACCAATACTATACCATAAAATATGCTTACTTTATTACTTAGATAATGAAAACAACTAAAGAAAACTTCTAATGATTAAATGAAATAATTTGGTTTCCAGTAATGACAGATTCTGAAACATATACAAAGATCTCTTTTCATGGATAAAACTTGGACAAAACAATTATGTCACTGATTCTATTAAAGATAAAACTATGTCATGAAAATGTTTGCAATATTTGCACAACTGAGAGGTTAACGACATTATAGGGTTCTGATTCTGGATTTTTTTATTTGTGCATTGCTTAATAAAAATTGACATTTATAGCATCTTTCAGCCAAACAGCACCAGGACTCAAACATTTATTCAGCATTAAAACTATATGTTTATAGACGATGAATTTTTGTTCTTTCCACACTTCCAAGCTGTCCCTTCCACCATTATTGTGTGAAATAAATTGCATGTTTTCCTTTTCTCCCTCCCCCACTGACTCACTGTTTTTAATAGATAAGCAAATGACAAAAAGTGCAATTTTGGAGGGCATCTTAAGAAGCAACTTTCACGTTGGTATAAAAAATCATTATTTATATAAATATATTATATATATGAATTATTGTTACATATTATTTATTAATTATTCTTCTGTGATCTTCTTTGGTTCTTCTATAATAAAGGATTATATTAATTAATATGCAAAATAACTTGTAACTCTTTTATGCTCCAGTCCAAACCTGGCTCCACCAATAATATAATGCCTTCTGGAAAAATGTTACCATTCCATCAGAACCAGTTTATTCTTAATATTTCATGAATATAGTACAAGACAGGTAATACAAATATACAATCATTCCTCCCCCCATAGAATGTAAGCACCTTGAAGACTAGACTTATTTTCCATTGGAAACTTCTCCATCTAGAAGTACCAAAGGTGTCTCATTCAATAAGCAGTAAATAAATGTTTGTATGGATTTGATCAAAATAGCATGAAGGGTTGCAACAATGTCTACAAGAGGTAGTTATCTTCTTTGATATTTTGTTATGCAGTTAAACCCTCCAATCCTTAGAGATTCTGCAGTGATCTGACATGTTTTGTCTAGACTTTTTGGAAAGACTGGCAAACATTTCCTTAATTCCTAAATTCCGCTTAATAAGTTAACTCTAACAAAATCATATATCCAACCCTATTAATGTATATGTGTATGTGATAAATATACATATATATGCAGATATACACATATATATGTGTTATACATACACACACATATACACATGTGTGTATATATGTATATAATATTATATATATTTTGTCCTACATATTAGTGTGTGTATATATATATATATATATATATGTATAATTATATATACTCCTCAAGGGTAGGTATCCATATGGCATACCCACAATACCTAACAGAATATTTTTTACCTAATAGATATCCAATCATTTTTTTTTCAATTGGATTAAGGAAATATGGGTTCAAATTGTACGTTTGCCCCTAACTAGCTATATTATTTTTGGACAGTCTCATCATGGGCCTTGAGTTCTGTTTTTAAAATAAAAAAATAAGGGTTTTTCTAGCTCAATACTCCTTTCAACACTTAATACGTTATCTATCAACAATAGTCCTGGATCTGACATTGGGGGACGTGGATTCAGAACTTCTTTCTGTTGACTTGAATGACCTTGTCATTAATAGAAGTGACCTTGAAGATCATTCCACCCTTCTGAGACTCTTCTTTACTTCTCTGTTAAAAATGGATTGGATCCTAAACCTCGGCAGTGCTAGAATCCTGTGCCCATATGAAGCTTTCCTGTCTGTACGTGTCTGGCTTTGGCCGAGACAGCTGATGCTCATCAAGGCAAAGGGTAGGAGGTACTGTCAGTGTTGGCAAGGTACTGCGAATTAGGCTCGGAGCCCTCCTTCTGTTGTTGTCACAGACGAAGCGCCCAGGACCCATTTCCATCCCCAGTTTGCTCCACCCTTATTTGTTTATCATGTTCATTGCTTTACTTTTTTTTTTTTTTTTCTGCTCATGCTTTAGGTGTCCATGCCAGCTCTGCATTTTTGATGACATAAATTTGGTCTATAGCTATTCTATTTGATCTGGTATTCCAGGACAAAAGGCACATGGACTGTGATATGCGGTATAGAAGAGATAGAGAACAAGAGATAGAAATAGCAAGAGAGAGAATACATTATCTCTCTAAAATGTTTATTATTAAATGTACTTGCTATACTTACATAATAATAAAATACATGCAAATAAAAACATAAAAATCTTGTTGTTCACAAGAAATCAATTTTGCAGATTCCTTATTTTCCTTTAGAAGTGATAATTCATTATATTTAAGGTGAATTGCAATTTTCCTTTCCTTTTATTTTAAAATTATTTATTATTAACTTAACTTGAAATATCAGCAAAGACAACCAAAATTTTTTATAACTCTCCATATCAAATTATGTTATTTCATCAATTTCTTTCATTTTAAATCATAAAACATTTATCACATATCTGTATTTTAAAATGACATCTTTTCTCTAATATTTGATTCTTCTCACCTTGTGCTTTTGGTTGTCTGTTTCAAACACTACCCAGTAGCCTTAAGGTACCCATGATTTGTAACCATGGTGAAGGTTGGAGAAGAAGGTGAAGACCTTCCCAATGAATATATTCTTTAGTACTGCACTTGGAACTTTTTGAATACTCTTAATTATTATTGAATTAAGTAAATATAGTTAAATTAAATATTATTAAAATTTGCATTACTATATAAAATTCTACCAGATATTTTAAATCCTTCAATATATTATCAAAGATCATTTTATTCCATTTTTTCATTTAAGTGAATCTCAGCAATGTTAAGTAGAAAAATACTTCCTAATAAAATTATCAACAAATTGACAATTTCCTCATGTTTTTTAACCTTTTGTCAAACCAATCACTTTTTCAAATATATATATATATGTATATGCATAAGTATATTCTCTCAAATATTTTTACTGGATATGCCCTTTTCTTTATCTTTTTAATATTATTTTAACATTTATAATTTGCAGGAGAAACAAAGAAGGAAAAGTGTCCCTGCATTTAATAAAAAAATCTTTTAAATTAACTTATTAATTAACTTAATCAAAAGAAACAAAAGCAAAAACAATAATAAATAATAATCATTTAAATCCAAAACTGAATCAATTTATCCTTAGAATTCTTTTTCAAGGGGAAAAAGAAAAGAAAAAAATCCTGTCATTCTGCAATGCTCAATTTACATAGTGTGCTTGGAAAAGAATCAACATATCCATAGCTGATTGAGATTGCTCCTTAAATCATGAAATTACATCCACCCCAGGAGTTGTGATTACTTTCATCAGAAAGGTGAAAGTTCCTTGCTCGGTCAGATTACTTTCAGCAATGTGTCACTAGCTTGTTGGCCATATGTTTCCCGTTGTAAGATGCCCTGTGAGAGTTATGGATACAGTTTTGCCGCCAGGGAAATGATAGATTCCTCTCCGTTTAAGACATTAACTTTATTCCACTTTGTTCTAACACTGTGTACAGACAATGAGAATGATATAGTAGCTCCCTGTTTTCTCAAAGAAGATAATTCAACATGAGCCTCACGAAGCATCTCTCTGACCTTATCAAACCTGACTTACTTTCTCCACCCTTCTTGGTTGCTGTTTTTTGTCTCCAGTCACCAATCTCTCTGTTCACTCTTAAGTCACTGTGGAAATCTTAAACTAAGTGAGTTAGAGTTGAGATTTGCTCTCAGAATTACCCATGGTATCCAGATCACTTCCCTGATGTATATGCAATTTCATTTATTCAGCTGTAGCAACTGATGTGGAAAACCAGAAGGTAGAATCACTGGCTCTTCTGATCTTTTAAGTAGAGAGCATTTAGGATGGTGAAAATGAAATTACCAACCCACAAAATATTTTACTCCCATAGCTTGAAATTTTATCTTAAATTATGGGAAGAGCTCTCTTTCCCAAATCAGCTTCACTGTCCAAGAAGGATATACAATTTTTGTATTTCATTATTTCCTATTTTTTGGCTTCCTGAATCTATTGACACCCAACAGATTAAAGATAGTTGTCCCAATTTAATTGAAATATGAACTCTTTTAGAAAAAGTCTCAATTTCCCCCACCTACACTGAAGACTTTACTTAGTCTTACACATATCTACAATAGTACCTTACATAACTTGTTATTTTGGATTGTTGTCATTTTGTTTTGTTTCTGTTTGTTTGTTTTGGTGGGGACAGGTTAGGATGATGATCTACATTTGAGATTTCATAAACTTGTGGAATACCCAGCATAAAAATTCCCTCTACAGATATAAATAAACCACTTGTCTGTAACTTCAAATCTGGGACTTTTAAGTTTTGGGAACTTTAACTTTTGTTTTGGAGCCTGAGATTTGGAATAATTTATCTGTGGTTACATAGCAAAAAAAAATGTTTGAGATACAAGATTTGAACTCATCTTCTTTCTTCCAAGTTTAACTATCTATTATGTTGCCTCTCACGTCACAAATTTTAGGGGCAAGTGTTAAATATTTCCAGGGTTTAATGCAATGTGAATGTTACTTATTTAATCTGATTTTATGAGCCTTCATTTTTATCAATAAATCCTTCATCAGTTTCTGTCACTATTCAGATTACAAAGAATAGAAATGTGTTATGAATGGCTGTCCATAGAGGATCAGGAATAAATAGGTACTTTGTACATGTTTTTTGATGATGATGAATAGCTGAAAATAGGAGGAACTTTGGTCCCTTCAGCCAGGGACTAAGAGCATAGTAATCATACAGATGAAAAGGGAAACAGATTGTATTAAAATAAGCTGTTTTTTTCATATAAGAGAGAGAGAGGTTTCTCTTATTGAGCATCAAAGATCTCCATCAAGGCACTTTGACAAGGGCTTTTATTTCTCATCCATGAGCCATTTGTCTTTGGCCTAAAAGAGTCAGTTTCCTGATTTACCAAATCCTGTGTAATCTTTGACGCTTAGAATTTGTATCCATCTTTATCTCCTCATGAAAGAAAAGGGTATTTGTGTCATGTGACCTGTGTTTCAAAACTGCAAGAATTTCTTGTTTTCTCTTGGTCTTTGCTCTACTCATTCTCTTGCTATACAGAACTGGTTAAGTGATAGCAAATCAGAGGGAAAGCGGAAATGCTGTCATAATACCTTACCTACCTTCTGCTTCCCCTCATTCAGCTGCTACCTTTGCATCTGAATCCTAGAACTGCTTGACATTATGATTTACTTTATTTCATATATCCATTAATGTTATCCTGTATCATTTTGACAACCTGTCAGAGTTCTGCTGCTGACTCTGCCTACTAAGTGAGTTCTCATCAAATAGTTTTTTTTCAATGTAGCTTTCTCCTAGAGATTCATAATCTTGCTAAGACTGGAAATGGGTCTGGATCAGGCAGAAAGGTTTTTTACAAATATCCTCCAACACTTTTTGAACTAGAAAAAAAAAACGGTGGTTTAATAAGGTATCATGTATTTGTTTATTTTTAACGGAAATTATGATTTTATACAATGGATCACTATTTATTGAATACATATTTCCTAAGTACCTACTGGGTTTAGAAGACCATGATAAGTACTGACAGAAGTACAAAACATAGAGAGGCACAATTTTTTTGCTACCATTGAGTTTATAGCTCAGTAGGAAAATGTACAAACACGAATAACTTGATAAAAACCAATATGAAGGGACTGTTCCCAATTATCAAATCATTAATGATGGGTATCCCCCAGGAGATATTTTTAGATTTGCTCTAAGTGTGTGAGCAGAATGATTGATTAAAAATCATGTCTTCAAGGAAAAGTTTATTTTAATGATTATGGGCTTGATAAGTGAGAATTAACATGATTTTGATAGTAATTTTCAATAGTGATTGAGAGTTATTTTTAAAATTCCTAAACTATTGCTCAGAAATACTTAAATAACAAGTTGTGCAGGCAAGAACAACAGTGGTTTCACATTTATACAAACAGTTTTCGTCCTTTAAATTACAATTTTCAAAAGCGTTTCTGTAATCCCACTGAACTAGAAGGACAATTCAGAATGAGTTGTGATGTTTCCACTCAACTGTCAGATGAAACTAAATTGAATTTTCCTATTTTTTATTCAACCCATCAAGTCTTCTTTAAAAGTTGCAGAGGGAAGGATATCAGCAATTCTGAACCCAGGAAGCCAGAGCCTTCAGTTTGAAAATTAAAATCAACTGAGAATAAGCTTCATTTTCTTATACATAGAGCAGAGGTGAGGGGAATGGAAGTTTCAATAAAGAGGGTCAAATTGAAAAGTGCTTTAGAATTCAGGTTGTATTTTAGTACATGGAAAAGAGACATGTGGGTCTATTGGGAAGAGGGCCTTGCTTTCAAAAAATAGATAAACACTCTATATTCTAGTACAGAAATAGCAGAATAAATTGATATGATGGTAATTAGGAGAGACCATTTTCCTGAGATGAAGAAAAAATCAGTTTCAACTAAAACTCTGGAAAGAATGGGACACTAGCCAAACCCAAGGTCCATCATATCATATTTTGTATGACAGAGACTAAAAAATCTGAGATTTTTGCCTCTCATCCACTACTGAAGTTTACATTTATCATGTAAAGACCTGAGTACTGACAAGGAGGCACTCCCCCATCCTTAGCTTTAAATTTTTATTTATGCCTGGCAGATAAAATAGCAGCAATAAAGAAACATTCATATGGGAAATTCACAAAGGAAAAATCAGTGATAGAACTTTGCTTCTGCAGAAAGGATCTCATACCAAACAAATATCACTTAAAAGATATATTGATGTCCCATTGCTGCTTTTCTGTGGGTGGAAAAAGGGGGAAAAAACTGACAAAGTAGACAGAACACAACAGTTAGAGAAGAAGAGAAGAAAGATTGTAGTAATATGAGGAGAGAAGGGAAAAGAAAGGTCACTGTTGAACCACATTAAGTGACCTCTTTTTGCCCAAGAATTTTTATGTGACCCCCAGTATGTTGGTATATAAAAATAGTCATACAAATCAAATATTTTCTGATAATAAATCATAATTTCATGACCCCCTCCATTCAGTTACAAGACTTCACTTGAAATCATGAACCACAATTTCAGTTTTTATGCCAAACTATGTGAAAGAGAGTGTACCTTCAAGGATTTTGTATGCTAATAGGAATACCACACAAATATGAGAATGGTGACAGGGAAGGAAATGTTTGGTATGAATAATAAGAATTGTAAATTAATATATGGAGAATTCAATTGACAAACTCCAGTAGCAATGATACTTTACTATATTCAGGAAACAAAAAATCTGGAATAAGCCATGTGTGTCCGACATGTTAATATTGAGTGTGTAAACCTGCCATGCCCCAGAACTGGAAGCTCCACCAAGCCCTGGAATTCACGTGTTAAAAGTATCCTATATCCCTGTACCTTCTCCCTCTGATTGAATTAATATTCATAATTCAAAAACCTACATTGAAGAAGCTTTCCCAGACCCATAATATCTTTGTATCTCAACACTCTGGACTTCTATATTCCCTCCCATTCCTCATACATGTATCTATAATTCCATCCCCAATTCCTTTTTTAGCTTTCTTTTAAATGTTCTCTTCCCTCATTAGAATGTAAACTCCTTGAGGGTCTTTGTTTTTACTTGTTTTTATTTGTATTCCTGGCATTTAGCACAGTACCCGGCACACAGAAAGCATTTAATAGTGGCTTCTTGACTGACTGAGTAGGAATGAAGATAGAAGTTCTAAATTTAAGTGAATATATTCTCCAGAGAATGGAGAATGGCTTGTGTAGATTAATGGTGTAGTAATCCCTACCTGTATAGAAGGTATTGATACATGTAGGGGACCAGAAAGAGTCAGATATAGGCTTCTCCTATGCACTAAAAATGTATATATGCTATAATTTTATTGTGTTATTTGTTTGTTTGCCTCATTTCATCCCTGCTTGTTCATCATCTTTTTTACAATGCATTGAACATGCTTTAATACTTGACTCGATCGTTGATCTTAACAGAATTGTAGCAAGGGAGCTTGGATTATAGAAGTGATGATGGGAGAAGAATCTGATATGTAGGCTAGACTAGTTCCTGTTTTATTTGTTTGTTTCTTCCTTAAAATGTAAGGAAATCATCCTTAATATTTAATTTAGGGTTCTAAAGACCTAAGTAAAAAAAAAAAAGAAGAAAGAATTGGTAAGAAAAAGGATCTGGAAAAGATGGGCAGTTTTGTTTAGATATATGGAGATGAAAGGGGTAAGAAGTTATAGAATGATAAACCAAAAGGTTGGCAGGATAAAGGGAAAAGTATATATTTGTTTGATTTTTTATTGGGATTGACTTTTTTACTTGTTTTATAATACAAAGGACTTTAATATATTCTTAGGAGATATCAATTGGCTAATTGACTAAAATCAGGCCTATTCTCTACCATATTTGATTTTTTGTGATCTTATTTCACCCATGGACTCCAGGAATTACCCATGCACACAATGCTGAAACCTATATTTCAGCCATAGTCTACAATTACCTATATAATCCATTCTCTCAGTCTATGGGGAGTGTATTCACTCAATTTTAGAACTTCTACTTTGAGTCCTACTCAGTCAATTGAGGACTCTTTTAATTGCTTTGTATGTGCCAGGAACCGTGCTAAATGCCAAGAATACAAATAAAAACCATTTCTAACCTAAACTTTCCAACTATCTCTTGCATAGCTCAGTCTAGATATTCTGAGGTTGTATTAAACTCAGTATGTCCAAAATTAAACTTATCTTTTCCTCCAAATTACTTTTTCTTCAACTCTGCTTTTTCTTGGTGAATTTCCCATTTCTATTGAATTTATAATATTTCTTCTAGTCATGAAGGCCCATGAAATAGAAATCATCTTTGATTATTAATTTTTTAAAAAAAATTTTGATGATCTTGTTTTTACTTTTAACAAAGAAAATTAAGCAAAACTAATAATACAATGACCTCATCTAGTAGCGCATCCCTAACCTCTCCACTTAAAAAATGGCAATTTAATAAAAAATTATTTTCCTTCCCTCCAGTGGTGTACTGAAATTGGCTCAAATTGGGAGACTCTTGAGGGTCACTTGTTAATATCTTCAGAATGTTTATGAGCTTGACAAAAATAGCCACTACACAATTTGATCAGTCCTATACCAGTAATATTAATTGTTGCTTTTTTGGTGTGGATATGAATTATAATCAAGCATGTTTTCAACATATTGTCTATCTTAAATGGTTGTAGTTTTAATAATGCTCTTTAAAGGTGAACTTAATTGTACTTCTGATTGTGCTAACATAATACTGTGGGAAGGAGAATATGGAATAGTATAGAGTTCTAGAATTTTTTTTCTAAAATCATCATTTAGTACTACTTAAATCTCCTAATTGCAAGTATTTGGCAATTCAACATTTGAAATAAAATATATATTTCTGGATAAAACTTAGTCCATTACCAATTTAATAAAAATTAAACCAAGCTAGGAACTATAGCTAAAGAACTTGAAAGTGAAATTTAAAAATTGATTGAATTCTGGAAATGAGATGGTGACATATAGTTTATGAGCTCTTACTGCTGTATAACACGATATCATGTACTATTTATGCTTTTTCTCCTCATTTTGATTTGTCAGAGAGACTAGCTAACATTAATTTCTTGCAAGATCTTGCTTTAATGATTGACATTCTTGAAGAAATTTCATTATTTTCAATTGCATTGCAGTCAAGATCAACTTCCATTCAGAAAGTATAAAATTTAATCAAACACACCATAAAAGTTTTGGAAAATATAAAGACTGATACTGGAAAACTAGAATCTCATGTTGAAGTTTTGATTAGATGAGATACGTTTAAATACATTTTATCAAATAAAAATCATAAATTAAATTCTCTTCCAAAAATGTATTACTAGAACATATAATCCAACACACGGATTTACTTCTTTTATTGAACAGAAAAAGAAAGTATTTTTTATTGTTTTAATTTCTTCATAATTTTTTAATTTGCCTTGTGTAACACTAACTTTCACAATGGATAGGTGATGAAGAGTATATATGTATATATATATGTGAAATTTAATGGAATTTTTAATGACACTGATTTAAACAATCTTTTTGTAGATGGTAATGTAGAACAAAAAATGATCTAATTCTTGTAATTATACACAACACTAAAAAGATAGCACTATTGTAATTAGTAATTCTAAATTCTAAAATTTCACTTTAATTAATATAATATGTATAAAGGTAAGAAATAGTTTAGCAACTAGGTAGCATAGTGAATAGAAAGATAGGCCAAAAATCAGGAAGATCTGAGTCCAAAAAAAAAAAAATCCTGAAACCTCAGATATAGCCATTTAATACTGTTGACCTGAGTTTCCTAATCTGTAAAATGAACCTGGAGAAGAACATGGCAAACCACTCCTGTATCTTTGCCAAGAAAATCCTAAATGGGATCGCAAAGCTCAAACACTATTTAAATAATTGAACAACAGGAAGATCACATATCAGATTCAATGAATGTACATGTATGTATACATATATGTATATATATATACACATTTGTGTGTATACACACATACACGTATGTATGTGTGTTTTTAGGGAAAGGAGTTGGTGGGTTGGAATGCAATTCAATTTCCCAACTCATGGTTGGCCAAAATCAATGAGAGCATTCTGTGGGAATCAATTAACTATGTGAAATTCACAATAAACAGTATTATTTATTTTCATATTATTTCTGTCATGTGATATATATCATTTTTATTAATAACAATTACAATGAACTCATGAGTTTGTAAACACAAGTATAGGTATGCATTTATGTTTGAATGTGTATGTACATACACATGCATTTACACATGTATAATATATACATACACATGTGTTTATGTTTATTTATTTGTTTGTATGAAAATAAAAAATTCAACTCCATTTTAATGCCAGTCCCAAACAAAAATAAAATTTGATATCTATCTGTTAATTCATTCATTCATTCAACTGTATGTCATAAGTTTAACAATGGTCATGTTATATCTAGTTAGTTTTTCCTGTCTGGATACTTAAAATGATCTCTTTTGAGTTATCATAAGTGTTTTTGCAGAGTCCCTGCAATCTAGAGTTTTATGTCATCAGTACAACATCATTCATGAACAGAGGACATCACTTACATGGAAGTACAAGACGTTTCTATGTCAGTGGTCAAAACTTTGTTGAGCATACCTTTCCTTGTTTTATGCTCTGTCAATAATCAGAGGGTCACTGGATAGAACTATCTTTGTGACTACATTTATCAAAGAATCTCACTTATTATTAACACAGATGTGAGAAATAACCTAGTTGGAAAATCCCTTTAACAATGCTTTTTGCTCCACTCACTTATTATTAACACAGGTGTGAGAAATAACCTAGTTGGAAAATCCCTTTAACAATGCTTTTTGCTCCACTAAGTCAGTTCTCTTCCTTTTCTCTCTCCTTTTTTCAACAATCAAAAGCATGGAAAATTGTTATGTTATTTGTACCTTTCAGTTTATTATGTGCTTGGAATAATGAAAATTTGTGTTTTCAATGCACTAATTGAATATTCAAAAATATATTATGAAAATAACCAAATATGAAATTATATCATGTTCATGCTGACTTTGGGCACATGAGACCAACTCCATCAATTATTATTTATTTGTTTGTTAGCTTGTTTTTTTTTTTCCTGCCCTCCCAATTCAACCTGTACTCATTTTTCCACGTAGCTGCAATTTCCTATTATCTTTTGATTTCATAAATCATAGATGTATTTATATCAATGAGGAAATAATTCACTGATCAATGCATAAAGACCTCACATTTAGAATAATTAAATTAATGATAAAACATCATGTTATAAAAGCTGTCAAATTTGTAGCTTCTTCTGCCTTTAGCTAATCTAACTTTATCACTATGAAAATAAAATAGAACTAAGGACTCTTATCCTGGTTCACATCCTCTCTCAGGGTATTAGAGCACTCCTCACACTATACTCCTACCCCAATCTTGTCCCAAATGTCTGTAGACTTCTCCATCTGTATCCCAATCTCATGAAGGGATAGACATATAATTCTATGATTTTTTTCCCTGTATTTATCCATACGGACTCAATCTGGTGCATTTGTTGGATCTGGTTGTAAGAAGGTTTTGGGGGTTTTTTGTTTGTTTTCTTAAGGAAGTTTGTCACACTGATTCCTACTACTATTCCAAATTGACTCTGTCCTTCCCATTTAATTGATATTTAACAAATGTTTGTCGAAAGCTGATTTTAGAAAGGCCTGGTACGATTTACTTGGATTGATACTGAGTGAAACAAACAGAACCAGGAATACATTGTACACAATAACAGCAAGAACGTGTGATGATCAACTATTAAAGACTTGTTTCTTTTCAGTGTTTCAATGATCCAAAGCAATTCCAATAGACTTTGGACAGAAAATGCCTTCTGCAACCAGAAAAAGAACTATGGAGACTGTAAATCAACACACCCTATGTTCTTTTCTTTTTTCTATTTTTAAAATTTCTCCCATGGTTTTTCCCTTTTGCTCTGATCTTTTTCTCCTAACATAATACATAAAGCAACGTGTATTAAAAATAAAAAGAACAAAAATATTTTTTGAACTGAATACTAAGATGGTTATTAACTTCTCTGAGTTCAAATAATGTGTTCTCACTATATTTCAGAGTGCTGATAAAACTTACAGGTATGATTTCTATGCTTTGTAATCAAAGATGTCAAAGTGTTATTCTAATTTTCTGAATAGAGAGAAAAGTAGCAATTTCAAGCTGTAGGTGGAGATATATGGTTTTACATCCTGCTCAAGTTCCAGAATGGATTACTAAAGATATAGTTTGAAGGGTTATAATAGGAATTACTGATTATTTTGAGGTATCTTGTTTTATTAAGAATAAGTCACTTGCTTTTTTAAAATAGATTTACTAAAAAGGTAAGCAAGCAGAGGACTATAGGGGAAATGATATAATCTAAATATTATTCATAAAACTGATGAAATATCTTATGATGCTCTTAAAGATAAAAGGAAGGGATATAAATTTCCCAGTAGAGAAATTAAGTGTGTTCAGACTTCATTAATTAATACTGTTTTTGAGTCAATTCTTTTTAAACCAAGAGCATTTTTACCTGATTTCTAGATAATATAGACTCCAGTATCAAATACATTAAATTGTAAAAAGTTAAATTGAAATAGAGGACCAAAATAATGAAACAAAACATCCAATGAGAATAAATATAAAGTTCTACATTTGGGGTTTAAAAAATCAATCTCACAATTATAAGATAGGGGACATATAGCAGCACAGTTCCTGACACACAGTAAGTGCTTAAGAAAGTTTCCTTTTGATGATTTACTAGAAAGAAGTTTTAGTGGACAAGCTCAATTTGAATCAGCATTGTGATGTGACAACGAAAGAATTAATATTATCACAAGCTGCCCCTTCTGCCTTCTTTCCCTGAGGTGTAGATTTAAAGCCAACTTTAACTTAGTCCTCTATCTATGGAGATAATGTGATTTGTTAACTTTTCTCGGCAGGCAGCTCTCTCAGATAATGATTTTGAACTTAGACTAAACTAGAAAGTACAGCGGTCTATCCTGAGAAGATACCTAACTTTTGGATTATTCTTAAAGTAACCCTCTTCCCTAAACTTCCTTTTAAATGTCTTACCCTCCTCCAACATACTTCACCACCGCTACTTACTTCCACCTAACACTTTAGACTTACCCCATCTCTCAATTCACCTGTTAATTTATGGTCAAAATATATTTATCCTCTTTCCTGGCTGAAGTAAATTTCCCAAAGATCCATTCCCTTTAAAAAAAAAACATTGAAAAAACATGGGGAAAAAAACTACCTAATTTAAACTCATCCTGGTAGTCTCTATGCAGAATAGTCATTCTTCTATTCTTTAAAGAATTCTGGAAAATTTGGGCCATTTTAACACTCAAGAATACATCACTATTTAGACTTTCTTTTATTTCTCTACATATCTCTCTCTCTCTCTCTCTCTCTCTCTCTCTCTCTCTCTCTCTCTCTCTCTCTGTGTGTGTGTGTGTGTGTGTGTGTGTGTGTGTATTATCATCATTCCCAAGCCCATAATAGAATACAAATGCTTGAAGCCAGGAAATGTTTTTCACTTTATCTTTGACTCTTCAGCCTCTAACACAATACTTAATAAATTCTTGCTGTATTTAAATCATACTTTGAGTTGTGATTCAGATAGATGACAATGGGGTTCTTCCCAACTTTCCAATTCTGAGATAGGATATATTTTTTAATTTTTATTTTTTTAAATTAAAGCTTTTTATTTTCAAAATATATGCATGGATAATTTTCAACATTCACCCTTACAAAACCTTGTGTTCAAATTTTTCCCTCCCTTCCCCCAACCCCTTCCCTGGACAGCAAGTGATTCAATATATGTTAAACATGTTCAATTCTTCTACACATATTTCCACAAATTTGATATGTGATATTAACATAATCAATGGGCAAGAAAAATCAGCATTGAAAAGAGAATGATTTTTCTAGTTTTAGAAAGAAACAAAACCAAAATGATTCAGAAATCATGATTCATATTTCTATGAGATTAAAATTTGGAGTAAAATGTTTAATAGACACATCGATTTGGGGAATGTTTAGAGACTAAGATTCTGAGGGCACCAAAAAAAGAAAGAGTTTAAAAATAAAATGAGTTTATGAAAATGAAATTGCAGTGTTTACTTGGGTATAAACTGAAGAAGGTAAAGCAAGATAAGACATCAGTGACTTTTTTAAAAAGCTGAATTCAAAGATTAAAAGTTAAATACTGTCTTTGAATGAATTAAATAAGATGAGAGAATAGGAAGTACTATAAACTAATTTTTAAAACCAGTTTGTCTTCTACTTTGGTTCACAAACACTTTAATAGAGAGGCTGGCAGGAAATAAAGTGAAGAAAAGCTAAAGATTCAGTCAGCTGGATGCTCTTAGCACACAGGTTAGACTTCAGGAATGTAAGCTGTTGTGACAAGAGCATAAACTCTATGTTCACTGCAGCTGTAACTTAGTCTCAGGAGAATAATTTACACACAGTTTTTGGCTCACAATCAGGAAAACTTTCATCCCAATAAATTATGAAATCATGGGGCTGGAGGGGACAAGGAAGAAACAAGTCATGTAGCCTACCCTATTGTCCAAACAGGTTTAAGCCAAAACCATTCCAGAAGCATGGTTCCTCCCCTTGCTCTTAAAAACCATTAACAAAGGAGATTTCAAAGCTGACTTTGGTCCTGGGTTCCTGTGCCTCACCACCCCTGAAGTCAAGAATAATTCTGACTGGTTAATCTTAAATCATTCCAGCTGTAATAAAAAAGCCTATTTCAAACTTAGCTGTTAGTAGAAAATATCTATTCTCAACAACATACATTGTCTGTAGTTAAAGAATAATAACGGAATTTTTAGGTCATAATGTTATTTCTCCCAAGAGAAATAAAGGAAGTTTTGTGAACAAAGAGCATATTATCTGATGGAAGGAAAAGGGGGAACATAGCAAAGGATTATTGTGCTTTGGCAAAGCTATTACCTTAGGTTATTCAAACAAGGCAAACTTATTATTTTTCCCATCTCCAATTTCTAGATTTCTATAACATTTCTGAGAGACAACATGGTATAGTGCATGGATGACCAGCCGTGAACCCACAATAGACAAATTATTTATACTCTTAGGGATCTAGAAAATTAAAACTATAAGTGGCAAATGAGTTTCTGATCTTCAGTGGTAGAAGAAGCATCCACAAAGGAAGTGCCCTATGAATTAGGAGTTCTTAAACATTTCTGGGTCATGAGTCCTTTGGCAGTCTTGTGAAGCCTATGGAATACTTTCTCAAAATAATGTTTTTACTGTGCTAAATTAAGATTCATAGGATTACAAAAGAAACAAATTATATTGAAATACAATTATCACAAAACTGTTTCCCATTCAAATTCATGGATTCCTCAAAGTCTTTTCATGAATCCTTCAAGAGTCCATTGCTGCCAGGTTATTTAATGTAGGAAAAAATCAGATAGTTAGATAAGAGGGAATTTGTAAAAAAAAAAAAATATATATATATATATATATATATATTGCCACAGAATAAAAAAAGAAATAGTTTACTGTATCTGTATTTGAATAAAAGTATTACAGTTAGGTTTTTTTGAAACATAGCCATAACTATTTCCCAAGAATACCATTTACTCTAATGGACAACATGAAAGGAAATATCTCCTCTATGTTGGAGATATATGTGTTTTCAGTTAGCAAAAGGTAAGAAACACTTTATTTTTGAGGGAGGGGGGTGAAATTTTTTTTTTTTCTTTTGGGATCTCAGAATATCTGAAGTAAGTCTAAAGAGACTAAAGTACTCAGATTCTATGATTCTAATTAAATGTATAGCGCTAGGGTCAGACCCCAAACAAAAATCAAAGACTGAGCTCTTAAAATCAGTCAAATAAACCGCTAAGGGGAAAGGAATGGTAGATAAATGTATATCCTGCTAGGCGAAATTCACTGAAGAACTGAACATAAGAGAAGAAAGAGGAGAAAGGCACAAATATTCTTGGGTTGATTTCAGAGAAATAAACTTTTATGTGAAGTTGTAAATGATCCACATGAAGGATAGGGAAAATCAGGGAAATGATCAAAGACAAAGAAAAGGTATATTGGACATTAACCTTGTAAAAACAGCCTGTTTGACTTAAAAAAGACAAGAAAACAATTCAAGAAGTAAGATGAAGATGAAACGGGAATTACAAAGGGCATAGAGCTAGATGGTAGAAGGTTTTACAGATAAATAAAACAGTGATATATAAATGACGGAGCTTTAGCAACCTCTTGAGAAACCTAAAGGTAATAAGGTAATGGAAAAGACAGAAACTCCTGGGAATTCACACAGACACACACACACACACACACACACACACACACAAATACACCATTAGAGGAGAAAGAAAAGAAATAGAATAACAACAATAAAAAAAAGAAAGGCAGATTTCTTCAAACTACTCAGCAGAGACTGAAAGACAAGAGATATCAAGAGTACCTCTAAACAGTTGGAAATGTACTTAGTTTCCAAAGGCAGGAAACTATAGGGATTACCAAGAACTGAATGAACTACAACCATTTGCAGAGTTTTATGCATTTGAGTGCTGGAGAGTAAAAGGAAGGCTTGACAGATTGATGTTCTTAAGGGAGACATCAGTTGGGCAATAAAGGGTCTGACCAATTGAGGATGTTTTTAAGTGGACTGAATGTTGGTTTTATTATCTGTACAATGAAATTCCCTTAAGTGCGTGATGATTGGTTAATCAAAACTATTGTAAACAATTTTAAAATGTCATTTAGAACTATCTGGAAGAATTGGAAGCAGCCAGAATGTTTATGCAAAAATAAATGCTGACTACATTGTCATTATTTTCAGCAGTTTTTATGAATTAATTTTAATTTATCAAAAACTTTTAATTTACCTTCATCTTTTTTTTTCCTATATACAAGTCATAATGGTATTTTAAAATCTCTCATTATGGTTTCTTTTTAAATTTTTATTATTTTTTTCTGGTTACATATGTATATTAACTTTTAAAATACACATTTCTTTGTGAATCATGTCGGGAGAGAAACAATCAGAACAAAAGGGGGAAACCACAAAATTTCTCATCATAATTTCAATAAAATTTCAAAAGATGACCGAATATGAGTATTTCCAGGGCCCTACATGTCTTTAAAACAAAATGTCTTTGTTAATTGTCATACTTGCTCAAAAATGAAAATCATATGACTAGTACACACTCTGGCAAACTTCCTTTAAATATTCAAATACTTTTCTCATGATAAATGCTTCACTTCAAAGTGAATTCAGGGCAAATAAAAGTGCGATTTGATAGTATATTATGTCATGATGGTAGGTTATGTTATAAGTATTTTTACTTGCATTCACTGCATTTCATGTGTGTGCTTTCCATCCAGATGACAGAAAGCAATTACCCAGTTAAGTATTTAATATGAATTGCTATGGGCTATTCATGCAATTCCTGTCCACACCCTCTAGGCCACCATCTGCATATTCCATCATGCTGGGACCTCCACAACTTGTTCTGTGGGGATCACATAAATAGGGCTTGAGATGAAATTTAGCCTCTATGTTAAATCTAATGATCTGCACATTTTCTTGATCCTCACAGGTCAATAAAACCCAGACAAGTGAAACTGCTTTAAGAACTCCTTATCCAGCAGAAGAGATAGAAGGGAATACATTTTCAAGATCCTGCCACATTTGCAGATTGAATGTAATTTATTTACCCCATTAGTTAAATCTCTTAAGTCCAAGGAAGCTTTTAACATGAGTTGCTAAGAAATTTTACCCCTAATATAATACTGAGCTAATTATTTTTTGCATCCATAGCTATATCAAAGAAATCTTCTATTGCCAAGGTTTATGGATAACAAACAAGGACAAAGTGTATGAGGGGATTTGTTTTAAAGGAATTATGGGAAATGTACTTTTAGAAGTCATCATGAAGGCAAGATAAGTAACATTATCTGAAGTTTTGAGCACTCTCAATGAGCATTATTTTGTTATGTCATACAATAAATACTTAAAGGTCTATCTTAATTCTAATAGGAAAGAATAGACTGGCACCAAGGCTTTTATCTCCAGATAAATCTCAACAGTGATCAGAAGTGTTACATTCAGATAGCCAATCCTTATTCACCAGTTATGCTTGATGTATTTCCCATCAGTAAGAAGTCTATTAAGGTGGTAAATGATCTGCTTCCTCCGGGTTTCCATGGGTCTAAGGGTGCAAGGGAGTAGATTTGAAATTGTCTATTTTATAGCTTACGTATTAGGGACAGTCATTACTATCAAAGCAAATATCTTAAATGGATGGGCCATTGCAATGAAAGCCATGTTGGTATAATTAACAACACACAGTGTAGTTTGTGCTTTCTTGTGATGGACTAGTAGACTCAAAAGATATAAACTATACCATCTTTCTACAGTTGCAAATGAGCATCTCATCTCTGCCAAATGTAGTGTTGATCAGGGTGCCAAAGCATTGCATAAAGCCAATTCTTCAGCAATCTCTGTTTGCTAATTAGCACACTGTCATCAGTGAAAATGGTAGGAATAGCCATCTCTCTTTCAGTACAGGCTGCTATTTAACTTATTCTTCTTTCACTTTGTTTTTTTAATCAACTGGTTTAACTCAAAGTCATAAATTAAATAGCAACATCAAATTGGGTTATGTTATTTTTTAATTCCCATGTTCATTCTTGGCAGGATCACTTTAATAAGATGTGATGTAGGTTTGGCCTTGTCAAATTATTTTTTTCCAAATAGGGTATATAGGCTGCTAGTTTACTGTTGTCAGCAGAAACACCCAAGAGACAGAGAGTGATGAAAAATACAGTCACATTTCTCACAAGGTCAGTAAAGATTTAGGATGTCAGATATGATTCTATCATCTATCAAAAGACATGCACATATCAGTCTGGATTTTGCTATCCAGAAGTATTCTAGAGTGGTTTATTTGCTGAAGATAAAATATCTAAATAATATCTAGTTATGTTGAAGAGAGAGGAGGGAGGGAGGGAGGGAAAGAGAGAGAGAGAGAGAGACAGAGAGAGAGAGAGACAGAGACAGAGACAGAGAGACAAAGAGACAGACAGAGAGAGAGAGACAGAGAGAGAGAGAGACAGAGACAGAGACAGAGACAGAAAGAGAGACAGAGAGAGAGAATGAGAATGAATGAGAATAATGGAAATATAATGGAAAAGTAGTTTGGCATAATATATATACAAATGGCTTTAAATTCACAAAACTATATTCAATTCCTGCCTCAAATATACTGATTCTCTGATTTTGGGAGTCACCTAATATCTCAGTTCTATAGATAACTAAAAGACCATGAATTGAACAAAAAGTTGTCATCTTGCATTTGTAGAGAGTTCACCTGGGAGTTCTCTATATCAGTGAAATCATAGGTCAGTTCTATATTCCTCAAACCAGTTTAATATTTCTTGTCTTGTCTTAATTGATTTGACTCTGAAGAAGTTTAGTTTTAAAAGGTCTCCTCTTAATTCCACAATAGATGGGATTTGAGAGAGAAAATTATGTGTGATCTACTGAATATCATAATATGTACGAACTTCCTAATTTTGGGAAGGTTATCCTTATGTTTTCATTCATAGATCACATCATATTGATTGCATACACTACTAAATACAATGATGCTTCCGTAATAATATCCATAGCAACAAGAAAGTTTGGTCTAATCATCCATAGAGGGAAAACAAGCTAAACAAAAAAAAAAAAAAAAAAAAAAAAAAAAAAAAACAAAAAAAACTGGCATACCTCTGTCTATACTTGTTCTGTGACCTATGAGAGGACATTTATATTCACATTTCTTTAAACTTTTCAGCCCTTCAACTATTCACTCATTCTCAGCCTCCCTCACTCCAATTTATTTGCATGTCATAGCATCAACTCCCTGATGTCATGGTCCTCTCTGAGAATGAATAACCAATAATAACAACAATCTCGATCACCAGTAATATTTGCCTCATACTATTCTAACTCCCAACAATGAGCAGCCATTGACTATCTGGCAGAGAATATTCTCCTTCCTCCTCCTCCTCCTCCTCCTCATATCTCTCTCTCTCTCTCTCTCTCTCTCTCTCTCTCTCTCTCTCTCTCTCTCTCTCTATCTCTCTATCTCTCTCCTCCCCCCCCCCCCCCCCCCGCCCCGGCTTCCCTCAAGTTCCAGCTAAAATTGCACCTTCTGTGACCTAGCTATACCAGACCCAAAACTATATTATAAAGCAATGGTCATCAAAACCATTTGGTACTGGCTAAGAAATAGAATAGTCAAACAATGGAATAAGTTAGGTACACAAGACACAATAGTTAACGACTATAGTAATCTAGTGTTTGACAAATCTAAAGACCCAGCTTTTGGGATGAGAACTCACTATTTGACCATTAAAAAAAAAAAAAAAACCTGCTGGGAAAATTAGAAATTAGTGTGGCAGAAACTAGGCATTAACCAACACTTAACATCCTATACCAAGATAAAGTCAGAATGAATTCATGATTTTGACATAAAAAGTTTATTATAAGCAAATTAGACAAAGGATAGTTTATGTCTCAGATCTGTGGAGAAAGATGGCAGTTACAGCCAAAGAAGAACTAGAGTACACTGTTAAATTCAAAATGGATAATTTTGATTATATTAAAATAAAGAGGTTTTGTACAAACAAAACCAATGCAGACAAGATTAGAAGAGAAGCAGAAAACTGGGGGGAAATTTACATCCAAGGGTTCTGATAAGGGCTTCATTTCTTAAATATATAATGAATTGACTCAAATTAAGACAACTCTGAGGAATCACTACACACCTATCACATTAGCTAAGATGACAGGAAAAGATAATGATAAATGTTGGAGAGGATATGGGAAAACTGAAACACTAATAATACATTGTTGGTGAAATTGTGAATGATTCAACCATTCTGGAGAGCAATTTAGAACTATACCCAAAGGGCTATCAAAATGTGTGCATACCCTTGGATCCAGCAGTGCCTCTACTAGGTCTGTATCCCAAAGAGATCATAAAAAAGAGAAAAGGGACCCACATGTGCAAAAATGTTTATAGCAGATTTTTGTGATGTCCATCAGTTGGAGAATGGCTGAATAAGTTATATGAATTTTATGTAATATTATTTTTCTATAAGAAACAATCAGCAGGATGATTTCAGAGTGTCCTAGAGAGACTTTTATGAACTGATATTAAGTGAAATGAGTAGAACCAAGAGAACATCACACAAAGCAACAGGAAGATTATGTGATATCAACTATGATGGGCTTTGGTTTTTTCCAACAATGAGGTGATTCAAGGCAGTTCCAATAGACCTTGATGATGATGAAGAGAGTCATCTGTATCCAGAGAAAAAAATTATAGAGTCTGAATGTGGATCATAACATAGTAGTTTCACTTTTTTGTTGCTGTTTTCTTGCTTTTTTTTTTCTTTCTCATTTTTTTCCTTTTTGATCTGATGTTTCTTATGCAGCATGATAAATGTGTAAATATGTATAGATGATTACACATGTTTAACATATTGGATTGCTTGCTTCCAGGGGCGGGGGTGGGGAGAAAAGAAGGTAGAAAACATTTGAAACAGAAGATTTTACAAAAAGTGAATGTTGAAAATAATCTATGCATATAGAAATAGAAAATAAGAAGCCACTATTTAAAAATTAAAATAAAATTGCACCTTCTATAGGAATCATAGTGCTTTCTTTTTGCTATTTAATTTCTAATAATCCTGAATATAGCTCATTTGAACATCATTATTAATATGCTATCTCATATTAATAGTGTAAACTCCTTAAGTGAATTCTCTTCTGTCTGTCTCTGTCTATCTCTCTGTCTCTCTTTTTCTCTCGCTCTCCTCTCCCTCTCTTTCATAATTTTTAATTCATTTTAAATTAAATACAAAATAAGAAAAAGAAAAAAATATTGCCATATATATGGCAGAAGATAAAAGATGATTTCATATAAAACAATAAATTTCTCTTTTAAAGAAACCTATAAAATAAATACTATGCTTTTCAAACTTACTTAGCTTTTCTTTGTTTCCTTGTAGGTTTTCTTTTCTTCTCTGATGTAAACTTTTTACTTTATCCTTACCTCCAACCTAAACAAAGCAACAATTAAACATATACATACACACACACACATATATACATACATATACATGCATGTGTATATTGGTATGTGCACATGCATATACATAAACATTATATATCCCATATGCATATAAATACATAGATATCTATAAACATATATAAATATACATATATACTCATGCACATATATTTTTAGATTATAATATCCATATTTACATTTGTCCTCTGTTTTCTGAAGATAGATAGTAAAGTTCTTCATATGTATGTCTTTCCATGTTTTTTTCTAAAGCAACCAGCTCATCATTTTCTACATGGCAATATACTAACCCAATTACAGTCTATTTGAAAGATTGTCTTTGAAAGCTTTCCCCCATACCAATTTTCTGCATTCTGCATTCAAGCATTTCTATTCTTGGCTATACGGGTTTCATTTATAGAGGAAAATTTTAATTTTAAAATAATTGAAATTACCAATTTTATACTTTAGCGATGTTCTCATTTTATATAATATGGTTTAAGGCCTGATATGGCTGAATCTGCTTCCTTTACATCTTCCCCCTCACCCATGGTTTCTTTGGAATTCTTAACGTTTTCTTATTCCAAATGAACATTGTTGTTGTTGTTTTTTTTACTTCAGTAATATATATATTTTTTTAGTCAGGTAACTGGGATAGGATTAAATAGATTCATCTGATAAAATTGTCATTTAAAAATTATATTAGCTTTATCTACCCATAAACAATAAATATTATTTCAATTATTTAAATCTGACTTTATTTGTATAAAAAAGTGTTTTATTTTTTATGTTCATATAGTTCCTGTGTCTGTTTTGGCAGGGATAATCCAGATATTTTATACTGTTTAGATATTTTATTTTTTATTTTTAAAATTTTTTTGATAAACATTGCTTTTGAATCATATTTTAAATGGTCTAAAATAGTTAATAATATCGATGACACATAATGTTGTTTCCCTATTTTTTTCTCTTTGGATTAAATCTATTTTAGCTTGATGTCTGAAATCATGATTATTACTCCTTTTTCACATCATAAATTCTATTCCTGTCCTTTATTTGTGTATATCTTCATTTTTATAATGTTTTCTAAAAGCAATAAATTGTTGAATTCATATTTGTAATCTGCTATCCATTTCTGTTTTAATGCAGTAAATTCAACCCATTCACATTATAAACTATAATTGTGTATTGTGTGTCTTTTGTCTTCCTATTTTTCCCAGTCTTCCTCATTCCCTTGTTTTACTTCTACTTGCTGCTTTGCTGGACTATTCCTTAACCCACCTACTCCTCCCCCCCCCCCCATTTCTTGCCTTATTATTATTATTTTTTTTTTTTTACTGAATTTAAAATACTTTTTGTACCTGTCTAAAGCTATCTGTTCTTCCCTCTTTGATCCTTTCCAATAAGAGGAAGGTCTCAGCAGGGAAGGTCTCAGCTCTCAGGTCTTTTGCCAAGGTTTTTGTCTGTTTTGTTTTGTTTTTTCTCCAATGCTTCTCTTAGTCCCTGATAATATAGTAGAAACATAATAAATGCTGATTCCCTACTGATTCTTCAGTAATACATGTGTTCTGAACAAGTGCTCAATGTAGAAATAAAAACTGACCAGTAAAGACATTGGCTGGATCAAATTTGGTTAATTTATTTTCAGTGATCAGTGCAATGGATTCCACTCTTAGGCCACTTTGAAAATGACGTCACTTTTAGTATATTAAGTTGTGCTTGTTCATGACCTAAGACCAGATAAGAAGATAGGAAAGTTATACAATGAGAATAAATGCCAAAAGATAGATGGGTAGTACTAAGGATTGGATTGGTACCCATAAAAGTATAAAAGGACAAGAAAAAATTTGCATAATGTATAGATCCTTTCTTGAGAATGCATGGTAAATAGAGAAAAAAATAAAATCAATTCAACAAATCTATATTAAGTATCTACTATATTGTAGGTGCTCAGAATGGAAATACAAAAATGAAAACTAAGGGACCACAAGATGTGGTTGCAATGAGCATCTGTGGAGCACCCCATACCATTAAAATCATTAGATCCACAAAATTTGGGTACCCCAAACATCAATAATTTAAGAGAATAGGAAATAAAGTTCAATTTCTCCATAGAAATTGTCAGTAACTCAATAGCATCTGAGAACATGTCAGAGCTTGCAAGACAAAAATTTCTTCTTGGTAACCTCAAGTTGTATATTTGCCTAACAATGGTCAGCAGATATTGCTAAAAAAATATTCATTTTCTATTAGGAATAATCCATTCTTAGATGTTTAGGAAAGAGATTAATTGCTATTCACTCTATATTATATATAAAATTGGGGCTCATGTTATGTTATTACCCTAATACCTCCTTTAAAATAGAAAATAAACTATTTCTAGAGCCAAAATCATCACCACCAAGTTTTCCATGCTGTCGTTTCAGAGACCCAAGAAAACTTTGAGTAGTATTTATGCTGGCAGTACATAATATATAAAATTGATGAGAAGGTGATGATTTGCCTTTGGTAACAAAAGTAATGAGGAGCATCTTGCTAACAATAAAAGGATGGAAAAGACAGAGATAAAAAGTAAGAGACAACAAATCAGACATAAGCATGTGAAAAAACATTGAATTAAAGACATGACTGATTTGCTTTAAACTAAAATCCATAAAAATAGAGGTTGGCCATATGAGATTTTTTTCCCAAATATTTGTGGTTAAAAGTATGCATTTAACATAAGTCCAACTTCTAAGTGCCAAAAGCAAAAAGTGACATAATTTCCAGATGTAGCTTTTAGCAGATCATGTCTTGGGTAATTAAGTGCCGTCAGATCTGAAAGGACTAGTAATTGAAGCTGCATAGAAAACGATTTATTGCTGAACAATACCAGACACTAGGAAGAGTGTAGAATAAATATGCTTCAAAATCTGACTTTCCCTGTTCTAGAAAACTTCTTTCAGTCTTAAGGAGAAAAGGGCCACTTAGTGCTTTGTTTTTGGATGTAAAAAAAAATGTTAGTTGGAATGGAAGGCAAGGGGAAATGTTTCCAGAAATTTGTTTCTCACTAGAGTTCTATTGTGTTTTTTTATGCTTATGTACTTTAGTTTAGAGAGGTAAATGCACAAATAATGAGGACTCCTATTGGTGCCCCCTTTAACCCACCCTATTAGTCCAAAGAGACAGACAGTTTGACTCCAAACCTGTACATCAGCTCTTACGATTCAGCTCTGAAGTGCTCAAAATAGTTTATGCCGAAGTATAAACTGAACCCATCAGAAAGAGGATCTCAATCCATTAAAATGTCAGAAGATCAAGTTCACAGTGAAGGCAATAGCTGAGTTTCCAATCCTAGTGACTTGCATCATTGTCAAAAGCTCACAATTATTTAGGTGAGTTGATTTACTAACATGGCAGCAGATACAATTTGTGCTCTTGAGGGGGCTTGATTTATAGTTTAGATTCATTGTGTCATATAAACTGTAAATAAAACTACTTAGAAACAAAATTTTAAAGGTCCCTTTTAAGTTCCAGAGAGAATAGCTTGAAAGTCCCTAAATATATTATTCTGGACTGAGATGAATCTTAGTGCCCTGGATGAAATCTGTTTTAACATACTCTCACAGATAGACCAGAAAATGATTTTTTCTATTATCTAGAACTGTCATTTTTCACTTTGATGCCTTTTTTAAAGCACAACTGACCATAGTCAAAAATACAGATGAAGAAATTTCTCTGTTGTGTTTTATTATACCCTTAATCATTGATACACATTATTTGTTTTCTTTTTCAGGCTTACATATTAAAATCAATGAACTTCTGGTAAATCTTGTATATCAAAGCTGAAGTTCAAGACATCCTTGCTATTTGCAGATTTAATACATTAATTTCTACCATTCTCCCTCTTCTATTACCAGTAACTTTTCTCCAGTCACAAAGTTATTAGGGAATGGAAAACAAACAAGCAAAACTCCAAAGCACAAACCTATGTCCTTGATGAAAGACATTTCAGAAGCTAATAAAGTCTACCAATCAGTGCCTACAGACAGTAAGTTGTTTTGGAACTTTCTATTTAAAACTGCCTTGAAGATTTTCTAATTTTATTAGTCAATACAGACAGACTTTTAAGTTAGTAAAATAGATAATTGTCTTTGCAGCATGATTCAGGAGGCATCTAAACACTTCCATCCTTGCAATTCATGTTAAATATGTTCCATTCCTGCTTCTTTATCTCTGTTGATTTCCTAGAGATCTCACTTCTTTCTTGGTCAATGTAGGGAACCTTGACTTCATCCCAAGAGGGTTCTGGTTTTTATTACTTTTTTCAACCTTCATTCGTCTGTACACCCGAGATTATTGCATAAAGTCAGTAGGCTTCTCTAGTCCCTGACTTTGTTTGGCCTCTTAAGATCAAAAATATTTTCTACCAAATCCCTAGCCACCTTACCTCCATCTTCCCTGCTGTCGCCATCCTTGGATATTGGATTCTATCATTTATGCTCCTTTTTGTCTCTATATCATCATATACTCTATATCAAAGAAGAATTTTTTAAAGTTTGAGTATGAGACAAAAGGGATAATACCAGGCACTATACCTATCATTTCTTTGGTAGACTTGGAAATCTCAGGTGACAAATTCCTTTCATCAATGCAAGTTCTTAGTTTTCCTGAATGCTGTAGGCTTAGATAATTGCCATAACAGTAAAAAGTAAAATAACATATCCAGAGTCACATAGCCTAACTTGTTATGGAACAAGTCTTCCAGATTTCATGTTCCAAAAGCATTCTCTTGAAAGTTACTTATCAAATCCATTGTTCTTTTCTGATTCCTCTTCCTTCTCAATCTCTGGCTGCTGATCACCCTCTTCTCTTTGATAATCACTTCTCTCCAGATGTTCAGGACTTATATCCCTTTTGATTTTTTCCCTCTTTTAGCCCAAATCTTAGTTTCCTTTGCTGGATCTTCAGGTCATACCTATTAAATGTAAGTGTCCCATAGTGTTCTCTCCCTCTATATAGTTTCACTCAATGACTTCACTATCTCTCATATATTCAGTTATTACCACTGTGATAATGATTCTTAAATCTACTACCTATTTTACTACTCACTTCCAGCCTAATATCTCCAGTTGGCTATTAGAATCTCAGACTGGATATTCTGTAAACATCTTAAATTTAACATATCCAAAACGGAATTCATTATTTTCTCTACCTCATGCCTCCCCTCAAAACTATCTCCTTTCCAAACTCCCCTATTGTTATTAAGAACATCACCATCTTCCTAGTCTCCTAGACTGTCAAGTTACTCACTCTCAACCCTTCTGTCCCATGCAATTTGCTGTCAAGGTCTATTAATTTTACTTTTGTAACATCTCTCAAACATATCCAATCCTCTCATTTAATTCTGCTACTACCCTACTCCTATTGTCTTGCCTGGAATATTGCAATAACCTAATAGATAGTCTGCTTGCCACAAGTCTTTTCTTCATTTCAATCCATCTTCCACTTAGCCACTAAAGCAATTGTGCAGAAACACAGGTGTAATTCTATTTCCCTCCTAATTAATAAACTCCACTGGTTCCCTATAATCTCCAGGATCAAGTATACTGGTGTTCAAAATTCCTCATCATTAACGTCTCTCAATCCCCAGCTTTCAAGTCTTCCTAAACCCTACACAACCATTCCTTACCAACTACTATGCCTTCCATTTCGTGATGATGGCATCTTTGTTGTTCCCCAAACAAAGCACTTCATCTTCCAATGATGAGAATTTTTACTGGCTATCCTTCATATATAGAATGCTCTCCTTCCTCATCTCCTGGTTCCCTGGCTTTTTTCAGGTTCCAGCTCAAATATCATCTTCTCCAGGAAAACTTTCCCAATCTTCCTAAAGCTTTGTACCTTCCCTTAAACTGTTATTTTTTTTAATTTTTAATAGTTTTTTTTTTAATCTACAAGTTATATGCATGGGTAATTTTACAGCATTGACAATTGCCAAACCTTTTGTTCCAATTTTTCCCTTCCTTCCCCCCACCCCTTCCCCTAGATAGCAGGATGACCAATACATCAAACTGTTATTTTTACTTCATCCCCTGTCTCTGTTTTATTTGTAAATAGTTGTTTCCATTAGATTATGCAGATTAGATTAACAGATCCATTCGATTATGAGGTCCTAGAAGGCAGATACTTTTGCCTTTTGTTGAATTCCTAGCTCTTAGCACAAGGCCTGATACATTTTGGGTGCTCAATAAATGTTTATTGACTGATTGACTAAATACATCTTGCATAATACCAGAGTAGGGTAATTAAATATATATACATGATCTATCTTAAGCAAGTCTGAAATATCTTCCTGCTTCAAGGTACCCACCAGAGAATGGAGTTTCCAGTTTCACAAAACACTCTCTCTTGGTAATTTATAATGTTTATTCCAATGGATAAAAAACAAATGCCTTATTCTGGCATTCAAAAGCTTCATTGTTTGCCAATCTTATTTTATATTGCTTCCAATGACATAGTCTACACATTCCTTTTTCTTTTCTAACTCTGTTTCTCATCTTTAATGGACTCCACTTATTAATTTTTTTCTTTCCATACCCAGCTTCAATGCTACTATTGTCATAATGTTTTCTTGTTCCTCTTCAACTAAATGAAGTTACTTTTTCTCCTATTTGATGAATCCAAGAAACCTTCTGATTTTAACTTGTATAATATTTAGTTATATATATATATATATGTGTGTGTGTATATATATATATATATATATATATATATATATATATATACATACATACATATATATTCTTCATCCTTTTTCCACTATATGTTCAGTTCAGGGACTATGTCATTTTTCATATTTGGGGAAAAGGAGGAAGAAGAGAAGAAGAAAAAGGGAGAAGGAGGAAGAGAAGAAGGAACAGAAAGAGGAGGAGAAAAGGAGGAATAGGAGGACAAACAGGAGATAGCAGCAAATCTATAGATACCATTCATAGGAGGGAAAAATGAGTGAAAAAAAAAACTTCTTAATAATTAGAACTAAAAGCAAAATGGACTTTATTAGGAGGTAGATGGCTCTCCCAAGTCTTCAGCCAGTCTAGGCAATTAATTATGGGAATATTATAGCAAGAAAATATTGTTCAGCATAAATCCGAACATATGGCCTTTGTGATCTCTTCTATCATTTTGATGCTTAGGATACTATTTTCCCCTGAGGCAATTGGGGTTAAGTGACTTGCTCAGAGTCACACAGGTAGGACATGTGAAGTGTCTGAGACCACATTTGAACTCATATCCTCCTGATTTTAGGGCTGGTGCTCTATCCACTGAGCCACCTAGCTGCCCCTAGGATACTTTTTTTTTTTTTTAAGGGATTAGGAATAGATTTACTGGATTCTAATCTAATAAAAAATTCAGGTGTTTGAAATGCCCCAAACCACTCTGCTGCAATAATTGAAATTTATACAATCATATCTTTTATATTCTCTTTGGTGAGCACAACCTACATTTGCAGTAAATTGAAAATTCTTAATTATTTGTTAATGTTAAGATGCTTTCAATAACTTGTATCTTGCTTCCCCCTATCAAAAAAAAAATACCAACCTGGGAGTCCAAAGATGTGGGTTATGGGCTTCTGGAGGAAAGGAATTTTCTTTTTTTGCCTCCTTTTGTATCCCAGTAGGGATCTCAGCACAGTGGCTTTCTAGACTCAGCTCTGTCACTAACTAGCTCTATAACTTTAAACATTATCACATGCTTCAGTTTTCTCATCAGTAAATAAAAGCTTTGGATTAACTGGTCACTAAAGTTCCTTCCAGGTCTAAGATTCTATGAGTCTATGACTTCATCATCAGTCAGGCAAAGTAATATCTTACCATTTATAAGGCTAACCCTTCTTGAGCCTCATTCTGATATTCTCTGAGGTAGAAAAACTTCCACATGCATCCAAACCACAAAACAATATTAAGACAAGTTTCTATGGCAGCTAAAATGCTGCAAAGAGTTTTCCTATAAAATCTGCAATGTTTTCCAACAGGAAAGCAGCATATTATGTAATATTTTTCATTTAATCTTCATTAAATATTGGATTCCTGTCTTTTATAAGCCAATCTATTTAAGTGTTTCATAGGTCTATGGTAATTACTATTTATTTTCTATTTCTGAGTAATATTTCCTATCTCCTTTTTGAGGGGTTAGTTTTTAATTTTCTTATTTCCCCAAATGTCTGACTTAAGACTTAGAGTTAAATACCTTTTTACAACATGGATTAAACTTTTAAATAATGAACTATTAATATATTAGTCAATTTATCATTGCATTCATTGAATTTTTTGATATGTTTTTTATCTATCACTTGTTGGATAATAACAAGTGATACATTTTTTCTATTCTTCTTGCTTTCTTGAATGTTTGCTGGATCATAGTTCTTGTCAAAGTTGATTTTAAATCCCTTGCCTTTTGCCAACCATCTGGAGCTGATTATGTGGTACCATGCTTTCTTAACAAGAGACATGATATCAGTGTTCCTGGTGGCCCTGTAATTCTGTCCATATAGTAGACAGAGATTTACTACCATGATAAAAATCTTCAAATCAAATATTACTAATATCTTCAATAGATAGATAAATTAAACATGTAAATAGAGAAATCAAAAAATGTACATAGGTAGACAGATAGACAGATAATTATGGCATCTTATTCAATATTCTTTAATAGCATCAAATTGCCTATAGTTACATTTAAATACCTTTTCAACCTGACATTCAAATTATTCTTCAACTAAATGAGGTTACTTCATGTCAAAAATTGTCTTTCTCTTCCTCCCTCCTACCCATTTAATTACTTTCTTTGTTTCTACTTAAATATATATATATATTTTGTTTTTTGCTGAGGCAATTGGGGTTAAGTGACTTGCTCAGGGTCATACAGCTAGGAATGTTAACTGCTTGAGACTATATTTAAATTCAGGCCCTCCTGATTTCAGGACTGTTCCTAATAATGTGTGTGTATATATTTATATACATATATAAATGATATATATGTATTTATGTATCTATATGTTTGTATACATAAATGTATATTATAAACGTCATCTAATCTAGGCAGTATTTACTGACTAAAGTGGTTTTAAACAAAAGCAGCTAGGTGGCACAGTGGATTAGTTTAGCATTCCCAGAGTCAGAAGTACCTGAGTTCAACTACAGACTTTTCAACACTTTCAAGTTTTGTGACTCTGAACAAGTCACTTAATCCTAATTTCCTCAATTTTTTTCCTCTTAGAATTTCATGCACCTCTCTTTTTAAATTTTATATTATACTTATTTTCATGTGTCTTATTCAATATGGCCTATGAATCAGAGATCATTTCTTATCCAATTTTGCATTTCCCTCAATGATTTAGTACAATATTCAAATCATTATGGACACTATATAAGCTGATATGATTTGTCTCCAAACACTTGCTGGCCTGTTATATATATATAAAAGAATGAGTGAAATATCAGCAATATTTCTAAAAACTAGAGATAGGAAAATTGTGTGGTACAAGTAAAAACTTTCTAACTAAAAATGAGTTTTTCCCAAACAGGATCCTTGTATAAGAACAATGAATTCTCCACTATAAGTGAATGCAACACTGTCAGGGATTGTATAGGAATTTTTAATTTGGAACTGATGATCTTAATATTTTAAGAATTGCATTTCAATATAATTAGCAACCTTTTAATCCAATTAATTTATTTTAAAACATTATTCTGAAAAGCAGTCAGAGAATTAAAAGGCTCTATCTGAGTTACACAATCTCTGAGTCTAAAGAGGATTTCAACATAAGACAAAATTTTGGAAGGGATGCTTCCAAATACTGTAGAGTTAAGTTCTATTTCTAAAGAATTTTCACATATAGCATTAATTTAATTTTTATTCTGTCTTTGTGAAGTGAAGCAAATATTAGTTCCATTTTAAAATTGGGGAAAATAGACACATGTGAATATGAACTCCCCAAGGTCTCAAGTGACAAAATAAAAATTATTATTTGAGCATGAAAACTCTCCACCAGTCTTTTCTACCCTAAAATAATTCAAAGACAGAATATTTCTATATTCAAGAAAAGAAAAAGAAGAAACTTTGTACATACAGTCTAAAGGGGGGAGGAAATAAAAGATATTCAAACAAAATCTAAACAAACATGTAAATTGGTCTCCAACCCAAATAGCTCTATGGCAGGGAAATTTCTATTCAGTTCTGTTCTTTCCAGCAGAGTTGAGTGCTTCACCAAGGATATAACTACTTCTTTAGGGACTTGCTTTTGTTTGATCAATCCACTCCTAGACTTCTTGACCACAGATCAGACTTTAATTGGTAAGTAGCTCCAGGGGATGTTGAGTGAATAGTGGCCACATATCTGGGAGTTTTATTTACATATCAGTTTTGGTCTGTGCAGCCATAATTCTTAGTATAACCTAGAATTGTTAAATTGATTAGAAAGCTAAGACATCAAGAACGAATTTCTATCCTTTATTAGGGGTATAGTCATCACTGGAGCATTAGCAGAACATTGTTATACATTGTATTTTGTCACTCTTTTTCTTTTTCCTTTCTTTTCTCACCTTCGAGTTTGGATAGTCAAGAAATCTACTTCTAATTTCTTTTTTTATACTCAGTTCTATATTTATAACCAAAACTAATTTTCTAAAAATATTTTTTACTAGTCCCAAGGAATATCCCCATTTTACAGATTTGATAACAAAGAGAAAGTTTAATGCCTCCAAAGTAAGCTCTATTTATGTCTGGGAGTGAAATTCTAATTCTCACACCATCACTAACCATCTGTCACTTTTTAATTAGCACAGTTTGAATGGTTATCACAGTGAGCCAGGAAACTTGAGAAATACTGGTCATCCTAGAAATAACCCGTTGTTTCCTAAGATGTAACCATTAAGTAAGTGAGTGCCAAAAGTCATAGAAGACAAATCTAGTGGGATCAGAATTATGTTTTTATATTCCTTGTCCTCCACCAGGTTCTGCAAATGGACTAATCATAGGTCAAGATGATAGGAAAGGACTTTGCTCCTCAGTAGAAGAAAAGCATGACAAACATTGCACACAACAATTGTAGCCCCTATGTTAAAAGTAGAGAGGAACTTAAGAACAAATGTGTCTTAAGAACTAAGAATTCTGATGACTACAGAGTATCAGACACCATTTCTAATATTAGGTTTGTATACAAGTAGAGGTGTCATAATTAGCAGGGTACCAACATATAGTAGGGGGCTCAGAGGACATATTAAGTTTATTCCTAAAAGGAAAGCACTTTCTTGAGACCCTGCAGTTTCCATTCCCTTGGCTTTCACTACCAAGGTCTAATTGGTATGGTACCCATCTTCTTGGGCCATCTTTCCCTTCCAACCCTGCTGGAGCGTCATCTAATAATTGTGAACATAGTGGGACAATCTCTTCCCTATTGTCCCTTCCCCCATCAACTATATTTACTCTAAGCACAGTTACAGCTAATTAAGATTCTGATGATCAATATGGAATATTCAGTAAATCATTTATCTTCTCTATATATCAGTTTCTTCATCTGTCAAACTGAGAAATGATTTGTTATACTTACCACTTATCTGTATAAAATAAGATGATATATGTAAATTTGAAAAATTGAAAATGTTATGAAAATAAATATAAATAAATATAAATTATTATCTGTATAAAATAAGATGATATATGTAAATTTGAAAAAAAATTGAAAATGTTATGAAAATAAATATAAATCACAGAGTTAAAAGAACTTTAATGTCTATTAAAACTATTCTCTTACAGATAAGAACATTGAAGTCTATTAAATCAAATGACTTAATCACAATCACTCAACTAATTGCTTATTCAAATACTTCAAACTATTCATGATTTTGAGCATGTGGGGCCCTTTTACTAGTACAGATTGCCACACCTTATTAGACACCTAAATCCATTGCTGATCGGAAATCAAAACCAACAAATTCTGAAGAACGTTAGAAGAAAAGTTTTAAACTGCTTCTTAAAGGATACTTACCCTCTAGTCCTTGAAATATTTCTGATATATCCTTTGAGGTGGCTAATTTTTTCCAAGAAAATAAGTTTCTTATAATGACCAATCATTCAGGGATTAGAAGGCAAGGAAAGAAGTAAGATAAGGCATATTCAATCAATAAGATTTTATTTATTATCTTCTAAATTAAGGTTTTACTTGTCATTTGTCAGACACTATCCTAGAGGTTGGTTTACAAAGACAGACAGTCTTTGTTTTCAGGGAGTTTACAACTTAATGGTAGCGATAGCCTGTACAAACAGAATTGTGTACAAGACATATGCAAGTCAAATACAGTCAAGCCACCAAAAAAATTATTAAGAAGACAAATGTTTACTATGTGCCAGGAACTGTGTTAGACAAATACTCTGCTCTTGGACTGTTAAAGAGCTCACATTTTAAAAGAGATGTGGAAGGAAGAAATGCAAAATATCGCCATAAATACAATGTAAATGAAAGATAATCTCAGAGGGTAAGCAGTTGGGTTTGGGGGATATTAAAGACCTCCTACAAAAAGTAATATTGAAGAGGAAGGTACTAATATCTGGAGAGAAGAGAAAATACCTGTTAAAATTAAACAAAAAACCCTCCAAAAAGGAACTACACTTTGAAACAGTGTTCCAGTGAATAAAAAGAAGATGCAATGCATTTCAGATAAGGTGGAAACCCATCACAAAGAAATGAAAACATGAAATGAATATAAACAAAGATCACTAAGTAACTTAGTATTCAGAGGTAAACTAATGATACGGCATTTATTAAACATTTATTTTAGATCAGGACTTATGATAAATACAAGGGAAACAGATATAAAAAACAAGAATTCCCCCCCCCCCCCCATTCTCATAGAGTTCATATTTTAAAGGGAGAAAATAAAGGGAAGATGTTTGGCACTGGTTATTGAGAAGGGACATAGAGGCAATATTTGGTGGGAAGGAAAATAAAAGCTCATCTTTCAGAGTACGGGGTGATATTAAGGGGTAAATTCCAACATTCCTGTGGCTTCAAGATGAGAACAATGTGCAAAGCAAATCTAGCATTGTTTAGAAATCGTTGTCTGGAAGATGAGTGAGAAATATTACTTGAGGGAGTGAGAAATATATAATATCAATTAATGTGAAAAGAGACGGTAGGTGCAAAGGAAATTTCCTAGGAAAACAGGTACAGTATATAAGTTCATGACTTAGGTTCCTAGAGGGAAAAGAAGATGATCCATGGACTGGTACATGTAATTTACAGGGAAAACAGCTTAAAGCAAAAAGCAGGATTGTTGTTCAACCAAACCTTTTATCATTTTCAGGACAGAGATTTGGGAGAAAAATTTTATGTGATCCAACCAGAGCAAATGAGAAGATAGAAGAGGGAACACAGACCTCTTGACCTCAAAGTTACCTTTGCTTCTAGGTGCTAGGAGATATTGCTTCCAGAAGATATTCACCTCTTGCCAGCAAAATTTGGCTTAATAATTGTTGAGAGCTCTTGTTTTCATTGGGTAACTAGAATTTTTGGTATTTTTTTGATGTGGCCTTTGCTGAATTAGAAGCAAGGTGATTGCTACAGCTTTCTCAGAGGGGAACAAGCTACAAGAGAAAAGATATGGAGACTCCCCACTCCCCTTGAGGCAATATGATCTTTCTAGAAATATTCTTGAGTCTTTGGCCTTTTCTTTTCTTTTCTTTTCTTTTTTTTTTTTTTTCTGTTCTAGATACAAAGAATGAGTTTTCCAATCTGGGTTAAGACTGTAAGCCATGGGGATCCAAAAAACCAAGAATCCAGACCCAGTATTTGAACCAGCCCAGTAGTGACATTCTGAGAACTAAGGGTCCAAGTCTCTAGTTCAACATGACTTTGGACATGGACTTGGCAAGATGAATATTATATAGGAATTGAGATAAATTTTTCTGAATTGAATTGTACACCATACTGGGGCAATCTAGAGATTACCACTTGCATCCAGGTATTTGGAGAAATTATACTATGCTTATTCTTGCTATACCTATGAAGTAATATGCCACTGTAAAAGCCAATTAATATTAAGTGTTTAGTAGTTCATTCCTAAAAATGGGAGGAACATAATGGAAGATCAAGCAAAGGGAAAAGAAAAGAATTAGTACATGAGAGAGTAGAAGCAAACCCCCTCACACTTGTTATTTTTGGTTGTTTTGACTTATCAAATATTATATTTTTTTTAAAAACTAATGATTCCAGATTGTTATCTCAAATCAACAGTATAGGAAATATATGACATCTCCTTCATTCAAGCTTCTGATTTCAAGGACAAGTAGTAGTCCCATATTACAAAGGTATATCCTGGGGGGAGGGAGGGAAGGGGCTTCTCATTTTTTTTTTGTTTTCTCCTTTAACTCACTAACCTTATCTATAAAATACAGAGACATAGATAGTGATTACCCATTTTATTTTATTAGTCTCTCTAACTTTAGATAACCTATCAAAGCTATTCCAAACTTTAGTATAGGATATCTATACTCAACTCTTTTTATTTTTTTATTAAAGCTTTTTAATGTTCAAAAAAGATATGCATGGATAATTTTTCAGCATTAACCCTTGCAAAAGCTTGTGTTCCAATTTGCCCCCTTCTCCTCACTCCCTCCCTTAGATAGCAAGTAATCCAATATATGTTAAACAAGGCAAAATGTATGCTAAATCCAATATATGTATTGATATTTACACAACTATCTTTCTGCACAAGAAAAATCAAATCAAAAAGAAAAAAAATGAGAAAAAAATAAAATGCAAGCAAACAACAAAAAGAGTGAAAAAGCTATGTTGTGATCCATACCCAGTCCCCACAGTCCTCTCTCTGGGTACAGATAGCTCTCTTCATTACAGACCATTGAAACTGGTCTGAATCATTTCATTGTTGAAAAGAGGTACATCCATTCAGAACTGCTCATCGTATAATATTATTCCTGCTGTTATACTCAACCCTCATACCTTCAAAAACCCAGATTCAACTTTGAGACACAATAACCCATCAATATAGGATTTTAGTGGGGTACCCAGCAGATGATTATTACAATAAGCATTATTACAGCACTTTAAAGTTAATAACTCATAGTCTGAGAAATATTATAATCCTCATTTTAAATAGGAGGAAACAGATTCTGAGAGATTTTAGAGCTGCAAATTTCCAAGTATCACAAATTGAATTTGGTTGCAGGATCATCCATTTAAAACTAGTAGCTAAAGGCCACTTCATTTTACAAATGAGGAGATTGAGGCTTGTTGAGGATAAGTGAACATTCAAATCATACAAGTAATGGGTTTCAGAGAGAGGTTATAGATCCAGATCCTCCTACTCCTGAGTCAGTGCTGTTTCTCCTGTATGATGTAACCTCCTAAATAGAATCCATGTATTCAAATACCCCTGCTTTTGTGCTTTCCATAATATTCCATTAGAAACGCTAAGAACTGAAAATAGGCATGAGTATGAGTACGATGATAGGAACTGGAGGAGAAAGAGAAGAGGAAGGAAATGCAGTGAAACATCCCAGTCTATTATACATTATTTTCAACTATCCTTGCTAGAAATTCTACACATCCCTAGCTGAGGAGAATATATGATATCAATTGATGGTGAGATCCCTAATGTTCAATAAAAGCTTCATGAATGCTCAGCCAATATTATTCCCCAATTCACAGAAAACCAGAAAATCTTTAAAAGCAGCACGGAGGGTGAGTTATTTTTTTTTTTTTTTGTTTTGTTTTTATTAGGCCTCCCTTTTTCTAACTCTGCCACAAAGATTCCAGGGTGAAAATGTAGGCAGTTGGTCTCCACCCATACACAGCAAGAGACATCTCTTAATTAGCACTTTTTCTGCTATAGTAAACTTCCTTTTCTCTTAATTACTTTTTTATAATTACCCTCTTTCACCTTTTTAACCCTTCCCCAGCATGCAAAGACTTCTATGAAATATTGAATAATAATTCATTGATTCGTGTTGATTTTTTAAGATAACTTCATTTATATCCTACACATAACAAAACTTTAGCCAGGTTGTGGAAGGATGGATGCCAGGACCATGGTGGTAATATAAGGAAGCTTGCTGAAATGGGCTGCAGAGACCACTCAAATTGGTCATTTAATTTCTTCTAGTTTTGTTGTGCTTCAAATTGACGGGTTTTTTTTTTAATTTTGTTATTGGATTTTCTTTCCTCTTCTATTTAATTGGATTGGCAAAAGGTATATAATTTTTATTATTCATTTCAAAGAATCATCTATTAGCACTCTTTAAAGCATTAAAATTTCCACATATATCAATCAAGACATCACTTTTAATCAATGGTTGGGGGGGTACCTAAAAATATCTTTGTCTCCCCCAGCAAGGCACATCAAGCATTCAAAGGAGGAGGATAGGCTTAATATATCGTGATATTTATGACATCTTGAACTCAAAGATGAATGGGAAGAATATATTTAAAACAATTTACACCCATGCAGTATGAATCTTAGGGCAGCTAAGTGACACAGTGGCTAGACTGATGGCAGTCATAAAGATATCTTCTTAGTTCAATTCTGACCTCAAATACTTACTAGCTGTATGGCCCTTGGCAAATCACTTAACCTTGTTTACCTCAGTTTCCTCTTCTATAAAAAGAGCTGGAGACAGAAATGGTGAACTTCTCTTGTAATTTTGCCAAGATGACTTTAAATGAGGTCACAAAGATTGAACACAAACTGAAAATAATTCAACAACAACAATAACAACCATGCTTCAGGTTAAACTTTGAAGAACTGTAAAAATGAACCATAACATCTAGAAAGTTTATACGTCAGGTTTGAGGACACATCATTCAAATGTAACTATAGAAAGAGTAACACTTTTGTGTGAAAGCCATTCATAGATCATGTTATAAACAGTTTAAAAATTTACAGAAATGCTTCTGGAATAAGCTGACATTTCAGCAAGCAATAATAAAGACTGATAGCAAGTGTAAATTACTGAATTTTTTCAAATGTAATCAAAAGTAACTTCCCTTAAAATTACTAATTTAGAGGAGGGAAAAGGTCCCACATGCAAAAACATTTGTAGCAGTTCTTTTTGTGATGGCAGAGAATTGGAAAGTGAATAGATGCCCATGAATTGGAAAATAGTTGAATAACATGGTATATGAGAGTAATGGAACATTATTGTGTTATTAAAAAATAATAAACAAGTTGATTTTAGAAAGGTCTGGAAAGATTTACATGAACTGATGCTAAGTGAAACATGTAGATCCAGGAATAAAATGTACATAGCAAGAGCCATATTGTGTGATGATCAACTAAGAAAGATTTGATTCTTCTCAGCAGTTCATTCATCTAACTAAATTTTAATAAACTTTTCATAGAAAATACCATCTGAATTCAGATAACTATGGAGAATGAAAGTAAATAAAAATTTTTTTTTCTTTTTCTTCTGTTTTTCCCTTTTGTTCTGATTTTTCTCTCACAACATGATCCATAATATATATATATATATATGCATATATTTAAAATTATGTAATGTATAAGCAGAAAAATAAAAAAATTACTTTAAAAAATAAAATTACTAACTTCTAAGGTCTATATGGTTGAGATCCATATGAACCCAATCAACATTACTTTGTTGTTGTTGTTTTTTAATTATTCATTTTTAAATTTTTTTTTTAAATAACTTTTTATTGACAGAACCCATGCCAGGGTAATTTTTTACAATATTATCCCTTGCACTCACTTCTGTTCCGATTTTTCCCCTCCCTCCTTCCACTCCCTCCCCTAGATGGCAAGCAGTCCTATACATGTTAAATATGCCACAGTATATCCTAGTTACAATTTATGTGTGCAGAACCAAACAGTTCTCTTGTTGCAAGGAAAGAATTGGATTCAGAAGGTATAAATAACCCGGAAAGAAAACCAAAAATGCAAGCAGTTTACATTCATTTCCCAGTGTTCTTTCTTTGGGTGTAGCTGCTTCTGTCCATCCTTGATCAATTGAAACTGAGTTAGATCTTCGTTGTTGAGGTATATAATGATCTCCTGGTTCTGCTTATTTCACTTAGCATCAGTTCATGTAAGTCTCGCCAGCCCTCTCTGTATTCATCCTGCTGGTCATTTCTTACAGAACAATAATATTCCATAACATTCACATACCACAATTTACTCAACCATTCTCCAATTGATGGGCATCCACTCATTTTCCAGTTTCTAGCCACTACAAACAGGGCTGCCACAAACATTTTGGCACATACAGGTCCCTTTCCCTTCTTTAGTATCTCTTTGGGATGTAAGCCCCGTAGTAATACTGCTGGATCAAAGGGTATGCACAGTTTGATAACTTTTTGAGCATAGTTCCAAATTGCTCTCCAGAATGGCTGGATGTGTTCACAATTCCACCAACAATGTATCAGTGTCCCTGTTTTCCCGCATCCCCTCCAACATTACGCATTATCTTTCCCTGTCATTCTAAGCCAATCTGACAGGTGTGTAGTAGTATCTCAGATCAACTTTACTTTGACCAAAACATGTTGAACAATGGGCAGTTACCCAGATTTTTTGTGGAAAATAAAGAGTTTATGATTGTATTTTAGAGTCATATTATTACCACCAGAAATCTCAGACATATTGAACTTAATAAACTCATAGTGATCAATATGGACCAGTCAAGGAATTGGTAGAGACTCTGCAACAAATCATTGTAGAATTCAAGAATTTAGCACTTTCCAAAAACCTATCAAAATATGAGTCGGTAACTGAAATTGCACATTATTCTTCATGGACTGCAAAGAAACAAACACTCATGCTACAAATAGTGTTCTAAATATTCCATGGAACTCAGGTCTTTACTGAACCAGACCATTGCCACCAAAAAAAATTTAAATTAAGAAAAACCCTAATACCCAAAAGGGCAACATTCTCCTTCCTAGGAATAACTTTGATTCATAAGCACTAAAAAATTGTATTTTTAATAGATGTTACCATCCCAAAACTTAGTATCCCTATTTCTCTAAGTTATATGAAACAAAGACTTTCAAAGATATAGCAAAGGAGAACCAAAATCAGATGAGAATAGATAATAAACATCCCTATTGTCCTTTCTGCTAATGCAGTTATTTATGCCATGGATGACTGAAAAGTCATCCAACAGAGGATGAGATGACCTCTGAATTCTTTTATTCAACTACAAAAATAGCTATTTTATTCACCTCTTCTATAGTTTGTGATTCATTAGCTTAAAAGAAATTATAGAAAGATAGTGGTATGTTCTAGGTCAGTTTCTTTTTTGAACTACATTGAAAAGTATAATAACTATGAGGTTGTATATATATATATATATGCACATATATGTATAAAATACAAGAATAAAAGCAGAATATAACTTGTCCTCTACCTGTTTCTATGTCAACAGTCATTAAAAAAAGATGGTAATGAGAAAATAATAGTTTAAATTTAAATAGGTTTTGCATTTGTAGTACATTTACAAAACAAATTCTGATAAGTACCTTGTTAAAACGTTGGTACACATAGTGTTCATTTTACAAGTGAAGAAACTTAGAGAGGTTAAATAATTTGCTGGTGGTGACAACAGCTAATAGCATCAACTGATTTTATAAGAATTTGTTCTGAGAATTTTTTGTTAATTTTTGTTGCTCCCTTGAAGAGAACCTAAGGTATTATAAAATCAGTTAATTAATCAATGGTTTTGTTATATTGGGAATCATCATTCTGCTCCTAAACAATCCACATTTTTGTTGCTTAAATCAATTGTGTACATGGCACTTAGAAATGTCTGAGTGTTTCATTCTTTTAGTTTGTTAGGCACAAGTAAAAGGGGATTAGAATTACATGTATATATGCAAACTATCTTCATTGGCAGAAAAACAAAAAAAATCCTCTTCTTTTCCTTTGACCATTTACATCCATTATGGATGTTAGTACTTCTTGTTCATTATATATTAAAAAGAGAAAAATACAAACAAAAATGTAAATTAGATGAAATGTTATTTTTCTTTTATTTATAGTTGAAGAAGTAAAACAATGATCTACAAATGTTGAATTCTTACTTTTTTCAGCTATGAAAAATCCTTTAAAATTACTCAGAAGATATACAGAACATAGTATTGATTGAATGAGATAGAAAAAAAATCTTTAAGGGACAAAATTGATCATTATTGGATTTTTGTTGAATTTCCAGGATGGAGGTAGAAATGCAATCTGTAAGCCTATGAGGGATTTGCCATAGAAAAATTTCCATTTGCACAGAGATGACTTATTTGATTTGCAAAAATAAAAGTTTATAGGCAGGAAGAAAATGCCATCTCTCCAGAAGACTGAACATCTACATGAAAAGAGTAAACATATGAAGATGGCTGAAGCTGAACCGGATTTATACACCAAGCTTAAATCAAATGACTGGTATAGTTTGAGTGCTATAGAAGATAATGGGTGTGAATTAGGATGACTTTACAGTAGTGTTAACTTAGCCTATCAACAGGAGAATATCTGTACCATGCCTGCAAGATCAGCTTTTCCTCTCAGCACAGAATAACTGATCAATTCCCAGCATGGATTCAGGCACCACTTTCACTAAGTATTTACATTTTTATTCCAGATATGTTCAGATGTACTGAGTATCATTTTTAAGTTACATACCTCTAAGTTTCTGGATATTGCATCAAGCAAACTTATCTTCTCACTTATATGACCCTGAAGATAACCTAGCAAAAATTACGGAATAAGTGACTGAGTAAACTATAACTCTATTTCAGAAAATGGGTGTATTTTCCCTAAAAAATTAAGCACAGATAGTATTTGGACTTAAAATGAGAAACTATAGAGCTCTACTTTCACCCTCTCATTTTAAAGATGACAAAATTGAAATTCAAAATGGTATTTCATTCAATGGTTTCCAAGGTATTTTCAAGCTATTCATCAATTCTATCTTCATTATAAACTCACTATGCCAGTATTTTTATCACCTATTTTACAGATGAAGAAACTGAGATTGAAAAAGGTCAAGTGACTAGTTAAAAAGTTAGTAACTTGCTCAGATTCTCCCAACTAGTATCTGAGGCAAGTTCCATTTCGGGTCTTCCTGATTCCAAGTCCATCTAGCACTAAATTTATTGCCTCCACTACCCTGAAGTATCTAATATCTGACCTCACTTAGCTCCTCTAAGAAAAAAAGAAATCTGAACTCATATTCTGTACCTGCTCTTGTATCCAATCCATTTGTTTGCCCTTCATTTTCGAAGAGGTCTGATAATAGGAGGGGATGTCTGCTTGGGAACTAAGGTAACTGAGGCAGAGTTGGACAAAGTTATCTGTCTCATTCTTTCTTCCAGAGTCATTGAAGTTGAAAATGTGGATAACTAGTGGGATGCAGTGAATGACTCTGGTATCTTAAATATCTGTCCAAGCTCAATCATCTTCATGGCTGTTGGAACAAATTATTATCATCTACCCATTCTGCAGGGGGGGGAAGTAGTCATATGGTTGGGCTTGACATCACCCAACTCAATGAAGGGTTTTGACATTTGTTATTTACCCTCACCTGGATTAGCCCATCTGTTGAGAGGGTTTACTCTTGTAAATTTGCAAAAATAAATTTTGTGTGGGTGTGACTACTGTGATTGCTAGTAAATTATTAGAGCCATGGGTGAGAGTTGAATGCCATGTAGAACAAAAATGGATGAATGCTTCTGAAAAGGGCTCAGCAAGCACTTCACACCAAATACTAGTCTTTATTTCACATTTACACCCCACTTAATCTACTACTTTGTCTGAAAAGATGGAAAAAATTGTTAATCTATAACTTGATCAACTTGTCCCTATTGTTGATATGGTTTGATTTGTAGGAAAGAAAAGTTGCTTATGGAAAGGACCTCAGAAGACATTGTCAGTGTCATTAAACATTTATTAAATACTTAATATGAGTGACCCATTGTGAAGATACAAAAAATGAAAAAATACAGTCTCTACCCTCGAGAAGTTTACTATCTAATGGGAAGGATAATGGGATACAAAGAAGCTGGAAATAGGAACATACCCAAGAACAGACATGATGGTATGTATCTGAGCAAGAATCTGATGTATGGTATCTTTAATAAATTACTATTCTTATTCCAAGTAAAGACTTCTGGTGGTGGAGAATCTACTTCAACTCGTATTGCCCTTTCCAGTTTTGAACAGCCCTAATCATCAAAAAGCTTTTAGTTATATTGAACAGAAATCTGACTCTGCTAAGTCCTGCTTTCATGAGCCAAGCAAAACAAATCCAATCCCATTTCTTCAGGACAGCCCTTCAAATGCTTAAATATTTCTATAGTCTCCTTAAATATTCTCTCTTCCTAGTTAAATATTACCAGTAAATTGAAGTTATATGATGTTCCTTCTTGTTTCTTCATCATCCTAGGTGTCCTAGGTTTTATTGAGCATACATTTACTATCAATGTTCTTAAATCCATGCCCCTATATCAGCTGATCAGAACAGGGCACAGTAGAGCATCACTCCCTTATGCTGTGATTCCAGCAATTCATCCTAAAACCAGATTGGCTTGCTTTGTCATACTATTAACTCATATGCAGCTTAAAGATCACCAAAAAGCAAATAAACAACAACAACAACAACAAAAACTTCACAACTGTTTTATACTGATTAGCCATACCTCTTAAATTCATTACCTATGGGCTATTTATTTTAACCCAAATACATGGTTTTAAATTTATTCCTGTTAAATTTCAGATTTATACCTATTAAATTTGTTGATTTAATTTTGTTGATGGTTCTTAGCCTCAAATAATTTTTGATCCAGATTTGTTAGATTTTCATTGGCAGTTTGATTTATCTACAGGTTTGGCAAATATTCCATTTACTCTTTTAACCAAAACTTTATGAAATGTTGAATAGAAGGGACAGTAACAGATCTCGGGATGTTCCATTATATGTCTATCTATAAGTTGATATTGCTACTTTATTCATTACTCTAGAAGTAGTAAGTGACACAGTGGATAGAGAGTCAAATTTGGAGTCAGGAAAGCCTGAGTACAATTTTGGCCTGACCCTTACTAAATATGGGATCCTGAGCAAGTCACATAATTGTTCTTTTCATCAATTTCTTTAACTATGAAATGAGAGTAATTCCAGCCTTCTAGGGGTCTGGTAAGGTTCAAATCAGTTAATAATTGTAAAATGTGTTTACGCAGCACCTGAAATTTAGAAAGTGCTACCTAAATGTTTATTTCCTTTTCCCCCTATTTTTTAGGTCCAGTCCTAGTGAAATCCAAGGGAGTAAATGAGATTGCCAACTTGATCAGTTTAAAGTGAGAAAAAAATAATAAAAGGTAAGACAGAACTTTGGAGAATACCTACTTTAAGGTTTTTGATAAGAACAAGTCACAAGAAAAATGGGATAATAGAAAATGAAAGAATAACTTTTAAAAGCAGGAAAACAATTAGGAGTGGGAGAAGGGACTTTCTCAGAAGTCAAGGGAAGAGAAACAATCCAGAAGGAGGAAATCAACACCAGATGAGTTTTAGGGGTTGGTGAGGCAAGAAAAAAAGGCCAAGTAAATTTGATGATTAGGAAATCCTTGTTGATCATTGGGATCACTAATTATTATTGTTTCAGCAAAGTAGGGGAAGAGAAAACAAAATTTCAAAGAACTGAACAGAGGATCATTTAGAAAACACACAACTATTTTGATTCCTTATCACAAAATCAAGGATTGTCATTAAATAAATCATCTTTGAACCTAGATTCTACCATAATGATAAATATGTAATATTATTGAGAAAATAACACATGGCCAAAGAAAAGCACTACGCTCATAGAATCATAGGATGTTTTAGATAGAAAGATCTCATAAATTACTTATTCAAACCACTTCATTTTACAAATAAAGAAACTAAGGTGGGATGAATTTGAATGCTTTGTCGAAGGCCATACAGCTAGTTGCTTAGAGATGAAAAATAAAAAATCCAAGTTCAAGGGACTAGTACTGTACTCTATGTATTTTATGACTTAATAATAGTTTTTTTTTTTTAATTTATGTAGTACTTACTGATTATAAAGTATCAAAAAATCATAGATTGTTGGAGTTAGAAGAAAACTCAGAAGTCATCTGGTTCAATATATGATTAAGAAGGAATATTCTTTGTATTTTGTATATTCTTTGCAAAACCCCTGAAATATAATCATATAGCCTTTGCATGAAGATCTCCTGTACCAAGTAGTTCTCTATCCCTGTAGGCAGCTCATTAAGCTTTTGGTCAACTATTATTTTTAGAAAATGTTTTCTTTTAGTAATCAAAAACCATTCTCTTTGAAAGAAGATATATACATATGAAAGAAGACATTGTCAGCATCCCCCCCCAAAAAAAAAAAAACTGATACATAGGCATATTTTTGGAGAGATTACACACACACACACACACACACACACACACACACACACACACACATTTTTGTGTAATGATAGCTATCTCTAGGAATGGGGGAGAAAGCAAAAAAAAAAAAAAGAAATGCACATAAAAACTTTACTATATATTTGAAAAGAATATACAATGTGATATATTCTTTCAAATATATAGTAAAGTTATTATGCATATATATATATATACATTATAATAGATTTGCAGTTTTATGTGTAATCTTGTTATTATATTTATTGTTTTATATTGTATATAAACTATATAGTATGTGTAATATACTCTAATAATATACCAATATACTATATTTTTATTGTATTATATGCTAGGGAGTAAATGAGATATATAATCTCCTTTTGTTCTTACAGGAATCATGTAACATGGATATATCAAGTGTTATTATTTTATTTTATAGATAAGGATAATGAAGCTCTAAAACATTTTGCAATTTATCTTTAGTCAAACAGGTAATAGGAAAGATGTAAACCAGATTCTCTCAACTACAAGTCTAGCACTCTTTTTATTGTGCTTTTGTGTTGTGGGGGGGCAGTTAAAACAAGTTTTATTGTTCTAGATAACAGTCCTTTAAAGAATTAATACAGTTAACATATGCCCACTAAGTCCTTGCTTCTTCTATACGGTTTCACATCCCCACTTCTTTCAATTGATCTTTAAGGGGTAACATTTCTGTTTTCTTCACTATCCAAGTAACTCCTCTGGATATAGTCTAGCTGATCAATATCTTTTTAATTTGAATTTGATAGACCAAGCAGAATATGAAGTAAGCAAGTCTAAGTACTGGAGGATTATATTGTGCCTCATCTTGGGCCCCTGTCAATTCAACTTAAAGTTATATTAGACTTTTTCAGTACCATCTCATACTATTAACTTACATTGACCTTGAAATCACCTAAAAATTAGATATTTTTAATAGAAAAAATGTCTAGACAACTGGGAAAAGTTCAGCATAGGGTAGATTTATTTCATTATCATAAACTATATGAAACAATAAATCCACAAGGGTACTTTAACTAAATATATAAATTCATATCATTATTTTTTTTTTAAGAAAGGAGGGAAATATCTTTCCAGTCTATGAACAAGAAGAAATCTCTGAGCCAAAGGGTCAAGAACTATATGAGTCACTGGAGCAGAAAAAATAAGGTAATCTTTGCTCTAGAAGTATGCTGCTCTAGAAGCTCATATTATAACTTGGGGAGACAATAGATATAAAAGAATTAAGCTACAGATCAGATATTTCAAAAGTAGAGAATGGAATAAAAGCTCTGCGGTCCTTATCATGCATCAGCAAATCAGAGGACTCAAATCTGGGGAACATAATAAGACCTTTAAATGCAATGACGAGACAAATGGCACGGCCTGGTAATTCTCTTCTATTAATTTTTAAAGTTTTTTTTATTTAAAAAAATATGTACCGATAATTTGACAGCATTGTTCCTTACATAGCCTTGTGTTTCAGATTTTCCTTCCTTCTTCCCATCCCCTTCCCTAAATGGCAAGCAAGCCAATATATATTAAACATGTTAGAATATATGTTAAATCAAATATATATAAACATATTTATACAATTCTCTTGCTATACAAGAAAAATCAGATAAAAAAAAAAGAAAGTAAATATGTAAGGAAACAAAATGCAAGCGAACAACAACAAAAACAGTGGGAATGCTATGTTGTGATCCACACTCATTTCCCAATCTCTTTCTGGATGTAGACGGCTCTCTTCATCATGAGATCATTGGAATTGGTCTCAATCATCTAATTGTTGAAGAGAGCCACATCCATCAGAATTGATTATCATATAATATTGTTGTTACCATGTAAATTGATCTCCTGGTCCTACTCATTTCACTTAGCATCAATTCATGTAAGTCTCTCCAGGATTTCATTTCTTACAGAACAATACTATTACATAGCATTCATATATCATAACTTATTCATCCATTCTCTACAGCTGGGTATTCATTCAGATTCCAGGTTCTTGCCACTACAAAAAGGGCTGCCACAAACATTTTTGCACATACAGGTCCCTTTCCCTCCTTTAACATTTCTTTGGGATATAAGTCCAGTAGAAACATTGCTGGATCAAAGGGTATGCACAGTTTGATAATTTTTTGAGCATAGTTCCAAACTGCTCTCCAGAATGGTTAGATCAGTTCACAACTCCACCAACAATGCATTAGTATCCCAGTTTTCCCACATACCCTCCAACATTCGTCATTTTCTTTTCCTGTCATCTTAGCCAATCTGAGAAGGGTGTAGTAGTATATCAGAGTTGTTTTAATTTTCATTTCTCTAATCAATAGTGATTTAGAACACATTCTTATATGATTAGAAATGGTTTTAGATTCTTCATCTGAAAATTGTCTGTTCATATCCTTTGACCATTTATCAATTGGAGAATGAAGGTCTGGTAATTCTTAATCTCAATCCAATTTAATTTAATAAAGATTTATTTGATACTTACTATATACCATGCACTAAACATAAACAAGCTCCTTTGTGGAGCTTTCATTCTAATGAGGGAAGATAGTACATGTAAGGAAGCTAGAAAAAGTTGGACATTGGCAGATAAATGGTCGTAGGGAGAGTGACATTTTATTCTATGATGTTCAAAACAAATAAAATGGCAGATGGAAAATGGAATGAACTGGAAGCCAAATCTCTGCCTTCTATAAAGCGAAGCTTTGGATAAAGTTTAGTATTATACCTTTCAAATTCAGTAGAAGAGTTGTAATCAGTAACTACCATCTCAACCAGTGTGAAAAATCATGACATGTTCTCTACCATCATGACCCTGCTACATAGTTGGGTAACAGCAAGGTCAAACAAGGAAGAGGGGTACCTCAACCAGTTCTTCATTCCTAGCCAAACTAGATAGAATCTTATACCTTACTAAAGACAGTGGTGGGGATTTCAGGAAGTATTTTGACTTCTGATATTACAAATTAACATTGCATACAAGACCATTTCCAATCATCCTGATTCATATCTTTTCACTGGACCCAGATGGCTCTGGGGGAGAAAGTGAGAGAGATCACCTGCACAGCCCACCCTGATTGAAATCCCATTCACTTGCATGTCATAGAATCACTTCCCTGATGTCATTCTTTCCCTTGAGAACAAAGAACAAACAATAACAACAACTTACAATATTACAAATTAACTTTGTTATATTTTATCTATTTTGTTTACAATTTCCCAAATATATTTTTTCCAGTTACATTTTAATCTGATTTTTTTTTGGAGATTGCTTGTACCTGTGGAGGGCAAGTTGGAATGTTTGCTAATCAATTCTATTTAATTATTTGGAGTTTTGTTGTTGTTTTTTCAAGGGAGAATCCAATGATTGGGGAACTATTTGGGGAAATTACGATGATATTAAAAAGGGCATTAATTAAAATGGAAAAAAAAAACCAAGTCTATCAATATCTCACTATCAGATATTTATGCAATTGAAATCAAGAACTGGATTTTATGTTTAATACTTATTAAATTTTTTCATATTACATTTTTCCCTTTGTGATATCCTGTCAAGATCTTTTTTTTTCCTATCTTCATTCTCTCATCCAGTGTATTAGGTTTTCCTCCAATTAACAACCAATAAGGTTGTTATGAAGGGATGAATGAAAAATCATGTTTACATTTGCCAGATATTATGCTAAGTGATAGAGAAACAAATAAAAGTAAACAATGAGCTTTTTGACCTCAAGAAGATTACATTTTTTGAGGTGATAATGCATAAATCATAGCTAATAGAGCAAGGGGATATATAGTTTGATCTGGGCTGAAAACCGCAAATCTCACTTATCAGAGAATAGAGTCCCAAGGGTTGAGTCTAGGTTCCAATAATAGCACTATGATGATGGCTAGAATTTAAGTGACATAATTTGGAAATGTCACAAAATATCTACTTTCTTCCAATCACTGTCCTAGTCATTAGTGAAATAAATACAAAGAGTAAAACAATCTCTACTCTCAGTGAGCATCATTCAATAAGGGAAATTCTTTGCTACCTGAAAATTTGATTGGCTCCCTATCTATACCTACTTCCATTCCATTGTTACAAAGTTACGCAAAATTAAAAGCTAAAGCCAGAAAGCTCCAAGTAAAGTAAATGGGTATAAAACACATTCTCTCCATTATTTCATTTAATCTTCACAAAAGCCTACTATTGTAGGACTCAGAAATTGAAATTGCTGTTTGGAAAGTTTAAGAGATTGGCTTAAATTCACATAGCTAATAGTTAACAGAATCAGAATTTGAACGTATTTTGCTTCTCTAAGGCCCGTGTGCTTTCCATTTATACCATTTATACCATTTATACCTATTACAACATTCATAAATCTATTTATAGAATGTCTATAAAATATTAAAATTGTGGGATTTAAAAACAACACTAAGAAAATATTTACAATTATCAACATAAATGGGAGCTACAGTTACAAGAATGAGAAGTATAGGCAAGTCTGAAAAAAAAGGGAGGCATTTGAAAACAAGTATCTTAGGCAGATGATCTTTTACACAGGGATTAAAACAGTATCAACCCAACTAATAAGCTCAGATAAATCACCAATGAGCAGCTTGTCTCTACCAGAACCAGAAGGAAGCAGAGACCTATTTAAGCCAACCACTCCAGATGTCCACCCACAGGCATAGAGTCGTTGTCATCAGATGGTATGACCTGGTTGCCAAAGAGAAGTCTTAAAAAGGACCCTGAACAGGAAAAAAGGGGGGGGGCAGTTGATCTTAATGCCATAGAACAGATGGCAACAGAGTATGTAAAAGATTATGTTCTGCCCATTGTGCCAATACTGGGAAAGAAAGAATACAATAATCTATTCCCTTTTATGGCAAGAAAACTGTTGCCATATTTGAACTAGAATACTCTCTCAAGTTTATTTTCAATCTAGAACAAAATACTAATGAGAGAAATGGCAAGTCTTCATTTGAATTACTGGTTCCTCCTTTTATGAGGCAGAAATATACAGAAATTTTATGAATGCATCACCTACTACTAAGATAATCAGTGTTTTCCCAGTGCCATACCTTTTCTAGAGATAACTAAGTTCTTTGTTCCTAGAGGAAGGTAATCACAGTTCAAATATAGCCACAGACACTAAGCAGCTGTGGGAATATGGAGAAGCCATTGAACATCTCTCTCCCTCAATTTCTCCAAATGCACAATGGGGATAACAACACCTACCTGTCAATGCTAATGTTTCACAAGAGTTTAACACAGTACCTGTTACATAGCAGGTGGAAAATAAATATCTGTTCCCCTCTTCTTCCCGCTTCCATATTCATGAATGTTCCCTTCCCATATTTTTCTCTTAAAATGCTATATTTCATTTGGAGTATGCTTCAAATATCCTTTCCTACATGGAGGACACTTTTGTAGGAAATGTTCTTTCCTTCACTAATTGAAGAGAATTTTTTTTAGTATATTAATGCTTTTATTTTTTACATTTTTATTAATTTTTAAAATTATTTTTTATTATTTTTAAGCCTGAGCACCGTAGCCTTCCTGCTGTGGCCACAAGTTACATAGAACTTACTGACCTGCATTGGTCAATAACTTCTATATCTGGAAGATCTGAGTAACAATGAAATGAGAAGACTAGCCACTATTCATCTCCCTAAGTTCTTTTCATAGGATATACCATTAATAGCAAGCATGCTACCCATTGGTGACAATCTTCTCTCAAATAAACTGTACTAGTCCATTTCTGCAAATATAATTAAATCTTGCCAGCTTGGTAGGACCTAATGGAGCTTGTGTTCTATTATCACAGACCCCACCTGTGATACAGATCATCATCTATAAATGAGTCATAGGGAGGAACAGAAATATTGAAGTAAGTAGGATGGGCCATATTTGTGAAATCATGCAACACAAGCTGCTTTTTGAAATAAAAATAAAAAATTCATTCTGGTGATGTCATCTGGCTACAAATTATAGAATGCTATAACTTCCAAAGAATGGAAATTATGGAAAAGTAAACATATAACCAACAATAGTTGTCAGGAATTAAGTGGATTATTTTTAGAGTCATCCAAGAAAATAATGATCTAGAAGGACAGAGATTAGTTACATACCACAAGTAAGGAATAACAAATGAATGATCTAAATGTGATATTGGTGCCCAAGAAAAGTTAAAATATTTAAAAAGAGCCTGTTTCCCTTTTAGGCTCAGAATATTTCCCCTCCTAAATTAAGAATTCTTGATTTCCCCATAATTACTAATGTATTTATAACTGTCTCTTTGCTCACCAATCTTTTTTTTTTACTTTGTCTATATTTTATAGCTACTTAGCTATGTATATGACACAGATCTGCAAAAGAATATAAATTTCTTGAGCACAGGAACTATTTTATTTTTGAAGTTTTTTTTTATCATCAACATACACGTAAAAAAAGTAATGGACACAGCATTTTTAGTAAAGCTTTTTATTTCCAAAATATACTTAGATAATTTTCAACATTCACCCTTGCAAAACCTGATGTTCCAAATTGTTCCTTCCCTTTAACCCATCCCCTCCCCAAAGGACAAGCAATCCATTGTATATTAAACATGCAATTATTTTATACATATTTCTATAATTATCATGCTATACAAGAAAACTCACATCAAAAAGGAAAAAAATGAAAAACAAAACAAAAACAAGCAAACAACAACAACACAAAATGAAAATACTATGTTGTAATGCACATTCAGTTCCCACGGTACTCTCTCTGGGTTTAGATGTCTCTCTTTATAACAAGACCATTTGAACTTGCCTGAATCATCTCATTGCTAGAGTCTTGTCTATCAGAATTGATCATTTTATAATCTTGCTGTTTTCTTGGTTCTACACATTTCACTCAGCATCAGTTCATATAAGTCTCTCCAGGCCTCATTTCTTATGGAACAATAATATTTCATAACATTCATACACCATCATTTATTCAGTGATTCTCCAATTGATGGGCATTCACTCAGTTTCCAATTTCTTGCCACTACACAAAGGGCTATCACAAACATATTTGCACATGCAGGTCCCTTTCCCTCCTTTAAGATCTTTTTGGGATATTTAAGCTCAGTGGAAACACTACTGGATCAAAAGGTATGTGCAATTTGATAATTCTTTGGGCATGATTCCAATTTTTTTTTCCAGAATTATTGCATCAGTTCACAACTCCAGCAACAATGTGTTAGCGTCCTAGTTTTCCAACATCCTCTCCAACACCCATCATTATCTTTTCCTGTCATCTTAGCCAATTTAAGAGGTTTGTATTGGTACCTCAGAGATGTCTTAATTTGCATTTCTCTTATCAAAGGTGATTTAGAGCCCCTTTTCATGTGACTAGAAATGGTTTCAATCTTCATCTGAACATTTTCTGTTCATATCCTTTGACCATTTATCACTTTGGAGAATGGCTTGAATTCTTATAAATCAAAGTCAATTCTCTTTATGTTTTAGAAATGAACCTTTCTCAGAATCCCTGAATTTTTTTTTGCCAGTTTATTGCTTCACTTTTAATCTTTTCTGCATTGGTTTTGTTTATACAAAACATTTTTAATTTAATGTAATCAAAATTATCTACTTTGCATTCCATAATGTACTCTAGTTCTTCTTTGACCAAATGTCCTTTCTTCTCTACAGATCTGAGAGGTAAACTATCTTTTGTTCTTCTAATTTCCTTACCTAGATTCTACCATACCAATTTGCAATTTTCCCAGCAATTTTTGTCAAATAGTGATTTCTCATCCCAAAATTTGGGGTCTTTTGGGTTTGTCAAACACTAGATTACTATCATCATTAACAATTTTGTCTTATGAACCTAATCTGTTCCACTGATTGACTATTCTATTTCTTAGCCAGTAGCAAATGGTTTTGATGACATCTGCTTTATAAAACAGTTTTAGGTCTGGTATAGCAAGGCCATCTTCATTTGCATTTTTTTCATTAATTCACTTGAAATTCTTTGTTACTAATTTTTTTCTAGATTTGTAAAATAATTTCTTGGGAGTATGATTGGTATGGCACTGAATAAGTAGATTAATTAAGGTAATATTGTCATTTTTATTATATTAACTCAACCTCCCCATGACTACTTGAAATTTTTCCATTTGATTAGATCTAATTTTATTTGTAAGAAAAATGTTTTGTAATTGTATTCGTATAGTATCTGGCTTTTCCTAAGGAAGTAGACTTCCAAATATTTTATATTATCTACAGTTATTTTCAAAGGAATTTCTCATTCTATTCCTTGCTGTTGGATTTTTGGGGAATTACATAAAAATGCTGATGATTTGTGTGGATTTATTTTGTACCCTGAAACTTTGCTAAAATTGTGAATTGTTTCTAGTAGTTTTTTTTTTTTTTTGAGTTGATTCTCTAGGGTTCTCTAACTATACAATCATATCATCTGCAAAGAGTGATAATTTGGTTTCCTTATTACCTATTTTAATTCCTTTAATCATTTTTTCTTCTCTTATTGCCATAGCTGACATTTCTAATACAATATTGAATAGTAATGATGATAATGGGCAATCTTGGTTCACCTCTGATTTTATTGGGAATAGTTCTACTTTGTTTCTATTACATAATGACAGTTTTAAATAGATACTTCTGATCATTTTAAAGAAAACTCCATTTATTTCTATATTCTCTTGCATTTAAAAACACAATAGGAATAAGTGTTGGATTTTATCAAATGCTTTTTCTGCATCTATTGAGATAATCATATGCTTTTTGTTAGTTTGGTTATTGATATAGTCAATCATGGTAATAGGTTTCCTACTTTTGAAAAAGTCCTGTATTCTTGGTATAAATCCTATTTGGTCATGTTGTATTATCCTGGGGACAACTTCCTGTAATCTCTTTGCTAATATTTTATTTAAGATTATTGCTTCAATATTCATTAGGGAAATTGGTCTATAATCTTATTTCTCTGTTTAGATACTACCTAGTTTAGATATCAGCACCATATCTATGTCATAAACATTTGGTAGGACTCCTTATTTTCCTATTTTTCTAAATATTTTGCATAATATTGGAATTAATTGTCCTTTAATTGTTTGGTACAATTCACATGTAAATCCATTTATCCCTGGATACTTTTCCTTAGAGTATTGATTAATAGTTTGTTCAATTTCTTTATTCTAAAATGGGACTATTTAAGTAAATTATTTCCTCTTCTGTCAATCTAGGCAATCTATATTTTGTAAGTATTCATCATTTTCACTTAGATTATCAGGTTTAGTGAAATAAATTGAGCAAAATAATTCCTAATTATTGCTCTAATTTCCTCTTTATTGGTAGAAATTTTTTTTATTTTCATTTTTGATCAAATAATTATTTTTTTAAATAAAATTAACTAGAGATTTATCTATTTTGTTTTTTTATAAAACCAACAATAAATAAAAAACAATAGTTTTGTTTGTTAATTCAATAGTTTTTTACTGTGACTTTTATTAATCTCCATTTTTATTTTCAGAATTTCAAATTTAGTATTTAATTAGGGGTTTTTACTTTGTTCTTTTTCTAGCTCTTTTAATTACAAGCTCAATTCGTTGATCTTTTCTTTATTTTATGCAAGCATCCAGAGATATAAAACTTCTAAGAATTGCTTTGGCTGCATCCCATAAATTTTGGTATGTTATCTCATTATTGTCATTCTCTTGGATGAAATTATTGATTGTGTCTATGATTTGTTTCATCCATTCTTTATTTAGGATTAGATTATTTTCTGCTTTTTTTTTTGTCTATTTTCCCTGGCCTTTTATTAAGTATAATTTTTATTGCATCATGATCTGAAAAATGCATTTACTATTTCTACCTTTCTGAATTTGATTCTGTGGTATTTTTGCCCTAATATATGGTCAATTTCTGTAAAGGTTTCATGTGCTGCCAAGAAAAAAAATATATCTTCCTTTCTGTCTACAATCAATTTTCTCCAAAGGTCTATCATACCTGACTTTTCTAGAAGTCTATTTACCTCTTAACTTCTTTCTTATTTATTTTGTGTTTAATTTATCTAGTTCTGAGGGAGCAAGGTTGAGATTCCCCAGTAGTATAGTTTTGCTGTCTAATTCTTCCTACAGCTCCCTTAACTTCTCCTCTAGGAATCTGGATGCTATTTCACTTGATGCATATATGTTTAGTACTGATATTACTTCATTATCTATTATACCCTTTAGCAAGATGTAGTTTCCTTCCTTCTCTCTTTTAATTAGATTTTTTTTTTCTTTTGCTTGATCTGAGAGCAGGATCACTATCCCTGGTTTTTTTTTTTGTTTTGTTTTGTTTTGTTTTTTACTTCCATTGAAACATAATAGATTCTCTCCAGTCTTCTTTTACCTTTTCTCTGCATGTATCACTTTATTTTAAATGTGTTTCTTGTAAACTACGTATTATAGGATTCTGACTTTTAATCCAGTCTACTATCCAGTTTTGTTTTTTTTTTTTTTATTTAATGATTACTTTATATTGACAACATTATCCCTTGCCCTCGTATCCAGTTTTGTTTTATGAGAATTATTCCCATTCACATTCCCAGTTAAAATGACTAACTCTGTATTTCACACCATCTGTTTTTCCCAAGTTATACTTTTTTCTTTCCTTTTCCAATTTCCTTCCTCTTCAGGATTTTGCTTCTGACCACTACTTCCTCAAATACCATCCCCTTTTACATCCCCCTTTCTTATTCCTTTCCCTTTCTACTTCTGTTCATCTTTCTATAAGTCTCCCCCTTTCCTTTTCCCTTTCCCTTCTACTTCCCCATAGGGTGAGACAAGTTTCTCTGAGAAGCTAAATATATCTAGTATTCTCTGTTTGAGCCAAATCTGATGAAAATTAAGATTCACACAATGCTCACCCCCCTCCCTTCTTTCTCTCAACTGTATTGGGTCTTATTTGCCTCCTCATGAAATGTAATTTACTCTTTACATGAAATGTAATTTTAACTCTTTTCATCCTCTTCCAGTACAATCCCCTTTTCAACTCTACTTTCTTTTTTTATATCATCACAATAAAATCAAATTATACCTGATCCTTCTAAGTATACCCAAAAAGAGATACAGTTCTCAAGAGCTGAACATATCAACTTCCCATATAGAGATATAAACTTTTTAACTTTTAAAAGAAAGTTGGGTTTTTTCCTTTCCTTTTTACTTTTTTTATGCTTCTCTTGAGTTCTATATTTGGAGATCAATTTTTCATCATAAATAAATAAAATTCACCTGATTCATTGAATGTCCATCTTTTTTCCCTGGGAGGTAATGCTCAGTTTGGTGGATAGTTTATTTTTGGCTGCAACCAGGCCCTTTGATTCTTTAAAGTAGAAGCAGCTAAGGTCCTAGGTAATTCTGATTGTACCCCTCAGTATTTGAATTGCTTCTTTCTGGCTGCTTGCAATATTTTCTCCTTGATTTGATATTTCTGAAATTTAGCTATGATATTCCTTGGAGTTTTCATTTCAGGGTCTTTTTCAAGAGGTGAGCAGCGAATTCTTTCATTATCTATTTTACCCTCTCATTCTAGGAAATCAGGGAAGTTTTCTGTGATGATTTCCTGAAAGATCATTTTTAAGCTCTTTTTTTATCATGGTTTTCAGGTAGTCCAATAATACCTAGATTGTCGCTCCTAGATTTATTTTCCACATTACTTGTTTTTCCAATGAGATATTTTACATCTTCTCCTATTTTTTTCCATTTTTTGGTTTTGTTTGATTGATTCTTAAAGTTTCATTGAATCATTCATTTCCATTTATTCAATTCTAATTTTTAATGAGTTATTATCTTCAGTTTGCTTTTTATCTCCTTTTGCATTTGACCAATTGAACTTTTAAATGGGTTGCTTTCGTCACTGAATGTTGTTGTTGTTGTTGTTTCACAAATTCTGTTTTTCAATAAGTTGATTTATTTTTCAAATCTATTTTGTAAGGAATTATATGATTTTTCCATTTCACTAAATCTATTATTTAAGGAGCTATCTTCAGATCATTTTTGTGTTTCCTTTTCCAAACTCTCCTGCAAAATTCTCATTTCCTTTCCTCATTTTTCTCCTCTCTTTTAAGATTGTTTTTGAATTCTTCCAAGAAAGCCTTGTGAGATGGGAACCAATTCATTTCACTCATTGGGGCTTCATCTGGAAACAATTTGTCTTTAATGACCACAGAGTTTGACGTCTTTTTTCTGTTTCCATAAAAGCTATCTATGGATAGAGTTATTTTTTTGTTTTTTGCTCATTTTTTAAAGGTTGAGTTAAAAAGTTGCTCTTAGCAGGACCAGGAGATCATTATATACTTCAACAACAATACTATATGATGATCAATTCTGATGGACGTGGCTCTCTTCAACAATGAGATGAACTAAATCAGCTCCAATGGAGTAGTAATGAATTGAACCAGCTACACCCAGTGAAAGAACTCTGGGAGATGACTATAAACCATTACATAGAATTCCCAATCCCTATATTTTTGTCCACCTGCATTTTTTATTTCCTTCACAGGCTAATTGTACACTATTTCAGAGTCCGATTCTTTTTGTATAGTAAAATAACTGTTAGGACATGTATGCTTATATTGTATTCAATTTATACTTTAACATACTTAATATGTATTGGTCAACCTGCCATTGTTGGGGGATAGAGGGAAGAAGGGGAAAAATTGGAACAAAAGGTTTGGCAATTGTCAATGCTGTAAAGTTACCCGTGGATATAACTTGTAAATAAAAAGCTATAATAAAAAAAAAGAAAAGAAAAGAAAAGTTGCTCTTAGAGCAAAGGGGAGATTGTCCCAAGCTTCCTCTATAGACAACACAGCTTTATGCTGTTCTGGGCCAGTGCTTACTTCCTTTCTGTGCTGGGTGGGCATGGCCAAGATCCATTTATTCTGGGGTTCAAGGGCTCACTATTTTTTGTTTGTAGTTGAGTTGTATTTCTCACAGCTAATCTGCTGATCCACTGGCTTGTAACCAGGACAGAGTAGCCAATGCTGCAGTATTTTGGCTGCAGTATTTTACACTCCACCACACACAAATGCCTCACCAACCTAGGTCCCTGCATTGGGCCTGCATTTGCCCACTTCACCCCTGTGCCCAATTGAAACAGAATTTTCCTGGAGTTGTTTCAAAATATTTTCTGCTAAAAATGTTTACTCTCCAAGTATTTATGAGTTCTGTCACTCCAAAATCATTTTGGAGACTTGATCTTGTATTGATCTGAGGGATGCTAGGAAAAGCTCTGATAAATACCTATCTACTGTCTGCTGTCTTTGCTACACTCACATAGCAAATTTTTAAATAAAAGCTCATTGTATTATTCATGATTTTTAATTTTGCTTTTTTGTTGTGAATTCAGAAATCAATAAACATTTCAGTAATATTAAAGAATAAAAAAGACAGTGCCAATTCTTGATCTATGTGTAAATTATCTCTGGAAATTGTTTCATACTATGTTGTCCTGTACTCAATACACCTCTCCACTACTTTTTCTTCTTGTTATCAAAGTGACCAGAATATAAAATAATTGTAGTTACTTTAAATAAAAATTTATTTTAAAAAAATGGTGTCCATAGGAGGGAAAAAAATCAAATAATTTATACTACAGCTATAATTGTAGAATAATATAAAGGCAAGTTACTTGTGCAATTGTCACTATTAATTAATCATGAACTGCATTGTATTTTGCAAGTATTTTTAAAAAAACAAAGTAAGGAATGTTGAAATGCAAAGTAGACAAGAAGTCAGGAGATCTGGTATTGAGTTCTGGTTCTATCATTTTAATTTATCAGCTCAGTCAAGTAATGTACAGTTTCTGACATCCAGTTTCTAAATCTTATGAATTTAACATTGTGAAGATCAATTGAGATCATCTGTGCAAAGCGTGTAGTAATACTATAGTAAAAGAGCAATTTTAGAATCAATAAGTAACTGGGAAAGTGTCAAATCAGAAAGACTGGGTTTAAGATTTACTTCTGAAGCAATCAAACTATACCATCATATATAAATGCCAGTCTTTTAATATCCCAAGCAACCATTTAAGAATATAATTGATATATGAATTGCCAATTTGCATATAGATTTAAACGTATGTCCCCAAAATATTGTAAAGCAAAAAATGTGTCATGCACAAAAACCATTTATAAATACCAAAGAACTGAAAGCAGTGGAGATACTGAACCATTGGCAAATAGCCAAACATAATATAATGTAATTTTATTAAACCATAAAAAAATATAAAAAATGAATAGTTTCCCACAAGCCTGAGAAGAATTGTAGAAATTTTTACAAAGTAAAGCGAGCAGACTCAGTAGAAAAATGTATATAGTAACAATAAGATGGCAAGGAATAAATACAACTTTGAAAGACTGAAAAATCAGCATCAAGGTAATGGCCAATCACAACTCCAAAGGACAAGTAATAAATCAGACTACGCACCTCCTTACAGAAGATTGCCAGGTTCCAAATGTAGCATAATATATACTTTTGTGATGGCAAATCTGTTCATTAATTTATCTTGTTTATTCTTGTTACAAAACATGAATTTACATATCCAAAATTATCAGCATCAGCTGAATAGTAAGTATATTCACAAGAATCAGTATCAATATAACTGAGTGAGATTATATTTTCTAATGAAAAGATGTTGCATCATTCAATTTAAACAATTTACTCAAAACATTGTGGTTAGTAGTTATATTTTAACCTACAAAATAAATTTGATGGTTATAATTAAAAATTTAAGTATAAATAATGAAAATAATATATGAAAATCAGAAATGAGCACTCAAACTTCCAACAAAAGTTCTAAATTAAAATGTACAAGATTGGACACTAAGATTGGCCAAGAAATATAGTAAGAATATGAATTTAAGTTATTCTTTTGATAATTCAATATTTCAAGTATTGAAAGACTGATTTACTTTTCTAAAGTACATGCATGTCTCACATTGGCATTCCTAATTTGAGCTGGCTTTTATTACTAAGAAAATGGAATTGGGTGAGAGGGCAAGAAATCTGCCAAAATTTATTGTATTATTAGGTAATTGTTGATTAGTCTTCTGATTTTTTATTGCATCTGTTGTACATGTGACTTCAGATATATAACTATTTCATTCTTGGGGCTATTATTGAAAAAGAATCAAAATTAACTTATAACTAGAAACTAGCAATACCTTCTAACACTAAGGGGATTGTTTCACAACTAGGAAAGCTTCTAGTTGTCGAACCTTGTCCTGGTGAATAGGACCTGCTATGTCAGCTCTTTCAGAAAGTGGCCATGTTGCTTTTCACAATCCATTGGGAATAATTAAAACATTGGGAAAAGTTCTCTCTGAATATTTTATTGGGTATCAGTGGCTTGGCAGGAACTGTTTGGTTTTCAATTTGAGTTTTGTCCTAGAAGTCTCCATTAGGACATATGGTTGATTCGAATGGTGGTAATTTCCAAGCTAAAAAGCAACCAATATTTTGTATCATCTGAAGCTTCTCTTAGGATCAAATGAATTAAAGCAGATGCCACAATGTTATAGCCAGTAGAATCCAAGTATGTATAAACAAAATGTTTACCAGGCAATTGCTTAATATCATGTTTTGTTTTTTTGGTACATTTCTGTTTCCTTCACACTTTTACAAAATTGTGTTATATGGCAAAGTACTAGTTACTATTAATTAATTATTATTTTCATATTTGTACTTTTATTAACTTTGCCATATTTTCACTTTTCTCTTTAATATGGTGAAGAAGAACAAGTAATTATTCAAAAATTCATCCACTCAAATTTGTAATTATATGATTTTATAAAACTTGGTTTTATAAGGATATCCTCTTGTCACAGAATTATTCTAGGAGGATCACCATAGAAAGAATAAGAAAAATAACTAAAACAAATAAATGAATGAATGAAACAAATAAATAGATAAATGTGAATATGAATGAATGAACATATGTGTATTATATTACATATAATCCATGCACATACATGGGTATAGGTTTTTTTTTTATTTCTCTGAGAATACATACATAATATATGTATAAATCAGAAGCAATTGCAGTGGAAATGCACTAACAATGAGGGAGGAAAAAAAAAGTCTTTTGCAAAATCTCAGATCTGAGGTGAAGCCAAAAGACAAAATTAAGAGGAAAGAGATTTCCAGAAATAGGAAAACAACCAATGAAAAATCAAGTCAGAAGAAGATGTTTTGTGTGTAAGAAAAAGCAAAGAGGCTAGTAGTGGTATATCATCAATTACATGGAAGGGGGAAAGATTTAAGAAATCATGAAAAGTAGGAAAGAATGAGGATGTGAAAGATTTGAAAAGTCAAATGGAAATTTTTTCTTTGATTATGGAGAACCACTAAAATTGAATGCGTTTTGGGTTTTTTTTGTTTTTTGTTTTTTGGTTTTTGTTGTTGTTGTTGTTTTGTTTTGTTTTTTACGGGGAGGGAACTGGAGAGGATCATACTACAATTCAAGATCATTCTGGTTGTTTAGAAAAGGAGGGTCTAGGGTGGGGAAGACTTAGAAAGGGAGGTTAGACAGAAGGCTCTTAAAGTGGTCCAGGAATAAGGTAATAAAAGTCTCTACCAGGGAAGTTGCAATGTTGGAGTAGAGAAGGGAATATATACAACAGTTGTTACAAAGGTAGAATCAACAGAACACAGCAATAGAATGAATGTGCAAGAGTATGAGGAATTGAGGCTGACATCTAAATTGTATTCCTGGTAACTGGTAATAGTGGTATCCTTGAGAGTAATAAAGAAGCTCAGAAGATAGGACTGGGAAGTAAGAAAATGAGTGTAGTACTGGACAGTTGAATTTAAGATAGACATTCAATTGGCAATGTCCAAGAGGAAATTGGAGATACAATCATGGAAGTCCTTTGTACTACCCTTGGAGTCTAGCTCTCTGCTTCCAATGGACAGAAACTCAAAAGTCACCTCCAAATCCAATGATTTTTTTTTAGTCTTCCTTCTCTTTGACTTCTCTGCTAGATAAATCACTGAACACTGCTCATCCCTATTCTCATTTTTCTCAACACTTTCTCCTCCCTACCTTCACATTGGTACTTCATTCTCCCATTCTTCTTTAAGTTCCTCATTCACTAATTCTTCTTGCAATGATACTCGCACTCATAGCAAATGCTGTCCAAGTTTCTGTTTGCTTTTCAAGCATTATCTCATTTTGTCCTCACATCTACCATGGGAAGTAGTTACTGTTATTTCTCCCACTTTATGGATGAGGAAATTGAAACAGGAAGAGAGTAACTGAACCAACTAATATTCTACAGTATGTATGTGAGGCTAGATTTTAACTTATCTACTATTCCACCTACTTACCATATGCATATCGTATGGTCATGTGTGTTCATACATACTAATATGTCAAAAATTATATGCATGTCTAGTTTATATACATGATAAGCATATGCATTTGTAAAATAACATAGTACAGATTATATATGTGTGTGTGTGTATGTATGTAGTGTACGTATTATATACATAGTATACATATATAGTATACAACAGATCTTTATTCCTCCTCACACATTGTTTCCATATTATACAAATATCAACATTAATACCTTCAACAATAATATTTCATTATATTGTTATATTATACATTTAAGCAACATTTTATAGTATAGCAATGTATTATATATAACATTTTCCTAGACTATAAGAAATGTATTTTGGTTTCATTTTTCCAAACTTTGAATTTCATTGAGCATCTAATTCAGTGTTTTGCATAAAGCAGGTATTTAATAATTCTTGTTGGATTTCTGGGTGAGGATCAAGCTTACATAAGTCTCCATTGTTCCATCAAGTCAGGATGATAGTTTGTCATGTTTTAAATCAGAGAACTCACCTAAAATCCCTTTATGAAATAGTTCTCCAATTTTGATCCCTGAACCAAAGCTCCACATCACCATATGCAATCCTGACCATTTCTGAATGGAGACAGAGAGATCCTAACAGTTAAACAGGTCTCATCATTTATAATATCTCCTCAGTGAAGGTCCCTGTCCAAGCCAGATGCAGTCCTGAATAAACAGAATAAGGATAAGTAAGAGGATTCGGCTGATGTGATCCTAGGCAAGAGCTCGAACTAGTAATTGAGGACTGCTTCATTCTGCACCATCTGTAGTCCCCATGTGGTCCTAGAGAATAGATGGCACAATTGGGCCCTTAAGCATGCATTAATCAATGCTGTTCCATGTTCTGTTGTGATTTACCAGAGTTATAAAAGTGACAGGAGAAAATAATGGTATTAAAAGTGCTAGTTTTCGATGGAAATGCAAAGCCAGAATTATGTAAAGTACTACTTTGGACTCGTTAGTGGGGCTTATTTTTTCCCCAAGTAATATTAATGTAAATTAATGTTTTGTCCATGTTATTTAAATCTTTTATCCCAGGCATGAGAGATTGTATTTATTTATTCATTGCTTCTGCCTTCTTCTCTCACTCCTCTCTCTTCCCTGCCAGACTCCATCCTCTGGCCTAGACATGGTCAACATAACCCATTACACGTAATATATATAATCCTTCATCCTCCGCTTCTATTACCAAACTCAGCTGCACACATTCTGATTGTTACAAAAGTGGGTTGGGATTTTTTTAAGAGTCATATTACATGGTTATCAGGAGGTAAAGGCAGATTAAAAAGGAAATAGTTCCCTCACCCCTCTCATGGCCTCCCATATAAATAATCATTTCTCTGCTAAACTCCAGTACTTGGGACTTCTCATATATACCCAGAATGTAAAAGCTCACAATAACTGAAATTTTACTTGGGAATTCACTAGCAGCAACTGCTCCCACTTGAGCTATTCAAAACTAACTACAATTATTAGTCAGTTTATTGTACTGCAGGCAGAGCTGTGAGAAGCCTTCTTTCTACAGGAAGCTGAAAAGGGAAAATCTTACTGAAGTTGTTTTGCTTTCTACCTTTTTCTTTATATCAGGGACCCTGGGTCAAACACCCATTCCTGTCTAAAACATCCCACCTCCAGCCTAACCACTCAGATAACTGTATTTGTATGTTGAAATATTCAAGTTGGGGGAGTGAGGACCTAGCATAAGGGACTCACAGCCTTTCTTTTTTTAATGTTCTGATTTGGTTTGCAATTCAGTAAGCATGCTTATAAACCTTAGTAATTGAAGTTTACTACAAGAATTGTGTGCCTTTTTGCTATATTTTTTTTTCTTTTTCTTTTAAATCAAAACATTGAACATAACAGTCCTACTTGGGAGATGTTTGTGTTTGTCCTAATAAAGGCAAAACTGAAATTTTCTAAGCTTTTGGACATATTTAAGTGCCTAGAAAGACTTTATTTTTTTCCCAAGAAGGTACAAGCAGAGATTTAGACCTAACCAAAGGAAGAGCAGACAAGACATTTTCTAACTTCAGATTTCAGAAAGGTTGTCAGGGTTTTGAGTCCAGGTGCAGGCTATTACCCAGTATCTGGCAAAGAAATATAGGATCTTAGACTGATTATTTACAAACTGGTACAGGTGGTGGCACAAACTATGCTCTGGAATAAAGATGTTAGAAAGCAGAAAAAATAGAAGCTCTCATAAAACAGGTTTTTCCTCCAAAATTTTCTTCTCTCTCTCTCTGTCTCTGTTTCTATCTCTCTGTCTCTGCCTCTCTCTCTGTCTCTCTTTCTCTCTTTGTCTGTCTGTCTGTCTCTCTCTCTCTCTCTCTCCCCCTCCCTCCCTCTCCCCCTCTCTCTTCTGTCTCTCTCTCTCTCTCTACACACACACACACACACACACACACACACACACACACACACACACACACACACATATATTCTTTTTAACACTTTAAAAAATTGACTTCAAATTCTCTCCTTCCCAGCCTTTCTCTCCCACCCACTGAGAAGGCAAACAATATGATTCTCATTATACATGTGAAATCATGCAAAACATCTTTCTATATTAGCCATGGAACAAAAAAAGGAAGAAAAATAAAATGAGAAAATTATACTTCAATTTGCACTTAGAATTCATCAGTTCTGTCTTTGGAGGTGGATAGAAATTTTATCATGAGTCCTTTTAGATTATTTTGGATCATTGTATTAACCAGAGTAGCTGTCTTATACAGTCAATCATCTTCACAGTATTATGGTGAATGTATGCCATGATCTCTTGGTTTTGCTCAGTCTACTTTGCATTAGTTTATATATATCTTTCCAGGAGCAACTTAGGTAGTGCAAAGGATAGGCCATCAGCCCTGAAGTCAGGAGTACCCGAGTTCAAATCTGGTCTCAGACACTTAACACTTCCTAGCTGTATGATCCTGGGCAAGTCACTTAATCCTAATTGCCTTGGAGGGGAGGGAGGAAAGAATATACATGTCTTTGCAGTTTTTTTTTTTTTGAAACCAAACTCTTCATCATTTCTTATAACATAAAAATGTTCCATCACAATTACATACAACTCATTCAGTAATTTTCCAATTGTTGACTATTTCCTCAATTTCCAATTCTTTGTCATAACAAAAGAGCTATTATAAATATGTTTATACTTATTATTAGCTATTTTTTCTTTCCTCATTGAGATACAAATTTAGTATTGGTATTTTGGGGCCAGAGGGTAGGCACAGTGCTCTAGCCTATTGGGCATAGTTCTAAATTATTCTCCAGAACTGTTGGATCAGTTCACAACTCACCAGTAGTTCATGAATATACCTATTTTCTTCATTTCCTATAGCATTTGTCATTCCTGATAAGTGTGAAGTGGTATCTGAGTTATTTTAATTTGCATCTCTATTATAAAAATTAATTTAGGTCACGTTTTCATACCACCATAGAGAGCTTTGATTTCTTCTAAAAACTGCCTGTTCATATCCCTTGTCCTTTTAACAAAATGAGAATAGATTCTTTTTTTTCACAAATTTCTGTACATATTTGAGAAATTTCAGTTTCCTATATATATTTAGACATGCACTTTTATCAGAAAAAATCTTTCTGTAATTTTTTGATATTACTTTAGTTCGTGATATTTTAATTAAAATAATAGTTTCAATGATTACCTCTTTTTTTAATTAGTTGTTTTTGTTTTTGCTTTGCCTGAGATCAAAATGGGTGCCCTTGCTGTTTTTTTCTTTAGCTGAAGCATAATTGATTCTTCTCCAGCCCCTTATTTTAACTCTGTATGTATGTCTTTCTATTTCAAATGTGTCTCTTATAAACAACATGTTGGATTCTTGATTTTAGTATATTTTGCTATCTGTTTCTTTTTTAAGGGTATTTGTCTCATTCATATCCACAGTAATGATTTTCTTAATCGTGTAATTTCCTTCATCCATTTTCTTCTATTTAAACATCTCTCTTTTTACTTTTTACTCTACTCTTTTTACTTTCCCTTTTTAATTCTCTTTACATAATTTTCTTGCATTATTCTCATTTCTTTTTCCTACTTTTTCCTCTCTCACTTTTATCACTTTTTTCAACTCTTCCAGGAAATCCATTTCAGCTTATGTCCAACTGATATTTTACTTTTGAATATTTCTTGGTAGTTGTATTTATATTGTCTACTTCTGAGTTTGTCTTGGTCTACCTGTCAAATTTAATGGTTTTTGTTCTTATTGTTAATTATTAATTTTTACAACCTATTTCTTGACTTTGAACTACATGTTAAAGTTGGGTCCTGCTCAATTTGAGATAGGAAAAATTTGAGATTGAGATGGGCTTTTTTGAGCTGCTATTTAAAGAACTAATTCTAGAGTTCTGTAAATTTTAGGTACTTCCAAGAAGGCATGATTTGCAGAGAACTGTGGTCACTGGTCTCCTACTCTAGTCTCTGGTCTTTTACCCAGGAAGAGTCCATGTTCTTATGCAGGTGCAATTGTTAGTGCTCTTTATGGCCCTGGGTCTGTGATAAGTCCCCTGCTCTCCAGCAGCCACACGTGTTGGTACTTCTCTAAGCTTTGGAATTGTTCCCTTGAGACTGACCACAATTTCCAATCTGAAACTGAGACCAGTATTGCACTGGGCAAAAGAGGTTCCATCATATCTTCTCCAAGTATTCAGAATTCCTTCAGATGTCCTTCAAAAATGATAGTTTTCCATATGCATATTGTAATAATTGACTTTCTCTGGCTTTTTAATGTCCTTTTTTTAATAGCCTTTTATTTTTTTTTCCAAATTCTACTTTCTACTTTCTACTTTCACAAAACTTTGTGTTCCAAATTTTTTCTCCCTGCCCCCCCCACCTCTACCCTGGTCTACAGAGCAGTCAATCCAATAAATCTAAAGTTTAAATATGTGCAATTCTTCTAGACATATTCCCATTTAATGTTCTCTTTGGATAAGGAAAGGACAAAAAGAGTCCAGAATTTGGAGTTAGGAGACCTTACTTGAAGTCTCAGCTCTGCCATGTTATACTGTGTATGATTTCAGCAAGTCCCCAACTTGACTTGACTTCAGGTTTCTCATCTATAAAATATAGGGGCTGGTCTAGCTTAACACAATATATGGCACATAATAATTTCTTAATACATTCTTCCTGACTTAACTAAAAATCTTTAAGTTATCTTTCAACTCTAAATCTTTAAATTCATGGTCCTAAGTAACAATTATGTATATACATATATTTAATATGTATACATATGTAATGTGTGCATAGAAAAACATACATGTACAAATAATGTGTGTTATATTGGAGATGCATATATATATGTACAACTATCTATATTTACCTGTATTTATCTATATATACATACATACATACATACATATATATGTATATGTATGTATATAACTTGGCTAGATGTTGTCTATATGGTTATTATTAATTACTCTTACTCTAAACATTATATTTACATTAACATATTGACCCTTTAACCACTTTTATACAGTGCACTCCCACATTCAATCAACAGACTTTTATTAAGCATATACTGGTGATACAAACACAGTAATGGAAGCTTTGACTTAGATTAGAAAAGAGGAATGCTTTGAATCATTGAAGATTTGAAGGCAAGTTGTTTTGGCTGATGTGAGCAACAAAAATATGATTTTATCTTCATTAGATTAGTCCTGGAACTCTATGTACTTGAGTACCTAACTCAACAAGATGAACTAACTTTGTTTAGCAGAGATTCAATTAGTAAAGATTTTTACATCAGATGGTTTAGAGGACAGGAATGACAGACAAGATAAGTTAGTTCTTAACTGAAAAATGTTGCTACTTATTAAATTAATTTCCAGCTGAGAAATTTTAATTGATTTTGAATAGATTCTATGGTTCAAAGACTGCCATGTCACCCCATTTTTAAAAGCAGCATTACTCAATCAGCTTGCTTGTCATTTAGACTAAGAAAGGAAGAACATAAACTATAATGTGACAGAGAGGAAATAGTCCTGCATCAGAATCAAGATTTAGTTTTAAAAATTGGCTCTATCATGTAAAATCACAATTTTTTGGACTTCAGTTTCTTAATAAAGAATTAAACTCAATAATTTCTAAGATACTTTCTAGCTCTACATTTATCATTCTTATGATCTTCTGCTTAAAACTAAGTATACTCCCTATTCACAATTTATTGAGTGGTACAGTAAATAGAGTACCAGATCTGAATTCAAATACAGTTTCAGACATTTGATATTTACTAGCTGTGTGATCTAAGCAAGTCATTTAACTGCAATTATTTTAATAAATTTATTGCATAGGATAAGTCTTTATTGAATTGAAGTATATTAGGAGAAAAAAATAAATATGTGTATATGTGTTTGTGTGTGCCATGTATATGTATGTGTGTGTATGTGTATAGTGCATATGCATATATGTATGTTCATATATACCCACATAGATACATATATGCATACATATAAACATAAATATCTGTGTATGTGCATTTGAGGCAGCCAGCTTCCAGGTGTTACAGTAGATGGAGTTAAAGTTAAGTTGGGTGTTACAGTATATGGAGTACTGAGTCTGGAATCAGGAAAACATCTTCCTGACTTCAAATCCAGCCTCCGACATTTACCAACTATGTGATCCTGGGCAAGTATTTAATCCTATTTCCATCATTTCCCTCATCTGTAAAATAAGTTGGTGAAGAAAATGGCAAACGACTCCAAAATCTTTGCCAAAAAACAAACCCAAATGGAATCACAAAAAGTTAGACACAACTGAAAAGTGACTGAGAAACATATATTTTCAAAACAGTTACTCAACATTTACCACATAGAATCTACAAAGGATTTTGCTCACAACAGAATCTAGAAAGAATTTGGCTCACAACAATCTCATGCTTGAAAGGATTAAGAGATTTGTCCAAGGTTACACATAAAGGTCCTCAGAACTAGGATTCCAATCCATATCTCCTGGCTACAAATTCAACATTCATGATGGTACTTTACCCTGTTAGAGGTGGAGGTAGAAAAGAACAAGTATATTCTGGGTTCTACACTTCTTTATGCATTTTCTCTCATTTTTCAAGCAAGTTCATTTTTTTTTCCCTCTCATCAAAGTATTGAGACTTTTCCAGCTGGCAATAGTATCAGTAATGCAGATATCTGTAGGCTACAGAACCTTTCAACAATACCATGATTTCTCACTATCTCCCACTCAGAAACAGGTAGGATTTCTATATGAGATCAAAAGAGATGAAAACATGGGATCTAGGTTCATATGCCATGCTTTATGATACTGAAGTTAAAAAAAAATTAAGTTCTAGTCATGAAAGTACACCAATAAGGAAACAAATAGAGCTTTGATAAATTGAGTTAATACAAATAATTTTAAAGAAAAACAAAGTTGCTCTTTTTTTCAAAAGGACTATATATGACACCGTTATATAAAATATAACACACACACACACACACACACACACACACACATATATATATAGATATATACATATATATATATATATATATATATATATATATATATATATATATAAAATACATATGATCAATAAGTCATCATATAAGAAATTAAAAGTAGAGACTAAGGATTTTAGACATTTTAAAATAAATTTAAAAATTTTTAAAAATAAAAAAATAAATTTAAAATTAAATTTAAAAAATTAATTAAACTCCATCATATTATCTAACAAAAAAAAACTCTGAGTCTCTCCCTCCCAGATTGATCCCAGATGATACTTTTTGATTTAATAAAAGAGGAGATTCTTTGCCTCAATTAATACTTAGCCTTAATCACTGAATGGGTACAACCTCCATCAAACTGAAACCTGTTGAAAACCGTAACTTCAAATGGCCAAGGTCTCCCACTGTGACTCTAAGGCCATCTCCCGACATTCTTATTTATGTCTTGCGACTGGACCCTGGGAGAGAAAATGAGGCAGGTGACTCTGAAGAGCCTTCCCTCATTTAAATACAGTTCACTTGTATGTCATGGCATTCCCTCCCTGATGTCCTGGTCCTCTGTGAGAACAGAGTGCAAACATCAACAACTCAGGCACCATAAGTATGCAATATAGATCTTTCCCCCCATCTGCCCTAATGAATAATAGTAATGATTTCTATTTATATGTTTTTTTCTTCTGCCACATTTTCCTCCTATCCTTTTAGAAAATATTGTGAAAAGACTTTGACTCTAACTGGGTTTCATTAAAGAATGCTGAATATTTAAAATTGCAGATTGAACACATTTTCTAGTCATATTTGAAAAATGCAAATCAAAAGTCTTGGGTGCACTTATAGCAATAGGAAAAAAATATATATATATGTATGTATATCAGAGTTTCCTGACCTTTGCCACCAGTCCAGATCTCCAAAGTATTATAATAATTAATGTATTAATGTGTTTCAGAATCTCTGAAGAGATAAATGCAACATAAGATGATCATTAATTAGAGTGAAAAGGAAAGGTGGTGAGCTCGTCCTTTCCAATTTGAAACCATTCATATAGAATGAGGAATGAATCCATTTAATTTTCCTATTTTATTTGTTCTAATAGCTTACATTCTTCAGATTTTGAAGGTGATTTGTTCTTAATTTGCAAATGTTGCATCTGTTTTTTATAAATTAGTGTTCTAATAGTAATGTAAAAAATGAAAAATGTTTGGTTCTAACCCAAATTACCAGCTCATTGTGACTGTTTGTTCTTTGGGTTATTAAATTATTACAATTAATCCCATCTTTAAATACTTGATGGCAATTAAAGTTATTTCCTAAGTTGCATTTTCTCAGCAATACATTTTCCCCATAGCACACAGTAGATATGTATGTATGAATATATATGTATTCATGAATACATATATATAAATATATATTCTATTATATATATTCAACTATGAATACATAGTTGAATAGCATTAAACTATTTTTAAGAGGTTTTTTTACAGTAATGCATTTTCAATAACTCATTGTAGAGATATAGTAAATAAGCCATAATAGCTTGACATATGTTTCTGCTAATTTAAAAAAAAAAGGAAAGAGAACAGTTGGCATGAAATTTGGAGTTTTTATTTTTAATTAGTGAATAAACTTATATTTTAAATAGAGTGTAAGTTTATATTTAAAAATAAGGTGCATTCAATTCAAAAACTAAAAATTATAAAAATGGCCTTGGTTCATGAGTTCTAGAGTAACACAAGATGTTCAAACTGTGGCAGACATAAAACAAATCCCCTTTTCATAAAGAGAAAATTGTGACACATTCCAGGGGAAAAAAAATTCCATTGGTGGTATTAAACTGATCCAAATAGGACAATATTCTGAATGGCTATTTTATCAATGGGGGCATAATAGTCATATTGGTAATGCTCTAATTGAAAAGAATATGTAAAAGTGAACTGCATAAGTAGCATATTCTTCTGGAACAAAGGTTGTCAAATACCCACCCTGGGAATCAGGTTAAAATGTAATTGGAATATATTTGACTAAATGAATAAAAATATAATAGAACATGAACAATCACATTATGTCTTTTAAAGATAAAAGTAACTACAGAATCCTTATTTATGATTTAGTGGTTCTATTTCTATTTGAGTTTAATATCACTAACATACCAGTCAGTCAACCAATAACATTATTAAATCACCTCCTTTATATTGCGTACCGAACTAAGCATTGAGGATACAAAAAGATGCAAAAGACAAGCCCTGATCTCAAAGAATTTATGATTTAAAATATACAGAACCACCTACATGCAGAATAAATAAGAGATAATTAACAGAGAGAAGGCACTGAAATTTTGAGGGATTTGGAGAAAGATTTCTGTAGAAGGTGGGATTTTAAAAGAAACAAGAGAAGTCAGTATTCAGATGGAGGAGGGAGACTGTTCCAGCCATGGGAACTGGAAAGAGAATGGGAGAGAGAATTCATGGAATGGAAAGAGATGAAGTGTCATGTTTGGAGAACAGCCAGAAGGCTAGTACAATTGCTCCTGTCCAGGAGTAAGGTGTCAGAAGACTGGAAAGGTGAGAGGTTATAAAGAACTTTGAATGTCAAACAGAATATTTTGTCTTTGATCCCGGAGGCAATTGGAAAATGCTGGAGTTGATTAAGAGATGATATGATCAGATATTATGATATTCACAGTAGGATATTTATCTACCACTCATCTTTTTCATAAGCACCAATTCTGAATCACTAATTACTTGTTGGGCTTTGGATACTGTTGTCTTAGTCATTAGATTTTTTTTTTTGATGATGGAGATTTTATTTTTCATCTTTAAAAAAATCTCTAGTACTCAGCACAATGTTTGTCACATAGTGGATGGATAGTAAAGGGGTTGATATGATCAGATATCATAATATACATGGTAGGAAAATCCAATTTTAATGAATGGAGAATGGATAGTAATGGGGAGACATTTGATGTGAACAGACCTACCAGGAGGCTATTTCAAGAGTCCAGAAGTGAAGTGATAAGGTCTTCAACTAGAGTGGAACAATGAGAAGGGAAAGATGCAAAGATGAAATAAACAGATCTCGCCATCTAATTAAATATAAGGGGATTGAGAGTAAAGTGAAAAATAGTGAATCTCGGATGACTACAAGATAGCAAATCTAAGGGACATAGTATCGCATAACAGGAAAGGTAAGAAGGAGGGAGATATTCCATTCTCAGGATAAAGGAGACATGGGCATTTTTTGGGAGCAACAAATGAGCTAGGAAATAGGACAGATTGGGAAGTAGAAGACTTGTAACTCCAAAGAGAGCAATCTGCTGGAGACAAGAGGGAATGGGATGAGAAATAGAGATATTAAACTTGGTAAGGAATAAGACCACTTCATCATGTGAGAAGGAAATGAAGGATGAAAAAAAATGAAAGAAAAAAAAAACTTGAAGGAAGAGGAGAAAAGAGAGAATTCATGGTGAATGACTTCATTTTTTTTCTGTAAAATATGAGACAAAGTTCTCAGCTAAGAGATTAGAAGTGAGAAGTGAATTATAAGAGGTTTCAAGAGGCATGAAAAGGTTTGGCAGAGCAACTGTAGAGAGGGGAATGATGAATTAATAAGAGAAGACTAGAACAGTGCTATCAAATTCAAATGAAAATAGATCCCTGAAGCTACCATATTTACTTAGAAAACAAAAAATTACATTATCTGTGTTTTATTGTATTTTTATTTACTTTGTTAAATATTTCCCTACAACATTTTAATCTGGTTCTAGGTGCAGTCAGGAGTGTAGAAGCCAGCAAGGTTCTAGAATGTGATGTGTTCCTTCTAGAGAACATCCCAAATTTCTGTCTCAGAAAAGGAAAAAAAACATTGCCAACACTAAAACTAAAGTTATTCAAAGTTTCATTGGTTGGTTAATAGGTTAGAAATATTTCAAAGTCACTATTTTTTCATTTAAGAATAGAAAATTAGGGAAAACAATGTTCTTTTGGGATTTCAAATACCTTAATATATTTGATTTTTATGTGTTAAGACAACTTCTCACTTCCATATAGTGATTAAGCCTTAAAAAAGAGCTTCTATAAGAATTCTGTAAGATAGGTTGTATGGATAAGATTTTGCTTATTTTACAGATAACAAAAGTGAAATTTAGAAAGTTAATCCAACCCAAAAAAGTATTCATTAAGCAAATGCTCAATGAAAGGCACCATACTAGGTAATGGGGGCATGAAGAGAGATTCAAAAAAGACTTTAAGGACATTTTATTGAAAAGCTAAGAAATTTATATCTTATCCTGGAAGCAACATGGCTGCCTCCAAAGATTCTTGAACAAGAGAGTATCATGTTCCACATTGAGCTTTCATATAGTTAATTTGGCAGCCATGTGGAGAGGTAGAACCTAGGAACTAGTCACTCAATTATCAGGCTGTTCAATAGATTGTGTGAGGAGAGAAAAGGGGATGTGTTTGAAAGATCTTGTCAAGACTAAAAAAAAAACAAAAAACATTCTTAACAATTGATTAAAGGGAATCCAAAGAAGAAGGGTACGATTGTGGGATTAGGAAAGGAAGTCAGTGATGATCTTGAGGATCTTCCTGTGGATGATCAGAAGGTTTTTAATTTCCTCAACAGAAAAAAAGGAAGTTTGGAAGATGAATAAGTCTGGAGGAGAAAATCAGTTTTGTTTTGTATATAATAAGTTTGAGATGTCCATAGGACATCCGAGTTTTTAAGCTTCTATCATATGACATTTATTGTGGTAAATACTAGGATTTTTTTTAAAAGATGCAACATATATCAAACTGTGCATACCCCTTTGATCCAGCAGTGTTTCTACTGGGCTTATACCCCAAAGAGATACTAAAGAAGGGAAAGGGACCTGTATGTGCCAAAATGTTTGTGGCAGCCCTGTTTGTAGTGGCTAGAAACTGGAAAATGAATGGATGCCCATCAATTGGAGAATGGCTGGGTAAATTGTGGTATATGAATGTTATGGAATATTATTGTTCTGTAAGAAATGACCAGCAGGGACTTCCGGTTAAGATGGCGGAGAGGAGGCTCACAGCTGCATAAGTTCCACGCTTTCTCTCACTATCCATTTCATTACAAGCCTCTGAATCAATGCTTGACTGAAAAAAAACCCCACAAATAGTTACCAAGAGAAGCCATCCTTGAGATCCGCCACGAAAGGTCTGTCTTTACTGGAGGGCTGGGGCAGTTTTAGATCGGGCGCAGGCGGCGGGCAGCGGCAGTGAGAGCACGGGAGCAGACTGGAGAGGGGGTGGAGAGTGATCGTAGCCGTTTCTGCGGGGAGAGCTTCGCTACAGGTTTGGATACTTTCCTCCGGCAGCAAGTCAACAGCCCAGCAGAGAAGCTAAAAACACCGGGGCTGAAGAATACAACCCAAACAGCTGGAGTCTCTCAGGACCTGGCCGCCCCCCCCTTCCCCCCCCTCAGTGACTCAGCTTGCTTTGGGATCTCAGAGCGCAGGCGCAGCACAGTCCTGCTAGTGCCTCACTGCTGCCCCCTGCAGTCTGTAGAGGAAGCTCGATAACACACCCAGCCCCCCCCCCCAAAGAAAGACTCCAGTTTTTTCTGTTTTTCTTTGGTAGTTTGTCTCTGATTAATAGACAGAATGAGCAAGAAGCTGAAGAGGACTTTAACCCTTGACAGCTTCTACACAGATAGAGAGCAGACTCTAAATCCTGAGGAGACTAAAAACAGGCAGTCCCCAGGTGAATCCCCAAAGGAGGAGATTGTCTGTTCCTCAGCACAGATGAACCTCATAGAAGTGATTAAAAAGGCTCTCACAAGGGAGCTAGAAGAAAAATGGGAAAAGAGCCTGGAGAAGTCAGTTAAAGAGAGAGTGGATAAAGAAGTAAAATCCTTGAAAAATAGGATTAGTGAACTGGAAACAGAAAACAGCTCTCTAAAAAACAAAATTGGCGAAATGGAAAAAAATTCCACAGAACAAAAGAACTCAATTGGACAATTAGAGAAAGATTTTAAAAAAGTGAGTGAAGAGAATACTTCACTGAAAATCAGAATTGAACAAGTGGAATTGAATGACTCGAGGAGACAAGAAGAATCAGTCAAGCAAATCCAAAAAAATCAAACAATGGAGAAAAATGTGAAATACCTTCTGGGGAAGACAACAGACCTGGAAAACAGATCCAGGAGAGACAATCTGAGAATCATTGGACTCCCAGAAAAACATGATGAAAAAAAGAGCCTGGACACTGTCTTCCAGGAAATTATCAAAGAGAACTGCCCAGAAGTCATAGGAACAGAGGAAAAAATAAACATTGAAAGGATTCATCGATCACCCACTGAAAGGGATCCTAAAATCAAAACACCAAGGAATATAGTGACCAAATGCCAGAACCCTCAGATGAAAGAAAAAATATTGCAAGCGGCTAGAAAAACCCAATTCAAGTATCAAGGAGCCACAATAAGGATCACCCAGGATCTGGCAGCATCCACATTAAAAGATCGAAGGGCCTGGAATATGATATTCCGAAAGGCTAAGGAACTTGGTATGCAACCAAAAATAACTTACCCAGCGAGAATGAGCATCTTTTTCCAGGGAAGAAGATGGACATTCAACGAAGTAAGCGAATTTCATCTATTTCTGATGAAAAAACCAGAACTTAACAAAAAGTTTGACCTACAAATATAGAACTCAAGAGAAATCTAAAAAGGTAAAGATTAATCTTGGGAACTATATTTTGACTATATAGATGTATAAAGAATACATGTATACCTTGTTCTAGAAATTGATGTGGAAAGGACATTGTACCAGAGAAAGGGTAAAGTGGGGGTAGTACATCTCATGAAGAGGCATAGGAAACCTGTTATATCTGAGAGAAAGAATGGAGGGGGATGAATAGAGTGGGTATCTTACTGCCTTCAGAATTGGCTTTAAGTGAAAAATCTTAAGACATATTCAATCTATGGTGAAACTTCTCCCATCTCATTGAAAAGTGAGAAGGAAAAAGTGGAAAGGGAAGGAATAAGCTAAGCGGAAGGGATACGGGAACTGGGAGGGAAAGGGGTAAGATAGGGGGAGGAACTCAAAGGCGGGGGGAGGGACACTAAAAAGGGAGGGCTGTGAGAAGCAAGGGGTGCTCACAAGCTTAATACTTGGAAGGGGGGGAAAGGGGAAAGAAAGGAGGAAAGCATAAACCGGGGTTAACAAGATGGCAAGTAATACAGAATTGGTCATTCTAACCATAAACGTGAACGGGGTAAACTCCCCCATAAAGAGGAAGCGGTTAGCAGAATGGATTAAAAGCCAGAATCCTACAATATGTTGTTTACAGGAAACACACCTGAAGCGGGGAGATACATGCAGGTTAAAGGTAAAAGGTTGGAGCAAAATCTACTATGCTTCAGGTGAAGTAAAAAAAGCAGGGGTAGCCATCCTGATCTCAGATCAAGCTAAAGCAAAAATTGACCTAATTAAAAGAGATAAGGAAGGACACTATATCTTGCTAAAGGGTAGCATGGATAATGAAGCACTATCTATATTAAACATATATGCACCAAGTGGGGTAGCATCTAAATTCTTAAAAGAGAAACTAAGAGAGCTGCAAGAAGAAATAGACAGTAAAACTATAATAGTGGGAGATCTTAACCTTGCACTCTCAGAATTAGATAAATCAAACCACAAAATAAATAAGAAAGAAGTCAAAGAGGTAAATAGAATACTAGAAAAGTTAGATATGATAGCTCTCTGGAGAAAATGTAATGGAGACAGAAAGGAATACACTTTCTTTTCAGCAGTTCATGGGACCTATACAAAAATTGACCATATATTAGGACATAAAAACCTCAAACTCAAATGTAGTAAGGCAGAAATAGTAAATGCATCCTTTTCAGACCACGATGCAATGAAAATTACATTCAACAAAAAAGCAGGGGGAAGTAGACCAAAAAATAATTGGAAACTAAATAATCTCATACTAAAGAATGATTGGGTGAAACAGCAAATCATAGACATAATTAATAACTTCACCCAAGAAAAGGAAAAAAAACATTGCCAACACTAAAACTAAAGTTATTCAAAGTTTCATTGGTTGGTTAATAGGTTAGAAATATTTCAAAGTCACTATTTTTTCATTTAAGAATAGAAAATTAGGGAAAACAATGTTCTTTTGGGATTTCAAATACCTTAATATATTTGATTTTTATGTGTTAAGACAACTTCTCACTTCCATATAGTGATTAAGCCTTAAAAAAGAGCTTCTATAAGAATTCTGTAAGATAGGTTGTATGGATAAGATTTTGCTTATTTTACAGATAACAAAAGTGAAATTTAGAAAGTTAATCCAACCCAAAAAAGTATTCATTAAGCAAATGCTCAATGCAAGGCACCATACTAGGTAATGGGGGCATGAAGAGAGATTCAAAAAAGACTTTAAGGACATTTTATTGAAAATCTAAGAAATTTATATCTTATCCTGGAAGCAACATGGCTGCCTCCAAAGATTCTTGAACAAGAGAGTATCATGTTCCACATTGAGCTTTCATATAGTTAATTTGGCAGCCATGTGGAGAGGTAGAACCTAGGAACTAGTCACTCAATTATCAGGCTGTTCAATAGATTGTGTGAGGAGAGAAAAGGGGATGTGTTTGAAAGATCTTGTCAAGACTAAAAAAAAAAACAAAAAACACTCTTAACAATTGATTAAAGGGAATCCAAAGAAGAAGGGTACGATTGTGGGATTAGGAAAGGAAGTCAGTGATGATCTTGAGGATCTGCCTGTGGATGATCAGAAGGTTTTTAATTTCCTCAACAGACAAAAAGGAAGTTTGGAAGATGAATAAGTCTGGAGGAGAAAATCAGTTTTGTTTTGTATATAATAAGTTTGAGATGTCCATAGGACATCCGAGTTTTTAAGCTTCTATCATATGACATTTATTGTGGTAAATACTAGGATTTTTTTAAAAGATGCAACATATATCAAACTGTGCATACCCTTTGATCCAGCAGTGTTTCTACTGGGCTTATACCCCAAAGAGATACTAAAGAAGGGAAAGGGACCTGTATGTGCCAAAATGTTTGTGGCAGCCCTGTTTGTAGTGGCTAGAAACTGGAAAATGAATGGATGCCCATCAATTGGAGAATGGCTGGGTAAATTGTGGTATATGAATGTTATGGAATATTATTGTTCTGTAAGGAATGACCAGCAGGATGAATATAGAGAGGACTAGCAAGACTTACATGAACTGATGCTAAGTGAAATGAGCAGAACCAGGAGATTATTATATACCTCAACAACGATACTGAATGAGGATGCATTCTGATGGAAGTGGATTTCTTCGACAAAGAAATCTAACTCAGTTTCAATTGATCAAGGATGGACAGAAGCAGCTACACCCATAGAAAGAACACTGGGAAATGAATATAAATGGCTTGCATTTTTGTTTTTCTTCCTGGGTTATTTTTACCTTCTGAATACAATTCTCCCTGTGCAACAAGAGAACTGTTCTGTCCTGCACACATATATTGTATCCAGGATATACTGTAACCTATTTAACATGTATAGGACTGCTTGCTATCTGGGGGAGGGGGTGGAGGAAGGGAGGGGAAAAATCGGAATAGAAGTGAGTGCAAGGGATAATTTTGGAATCCTTACTAACTGCTAACTAATTAGAGTTGATCTAATCTTACAAGAAGATGTTTTGGGCAGAACCTGAAACAAGGTACTAAGTAGAACTACCCATAATCCCTCTCTCTGGAAGGAGCATAAATAGGCCAACGGGCCAGTCAGAGAGTTGGAGAGAGGAAGACGCTACAAGTCGAGATTTCACCGGAATGACATGAAGACTGGAGCTGGCTGGAGGCTGAAGAAAGTAGAGGCAGAAGCTGAAGGACCAGACCTTTGGATTTGGTGACATTTGGAGAGAGCTCTTGGAACCAAGCAGAGAGATAGGCCTCTAAGCTAACCGGGCTATATTGGGATAATAAAAGATCTGAACTTTTATCACCTGGCTGCTTTTTGAGAAGAAAAAGCTCACCAACATTTTGGCGCCCAACGTGGGGCAAACAGACCCCCTCAGTGGATTTCAGTGGAAAAGCTCCGATCCTGATTCAAGTGGAAAAACCTTTGATCCTGATCCAGTGGAAAAGACTTCAACCCAGAAATTAGGGTGAGTGCAACAAAGAAATTTTGTTAGAAGAGTTAAAGTAGAATTTCATCTAAGATGGGACAGATATTTAGAAAACAGCCTGTTTCTGTTCAAGGAAAATGTTTAGAGAGCATTGTCAAAGTTATGGAAAGCCAAGGTTTAATTATAAGTTTACAGCAAATCACTGAACTTTTAAATTAAAGATTTGAAAAAGGGTTGCACTCTTTATGGGGCTACATCATCTTATGTGAAGATGTTACTAGATAATTTGTCTTATGAAATCCTAACCCCGAATGACTGGAAATCCATAGTGAAAACTTGTCTAGAACCGGGACAAAATTTATTGTGGCTTTCGGAGTTTCATGAATTATGTAGGATTCAAGCCCAACGCAATAGGCAAACAGGAGCTATTGTACAAGTTGCTTTTGACCAACTAGCTGGTGAAGGTCAGTATGCAGAGAGTTCAGAACAAATTTATTATCCCATAACAGTGTATGAGCAAATTTCTAAGGCTGCAATAAAAGCTTGGAATTCTCTCCCTGGACAGAAAGATGGAAATAATGCTTTCACAAAAATAGAGCAAGGTCCCAATGAACCTTTTGCAGATTTTGTGGGACGTTTACAAACAGCTGTAATAAGAACCATTGGAAATAATACAGCCACAGAAATAATGACTAGACATTTGGCTAAGGAAAATGCCAATGAGGTTTGCAAGAGAATTATATGGGGGCTAGACAAAAATGCTTCTTTAGAGGAGATCATTAGACGCTGTGCCACAGTGGGCACAAATGCTTATTATACCCAGACTATGATGAACATGGAAAGACAAGGTCCTTCTTGGCAAAGGAATTATAGAGAAACTCGTCGATGTTTCCAGTGCGGAAAAATTGGACATCTAAGAGCCCAATGTAGAAATGGAGATAAAGTGAGAAGACAGGGTGAGAGAAAACCCAAAACCCCATGTCCAAAATGTAACCAAGGCTTTCACTGGGCTTCTAAATGTATATTGACCCAGAAGAATGAGAGGCAAGGCCCAGCTCCAAAGTATCAATCAAAGGACAGGTGGGGCATGATAGCAGCTGAGGTTACACCCAGAGAGACTTTAGAAATTCAGAACTCTGATGTCATCAACCAACAGAAAAGCAATCAGGATTACAGTTGGGAAGAATACAGGCCTTTTAAGACAACAAGACAATATCCAATGCAAACAACTCCAATGTAATTACCAGATGATGAGGAGAAATCCCAAACTTGGTAAATAGAAGGGAATTAGATTAACTGCTTGGGGAAGAGGATCTGCTTATATTTCCACAGATGAAGAAAGAATCAGATAGCTGACAATGAGACTGTCAAAAGGATTCTTAAAATCTTCAGAAATCATTGGGTTCCCTGAGATTAGATTCCTGGCACATGAACTCATGGACAATGGATTGCTTATGGACTATTTCTAGGACTTATGGACATGTGTAAATTTTCAGGTTGATTCATGTTGTTACATTACTACTAACCTGTGTTATATTGCTATGTACTTATGTAAATTATGTATAATGCCTCCCATATTGATGGATTTATGTATACCATGTATATCTGTTACAAAGTTCTGGCCCATATTGATGGATTTATGTGTACCCCCTCAGAAACCCCCTATGTTTTAAAACAAAAGAAAGGGGGAGATGTTGGAATCCTTACTAACTGCTAACTAATTAGAGTTGATCTAATCTTACAAGAAGATGTTTTGGGCAGAACCTGAAACAAGGTACTAAGTAGAACTACCCATAATCCCTCTCTCTGGAAGGAGCATAAATAGGCCAACGGGCCAGTCAGAGAGTTGGAGAGAGGAAGACGCTACAAGTCGAGATTTCACCGGAATGACATGAAGACTGGAGCTGGCTGGAGGCTGAAGAAAGTAGAGGCAGAAGCTGAAGGACCAGACCTTTGGATTTGGTGACATTTGGAGAGAGCTCTTGGAACCAAGCAGAGAGATAGGCCTCTAAGCTAACCGGGCTATATTGGGATAATAAAAGATCTGAACTTTTATCACCTGGCTGCTTTTTGAGAAGAAAAAGCTCACCACAGGATAATGTTGTAAAAAAAATTATCCTGGCATGCGTTCTGTCGATAAAAAGTTATTTTTAAAAAAAGATGCAACATAAAATCCCTAGCTTCAATAGGGACCTAATGAGTAAGATATCAAAAATCCAGCAAGTAATTAGTGATTTAGAATTGGAGCTTATGAAAAAGATGAGTGGTGGATAGATAGATAGATGATGCAGTCACATGCTTACAGATATTAAGAAAATTGAAAAATCTTATAGGAGCTTTTGAGATCACCATAAAATAATTATAGAGAAAGAAAAGAAAAGAAGCTAGTACAGAGCATTACGGCACACTCATGGTTAAAACATTGCATATGGAGAAATGTCCTGCAAAAAATATAAAGAAGATGATGTCAGATGTTAGAGAAAATAGGAAGTGGTAACAATGTCAAATAATCAGGTAGGTCAAGAAAGATGAGAACTGAGAAAAAGACATTGGATTTAACAATTAAGAAATCAATGGTGAAAACCTTTCCCAGGAACAAAATCAATGCATATAGGATATGAATGGAAACTGCCAAATGGGGAGTAAAGTGTGAAACAGCATCAAATATCTCTGAAAAAATTCAGATACATTAACCACATAAGTAATTAACACAACTATGTGGATGTCATTCCTCAAAAGATATGTTGTCAAATGAATAGTTTTCAAATTAAGATTTGCAAACTATCAATAATAGATAAAAATGCTACAAATCATTGAGAAATGTAAATTAAAGCAAATATGAGAGTTTATCTCACACCAAGAAAATTGGCAAAGATAATGAAAGACAGAAATAGTCAATGCTGAAGGAACTGGCAAAAAGACAGACATTTAGATATGCTGTAGCTAGAGTTATGAATTGGTCTACCATTCCAGAAAACGACTAGAAATTATTCTAGGAAAGCAACTGATTTTTTTTATATTCTTTTACCTAGAACTTTCACTGGCATGTGTAAATTCAAAGGAAATTAAAGACAGAAAAATCTTGTATATACGAACATTTCCATAGAAGCACCTTTTGTTATAGAAAAAAACAAAACAAGATAAGACTTTAACATAAAAAGTAAATATTTGTCTGCTAACAAAAAACCTGATATATCAATCAAGCAACAAGAATTTATTCAGCTGTTTTCCAAGCACTATTAGGTACTAAGGGTACAAAGCTGGGGAAAAAAGCAATCTCTAGTTTAAAAAGGATTATATCATAAGAAGATTGTGGGATGTTATACCCAAAGGACTTAAGTGTACAAAACTATTTAAAGCAGCTCTTTGGATGATAATTTAAAATAAAGTGAAGCCAAAGGGAAAACAATCAATAGGGGAATGTCTAAAATATGGTATATGAATGTGATGGAGTAGTATTGTGTGTAAGACTTAAGAAAAGAAATGATTTTTGAAGTGATATGGACAGACATATTAACTGATGCAATATTAAACAGAAATAAAAGAATAATGTACATCAATAGTATTTTTTAAAATGTTGACATCTGATACATTGATAAAGAATTAACATGAACAGAATGAAGAAAACAATAATAATGCTGTAAAGAAAAAACAATTTTGAAAGTTATAAAAATCATGATCAATATAATCATCATCCATGTTCCATTAAAATTAATACATGTTACCCTTTTCTTGATAGAGAGGTAATAGATTTAGGGAGTAGAATGACTATATATTTTCATGAAAAAATTCAATTATTTGACTCTACCTATTTGTTACAAGGAATGCCTTTGTTTATTTTTTTTTACATTGGGATAAGATTACAAGAGAAAGTCAATTTCTAGTTTAAAAAATTAAAAGCTAAAATGTTGGGAATACTACAGATGTGGAAAGTGTTATGAGATGATAAAAGTTCTAGATTTAATGACATTTCATTTCGAGTTACTTCTTTTAAAATTTCTATATTTGAGTAAACTTTGTAGCATACACCATAAGTAGAACAATAATATATTTCATAATTCCTAAAGATATATTACATACATGTAAATATGTTGGTGGCTCACTCAAAAATGTTGGTAGGAGCAAATAATCAAAACTTAAGATCATTGCTTCATATGACAACAGCTTCAATATGGAAATCAACTGAGATGAGATAACTTAATTTTTTCAGAGATACAATCCACACCTCTTCCACGACTATTCAGTACCATTTAAGTAGGAATAAAGAAAGCAGATAATGGAGTGACCAAAAGTCAGGATTTTGAAACACAGTCAAGGAAGACAATGTGATTTACCTTGACATATACATGCCATTGTAACAAGTGGCAAGACTGGGATTCAAGCCCAGTTTTCTGACTCCACAATGCTATGCTATAATTTAAAATGACCACCTAAGATAATTTTACTATATAGGTATAAAGATATTGCTACCATTTTTTCATCTGCTACTAATTATCATTGAATTTCTTCTGGGTTATTAATAGATTTTGGGAAGAACTCCCATCAACCCAAAAGTTCAATACATTATTCACAATTTTCATATATGGAATTTCTGGTGCTCACAAAATTTATGAAGTTTGGTAAGCATACAAATCTTACTAGTTCTGGCAAGTTCCCATTACATTTTCAACATAGACATTTCCTTCTACCTCAAAATAAAATGAATTTTGTGAATGTATTTTTTTCTCAAATTGCAACTTTGATTTCTCTGGGAGCATTTTTTTTTTAGAAAATGAAGAACTCTGATAACTGAATATCCTATTGTTAAAAAGACTAATCTGAAAATCTTCCTATTCTGCCCAGCATTCAGCATATTCCCCAAAAAGGCAAGGAGATCATAAGGGGAGAGAAAAAGTAAAAACACTTCAGAATATCAGTAGAAGAGGGATATCTTTCGCATGTGAAACTCTGAATAAAAGATGTTGGTCCAAGTACTAACATATACTTAAGAAATAAGAATTAAGGTAAATTCATATTGAAATGGGAATTAATAGGAATGAAATCACTTTCTATTTTTTTTTGTTTTTTAATGAAATCATTTTAGAAATTAATCATAAACCAAGATGCCAGATTAGCAAAGCATCCTCTTGTATTCAAGTAATTAAAATAATAACAGTCCTTTAAATTTAAAAAAGCAATTGACACATTATTTTATTGAATTATACCACAACTCTGATACAGAGATTCTTATCCAGAGGCCTATGAACTTGAGTATTTTTAAAAATATTTTGTTATTGAATTTTAACGTATCTCGTTTCCTTTGCTATGTACCTTAATTTATACATTTAAAATTTATACAATTTTAAAATAACTTACTTAAAATTTATATATTTATTCTGAGAAGATCCATAAACTTTACTAGGCCAATGACATACAAAAGCTTAAGACTACTTATTTAATTAAAGGTGTTGTTACCTACATTTTATTGATAGTGACTTCTCCATAGTCACATAGCTAGTAAGTATCAAAGAAAAGATTTGATTTCCAATTTTCTTCAGTTCAAATCCCTTAGAAAAACTTGTGATGCATAATCTTATTAGACATTCTTCCAGAAAGAACAATCCTAGTTTACTGTTGACACTGCATTCATGGATATGATCTATGTCACTCCATAGTACTCATGGCACCACCATTGGAGTAGATTTTATTGGCAACTCTATCAAAAGGAGGTTGCCTAATACTTTTTTTGAAAGAGTTCATTCATTTTTTTTTCTTGGCTGAACATTGTATGTTGTCAAACTACCAATTTTGTCCTTATTACAATAAGAAGAAAAACTAATCGCAAGGCAAGTAAAAAGCAGCCCCATCTACTCAATTACATTCTTGTTGGTCTCCATTCAGTAAATAGAGCAGATCACTTGGTCATTCTGTTTTACTGATTGGCAAATCTTACCTCTGACTACTAAGTGATAGCCAGAATTTAAGCAAAATGTTCCATGGAAACCTGATTGTGTTTAACCAGACACATTTTTTGATTTGCATTGTGCAAAAAGAAAATGACTGAGTCTTTGCAGAACGTGTATTAAGTTTAGACGTAACAGCATCCTTCAAGATTATTTCTTTAATTTTTTATTTTACGTTTATTTTATAATGCATTGATCTTATTTTATATTAATTTCTAAAAATATAATTCCTCCAGGTCCTACTCAGGAAGATTTTTTCAAGAAGAAAAAACAAACTTAAGAAATCTGAAAAATGACAGGCTAGTGAGACTAAAAATCACATTGATTATATCTGATAGAAAGTGCAATATTCCCTTCTTCTATTCTCCCACATCTACAATGAAAGGAAAGAGATATGTTTTCTCAACTTTTCTCCAGGAACAACCTCCATCATTAAATTTACATAGAATTGTGATTTGCTGTATTGTTCTCCCTATTTAAGTTGTAGAAGTCATTGTGTGTGTTGTTTTCCTGGTCATGTTAATTTCTCTCCGGTTCAGTTAATATAAATCTGCTGTATCTCTGAATTCTTCACAGTCATTGTTTTTGTCATTATATTAATACACGATATTTTAAATCAGTTCTCTAGGTGATGGAAACTACTCTATTTCTTCTTCTGGCTTCTTCAAATTGTAATGCAGTGGATAGTTTGATTTATACATAATTCTTCATTATGACTTTGATCTCTAAGGAGTATATAACTTTAATACAAAATTTCTGGGTGAAAGGGTAGGACATTTCAATCAGTTCTTAGATTAATTCTAAGTTTCTTTCCAGAAGGGTAAAAACAATTAACATTTCTACCAACAGGGTATTTGTGGGCCTGTCTTTCCATAATCTCTTTGATATTGAGCATTGTTATCTTTTATGATCTTTGACAGTTTTCTGGGCAGGAAATGACACCTCAGAGTTATTTTAATTTGCATTTCTTTTATTAGTAGTAATTTAGAGTACTCATATTTATTTTCAAAAGTTAGCAAATGATTTATTAGGGGGAAATCTTTCACTTTCACCTTTGAAACTCCATAACTTTGAAAAGTAAGCAATTAAAAAATACTTCTTGATTGGTTAAAATAAGTGATCTAATCCAACCCTTTTATTTTATATATGAAAAAGCTAATTTGCATTATACCTTGATAATGATTTTAACCATACATTAGCATAGTCTCATTACAATATGACATAATAGAAAACTGCAAATTAATGGCTCTTTAATTAAAATATATTGTATAGTGTAGATGTAATGCATATATTTCAAATATGAGAGTCCAGTTGCTAAAATATTTACTTTTTCCATCTAAAATATATGTGCAATTTATTTAGTATCATCAACTAATATTTGATTATCAAAACTGGGGAAATATTTTATGTAAGGGAAGGTCACTTAAATGTCACAAAATCCTGCTTTTCTTTTCAATGACCTATGACCTCCTAAACATCCTATTTTTCATCCATGAAACGACAGTAAACCAAACTAACTAAAACTTGAAATACTTTCAAAAACTCATTTGATATACAAACATTCTATTCATCCCACTAAATGTGCTGCATTGCTGCTAATATTTCCTAATGCTCCAAATCTTTTATTACTTTTTCTATTCCCTATATCACTAGACTAAGAAAACACAAGCTTTGCCAGAAGAAAATATATTGTTCCCCCTAAAAACATGCTCAGAAGAAAACCAAACCAAAAGGAAAGCAAAAAATGAAGAGGCTAAGTGATTTTTTTTTAAATCCACTATATAATCTCATTGGCTCACTCAATTTCCTTGAGCTACTTGGAACAGTATTTTGCTCAAGGATTTTTAGTATCGCCTTATTGTACTCTTCATAAAAGAAAACCAATTCCAACCGTTACTTTAATATAATCATTATGTTTATTTAAGTGATTCTGCAATATCAACATCTTGGGCTAATGCATGCACACTGACACATCCTTCTTCTGCCAATGATAATTCCTTGTAACCCACAATTAGACTAACAAACCAAATAAAAGCTTCAATAGACCCTTAAAAAGGAAGAGAGTGTTGTAGGAGGAACAATCTCTAATTTGGGGTGGACTTGGCACTAGTTCACCACCATCAGCGATCTATTGCCTTGAAAAATAAAAGCCACGTTAAAAGTTTTAAATAAATGTGCACCATGTACAATCTAGTCTTTGGTGGAAAGCTAACCTTGTATAAGTCCTTTAATACTATAATTAAGAATTCAACATTGCCACTGTATGTAATTCACAGTTCCAAAATGTCTACAGCTCTGATTTTGACCTTTCAAAACCCCATTAAGCTATGTAAATACAGAGCAAAGGAATGTGTACTGTGCATAAACAGTTTGCTAATGTCAACTAGACAGGACACACTGCCTCCTTCTTGTCCCTGGGGTTTAGGAGAGCAGTGCTCGGGCATTAACGCGACTTCTTTATTGATTTGCCTATGACAGATCTACCATGAAACTCATAATGTGGTCTTTTTGGTTCAGTGTGAAGATGGAGCGTGAACCTGCCGTGTAGTTTTCCAAAATCTGAGACAAGGGTTCTAAAATAGGAGGGAAACAGAGCAACATTTTAAAAGATGAGAAAGAAGAAAAAGGTCAAAACCCCACAATAAGAACTCCATGCATTTTGAGACAGACTGCGTCTTATTTATTTATTTTTTTATATTATTTCCCTCCAAATCCAACAAGCATTTATTACGTATATACGACGTGTAAAGCACCAAGTTGGGCATTCAAAAATGGCTCCTGTTTTCCAAGAGTTTACATTCTACTAGTAAATTCAACACTTAAACTTGGTTGCCTGAAGTTTGAAAGGGCTTCCATTTCTACATTAGCATTTTGTTTTCAAAACAACCCTGTGAGGAAGGTAGATTAAGTTGTGATACACACTTTATAGGTTTTGGATTGTTTTTTTGTTTGTTTGTTTGTTTGTTTTTAAATGTGACCAAGTGTAAAGGCAAACATATTGACTCTGACATCATTTTATCATTTTAGTTCTCTTCAGGCTCAAAAGATAAAGAACAACAACGTGGTGGAACTTGTACTAAAAAGTAAGATCTTTTGTTTCCCAGTACTACCTGATCTTTCCAAATTCACAATTGCTTGTAATCCTGTGAGATAATATATTTCAAGCACTTTGTAAATTTTTGAATGACAGCCATCATTACTATTAGGGAAATTATAAGATGCAATAAAGAGACTGCCAGGCCCAGAGTCAGGAAAATCTGAGTTTAAATCTGGCCTAAAACACTTACCAACATGGGCAAGTCATATAACCCCATTTACCTCAACTTCTTCATCTATAAAATGGACTGGGGGAAGAAATTACAATCATCCAATATCTTTATCCAGAAACCCCCAAATGGAGTCATTTTTTACTAAACAAGTCTTCATTATTGTTAGTTCATATCACGTATCTCTAGTATTATTTTAAATTATACATGAATATGATAAAAAAATATGATATTTGTGAAGTGCTTAAACTGGTGCCTAAAATATAGTAGTCATTATATAAATGCTTATTCCTTTCAAAACCCCCACTATCCTCATTCTGTCCCCTGAAAATAACCTTTCTGTGTACATCATCTTAAATACACAATTAGTAGATATGGATCAGCTTAAGTTGTTCATGGTGTTTGAAAATAACATTCTTGCTCGTGTGGCCTTTCAATAGCTCAGTTTTGTTTTGCTCCAAAGCTGTTAGGATAGGATAAATGGTTATTAATTAGAAGTTCCTAAACCTATTTGGACTATAAGCCTGGATGGTACCACAGACTCTGTGATTTTACAAATTTGACTTTGTATGTAATAATAATCTGATTTGCAATACATTGCTACCTGCTTACACCCATCATGGGCCTTTCCATTTTAGGAAAATTTCTTTCTTTGGATTGCTTTTAAAAGGCAATCATCAAATGCCACAAATCAGGAATTGATTTATTGTACTGTTGAATGTCAGTTTTCAGAAAATGATAGGAGAGCTAGGTGGTTCAGTAGATAGAGCACCAGTCTTGGAGTCAGACTGAATTAAAATCCAGTCTCAGACACTTGAAAATTACTAGCTGTATGATCCTGGCAAGTCACTTAACCCCTCATCACCAAATAAAAATGGAAAAATGTTAATAATACAAATTAACTCTAAGTGTATTCTGTGTATAGATAGATAGATAGACACACATACATCTATCTATCTATATTACATATATATGGATATATTTATTTTTCTACATATATGGACATGTGTGTATATATATCTATATCTATCTATATTTATTATATTTATAGATATATGTGCACACACACACACACACACACACACACATATATATATATATATATATATATATCTAGGGAGCTTCATAGAATTGGTTGAGTTAAACATTTACCAAAACACGCTTATATTTAGATGATCCTTAACTTTAATTTTTCAGGGACTATGGCCAGTCATTCATTGATCATTTATTAAGTATTTATTAATTAAAATACACTGTCCTAAGAGTTGGAGATACAAAGAAAGACAAAAGATAGTCCCTTCTTTCAAGTTTATTATTTAATGAGGGAAAATAATACATAAAAAATGGGGAAGGATTGTAAGGAAATAATCATTTATATAGCTCATAATACCTGTCAAATGCTGAACCATATACCTTACAAATATAATCCTCTTTGATATTTACAAAACCTCCTATGAGGTAGGTGCTGTTATTACCTTCATTTTTCAGTTGAGAAAAATAAGACTAACAGTGGTTAAGTGGTGTGTCCAGACTCACACAACTAGTAAATGTCTGAGGCTAGATTTGAATTCTGGTCTTCATTTACTACAGGATTCCAAGGCACTCCAAGCAGGAATTAGAAGGAGAAAGGTATCCAGTGCCATATCCAGTGATAGAGGCCATTGGTGATGTGAATTAATGCCAACAATAATTAGTTGTTAAGGGAGAAAATTTGTCAAAATCATACTTATGACTCTATCACCTCCTCTTCCTTCTCCTTTCATCTCTTCTCTGCCCTCCATTCTTACCTTTACTTTTGTCTTCTAATCTTTCTCTCCCTCCTCCACTTGAAAAATTATATACAAAGCTTAAATCTTGATATTTCAAAAGACTGAGGAAGCCCAAGGTCATTTCAATAGCCAGAGTAAGTATCAAGTTTTTGATTTTTTTGGATTTTTTTTTCAGCCTGGTACCTGCAATGGGCATACATCCTTCCTATGATTTCAATGAGTCACTTCAATTCTCTTTGAAATAGATCATAAAAGCATGTAGGTTTTTTTTTTCCTTTCTTAGATAAGTATCAAAAAATACTTACTATGCAACATATAGTATGTAACAATTATATAATGTTATTTATGTTAGTACATTATGTGATTAATATATAATATAATTAGAGTATACAAGTAGTTAATTATGACAGCATATGATCTCTATCATCTAGCCCAGTTCTCATTTTATAGCTGAATAATTTGCCAAGGTCATGTTATTAAGTAATTATAAAGCCACAGCAAATTTTATTTATATTTTGAAGATAAACACACACACACACAAACACACACAAACACACACATACACGAAGAGAGACACATACAAACACACAAGAATATCATAACATTTGAATCCCCTTATGAATGCAACCTTCAAAGCAGATTATTTATTGTAATTCCAGCTCAAAAAGTCATGAATATCAATAATTCGAGGAGACCAGATTTTAACAGATAAGATCATATGTATATTTGAATATTTTGAGCTCAAAAACAAACAGGGAAATGAACTTTCCACTGTTCAATAGGACAATAAACTTTTTTTCATTTTTAGGAACTCAATTAAATTCAAGTTTATCTCTAACGACAAGTGTGCAATTGTTATTTAGTTTACATTCAAATGCAAGTCCAAAATATAATTTGACTTCATTTATAATACTTACAAAACTACAAATTGTTTGTATGAGGGTAGAAAATATGGAACTTCAGAGCATATTGTTTTCAGGTGACTTTTTGAAAAGATGAGAAAAATGCAGAGAGGATTGTTGTTCTTTATCAAGTAAGAAAACAACAAAGGCCTTTCTCATCTCATCTTAAAGCTGCAAGAGCTAAAAGTGTGGTCAGAGTGATGTTTAAGGACATCTAAGAAACTGTAATGCATTAATTGAAGGGACTATTCAATCAGGTAACTATTCATTGTTGTCTGTTGGTTAAAGCACTCAGCAGGAAAGTGATGGTACTGAGACACACTTTAATGACAATAGGAGGAGACTTGATATCATAAAGAATACTCCTCCAAAATGCTGTTGTGTGGGGGAAATAAGGATGGATCATTTTAGGGTTGAGTCAATAGTAACAGTGAACACCCTGAAATAGATACAGATTTTTTAACTATTTTGGCAAAAAAAAATAAAAAATAAAAAGAATTCAGACTAAAATCAACTTTAAAAGAAGTTCTGGACAGGAAAAGGAGTCAGAGCATTTTGACATTAATCTGAAGGATGTGTGATAGGAGATGTGACAGTTCCAACCTGTTTTGTCTCAGAGATATGCTCTGTGCCAGTGAGGAGCTGCTACATATTAGTCATCTGAATGTGTCTGTATGAGCCTTTGAAAGATTTTTAGCTCTAAGTAGCAAAGCTCTCTCCCTCCTTCTTCACTCAATGCCCAAATTCAAGTATCTCAAGATTTCTGGATTTTCAATACCCAATAAAATGATTTGATTTAGAGATAGCACTAATAACTAGAGAGTAAATTACATTATTTCTAAGGTTGAATAACTCAAAATAGTTCATGTTCTGGAGCTCAAGGTTTTTAAGGTAAAAAAATTAAATTTGCACAAGATTAGCAAAACATTTTTTCTAAATAAATTCAATAAAATTTGTAAATCACCTACTAACTAAATATCAATGGAAAGAGTCCCAGCTCTGGAAGGAAGAGGATCTGAATTCAGATCCTATATTTTACCTTAGCTATTCAAATTTAGTCAAGTCATCTTCTCCCAGAATCTCAGAATTTTCACCTATAAAATGAAGAAAGCATCTGAACTTGTTAGGATCTTATGTGATTATACTTGATCAAAAGAAAGGTTCTTTGATTATTACATCTTTACTAGAAAGGTTATATGGCAGAGTAGTGGGATGAGACACTGAGCTTGGAATTAGGTAGACCTGGATTCAAATTTCTCCTCAAATATTTACTGCCAGTGTGATTTTTACATTCATAACTTTATTGATTCTCAGCTGATAAGTGAGATAATAATAGCACCTATCTCCCAGTTATGATTTGACCAATGAGATAATGTAGGGAAAGAATTTTGCAAATCTAAAGGTTCAAAATGAAAATTAATTGGGACTGATTCTCTTTTATTTAAAAATCTTAACATTCTTTTCTTTTTAAATATATTTTTTCTTTAAATATTTTCCAATATATGTTATTTTATAGCAATCATTTTTTTTAATTTTGAATTCTTAACTTTCTTTTCTATATTAGCCATGTTTTGGGAGAAAATAGGCAAAAAAAAAGAAAAAGGAAGAAAGAAATTTTAAGTTATTCTTAAATGTGTATTCAGAGTTCATTAGTTCTCTCTCTAGAGATGGATAATATTTTTTCATTATGGTCCTTTAGAATAGTCTTGGATCATTGTCTTGATAAGACTAGCTAAGTCTTTCATAGTTAATGATCCTTATAACATTGCTGCTACTGTATATAGTATTCTCCTGTTAAAAAAAATTCCCAAGTTTTCTGCTTTCCTTCTAATTTTGGCTGCATTAGGTTAGTTTATGCAAAAGCATCTTAATTTCATGCAATCAACATTATCTACTTTATTTCCTCATAATCTTTATCTATTTTTGGCCATAAACTCTGCCTTCCAGCAAGCCATCAATCTATTTTTTTTTTTTTAGCCAGAATCAAACTGTTTTTACATTTAACACTTTGTAATGGAGTTTTAAATCTAGAATAGCTAAGCCATCTTCCCTCTTATTTTGTTGCATTAATTTCCTTGAAATAGGATAAGAAAAGGATCAGGTCAAAATTGTCCTGCATATTAGCAATGGGTAGGCCTATAAATGTTTACTATGTTTCCAGCCAAGATGAGATTTTTATTTTTAAAGAAATAAAATAAGCCATATGGAGAGCCTTGAATTCATGAATGGTAAACTTACACTATAACAAATAAATAATATAAAGTAGTTATATCCCTCCCCTCAAAAGTTAACTTCCATTTGCTCTGTTTATATCATGTATGTGTTAAGATAGTAATATGTTGTCTTCCCCTTTAGAATGTAAACTCTTGATAAGATTGCTTCTGCATTTTTATTTATTGTTGGTGTTTAACACATGGCAGAACATAGTAAGCACATTTAATAACTAGGTATCGATAAATAGAAAGCCATTCTAGATTCTTGAAGAAAGAAGTCATACAAAAAAAAATACCTTCAGTTAATTAATTAATTAATCAAGATTGTTCTATCAGCTGGACAAACTAAAGCTAAAATTAGAATCAAGGAGAAGTGTTTAAGTGTCTGGATAGCAAATGAGGACATGGGTTAGGAGGTAGATGAAAAAGGGAAATTTAAGAGATAACTTGAAACAGCTATATGTTTTATTGGTTAATGGGATATGGAAGGAAGTGACAGAGAAAGAAATTAAAATAAACTCAGTGATACTGTTGAAAAAATGGAAAGTTTGAAAAGATACCATTTTTAGTGGAAAACTAACTAAACTTAGTCAGGAACATAGCAGGATGTCTTTGTCAAGGCCTCCAGACAGACTACCTCCAATTAGGACTAAGTTTTGTTTTGAAGAGAGAATGAACAAGAAGAGAGAAATTGAAAGCCTTTTTCTGATTCATTCCCTGTTGGGAATTAGAGGTAGTCATCTTCTGATATGAAAAGGAAGAAATAAACTGAATCATTCATTTCTGATACAAGTGAAGGGTAAATCTCCTTCAGATTCCGGCTTGCTAATAGTAGCATAAATATTTAAAATTAGCATTTCTGAGAGTCGTCAATGGCCTAAATAATTATTATAATTAACCATGCATCTGTCTATTTTTGCATGTCTATTGTATATATTTGAGTCCATTTGGTTTTCATCATAGAACTATTTTCTGCAAGTAAAGGATCTTGTGAATATGTTGATTTTTTGCACTCAATTTATTAAATGAAGTAATTTTAAAAGTCTTAGTAACATATTTAACCTTATTCACCTTCTCTGGTCCACTCAGAACTCTGACTTTGTCTATTAGATTGTGAGTATTATGAAGATAAGGATTACCATTTGCCTTTCTTTGTATGCTCAAGCACTTTACACAAAATCTGGCACATAGAAGGTGGTTGCTTAATTTACTGTGGATTGAATGTAAAAAGTAGTTTCCTAGAGACTATTTTCCAAACATTCAATATCCATCACAATTTATAGAAAATTAGCCTTTTGTCACGACACCCCACCATAATGATCTTGTATTACTTGAAAAAAAATCATTGTTTTAGGTAATATTAATCATCTTATTCGGCAGTAATCTTAGAATAAAATGTAATAATTTTGCCAGATTACATTGCCTCAGGAGGACTCTCCTGCCTCAGAGCTAGTGGCTCTTGTCCATTATAAGAATAATAAGAAAGTTATTCCCTATTTGTCCAAAAGCATAAAGAATATGAACAATGCTATGAAAGTACATTGCTCATGAAAGTATTCATTGTTATCTATATTAATAAACACTAAAATATATGATTCTCTTTTGCTACCAGAAAATGTCATCAACAGCAACAGCAATTTCTGAACGATCTACTAAATTTTTTTCTCCTCTATTAGATTTTGATGTTCTTGAAGGTAGGACTGTCTTTTATAGATCTCTTTTTTAATATCCTTAGCATTTAGCATAGTGTCTTGCGCATAGTAGGTACTTTATAAGTGTTTACTGAATGATAACCATCACCTAAAGAAGGATAGTTCAACTTCTACAAGGAACAAAAAAATCAATTAAAAGATAATTTTGTCATATCTCTATTAGTTTTTAAAAGTCATTAAAATATCAAAATGTTTAAAGGGCTAAAATATAAATTGACAATTTTTCTTTTATTTTTTTTGAGAAAACTTTTAATGTTCAGTTAGAATGCAAACAAAAAACATTTAAAAGTCTAAGGTATAATGCTAATAATAGAGCACTTACCATTATCACAAATAATAAAATCATTTAGAAATGAGGCAATTGAATAAGTTGGTGCTATCTCTACCTTCTTGATTTAAGTTACTGAAAATAGAATTTACCTAAAAAATATGACCAACCAGGCTATGTTGAGGCCCTTTGGTCAGTCAGAAGGTGTCTAATTTCATCACTGATGAAGAAACTTGATTTCTAACAACATTGACTCATCAGCCTTCCTAAAACTGGAATTTGCAGTTTATTTCATATGCAGAAGCTCATTTAAAACACATTTCAGCTAGTACTATTTAATAATAATAGGGCTGAGTTTTAAATCATCTTTTAAGGAGTGGATTTTGGTAATATTCTATTTAAATCTTTTCCAAAGTAGAAAAAATAGTAACACAAAATCAAAGAAACTCAGAATAAGAAGAGAGCAAAGGTACTATTTAGTCCAGTCCTTTGCTGAACAATAGTCTCCTCTACCACACAGCCATCAATTAGTCATCTGGAAAAGGGATTCTTAAACTTTTTCCACTTGTAACCTTTTCAACTGAGTAACTTTTTACATGATTCCAGGTATATGATCTAGATATACAAATCAAACAGTAATAATAAATCATAATTTCACAACTCCCACATCAAATTATAAAACCCCATATAGGGTAATGACCCACAGTTTAAGAAGTCAGGATACAGACCATATATGATGATCTCTAGTAAATGAAACTGAATACCTCGTCCCAAAAAATTTCCATTTTTGTATAACCCTATATGTTATTTATTTATTTATTTATTCATAATTTTAAAAGCATATGCATGGGTAATTTTTCCAACATTGACCTTTTTTTTCCTATATTCTATTTTTTAAAATTTTATTTAATAATAACTTTATATTGACAGAATCCATGCCAGGGTAATTTTCAACATTGACCTTTGCAAAAATCTTTTGTTCCAAATTTTCCCCTCTTTCCTCCAACTCATCCCCCCTGGCATGTAGTCCAATACATATAACCCTATATTTTTATCCAAAAATTTTCCTGATATCAAGCCTAGATGTCTTCCTTTGCTGGGAACTCTTTTGAGTCTGAACAAATCTGATCCTTTCTTCATTTGATAAACCGTCAAATAGTTGAAGATGGCAATCATGCTATCATTAAATCTCCTCTTATAATTTGCTGCTCTGTAGTTAATCAGAGTGTTACCTATGTATCATAGGTTTTGTTCCCTTCCCAACAGGGCCAGATCAGCCTATTAACTCTGTCAGAAAAGGGGGAAAATGAACCTAATATGTCATATTGCTAATGAAACCATTCTGGTTCTTGGTTATCATTGTTTCCTTTGAGAGATGTTTCCTGACCTTTAAAGAATATAATATGGAATTTTGCCAAAAACCAGTGAAACATATTGGCCTAAAATCTTCAAAATCTATTCTCTTCTCTGCTTTTTTTCATTTTTGGAAAATCAGAACATCTGCACTTTTCCAATTCAGTTCATTAGCTTTCAAAGATCATTTACAATGTCCCAAAGAATCGGCAGGGGTGATTATTAAGTACCTGAGGATTTAATTCATTTGGGAGGGGTGACAAACTCATCAAGGACAGCTAGGTGCTGCCTTATCTTTTTGATTATCTCCCTATTAGCCATTTTTTGTTCTGTCCTTTTCAGTCCAAAGATCATTATCCTGGGTAGATAAAAGCAAAACAAAATAACAGTTAAAGACCCTGTTTCTCTCTCCTCTCTGCTAGTACCGCACATCCACTTCAACTAGTGGTTTTGTCTCATCTTTGATGCTCTTTCCCCATACAGTTAAATTAAACATTTAAATGAATTTTTAAACGTCTTTTTTTAATCATCCTTAGCACTTTTAGTCAGTCTTAGTTCTTTCTTAGCTTTATTACAAGATCTTAAAATATTTTCTATTCATCTTCTATTGCTGATTTTTGCTTTCTTCTTCTGATAACATTCTTTTCTAATATCATTCATCCTTCAGCTAACTCTTCAACCACCTCTTCTTCAACAAGCTTTAGAGCCAGAACACGGAGACAAGAATTTTAACCAGCTACTGCACTATATGTCTGGTTTGGTGCATATAAAGACAAAACTTAAATGTGTGTGTGTGTGTGTGTGTGTGTGTGTGTGTGTATACATACATACAAAATGAATACAATATAATTGAGAATTCGGTTGGGGGATTCATTGTGAACTAACAATTAGAAGGATCAGCTTTACTGTTATACTCTAAAAACATGTGCTTTTCCCTGTGACTTGTAGATGAAAATTTTTGAATGTGTTCTCTCTGCCTCCCCCCACTGTAGAATGTAATCTATCGAGTAAAGTCTGTATTTCTATTCTATTTGTAACCACAAAACTTAACACAGTGCTTGGAACATAGTAAGCACTTAATAAATATTTTATTTATCTATTTATTCATCCATTCATTCACTAATTCATTCAGTCACTCATTCAGATGTGCTATGTTACAGTTGGAATTTGAGCTGTACTTTCTATAAGACTTTGGATTTTAAAATGTGGAGGAAAGGATAGAAAGTATTCTGGATATTGGAGACAGTATGATCAAAGGTATAGACTGAGAGATTAAATCATGTAAAGGCCATAGGAAATAGTTGAGCTATAGTACAGAATGCATGTCAGAAAATCTTGTGAAATCAGCTTGGAAAGATAAATTGGGGAAAGATTATGAAGGGCTTTAGATGACAAACCCAAAATAACTGGTAATTGATTAAGTAGAAAAGAAGTGGGAAAAGGAAGAGTTAAAAATTATTCTGGGATTATGAATCTGTAATTGGACAAAATGCCGAGGTTTGGAACAATTTAAGCAAGAAGATAAATGAGTTGCATTTTGGGCACACTTAGATTTGAAAGATAAAATTATCACTAACTAGAAATAACTGGTTATTCTTCTAGTAAAGAGACCAGGAAGAAAGGAAAGAAGGAAGGGAGGGAGGGAGGAAGAAAGAAAGGAAAGAGGAAGGGAGGGAAGTAGGGAAGGATGTGGGAAGAAAGAGAGGGAGAGAGGAAAGAAAGAAAAGAGGGAGCAAGAAAAGGAGGGAAGAAACCTCTATTAAGTGTTTACAATATGTCACACTCTGTGCTAAGCATATAGCAACATAAATATAAACAAAAAGAAAGTCTATCAAGGAACTTATATACTAATGGAGGGAAGAAAATATGCATTTTTATGGCATGGAACTTTATGTGCCAATAGTACATAATAACAAAACTGCAAACAGATTTTATCACTCATAAGCAATAGGATTTAGTATGCTTAGCCCTAAGTGATATAACAAAGTATTACCAACTAGTGAAGGACAATTGTGAGCACTATCTTCATCTCTAAGCCTAGATTAGAAGAAGTACAAGAATAAAATAAGAGATCAAAGCCAAAGAACCTAAAACCACTGAGAAATTTCACTTAATACAAATCCAAAAATCACAATTAATAATAATACAGATGACAAGAATACAACCAACATTTCCCCCCAAAATGAACGATGAATAGGAGATGTACACACTTGGATTGGAATTCTGAAAAGCCCTTTATGTAAATTTGTTGGGTTTAATCTAACCCCGATTATATCAAAAGACTTATTTTTAAATATGATATCTGCAGCAACCATTTTGCCTTAATTCATTATTTTTGAGATTTTAACAGGAAATGTAAATTAAATAAATAAATCTGAGGATAAGCACATAACACTGTATGCATACATTATTGCCTTGTTAAGAAGCAAAAGAAGAAAGGGAGTGCTAAAATTATAGCTATCAAAGACTCCTTATGGTAGATATAACATTAATGTAAGATTTTACTACAGAGACTTGAGAAGGAAAGAAATCAGAAGAAAGCAAAAGAATGTGGGAAGTGTCTGTTTTTTAATGGTTCAAGGAATCCTAAACAATTACAATGTAAACTGGATCAAATGAGAACAGATGTTATTTTTCCCATATTTCAAACGTACTATATAGTATCTACTTTGATGGATAGAGGCCCAGTTTTCTCCATCTTCCTTCCTTTTACATTCAAACTCCTTTTGATTAGATTTGTAGGCCTCTAGGAAAATAAAATCCCTAACCAATGCTTCTTAGGTACTTCCTTGGCAGCAGTCTGTCACGCCTGTATTTTTCAGTTGTGGCCTAGAAATGCAAAACCCAGTCTCAGACTCCATATACTGAGTCAACTATTATCTTTCCAAATCTGCCTTTATTTTCTGAACCCTTTGCCCTTATGTACAGCTGCAATAAAAAATACCACTTGAACTTTTCTAGTTTTTTGCCCATGAGTTCATAATCTCAAACATATGTGTTTGTTATTGTTGTTGCTGTTTTTATATGTCTTCTGGTAATCTATTCATAATCCCATGAATCACCAGAAGTGGTTAACAACTGCCCAATTTGGTAAGTTTTGGGAGCGTCTATCTGTGATATCTTAGATACATGCTCCCAAAAATTTTCAAATTTCCACATTAGTATCAGGTGGAAAAAGCATGGAGGCATTGTCTCTCAGCACAGTTACCATCTATCTCTATTTTTCTATTCTTCCTCTTACACTGACTATTTCTCATCTAAATGAGATATAGTCCCACAAGGGAATCATGTGGACTCACAACATGATTCCCTAGAGGACAAATAGTGCTTCCTCTTCAGTGTCCAGCTCTACTGTCTTTGGAAAGAGCCTCAAATCTATTTTTCTACTCCAACTATCCATTGCTACATCTATCCTTCCATGCTTGTACATCCTGACACAAATCAATATATTCCCTTCTAATACTTAAAATCTTTTTGTTCTGTATTCAAAATGAAACCCTTTTTCTATTTTTAGTTTTGGTTTTAGGTATCTCATCATTGTCTCTGAAAAGGAGAAGAGAATTCCTTTGGTCTTTATATCTTTTATTCGAGGAGGAGAATGCATTTTTATGGCATGGAACTTTATGTGCCAATAGTACATAATAACAAAACTGCAAACAGATTTTATCACTCATAAGCAATAGTATTTAGTATGCTTAGCCCTAAGTGATATAACAAAGTATTACCAACTAGTGAAGGACAATTGTGAGCACTATCTTCATCTCTAAGCCTAAATTAGAAGAAGTACAAGAATAAAATAAGAGATCAAAGCCAAAGAACCTAAAACCACTGAGAAATTTCACTTAATACAAATCCAAAAATCACAATTAATAATAATACAGATGACAAGAATACAACCAACATTTCCCCCCAAAATGAACGATGAATAGGAGATGTACACACTTGGATTGGAATTCTGAAAAGCCCTTTATGTAAATTTGTTGGGTTTAATCTAACCCCGATTATATCAAAAGACTTATTTTTGAATATGATATCTGCAGCAACCATTTTGCCTTAATTCATTATTTTTGAGATTTTAACAGGAAATGTAAATTAAATAAATAAATCTGAGGATAAGCACATAACACTGTATGCATACATTATTGCCTTGTTAAGAAGCAAAAGAAGAAAGGGAGTGCTAAAATTATAGCTATCAAAGACTCCTTATGGTAGATATAACATTAATGTAAGATTTTACTACAGAGACTTGAGAAGGAAAGAAATCAGAAGAAAGCAAAAGAATGTGGGAAGTGTCTGTTTTTTAATGGTTCAAGGAATCCTAAACAATTACAATGTAAACTGGATCAAATGAGAACAGATATTATTTTTCCCATATTTCAAACGTACTATATAGTATCTACTTTGATGGATAGAGGCCCAGTTTTCTCCATCTTCCTTCCTTTTACATTCAAACTCCTTTTGATTAGATTTGTAGGCCTCTAGGAAAATAAAATCCCTAACCAATGCTTCTTAGGTACTTCCTTGGCAGCAGTCTGTCACGCCTGTATTTTTCAGTTGTGGCCTAGAAATGCAAAACCCAGTCTCAGACTCCATATACTGAGTCAACTATTATCTTTCCAAATCTGCCTTTATTTTCTGAACCCTTTGCCCTTATGTACAGCTGCAATAAAAAATACCACTTGAACTTTTCTAGTTTTTTGCCCATGAGTTCATAATCTCAAACATATGTGTTTGTTATTGTTGTTGCTGTTTTTATATGTCTTCTGGTAATCTATTCATAATCCCATGAATCACCAGAAGTGGTTAACAACTGCCCAATTTGGTAAGTTTTGGGAGCGTCTATCTGTGATATCTTAGATACATGCTCCCAAAAATTTTCAAATTTCCACATTAGTATCAGGTGGAAAAAGCATGGAGGCATTGTCTCTCAGCACAGTTACCATCTATCTCTATTTTTCTATTCTTCCTCTTACACTGACTATTTCTCATCTAAATGAGATATAGTCCCACAAGGGAATCATGTGGACTCACAACATGATTCCCTAGAGGACGAATAGTGCTTCCTCTTCAGTGTCCAGCTCTACTGTTTTTGGAAAGAGCCTCAAATCTATTTTTCTACTCCAACTATCCATTGCTACATCTATCCTTCCATGCTTGTACATCCTGACACAAATCAATATATTCCCTTCTAATACTTAAAATCTTTTTGTTCTGTTTTCAAAATGAAACCCTTTTTCTATTTTTAGTTTTGGTTTTAGGTATCTCATCATTGTCTCTGAAAAGGAGAAGAGAATTCCTTTGGTCTTTATATCTTTTATTCGAGGAGGAGAATGCACTTTTCACAGTGCCTGGTACATACTTCAATAAATATTTGTTGATTGACTGCACTCTCAATATTGATAGCAGTTATTTAGCCAGAACAAAAGCAGCAGAATTGTACATTCAATAAAAGTCATGTTAAAGTTCACCCTCCTCGAAAGAAATTTGTGACCAAAGATGAACTAGAGACCATTACTGATCACAGAATAGAAAATTTCGATTACATCAAATTAAAAAGCCTTTGTACAAATAAAACTATGCAAACAAGATTAGAAGGGAAGCAACAAACTGGAAAACATTTTCACAGTTAAGGTTCTGATAAAGGCCTCATTTCCAAAATATATAGAGAATGACTCAAATTTATAAGAAATCAAGCCATTCTCCAATTGATAAATGTTCAAAGGATATGAACAGACAATTTTCAGAGGATGAGATTGAAACTATTACCACTCATATGAAAGAGTGTTCCAAATCATTATTGATCAGAGAAATGCAAATTAAGACAACTCTGAGATACCACTACACACCTGTCAGATTGGCTAAGATGACAGGAAAAAATAATGATGAATGTTGGAGGGGATGCGGGAAAACTGGGACACTAATGCATTGTTGGTGGAGTTGTGAACGAATCCAACCATTCTGGAGAGCAATCTGGAATTATGCCCAAAAAATTATCAAATTGTGCATACCCTTTGATCCAGCAGTGTTTCTATTGGCTTATATCCCAAAGAAATACTAAAGAGGGAAAAGGACCTGTATGTGCCAAAATGTTTGTAGCAGTCCTGTTTGTAGTGGCTAGAAACTGGAAAATGAATGGATGCCCATCAATTGGAGAATGGCTGGGTAAATTGTGGTATATGAATGTTATGGAATATTATTGTTCTGTAAGAAATGACCAACAGGATGATACAGAGAGGACTGGCGAGACTTACATGAACTGATGCTAAGTGAAATGAGCAGAACCAGGAGATCATTATACACTTCGACAACGATATTGTATGAGGACCTATTTTGATGGAAGTGGATTTCTTTGACAAAGAGACCTGAGTTTCAATTGATAAATGACGGACAAAAGCAGCTACACCCAAAGAAAGAACACTGGGAAACGAATGTAAACTATCTGCATTTTTGTTTTTCTTCCCGGATTATTTATACCTTCTGAATCCAATTCTCCCTACGCAACAAGAGAACTGTTCGGTTCTGCAAACATATATTGTATGTAGGATATACTGCAACATATCCAACATATAAAGGACTGCTTGCCATCTAGGGGAGGGGGTGGAGAGGGAGGGGAAAAAAATCGGAACAGAAACGAGTGTCAATATAATGTAATTATTAAATAAAAAATTTAAAAAAAAAAGTTCACCCTCCTCTCCAAATTCAGTGGCCATGGGAATTTTTTTTTTTTTTTTGGCTTTTCTTGCTAGTAACTCTCATACAGAATTACTTTGAAAATTCATCTGAGGGATACAGGTTGGCATGTCAGTTCCAGAGTCAAGTTGAAAGTAAATGAAAAGCTTTATGTTTTGGGGTTTAACTCATTTCAATATGACAAAAAGTTATTTAACCTCTACTATATTAAAGATAATGTTTTAGTGTGGAGCACTAAATATATAAAGGGGAGGTAAATGAAAAAGAAAGTTATAGAGATATTCTATTGAAAATTATGGAATAGATGCTCAATAAATGTTTATTGAATAAAATACAATTGTGGGTTAGAAAAATTCTTACAAGATGCCATAATTAAATAAAGATTCCTATTTTGCTTTGGTGGTGGGATCATCGGATCACAGATCCAGAGCTCAAAGGGATGTTAGAGGTCACTTAATTTGAATCATCATTACAAATCTGGAAATTTATTTTTGTAAATGAATGTCTTTGGCATTATAATCAATCACAGCAGTAGTTGCAGAATGTCCCCAATCCCTCATTCCTCATTCATGAGGGCATCATGACATCGTATAGACAGGTTATTGGAAGTCGTCAAACATGAAAGATCTTAAAATTCTAAGGAAAAACTGCCAGCCCATTTGTAAGGGTGAGGAGTTCCAGGTGAAAGTGATAAATTGTGCTTGGGTTAACTCTCCCCCTATTCCCATGTCTAATGTTTAATACCCTTTTGTTGTTCTAAGAACAAATTTGATATGCTAAGGATCCCTAGTGAGGAGGCTAGTCAGCAATTGTACAAATAAACCATTAGGCTGAGAACAGCAGTGTCAACACAGACATAGTCTACTAATTTTCTGATCATTGATGGACATTAACCATTTCTAGAAGCAATTCTAACATGAGTCTCATCATGTCTTTAAAAGCATAATTTTGTGTTGTGGTTTTTTTCAGGATTACTATGGTCATAAACACTCTATTAATGAAGTAGTCAGAAACTTCACCTTCAGATCGGATTACTTTGCTATACTCTGTGAATGGGATACTTTGGGAAAAAGCTGCTTTTGCCTAATTTAAGGTAAAGATCCCTACACACACATATTTGGCAGCCGCCACTAAACCTAAGATCACCATTGCGGGTAAGAAACAGATACAGAATAATGTGGGGGCGCCTCCCTGCTGATACAATCTTGGATTGTAACAATATCCTGGCCTTGGGTTGAATTCAATTGCTTATAAATTAAAACATATGGTACTTGAGAACCTGGCTCAAACACACAATATGTGTTCAGACATCTTACAGATCATCGAGGGAAAAGTATCAGGTAAGGAAGAACTGTCTTTCTGGACATTTCTTAAGCTAACACCAAGAGAATGAAATAAAAGCAAAGCTCTGGACTTATTTACTTTTAATCCTTTCCTCTGATTTATTATGTAGGACACCAGACACTCCCCAGAAAGCCAGGCTTCTGGACTATAGAGTATTCAACACTTCCCTTTATTCATTTAAACTTATGGTTCTGAACTTCCCATTTCTGAGATTACAACAAAATTCTCACAATCTCAGAGAGTTCACTAAATGAATATTCCACTGTGTGGTACTTCTGCTGCAGAGAACCCCGCTTTCCATGGAGAAATGTCAGTAACAACTTAATTTCCTTCTGTTTTGAGAGCATCTTTTATCAACAAAGTGTTCACAGTAATCACATCTTTTCCGCTGAAGGCTACCTTGGCTCCTTGAGGGCTGAGAGGATGAACATAAACTAAGTGATCACAAAAGCAAAGGGTATTGAAAAAAATAAAGAATAGTGTGATAAAGAGAGCTCTTTAACTACCAGCTGAGTATGAAAATGAAAAATGTGCAGATTAACAGTTCTGATACCATTTCTATTAGCTTCATTTATTAAAGTTATAGCAAACTGTTTACCCTGCTGGTTAGCTCAAGCAAAATTGACTCTGATCTCATGAATTTTCTGCAGTTGCACTCCAGGTTTACTCAGCTTTCAGCACAGATACCTTTCTTGTCTATCCTTTCAAAAGCAAAGAAAAAAAAGACAGAAAAGGAAAAACATCCAGTGGGAGATTACAACATCCCTGGCAGGGAATCGCTCCAGAGCTCTGGTGAATGCAAGGAAAGACTCAAAACGGACTCAGTATGCCATCAACCATTCTGAATAGGCCTGGAGCCTTCTGTTCAAGGTGAGTCAAAGGTCTATTTGATGTCAAGAGGCAATAAAATGACCCATACTTAGAATCTCCAGCAAAAGCCTCATTAATTCTTTCCTCGGTACAGGAAAGTCTATTCCTAAGAACTTACTCAGTGTCCAACAATGCATCAAAATATCAGATAACTGCTCAGGCAGATGACATTTTGTTACTTTTTAAATAACAGTAACAATGACAATAATAAATCTATTTATATAATACTATAATGTTTAATTCTTCCAACACCTCTGTGAAGGAAAAATCATAAGTTAATAAAAATATCTTATTTCCGTTTTTTGCAGACAAGAAAATTAAGTTTCATAAATATTAATTAACTTGCCAATGGTCATGCAACTTGAAAATGTCAAAGACTGTATTCAGATCTAAGTCTGTGCTGATTCCTAAACTTACAACTAAAGGTAGAGTCTTGCCCCAATAAGAAAGATATAGACCTAATCTAGAGTACTTTGGAGGTTAAGGTAATTCTTGATTTGCCTAAAAGATTTAAAGAGTCTAATTCAATTCCTTTTAGAATTTGTATACTCTAAGTCCACTTAGATAGGGCCTGATCCCCTGTTCCTTATATCCACTCTCAATTACCTTTTATTTCCCAGGAATTACTTGGAAATGTGATGATATAAAGTTTAGCTAGACTCCTGAGGCTGCCTCAGATGAGAATATATCCCCAAGTCCATCCTAGAGTAGACCTTCTTCTGTTAAAGGAGGTCAGATTAAGATCAGCTGAGGGAATTGTAGAGAGGAGAAAAAGAATTCAGGAATATGCTTCTTTGGTCATTTGTCTAGTCATTGGTTTCTCTGAGGGAATTCTAAATTAACTAATCATTATTAATTCTAAAATAACAGATTCCTTGCTAAAGTTTATTTCATTATATTTAAGTGGCTAGTAGGTATATATACCTGGGAGAGAGAAAGAGTGAGCGTGTGTAAGCCAGTGAGAAAGTGGGAGGGATTGGGTCAGTGAAAGAGTAAGAAGGAGAGAGCCAGAGCAAGAGGGACAGAGCATGAGAATGAAAGCAAGAGAAAGAAAGAGAGAGACACAGAGAGACAGAGACAAATAGAGATAGAGACAAAGAGACACACACACAGAGAGACAGAGATAGTCAATTGTTTGCATAGATGCCTAAAAATTAAAATATTTTGGCCTCCCCTAACATGATGGTCACATTTGTTCTATAATTTGAAAATGTAAACATGGGTAACTTAAAAAAAAAAAACCTGGCAACATGAATTTAATTATGAAGCCTCTTTCCCTTTCCTCCTGATTTAACAAGTCAATCAAAATCTGGATATGGTTTAAAAAAAGACTGCAAATGAAAGGGTAATGCTCACTGCTACTTTGGCAGCTTTGTGTTTATTTAGAAACAGCTTTGTTGTAGAAGGGGAGGTGACAATTTCATTTTTATCTCTCTCTCTCTCTCTCTCTCTCTCTCTCTCTCTCTCTCTCTATATATATATATATATATATATATATATATATATATATACACATATACACATATATGCTACAGAATGCCACTTTTTTTAGACTTTTTTATATGTAATATGGGAGTTGTTTTTTTTTTTAATGTATGTGTTCATCTAACTATTAGATTGTACCATTGGAAAATTTAGAATTTGATTCTTGAGCTTATTTTTTCTATCCATACTGAGTTTGTCAGTTCTGGACAAATTCCCCAGAAAATGGGTCATTTCAGAAATATTGCACTTGTACATGACTGTGTCTTGCATAGAGATGAATATCAAAAATTTAAAGAGCCTATGCCTCATAGAGAATTTGGATAACCTTCAATTGAATTAAATAAGCAAATTTTAAGCACCTATTTATTGTGTGTCAGTCACACAGTTCTAGGTGTTAGGTATAAAAAGAAAAATATAATATTCTTGCCTTCAATGTGTCTTATATTCTCTTCAGGAGTGAAAGAGGAACAAGGTATATAGATGGTTGATAGAAATCTAGAGTATGATAAATATTCTTTTCTGATTAGACTGAGGTGGTTTATTCCAAGAACAAGACCTTGGAGAAGCAAATCAATCAAGCAAGAGAATGGGAAACCAAAAATATCCTCCCCAAATTATATTTATTCTATGTGTTGTGTATACATGTATGTGTCTCTATTGTTCCCTAGTTCAAATGTGAATTTCTGGAAGGCAGGAGTTCTTTTATTTTTGACCACTTAGTACAATGCATGAAACATAATGAGCATTTAATAATTTATTTATTTGTTTGAATTGAATTGAAGACTAGTTCTGTAGGCAATATAGAATAATAGGATGAACAATGTACCTGGATTAAAGGAAGCACTGGATTTGAATTCTGCTTTTGGAGATCCATGTGATTACAGACAAGTCAATTAAGTTGATTATGGCCTCAATCTCCTAGGCTGCAAAATGGGGATAGTAAAGCACCTACCATAAATAATTAGTATGAGACTCAGTTCAACTAATGTATGCAAACCCTGATTCTGGACAAAATGAAATTTTTAAAAAAAAGACCTATCAAAGTAAAAGGAAGTTTCAAAGACTATGCCCAATTTCCTAGTGGGATTGAAATAGGGGTGAAGGCCAGCCTGGAGATGGAATTGTCTGGAAATGATTTGAAAGTGAGTTAAAGGCCTACATTAGGGCAATATAGAGTCATGTGAAAGGGGGGGGGCAGACCAAATAATATTTGGCTAATTCTTCAGAGCAAATCTATACAGATAATGGGAGTAATTCAGTAGTTTTTTTTTTCCTTGTCATTTAACATCCAGATATTTAAAGTAAATAAAGATTCTGTCCAAATTATCTGAATTAAGGACTTGTGCTACCTCAGTTGTAGAACCATAGAATAGATAATGTCATGTTTCAAAATAAAATTAAGTCTATAATGATTATTATTGATTGTGAGTGTGGGTATCTATCTTTTTCTGAATCATGTGATACTATAAAAGAATAAATACATGTTTAAAAATCCTCAGTGGCCTAATACATGTTATAGAATTGCATACAACATCATCAGTTTAGATAAACCTGCTATTATATTTGTGTTTTTCCACATGAAAATAAGTGTGTTTAATATTTCTTCTCTTTCCCTTCAGAAATAAGAGAGTTAAATGTTGAACTGATTTTTTTTAATGTACAATAGAATGCAAAGTTTATAAAAATGAATGTGACAAAAAATGAAATCCTTAAAAATTATAGAAGTGATAAACTCCAGGAAAAATATTTTTTAATTACATATTTTACAGGCACTTCCTGGAATGCCCTGTTTAAACTAGCAATTAAAAAACAAAATAGTTATTAGTAGCAAAATTATGCTTTTCTTATTTGCCATTTATTTCATTTCATAACCATAATTCAATAAATTTGACAAATCAAAATGTCCCTGCTTTCATTCTTATATTGACCATACTTCCAAGTTTACTTTTTTTAGCCAGTTTCCCAAGTTTCCTTGGGATTTTCAAAATAGCAATATAATTTTCTTAATTAAGGACATTTTCTTTTTTTTCAAAATTAAATAAAACTAAATAAAAATAAGAAAAAAATAAGAAAAAAGAAAATTAGAAAAAGAAAGATAGAAAAGGAAAATTGAAAAACAAAAAACAATCATCAAGTGTCCAGTAGAACATCAAGAAGGATTCAAAATATGCAATAATAAATTTTCATTTCAAGAAAACATATAATAAGAGATTGTATATTCATGATTATCCATCTTTTTCTTTGCTTCTTTGTAGGTTATTCCTTTATTTCTTGCTGTGCACACTTTTTATTTTATTCTCTTTTCTTCCTTTTATTCCACCTCCCTTCTCCCAAGCAGGCTACAGTAATATATGTATATATGTATTTATTCATATGTATGTATAGATATATATGTTTATATATATATGTATTTATAGATATAATTGTATATATATTTATGTATAGAGATATAGATATAGATGTCCCTTTGTGTATGTGTGTATGTTTACGTGTATGTATGTGCAATTTTTCTTCAATCTCTCTCATTTAATTTTTGAAGGCTTTTTTTGACTCTATAAATTCTTTTTGGGCAGGGAGTCATTTTATGTTACTCTTTGGGTAGAAGAGGTTTTATATTTATATATATATATATATATATGTATTTATGTATTTGCTTCATTTTCCTTCTCTGATGATGAGCTCCTGTCTTCCCTATTTCCCTTCCCCATTCCTATTTCTTTGTTTGGATTCTTTTTCCTTTGCTGGTTCATTTTGTTTGTTTTTTATAAGAAGTATTAATGTAAACAACAAGATTATACAATGATCAATTCTGATGGTCATGGCTCTTTCCAACAATGAGATGATTCAGGCAGTTCCAATGGTCTTGTAATAGAGAGAGCCATCTGTATCCAGAAAGAGGACTGTGGGTTTTGAGTGTGGATCACAATATAATAGTTTCACCTTGCTGTTGTTTGCTTGCTTTTACTTTTATTTCTCAATTTTTTTCCTTTTTGATCTGGTTTTTCTTGTACAGCATAATGATTATGGAGCTGTGCATTCTTCCATGCACATTTAACCTATATCGTATTACTTGCTATCTAGAGGAGGGACTGAGGGGAAGGAAGGGAGATAAAATTTGAACTACAGGGATTGGCGGTGGTAGATACTGAAAACTAGCTTTGCAGTGTTTTGGAAAACAAAAAGCTTTTTTAAAACAAGACATATTTGTGTAAATATTTCTAATCATGGGGTGGATGGGTTGATACCTCTAGCTTCACTTCAGTTCTCCCCTCTAACATGGAATCCCAAACCAAAAGCCCCACTACCTTTGCACTCCCGGTGTGCTGGTTCCTTCTTGCTCAGGGCCACAGCTCAATAGCACAGCTGGGCCTGGTGTTCCTAATCAACTGAGGTTTTTTCAGTCTGCCTAGACTCAGACACCCCACACAAACACAGTTGAAGAGGTGAAAGTTTCTATAGTTAGGTTCTTTCTGCTTTACCTGTCTATTTTAAATATTATCCTTTTTAAATAAGAACTATTAGTGTAAGCACCTCTAATCCTGTTGGGAAGAGCTGATGATATCCCTAGTTTCACTTCAGCTCACCCTTCTTATTTGGAACCATAAACCAAGAGCTCTTCCCTAAGTATGGGCAGTCAACAGTGACCCTGCCCCCCAGCTCCTGCTCTCCCAGTGTGCTGGTTCCTTCTCATGCAGCAGCCACTGAATTTCCCTCTGCCTTCTGAGCTCAAGCCCAGATTCTGCACCCTCTCGAGTTGAAAGTTCCTATGGTTCCTGCTGGGGCTCCAGCCATACTCAGTACACACTTATTCCTTACTTGGTCTTTGTTCTGAGCTAGCTGAAGGATGTTTTCACTTCACACTGGCTAATCCCTGGTCTGGGGGGTTTTATTCTGGTTTTCTCAGGTTTGGAGTTGTTCCAGGAGAACTCCTATTCTGACCCAAGTCTTCTTTGTTTTCACCCAGTCTATATTGATACTGAGGTACAATTTTATTCTGTTTGTGGGGAAAATCTGGAAAACTTTGGATTTTCTGGCCTACTCTGCCTTCTTCCCAGAATCCTCCCATTTAAGGAAATTGTCAAAGGATAAATGTACATATTTAAATAATTATACCTAATGTATATTGGTTAAGTGAAATATAATAATAATCATAATAATAAAACAGATATAAAAATATATTAGACCAAAGTCTCACTTCTTATGGAAGTAGATCAAACAGAGGGAGCAGTCAAATAAATCTATTTAAATTTCTGCTTAGAAAGGACTCTAAATATTGATTACAAGCTATTTATGGTAAATAGATTGGTCTTGCCATCATTCAGAATCATTGAATTTGAGATTTGAAAGGGATCACAGAGGCCATTTAGTTCAATAGACATATACATATTCATATATGTGTGTATAGATAGGTGTATATATTATATATGTGCACATTACATACATTACATTCAATTCATTATGTATGTATGTGATACATATGTGTGAATCCCCATTATAATATATAAAGAGGTTCTTGTTCAGCTTTTGCTGGTAGATCAAGAGGAAAATCACCAACCTATTAAACTTTGGGACATCTCTAATGGGAAGTTTTATTTTGTTTTATTTTCCTGACATTCAGCCTTTCTTCCATACCTCCCATGCTCCTGGTTGTATCTTCTGTGAATCAGACTGTGAATCAGTTAACAAATATATATTAAAGGCTTAAAATAACAAAACTATTCCTTCCTGCATGCCAAAGCCCTTAAATAGTTAAATACCATTATCATTTCTATCCCCACTCCTTCCCCAGTCTCTTCTTCTGCTTAAATGTTCCTGATTTATTCAATTGTTTCTCATTGTCATAAATTCACAACTCTTAATCATACTGATTTTCCTCCTCTGGAAACTTTTCAAGTTACATAGAAACTTATTAATCACTACATAGTCTATGAAACTATTATTTTTAATGTACTCAGTTTCACTAGAACAGCTTTTTTCTTGAATATTTACTTTTTCGAACAAATACAACCAATACAGACATTAGTGGTGAACAATGAAGTAAGAGACACTGGATGGTTACATCAGTGGAAAAGATTATATCATAAGCACATACATCAAAGAGTAAGTAAATGTGGAAGAATATTCAAAATTCAAATATGAACACGATAGATTTTGAAATCAAAATCAGAATGCTCCTCTCCTGTTAGTGATGAAATGGGAAAATCATAATTTAGAATATGAAATCCAAATATGCCCATCCTTGTCCTAAAAATATAACCAAGAGCAAGAACATTTCATCCTCTAAATAGTTTCTTGTGGTAAAGAACAGAATATCTCTTCTTGACAAGGAAAACCTCTATTTTTTATGTTGTGTCTGCAAAAAGATATGTAGGGTTCAAAATAAAAGTATTATTGGAATTTGAAATGCAAAATATTCAAAGCAAAACATTTAAGAATGAATTGTTTAAAATACATATACCAATAAAGTGTCACATCACATCAATCGCACCACAAAAATTACAAAAATCACATTACAAATAGTAATGCTAAATACAAAAGATGAGAACTCTGCTTAATAGTTACAAGACAAAATACGATCAAGGGGAAACACATTGAATCCTTTTCAGTCCCTTACTGAGTTAAGCACAAGTGTGTATACAGATCCAGATTTTTAAAAGCCTGAAGAAATTAATCTTCCTGAGTTTCTTTGGTAATAGGTAGGAGAAATAATAGGCAAATTGAAATAAAACCAGGAAAGATAGGAGAGGCCATGATGTGGCACATTTCTGAGAACAATTAAGAAAATTAACAAGAATAAGGGAGACTGAGGTAGTCAACCAGTCAATAAACATTTTTAGAAGCCTACTATGTAGCAGACATTAATGGAAGGTGCTGGAATTCCAAAAATCCAAAGAAACTTTTCCAGTGGCATCAGCTTCTGCCTTACAGAATGGAGCACTTTTTAAACCTATTTATATCTGATGAATGAAACACTATCAATGTTATGGAATATAGCCTATTAATATGAAAGAATGAATGCACTTTCAAAATTATCTTGACTTTCTCTTCAATGTAAACAGAAGTATTGAAATTAAATGAATTATTAAATTTTACAGAACTATTTTTAAAAGAACTATTTAACAATAACCCTTAATATTGAGAAGCTACTCATCCTATCTCATTTAGGGTTTATATCCTTAAAGTCCAAACAAAAATCAATTGGAAATTTAGTCCTTAAGCTAAATCTCATATGACCATAATGCATCTCAAACCCACCAAACCAAACATTTGAATTGCAATATGACAAAAGTTTTTGGGGTATCCACTCCAAGTGTAATAATCTCATTTGAGCAATGGTCTTACAAGGCTGCCTAGGAAGGTGTTAACCAGCTTTAGTAGAAAAAAATATTTCCCCTATTGTTGGCCAAGTGTGGGTTTAATATGAGTAGTCTATGCACTTTCAGTATGAGTAGGAAAAAAGAAAGCAGAGGAAGAAAAGGAGGAATATATGGCTCAAAAGCATTTTTTATAATATTACACTGTGGAATCCCATAGTACAGGAAGCTGAAGCATTTCCTCTCAAATACAGAAATAACAAATAATGAAAATAAGTTAGATTATCCTCTCCTATAATTCTACACTTCCTAAAAAAAAAAAAAAACTATTGTAGAATAATGTGACAAAAATTGCCTTTTATTTTTTTTTTAATTTTTATTTAATAATTACTTTATATTGACAGAATCCATGCCAGGGTAATTTTTTTACAACATTATCCCTTGCACTCGTTTCTGTTCCGATTTTTCCCCTCCCTCCCTCCACCCCCTCCCCTAGATGGCAAGCAGTCCTATATATGTTAGATATATTGCAGTATATCCTACATACAATATATGTTTGCAGAACCGAACAGTTCTCTTGTTGCACAGGGAGAATTGGATTCAGAAGGTATAAATAACCCGAGAAGAAAAACAAAAATGCAGATAGTTCACATTCGTTTCCCAGTGTTCTTTCTTTGAGTATAGCTGCTTCTGTCCATCATTTATCAATTGAAACTCAGGTCTCTTTCCTTCAAAATATGTCCTCATACAATATCGTTGTCGAAGTGTATAATGATCTCCTGGTTCTGCTCATTTCACTTAGCATCAGTTCATGTAAGTCTCGCCAGTCCTCTCTGTATTCATCCTGCTGGTCATTTCTTACAGAACAAAAAATTGCCTTTTAAACAGAATTGTATATTATCAAAGGATATTTCCTTCGGGAAGTTTGTAATGAATTTCTGGGGATAGAGACAAGATGGTGGAGCAAAGCCAGGAAGTTGCTCGAGCGCTCCTAGTTTCCCCCAAAACTACATGAGACCAAGCTTCTGAACAGAATCTGATGGAATGAAATCACTGTACAGCTTAAGATAGATTGGAAAACCTTCAAGAAAGATCAGTCTCACTGTATTGAAAGAGGTATTCAACCCAACTCAGGTAGAATATAGGAAAGGCAGTGGGAAGTGTTAATCACAGCAGATCAGCAACTGAGACTCCATGTCTTGGCTTAGTATCAGAGCAAATTAGTAGGACTGTGTCCAGTCCCAACTCAGAAAGAAAATTCTGGGAAACCTCACTGTTTCCTAGAAAGAATAGATAAAGGTACCTACTGGAAAACCAGGGCACCCTGTGCTCAAGGCTCAGAGCAGCCCAGGAACTTTGGGATAGTGCTCCCTTGACCCCAGAAGCAGATCTTGATCTTAAAAAGAAAAAGGAAAAAAGAGAAAATACAAAAATAAATGGAAAGAAGATGAGCAAGAAACAGAAAAGAACCGTGACCATAAGACACCACTATGGTGACAGAGAAGACCAAAACACCAACTCAATCAAGGACAAAATGTCCACAGAGGAAATCTCAAAGAGTGATTATGAATTAGTCTCAACCCCAATAAGGCTTATTGGAAGTGCTTATAAAAGACTTTAAAAGGCAAATAAGAGAGGTAGAAGAAAAAAAATGAGAAAAGAAATCAGACATATACAAAAGAGAGTCAGCAGCTTGGAAAGGGAAGACAATTCCTTAAAAAATTCAATTGGTCAAATGCAAAAAAGAAAAAAAAAATCCACTGAAGAAATTAAAACCTTCAAAAGTTGAAGTTCAAAAGTTCCTAACCAAATGGAAAAAGAGATAAAAAAGCTAACTGAAGATAATCACACATTCAAAATAAAATGGGAAAATGGAAGTGAATGACTATAAGAGACATCAATATTCAGTCAAACAAAATAAAAAGATTAAAAGAATGGATGAAAAATGTAAAATACTTCATTGGAAAAACAGCTTAGCTGGAAAACATATCCAGGAGAGAGAATTTTAAAATTACTAATCTACTTTGAGGCATGACCAAAAAAAAAAATACTTGAATAGCATTCTTCAAGAACTCATCAAGGAAAACTTCCCAAATATTGTTGAAAATAGAGGGTGAAATACTTATTGAAAGAATCCATTGATCACCTTTGGAAAGAGATCCCACAAGGAAAATCTTAAAACTCCAGAACTACAATCTCAAGGAAAAAATACTACAAGTTGTCAGACAAGAACCACTCAAATATCAAAAATTAACAGTCAGTATTAATCAGGATCTGACAGCTTCTACAAAAAAGGCTCGAAGAGCCTGGAATACCATATTCTAAAAGGCAAAGGAGCAAAAATTAACTAGCCAGTGAGAATGAGCATCATCTTTTAGGGGAGAAGATGGATCTTCAATGAAGTAAAAGATTTCAATCATTTCTACTGAAAAAAGAACTAAAAAGAAAATTTAATCTTCAAACACAGAACTCAAGTGTAATATTTTCTTTAAAATGCAATGTTCTCTTTTGAGGTTTTCTTGAGGTCTCTGGAGGCAGCCTTCATTTCAGTTCAGTAATCACCATATGAACAGCCAGGGGTTAAAGTCTAAATCCTTTAGACTCTTTCAAAGTCTTGTCTCTTTTCCTGGGGTTTCTGCTAGCTTTCTTGGAGGCCTTCTGTAGTCGTGGTTCCTAGAGCCTGAGCTCCTGCCTCCTTCTCTGGCCTCTGAATCTCTCCAAATTCCAAGGGTTTGTGCTTCAGCCTCCAGCCGCAACAAAGGGGAAAGATGGAATGAATCTGTCTTGGCCTCTGAGAGCTTCTAGTGCACTTGTCTCTTCAGCTCCTGAGAGCTTCTTGTTTATATGCTGTACACTGAGTACAAACTAATCATTATATCACTAGGAAACCATTATTTGTTGTAGGATTAATTGCTAAACTATATTTAACCATTGTCTCCTCAATTCCACTTAGTACCTTGTTTCAAGTTGTGACACATAACATCTCCTTGTAGGATTAAATCAATCATACTGAACCATGGTAAATTAGATAACTATTTTCTCTCTCAATTACACTGACTTAATACCTTGTAAGAATCCTTTGTTTTAGATTCAGAGTTCTGGCTCATAACACTCAAGAATAATATAGAAAGCTAAAGATGGGGGAAATATATATTATTTAAAGGTTACATCCTTAGATGGAAAATGATATCTGTAACTCTTGAGAACTGTATCTGTTACTGGAGCAAACAGAAAGGAGGATCACTTGGATGGAGGGTGTTAGTTGGCTATAAATGGATGCTGATATGATGTATTAAAAAAAGACAATAAGGGGTACAAAAAAGACTATACTTGGAGAAGAAGAGAAGAAGGGAGGTATAATGTCACGAAATAGATCACATGAAAAGCACATAAACCTATTTCAGTGGAGGAAAAGAAGGGAGGGAAATAAGCATTGTTTGAGCCTTGATCTCATCAGTTTTGGCTCTAAGGGGGAATAACTTGATCATTCAGTTGGGTATAAAAATGTATCTAACCCTATAAAGAAGTAGGAGGATAAAGAAGAAAGAAAATGGAGGGGCTGGATAGAAGGGAGGGCAGAAACACTAGGAAAAAGAGGTAAGAGAATGGGAAGGAATGGCAGAAGATAAGGTAGTGGGTGAGATGGGTTAAAACTAAGGAAACACTATTAGGGATAGGATGGAGAGAACAAAAGTATATAGAAAGGAGAAAATAGAATGTAGAGAAATTCAAAGTTGATAATCATAACTGTGAATGGGAATGGGAGGAACTCTCCCATAAAACATAAAGTAGAGTGGATTAAAAAGCAGAATCTACTATATGTTGTTTTCAAGAAACAAATTCGACTCAGAAAGATGTACAGAATAAAGGTAAAAGGCTGGAACAGAATTTATTATGTTTTAATTGAAGTAAATATAAATAGGGTTAGCAATTCTGATCTCAAATAAAGCAAAAGTAAAAATAGATCTAATTAAGAGAGATAAGGAAGGAAAGTATATCTTGATAAAGGGTACCATAAACAATGAAGCAGGATGAAATACTAAATATAGATGCACAGTAGAGCAACCAAATTCTTAGAAAATATATTAAGCCAGTTACAGAAAGAAATAGACAGCAAAACTATATCAATGAGCAACCTCAACCTTTCCCTCTCAGAATCAGACATCTAACCATAAAATAAACAAGAGAGTTGGGATGTTAATAGGGTCCTAGAAATCTAGATATGATTCTAGATTTCATCTGGAGAAATTTATCTTCTTATCTCTTGCTGCTGGGCTTTGCCAGTAATATATGGAAATGATGATCAGTTGTGTCAGTTTATTTTACATCCTGCAACTTTGCTAAAGCTACTAATTGTTTCCAGTAAGTTTTTGGATGGTTTTCTAGGATTCCCTAAGTATATCTTCATATCATCTACAAAGAATGATAGTTTTATTTCTTCATTGCCTATGCTAATTATTTTTCTTTTTTATTGCTAAAGGCAACATTTCTAGTACAATGTAAATAATAATAGTGAAAATGAGCATCCTTATTCTGGAGAAAACCAAATAGAAACAGAAAGAAACTTGAGAACTGTATCTGTTACTAGAGCAAATAGAAGGGAAGCTCACTTAGGTGGAGGTTGTTGGTTGGTTATGAATGGACGCTGATGTGATGTATTAAAGAAAAAAGACAATAAGGGGTACAAAAAAGACTGTACTAGGAGAAGAAGAAAGGGGAGGTATAATGCCTTTCTCACCAGTACATGGCACCTATACAAAAAATTGACCATGTTTTAGGGCATACAAACTTCACAATCAAATGAAGAAAGGCAAAAATAGTAAATGCTTTCTTTTCAGACTACAATGCAATAAAAATTATATTCAATAAAGATAGGGAAAGATAGATTAAAAACCATTGCAAATTAAATAATCTTATTATAAAGAATGAATAGATCATATAAGAAATCACAGAAATAATCCATAATTTCATCCATGAGAATGAAAATAATGCAACAACCAAAACCTATAGGATGTATCCAAAGCAATTCATAGGGGATGTTTCATATCTCTAAATAAATACATGAATATAATAGAGAAAGAGTAAATGAATTGGGCATGCAACTAATAAAGGTAGGGAAAAAACAAATTAAAAACCCTCAATTAAATACCAAATTATAAATTCTGAAATTCAAAGGACAGATTCATAAAATTGAAACTAAAAAACCTATTTAACTTATTAATAAAACTGAGTTTATGAAAAAAAACAATAAAATAGATAAACTTTTTGTTAATTTGATTAGAAAAGAGGAAAAAAAAAAAGTCACCAGCTTAAAAAATGGAAAGGTCGAATTTACCATCAATGAAAAGATATTAAAATAAGATTAGGAGTTATTGTGTCCAACTGTATTGGTAGCTAATCTGAACATCCAACCTAAATGGATAAATATTTACAAAAACATAACTTACCCAGATTAACAGAAAAGGAAATAAATTACTTGAATAGTTTCTTTTTGGAAAAAATAGTAATAAAACAAGTCATCAATGAATTCCCTAAGAAAAAATCTCCAGGGAACAGATGGATTTCCAAGTGAATTCTTCCAAATATTTAAAGAACAACTAATTCTAATACTATGTAAACTATTTGGAAAAATAAGTCAAGAAGGAGTCCTGCCAAATTCCTTCTATGAAACAAATATGATTCTGATATCTAAACCTGGAAGAGCCAAAACAGAGAAAGAAAATTACAGACCAACTCTCTAGAGAATACTGAAGCAAAATTTTTAGATAAAATATTAGCAAAAAAATTATAGCAATTTTTCAGAAAGATAATACACTAGGCCCAAGTGGGATATATACCAGGAATGAAAAGCTGATTCAGTATCAGGAAAACTATTACCATAATTGGCCATATCAATAACAAAACCAAAAGAAATCATGATAATCTCAATAGATGCAGAAAAGGCTTTTGACAAAATACAGCACTCATTCAAATTAAAAACACTAGAGAATAGGAATAAAGGGAACTTTTCTTAAAAGTTAAAAAAAAAAAAAAACAATAGTAAGCAATGTTTGTAATGGAAAGAAGCTGGATGCCTTCCCAATAACATCAAGCATGAAATAAGGATGCTCATTTTCACTATTATTATTTACATTGTACTAGAAATGTTGCCTTTAGCAATAAAAAAGAAAAATAATTAGCATAGGCAATGAAGAAATAAAACTATCATTCTTTGCAGATGATATGAAGATATACTTAGGGAATCCTAGAAAACCATCCAAAAACTTACTGGAAACAATAAGTAGCTTTAGCAAAGTTGCAGGATATAAAATAAACTGACACAACTGATCATCATTTCCATATATTACTGGCAAAGCCCAGCAGCAAGAGATAGGAAGATAAATTACATTTAAAATTACTATAAACAAAATAAAACATTTGGATATTTACCTGCCAAGACAAACTCTGGAACTATATGAACACAATTACAAAACACTTCTCACACAAATAAAGTCAAATCAAAACAATTGGAAAATATCAAGTAATTATGGGTACACCAAGCTAATGTAATAAAAATTTCAATTCTGTCTACATTGGCCTACTTGTTCAATGCCATACCAATTAAACTTCAAAAATTATTTTATAGATCTAGAAAAATAATAACAAAATTCATCTGGAAGAATAAAAGGTCAATAATATCAAGGGAATTATTGAAAAAAAAATACAAAGGATGGTGGCTTAGTAACACTAGACCTAAAACTCTATTATAAAATAGCAGTCATAAAAACCATTTGATACTGGCTTAGAAATAGAGTGGTGGATCAGTGGAATGGATTGAATACCCACAATAAAATAATCAATGCCTATAGTAATCTAGTATTTTATAAACCACCAAACTCCAACTTCTGGAATAAGAATTCACTATTTGACAAAAATGGATGGGAAAACTGGAAAATAACAGATCAGAAACTTGGCATAGAACTACATCTCATACCCCATACCAAAATAAGATCAAAATGGATACATGACTTGAGCATAAAGGATGATATCATAAGCAAATCAGGAGTACAGGTAATAATTTACCTATTAGATCTTTAGAGAAGGGAAGATTTATTACAAAATAGTAACTAGAAAACTTTATAAAAGGCAAAATGGACAACTTTTATTACATTTAATTAAAAAGGAATTATTTTTTTTTTGTTTTGTTTTGTTTTTGCACAAACAATACCAACAGAAATAAGAGCAAAAAGCAAGCACAAAGCTGGAGAAAAAAAAAAGTTTATAATCAGGGGTTCTGATAAAGGTCTCATTCGAACATATATAAAGACCAATGTCAAATTACAAAAATAAGAGTCATTACCCAATTGATAAATGCTGAAAGGATATAAACAATTTTCAGATAATGAAATTAACACTCTAGTCATATGAAAAAAATGTGCTAAATCACTATTGGTAAGAGAAATGCAAATTAAAATAATTCTCAGGTACCATCTTACATCTCTCAGATTGGCTAAAATGACAGGAAAAGATAATGATAAATGCTGGAGGGGTTTTGTAGGGAAAAAGGGGCACTAATGCATCGTTGGTGGAATTGAGAAATGATCAAATCATTTTGGAGAGCAATTTGGAACTATAACCAAAGGGCTATAAAACTGTGTATACCCTTTGACACAGTAGTGACACCACTGGGTATATACCAAGCAAATCATAAAGAATGGAAAAGCACCCACATATGCAAAAGAAAATTATAGCAGGTCTTTTTGTGGTAGCAAAAAATTGGAAAATGAGTGGCTGTCCATCAATTGGAGCATGAGTTGAATAACACCCATTTCTATTAAAAACAATAAAGTGCAAAGATAATAGAATATTATTGTTTTATGAAAAATAATGAATAAGCTGATTTTGGAAAGGCCTGGAAGGATTTACAACAATGGATGCTAAAGCAGAATTAGGCACAATAACAAGAATGTATGATGATCAACTATAAAAGACTTGGTTCTTCTCAGTGGTTCAGCGATCCAAAGCAATCACAGTAGACTTTGGAATAAAAATTTCATCTGCATCCAGAAAAAGAATCATGGAAGTTGAGTGTAAATCAACACAAATTATTTCACTTCTTTTTTTTGTCCCATGGTTTTTCTCTTTTGTTCTAATTTTTCTCTCCCAGCATGATTTATAAAGCAATGTATATTAAAAATAAATAAATAATGGACAGATGAAACAAAACAAAAAGAAGTTTATAATAAACTCAACAAAAGCATATATTTAATGTAATATACTTTGGGCAGGATTAAGCATCATTGCAATTGGTATTGTCAATAAATAAATGCATGTGTTCCCAAATGACAAAAGTCACAGCAGAACAGCTGAGCAATGTGCAAAATGTTAAAAAACATGAGTACCTATCATAGTTAAAAGGGCCCTTGGCAAATATTGCTATACATCTACCCTGTTGTAATTCTTAACTTATTCAGTCCCTTTAGGCTTCTATAAAAGCACAGTTAACATGTTTGTGGACCAATTACTGACAGCAGATGGGAATTCAAGCTCTTTATGATACTTCAACTTGAAAATCTTTCTTTTTCAATTTTACTTTTAAAATTTTATCACACAAAGTTGTAACATTTTCTTATACTGATAGTGTTTTTCTTCTGGAAAACACACAAAATATGTATGTATGATTTCATCATTACATTTAATGGTAATATTCAATCTTTGTGAAACTTAGAAGCTAAGTAGTGTCATAAAGTGTATAAGTGTGAGTGTGTGTGTAGGGGTGTCTTACAATGATTAAATGATCTAAAGTTAATAAGACACTATGGAATGATTTATTCACTTGGGAAGGATAGTCTCTGAGAAATTACACTTGTGTAGAGCTGGCTTCCAATTTTATAAGAACGAAGTCTTACAATGGAAATATTAAATAAATATTGTTGTTTTGTTGGTTTTGGTTTATCTGTGGTTTAATTATTATGGCACAGCCTTAGGGAGAAAATTCCATTTCCAATTCAGATTAGTAGCCATCCTATATACTTCAATCTTACTGAGTTGCCCATAATCACAGATGTATTCTGCTTTACAGGTGGGACTTGACCCTTTGTCTTCCTAACTCTGAGTTCAGCTTTTTATATATCTTGTTATACTGTAAAGAATTCTTTTGCAGGGAAAATGAAAGTAGCCATCTGCCTTTCTCTGTTTAATAAAACAGAGCAGAAATTGAATCCATTGGAAACAATTCATTGCACAAAATGATAATGACTCATCTTTTCCCACATTTATCACTCTGATCATAGAGAAAACTTAAACCCAACCTAAAGAAGTATACTAGAGATAATATTTGCAGAATGTTTAAATTCCTCTATAACTTCATTTTAAGCATAGACTAATCCACTTCTGGCTTTAATTTGCTGGATTAAATTTTTGTTATCATGGTTATACTAACTTTCCTTTAATCACAGGATTTAGAGAAAAATCTGTATGTAATTTAATTTTGTATCTGGTCTCATCAAAGTAAGCTTGTGGAATCACAAAATCACAGATTTGAGACTTGCAAGATTTTATAGAGATCCAAATGCATTAGTTTTAGAGTTTTTTTTTAATTAAAGTCCAAAATGATCAAGTGATTTTTGCCTGTCAAGTAGATAGGAAACAGCAGAGCTGACATTAAAACTTAAGTTATCTGAATCCAAATAAAATATGCTATGGACTGTATAACACTATCTGATATTCAGGGTTTTCCAAAAGGTCCTAGTAGAATTTTAAGCTATTAAAACTTAAAAATGAAGTAAGGCATTCCTAGATATGTATGTATTTGTGAAATTTCAGTTTTCATGTGGAGAATAACAATACAATAACCACTTATTAAATGCCTAATATGTCAAACTAGCACATATGCTAGATATTGGCAAATAATAAGGTCTTAATAGTTTTCCCCCCCCCTTCTCTCTCCTTCAAATCTATTACAGTGATATAATAAGGTTGCTAAACATTGAAAAAAGTTGTGTTATCCGAAGAGCAATTAAGAGACACATGGTGGACACAAATAGTCTGAAGGGTACATTGACCTATATGCAATTACTGACTTAAAGTATACTATTCAAGAAGTATATGATTGGAAATGTATGTTTTCTAATAATGTAGTAGGGAGAAAGAATGACAGAGATGTGGAGTGTTGCACAAGTGTTGTTCAGTCTTCAGTCATGTCTGACTCTTCATGACCCCATCTGGGATTTTCTTGGCAAAAAATCACCAGAGTAATTTTTCCATTTCCTTCTTTGGCTCATTTTATGGATTAGGAAACTGAGGCAAAAAGTTAAATGACTTGTGCAGGGTCACACAGTTATTAAGTATCTGAGGCCAAATTTGAACTGAGATGAGACCTTTTGAGTTCAAACTTGACATTCTATCCACTGTGCCATATATAATATATATATATATATATATTATATATGTATATCCATCCACTGTGCCATACACACACACACACACACACACACACACACACACACACACACACATCCATCACACCAAAGATCCAATAAAATGCTGATTTATTGGGGATGCCCAATTATTTGGGAATAATAAGAGTTTTGGGTATATGAATACAATGCAAAAATGTTATACCACAATAAATGATAAAAGGGATTCTTTAAGGGCAACATGAGAAATACTGTATGAATTTATACAGAATAAAGCAAATAGACTCAGGAGAACAATTTTTATGTTAAAAATAACAATACTGAAAGATTTAAAAACTTTAATTAACACAATAATCAACCATGATTCCAAATAACCAATAACGAAAAATGTTATTACCTCCTGACAGAAAGGAGATGTATTTAGTGTGAAGAAGAATAATACACTGATTTTTGGATTTGGCAAATGTGGTAATTTGTTTTGCTCGACGAATCATATTTACAAGGTATTTTTGTTTGTTTGTTTTGTTTTTGTAATTGGTAGAAAGCGAGAGTGGGGGGAAATGCTTATTAAATGAAAAATAATCAACTACATCAATTTTTAAAACAATTATTTATTCAGGCAAATTAAATAGGAAGTCTATAGTATCTTCATTTATCAGATAAAGTAACTAAGAATTAGAAATATATATTGACTAAGGTTACCTAGTCTTAACTTTGTCTTGTCGTCTGATGCCTCTGACTCTCTCTTCCTTCCTCCCTACCACCCCCCTCCTTCTTTCTTTTATTCTCCCTTCTTAGTCTACACACACAAATGATGTCATTATAGATAGTTTATGGATGTATATATGTGTATATATACATATAAATGTATTTATACTTTTTATATTCATATCACATATATCATATTTATTTTCATAAACTCTTGACTTTCAAATGTGGCTCTTTTCCCTCTCCTCCCTATGTAGGCTTATAGTAAAGAAAAGGATTAGGGACAGCAGTTCCACAAAATCGTCCAACACATTAACTAGTCTACCTGACTGCATATGCACTGCTCAATATTCATAGCTCTCACCAAAATAAAGAAGCAAGGGAGATATATTTTCTCCTCTCTTCTTTAGGCTCAGTTTTGATACCTGGAATTATATACTTTGGGTAACTGCAAAATTCAAGGATTCTCTTAATGAATGAATCAACAAGTATTTACAAAGTACCTACTTTGTTCTAGTCACTATCATAATCACTGGGGAAACAGTACAAAGAATGAAGCAAATCATATTGGTAGTGAGTTACATTCTTTTTTATTTTATATGTTATTTATTTTATTCTTAAGAAATAAAACAAGTACTTATATAACTTAATAGAATGGGTGGGAAGATGGTTGCATATGAAACTGCATACCTATAACATACAACTTGCTATTTATTTCAACTCTATATGAAATTATTGCAACTTTCGTTCTTTCCCTTTTTTTCTTTCCTCCCCTCATTGAATTCTTATAGGGGAGATAGTATATTTAAAAATATAAACAGCACAAATATAAAGTTATCAATGCAAAAATATATAAAGTGGTTCAATTCATACTTGCTGGGGGAGAGACCTCCCCAACAATTGAAGGAATCTGAAAAAGCTGTAGAAGATGGTGCTCAAGCTGCCTTAAAGAGAGGGACTTTATAAAACAATGAAGAGGATATGTGTGTGTTTACACATAAATATATACATATATAATTAATTCATTGTGTTATATGTAATATTATATATACATATATTATTCCAGTAATGTGGGCTATCTAATCCAAAACCATGGAAACATGAGATGAAGCATCATGTGGGAGGAACAATGTACAACGGAACTGACAACATTGGTAGGGGCTAGATTAGAAGTAGCTTTAAAAGCCAAACGGTTAAAAGATTTTCTTTGATTCCAGATGCAATATTTATGCCACAGAAGGGAATAGAAATAGACAAAGTAGTGTGCCCAGGATCCCTGAGTCTATGATTAAGTATGTCTATAGCAATCTTTGGCAAATGATTTCTCTTTCACTTGTATTCATTATTCCCCATCACAAGACCATTAGCTAAATTGGTACAGCAAACCCAACTTTAGCCAATAAAAAAATGAAGGTACAACAGAGCGCTCTACTCTCCCAAGTTCACAAAGCAGGTCAATGACAGAACTGGCATTGAAATTCACAGAGCTCAAATCCCTCACCTGCTCTCACTCTGTACAAGTAGCTCCAATTAGTACTTAATATTTCTGGTATTATGCTAATATATAACCACAAGTTGAATGTGAATGCTTGAGCTATGTGGTTTTAAGTTCCCAAATACCAGGCAGGATCAACAACTTCCCTTTTTTATTCTTCGGATCTGGTAGCTCCTCATAAAGAAAGCAACTCAGACTGTTCTTGTTTCCAGTCATCTCATATAGTAGTACAGCCTGTTCTGTGCCTGAATCCTGGGTCTAAGATGTTAAATGAATTATTGTTTATCAAAAAAAGTGAAAATCCTTCTCTAATAGGGGCCAAGATCAAGTGGGGGAAAAAAGTTTGTAAACCTGACAAGCCAATGAAACAAACATAATTATTATCTTAGGCACTGAGTCTTCCATAATGTGAAAGATTTTTTTGTCAGTTTGAATAGGCCCTTCTTTATACCACAGAGGGAAATAATGACTCCCTCTCAGCTTCCAAGATCCATGAAGCTGTTACCAAATATTGTTTAGAGATCTCTGCTGATTATGAAATTATTTCCATGGAAGAAGCTAAATGTATACTGCACCAAAGACTAAGAGAGCATAAAACATGTAATATTGCAGTTACAAGGCACATAAAATCTTATTGGATCAGTGATAAATATTTGCACTTCAGCAATTTTAATATTTTACAGACTAACTTCCTCATGGGATGTTTACACAATACACAGACACCTTGTTTATTGGGCTTAGAACAGAGAGATTCTCAAATCTGGTGCTACTGCAGGGCCTATCTTTTGAAAAGTTCTTAGTTAATGGCATAATTTGCTATTCAAAAATCATTTCCCCTCTAAAAAAATATCATTTATGAGGTCCATAAAGAGAAGTAGCCTATAATCTTACCCAAATAAAGTTGCATTTGTTAAAAATACTTTGCCTGTGTTATTAATTGCATTTTTAATTACTTAAATGGATATTTTAAATATTAGGCATCAAATTTTTATTATTTATTAAGTCAGTTAAATCTCTGTCCTTTGAGATAAAGAAAGTAGATTACCTCTACTTCATTTCTAGTCCAGGTAATTTTCTGTTTCTCAAACTCTTGAGAGAAATGGAGCTATTTATGTTTTTCAAACTTTCTTAAGCTATGGGAAGCAGAGAGATGAGGGGAAGGATCTACATCTGTGGGTTTCCTTGTATAAGGAATTCAGCCCCCTGAAATGGAGTAAAATTAAAGAGTTGCCTAGGGCACAAAAAATTCAATAACTCATGGATGATGACATAGCCAAGAGGTTTAAGAGACAGAACTATAGCCCCAACAACTTCAAGATCATCTTTCTATTCACTAGATCATCCATCATAGAACTGCCTGTTAAATGGTTCACTGAAAACATTTGTATCTGATACCTGTTTTGAAATTGATTTTGTAGAAGAAAAGAGTGGCCCCAAATATAAGCAAATATTAATTGGGGGAAAGTCAGATATAAGAAGTAATCTGGACATAAATATGTTATCCCTATTGCCCTAAAAAATATACTAGTAATGAAAACACTGTCCAGTTAGCTGGACTTCAAAGAATTGGATATAAGTCATCTATGCATCATAAGTATCTCCCCCAGCAACCACATGCATATTGTGGCTACTCACAAATTTTGCTTTTTTCAAAGTTCCCAGGATCCCTTTTTTTGGTCAGAACTACCTGGATATGCAATCTATCGATTGTCCCTTTGTGATCAAGCTCTAAACAATCACACTTGAAAGGTGCATTCTACTTCCCGAACCTACATTTCATAATCAAATGAACTTCAAATATGGATAGATATAAAGGTTTTCTCCTATAATCTCTTCCTTATTGCTAAAATAGATGGAAAGTTACCTGGGAATTTCCTATGTGATCAGCCTCTGCTCACCTGAATCCATTTCTCAAATAGGAGAATCTTAAAACTACAAAAGACTTTAGAGATGATTTAGTCTAATAGTTTTATTTATCTAGCAGAGTGTCTTGTTTGGCATTATTGAGCCTCCCCAAGCTTCCATGGGATTGCCTTTAATGCAAGAAAAGGCCTAAAATTTCTCCAAAGTGGAGGCTTTAAGGGCATAGTGCCACATTTATATGCGAGGAAGCTTAAACCTGGAGGGGTTAAGTGATATGAAAAATCACAGACAGAATTGGTTCCAGAACTGATATTTGAATCTAATCTCCTGACACCTGGTCTATCCATTTTCTAACCATTTCTTTGTGCTCCCTGTTAACGTAAAATTTTAAACATTGTTTCTGGAAGCTTTTAGGGCAACGTCTGAAACAGAGTCAATTTGATGATCAATCCCTGTTCCATTTCAAATGAGTTCTGAAATGCTATGTACTTTGGAAGTACAGAGAAAAGGGGATTTTTCACCACTTCTTTACATGTTTCACATACTTGATTGTGACAATGGTTATGATTTATTATTCTCATATAGGCATGACTAAAATGAGCAACATTTGACCAATAGCCTGAGTCTCTCTACTGACCTATAATCCCCAATTACTATCTGCCTTTTAGACATTTCACACTGTTATGTTCTATATACATCTGTGATGTTCACTTTTTAAATGTTTTTATGAAACTTTTATTCTGGTAATAACTGGGAGTGGTGGTGGTGGTGGTAGTAGTAATAGCAGCAGCAGCAGCAACAGTAGTATTCGTATTAGTAGTGGTAGGGATGGTGGTGATATTGGAACTAATAGTAGTGGTGATGGTAGTAATGATGATGATGATAATAATATGGGAATAATAGGGTAAAGCACGTTAAGATTTGCAAAGCAATTTATATTTATTATTTCATTTGATTCTCACAATGACTCTTTGGGCTAAACTGAGGCTATAAGATTTAGATAGTCCCAAATTTCTGATATAGCATTCAGACTCAAGTCTTTCTTAATCCATCATTATCTCCGACATGTGATCAGTTTCCTTTACCCTAATTTAGTTCATACCACAGCATATTTGAGGCCCCTGACAGTAGCTGATTAGCTTTTCTAGAATTACAAACTAACCTGGTAGTTCTATAATATTGGGGCATATAATATTTTACCCTCAAAAAAAAACCCTGCTACCCTTTACAAATAAACCAGCCTAGAACTAACTTAATTTAAGGTACCTTTGGTTATAGTAGTCTTACTTAGGTAAAATTTATCAAGATTTGTATAGGGTTTTATAAAATTTTAAGTGCCATATAGTTTATATATATATATATATATATATATATAAATGAATTACATTGGCTATTTTTGCACATGCAATCCTATGTTCCCCCAGATTGTCTCAACATGTGAACAGTTCGTTTGGTTTATAATTTTATTGACCATTTGTAGAATCCATAACTGTTAATGGGTTTCCTCATTCTATGGAATGTAAAATGCCTCTGCTCAAAAAAGTTAACCCATTCTCTGATCTACAAAAGCTAAACTGGTGTTATTATCTTAGTAGGTCATAGCTATAATGCATTGTTTGAAGTTTTATTTCACAAGGCACATATTAATGAAGAGAACACTAAACTTAGATTCAGGGGAATCCAGAGTTATACTTCTGTTTCTTTCAATTAATTGGGAAGAATGCACATATCTCTTGACTTCTCTGAGCCACACAAAAGCCTCACCAACAAAAAGGGAATAGTATCTGCAATGATCTGGCTGAAACACAGATCTGACCATGTGACATCCCTCCTTCCCATTCAATAAACTCAAGTGGTTTCCAATTACCTCCAGGATCCAATATCAATTCCTCTCTTTAGCATTCAAGAACTTACATAAACTGTTCCTGGAGGGGCCAGTAAAGAGACATCAGATTGGAAGCCCCCTTTCCTTTCCAATGACACAGCTAGTGCTGGGACAAGGAAGAATGGCTGTAAACAGGCCCAAAAGAACAAAGGAACCACTCATGCATTTCTGAATCATACCAGGCACTGAGCCACCACATGGCTAGAAGCAGCCAGGAAGTCCATCAGACCCAGAGAGCCCAAGCGCTGTGTCATTGTGTAGATGGAGTCCCCTGAAGTTTCCGGGGACCACTTCAAGCTTCCCTACACAATTCTATGTTGATTAAATGTTGCCTTCCCCTCAAAAAAAAAAAAACTTATTTTCTTCCTGTAGTTTTAAATGTTTACCATCAATATAACAATGAACAGCCTGTTTCCCTACATTATTTAGGGGCCACTTTAAATTTCGTATAGGCAAAAAATTATTTTATCTTCTGTAAGACACACAGATCTTTCAAAAACACCTTAAGATTTCCTGAAAACTGGATACAACTAGAATGGTTGTATTCTATTCAAATATAGTTGAATGCTATTCATTCAATGAATGAATATTGAATTCATTATGGTTGAAGTTATGTTACTTTAGGAAAACTGGGGTGGGGGGGAACAATCTTTATCCTACATATTCTCATTATGTGGGTAGCTATGTTCATCCATTATATTTGAATTCCATTTCTGTTGAAAGTGAATTGCTATGATATTTACGGTACGGATGAAAAAGAATTACCGAATAGTTGAGCTTCAGGAATCATGTTGCTGAACATATTAGTTTTACAAATGAGGAAAGGGGGTCCTCCAAAGGTTGTGAAAATCCCAAGGTCACAAAGGTAGTTAGTGAAAGATGAAGCTTACAGATCGATTTCATAGCTCTCAGGCCAATGCTGCCAAGAACATACAAGTCTCCTTTCAGTGTTCACATGTCTACGGAACAACAGGTAAGAGACAGTGTTAACTAATGGAAAGAGAACTACTCCTGTAATCAAAAGATCTGGATACAAGCTTTGTTCTGTTACTTACTAGCTGTGCTCTCTTAGGTAAGTAAGTATGTAACAGCTTCATTTTGTTCTTTCATTCCCTATACCTAACAAAGTGCCTGGGAAGCTAGGGGCACTTGAATGGCACAGTGAAACAGGTGCCTGTCTAAAGTCAAGAAGACTCTTCTTCCTGGGGTCAAATCTGCCCTCAGATACTAGCTGTGTGATCCTAGGCAAGTCACTTAATCCTGTTTATAACCTTCAGTTTATTTATCTTTAAAATGAGCTAGAGAAGGAAATGAAAAAAAAATTCTCCAGTATCTTTGCCCAAGAAAAGGCTAAATGTGGTCACAAGGAGAGAGACATGGCCCAAATGACTAAATGACAACAATAATAAAGTCACTGGGACACATAGTGGGAACTTAATAAATACCTATTGATGAATTGACTTACTTTTGAATTTTCCTTTCTAATGTATAACAATGAGATGGTAATACTTGGATTGTTGAGATTACCAAATAAAATAATGCAATTTCCTTCCCAGTAGAATCTATTCCTATTTTTAGCTTTGCATGCCCATTTAATAGCACAAATCCTGGCACATACGAGTTGCATAATGAAAATTCTATTGATAAGTTAAACAAAGCACATTATAACTAGAAAGTGTAAGCTTTACAAATGTCTCCTACTAAATAATTACTTTCTTGTTCTATAGTTGACATTTATAAAAAGAGCGCATTGACTGTGACCCCAATAGATTGCACATGTGTGCATGTACCCACATGTGTGTGTGTTTAATGGGCTCTCTAATGCCAACACCAGTGAGACATGTTTAAATTCAAATACAGTAGTAGATCTTTCTATTCCTGTCTGTCTAGACATGGACTCATTTGTAAGGATGAAATGGAGAAGAACATGTGCCAAGGGAACATGTTACTTTTTCAGATTTCAGATGGTGATATGTCTCCTGACAACTAAGAGTTAGTTGTTAGAAGTGGTTCTCCCTGAGCCCATAACCTCTAACTATTTTCTAGAATCCAAGGTGGCTTTTAAAATTATAAAAGCATCTGCATCCTCAGATCTGCTTACCTATCAGTGGGAGAGAAGGGAAAAAAAAAAAAAAAAAAACAGAAGGGAGCGTGCCCTGCTTTCCATGATTGTTGCAGTGTTGGTGGGTGTTTGCGTGTATGTTCGTGCTTTCAGTTTCTTCGTGATCATGCAGCGTAGTGATCCTGCTGGCCTGAGGAGGTGTGGGTGTTATGCCATGTGGCATTATTAGTGTGTTTGTGGGAAGAGAAACCGTGGGAGGCCAGTGTTACGTATGCAGAACATGCATCTGTGTGTGAGTATATTATGAGTCAAGTGTGTAGCTAACAAACTCTAGCATTTTTACATGCTTCCAAATGGTGTAAAATTCATTCTGACTGTGCTTTCTAGCAGATCAAAGGGGGGAAAAATCAAAGGAATCAGTTCCAATTGTGTCCTTACAATTAGATGTGGGCAAAGGGCAACCACATTATTACCAAGGAAGTCAACTTTCAAAGCTGCTTTTCAATCTCTTTTCTACAGATTTGGGGGGAGAAGGGGACAAGGCAAGAGATTAGGGGAATAAAGTTCCAGTGTATTTCAAATTTCCAATTTGGGACACTATGTAGCTTAAATGTGAACCCCCCACCAAAGCAATCATTTCTTAAAAAGATGAAAGAGCCAAATGTAAGTGGTAATGAATGGAAAAGTCTGATTTTCCTATAGCACCAGGAGGAGGAAAAGTTGTTTTTAGAAGTTCTCCTCTAGGAAAGAATCTACAACTTGTGGGTTGAAAAAATTGAAAAAAAAATATTAATCACTCATCAGTGACAAAACTGCTTTTATACCACTACATGTTTCTTTTAAGAACATTTCACTCTGAGTCAAAGTAATAGGACAGTATAGCCCACCCAGAGAGAAAGCATGAAGCAGAAAAAAAAATCGCTTGAGTTGAAGCCAAAAGAACAGGGTCTCTAGTAGTGATTCTACCATTTGCTATATGATCCTCAACAAATCACGTGGTCTCTGTCTTTTTATTTATAAAATAGAATAGGATTGAAAGTATGATTTCGATGTCATAGGATATCCCCAAAGACAAAACTTCCTATACTAAAGTAAGTCATACTTTCTCTTTAATTTCTAGTCTAGAAAGATATCCAGAGCACTAAGAAATTAAGAAGTTAAGCCCAGGAGTCATGTACCTATTATATGCCAGAAACAGGACATCTTTCTGATTTATAAAACTACCTTTTTAAATATTTCTCTCTAAGATATTAAATCTAAGTTCAGGAGGCAGTGTTTTTCTTTTAAATTTTACTCATTTTTTCTGAAATATAGAAATGAAGTAAGCATTTACATATATAATAGAATAGAAAAAATATAATTGTACATGAAACTGCAAATCTATTATGTACAACTTACTATTGCTTTTTAAATTTTTTATTTTATTTTTAAAATTTCTTTTAGTTTATACATGTACATTTATATTTTAAATATTTCCATATGAGTCAAGTCAAAATTAGAACATAAGGGGAAAACCATGAGAAAGAAAAAATTGTTTTTAAAGGTAAAAATAGCGTGCTTCATCCACATTGTCTCTATAGGTCTCTCTCTGGATAAAGATGATGTTTCCCAACCAAAGTATATTTGGACTGCCTTGGATCACTTAAATGCTGAGAAGAACCAAGTCTATTATAGGTGTCCATCACACAGTCTTGCTGTGCACAATGTTTGCCTGGTTTCTCTTGCTTCACTCAATAGATTTTTTTTTTTAAATACTCAATTGGATTAAGTGACTTGCCAGAAGTCACACAGCTAATAAGTGTTAAATATCTGAGGTCACATTTGAACTCAATTTCTCTTGACTTCAGGGCCACTACTTTGTCCACTGCACCATCTACCTGCCTTTTGCTATTTATTCCTTTTGAAAATAGAATATAGCTTTTTTCCCCTTCCCCCGAGAGACAGCTACCAGTAGACACACATTGTGTGTGTATGTGTGTGTGTGTGTGTGTGTGTGTATAAAACCATTCTCTATATACTTCTATTTATCAGTTCTTTCTCTGGATATAGATGGTCCTTTCTTTATAGGTCCTTTATAATTAACTGCGGGTGTTTATAATAGTCAAAATTACTTAATCAAACTTGTTGATAAAGCAATATTGCTGTTACTTATGTGCAATGTTTTCTTGATTCTGCTCATTTCACTTTTCATATTATTTCTTTTCATTTTTTCTAAGATCATTGAATCATCATTTCTTATAGCACATTAGGATTTCATCACCATCATATACCATTGTATAAAAAGAAGCACTTTTTAAAGTTTGGCATAGTGGATGCAGAATAGGACTCACATCTACAGAAACAGATCGTGATAAATTCTCTTCTCTCTTTGTGGAATTTTTCTTCCAGTATTCTATCTTTCAGTCTGACTCACAGGGACTAGATGACTCCTAATTTTCCCTTTTGCATTCAAACTATCAACTAATGATCTCTGGCTTGTCTTGACCCTCTCTTAGGATGCCAAGGCTAATTCCTATTTCCTTCTGCCTCTCACTCCTCAATTTTTTCTGCCTCCCTCTACCTTATCATTGTTTAGTTCATCATTTTCTTTCTCCTATTCTACATGACTGAGATATGTTTTCTGGGAACATTCTGACCACAGACTTTTCTCATGCCTCAGCCACTGAAGACTTCAGATCCCAACACAGGGCAAATACTAGAGGGGACTGGCAAATAAAAAAAAATGGCAGGGACTACTTTTTGAAATGTCAGTGAAAGTTATATCCATGGCCACCTCCATAACCAGCAACAGCAGTAGCTGCAGTATTATTTGCAGAAATGGAAAAGGTGCTTTAAATTATCAGTGTAGGGGTTTTCTAAGAACAATATTGTCTATTTGATGACTTTTTACAATTGCAATAAGAGAAATCACTAACTGGAGAAAGAGGATCACTAGGTTCCAGAAGAAATGCAAAAGAATTTGAGAATACTATTAATATAGAGAACTTTAGAAACTACTGGACTGAAACCGAATTCTACAGATAATAGAATTTGAGAAACAGACAGGTAAAGTGAATTACCCTAGAACAAACATAGACAGGACTAATTCCTGTTCAGGAATAGTATGCATAACAACAAATTAATTTATGTGACTAATTCAAAGTTACTGATTTGGGGAGTGTGTGTGTGTGTGTGTGTATTTTAAGTGATTGAAATGTCATAGAAACTGTTATGATTTTTCTTAAAGGAAAAGTTTTGGGCTTATAGCATGTTCCAGAAGAGACTCACTTCACAATGGATAGAGAGAAATGGGCTTTCCTCTAAAATAATTCAAAATATTAAATACTTGTCAAGAATAATCAAGAATTTAAAATTTGCATTTAACAGCTGAAATCAGGCTACCAAAGCTATGTTAAGTAGGACTTTTTGAGTAACTTCTTTTAAATAATAGTTGTAAGTTATTTATAATTAGGACATCCATTGTTTGTAAGCAATGGTTGTTCTAAAGTAAGTGCACTTTCAAAGATTTTGTCTCTTAAATAATTAAACATTAATCATAAAACTTTTCATTCAATTTAATAATTTTCAGCAATTTGAAGGCATCCATACTTGATTATACTTGATTCACTTGATTATACAAGTGAAAATTTTAAATAACACCAGTATGTTTATTTAGCATTTTTCTCACCAGTTCTATAGAAGAAAATTCTCAATATTATAGTTGTATATCCTATGAAAGATATATGACAGGTCACACATAAAACTGGCATAGTTTATACAGACATGAATAGGTCAAGATTAATTCTAGTGGAAGGATAGAGCTTGAAATTGCATTTGAGCATTTAGGTAATGCTTTAACATATCACCAAGCAGTTTCCATCACAGTAATCTTGGAAGAGGCATAGCACAAGTATTATTATCCTATTTTCAAGCAAGGAAACTGAAGTTTAGAGAGGAAGAAGGATTTGACCAGAATGATAGAGGCAGTGTCTGTGCTAAGACCCAGGTCTAATGACTACAAAATAAGGTTACTTTATACTCTATCATGTGGCTCCTCATTATCATACAACCCGCCCTGAAGAAAAATACATATTTATAATACATATTTCAGAGCAAAGGGTATTTATATGACAAGAGTTAGCATATAGAAATAGAAAATTGATTAAACCAATACAACAGTTGATTTTAATTTTCTAACATGGAGTGAAACATCTAACATCTTACTAGTGTAAGAAGGTTACCAATATTGGGATGAATTATTCCCTGTTCTATATATCCAGTACTAATCTCTCTTCTGAGCTACAGTCCTATGTCACTAATTGCCTGTCAGGTATTTCAAATTGAATTCTTAAAGGTGTTTCAAGGTCAATATTTTCAAAGCAGAAACCATTATCATTCTTCCCAAATATTCCCCCCTCTCCAACTTTTCAATTACTGTTGAGGGTGCGACCATCACTCATGACCCTGATGTCATCCTAAATTCCTCATTCAAGCAACCATATAAATTCAATCCACTGTTAAATATCGCTTCTACCTTCACAACATTTCTTGTCTATTTTTATTTCTCTTTATTGATATAGTCATCACCCCAACACAGGAAATCAGGATCTCACAATCGGCTTCTAAAATTGCTCTCTCTATCTCCCTCAAGCAGTCTACTAACACCCCTAGATTTCTAGTTCTTTGGTTTCTAAAATTGCTCTCTCTTTCTCCCTCAAGCAGTCTACTAAAACCCCTAGATTTCTAGTCCTCTGTGCAAAGCATTATGCTGGTGCTGAGGAAACAAAGACAAAATGAAAAATAACTTCTGTCATCAGAGAAACTTGTCTTTCACTATGAAATATATTTCATTCAACATGTACTTACATCCACCCAGATGAATACATACAAAATAAGTTGAGGATCGGAAAGAATATTAACAACTCCAAGGATAAAAAAGGGCTTTTCATAGAAGACTTCACCTGAACTGAGCATTGAAGGAAATGAAAACTTGTAAGAAGAAGAGATAAGATGCTACTCATGGCCTATAATATGAAATGCAAAGGTACAGGTGTACCAGATAGAATGCTGGTTGGAATATAGAGAATATATTCAATATGAAAAAAAAAGATAAGTAGCAAATGGTAGACAACTTGAAATGGTGAATTAAGGAATTAAATAGAGGAGGGTATGGGGAGCCACAGAAGATTCTAGAGTGATTCTGTGACATGTTCATATGTGCTTTCAGGATGTTATTTTGGCAATTATATAGAGGATAGACTATATGGAAGGCTTATGGACATAGCCTCATTAATTTGTAGTCCCACTATCAAAGAAGATAAAACGGGTTTTAGACTCTCAAATCAAGATGGTTGGTTTCTTCTCAGTAACAGGCAGAGATATGAAACAGAGCCAGGATCATTTTCACTGAATACAGATGTCTAGAAAGCAGCAATTTTATCCTGTAAAGTTGCCAAGGCAATGCCAACTGCCTATGACAGCATGTGGGGGTAGAGGAGAACTCAAAAACAGGCTCAGTGATTTCATAAGCCTTCTTTATGAGACCAAACTAAAAATAAAAGTTTTCATCAAGATTATATTTTATTGCATAAAAATAGCCTGCTTTGCCAGGCTGTGGGCAGTAGTTGCAGAACCATTTCTGGCAGTATGAAATGGCAACGTGCATTTAATAGAAGATCCAATTTCTTTTGCCTAATACCTCGGATGAAAATACCACACTTGTACCTTTAGGTGACTAAACAGAAATTAACAGAAAGAAAGAGGAATGAGGTAAGAATGTTTTATCATCCTCATAGTGATCTCTTCCTCCTAAATTTGATTTATATTTATGTATGTTATCTACCTCCTATCCCCTCGCCAAGTAGAATAGAAGTTTCTTGAGGCTACAGAGTTTCATTTTTAACTGTATATCCCTAATACTTAGCACAATATCTGCCACATAATAGATATTATGTTTATCAAATGAAATTAAACTGGCCCCCTTGGTAATAGCTCAGATCAACAATAAAAAATTAGAATCAAAGATCTTGCTTAAGTCAATTCAAATATATGTGTATGTATGTGTGTGTACATATATACATATGTGTATATATGTATGCATGTATACACATGTATGTATATATACACACGTGTGTGTGTGTGTGTGTGTGTGTGTGTGTGTATACACACACATACACACTAGGGCTTTTTGGTAATAAATAGGCTCTAATGACCACAAGATATTCATATGTTCCTCCCAAAAAGCAAGAAAAGAACTAAAGTAACTGAATAATTTGTTTTTTTTTTCTTTTTCATTTTGTGCTTTGCTCTTTATCTTCCTTTTGGCAAAAAGCTCTCTCTTATACCTTCATGACACAACTCAGGTATTTGAGAATGTCGTAGAAACAGAATTATCTATTAGACTAACCAAGAGACTGAAAATAACTTATTCAGAAGTTCTTGGTGTCAGAGCAAATTGGGGTTTAAGACAATTAAGGTCAGTCTAAGTCACTAGTGGAAATTTCCTATTAATGACTCTATACTGATTTTACTCCCTCATATTTCTCTCACTTTCTTGTCTTCAATATTACTACTGCTTCAATCACAGCCCAACACGCTTCCTATTTAAAATTCAAGGCCATACATGCTGAAAAACTTAACTATATAGATCAAGGTAAAAATGAGCTCTTAGATAGAAATAACAAAAATATATCCAACATGTGAAGGAAGGTATTGGATTTTTAGAGGAAAAATTATCAGTTTTACCAAGGAACTTTTAGCTTATTTTTTATATTCAAAAGTAGAGATAATGCAATCATCAAGAGAATTTAAGCTGCGGTGAGAAGTGTGGATCTATAACCTTAGATTTTAATTGTATTCTGCTCTGGGTTTATAACTTTTAAGGTAATTCAATTTTGTCAATTCAAAATATTATATAGTTTTGAATAATAGGATTACTTTTCTGGAATCATTTAGTTAATTAGAGAATGTTCATCCAATAAAGTTTTACTTCAGTTCTTCATTCCTATATGAAGGTGATCATAGGATTTCAAAGACTATGTGAACAGAATATAAGCTTTGAAAGGTCAGACTATAATTCAAAGGTTTCAAGCTTGGTCCCAGCAATGGGACTAGTTAGCTCTTGTCCAAGGACCAGGAGAACTAAAATTTTATGGCAGTTCATAACTAGAAGTTCATAAGCTACAGCAACTTATAGATATTCTTTATTAAGGCACAGAGGAAATATCCAAACTGATGAAATCATAAATACTCAAAGCATTTAAGCAAACAATGGCATCTTAGTTTTTTATTCTATGAATCATGTGAAGTTAGTTCATTTTATATATCATTTCAATATACATCAATATAGGTAAAAGAGGAGGGCTTTGTAATGAGCTCGGGTGAACTAGTCATTGGAAATATGAACATATTTCCTAAGAAACAATCACAGGTGATGAAATTTTGAGATGTTAACAAGGTTTTAACACATTATTATCCCCAGAATATAATGGAGCAGAAGGAGTTACTTTGAATGAGTCAAAAGGGGTAATTCCATTGGTCTAAATTGAAATTTGCTACAGTCCTGAGTGACTTTAAATAAATAGTCATATTGTAAAAAAAAAATACAGTTTGGATGTGTGAAGTCCAAGCTCTGAGGAGTTGTTGAGTATGACCCCTGTGATGCCCTGGTCAACCAAAAGTCATTAAAATGAGAAGAGATTTTCTTTCTTTCTTTTACTTTTCTCCTATTGATAATGTAGTGTTTTGAAGCAGAGCTATTTAACCAATAGGACACATCCTAGCAATCAGCTGAAAACTCAGTTATATAGAAAATTAGAACTATTCTCTATATTCTGTTTTGTTTTTTCTGTTTGTCTTTCTAGGTGTTTGTGTCTCTCTTTCTGAGTCTCTGTGTTTTTCTGAGTGTGTGTCTCTCTGCCTTTCACTTGCTCTCTCTCAGATTTGCAGTTTTAAAAATATAATATAATTAAATTTATGCATTTTTATCATATGTTGTCCTCTTTATCATTTGTTTAGTCATGAACTCTGGCTCTCTCCAATTTTGTCTTTTCCTATAACCATTCAAACAAAACAGTGAATCTCAATATTTTAACTTCTCTTTGTAACATGTAAAAAAAAAAAAACAAGATTCTAAGAAAGCATTTATTTCTTATCCCTCTGCTAACTTGCAAAGAATTTATCCCTACATATTTGTTTTCAATTGAACCCATATATGTACCTTTCTATGTTTCTTTCCATTCATGTTTTTTCATTGGGAATGCTCAGGGCAGAGTCAAGATGGTGGAAAGTAGACAAGACATTTCCTGAGCTCTTTCCAGCTTCCCTCAAAATCAACACTAGCCTCTGAACAGATTTTGGAGTGACAGAACCCACAAATATTCAGAGTACAATAATTCTCTAGCCTAAGATATCTTAGAAGGACTCAGGAAAAGCTTATCTCCATTGGGCAGGAGGGAATGTAATCCAGAGCAGGCAGTGCACCAGAATCCAGGTGTAGAAAGCCCAGCACAGGGAGGCTTTTAGCCAAAATACAGCAGTTTGGGCTATTTTGTCCCAGTTCAGAAGATCAGTGGATTAGCAGAACAGCTGTGAGATCATCAATACAGCCACAAAAGGCAAATTGTGAGCCCCTGAACCCCAGCATGAAATAAAGTAATGAGGACTGGAATAAAGGATTAGAGAGTATACTTTCTAAAGTCAGAAGACCTGTGTGTCAAGTATTACCATCCACTTCCTATCTGAGTGATTTTGGACAAGTCAAATCACATCCCCAATATTTGATTTCCACATCTATAAAATGGAGATAAAAATCCCTGTTCTTCCTCTGTCACAGAATTGTTGTCAGGACACTCAAATGAGAGATCAGACAAAGGTAAAGGGTGACTTAAATGAGTATTCTGGACCAACAACAGACCATTATCAAATGTGTCATTAATATGGGGAAGGCATAATCCTTTTCCTATTAGGCAAAGTTACTGGTTGCTGAGAAAGGGCATCTCAGGGCAGGGATTTGGCTGAGAAATAGAAGTGGATGAGTACTAATAAAGCTGTCAGTCCTGCCTTCTCTCTCTGACAGCAATTTCCTCAATGAAGTTTCTCTGTCAAAAAATCGCCAGGTTTCTTGGACATAGTGTTATCTGTGTAGAACTATAAACTTGTTTACTTTGTAGGAGATTAAGTGGGGGTGGGGGGAGAGACTATTAAACAAACTGTTCCATTATTTTTTCAAAATACATAATGAGATCTATATCATGCACATTGTAGATGTTTCCATGATTGTTGATTTATTTCTTTATCAAATAAATATTTGTAAACATAGACACTAAGTGAACAATACTGCATCTGCTGTGGGGCTCTATGATTCAGATTTCTCAATCCTCTGGTCCAAATGCCTAAATTCAGGGGCAGGAATAAAGGTCACATAGGGAATTGGTGCATTGATAAAGAATCCAGGTAGGGACAAAAGACTAAAATAATGGTACTTCATTTCCAACCTGGTTCAGTGTAGCCTTATCTCAGATCAGAAAGTGCAAGATGTCTAGCCATATGAAAAGATGCTCCAAGTCATTATTAATCAGAGAAATGCAAATTAAGACAACTCTGAGATACCACTACACACCTATTAGATTGGCTAGAATGACAGGGAAAAATAATGCGGAATGTTGGAGGGAATGTGGGAAAACAGGGACACTATTACACTGTTGGTGGAATTGTTAATACATCCAGCCATTCTGGAGAGCAATTTGGAACTATGCTCAAAAAGTTATCAAACTGTGCATACCGTTTGATCCAGCAGTGCTACTACTGGGCTTATATCCCAAAGAGATAGTAAAGAAGGGAAAGGGACCTGTATGTGCCAAAATGTTTGTGGCAGCCCTGTTTGTAGTGGCTAGAAACTGGAAAAAAAAATGAATGCCCATCAATTGGAGAATGGTTGGGTAAACTGTGGCATATGAATGTTATGGAATATTATTGTTCTGTAAGAAATGACCAGCAGGATGAATACAGAGAGCCTTGGAGAGACTTACATGAACTGATCCTACATGAAATGAACAGAACCAGGAAAGCATTATATACTTCAACAATGATACTGTATGAGGATGTATTCTGATAGAAGTGGATTTCTTCAACAAAAGAGATCTAACTCAGTTTCAATTGATTAATGATGGACAGAAGCAGCTACACCCAAAGAAAGAATACTGGGAAATGAATGTAAACTGTTTGGATTTTTGTTTTTCTTCCCCGGTTATTTTTACTTTCTGAATCCAATTATTCCTGTGCAACAAGAGAACTGTTCAGTTCTGTACACACATATTGTATGTAGGATACACTGTGACATATTTAACATGTATAGGACTGCTTGCCATCTGGAGAGGGGGTGGAGGGAGGGAGGGGAAAAGTCGGAACAGAAGTGAGTGCAAGGGATAATGTTGTAAAAAATTACCCAGGCATGGGTTCTGTCAATAAAAAGTTATAATTATGAAAAAAAAGAAGGTGCAAGATGTCCATAATGTTAAATAAGAATTCCAATAGTTCATCCACACTCAGATAAAATTTTAGGAGGAAGAAGGAAAGATCAAGAATATCAAGGGAATTGATGAAAAAAATTAATAAAAATGAAGGTGACTAAGCAATATCAGATTTCAAATTGTATTACAAAAAGTAATTATCAGAATAATCTGGTTATGACTAAAAAAAAATAGAGTGGGAAGATCAATGACATAGATTAACTATATAACATATAGTAGTAAGTGGTCATCTAGAGTTTAATAAGGGGAAAACTTTAGGCTTTTCAATTTGGCTTTGCCCTTTGGACAAGATTTGACTTTCTGACAAAAATTCCTGGAAAAGTGAAAAAATTGACAGACACTAGACATAGATCAATATCTTACTTCATACATTATGATAAAGTCAAAATAGGTGATATAATAAGCAAATTAGCAAAATGTGGAAAACTTTACCTGTCAGATGTATGGATAAGATAAGAGTTTATGATTAAACAAGTGATAGATAGGATTACAGAGTAAATAATTTTGGTTATAAGAAATTAAAAATTTCTACAAAAACAAAACCAATGGAGCCAAAACTAGAAAGAATGCAGAAAAATGGGAGGAAATTTCATAGTAAGTTTCTCTTATGGTAGTCTTATTTCTCAAATTATAGGGAATTGGGTCAATTCCTTTTTATTTAAAAAAATAAAAGTCATTATGCAATTGATATATGGTCAAAGAATATAAATATATAATTTTCAGAAGAAGAAACTGAAGCTATCAATAGTCACATAAAAATGTTCTAAATCTCTACTAATTAGTAAAACACAAACAAGTCTGAGATTCCACTTCAAACTTGTCAGATTTGCTAATGTAACAGAAAATTAAAAGAGCAAATGTTAAAGGGGATGTGAAAAAATAGGGAAACTAATCACTGGTTAGTGGATTTGTAATTTTATCCAGTCATTCTGGAGAATAATTTGGAACTTTGACCAAAGAACTATGAAATTGTACATACTCTTTGATTCAGCAATTCCACTAGTAAGTCTTTATCCTAAAGAAATCAAACAAAAATTAAAAGAACCTATACTTATAAAAATATCAGTAGAAACTCTTTGTGGAATTAGAAATCGAGAAGATGCTCATTAACTAGGGAGTAATTGAACCAATTGTGGTATACGGTTGTGATGGAAAACTATTTTGTTATAAGAAATGATGAGGAGGGGAAATCTAGGAAAGTCTAAATGAACTGATGCAAAGTATGGGGGAAAAGCAGAACCAAAATATCATTGCCTACAATAATAGCAATGTTGTAATGATCAGCTATGAAATATTTAGGTACTCTTATAAATGTAGTGATCTAAGACAATTCCAATGCACTCTTAATAAAAAATGGCATCGACATCCAGAGAGAGAAAACATGAATTCTGAGTGTAATTTTTTGCTTTTTTTGTGCAATATAGATATGTGTTTTTTAGGATTTCACATTTTTAGGTGAAATATTGCTGAGTGGGAGATGGACCTGAGTAAGGACTGTACACACACACACACACATATATAGCCACAGAAACACACACACATACCACACATATACATATATAATATAATACATATTTTTTACTTGTGCACATATAGTTTTGCTTAATAAAATGCAAACATTAAAGTAATGAACTAATTTGTTTTGCTTTTTAAAATCTTTTTATCCCATCCCACAAAGCTCATGATACATAGGAGATACTTAATAAATCTTAATTGATCAATCAATCTTCGATATAGAAAGAATGTATAGAGAGTTGAGAGTTTACCAAGACTTCATGCTTGCTCCCATAGAGGACAGATTTCCTGAGTTTTCAAAGGAACACCAAGGAAACTAATCTTTCCCATTTTTCTGTTCTATGGGGTGCTAATAGATTGCACAGGATCCAGTTTGACTAATTTAAAGTCCAGTATTCCTTTTTTTTGGCATTACACCCTTCATATTACCCATTTTTTTTGCCAAATTGTTTGACAGTCACTGCTGATCAATGAAGAAGAAAGGAGACTCTTTGTTGTAGAAACCAGCAAGATGATAGACATGCAAGGATGTAATAATTATTACCTTTTTCTACACTAACAGAAAGAAAAGGGAAAAAAACCCTAAGTACTTAGATTTGTTATTATTGTTTTTAATGATGTGGTTATAATGAGTGATTTTATAACTACTTTCTGACATATTCCTTTCTTTAAAATTAATGATTCTAAAGTAACAAGCGGCAATGTATTGAGATATTCAACCATCAAAAACCCATTGACATATGCATTCTGTTTGTTTAAAAAAAAAAGGCTGAAGAGGGTACTTTATTTGTATGACTCTTGTACCTTATGAAAGAATTAGACTTTCATAGATGAAAATAAGAATTTGGTGGCAGTTGTAATGAACAAGAGGAAACATTAGTACAACCTAATAAATAGAAAGCTGGCCCTCAAGATAGCAAGTTCCAAGATACTTATTGGGAATCATTGATTTTCCCTGGAATTCAACTCACTCATCTACAAAATAGGAATCATAATTAATATAGGTAATAATAATAATAGATAGGTACTACCTTACTGGATTATTGTGAGGTACAAATGAGATAATATACTTATATAACTAAATAAATGCCACTTGTAATTATCTGCAGTAGGAATATGCAAGTAAAAATTATCAGCCATAGAATAAACATATCTATTTCTCTAATACTAAATAAAGAAGAGAGGGGGATGCTTTAAAGAAAACTGCCATACAGATGAATGACAGATATTTTGTTTTTCGGCATAGATGTCTATCAACACACATTAAATATCTCCTAAAAAACTTTCCTGTTCAACTGACTAAAGAGCATTATCTATATTCCTTTAATTTAAATAGGACAAACCAAAGTAAGAGAAGAGATAAATAGATGGAGAAAGAAACTGTCAGATCCACCCATTTTTCAGAGAAGACCTTAGTTTGAAATCAACTGAAAGAAGAAGCTGCCTCAACCACTAAAGAGAAAAGGATAGGCCCTCCTTAATCAGAGTTGACATAAAATCAAGACATTTCAGGGCACTACCTGCAATAAAAGAGAAGTATTCTGACAATGTCAGTGTCTGCAAACATCTCCTAATGCCACCAGGTAAGAAATAATCACCATCAGCAATATCTGATGCTTACTGGACTGTGCATGTACCCAGATGACCCTTTCTCAGAACTGTGCTGCAGGACTTGGTGAAGGAGGGGTAGATGGAGAGCAGCAGGAGATGGGAAAGAAATAGAATGAAGTGAAATAAAACATTGAAGCAAAAAAGCATAATCAAATGTTAAGGAGTGAAGGTACTCAGTTAAGGAGCCACCTTGAGAACGCTGAAAGAAAGGTAATTTGTAACACTGACTTTTAACTTTTAACTTTACAAGTTTATAGGATTTGGAACTGGAAAGGGAGGTTCAGGGTAGTTTAGAAGTTTACTCCAAAGCACACAGTAAACATTAACTATATCTAGTTAATCCTCATTGTACTCACATTACATGTTTGTATCCCAAAGATAAAAGAGGGAAATCAGGACCCACATGTGTAAAAATGTTTGCAGCAACTCCTTTTGTGGAGCAAGGAATTGGAAAATGAGTGGATGCCCATCAATTGGAGAATGACTGAGCAAGTTGTGGTACATGAAGATAGTGGAATATTATTGTTCTATAAAAATGATGAATAAGCTGATTTGAGAAAGACCTGGAAAGATTTACATGAACTGATGCTAAGCGAAACAAGCAAAACCAGGATTACATTGTGGTGATCAGCTATGAAAGGCTTGATTCTTCTCAGTGGTTCAATGATCTAAGGCAATCTCAATAAACTTTGCATGAAAACACTCTCTACATCCAAAAAAAGGAACTATGGAGACTGAATAAAAATCAACACATAAAATATATTATGTTTATTTTTATTTTAGTATTTGTCTTTTATTTTCTTCTCATGGTGTTTTCCTTTGTTCTGATTTTTTTCTTCCAGTAGGATTCATAAGAAAATAGGTTAAAAAAAATGAATGTCTATGTACAATTCCCCAAACTGTTTTTATATGTAACTGGGGAAAATAAAAATTTAAAAAAAAAGAAGTGATGAAAATATTTTCACTGGAGAAGAGAAACTGAGGTATAACAAATGATTTGTTTGAGGTTATGCTAATTTTTTTGCAAGGATAGTGAAGTCAGTATTGAAAAATAGGCCTCATAACAAGTTTGATGGAAGTAAAATTTATATCCCTTTAAAAAAAACAACCTTGACTTTTTGTTAAGCTTCTTTTCTCCTGAAATGACAGGTTCCAATTATATTTTTGTAAGTAGAAAACTAGACTTAAGCAAAAGAGAACATAGCTTAGTATACAGAAGTCCACAAATACAACTTTGGTTCTGTTTTCTCATCTTGACCTTTTTATGAGAGCCTGTTTTTTTTTTCTTTTTGTCTTGTTACCCTAATGGTCTGGCTTGCTGCCTGATATATAGTAGGCCTTAATAAATTTTTTGTTGGATTGTATTGGACATGAATATTGAACAATTATTTTCAAACATTAAGAGACATTTTTAATGTTATTGCAAATAATTCATTAAATCTGTCAATAAATCATTGTATTCTAGTCTGAAATATCACACTTCATTATGCTGATATAGATTTGCATTCCTATAGAGCCAAAAAAAAAAAAAACAATTCAATCTCCTTTTAAACTCCATATATGCATGATAAAGCATTCATTCCTAATGATTAAATTTATTATTCTTCCTATTTGATCAAATTAAATTTATTAAGGATATTATTTTCCTCTGTCTGGAACTGAGATACCTTGATTATGGACACCATCTGGTATGGAAATTCTCTTCACTGGTATATAAAGGCAACTCCTCTGAAATTTATAGTCAATAGGAATTGCCTAGGAAATTGGGAGTTTAGGTAACTTTCCCATAGTCACTAGCCTAGTTATGTTTCAAAAGAAAGGATTGTAACTCATGACTTTCTACAACCTTCTTCCCCTTTTATTTCCAGCATAAAGGAGAGTATATTAATGGCAATATAGTTGGTAGTGCCAGAAGCAGAATCCAACCACTTCCCCATCTCCAGCCCCAATACAATCAATTGAAGGTCTTGATTGTGGGCAACAACAGGGAATGACGTTCATTTCTGTAGTAACTTCAAGAACTATGTGTGATTTCATTCATTTTATTCTTGTCTTGTTCAGTTTCTTTTAAGCTATGTCTGACTCTCTGTGGTCTCTTTTAGGATTTTTTTCTGGACAGAAATTCTGGAATGGTTTGTCATTTCCCTCTCCAGGTAATTTAACAGATGAGAAAAATAAGGTAAACAGTTAAATGATTGTTCAAAGTGATACAGCTAATAAATGTCCTTCATCAGGTCTCCTTACTCTAAACTGTGTGCTCTATTTACTGTACCACCTAGCTGCCCTACTTTATTTACCCCTACCCCATTATTCTACTCTTGTTTCCATGACAACTGACCAGCCAGAAATCCACAGCTTCCTCACTAGACTATATATCTATGCAAAGGGGAAGAAATAAGCATCTACTTCCATTACATTCCCCTAAGCTTGGGATCTGTCTGTCTCCAAGGATGTTTTTGAGAATAGTCTTTTAGAAACATTAGAATTAAAAATAAATTAATTGTTTTTATTATTGCATCATAAGCTGAGGGCAGAATCTATGACTTATGTCTTAGCATCTTTCCAATTTCCTTGCACAGTGGATATTCAGAAGCTAACTTTTGTATTTTGTACAAGTACAGACCTCTCTTTCTGTTTCCTCAATTATAAAAATGGGGCTTCCTAGGGTTATTGTAAGGTTCAGATAAAATAATATATTTTAAAAGGACTTACACAGAATATTATCCACATAGGTATTTGTTTCCTTCCCTTTCTTTGCCTCATCTTAGTAAACATTTTGTGTTGCTTTTCATCTCAGACCATTCCAGTAGAGCACACTGCTTAATATGAGGTCCTTCCCACTCTTTTTCTTTCTCAAGCCCAAATAATTCTCCTCCTCCTTGAAATCACCCCTGTTCTTCCTTTATATAGATGATTCATTAGAGTTGATATCAGATTTTTCATCAGCACAAGTAGAAGCTATGTGTGGAAAGTACTACTTCTTTTGCTATTTCTGAGATGCTGAAATTCCATTTAGCAGTTAATGTTTTTACTTTATTGGCTACCAGAAGTTTACAATCTGCTCAGAAACCTTATGCCTATAATCAAGTATTATTTCTTAAGTACCTACTATGCACCACATTCCAAGCCAGTTCTTGCCTACAAGAAGCTTACAATGTATCAGGAGAAGACAATTTGCAAATTGCTACATACAATGCAAGCTAGATATGAGATAAACAGGAAATAATTAAGAGAAGAAAAGTATTAGAATTAAGAGTGGCTAGAAAACATTTTGTGTAGAAGATGGGATTTTAGTTGGAACTTAAAGGAAGCTAGACAGGTCAGTGAGGAGAGGATGAGGCAGAGTATTGCAAGCTTGGAGGACAATTGGCTTTAAGAACGAGATTATAAATAAATTAGAGGAACATAGGATAGTTTATCTCTCAGACTTGTGGAGGAGAAAGAAATTTGTGACCAAAGATGAACTAGAGACCATTACTGATCACAAAATAGAAAATTTTGATTACATCAAATTAAAAAGCCTTTGTACAAATAAAACTAATGCAAACAAGATTAGAAGGGAAGCAACAAACTAGGAAAACATCTTCACAGTTAAAGGTTCTGATAAAGGCCTCATTTCCAAAATATATAGAGAACTGACTCAAATTTATAAGAAATCAAGCCATTCTCCAATTGATAAATGGTCAAAGGATATGAACAGACAATTTTCAGAGGATGAAATTGAAACTATTACCACTCATATGAAAGAATGTTCCAAATCATTATTGATCAGAGAAATGCAAATTAAGACAACTCTGAGATACCACTACACACCTGTCAGATTGGCTAAGATGACAGGAAAAAATAATGATGAATGTTGGAGGGGATGCGGGAAAACTGGGACACTAATGCATTGTTGGTGGAGTTGTGAACGAATCCAACCATTCTGGAGAGCAATCTGGAATTATGCCCAAAAAATTATCAAATTGTGCATACCCTTTGATCCAGCAGTGTTTCTATTGGGCTTATATCCCAAAGAGATACTAAAGAAGGGAAAGGGACCTGTACGTGCCAAAATGTTTGTAGCAGCCCTGTTTGTAGTGGCTAGAAACTGGAAAATGAATGGATGCCCATCAGTTGGAGAATGGCTGGGTAAATTGTGGTATATGAATGTTATGGAATATTATTGTTCTGTAAGAAATGACCAGCAGGATGAATACAGAGAGGACTGGCAAGACTTACATGAACTGATGCTAAGTGAAATGAGCAGAACCAGGAGATCATTATACACTTCGACAACGATATTGTATGAGGACATATTTTGATGGAAGTGGATTTCTTTGACAAAGAGACCTGAGTTTCAATTGATAAATGACGGACAGAAGCAGCTACACCCAAAGAAAGAACACTGGGAAACGAATGTGAACTATCTGCATTTTTGTTTTTCTTCCCGGGTTATCTATACCTTCTGAATCCAATTCTCTCTGTGCAACAAGAGAACTGTTTGGTTCTGCAAACATATATTGTATCTAGGATATACTGCAACATATCCTACATGTATAGGACTGCTTGCCATCTAGGGGAGGGAGTGGAGGGAGGGAGGGGAAAAATCGGAACAGAAACGAGTGCAAGGGATAATGCTGTAAAAAAATTACCCTGGCGTGGATTCTGTCAATATAATTATTATTAAATAAAAATAAAAATAAATTTTAAAAAGAGTTCTTGTCAACTAATACATCGTTGGTAGAGTTGTGAACTGATCCAACCATTCTGGAGAGCAATTTGGAACTGCACATCCTTCAATCCAGCAATGGAGGGGAAAAGGACCCATATGTGCAAAAAATGTTTGTGGCAGCCCTCTTTGTAGTGATTAAGAAACTGGAAACTGAGTGGATGCCCATCAGTTGGAGAATGGCTGAATGAGTTATGGTATATGAATATTATGGAATACTATTGTTATGTAAGAAATGACCAGTAGGATGATTTCAGAGAGGCTGGAGAGACTTACATAATCTGATGCTGAGTGAAATGAGCAGAACTAGGAGATCATTATATATATGGCAATAACACCATATGATGATCAATTCTGATGGACATGGCTCTTTTCAAAAATGAGATGATTCAGGCCACTTTTAATGTCCTTGTGATGAAGAGAGCCATCTACACCCAGAGAGAGTATTGTGGGAACTGAGTGTGGATCACAACATAGCATTTTCATGCTTTTTTTTTTTGGTTGTTTTTTGTTTGCATTTTATTTTATTTCTTTTTTCCCTTTTTGATCAGATTTTTCTTGTGCAACAAGATAATTGTATAAATATGTATGCATATATTGGATTTCACATTTATTTTTCCATGTTTAACATATATTGGATTACAGCAAGGGCAGGGAAAGGGGGGGGAAGGGGAAAAAATTGATACACAGTGTTTTCAAGGGTCAATGTTAAAAATTATTCATGCATATATTTTGAAAATAAAAGCTTTAATAATAATTTTTAAAAAGAGTTCGTGTCAGGAATTAAGTAAGCTATAAGAAAGTTGAAAAGGTAGGGTGGAGCAAAATTATGAAAGGCTTTTAATTTGATCCTGGATGCAATAAGAAGCCCCTGGAGCTCCTCTATTAGGAGACAGGAAGGAAGGCAGTGTGACATGATTAGTTCTCAGTTTTAGGAAAATCACCTTAGTGTCTGAATAGAGAATGAATCTGCATTAGAGTAATGGCAGCCTCAGAAAAAAGAAGGATATATATATATAGGAGAAATGTTGAAAAGGTAAAATGAGCAGACCTTGGCAACAGCTTGAATATAGGAGAGGTAAGAGATAGTGAGGACTCTGCAATAATTCCTAAATCTTACCCTGAGGAACTGGGAGGATAGTGTTGCTCTCCTACCTTTTGGAAGGTAGGAAGGGGAAGGATTTAGTAAAGAAAATGAGTATGGTTTAGATATATTGTGTTTAAGATGCCTATTGTTCATTCAATCATTTTCTAGATAGAGAGACCAGGTACTAGAGCAGATAAAATATACATATGGACTTGTAATCAGGAAGAGCTGAATTCAAATATTACTTTGGACAATTTATAAGCCTTGTGACTCTAGGCAAGTCATTAACTCTCTAGTAGATAATCCTTGTCTCTTCTCAAATGTTCCATAGGTTTTTCATAGTCTCTTGAAAACTTCTAGACCAGATAAAAAGAAATATACACTTAACACTCTGGTAGATAATCTTTGTCTTTTCTCAAGCCTTCCATAAATTTTTCATAGTTCCTTGCAAAATTCTAGACCAGCTAAAGAAATATATAATCATTTATTTTTGCTTTCCTTTATCTCTGTTCCTTCTAGGAGCATGTGGGAAAAAAATGTTCTGAATTACGATTAAATAAATGCAAATTGAAATCAGTCTTTGCTATGTCACATTCATTAGAATGGCAAAGAAAAAAAATAGAAAATGGCAATTGTTAGAAGAGCAGTGGGTGAAGAAGAGCGTTAATGCGCTCTTGGGGGAATGGCAAATTAATATTGTCATTTTGAAAAGGAATTTGAAACTAAGCCCTAAAGATGACTAGTCATAACTCAAGCAGTTTGAAGTTGATGTATACTGCTTGCATTTCAGCAGAAAAGTGGTAAACAATAAAATGGCCATTATATTAATTGTCTTGACTCTACTTACTTGTTACTTGGATAGAACGTCAAGTTGGATAATACACACACACACACACACACACACACACACACACATATATATGGATACATAAACAAAACATTTTAAAAGAGGAAAAAAGAAATATATATGTGTATGTATATAGATAGATGGATGAATGGATGGATCAATAGATACATAGATAGATGATAGATAGATAGATGATAGATAGATAGATAGAAAGAAATCATCCAGGATGAGATTTTGATAGATTGTGATTTGTATGGATGAGATTCTTACAGTTCCATAGAAGTGCTAAAAAAGAAACCACCTGAGTGATGAACATCTGAAGACACTTATCTGCCACATTTGGAACTTTTATCAACTACAGCTATTGATAAAACTGACATCTCTCAACAAGTGACAGGGAATTATTTTCTCTTTTGGCATTTTGTCAATATACTAGTCAGACATACTTGGTATCTGCTTTATCGCTTAAGGACTATAGAGCTCAACTGTATATAGGAACTAATATATTTTCATTTAAGTGGTTTCCCCTGGTAAGTGCTAATTTGGAAATGCTGGCCCTTTAATTTCCTCCTGTTAAATCTTACCCAGTGTGATAGAATCTGATTTATCAGGAAATCTATCACTCCATATGTTATGAATCTCTGCCACAAAACAAGGTGGAAAGAGGGAAAAAAAATGAGCCAGAACAATATGCTAGCAGATTCTGTAAAAATATTTCACTGTAATTTCTAAAATCATGAAGAGGTAATAAATATGATTGATTTAAAATCATTAATTTTGGAAGGAAAGAAAAAAAGAAAGGAAGGAAGGAAGGAAGGAAGGAAGGAAGGAAGGAAGGAAGGAAGGAAGGAAGGAAGGAAGGAAAGAAGGAAGGAAGGAAGGAAGGAAGGAAGGAAGGAAGGAAGGAAGGAAGGAAGGAAGGAAGGAAGGAAGGAAGAGAGGGAGGGAAGGAGGGGGAGAAAGAGAAAGGGAGGAAGACAGAGAACAGAAGAAAATATCCTGTTCCCTAAAACAAGGAAGAGGGAAAAAATTAGTGTTGGCCTTCAGTAGATCTATGCTTTCATGAAGTATCATGAATGAAACCTTCCAATCATTCAGAAAATATTATTAAGCATCACTTTGGTGTCAGTTGGTATGATAGGGGCAAAAAAAAACACCCAAAATAAAATAGCTTGTAATCTCACAGAATTTGTATTTTAAGATAGAGAAACAATATGTGTACAGATAGTAAATATATAGAAGGTAAAATATGTGATATTATAAAGAATGCAATAGGAATGGTGAGATTAGGAAAAGTCCTTATGTAGGAAAAATCGTCGAACTAAACTTTACAGACAGTTGTGACATGAGAGAGAATTCCAGGCATGGGCTCAAATTGTGCAAAACCACAAAGATGGGGAGATGGGATGTCATAGACAAGGAGCACACATATTTCAATATTTCTCTTTTATTTGTAATTATTTATTTGTCAAACCCTTCATGAATTATTTAAATATTTATTCTATTATTTTTTCATTTATTTTAATTAGTATTTATTTTTATAATAAATATTTTGATCAAATTAATACATTTTTCTAATATTTATTTTTGTAGTACATAAGTGGAAGTAGAATAATTTTCTACTTATAAAACTTCTTTACCATAGTGATATCCATATAGAATGCATATGGATGTGCTTAAATACTTTGATTTATTTATAATCTCACCAAAGTCAGCATTCCCTCCATTAGTCCCAATTGTAAAAAGTAACATACTAAACCATTATATGCAACACATTCTTCACTCATAAATCCTCCCTAAGGAGTCTAGACAACATGTTGGGACCTTTCTCTAGGTATTTTGATATGGCATATATACTGATGGAATAAATATCTTGTCTTTTCCCCCTTCATCATTTATCTCTATGGTGACATATTTTGTGCACATCTCTTGTACAATTCTGATCCATTCCACATTATAACCAGCTCACAATTCTCTCATATGTCTCCATTGTCTTTAAGATTGCCCTCAACTTGAATTCTTCCTGTTTGGTTTAATTAACCAAGCATTTATTTCCTCTACTTCCTGTGCTCTCCCTTCTCCCCTCTCCAGAATTGATAAAAGAAAGAAACTCCTCAGGACAAATATGCATAGTTAAGCAAAGCAAATTTTCCCATTCACCTTGTCCAAAAACAGTCACTAGGTATCTTGACATTGCCATGCCTCTGACAGGAGATAGGTACCATATCTCATATTGGGTCTTTTGACATCATGGCTTATTTTTTGCATTAATCAATTAATCAAGTCTTTCAAACTTTAAATTTTGAAGTAGTGTGATTCCAGCACAATAATTCATAGCCATAAAGCTTTAATAAAATAACACATGGACTACATGTGCAATCAAAGCACTTGAAAGTCAACTACATATATAAAATGACATATAAAATGAGTAATTTATGTTATTACATAGTTACACATATAGTTAAAGAAGAAAACTTGTGAATCACTAGGCTAAAGCCTAATTTTTGTCTGTCCTCAGTAAGAAGGCCAAAAAAATCACTTTCTAATCAAACCATGCATGAATACTTTGCAATCCGATTGAATTCAGAGCAAAATAGATTTCCCTTAGTAATCCTTAAATAATTTGAGTCTGATATCCCTGGATTTAATGCTGCTTGAATGCATGACTGCTGGGATTAAAATTGAGGGAAAAAAAATCTGTTTAGAATGGGAAAGTAAATTGAGCAATTTTGATTTCAAGATTATTTAGCTTGACTTCAGAAGAGAGGGCAGTTCATAAGAAGCATCTAACATTAATGCCTTATGTCCTTTTCCTCCAAGAAACACTAAAGAATCGGCCAAGTATAATTTTATTGCTTTTAAATACCACATTGTTTATTTTTGACAATATGACTATTGGTCATAAATTTTAGTTTTGAACAATATACTTTCAACAAAATGTTTCCATAATCAATGCTTTTTTTCAGCTAGTAAAATCTTAAGGTTGAAAAAAGTTAGAGATACTATTTGGATTCATATATTTTTACAACAAAAACTGAATAATGAACTGACAAAGATAAGTATCTATTGATCAGATAAAAAGGTATCTGCTTTTTAATCTAATAAACTGCTATTTTAATAAGGATTATTAGAAGACTTGTGAAATGGTAGGATTTTATGTTTCTGTTCTAAGAGTTCTACACTGTATCTTCCTTAAATTTAAATTCATGGATCTTCTTTTTCTTTATTGAGCAGCATAGTTCAATGAAAACACCTACTGAGGAATTAAAGAGCTAAATCTCATCTCTGTGTTGATTCTGAATACCAACTCTCCTTTTAAGAATCTTTAAATACTCATTTTACCCATTTATAAAATGTAGACTTTACTATTTAAGAAGATGATGGCACTGGCATTTTCCTAATTTGCCTTATGTGATCATTACACTTTTTAATAAATCACACTAAAATGTTAGAAAAAATAGAATTTTTAAAGAAGTTAAAATTTGTGGGTTATTTAGCCTGGAAAAGATTGTAAGCCGGAGCAATGGTCTTTAAATATGCAAAAGGCTTTTCCATAATGGAAATAATTTTAACATAATAGCAACAGCAACAACAATAATAATGCACATCTCTATAGGCTTTCATATTACATAATAATTTTCTAATAAGAAACATGGAAGGTAGGTAGAGGAAACTTAGTCTCAAAATGTTCCAATTACTTGCCCAGAATCACACAGTAAGTGTCAAAGCTGGGTTATAAACATAGGGTCGCTGACACCAAATCTAACTATTTTTGCCATGCCGTATGATTGTACCTATAATTCTAGAAATGGCAAAGCACTCACAAAAGAAAGATTAATCTGCTCCCTATTCCTTATATCAGTGGCCAATAAATCTTTAGGAAAAATTGTTTTGTTCTGTTGTTGTTGTTGTTTTGTAATTTTTGTAATGTTTATTTATTCATTTATTTCAACTAAATACAAAATAGGAAGATAAAATATTGCCATCTGCACAGCAGAACATGAGTGGATTCAAAATATAAAGCAATAAATTTCCATTTCAAGAAAGCCTATATAATAAGTACTACATATTTTGTTCAGAAGCTGTCCATCTTTTCTTTGCTTCCTTGTAGGTTTTCTTTTATTGTTCACTTCTTACTTAATTCTTTTTTCATCTTCCCCTCCAAGAAAACTACAATTAAGTATACACACACACACATAGATATACACACATACACAAACATACATGTTATTATATGTACACCTGCACAAACATATGTATGCATATATATGCATAAACATGAATACACATTCATATACATAGACATAATCATACATGGTTAATTATTTTATATGTGTGTGTATGTGTATAATGATGTACTATGCTTGTTCTCTATTTCTTTGAAAGTGGATAATATCATCCTTCATAAGTTCAAGGGTTTCCAATTTTTCTAACTCTACCAATTAAACATTTCCTATATCATAGCAATATCCCAGTCTTATACTATCTAGTTATTTTAAATAGTCTAAAACAATATTGACTGATATGATTGACATATAGTGTATTTTCCCTATTTCTCTCTTTTTATGAAATCTGTTTTAGCTTTAACTTTGATTATATTAATGTGAGTGTTTTAAGAAAGTGTCTTTGATACTGTCCAACTTTCCCTCTTAACATGACTCTCCCAAATTGGAATGTTTTCTCTTAGGTGCCTATTGCTTTTATACTACCAATGATCTGATTAGAGCCTAAATTATGCTGCCACAACCAAATCTATTTACTCTGGATGATGCCTTGTGTTCCAGACCTCTGCCTTCATCCTTCTAGTCATTAAAACATTCCTGTGTTCTCTATCTTCTCATCTGTTGTCTGATAAGCTGATAATAAATATGGCATTATTGACTGTTTTATCCTAATGTGGAGAAAACTGAAACGCTCTTTGTATTTAGAAACTCATGCTGCATCCAGAGGTTGGATTGTGATCAAAATTTAAAAATAAGTAGAATGAGATTGAGTCAAGAAAGGAAGCAAAATTAGGTTTAGTCTGAAACTGACAAATTTAAAATAAAGAGGAAGGTGTAAAATAGGGATGCTTAATTGAATAGAGAAAAGGAATAAAAGCAGTTGAAAGAGTATAGTAGCAGCCAGTTGTCATGGCAACACAGGTAAACTGATCCTGAGCAAAATGCCAGGGGATTGGACTCAGCTTACATAAACCATAGAAAAAAAGATTCTTTATATCAATTTTCTTAATACGGTTTCTTCTGTTTTGAGAGAATATATATATGTATGTATATGTATATATATCCTGTCCCCCCACCATCCTACAAAAGGTTCCTTTGACACAGATGTGTAATGTGTGGTACTCCTGTTGGTAATCCTATGTGGTATTTCTGAATCTGAAAGACAATCCCAAAAGTAATAGCAGTCCTTCCCTTAGGAGCACACACAAGAAATGAATCTTCTAATCTCATGGAAGAACTATTATGTGTAAACAGTGTACAAAGCACAAGGCTCAGAATAGAAATCATTTTCTTCATTATTTAAGGAAATCAGGTAAGGTTCATCTCAGAATCTATAAAAATAATTAGACCTACCTGAGAGCAACTCTCCTCATACAAAGTCAAAATAATTCTCCCTATAATCCTCATCCTCCATTCTTTGGAATTTTGGAGCAACACAGACTAACCTAATTCTTCAATCAATCAATTAATAAACATTTATTAATTGTCTACTACATTTAGATTCGGTGCTAGGTGCTCAGGATGCAAATGTTATAGAGATGGAGAAAGAGAGAGAGACAGAGAGACAGAGACAGAGACAGAAAGACAGAGAGAGAGAGACAGAGACAGAGAGAGAGACAGAGGGACAGACAGAGACAGAGAGAGATTAGAAATAGATAAATCAGATTATAGAGATAATCTTTGTCAATCTGTTGTTTTCCCCCTCTCCCTTCCTTTTTCCCCTTCCTCTCTCCCTCCCTTCTCCTTCTCTCTCTCTCCCTCTCTCTCTCATTTATACCTCTATTCCAGGTGTTTCTAATGGGGAGAAGATATGCATACATAAATATATGTGAAATAAATGAAGTCATTAAACACAAAGCAGTTAAGGATGGAGGACATTACAGTTAATAGCAAAGGAGTAAAAACAAATTTATATAACTGAAAAATCCATCAAATGTTCAAAGATTGAATGACAAAATCTTATTATTGGAATGGATCTTAGACTTCTTCTATTTCAATCCATGTGGCAAAAAGAAAACCCTCTCTGTTCCCAATAAATATTCAATCAAACTTTTCTAGAGGATTATTAAAAAGGAAAGGTCCACTAAAATCTTTCATGAAATAGTCTGTTTTGCTCTTATATAGTTCTAATTGTTGGAGAGTAGCTAGGTGGCACACTGGGTAGAGCACTAGGCTTGCAATAACAAAGACTCATCTTCATGAATTCAAACCAGGGCTTCTCATACAGCAACGGTGTGATCTTGGCCAAGCCACTTAATCGAATTTGCCTTAGTTCCTCATCTATAACAAGACCCAGAGAAGGAAATGGCAAACCATTCAAGTATATTTATCAAGAAAACCCTAAATAGGAATCATGATTAAAATAGCTCAACAACAATTGTTAGTAAGTTTCTTCTTATATCAGATTAAAGTCTATATCACTTAAATTTAGACCTAGTGATCCTAGTTCTTCTCTGCTAAATATACCTTTTTAAAATATATTAAAACTATATAAAACATTATACATTAAAATAAATCTAAAGTAAGAGTTTGGACTAAATGAGCTCTCAAATGTTCATGAACCTTCTCTGTTTTGATATTTTTACTCATATTTATAAGCCCTAGTGAATAAGACTCCAAATCATGTTGAGTTTTATTCCAGTTTTGTCTAATCTTTGAATATATTTCCCTTCTTATTTTTTGTCACTTCTTTTTTATTCATAAGATAACCACTTTTTATCATTTTTGATTTGATTGTACAACAGATGCAGATTAAAAACAGCAGCAGTGATTCAGAAGCTCCTGAAAACAAAATTCCAAGGTTGTAAAACACACTGCATGTGCTTCGTAAACATTTTCATTTTATAATTGTCTCAATGAAGAACTAAGATGCTTGAGTCACGTTTGAGGTTCAGAGAATTCGGCGGGCTTTAAATTGCTTTTCTCTTTGCTTTTTAAATCTTAAACTTACCACCCTTATCTTTTTTATTTGTTTGTTTTTGGTAAAAATCTATAATGAAGATTAAAATAACATAATAAATACAGCAATACAGAAAATACCATCCAAAACCCAGAGGCCAAATTCATTTTTAGGATAATCTGAGAATAAGTCTTTTCATAATTTGTTTTCACGGAGACAGATAGTCCTCTCTCTGGTGAGGGAAAAGAGGCTTATTTCTCCTGTCAAATGTTGAGGTTCAAACATCATTACCTAGTATTCTGATGTTAAACACCACACCATGGAAGCAGCAGTAATATTATACAATCTTGAATCACACCTCAGTTTTCAATACTTTATTTTAAAAGCCCAGACTATGTTTAATGGAAGAATGCCATGTGCACTGCTGGTGACAAACAGATGAGAGGAGACATACTGCTTTAGCATTTGATTGAAGTTAAGAAGATTGGGTTCTGCTTACAGCTCATCTTACGATTCATGTTTTCAAACAGGACCAAAGCATTTCCTTTATTAGCGCCAGAGTTCCTTTATATAAAAAGTGGGAGAAGAGTTATTGTGTCATCATCATAGGAACATCGCAAGAACTCATTGCCTTGAAGCAATTTTGAATATTTTTGTGATCAATGAATATTAGAAAGTGCAATTTTAGTGTATATGGCAGACCCAAGTGTTCTAGTCCTAAATCTAATGTAGATTCTCTGCATGATGACTTATGACAAACACACTCTGGGAGTGTATTTTAGGAAAAAAAAAACAATCAGTTATGAGGGAAGTGTTTGCCCATCACCAATGAAATCATTCCTTTAGAGTCCAGAGGTCCTCAAACTTTTTAAATAGGGGACCAGTTCACTGTCCCTCAGACTGTTGGAGGGCCGGACTATAGTAAAAACAAAAACTTTGTTTTGTGGGCCTTTAAATAAAGAAACTTCATAATCCTGGGTGAGGGGGATAAAGGTCCTCAGCTGCTGCATCTGGCCCACGGGTGTAGTTTGAGGACCCCTGCTAGACCTTCTCTCCTCCTTTGAATGAATTCAAATTGTACTAGTGTGAACAAGTAATTGACCTATGGTATACAAAGTATTATGCCATATTGTAAGAACATAAAGCCAAAATAAAAATTAGTCTCTTTATTCAAGGAGCTTGCATTGTGAGAATTATAAGATTGCTGTGGGAAAATTATAAAGAATAGCAAAACATAGTCCCACTGCCCTCAAGCTCTTCATTCATTTGAGAATTTTAAAACAAATAAAAATCAAATATAACACCCTTCAGGGCTATGCAACTATCTTCAAAGTTTGGAAGACTAATGCTAAATTCAAGGTACTCTTCTAAAACCATAGTAGTTCAAAAGCCCCTACTAACATGAACAATTAGTTCAAAGGGTATTTATTGAGATGGCATTATGTGATCAATAATAACAAAAAAAAAAAAAAACTAATCAAACTTAAAACATACTTTCCCACAAATAAACACATGGTATTAGTAGGGAGCGTAAGCCACAAAGTATAAAAATAGATACTCACACATTGAGGGAATTCATGGGACCAAAACAATTACATCTGCAATGCTACAAGATATTGACATCTTTTCTCTTCTTATTTTTATCTTTACTCTAGATATAGTATCACTTCTGAATAAGTCACTCACCAGACCTGTTTCTTTCTAGCACATATTCTAATTCTAAAGGGCAAGCCAACTATTTCTTAAGTCACAAAGCTCTTCTGACTACGTGCCTTGAATGACTGGTCTGGAGCTTATTGAGTGTGGTATTATCTATTGGGTAAATAGTGATGGAAAACAAAACAAAAATAGACAAACAAACAAACAAAAAACACCCCTGGCTAGGGAGTAAGAGAAATGATTATTAATAACCAGTGATATAGAGAAATTCACTTTGCTTTTTTTTATTATTATTATATTCTCATTGTAAGACCTCAGTCTCAGAAGATTTTGTTAATCGTCTTTATCTAGATCTTATTCAAGTGGAGAAGCCATTGTGTACTAGTCAGGTTTGGATGGGAATAAACTATTTTAAAATATTGTGGGACTGCTCAAAAAGTATTCAAACTGTGCATACCCTTTGATCCAGCAGTGTTGATACTGGGCTTATATGCCAAAGAGATCTTAAAGAAGGCAAAGGGACCTATATGGGCAAGAATGTTTGTGGCAGCTCTCTTTGTAATGGCCAGAAACTGGAAACTGAGTGGATGCCCATCAATTGGAGAATGGCTGAATAAATTGTGGAACACGAATATTATGGAATATTGTTCGGTAAGAAATGACCAACAGAATGATTTCAGAAAGGCCTGGAGAGATTTACATGAACTAATGCTGAGTGAAATGAGCAGGATCAGGAGATCATTATATACCTCAAAAACAATACTATATGATGATCTATTGTGATGGACATAGTCCTCTTCAACAATAAGATGAACCAAATCAGTTCCAATAGAGCAGTAATGAACTGAACCTGCTACAACCAGCGAAAGAACTCTGGGAAATGAGTGTGAGCCACGACATAGAATTCCCAATCCCTCTATTTTTGTCAGCCTGCATTTTTGATTTCCTTCAAGAAACCAAAATCAGTCCCCTATCAAAGAATAAACCTTTTCAGTATCTGGATCTTCTTCCATAGCTTTCTTTTCTACTTTCAGATGTGATAGTCCTCAGAGTTTTCTTGCCATTATTCATTTCTTTTCTAGCATATATTACTTTTAAATAACTCCCAAAGATATGACTAATCTTTAGCCAGCCAACAGTTAGAAATCTAAAACCATCAAGATTGACTCCAGAACTTCCCCACACAAAGGGTAAATGTCTATATAATATAGACTTCTTTGTATTCCACTTAAGATGTCAATAACTTGTTATCTTGTTTATATGACCCTTAACTTTAATAATTTTATCACCTGGGTCTTGGGGAATCAACTGATCGATTTTCATCAATTCCTGCCTCACCCCCTCAACACCACACAAACAGAAGCAGAGAAATGGACTTTTACGGGTCATTGGTTCCGCCACAATAAAGCATTTGCATTTAGGGGCCGACATCAGAACTGCAGAAGCTGAAGCACTGGGAAGTTTTAACTAGCCAGAGGCCAACAATGTGATGAAGAATTGAAAAGAATATACACACCTTTTCTCTCAATCAGACATCAAGAAAAACTTCAAATACTACAAGGTACTGTGATGTGTGATAGGGATATTTCTCATGAATCCTTAAATAATTTTAAAATAAGAAATAGCTGAATGTTAGAACTGGAAGGGACCTAAAAGATCTTCTAGGCAAAATCTTTCATTTTATAGAGAATTAGTAAGTACACAGAAAAGGAGCAACTTCCCTAGAGGAATAGATGTGCTAGTGGCAAAGCCAAAACCAAAATCTTATTATATCACGTAGTTCAGTGCAATATTTTTAGTTTAGATCATAAAGAGCAAAATATATATTCTTGAGGGTTTAGCTAAATTTTAATGAGAAAACTATCACCATGTTGACTCTCACATTACTTTACTTGATACAATTTGAATTGTGTATATAGATTAGAGAATTCTTTTTGTCCTTTCTTCAATCTTCCCCCAACTCCATCCTACCAGCCTGAGCAAGTATTTCACTTATGAGACTATTATCAACCAATCCCATAACTAAGGATTCCCAGTTGGAAATTATTTTGATGGTTAATTTTTTTTTCTGTTATCCTCAATCCCAGGTCCAAGATGAAGTTAAAGACAAGTTTAGGAATTTATTTCTTTCCTTTCTTTCCTTCCCAAGAGCTCTTGGAGCATATGACCTCTTCTTCATTTGTTGCTATAAAGTTGAAGTTTGAAAGTTGGCCCTGGGATGCCAAAATGAGCCAAGGAAATGCAGAGCCAATCTCTGCTTTTCTCTACTTGTGGTCCCAGAGTGCCCTTTATCATTCTCTTTCAAACAAAAGAGCCTTGTCATTCATATGAAAGAGAATGAGTTTCCTCCCCATTTTCTAATTAATTGAAGGTACTGATGGAATGGTTGATTAGGTTCAAGCAAGCAATTATTTCCCACTCATTGGTTAAGGATATGGTGAAAGATAAACTCCTCATATATTCACTGAAGGTTTTTTTTTAACCTCTTGTTTTTTTTTATATGAAAAGATTATCATGATTTCTATATTTCCACAGTCCCTAAAGTTGAAAATCTCATAATTGGAGGAAGTCTTTTGGGCTACATTTCTCAAAAGGGTACTTATACCTTCTTTGATTTCCTTACTTCTAGGTCACTAGAACCCAGGTTACTGAAAGGACATAGAATTCATAAACACACTTCTTCCTATACATATAAAGGCATGTACGTGTATATGTGTATGAGTGTTTGTGTGTGTGTGTGTATGTATGTATATATATATATATATATATATATATATATGAAAAACAATATTCAATTTCTGAAATAGTTAACTCACTTCAGGTAAGGTTAAGTGAAGTCAATAAATGAAGATAGAAGCAAATCCCAGTTTCTAAATTTATCTTGAACCCTTATATATGCTCCATCCAAAGATGAGGGAAAAAAAGAAAAGATTTTTTTTTACCAAGCCAGGGTTCTTTATCTGTTTTGTGCCCTAGACTACTCCTCAAAATGTTTTTTTTTTTAATTTTTATTTAATAATTACTTTATATTGACACTCGTTTCTGTTCCGATTTTTTTTCCCTCCCTCCCTCCACCCCCTCCCCTAGATGGCAAGCAGTCCTTTATATGTTGGATATGTTGCAGTATATCCTAGATACAATATATGTTTGCAGAACCGAACAGTTCTCTTGTTGCATAGGGAGAATTGGATTCAGAAGGTATAAATAACCCGGGAAGAAAAACAAAAATGCAGATAGTTCACATTCGTTTCCCAGTGTTCTTTCTTTGGGTGTAGCTGCTTTTGTCCGTCATTTATCAATTGAGACTCAGGTCTCTTTGTCAAAGAAATCCACTTCCATCAAAATATGTCCTCATGAACTTCCGGTTAAGATGGCGGAGAGGAGGCTCACAGTTGCATAAGCTCCGCGCTTTCTCTCACTATCCACTTCATTACAAGCCTCTGAATCAATGCTTGACTGAAAAAAACCCAAATATAGTTACCAAGAGAAGCCATCCTTGAGATCCGCCAAGAAAGGTCTGTCTTTACTGGAGGGCTGGGACGGTTTTAGATCGGGCGCAGGCTGAGGGCAGCGGCAGTGAGAGCACGGGAGCAGAGCTGAGAGGGGGTGGGGAGTGATCGCAGCCGTCTCTGCGGGGAGAGCTTCGCTACAGGTTTGGATACTTTCCTCCGGCAGCAAGTCAACAGCCCAGCAGAGAAGCTAAAAACACCGGGGCTGAAGAACACAACCCCAAACAGCTGGAGTCTCTCGGGACCTGGATGCCCCCCTCCTTGCCCCCCCACAGTGACTCAGCACGCTCTGGGATCTCAGAGCGCAGGCGCAGCACAGTCCTGCTAGTGCCTCACTGCTGCCCCCTGCAGTCTGTAGAGGAAGCTCGATAACATACCCAACCCCTCCCCCAAAGAAAGTCTCCAGTTTTTTCTGTTTTTCTTTGGTAGTTTGTCTCTGATTAATAGACAGAATGAGCAAGAAGCTGAAGAGGACTTTAACCCTTGACAGCTTCTACACAGATAGAGAGCAGACACTAAATCCTGAGGAGACTAAAAACAGGCAGTCCCCAGGTGATTCCCCAAAGGAGGAGACCATCTGTTCCTCAGCACAGATGAACCTCATAGAAGTGATTAAAAAGGCTCTCACAAGGGAGCTAGAAGAAAAATGGGGAAAGCAGAGTGAGGCTTGGCAAAAGGAGAGAGAAGCTTGGGAAAAGGAGAGGGAGGCTTGGCAAAAGAGCCTGGAGAAAGTTAAAGAGAGAGTGGATAAAGAAGTAAAATCCTTGAAAAATAAGATTAGTGAACTGGAAACAGAAAACAGCTCTCTAAAAAACAAAATTGGCGAAATGGAAAAAAATTCCACAGAACAAAAGAACTCAATTGGACAATTAGAAAAAGATTTTTAAAAAGTGAGTGAAGAGAACACTTCACTGAAAATCAGACTTGAACAAGTGGAATTGAATGACTCGAGGAGACAAGAAGAATCAGTCAAGCAAATCCAAAAAAATCAAACAATGGAGAAAAATGTGTAATACCTTCTGGGGAAGACAACAGATCTGGAAAACAGATCCAGGAGAGACAATCTGAGAATCATTGGACTCCCAGAAAAACATGATGAAAAAAAGAGCCTGGACACTATTTTCCAGGAAATTATCAAAGAGAACTGCCCAGAAGTCATAGGAACAGAGGAAAAAATAAACATTGAAAGGATTCATCGATCACCCACTGAAAGGGATCCTAAAATCAAAACACTAAGGAATATAGTGGCCAAATGCCAGAACCCTCAGATGAAGGAAAAAATATTGCAAGCGGCTAGAAAAACCCAATTCAAGTATCAAGGAGCCACAATAAGGATCACCCAGGATCTGGCAGCATCCACATTAAAAGATCGAAGGGCCTGGAATATGATATTCCGAAAGGCTAAGGAACTTGGTATGCAACCAAAAATAACTTACCCAGCGAGAATGAGCATCTTTTTCCAGGGAAGAAGATGGACATTCAACGAAGTAAGCGAATTTCATCTATTTCTGATGAAAAAACCAGAACTTAACAAAAAGTTTGATCTACAAATATAGAACTCAAGAGAAATCTAAAAAGGTAAAGATTAATCTTGGGAACTATATTTTGACTATATAGATGTATAAAGAATACATGTATACCTTGTTCTAGAAATTGATGTGGAAAGGACATTGTATCAGAAAAAGGGTAAAGTGGGGGTAGTACATCTCATGAAGAGGCATAGGAAACCTATTATATCTGAGAGAAAGAATGGAGGGGGATGAATATAGTGGGTATCTTACTGCCTTCAGAATTGGCTTTAAGTGAAAAATCTTAAGACATATTCAATCTATGGCAAAACTTCTCCCACCTCATTGAAAAGTGAGAAGGGAAAAGTGAAAAGGGAAGGAATAAGCTAAGCGGAAGGGAATACGGGAACTGGGAGGGAAAGAGGTAAGATAGGGGGAAGAACTCTAAGGTGGGGGGAGGGATACTAAAAAGGGAGAGCTGTGAGAAGCAAGTGGTGCTCACAAGCTTAATACTGGGAAGGGGGGGAAAGGGGAAAGAAGGGAGGAAAGCATAAACCGGGGTTAACAAGATGGCAAGTAATACAGAATTGGTCATTCTAACCATAAATGTGAATGGGGTAAACTCCCCCATAAAGAGGAAGCGGTTAGCAGAATGGATTAAAAGCCAGAATCCTACAATATGTTGTTTACAGGAAACACACCTGAAGCGGGGAGATACATGCAGGTTAAAGGTAAAAGGTTGGAGCAAAATCTACTATGCTTCAGGTGAAGTCAAAAAAGCAGGGGTAGCCATCCTGATCTCAGATCAAGCTAAAGCAAAAATTGATCTAATTAAAAGAGATAAGGAAGGACACTATATCTTGCTAAAGGGTAGCATGGATAATGAAGCACTATCTATATTAAACATATATGCACCAAGTGGGGTAGCATCTAAATTCTTAAAAGAGAAACTAAGAGAGCTGCAAGAAGAAATAGACAGTAAAACTATAATAGTGGGAGATCTCAACCTTGCACTCTCAGAATTAGATAAATCAAACCACAAAATAAATAAGAAAGAAGTCAAAGAGGTAAATAGAATACTAGAAAAGTTAGATATGATAGATCTCTGGAGAAAATGTAATGGAGACAGAAAGGAATACACTTTCTTTTCAGCAGTTCATGGAACCTATACAAAAATTGACCATATATTAGGACATAAAAACCTCAAACTCAAAAGCAGTAAGGCAGAAATAGTAAATGCATCCTTTTCAGACCACGATGCCATGAAAATTACATTCAACAAAAAACCAGGGGGAAGTAGACCAAAAAATAATTGGAAACTAAATAATCTCATACTAAAGAATGATTGGGTGAAACAGCAAATCATAGACATAATTAATAACTTCACCCAAGAAAAGGATAATAATGAGACATCATACCAAAATGTATGGGATGCAGCCAAAGCGGTAATAAGGGGAAATTTCATATCTCTAGAGGCCTATTTGTATAAAATAGAGAAAGAGAAGATCAATGAATTGGGTTTGCAATTAAAAATGTTAGAAAAGGAACAAATTAAAAACCCCCAGTCAAACACTAAACTTGAAATTCTAAAAATAAAAGGTGAGATCAATAAAATTGAAAGTAAAAAAACTATTGAATTGATTAATAAAACTAAGAGTTAGTTCTATGAAAAAACCAACAAAATAGACAAACCCTTAGTAAATCTGATTAAAGAAAGGAAAGAGGAAAATCAAATTGTTACTCTTAAAAATGAAAAGGGAGAACTCACCACTAACGAAGAGGAAATTAGAGCAATAATTAGGAGTTACTTTGCCCAACTTTATGCCAATAAATTCGACAACTTAAATGAAATAGAAAAATACCTCCAAAAATATAGCTTGCCCAAACTAACAGAGGAAGAAGTAAATATCCTAAACAGTCCCATCTCAGAAAAAGAAATAGAACAAACTATCAATCAACTCCCTAAGAAAAAATCCCCAGGACCAGATGGATTTACATGTGAATTCTACCAAACATTTAAAGAACAATTAACTCCAATGTTATATAAACTATTTGAAAAAATAGGGATTGAAGGAGTCCTACCAAACTCCTTTTATGACACAGACATGGTACTGATACCTAAACCAGGTAGGCTGAAAAACAGAGAAAGAAAATTGTAGACCAATCTCCCTAATGAATATTGATGCTAAAATCTTAAATAAAATATTAGCAAAAAGATTACAGAAAATCATCACCAGGATAATACACTATGACCAAGTAGGATTTATACCAGGAATGCAGGGCTGGTTCAATATTAGGAAAACTATTAGCATAATTGACTATATCAATAACCAGACAAACAAAAACCATATGATCATCTCAATAGATGCAGAAAAAGCATTTGATAAAATCCAACATCCATTCCTAATAAAAACACTTGAGAGCATAGGAATAAATGGACTTTTCCTTAAAATAGTCAGGAGCATATATTTAAAACCATCAGTAAGCATCATATGCAATGGGGAAAAACTGGAACCTTTCCCAGTAAGATCTGGAGTGAAGCAAGGTTGCCCACTATCACCATTATTATTTAATATCGTATTAGAAACACTAGCCTCAGCAATAAGAGTCGAGAAAGAAATTAAAGGAATTAGAGTAGGCAATGAGGAAACCAAACTATCACTCTTTGCAGATGATATGATGGTATACCTAGAGAACCCCAGAGATTCTACTAAAAAGCTATTGGAAATAATTCATAATTTTAGCAAAGTAGCTGGCTACAAAATAAATCCCCATAAATCCTCAGCATTTTTTTACATCACCAACAAAACCCAACAGCAAGAGATACAAAGAGAAATTCCATTCAGAATAACTGTTGATACCATAAAATATTTGGGAATCTATCTACCAAAGGAAAGTCAGGAATTATATGAGCAAAATTATAAAAAAGTCTCCACACAAATAAAGTCAGACTTAAATAATTGGAAAAACATTAAGTGCTCTTGGATAGGCCAAGCGAACATAATAAAGATGCCAATACTCCCTAAACTAATCTATTTATTTAGTGCTATACCAATCAGACTTCCAAGAAAATATTTTATTGATCTAGAAAAAATAACAACAAAATTCATATGGAACAATAAAAAGTCGAGAATCTCAAGGGAATTAATGAAAAAAAAATCAAATGAAGGTGGCCTAGCTGTACCTGATCTAAAATTATATTATAAAGCAGCAGTCACCAAAACCATTTGGTATTGGCTAAGAAATAGATTAGTGGATCAGTGGAAAAGGCTAGGTTCACAAGACAGAATAGTCAACTATAACAAACTAGTCTTTGACAAACCCAAAGCCACTAACTTCTGGGAAAAGAATTCATTATTTGATAAAAACTGCTGGGATAATTGGAAATTAGTATGGCAGAAATTAGGCATGGACCCACACTTAACACCATATACCAATCAAAATGGGTCCATGACCTAGGCATAAAGAATGAGATTATAAATAAATTAGAGGAACATAGAATAGTTTATCTCTCAGACTTGTGGAGGAGAAAGAAATTTGTGACCAAAGATGAACTAGAGACCATTACTGATCACAAAATAGAAAATTTCGATTACATCAAATTAAAAAGCCTTTGTACAAATAAAACTAATGCAAACAAGATTAGAAGGGAAGCAACAAACTGGGAAAACATTTTCACAGTTAAAGGTTCTGATAAAGGCCTCATTTCCAAAATATATAGAGAACTGACTCAAATTTATAAGAAATCAAGCCATTCTCCAATTGATAAATGGTCAAAGGATATGAACAGACAATTTTCAGATGATGAAATTGAAACTATTACCACTCATATGAAAGAGTGTTCCAAATCATTATTGATCAGAGAAATGCAAATTAAGACAACTCAGAGATACAGCTACACACCTGTCAGATTGGCTAAGATGACAGGAAAAAATAATGATGAATGTTGGAGGGGATGCGGGAAAACTGGGACACTAATGCATTGTTGGTGGAGTTGTGAACGAATCCAACCATTCTGGAGAGCAATCTGGAATTATGCCCAAAAAATTATCAAATTGTGCATACCCTTTGATCCAGCAGTGTTTCTATTGGGCTTATATCCCAAAGAAATACTAAAGAAGGGAAAGGGACCTGTATTGCCAAAATGTTTGTAGCAGCCCTGTTTGTAGTGGCTAGAAACTGGAAAATGAATGGATGCCCATCAATTGGAGAATGGCTGGGTAAATTGTGGTATATGAATGTTATGGAATATTATTGTTCTGTACCCCTTTCCCTCCCAGTTCCCGTATTCCCTTCCGCTTAGCTTATTCCTTCCCTTTCCACTTTTCCCTTCTCACTTTTCAATGAGATGGGAGAAGTTTCACCATAGATTGAATATGTCTTAAGATTTTTCACTTAAAGCCAATTCTGAAGGCAGTAAGATACCCACTATATTCATCCCCCTCCATTCTTTCTCTCAGATATAATAGGTTTCCTATGCCTCTTCATGAGATGTACTACCCCCACTTTACCCTTTTTCTGGTACAATGTCCTTTCCACATCAATTTCTAGAACAAGGTATACATGTATTCTTTATACATCTATATAGTCAAAATATAGTTCCCAAGATTAATCTTTACCTTTTTAGATTTCTCTTGAGTTCTATATTTGTAGATCAAACTTTTTGTTAAGTTCTGGTTTTTTCATCAGAAATAGATGAAATTCGCTTACTTCGTTGAATGTCCATCTTCTTCCCTGGAAAAAGATGCTCATTCTCGCTGGGTAAGTTATTTTTGGTTGCATACCAAGTTCCTTAGCCTTTCGGAATATCATATTCCAGGCCCTTCGATCTTTTAATGTGGATGCTGCCAGATCCTGGGTGATCCTTATTGTGGCTCCTTGATACTTGAATTGGGTTTTTCTAGCCGCTTGCAATATTTTTTCCTTCATCTGAGGGTTCTGGCATTTGGCCACTATATTCCTTGGTGTTTTGATTTTAGGATCCCTTTCAGTGGGTGATCGATGAATCCTTTCAATGTTTATTTTTTCCTCTGTTCCTATGACTTCTGGGCAGTTCTCTTTGATAATTTCCTGGAAAATAGTGTCCAGGCTCTTTTTTTCATCATGTTTTTCTGGAAGTCCAATGATTCTCAGATTGTCTCTCCTGGATCTGTTTTCCAGATCTGTTGTCTTCCCCAGAAGGTATTTCACATTTTTCTCCATTGTTTGATTTTTTTGGGTTTGCTTGACTGATTCTTCTTGTCTCCTCGAATCATTCAATTCCACTTGTTCAATTCTGATTTTCAGTGAAGTATTTTCTTCACTCACTTTTTTAAAATCTTTTTCTAATTGTCCAATTGAGTTCTTTTGTTCTGTGGAATTTTTTTCCATTTCGCCAATTTTGTTTTTTAGATAGCTGTTTTCTGTTTCCAGTTCACTAATCCTATTTTTCAAGGATTTTACTTCTTTATCCACTCTCTCTTTAACTTTCTCCAGGCTCTTTTGCCAAGCCTCCCTCTCCTTTTGCCAAGCCTCACTCTGCTTTCCCCATTTTTCTTCTAGCTCCCTTGTGAGAGCCTTTTTAATCACTTCTATGAGGTTCATCTGTGCTGAGGAACAGATGATCTCCTCCTTTGGGGATTCACCTGGGGATTGTCTGTTTTTAGTCTCCTCAGGTTTTAGAGTCTGCTCTCTATCTGTATAGAAGCTGTCAAGGGTTAAAGTCCTCTTCAGCTTCTTGCTCATTCTGTCTAATAATGAGAGACAAACTACCAAAAAAAAACAGAAAAAAACTGGAGTCTTTCTTTTTTTTTGTGGGGGGGGGGGGGGGCTGGGTGTGTTATCGAGCTTCCTCTCCAGACTGCAGGGGGCAGCAGTGAGGCACTAGCAGGACTGTGTTGCGCGTGCGCTCTGAGGTCCCAGAGCGTGCTGAGTCACTGTGTGTGTGTGGGGGGGGGAGCGGGGGGGGGGGGAAGGGGGACGCGGCCAGGTCCTGAGAGACTCCAGCTGTTTGGGGTTGTATTCTTCAGCCCTGGTGTTTTTAGCTTCTCTGCTGGGCTGCTGACTTGCTGCCGGAGCAAAGTATCCAAACCTGTAGCGAAGCTCTCCCCGCAGAGACGGCTGCGATCACTCCCCACCCCCTCTCCAGTCTGCTCCCGTGCTCTCACTGCCGCTGCCCACTGCCTGCGCCCGATCTAAAACCGCCCCAGCCCTCCAGTAAAGACAGACCTTTCTTGGCGGATCTCAAGGATGGCTTCTCTTGGTAACTATATGTGGGTTTTTTTTCAGTCAAGCATTGATTCAGAGGCTTGTAATGAAGTGGATAGTGAGAGAAAGCGTGGAGCTTATGCAGCTGTGTGCCTCCTCTCTGCCATCTTAACCGGAAGTCCCAAAATGTTTTTAAATGCAAAATAAAAGACGTAGTATTATAAAGGAAACCAATTATATTGGATATAATTATCAAAACACAGGATGTTCCAAATCATCATGCGCATACACACATGTATATACATATATAGTATATATGTGTGTATATATGTAAATTTATGTTGTACATTTAGGGTACATACCTATATCAGATAAACATGTATGTATATATCTTTGATTTAAATAAAACTAAGGTACTTTTTATTTTAAAAACCTGAATTAAAAACTTGTAGTTTAAATAAAATTAAGGTATTTTTTATCTTAGGAAATAGAAACTGGACCAGTAATATTTTTTAGTTCCTAGAGTTTCAAAAAAGGAATTTTCTCTACCAATATAGGTAGATACCTTCTCTGCAATTCATAGTCTTACAGAGTCAAGTGATTTATTCTGAGTCATACAGCTTTTATATGTCATGGGTGGAACTGAAATATAGTCTTCCTGGCTCTGACTTAGTGCGCTAGCAATTATACCATGATTTACTTTAATAAAAATAAATAAATAAATTTAAAAGATAAGTATTCACCACAAACATTTCCAAGGAATAATATCTTATGCATGTATACTATATTCTGACTTTAAAGTTCTGCTTCTCCCTTGCTCTGGCAATTCCCGTTATGCAGGAACAATCTTTTCACATTAAAGAAAAGTTACATCAGATTCCATTTTTTCAATTCTTTTCATTATTATTGATATATTAAACATAACTGTTTTCTCTTAAATATATTTTGACCTGGAGTCATTTTAAAGAGAATAAGCTCTCTCTCTCACCCCACTAATTCAAATTGCCACTACTTTTTCCTAGCCACCCTGCTAATCTTTGACAAGCTACAACAGAAAGAAGGGAAAAGCAGTTCCAACCTTCTGTATCACTTAGTTTCTATTATAAAAAGGTTGTAAAAAGTCTCCATTTAAATCCCAGTAATTAAAAAGGAAATAAGCACCATTTCACCATTGTTATCCTCTGTTGCTTTTCTTTTCCTTCATAATTTTAATTCAAACCTCTGCAAGCTGGGAGTCATAGGAGAAGTTGAGGAGAGGGTATTCCTTCATTTTATCTTCTCTCAGTTTTATATTTAAGACCATCATCTTATATATTTATAGGGTACTTTTTAATCTTTAAAAATTAAAAAACACTAGAGAGTATAGGAATAAAATGGTCTTTTCCTTAAAATATTTAAGGAAATATAGCATCTATTTAAAACCATCAGTAAGCATCATATGTAATAGTGATAAACTGAAACCATTCCCAATAAAATCAGGAGTAAAACAAGTTTGACCATTTTCACCATTACTATTCAATATTGTATTAAAAATGCTAGCTTCAGCAATAAGAGTTGAGAAAGAGATTAAAGGAATTAGAATAGGTAATGAGGAAACCAAATTATCACTCTTTGCAAATGATATGATGGTATACTTAGAGAACCCCAGAAATTCTACTAAAAAGCTATTAAAAATAATCCACAACTTTAGCAAAAATGGATACAAAATAAACCCACATAAATCATCAGGATTCTTATATATCACTAACAAGATACAAGGAGAAATTCTATTTGAAATAACTGTCAATAGTATAAAATATTTTGGAATCTATCTGCCAAGGGAAAGTCAAGAACTATAGGAGCAAAACTACAAAACACTTTCCACACAAATAAAGTCAGATCTAAACAATTGGAAAAATATTAAGTGCTCTTGGATAGGCTGAGCGAATATAATAAAGGTGATAATACTCCCTAAACTAATTTATTTATTTAATGCTATACCAGACTCCCAAGAAACTATTTTAATGACCTAGAAAAAATAACAACAAAATTCATCTGGAAGAACAAAAGGTCAAGAACTTCAAGGGACCTAATGAAAAAAAAAAAAAAAAACAACAACAACAACAAATTAAAGCAGCCTAGCTGAGCCTGATCTAAAACTATATTATAAAGCAGCGATCACCAAAACCATTTGGTATTGGCTAAGAAATAGTTGATCAGTAGAATAGGTTAGGTTCACAAGACAAAAAAGTCAAATAACTATAGCAATCCAGTGTTTGACAAACCCCAAAACCCCAACTTTTGGGATAAGAATTCACTATTTGACAAAAGCTCCTGGGGAAATTGTAAATTAATATGGCAGAAACTGGCATGGACCCACATTTAATACTGTACACCAAGATAAGGACAAAATAGGTTCATTATTTAGGCATAAAGAATGGTATTATAAATAAATTAGAAGAGCATAGGATAGTTTACCTCTCAGACCTGTGAAGGAGGAAGGAATTTGTGACCAGAGAAGAACTAGAGCTCATTAATGATCACAAAATAGAAAATTCTGATTATATCAAGTTAAAAAGCTTTTTTACAAACAAAACTAAAGCAGACAAGATTAGAAGGGAAGCAATAAACTGGGAAAACATTTTTACAGTTAAAGCTTCTGATAAAAACTTCATTTCCAAAGAGAATTGATTCTAATTTATAAGAAATTACGCCATTCTCCAATTGATAAATGGTCAAAGGATATGAAAAATTTTCAGATGATGAAATTGAAACTATTTCTGCTCATATGAAAAGATGTTCCAAATCATTATTGATCAGAGAAATGCAAATTAAGACAACTCTGAGAAACCATTACAAATCTGTAAGATTGACTAGAATGACAAGAAAAGATAATGCTGAATGTTGGAGGAGATGTGGGAAAACTGGGACACTGATACATTGTTGGTGGAGTTGTGAGCAGAATCATTTTGAAGAGCAATTTGGTACTATACTCAAGAAGTTATCCAACTGTGCCTACCCTTTGATCCAGCAGTGTTACTACTGGGGTTATATCCCAAAGAGATCTTAAAGGAGGGAAAGGGACCCACATGTGCTAAAATGTTTGTGGCAGCCCTTTTTGTAGTGGCTAGAAACTGGAAATTGAGTGGCTGCCCATCAATTGGAGGACAGCTGAGTAAATTATGGTATATGAATGTTGTAGAATATTGTTGTTCTGTAAGAAACAACCAACAGGATAAATACAGGGAGTCTTGGAGAGTCTTACATGAACTGATGCTAAGTGAAATGAGCAGAACCAGGAGATCATTATACACTTAAACAACAATAATACATGAGGACCAATTCTGATGGAAGTGGCTCTCTTCAATAATGAGAGGATCCAAATCACTTCCAATTGATCAGTGATGAACAAAACCAATTACATCCAGCAAAACAACACTGGGAAATGAGTGTGGACCACAACATAGCGTTTACACTCTTTCTGTTGTTGTTTGCTAGCATTTTTGTTTTTCTTCCTAAGTTATTTCTTTCTAAATCCGATTTTTCTTCTGCAACAAGAAAACTGTATAAATATGTACACATATATTGTATTTGAGATATACTTTAACATGTTTTTAAAAATTTAAAAAACACTTTGACTCCAATAAAAATAAGGTATTTTTTTTATCTTGGGGGAAAAAAGAGTATCATACAGCAAGATCCAAAAAAGTGCATCTAAATCCCAACACTAAGTAAATGTCTCAAATTTGATTAGCAACTTAGCTTTTATAGGTTCTCCACAAATAATTCCCAACATTTATATTTCTGCATCCAAGAAGGAAGGATGGCAGCATCATGAGAGGAGGCGCTGAGTTTCTAGGCTCCAAAAGTTGGATTTTTAAAATAATCTCGTCAGTAGAAGAAGAGTTTGAGGGAGAGATAATCAATTGAATGTAAGAAGAAAAATGACATTTCTAAGTTTGCCTTTAATAATTTGTGTTATTCAGTAAAATATGTTAATACAGAATTTTATGTTATGTAAGAAAATTTATTTTTCTTTATTCAGGAATAAAATTAGATGGAAGATGGTTTGGAGTTGAAGTCATGGGAAAGGTAGAGCTCAGATATAGACAGGTAGGAAAATTTAGTTGATGTATATGAAGAAGACTTAAACCACATATGTCTCCAATATAATATGTTTACCTCTGAGGTCCTACCAATAGAATTAGTGAAAGACTACAAAGTACCAGGAATTATATTTTGAAGCTGATGTCTCTAGAAAGCTCTATTAAATGCAAATATATTAACTAGTATGCTCATTGCTTACCTTTTCCATCTTTTCCATTAGTTCAATTTTCCACAAATGTTTATTAAGAATCTTCTATGTTCAAGGAACTGTGTTGAGTTCTAGAGATACAGAGACAGAAAATGATACAAATTTTTTGTTCAAAGAATTTAGAAGCTACCACTGGAGACTCAATATGTGCATAAATCAAAGGGATGAACAGAGAGAGCTAGGAAAGTTGTGGTATATGATTGTGATGGAATACTACTGTGTTATAAGAAATGGTGAGCTCAATGATTTTAGAAAAACATTGAAAGACTTGCACAAAATAATGAAAAGCAATATGTGCACAACCAAGAGAACATTTTATACAGTAAGAGAAATATTATTTTAAGAAACTTTAAGTGAATGTTATTTTGACTCTCATTAATACTCAAATTATTAATAAAAGATATATGAAAAAAGACAGAATATGCATCTACAGAATAATTTTACTTACATATGAATCTATGTCTAATGATAATTATCTATAAGATGAGAAAGAGAGAGAAAGAAAAAGTTATAAAATAATTTGGTTATATAAGTGAAACAAATACCAAGTTGTGCATAGTAGATTTGTGATTTCATATGCAATCATCTTTTTTATTGTACTATGTGATGGAAATGCTTCATTTATTCCATAAATTAAAAATATTTGTAATGCTTCTGAAGATACAAAGAAAAAAAATGTTGGAAAAAGTATCCTTCATCTAGGGGCATCAGGCAATATCTTGAAGCAGTTGACTTCTAAGCAGAATTTTGACCAATTTCAACAGAATAAAATACCAAATAGTTTCTCTAATTAGATTATTAAAACACTTTATAAACTGAATCAATCTACCTTTCCAGATTGTTTATGCATGATTCAATCCAAGACAAACTTTTCTTGTTGGTCCTCATACCATGTCTGATATGATCTACCTCCTTCATTCAACCAACTGCCCTCCCTGGCCTACTTTATGTTCCTTCTTTAAAATACCTCCTTTTTTTTTTTTTAACTGGAAACCTTCTCCTTTCCTTCTTCATTCCAATACCTTCCCTCTGTTAATTATTTCCTATTTCTCCTGTATGTAGCTTTTTTTGTTATATATTTGTTTACATGTTGCCTCCTCCATTAGATTGTAAGATCCTTAAGGGCAAGAACTTGCTCTTGTTTTGTTGTATCTCCAATGCTTAGCACAGTGCCTGAAACATAAAAGACACTTAAAATATGTGTTGGCATTTCATTTCATCTCTGTGTCTCTCTGTCTCTGTCTGTCTGTCTGTCTGTCTCTCTCTCTCTCTTTTTCTCTCTCTCTCTACACACACACACACACACACACACACACATACCCTGCATGCCTGAGTGATTCCCAACCATACCTCTTAAAATTCCTCATTCCCATGAAAATTCTACACAAATAGTTCATTCTATATGAAGCCTTTTCTGATCTACCACCCCCAAAACTAGAGTCCTCCTATTTTAAAATACCTTGTTTTGTTCTATATATATTTTGTCTATTTATATGTTCTCTCTCTAGTCACATACTTTACATTTGTCTACAACTTCTCATCTTTTATATTTTGTCCAAATCAATGTCACAGAGTTTTTATCAACTTGTTGGAATTCTTCTTCTAGATTTTTGATACTGTGTAGATTTCAGTGGAATATGAAAGTTTTCTATCAATTATCCCTTGCTCCTATTGATAAGTAACCTACCTCATTTCTCATCATACATCATTCTACTGGTGTTTCTTACAATACTTCTTCTATGCCATTTCTGGTAATATACTATGGGATATAAGTGAAACAAAATATGACATAAAGAATCAAACCAAAAATACTTGGATTTAAAATCCTCACTCAATCCTTTGTTTTACCTAGAGCAAACTACCATTATGTCACAAAGGAATTTCTGTTTCCAATTTTTTTTCACCCAATGCCTTTGTATGATTGATTCTAAAATGCTCCAGATTCTATACTTTACCTCATGTTTATTGGCCTCAAAATCCAGTACTCATTCTGGACATTTTAAAGATATCATGACCTCAATATATTTGGCAATGTAATAAAAATGCGGTGCAAAGTCAAAGAGGCCCACGGGTACTTGTTGAGCAAGACAGTTCCTAATTCATAATTTGAACCTTTCATGTCAACTATCCTGTTCCACATTGGGCTAGAATTGCAACTTCAGGCATGTCATGATCCAAAGTCATGTATTTACATATGAAATGGATGAATCATGACATGATCAATCTGTTCATTTCATTCATAGGAACAGTTGATACAGAAAGTTTATTCAATTTGGTTGTGGATGTCTATATCAATCATGAAGATGACAAAAATGGAGTGCCATATCATCTATGGTTGGGTATCATGGCCAACTATTACAGCTTAATTGAGATATTGTTCAGTGTCACTATATAAATGGGCTAAACAGGAAAGCCAACTGCCAATCTGTTCTATTCAGCTTTCATATGTGAACTTGCCAGGACTGGAAGGGAGAGAGTGTGAGAAATAAAAAGCAACTGATGCAGGACTTTGCCAATATACACAAAGTCACACACACACACACATACACACACACACACTTTCTCTTCATATATACAAACACATGCATGTATAGAACAAACTCTTTCTGCGAGAGTTAGAATGACTAACCATTAAATGTGACTAGAAAAAATGTTGGAACCTTCAAGCAATCCTCTAAAAATCTTGGAGAACATAGTAGGATATAGAACATTTAAGAGTATTACCAGCCCTATAATTTGTTTTAATCCTACACTTTTAAGATTCTTGATAAAAGACAATTTGGAACATAGGAGTGGACATGAAGTGGAATTACTGAAGAAATATTATACACATTATATATAAAATTCAGCCTCATCAGAAGAGATATTACTTGGAAGACTATTAAAAATCTCAATAAAGTTTTTTTGAATACTTGGAGCTTATTTCTAATACTTACTATTTAAATAAAATGCATGAGGATTTTTTTAAAATTGAAAAATTAAACTTAAAAATCAAAATTGAGCTCTAGTTTACTTTGGAGAGTACAATTTTTATTAAACACAAACAAGAAGAACTACTAAAATGGTCAGTCTGAAGTGCTTATAACTAAGGAGTTTTTGTTGTTGTTGTTGTTGTTGTTGTTAATTCAAAATTTATATGAAACTTCCTTAAGATACTATTTTCATGACAATACACTTTTAAAGAGAGACAGAAGAGTCAATATAAATATAAGGAATTTCTAATTTAGTGGTGTTTTCAATGGCTCTTAGCCAGTAGAGGGCATGCATGGAGCACTGTCCTTTGTACTTAACCAATGACACCCAAATAATGCACATTTTAAAGTATTTCAAAAGGCCCCACGATTTCTCAAGTACAGCACAAATGTTGGGGTTTTTCCACCTCCAGTTGGCTTCATCAACTTAGTATCTGTGTGACCTCTACAGGTTGAACTACTTGTACAGAATAGTCTTTTATTTTTCCCTTAGCTTAGAGAGTTTCCATTTACATTAAAAAAAATCAATTTGAAATGAATTATAAAAATTTTGTGTAAATTGAATGCATATTCACAGTTGGTGATTGGGAAATTGAACAGCAAAAGAAAAGAGAGCAAATAACTACTGTCTCATCCAATATTACCTTGAACAATTTATGTGAATATAATGAAAAGAGCTTTTAAGATGTGTTGGCTCAAAATATAATAATACCTTATTTTAACTAATATATCACTTTCTTTTTCTAAGGAACTTGAAAAGTACCACACAAATCCTATTTCTCTTTAACATTACTACCCTTTTTATTGAAGGAAGGCAGACATCTGGAGATGAAATAGCTATTTTTACATGAAATAGTAGTAGGTGCTATTCAATGGTCAAAGTGCCTGAAGCTGGCCTCAAGGTGGAGAACTACTGGACTACCAGTCATTATTTCCCCCCACTGCTCTGATCTCCAGAGCAATCTTGTTTTTAGAAGAAAGATTTTCTACAACTTTCCGTTTTCTACAACCCTCACTGGCCAAGTGCACACTTTGTAAATTTCCCATCATTTTTACAATGTAAAGAAATTGCCCAAGGTCCTTCCAAAGCTCAAAGGAATGCTTTAAAAAGACTGGTTTTCTCAACTTCTGTTTAGTACCCAGCTACACTGATACAAAAAGTCCCCATTTAAGAGAATGTCAAAGTTTCATATAGAAGATGAAATGGAGAGTGGAGAAAGACCACAATAATAACTGAGGTGGGGAATAGAAGAAAGGTGCATGATCTGTAGGTATGTATATGTTTGTATAATTGTTACTGTGTTCTCTGTCCTATTGTACTTTGCCCTTCTCTTCTGGATCCAAGACTCCTAGGACAAGAAATGTCTAGCAAGTTCATCAGTATATTACAGAGTGGAAAAATGTAGGTAAATATTACATCTATCTAGATTAAATATAGATGGTATAATAATATCTATACTCTATAAGATATTATAGAATGTATTAGACATAATTTATAATGCTATATCACAACATTATAGTATTACATCTTGTATATGGAAAGAGACATACATAGACACAAGACAGATGGGGCAAAGAGGACAGAAGAGTTAGCGATAGATGAAATCCCTGTTCTATCCAAATAAATCCAACAAGCATTCAGTAACTCTGATTATGTGCCAGAAATGTTGCAAATAGAAAGAAGAACAAAAATAGCCCCTTGCATCAAGACACTTACATTTTGATAAAGGAGATTATATATATATACACACACATACACACACACATATATACATATATGTGGAAAAATATATGCCTTCAATGAAACTAAAGGAAAGTCAAGCTAGTAACCCCCTTCTACTTTTTACAGATAAGGAAACTAAGAACTATGGTAAAGTAACTCTTCCATTATCACAAAGGGGAAAAGTAGGTAGTAAAGGGAATAGAGCCCTGGGCTTAGAACAGAATGACTCATCTTCCTGAGTTCAAATCCAAGTCTCGGACATTTACCAGTAGTATGACCCAAAGCATGTCACTTAACTCTGGTTTCCTGTTTCCACTTCTATAAAAAGAGCTAGAGAAGGCAATGGCAAACAATTCTAATATCTTTACCAGAAAATCCCCAAAATGAGTCACACGTACAACTGAAGCAACTCAACCACAACAAAAGTAAAGCTATAAATTGTGACAATGGTATGAAATAGCATCAGTGCATGATTAATATGCAAGCAATTTCTCTATGTGATATTATATTTATTGTACTGGTCTGACCCTGGTTAGTCATGGTCATACCATTAATTGCAAAATGTATTTGTGTGTGGGGTGTGTGTGTGTGTGTGTGTGTGTGTGTGTTCGTGTGTTCATTTGAGATAAAGTAGAAGACATAACAAAATATGTATAAATGTGGATATTTATAAATAAGAATGGGCATGTTTCTTAAAGGATCAGAGTGAAGCTTAAGATTGATCTTTGACCCTTTGTAGTCGGGTCATTGGCAAGTTACTGAATTTCTCTCAGCCTCAGATTCCACATCTAAAAAGTGAAGATAATAAAATAAAAAATCATCTGCCTCACAGTATCTTTGTGAAGAAAATGTTTTTGTAAAGCTTAAAATGCTATATTAATATTATTTGCTATAATGAATGTACTTTATCTCTGGATACATATGTTTTTGGGAGATGGAGTCCACAGAGAAATTCTTCCAAAAAAACAGTGTCTTTTAGTCCAAAGTACTGTGAGACATGTAAGACATGATATGTTCCTTTATATTGCTATTATGACAGAAATCTGAGAGGAAAATATAATACTTTTGGGTATCAGGATCTACAAAGAAATTGACAGAATGAAATGATGGCTTGAATCTAATAAGATAACATTTAACATAGATAAATGTAAAGAGTTTCACACATGATTTCCAAAATTCAAATGTCAAGCACATATTGAGGGAAATTTTGATAGACAATAGCTTGTATAAAAATAAACAAAAAACTTGGGGATTTTAGTGTACCACCAACTCAATATAAATTATCACTATGATATGGAAATCATTCATTCATTCAAAAAGACTTATTACCTACTAAGTATCAAATACAATGTTAAGTGCTAGGAATAAAAAGAGAAAAAAAAAATAGTCCTTTACCTAAAAGGACTTACATTCAATTGAGTAGAAACAATATGAACACAGATTTATAAGTAGAAAATACAGGGAATTTCAAAAATCTTAATGTTTTAAGCTTTAACAATTTGGGTGTGTGAGAGATAAATAGACAGACAGAAATAGAAACAGAGACACAGACAAACAGATTAAAAGAAAGAAGGAAGGGCAGGGACCCACTTGCTTGTAACTTCTTCACTTTTATCTCTCTCCCCTTTTCTCAGCCTCCACTTCAATAACCACTTCCTGCATCATAGGAAATGAGCAAGAAAGGTGACATTAATTGAAGAGGTACACTGACACATAAATTCTTCATAATGACCTGACCTGCACATTACAGAAACTCAAGGACCATGCCAAAAATGACTTTTTGAGTTTGTGGGACTCTGTCCTATCATTCTGAGGAGTGAAGGTATTTTTAGTTCAAATTTTAAATAAAGCCCGAATACAACCAGTATATTTGAAGGAAAGATCACACATACCTCAATAGGATATTGATGACTTCATGTGGTTCAACTGGGACAGCAAATCTATAGGGAAAGGGAGGTCAAATACCCAATTACAGACTGGCTTCTTTTCAGAGAACATCCTCTGTATCAGTGCGAAGGGCATCTCTGCCTTTGGGATGAGTTCAGATTCCAGCTCTGAGTCAGAGATAGAAAATTTTCAAAGCAAAAAGATATACTACATGGAAATCAGCTGAACAAGGCAAGCCAACAACAAAAATGTGTCTCCCCCATCACTGTTTAGTATATAGCATATATCTCATTCTGGGTAGAGTATTGGACTTAGAGCTCCAATCTAAACTCAGAGATTCCTAGAAGTATAACCATGAACAAATCATTTAAGTTCTGTTTGTCTCATTTTTCACAGGTTTATTGTAAAGACCAAATAAAATAATGTTTATAAAGTACATAGTATGAGTGTGTACAGAGTAGGCACTTTATAAATGCTTATTTCCTCCCTCCTTTTCTCTGACAGTTTATCACTAGAACACTTTCAAGATTTAATAACTTAAATCTTCTCTGATACATTTGGAACACTTTGTATACATCAAATAATTTGCAGAGGACAGTATTCTAGTCTGGAGGAATCAGAATAAGTTTTGTGTGGAAGATTGCATTTGAAGTGAGCCTTAAAGAAAGTTAAGGATTCATGGTACAAATGAAAAGGAAGTGCATTCCAGTCTGAGGTCAGTCTATACAAGGGCATGGAGACCTGGGAATGGAATATTGGGTATGAAGAATAAATAGTAAACACCACTGGTCATTAAATAGGATCTTAGATTGCCTTAACAAAAGAATACTGTTAAGAATAATGAAATAATCTTATTGCACTCTGCTCTGCTTAGGGCACATCTGGAACATTTTATTCATTTCTAAGCATCATATTTTAGAGTAGGATAATTACAAATTGGAACGCAATCAAGGGATATCATCCAGGATGGTCAGTAGACTTGAAATATGCCATGTGAAGAATGGTAGAGAGGACACAGAAATATTTAATTAGGATAGGAAAAAAGAGTACTGTGGAGGTATAGGAGATATTTTAGTAGAAGAACACTGAATTTGTTGTCAGAGAACATGAGTTCTGTACCTATCACAATTTCCCTAATCTTTGGCAAATGATAACCTGCCTGAATATGTTTTCCCATGTATAAAATGAATAATTTAGATGAGATGATCCTCAAGGCAACTTCCAGATCTATTATCCTACCGCTGTCTTCAAATATTTGAAAAATATTCACAAGGAAGGGACATTACACTCATTCTGTATGGCCATAGAGAGCTGACTGAGAAGCAAATGGGGAACAAAAGATAGTAGCTGAATATAAACAAAACTTCCTAACCTTTATAACTGTTAAAAATGGAACATTCTGCATTGGACTATGGAAGTTCCTTGTCACTAGAAATCTTCGAGCAGCAGCGAAATGACTATCTATTAAGAGAGAGGACTAGGCTACTCAGGAAAAAAAATAGATTAAATGGATCTTTTTAACTCTGAGATTCTATCCACATATTTAGATGGTTTATATATGGCAGAATTTTGTATTTATTTTCTACATAGGATATAATTAAGACGTTCATGATGACTGATATGAACAGTATAATTCTAGTTCATTGTTCTTTTTTTCTTTTAGTTGGGTGATAGCTTTAAAAATTTTAATCGATATGAAAATATATGCATATAAATTCATGTAGTATATTTTTCATATTAAAGTTAAAACAAATTATTTAAAATTTAAATATCTGTATAAATATTATATATAATATATGTATATAAATATATATACACATATCAATATATATATTAATCAGATAAGTTTGAAATGGTAAATCATACAGTTTTCCATCTTGTTTTTCCTGGGCCCTCTTCTCTTCTCTCTCTATGCTGATGATTCTCAAATCTACCTATCCCTGCCCTAACCTCTCTTCTAACTTCTGAACTCACATTTGCAATTTCCTTTCAGATATATCAAATTAGATGTTCGATAGACATCATAAGTTCAATGTGTTCTAAGACTGAACATACATCTTTCCACCTAAACTCCCACCTCTCTAGTTTTCCTATTACTATCAAAAACATCATCACCGTTCCAGACTCCAGGTAGCCTGGTAAACTCAGGACCCAGCTAAACTAGGTACCCTCAAGTCCCTCAGTATCTCTCACTGCCTGTATCCAGTCTGTTGCCAGAGCCTGTCAGTTTCAGTTTCGGTACACCATTCTAACACAGCCACCATTTTGATACAGACCCTCATCATTTCATATCTGAACTATAACTGTTAGTGGGTCTGCCTGCCTCAAGTCTCTCTCCCCACTCCAATCTAGACATTCTCTGCTCAACTATTAGAGTGATTTTCCTATAGCAGAAGTCCAACCAAATTCCTTCCTTCTCAATAAATTCTAATATCTCCTCAAAAATCACATGAAAAAGATTCTGGCATTCAAAGGGCGTTATAGCCTATTCTCCCCTCCTTGCTCCCTATACATACAGACTCTTTTTTTAGTCCATGTATATCTTACTCCTCATCAAATACTCTGTGACCCAATAACACTGGACTCTTCTCTATTGCACAAAAAAGAGACTCCATCTCTTGGTTCTAGGAACGCTTTCCCAGATCATTTTTTTTTTATTTCTAGCATTTTCCTTCTCTTTATTATTCATTATTTATCCTATATCAAGCTTGTATATACATATTTGTTTGGCTGGATCCACTAGCTTGTAAGCTTCTTAAGTACAAGAACTATCTTTTGCTTTTCTTTCTTTTTTTTTTTTTTGTATCACCAGCACTTAACACTATAACTGGTACAAAGTAGGCACTTAATAAATGGTTATTGATTGAATGACTATTTGAAACTGTTAATTGCAATTTACCATTTTAGAGGAAGCTGGATGGCACAGTATATAGAGCAGTGGTCCCGAAGGCTAAGTTAAAATTTGACTTCTCACACTTATGAGCTATGTGACACTGGATAAGTCTCTTCAATTGCTTTACACAATCCCTTCAATAACAAAAAAAAAAAACTATGAATATTATCAAGTGAGGATCAGCAAATAGAATATTTATAAAGCACATGGATGTGTCTGGCATATGAGGTACTTACAAATATTTATTTCTTTTCTTATTTCCTTCTTAATAACAATCCTCTGAAATCTGTTCTAGAGGCAAGAACTTAAGTGATAAATAAATACAATTTTTAATTTTAAATCAATAATCTGGTCAAGTCTTTTATTAAACCTTTCTTTAAGAAATAACCTCTCTTTAAAAAACAAGTTCCTATCCTCCCATTTCAATTTTGAGAAATGTCAAAAATATATTTTTCTTCAGAAGGGATTTTCACACTATTTTATTATCCTCTTCTACCTTCTATTTCGTGTGTGTGTGTGTGTGTGTGTGTGTGTGTGTGTGTGTTGGGAGTGGGAGTATGATTGATTTTTATTCTTTTCCTTTTTTCTTCATCTACCACCTGCCTTACTTGCTTCTTATCATATCCTTTAACAGGCTATATTTACTTCTCCTTACTGTGTTTATTCCCAACTTCATTGTCTTTCTGTGATTTCATTTTTTTAAAAATCCAGATGCCAATCTCACCTACTTTAAAACCAGTCAAATATAATACTAGTCCCTTCCTGTCTCTGGTCCTTTAGTTCCTATAAGGAAATAGGTTTCACAGAAGTTGGCAGTTCAATATATTAAAAGTAAGGTTTATACTGACAGCATCTAAGGGGTAGTTTCTTTTTCCATCTTCAAAAAAAAGCAGTTCCAGGGAAGACAACTAGGCAATTACAACAAGATGAGAAAGAAAAAGGTGAGAGAGAAAGAAAATGAAAGAGACAGAGACGGAGAAACAGAGAAAGACAGAGAGAGAGAAAGAGAGAGGGAGATCTATATACATCTTGCTGGAAAGAATCAGAAATTGTATAATATAAAATGACAATGACTCAATAGAAAGAGGCTATTAAAAGAAAAAAAAAAGAACCTAATACTGATGATGATAACCAAGAGTGGCAAATGAAAATTGTATCGGGAGAGCAATCAATTAGAAAAATAACATTATACTAATATATCATAATAGAATATATCGGTTTGTAACATGCAACAACCTTTATAAAACAACTATCATGGATTACAAAGTTATGCCATTAATGTGTTTATTCCCAACTTCATTGTCTTTCTGTGATTTCATTTTTTTTTGAATGAACATCAGTGGAACTCACCATTAACCAAGAAGGAGCCATTAGGGGAAAGATGCTAGGTAGAATGTATCTTATAGTTAGTTTAGTCCTAAAAGGGATTCATCAAAGGTCTTAGTCATAAGTCCATCTTTTATAGGGAAATTATAACAGGGAAGTTTCAGGGGAGATAGGGAAGTGCTAGGAAAGAGTGGAAGAAATAAAGGATGAGTATTGATTTATTGAGACCTTCTTAAAGATATTCTGGGAAAAGATGGTTCCCACTGAGGCTTAATAAAATAGTCTGGGAAGTTCCCATCATTGATATATTAAAGATGCTATTCAAGGCAGTCTGGGCACATTAGGGTTGCTTTAACTATAGTAATAAGACCATCTGGGAAACTATCAGCATTTTAACATTTCCTGACTTGAGGAGAGTTTCAGAATTCACTCAATACCACAATGCATAAGTAACAATTCAAAGTAGTAGAACCAAAAGTTTATTCAACATTCATCGACCTTTATAGATCTAGATTTCATACTAGTCTAGATCTATAGAGGGTCTAATGAGACCTAAGGAAGATGAATAATTTTTTTGTCTTTAGCATCTCCCATCTCCAAGATCTGACATTTCTTCCCCCTGGGTAGCCCTCACTGACCCCTCAGTTGTCTTAAATTGCTCATTGAGGCACTTGATCCAAGCATTGTTTGCAATGCAAAATTATCCATGCCTATTCCTAAAACCTTAATGTTTGCATTTCCTCAAGGACCAAAACTCAAATATCTGATGATCTACTTCAGCTTAGGTCTCTTTACAAAGAGAAGGATTTTAAGAGCAGATGATAATGAGTTAAAACCTGTCAAACATTTCTTACACATGTGTCTGGATCTTAAGCCTACTCCTCCCACAGATGTTGTGTGTCTGTGTGGGAAAGAGTGAACCACATTCTTGGGAGTAGGTGTTGAATCAACTGTCTTTACAATGTTATCTGAGAGTAGTTGTCACTGCCCTCTGGGATCCCAACCTGCCAAATCAAACAGAAGTTGGGAAATCAGTATTAACCTTATCTTCTTCCTCCTAGATCTGTTATTATTTTTTCTTTTTGTTTTTCTGAAAACCTGGGATAAAAAAAGCAGGTTTTTAAAAAGCCCATTGTGTTTTAAGTGGAGCTACTTGACAACACCTAAATACAAGTCATTCTGGCTTTCTTTGAGTTGTCAAAAATGGTTCCAGCTCATGTCTCTGTGGCTCATTGTTTCGGTTGTGATGACTTTGAGTGTAAATAGCAATTGTTTTCTTTTCTGGGCAGAAATCCTAAGGACCTCCATATATATACATAAATATATATGTATGTATATATATGTATATGTATATGTGTATGTATATGTATATGTATATGTATATGTATATGTATATGTATATGTATATGTATATGTATATATGAGACCTATAAGGCTTGGGGAAAACCTTAATTTAGGGAGCCCATTCATCCCATCCTGGATCATTCCAATCATCTAAATCTTTGTCTTGCCACCAAACTCTGATAATTTAGAAGTAGAGAAAGGGGTTGCCAACTTTGTACAATCAGTTAAACCTCCCTAAAATCCAGTTCAGTGCAAGATATCTTTGGTTCTCTTTGAGAACAAAGGACAAAAAACAATACTTCACTGTGGAAGGAAAAGTATTTCTATTTTAAAACTGAAAGCCTGAAAAGATGCACCTTAACCTAAAAGCACACACACACACACACACACAGAGAGAGAGAGAGAGAGAGAGAGAGAGAGAGAGAGAGAGAGAGAGAGACAGAGAGACAGAGAGAGAGAGAGAGAGAGAGAGAGAGAGAGAGAGAGAGAGAGAGAGAGAGAGAGAGAGAGAGAGAGAGAGAGAGAGAGAGAAAGAGAGAGAACACGCGCACTGGAGTGATAATTACTTATCTAGCCCAACACTAATGATATCATATGAGGGGGAATCATTTTAAAAGATTGATTGGTACATGTGTGTATAAATTTGTATAATTATATATGTGTATATACATATGTATGAATACATGTATAATAAATGTTTATGTGACAAAGTCCTGAGTAACTAGGTGGGATTGGTAGAGAAACACTGAACTGCTGATAAGATTACTCCCTGAAGCAAGCAGGCAAGGGCATTGATGGGGAGCAGTTCAACCTCCTAGTCCCATCCTCTGTGGATGTCATGGGTAGCCTCACCTTGCTGTTTCCAGTCAAATAACCAAGTTATGTCAGCTCCCCACCCAGGTTAAATTTTTTCCATAAATCTGTCTATGGCTTACATCATTGTTACTGAATCCCTTCTAACTAATTTTCATGAGTTTCATAGACAAAAACTTTGATTTATAGAGATCTTTAAAGTTTGCAAAACCATGGTTGATATATGTGAATATGTGTGTAGGCATGCTATTATTGAAATATATTCCAAAATAATTATGTATGTATGCATGAGTATGTGTGTATATGTGTGTGTGTGTGTGTGTGTGTGTGTGTGTGTGTGTGTGTATATATATATATATATGCCTGAATATGTATATACGTAAGTAGGTAGATAGGTATGTGTGTATTGTTTTAGGAAAATGTGAAGTCAGGGGGAATGTGTGTGTGTATGCTTGTGTTGAAGAACCAGTGACAGAAAGGGAATAGTATTACATTTCACTGGTTTTAAACTAAGTGAGATTGGCAGCTGAGTTAAAAAAAGAAATCACAGAAAGACAATGAAGTCAGGAATAAACACAGTAAGGAGAAATAAATAGAGCCTAGTAAAAATATAGGAGGTAAGGCAGGTGGCAGGTGAAAAAGAAGGAAAATTTGAAATAATAGAGAGATAGAAGAATTCCTAGGCAAATGCAATGGATGTATACATACATGTACATGTACTAACACCAGTTCATATACATATATATATATATGTATGTCATGGGTGCTTTTTAATTATCTCTTTATTTTATCAGAGAGTAATCTCCCATTATTTGGTTACGATGGACATAGCAATTCATCAAACATTAAGGGGCAGTAAAACATGTGACTAATAAGTAAAACCAAAGCAAAGGTCCACTTAACCTTTTTACTGAAACACTGTATAAAGACTAATCCACCTATTTGCATAGCTGAAGATACACATTATGAAGCAATATTTCCCCTTTATAATTTTATGTTTCATTTTGTGTTACTATGTTATCCTCAGGATATCTTAACTTCCAAATTATTTCAAAAGTAATTTTTGTGGGAATCTTGGTATTCCAAAAAACACATACATATGTATATGCATATATATGATTCATATTCTGTCTATATTTTCTATATACATATATATTCATATGCTATATATGCATGCATGTATATATATACAGAGAGAGACAGAGTACCATATATAGTCATAAATAGACATATATACATGTATGTGTATATGTGTTTGTATGGACATTATGCATTTTATTTATATATGTGTATATAGTTAGATAGCGCTATCAAAATCCACATATACTGACTCCCTTTTTTCCAGATGAGAGAGAGAATAAACTTTTATAACGTGCCTACTCTGTTTTGGGGATGTTCAGGAGGGACTAGCACCTCTGGTGTGAGGGCTAAACCAGGTTGAGGGTAACTCACAGTCCCCCAATGGGTAACTGATAAGCCTCCAACCCCTCAGTGAGTTAGAGAGATGTCTCCCCCAAGCATGTGAAGATTTCCCCAGGTGTAATAGGAGGATGAGAACAAGTTGTTCCAAAGACCACGGAAGTGGCTAACACAGGCACTTAGAGCTCGGTCAGACATCCAAGATGCCAAAATTATCCACTGCCTCCTGGATTATCCCCAGTCATATAAACTTTTGTCCTGCCACCAGGCTTCAGTGACTCAGGAAGAGAGAATGAGGCTGATGATTTTGCACTACCCTGCCTCACAAGCAAGTCAAGATATCTTCAAAAAACAAACAAGAAAAACAAGTATATGCTGGGCACTGACTTAATTTTCTCATTTGATTTTCATAACAGCTCTGGGAGGTAGATGCTATTGTGATCCCATTTTTCAATTAAAGAAAATGAGACAAGCCTGAGTTAAAAATCTTACCTGGGGTCACAAATCTTAATAAGTTTTTGAGGCTAAATTTTAATGCAGACCTTCCTGACTCCAGAAACAGCATTCTATTAACTGTGTTCTCTAGTTTTTGTTTTGTTTTGTTTTTTTTTTTCATGACAAGGGAATGGTAGTCAACGGAGATTATAAGTGATTCCTTTGGCCAAGGTCACAGGTGGTAAATGGAAAAGCTGGGATTTGAACTTAGATCCTCTGATTTAAAAGCCAGTGGTTTTTTCCTCTTATATCAGACTGTCCCTCTTTTTCACTTAATATAATGGAATATAAGTATTTTTGACATTCTTTTTCCCCTACACATAAAATACTGGGACCAATATAAGTTCTTTACATTATGTGAACTAGTTCACATAAAAAAGTGAAAACAAAGTTAGGAGCATTTCTTAAATTATCAAACACCCATGCACTATTCAAAGTACTGTCTGCAATGTGATCACCCCATGCTCATTGTACATCCCCAGGATAGCTCTTTAGAAGGCTGACTTTATGTCTCCTCGATGGCGTCTCGTGAGTGGATTCCATGCATTATGGTTCAGCACAGCACACTGAAGGGATTAAAACAATCACCATATTGGGCTGCTCTTACAGTCATGCTTGGCTTGACTCATGCTGTTTTCAGTGGAGGAGCTATACTGCTAAATTAAAAGGCTATATACTCACAGCAAGGGGCTTCTGATGACCTGAATGGTTGGAGCTCGAGTAATTTGCAATGCCATCTGAACTCTAAGGGTACATAGCAGGGACTGTTCACGGGGCACAGCACGTGGTGAAAGATAATGTTTGTTTCTGGGAGATGTGCACAAACATAGACAACATTTCTATGCTGTGTGGTCAGTCATTTTAACTTAAAATAATTAATAGGAAAAAGGAGATGTTGTTCTAAAGGTCACTAATGCCCTGTTTACTGATGTGACCACAAAAACCCTGCAATGTCTTTGGAACTTGAAAGCCTGTCAATTGTGGATTCAGAATGTGCGGTGCCAGTTGGGAGAATGTACAATGTCAGGATTGCTCGAGCCAATCTGCTGCTTAGAGTTGTAGGTGTGAAAACGTCAATAGCTTATTTTCCTTTTGAAGAGATTGTTTGCTGTGATTTCAAAGCCAATCATTTATTTATGCTAGTGGGAAGTAGAAAAGAGACAGGGTGATGTGAGGCACCAAAGTAGTGGGATTTTTACTACATGGGAACAATTGGAGGGCAGATTACAGACGATTGTAGGTCAGATCCTGCTCTTTGTAAGTCCAAACCCCACTGCCTGCTCTGGGAGTTGTACATGGACATCCCTCTGAAGGCTGGATCTGGCCCTGGCTGTGATGAGAACAACGCGTTCTTACACTTGTGACAACAGACACCTGTTATTTACCCAATTTGGAAATTCTACCAACAGGGGAAAAAACAAAACCTCTTGCTAGCACGTCACTATTCACAGCTGCTTCTAACCAATACTAATCACTGCAAAGCAGACACACATCTCCAAATGAGCTGGTGAATATAAATGCAAATGAAAGCCCTCAATGAGGCATTTCAATAGGATCCCAGACTACTGTAGATGGTAATGTTCGGCACGCAGGAAGTTTAAAAATATAGAACAAAACAAAGACATATAAAGGCAAAGACCTATCAAGGGATAATCATCAAATAGCCTAAAGATTCCAGTTTTAATATTTATTGTAAATGTGCATAAAAATTATTTTAATTCTATCAAGCATTTACTAAGTATCCATTTTGTTTCTACCTGATACCATATTAGATGCTGTAGAAACTAAAACAGAAATGAAGGAGTTACTGCTCTGAAGTAGTTTATATTTTATTGGGGGAGGAAAAAAGAAATATGTCCATAAATAAATAAATGAATAAATAAAAATACATACAAATTAAATATAAAATAATTTCAGAAGAGAATGATAAAAGCTGGGAAAATCAAGAAATAAACGTAAATGATAGCATTTCATCTTGGACTTAAAGAAAGTTGGGGAATCCAAGAAGTGGAAGTAAGGAAGATATGGGTAAAGATATAGAGGTGGGAGATCAAATATCCTGTATAAGGAACAACAAGCGGTCCGATTTGGCTAGAACTAGCATGTGCTAGAGAGGAAAATGAAAAAAGTCTGGAAAGCAAGGCTGGAGCCAGATTGTGCAGGGTTTTAAATGCTAAATGGAGAAGTTTGCACTTAACCTAAGAGGAAATCAGGAGACCTTGTAGCTATTTAAGAAAGGAGAGAAGAACTCAGACCTCTGCTGAGAAGAATATCAATTTGGCAGCTGTGGATGATAAGTTGAAGAGGGAAATCACTCAGAGGCTATTATAGTAATCCACAAGTGGGTTAGGAGGGGTCATCAAATTTTAATGTGAAAATTATTAAATAAATTATTTAATTATTTGGAAGTAGATGCAGAAAGTATGCAGTCCATGAAGTGTCAAGTTTTTTGAGCAGAGGGTCATAGTCATAGGCTCAGACCTGTACTTTAGAAATATCTCTGTCAACTATGTAGAAGATGAACATTTTATACATGTGGCTATGGATGGATGTTTATGTATGTATGATTCTCCTTCTTTCCAAAGACATTCCAAATAATCTTTTGTGGAAGAAAAGTATCTTACATAGAGCCAATATAGCTAATATCAGCTCTGGGATCGTGACAATTTTGAAGGATTGTCAACAAGCCAAAATTATTGGGGAGAAATCACAGATTTGATTATCATTTTAACAAGCCAAATGAGAAGATTCATATGCTAGCTTTCTCTGCTTTACAAAACTTTTCTTTATGAGTTATGAGAATGGTTTTCACCACTTCAGCAGTCATTTTGTCTACTTGAGGATGCCTCCATATCTAAGAGCAATTCTCTTGATTAATAAATTCCTGTTGAGAATTATCATTTCATGAGAAGACCTACCATCCTCACCTCACAGAAAAATCGGTTTGCTCTCCTGGCTGCTTTATCTCTTCACTACCAACCTTGCCCACCCTGGAATAGTTATTCCCCTCTGCTTATCATTAAGAAAGAAGGCTCTCTCCAAATAACTGAAGGACTGTTCTATTCAATTTTCAAGGGGTGAATTTAGATTTGATTTTTAAAAATACTAACAAATATAGATCTCCAATGGAAGAAAGTGTGTGTGTAGGAGTGTAAGGGTAGAAATAGAATGAACATTTATAAAGCTCCTACTAGGTAGCTAGGTGGTGTGATGGATAGTGTGCTAGAGTTGGAGTCCAGTAAACTCATCTTCCCAAGTTCAAATTCATCTTCAGGCATTTTTTATCCGTCATCCTGAACAAAGCACTTAATGGTTTGCCTTAGTTTTCTCATGTATAAAATGAGCTGGAGAAGGAAATGGAAAACCATCAATCCTCAAAAGGGTCCCAAAAAGTTAGCTACAACAGAAAATGACTAAGGAATAATAACATAGCTCCTACTATGTACCAGACAATTTATTGCGTCATTTGATCCTCATAACAGTCCTTCAAGGTAGGTGCTGTTGTTGTCCCCATTTTACAGATGAGGAAACTGAGGCAAGCAGAGATTAACTGATTTGGACAGTATTTAAGGCAAGATTTGAACTATTCATTAGGCTCAGTGTTCCATTCAATGAGTAATCCAACTTCTGGAATAGGTTACTTTCCCATAATTGGAGCTCTTAAGCAGTTTGGATAATCACTTGTCAGATATGTTATAGTATGGATTTTTTACCAGTATGAATTGGACTGAAACCCCACTAAGATTCTTTCCAATTTTCAAATTCAATGATTCCATCAAGCTACAGCATCTCTTCAATGAAACATGTGATCATCTGAAAGAAATTATCCTTACAATTTATAAGAAAAACAATATGGTTTAAGGAATGTTTATTGTACAAACTGTATCCACAGTTGGATATACTCATCATCCCTTAAGCTAGGGCCACCATTAAAGTGAAAAGAGGTTTGTATTGCATTTGGGAGATGATGTACCATTTTCAATAATCGCAAGATGCTCTCAACATAAAAAACTCATCTTTAAAACACCATTATCCTTCTGGAAATTCTACACACAACTGAACAGACACCTCACTCACTAAAGAAATAAACTTGCAGAGTATACAACAAGAACTGGAGGACTGAATGCTATATAACACATTACTAGTGAAGGTTTTCCCACAAGAAGCAGTCATAAAGATATTATCCAGGAAATGTATGATGAGAAAAGGAAGCTGTCATGGAATAAGACTGAAAGATATAAAGAAGATAGCTTGAGTGACACACTGGGACTTAATTTTCCATAGGAATGCCTCCACTATATTGGGAAGATCCTCTAAGTTGTATTTATGGGAATATACAAACACAAATCACAAAGCTTGAGAAGATGGGAATGTTTTGCAATATGGCTTGATTAGAATACTCAGGTCCATGGTATTATGGTTCCATTAAAATAAAACATTTAAGGTAAAGGTAGGGTAATGAGATAATAAGAATGTTTTGGAAATAGAGATTGTAAAATTGGGAAAGAGGCCAGAACTGGAAATAAAAGTCATCTGAATAAATGTAGTTGTTAAAATGATGAGAATTCATGAGATTGTCAAGGGAAAAAATAGAAAAAGGAAAATAAAGAAACTGTATTCCCAGGAAAAACTCATCTTGAGTGAAAAGACAGAAGAATCAGCAAAGGAAAGAGAGAGAAGGATATAGGAAAATAATCAGGAAAAGTGTGATGTCTGAAATCAAGGAGGACCATGTAATCAATAGTCTCAAACACTATAGAAAAATGAAGAAGAATAAACACTGCCTAAGGCAATAAAGTGATTAATAATTAACTCTGGGACAAGTCTTAAAAATAATAATAGTAGTAGATTCCATTTTACAATGATTGAGGAGAGAGTGATCTGGGAAGTGAAGTTTTCAGCTTAGATTACTTTTTTTCAAATAACTTAACAATCATGAGGAGAAAAATAGATGATACTTCAATTAGATGGGGTGAAAGGAAGGTTTTTTAAGGATTGGTGGGATCTAAGCATAACTATAAACATTTAGAGAGTAAGTCAATAAGCAATTATTAAATGGTTACCATGTTTCACACACTGTTATTTGCTGGGATAAAAAAAAAATACTCCAAAAAACTTTTAGCTCTCAGAGAATTTAACAGCCAAGTAAAAGAGACAGCATGCAAAAAAAAGTGTGCAAACAAGATATATACACAATAATCTGAAAATGATCAGCAGAAGAAAGACACTAACATTAAGCAAGATTAGCATCACCAGCTTGTAAGAATCTGTGATTTTCTCTGGGACTTGAAGGAAATTAAGCATGCCAGGAGAAAGGAAAGAGAAAATCATAAACATGAAAGACAGCTAGTGAAAATGCCCAGAGCTGGTAGACAGAGTGTCTTGTGTGAGCTATGCTTAGAGATGGAAAAAGATGGAAATTTAGGAGGGAATAGGATCATGAAGGGCTTTGAATGTGATACAGAAAATATTATATTTGATTCTGGAGGTGGGAGGGAATCTCACATTGAATGGTAAAGGGAGGTGACATGGTTATAACCATGATTTAGAAAGAACAATTTGATAACTGAATGTAGTATAGGCTAGAGTGAGAGAATAGTCAGGAGAATAGCCAAAAAGCTCCTGAAATAATTCAGACAGGAAATGAAAGGTGTTTACACAAGGATGGCCACAATATCAGAGGAGACAAGGGGACATATATGCCAGATTCTGCAAAGAGAGAAGAAACAGGACTTTGCATGTGATTGTATATGAAACATGAGAGAGGGTGAGAAATCAAGAATGACATTTAAGTAGTGACCCTGAATGACTGATAGGATGATGATGCTCTCAAGAGTAATAGGAAAGTTGAGTAAAAAGCAAAGTTTGAGAAGTGGGGTGTGAAATTTATGATCAACAAATAAACATTTGTTAAGGATTCACTATATACAAGCACTAATGTTGTGAATAAAAAGCCTAATGACTGTCCTTCCTCTCAAGGAGCTTAGATAGATGAGAGAGAGCTGGAAGCATGTCTGTATTGAAGTCTGTAATTCAAAGCCCGAATCAATGAGATTACATAGCCAATAAAATGTTGACTATAGGTGGGATATTCAACTAAAAATTTCCAGAAGACCAGAGATAATGGGATCAAGGGACAAGTGAATGACCATGGCAAAATGGGAAGGAGTAAGTATTCTTCTTCTACACAGAAGGAAAAGAAATATGTGAAGACATTGAGAAACTGAAATAGGGAGTTTAGGCCAGAGGATTTCAATTTTCTTGGCAATATAGCAGACAAAAGCATATTCTATAAATTGGGCAGAGGGAAAATGGAAATGGGAAAAGATCTGAAGCAATTATTTGCTATTGTAGGGAAGGATAAAATAACATTAGAGGTTAGTTCTTACAATTTCAATTTCTGATATAATATAGGCAGAGTACAGGATTTGAAGCCAGAAGACTTAAGTTCAAATTCAACATAAGTTCTCTGCTACTACCGGAATGATGTTGGGCATATCACCTTACTTTATTAAGCCTCAGTTTCCTCATTTGTAAAATAAAGGCCATGGACTAGATGAGCTCTAAAGTGTTCTAACTCATAATCTTACACGGATAGAAAGTCAACAATATGAAACTGTACTATTTTTTTTTCCTTTGGATTAAAGTTTGTATTCTTTAGAGACACTCTAACACAAAATAGTTAAAGATTACCCCAGGAGGATGAAAAGAGAAAACAAAAATTTGTTTTTACCCATTAATGAATTATATAGTAATTCCAGAATAGAGAAAGCAGGAAACATGAAATCAAAATGGAAGAATTTTGGATATAATGGGAGGGAAAAAATTTCATTTTCATATTTGCAAACTCACAACAACTTTATAGATTTTTAAAGTATAAATACCAAATAAATATTTCTTTCCCCTTATATTTTTACATGTAATCTTTAAATTTTGTTAATGCAGTTGGATACTTTGTTCTGCTCTTTAACTGAGGCTGTTCAGGGAATATGTCATTATGTATCTAGCAATATTTGTTATTCTCATAGTTTCATATTCAAGAAGATAGAGGTTAAGTAAAATAAATGCTATTGAATTTTTTTTCTTTTTGGTTATTAAACAATAAATAAATTTATTCTTTGATGACTATCCTAGCTTATAACCCTGCAAGGGGAAATCAAACATGTATATAAATAATTACAGAATAAAACAAGAAGATAAGGTATATATTCTAGGAGGAAAAAGGAGGCAAGATATCTTTTATAGCTACAGTGATCCAGAAAAGCTTCAGAGAACATTTGAACTTTACCTTTAACAGATGATTAAAATGAATTAATGAATGAATGAAAATGCATTAAGTACTTTTTGTGTGCTAAGCAATAGTCCAGATGAGGAGTGAAAAGGCACTGAACTTAGATGGTGATGATGTGAATACAGATACACAACAGATGTTGTGTAATGTAAGTTGAGTAGATAATTGACGTTACAAGGTTGGCCATATTAGGTGAGAAAGAGTGAAGACTCAATATGGAGAGAGAGAGAGAGAAAGAGAGAGAGAGAGAGAGAAAGGGAGAGAGAGATTGAAAGAGATGGAGAGAAAGAGGGGGGAGGAAAGAAGGGATGATAATAGTTTATTTTGGAAAAATTACATTGTACCTTTTAAATCTTCTTTGCTATATCATCCACAATGTCCTGTCCCTTATTCCTTGCTATTTGCTAACTCCAGATACCCAACTCTCAACTCTTTCCAGAACTCTAATCCATATCTCCAGCCTCCTAAAAAACCATTTGGATGACCCATAGAAGTCTCAAAACCAAGGTTCTCCATTCTCCTTCATCCTCCAAATACAATCCATTTCAAAATCTTCCAAATCTTCTCACAGCTCTGTCTTCTGCCTATTCTCATAGCCATTAACCTACATGAAGGCCATATTATCTTTGGCAACTAGAGTACTAGAGAAGTCTCCTAGTTAACCTCCCTGTTTCCAGTCCCTCTACTCCATAATTCAGCCTTGACAGAGTTCCCCAACTGATATTTCTGAAGTTCAGATCTAATCCTCTAATGTTCATACTCCTAAGCAGTTTCAAGCACTTCCTATTATCTCTAAAATTAAATACAGAAAGGCCTGGAAAGATTTACATGAAGTGATGCTGAGCAAAACAAGAAGAACCAGGAATACATTTTATACAGTAACAGCAATGGTTATCAGTGGATAAGTAAACCAAAACAATGTCAATGGACTATGGACAAAAAATGCCATCTGCATCCAGAAAAAGAATTAAGGAAACTGACTGTTAATCAATGCATGCTATGCTCACTTCTTTTTTTTCTGTTTTTTTTTAATTTTTAAAAATTTTTCCCTTTCACTCTGATTTTTCTTTCCTAACATGATTCATAAAGCCATGTGTATTAAAAATAAATAAATTTACTAAAAATAAATAAACATAAAATACAGCATCTTCTTATTGTCACTAAAGACTTTAAAAATCCCTCCCACCCTATCTTTTCAATCTGGGTTACCCAACTATCCTTGACATTCTCTGTTCATCTTTAGTTTAGAAGTGTTAGTGTGACAATTATTCTTACCATCCCTTTTATAATGTAAGTTCACTAGGGGTAGGACTCCCACCTAGATTTTTTTTAAAATCTCCTTCAGTATGTAGTAGTCCAGGTCTTTCACAAAGATGTTTAACAGATATTAATGTGTACCCGATTGTACTGAATAAAATTAGTTTATTAAGCCCCTACTTCTATGTAAGATAGATGAGAAGAAAGGGGAAAATGGATGCATAAATACTAACACATCATAGAAGCACTTTAGCAATCTTGTGAGAATGGAGGGTGAAAAAAAAAGAGGAACGAAGATTATTTCAGAGTAAACAGTAGCTAAGTAGCAGATAAGATATAGGAGAAAAAGAAAGAATCACAAATGATGGCAAGTTCCCTAGCCTGGAATATTGGAAAAATTGCAATGCCAGTAACTAATATTATAGTACAAACCACATTCAATGAATATTGGTTAAAAATTACTACCACTTCATTTTATACCAAAGGAAAATGAGTAACTGAACTTTAAGATGACAGAATTCTAAACCAAAGCACTGGCAAAATTCAAATAATTTCTAATGCAGTGCAGGGGTTCTGTCCCATAGAAACTAGGGTTCTTCATTATGAGTCTAAATTTCAGAACTGTGCAAATATTTGAGAAAGGGTCACCTTGCTCATTGTTGAATGCAAATTTTTAAAGATCTATGGCAGGAAAGGTTTCCACTGCAGTGCCAGACCTGAGTAGACTCTATTTAAATCTATATTTTTAATATAAACTAAAAGTAAATGGATCATCACACTCATAAACATTGGCATCATGTCTTAAAGGTTTGCAGAGAGCTTTCATCATAATTGTGTAAGGATTTTTCTCTGAAAAATTCTATTCTAAAGAAAAGACTACAATAAGGGAAGGACTTTTACATTCAGAAATTCATTTGAATTTTCAATTTTTATACTTGTAAGTAAAAGCATATTTTTCTTCTCTTTCTTTACTATTGCCCAACTTCCACATCCCAAGACCCTTTTCACTTAAGATGAAAAAATATTTTTCTTTTTTCTTGTCCAGGAACAATGGTTTAACTTTAAATTTAGGGATCAACATAGAAATCTGTGATACAGTTGTGTCAGGCATAATTAATTCCTCATTTTCTCCTCCCCTTCAACTAAGCTTCATAAAATGCCCTCTAACCATTATTTTAACAATGTGATGACAGCTTAATTAGATCAAGACTCCAGCAAAAAGAACCATGTTGGAATCAAAGACAGTTATGGATTAGAGAATCTCAGATTAGCTACCTTACCCTCCATAAACCTTTTTGCTACATGAAAGAACTACCTCAAAAAATGTCAATTCCTTATGATAAAGTTATGGAAGGAAGAAAGGAAGGAAGGAAGGAAGGAAGGAAGGAAGGAAGGAAGGAAAGAAGGAAGGAAGGAAGGAAGGAAGGAAGAAGGAAAGAAGGAAGGAAGGAAGGAAGGAAAGAAGAAAGAAGGAAGGAAGGAAGGAAGGAAGAAGGGAGGGAAAAGGGATGGAATGAAAGGAAAGGAGATAAAAGGAAGGAGGGAGAAAGGAAGGGTGAGTTTAATATCTTGCACAACACTCCGACTACTGTCTCTGAGTTTTTACCCTGGTTATCCCTATGCACTTCACATTTCTCTCTCTTAGAATCCTTAGTTTTCTTCATACCTGACATTAAGCATAATCTTTTGCACAAAGACTTTCCTGGTTCCTCTCCACCCCGCACCCCATATAAAAATGCTTTCCCTTTTAAAATTACTGTATTAATTTATGGGTTTTCTATACATAAAATGTAAACTCTCTGAGGGCAGGGATTATTTCTTTTTAGTCTTTGATCAACTGCTTTCAGGTCTGTGGATTACCCTCAATTTGGCTTGACTTATATATCTTGAGGGTTTTTCTTAGGTGTGATCACTGTTCATGCTAGTTTCCTGGATATATGGAATATCCAAGGAGTACTGGCTCCTGTGGCCAGAGAGCTTACCAAACCCTTTTCAGACCTGCTCATCCACTTTTGGTGTCCACCTTTCATCCCCTAATATGTCACCGTGCTTACTCCAACGATATCTTATCCATTCTGTACCCAACTCAACAATCAGTCCAATGGCATCTGCTCAGCATAGTACAGCCAGAGAGTCAAAGCAAGTACTCACTATTGCAACATTTTTGCCATTTAATCATCTGAAATATGGTATTGTTCAACTGGTTCCTCGTTCTTCTTAATAGGTACTATCACTCCTAGATATTCCTGCCATTCCATTTACTATCACATATCCTTTCTTACCAGCTCTTCCTGCTTTCTTCCAATCAGTTTTTGTGTCTTGGTTTTACAGCATTATTGGATAGCTAATACAGTGAGCTGTTTGCTATATAGTCAATACCAAAAGGATAATATAAAATATAACATGGAAATTTTAATATTAGGATTTTTATAACAAAGCATGCTGCATTTTATGACAACAAAATAATAATAATGTAACAATAATAATAACAAAATAATATTTATAACTTACATTTACGTGGATCTAAAAAGGACTTTCCTCACAACCACCTTATGAAGTAGTATAAGTATTACTGTTTCCATTTTAGAGAAAAGGAAAATGAAACCTTAATAATTTAAATTACTTTCCCAGGTCCATGCAGTATGTATTTGAAACAGGATTTAAAAACAGGTCTTTTGCCTCAATAGTCTGGTATTATTTTAGACACTTCTAAAGGCTGTACCTCAATTTTAAAGTCAAGAATTAAGAAGCCAGTAGGATTGTTCAGAACCTGTAGCTATTATGCTATTATTTTAATTTAGATAATTATCTTTTTTAAAGTTTATGGGCATGTATTTTCCCTTCCCTCATATGATATAGAAGATACAGATATTATTCCTCAAAAATTATCATTTTATGATCTTTGCATAATATGTTCTTTTGGTAGTAGTCCCTAAACATTTATATTTCCCTTTAGGAAAACAGAAAATCATATTTTAATTGAGCTTTGAACTCAGTTACAGGCCTATAAGAGTTCATAGAAAAAGGTGCCTGTCTGTTTTATTTTCTCCTTTTTTACCATTTTATAATCACTAATTCCCCATTTATTCCTACATTTTATGGTTAAACTAATTTGTTCCTAGAATCTCAAGGTATTCATAAAGATGTAGAAATTGGGCAAAATGAAACAAATGTAGTATTTTCCTCTCTGATGAAACTTAAACTATAGCAATTGAATTAAATTTAATTGTAAATGACTGTTTTTAAAGCTTTCCTAGACTTGTTGAAGAACAGACAAACAAGAAACATCCTATTTCTTGTGGGTTTGCTATTAGGGCTTTTAAGACAATTAAAAAATGGTCAATTAAGGACTACATGTGATTTGTAATGGCAGTTGAATATTGCTGTCATGGAGGTCAGTCAAGATAGATTTTCATTCAATTACCTGCCCATCTTGCCTCCCCAAGGATTCTTGGAAGAGTCATCTATACCATAGTGTTGAGTGACTTTGAACTTGAAGTTCATTAGCTCAGTGGCAGATTAATGCACTGCACTTGTAAGAAACTCAAGTGTCATCTTACAAGTTACTTTTTAAAATCTACTAAAGCGTCCTTACCCCTTGGAGTTAAATTAAATCATTTAAGTCAATTTTTTACTTCTCTACAGAAATGTCTTTCCTTTCCCCACTGGGCTGCAAGCCTTCCAGAAGATGTGTTAATCATGCCATTTGTTACCATGAATATAAGGTTTGTTTTTATTCAATCAGCTATCTTCTCCATCATCATTTTTTTCCCAAGCCAGAATTTCACACTGCATGAATTACTTAGTAGGAGTAAGTTATGTGCATTTGAAAGCATTTTAACAATCAATCCCTAAGTATTTTTTAGAGTACATATCTTTTCTAAAAGCATGAAACAATTCTGTCCTCAAATAGCTTATAATCTTTCTGAGGAGGCAGGGTTAATATTAATGAAGAGGAATAGGAAGAAAAGAAAGAACAGATTTATGACTTTATTTTTATAGGGAACTCCAAGTGAGAAAACTTGTTCACCAATTGTATCTTAGGATTATGACAGTAGCTTTATTTGTAGAAACTTGACCCAGATACTGAGATGTTAAGTTACTTATCCAAGGAAATATCAGAAGGAAAACTTGAAGCCTGCTCTTTTTGTCTATGAGACTAGTCTTTGCTCCACTCTATATCACTCTACTTCTCAAAAAATGTATATACAAAACAAAACTAAATACAGATTAATAAAATTTAGTGCTAATTTCTGAATTCACACTTTAAGAACCACTGAAGTTTCCCCCCCCCAAAAAAAAGAATGATCAAGCTCAAACTGGACCCTCCAAAGTTACAAAGGCCAAGAAACATTAATGGACATAGGGTATGTTTAGCACATAAGAAAACTAAGCTGAACAGAGTGGAAGATTCATCTTGGATTGCAAAAGATAGAATTGAAAAGATTAGAAAGGAATAATAATGCTTACAGGTGAATGTAGATTGCACAGTGGGTAGAGCAATGGGCTTAGAATCAGGAGCACTCATCTTCCCGAGTTCAAATCCAGCCTAAGACCCTTACTATCTCTATAAATCTGGGCAAATCACTTAACCCTCTTTGCCTCAGTTTCGTTAACTGTAAAAATAACCTGGAGAAAAAAATGACAAACCACTCCAGGAGCTTTGCCAAGAAAACCCCATATGGAGTCATGAAGAACCCTACATTATGAAAAATCATTGAATAAAACTAAACATTGGTTATATAACATAAACATTAGGTCATACGATAAGGCAGATCAAATGTATATTGGAAATACTATATATCTGACTTCAAAAAATTTGTTTTTAAAATAGACACTTTTCTAAAAAGACATATCCTTATTTTTTAAAGTTTTTTCCACTTAGTAAAAAAGATGAGCAAGATGAAAAGAGTGTTGAACCTAGTGACAAGACATTTGATTTTGAACACACACTTGACACTAACTAAGAAATGTGACTCTGGAAAGTTTGAATTTATGTGAATCTTGGTTTTCTTACTTATAACAGGAAGACATTACTAGGTTGTTGAGATTAAATGAAATAATGTATGCAAAGCACTCTTAAAACATTAAAATGTCACATGTATGATATAATAATCCAAAGCAATGTGGTTAAGATTAAAAGCAGAAATAATTCATATTTATGATGTTTAGTCAATGAAATGAAAAAGTTCACTCATCCAAAATATCTCCATTCACATATATATATATCAGTTATTATTGTCTCTAACCTCATTGTCACAAATAATACACTCTGTAAAACTATCTAATTTTGAACTATTATTTGCATGCTTTTTATAAAATATGTATACTGTATACATGCGTGTTTATGTATATATGCATATGTATAAGTTTGTGGCTTTTAGGCAGGTTAGTGATTCTTAAATTATCTCTTTTTGATTTTTGTCTTCTAGGTTGCTTTATATATGAAATACCTTACATTTTCTTCATTGCTTTTCATTCATTTGACTTTGTTTACTATTTCTTTTATGAAGTAATTAACTTCTTGTTTCCATTTTAATTTTCAGAGAATCTATTACTTATACAACATTTTGTAACTCTTATAAGTTGTTAATTCTCTTTCCAAATGTTTTCACTAAAGTTCTACTTTTCCAGTTATTGCCTTTATCCTTTTAATTTCATTTATTTATTTTTAATTATTTCTTCTAAATATTCTTAGAATAGAATCTTATGATTAAGCTGTGCTTTTCTTTGACGTTTTACTTGTAGATATCTTAGGAATGATTCTGTTTTGTTATCCCAGCCTCTTTATGGTAGATCTAGCAATTGTGTGTGTGTGTGTGTGTGTGTGTGTGTGTGTGTGTGTGTGTGTGATTATTCATTCTTCCAGTCTTACTTCTTAAATTGAAACTTAGTATCAGATCTCTGTGGGAATAGCCAGGATTTATTTCATCTTGATTCATATGCCCTGGAGTACTAATGCTGATTTTTCAAGTTATTCCATATCATAATATTTCAAAAAGCTCAGTCTGGATACCTGCAATTTTTGAAGATGCCTTAAACAGTCTGATTTAACATAAGTCTGATCACTGTCCTATTGGTATGAGCTTTATAATTCCCAATCTATGTTTGATTTGAGTCATGCAATTAGTGACTTGCCCCTTATTAGATCTCCAGTGGAAAATTGCTGATCCCAGACCCTGTCAGTTAATGAGAAAGCTCTACAGGTTCAGAGAAACAGAATTGTATGTTACACCCTTGATCTCAGTTCCCTCCCTGAGGAGTTCAGCCTATGCCAACAGAATAAAGCTGAGGAAGGATCAGGGTGACAAAATTGATTTTACTTCTGTTCCTGACCAGTACGTAAAGCACAATGGAACAGTAGAGAGAGTGCTGAACCTGAAGCCAAGAAGACAGGAATTCATATTAGCCTAAGACATGTATTGGCTACTTGATTGTGGGCAATCTTTCTGTAGATGAAATGTGAATAGTAATTGTATCTACCTTTTAGAGTTGCTATCAAGATAAAATGAGATAATATTTGTAAAGATCTATAAAAATCATTACTAATTACTACTACTACTACTACTACTATTACTACTGCTGCCATTACTATTACTACTACTACTACTCCTATTACTACTGTTGCTGCTGCTACAACTACTACTACTACTGCTATTGCTACTACTACTAATGCTATTACTGCTACTACTACTACTACCATTACTACTGTTGCTGCTGCTACAACTATTACTACTACTGCTATTGCTACTACTACTAATGCTACTACTGCTACTACTACTACTACTATCACTATTGCTAATACTATTACTACTATCACTATTGCTACTACTAGTATCACTATTACTACTACTGCTGCTGCTGCTACTATTATTATCACTACTGCTACTGCTACTATTATTATTATTGCTACTACTACTATCACTACTACTGCTACTACTATTATCACTACTGCTACTGCTACTATAATTATTTTTGCTACTACTACTATCACTACTACTGAGGCTGCTGCTGCTGCTCCTATTACTACTACTAATGCTACTACTACTACTGCTGCTGCTGCTGCTGCTGCTGCTACTACTACTACTACTACTGTGCTGCTGCTGCTACTGCTACTACTACTACTGCTGCTGCTACTACTACTACTACTACTACTACCACTACTACTACTACTACTACTACTGTGCTGCTGCTGCTACTGCTACTATACTACTACTACTACTACTATTACTATTACCACCACCACTGCGTTCCTACTATTACTGACACCTCAGACCAGTTCTAAGCCAATATATATAGCCATAGACATAAAAATCCAAGCTGTAACTCTACTTCTTGCCCTACAATCCCTAACTCAGGTCCTCTCAGTTTCAAGGTTAAAGAAACACAGCAACAGCTCCACACCTCTTCTCTCCTAGATTCACAATTACTCCTCACCTTAATGTGTATGCATGAGATCTTAATGGAAGGACTTTCCCAGTTCCCACAGATTGTAAACTAAGCTGCTCTGGGCTGGAGGGAGCAGGGATATGACTCCTCGAAGTTTCTTCTTCCCCATTACTGTTTGTTTTGTTGCTCTGTCTAGACCTTCCCTAGATTAGTTATCTAGTTAGGTTATACTTCCTTCTCCTATTCTGCCAATCTTTGCCAATGTCCCCACAAACTATTGGTTTTCATTCATGCTAAATGCTAGAATAACAAGCTGTTAATTAGTTTCATAGGATCCTAGAGCAATCACCGAATTAAAATTCAATTATTATCTTTCCTAAAGGGTTAGCTAGCATTATATTAAGATCATGATCAACAGCTTACCTTAGAGTGCGTAGGTAACCTCAGAACAGCATTTTTGAAGGTCATAGAAAATATAGTGAACCTCATACAAGAAGAAGCATAAACTGTAGCATGCTGAATAGGAAGGCAGTGCAGGCACAAAGAATGACCCAGAAAAAGGCTCACTGTCAGGTTAAAAGTGGACTGAAGAGTCTGAGGTCAAAGGAATTGGACAATTCGGAAGAAATAGAAAAGATTACATATGAAGAAAAAAATAAGAATGGGACCTTGAAAATGGATTGTGAAAAGTATTGCCTAACTGCTAGTGTATTCCATAATAAAATAGCTTGTATTTATCTAGTTTGTACTTATTAAATATAACATGTATGTGTGAATGTATATTCATAAAGATAATAAATATGTGTGTATATGTATGTGGTACATATTATACCTACATAGAAAAATAATAAATACAAATATATATGCACACACATAAAGTTAATAAATATGCCTAGGTATATTTACATGTATATGTATATCTTACATACACATGTAAAAAGAAAATAAACACAAATATATGCATGTGCACACATAAAGTTAATAAATATATGTGTATATGTACATGTATGTATTAAAACACTGCATATATACATAGCAAAACAATGCAAATACATACACGAATATATACATATGTACACATCTACAGTTAATAAAATATATATGTATATGTGCACATTATGCATATGCATAGAAAAATAAATACATTTATATGTGCATATACATAAAGTTAATATATGTGTGTACATATATATGTGCACATTATATATACACATAGAAAGCTAATAAATACAAATACACATTCACATATGAAGTTGATACATGCCAGCATAAATGTTTAAATATATATGAGTATCTTGTATATATACATAGAAAGATCATGTATACAAAACTATACACACATATACATATGCATAATTGTGCATGCATTTGTATAATTTGTCTCTCCTCCATTCAAATATAAGCTTTGAGAGTAAGAACTGGTTCATTCTTTGTATCCTCAATTATATCTTCAGTAGTTTTTATACTGGATCCTTCAGTGCCTGTACATAAAATATATTTACAGGAACTAAAATCAGGTAGATAGCATAATGGAAGGAGTACTGTACTTATGTTTTAAGACCTGAGTTCAAATATGGCTTCTAACACCTATTAGTAATCCTGGACAAGTCACATAAACTCTCAGGCTCCATTTTTCCACTTATAAAAAGGATGTTAGTATTTATTTCATAGGTTTATGTCATTTTGCAAACCTTTACATACCATATAAATTTTAGGTATTTTTATTTAATAAATTATTTTTGATTGAAAAAATGATAGGGACTGAGATTTTTTTTAAAGATATGAAGCAAGAAATATTTTTTTTTTAAGTACAGAAGTCTGTGATAGGGAGAAGCAAGGCCCTTAAGAAATTGGTTTTGGAAATTCCTGCATGAAATCATTAGGACTTAGATGACTGAGTAGCTGAATTTTTCCAAAAACATTGCTGAGTATAAAAAGCCAAAGGATGATCCTCCAGCTGGCAGGTAGGGGAAAAATTGTGTCTACCTCTTGCCCTAACACAGCTGCATTCTATTTAAAATGGCCATTCCGCACCACCCACTGAAAGGTGGTGGCCCATTTAGAGCATCAAAGAGATAGCCAGAGAGAGTTCTGCATATCAACTCAAAAGGTCATAGATGCTACCAGGTAGTGGGATACAACAAATCATGGAACACTCTTTGCCACTCTTCTTGGCTTCTTCTTTTCGCCTGCTGTGTTTCCTGTCGTGCTGATTTACTGCTTTTGCTCCCGTTTCTAATTTTCATCTCTTCTCCTGGGTATCATTGCTGCCCAGCTCTGTGACCCTCTTCACAAATCCTTTTCATCTTATGCAAACATAATATTTTGCCAATGGTCCTTCCATACTCTTTTGGCTAACCTTGTGCCAACCGTTTCACTATAGACAAACACTAGCTTCTATCCCATAACCTGCCATCAATTCGATGGCTCCGGGCATGAATATATCTCACCATATATCCCCAAAAAGACATTCCATGCATTCATTCCTAACCTTGGCTTATTAATTCAGTGTCCATTCTCTGCTTTACACCATATTAGAAAACATCAAGCACATATCTGTGCTTTTTATCTTTTTATCTTGCATATCTGAAAGATAATCTATGTTTATATGCATGAAGATTTATTTAAGAAACATAGCATAAATAGACAAAATACATGACATAAATCCAGAGGGAAAAATCAATATGAACTAGAATCACTAAATAAGGCTTTAGGGAAAAGGTAGGACTTAAGATATTCACCTCCTTGTAACTTCACTCAACAGCAATACAAGCCACCCAAAGGTTTTTCTGGAATTAATGAAAGGTTAGAGAAGTGTTAAAGCAGAAGTGTTTAAGACACAGCCTGTGGGATGTATGTGATTCATAGTACTTCCAAATAAGGCCAAATAAAGTTAAATTATAATTGGAAAAATTTAACAAAATAAATAAAAATGTATAATAAAAACCAATTATATAATATATGATTTTCAAAGACAATATGTGTCTTATATAGATCCTTATATAGAATTTAAAGAGTACTGGTTTTGTTTGGTATCACTAGAATAACATACTACATCAGAAAACCATTAGAAATGTGGATAAGTGGAAATCAGTATCTGGGATTCCTTGAAGTGTGATATGGTGACTAATATAGGAGATGTATCTTGTTAAGGAGAGAGACTCTGGATAAGTTGAGTTGTGAGAAAGCATATGGGTTTTAGAAGATAATTAAAATAAATGTTTGGAAGTAGATATGGAACTTATAGAACCTTATTCTAAGAGCCAAATGTTTTGAAAGTGTGGGATTTTAGGACAGATACAAACTACTGGCCAAAGTCTAAAAGGAATTGAGAGGTAGAACTCCACCAGATGTAGTCAAATATAAAGGGTATACCAGGTCACAAAAAGAAAAGGGTATTGTTCCATCAGCTATAGAAAAGTAAGTAGCTTGGCCTTGAAGAACAAGCATTGGAGAAAAAGTGGAAGGAATCACCAAAGTATAGAGTAAGGCAGAACCAAAAACCAAGATGTGAGTCAAGTTGAAATGGGAAAAGTAGATAAGTCAAATCACAGGTTCAATAGATGACAGATTGGAGAGAGAAGCCTATAGTCAGGAAAGCAAAAGACACTGGTAGAGAATAAGAGTATACCCCTTTCCTCTTGATTGAGAGTTTGAAGTATGCTGCTTATTGCACTTTCCTCCCCCTTGTCCTTCTACAAACTCTTTGCATTTTAAGGGGTTAATTCAATGAATCCGTATTTAGCACTATCTAAGCAAAGAGAATACATGAAAAAGGGAAAGTTTCTTCTCTCAAAAGCCTTATATTTAAATTAGGGAAATAATATGTACATACACATATATGCTAAATACCTCTCTAGTACAATGACTAAGTCACTACTGAGAGATGTCATAGGTGCAAGTGATCTTGACATTTACCTGTCCTAATGCTTTGAACTGCCTTTATTGATTTAAGGTTGTCTTTATTTTCAATAGGTAAATTAGGCATCCCATTTTTAATATTCATTGCCTTTATACCCCAACTTTAACAACTCCAAGAAAAGATGCTTTAATGGAGTAACCATTATGGAAATAGTTGTAGGCTTGAAGACAAAAGTTTTTCCACATCAACTGATGATTTTTTTAATCAATGTATAATGTATACTTTATTGTATTAATTATACTTCAACATATTTAACATGTATTGGTCAACCTGCCATCTGGGGGAGGGGACAGGAGGGGGGGAGGAGGGGAAAAATTGGAACAAAAGGTTTGCCAATTGTCAATGCTGTAAAATTACCCATGCATATAACTTGAAAATAAAAAGCTATAATAAAAAAATCAATATATAAATAAGAATCAGGTTTGGAACAGGTGGTTTATTCTCAGGAAGAAAAGGAAATGTGAAACTCGGTTAGCTAAATCCACACTCCATTTGGGTGTGGGATGGAGAAGAAACAAGCTTTTCTCAACCTATTATCTGGAGCATCAGCTCGTCTTGTCAAAAAAAAAAAAAAAAAAAAAAAAAACTGCCTCCAAAATTCTTTAGCCAAAGGCTGCCTTTTCTATTAGTTACTGCATCATGATTCATTAGCTTTTTCCAGCTCAGCAACTGATCCAGGGAACTCAATCCAGCCATGAGTCATATATAGACAGAAACTAACAGTGAGTATCTGTCCAAGCTTAGGTTTCTATGTGGACCACCAGGGGAAGTAGGAAGGTATCTGCTAATGCTCCAAGGTAGAGGGAGGGCTTAAAGGCAGGAAGGGAGAGGGAGAAATCTGCTACATTTATAAAATAAACATAAGCTAGTTTAGAAGGAAGAGTGAGGAGGGAACAAATGACGATATGCAATTTTAATTTAAACAGGGCCTTTTAAAAATATTTAAAGAACTTTTCTTACTTTTTTTATATGAAATAACAGTATTTCTGTATAGAGACTTTCAAAATGTTAATGGCCTGTGCAACCTTTACTCAAGAATGAACAAATGAATGCTTGGCACACTACTTCTGAGAAACTGCTGACTCCTAATGTAAACAGCCCAAGAGTCACTTCAGTAGAAAAGAAAAATCAAACCCATTGTTTGTCTAGACTAACTGGTCAATTCAGTCCAAACTGAATATCTGGATGCCCCACATTAAAAAAATAGCCTTCAACTCTCTGTTGATAACAAAGCATGAATGTGATTAATCATTAGGTTTCTTCCACAAGACATGCACAGTTGCCCTCCCTTTGGCCAATACCCTGGTGGGAACTGAGAGGAGAATATAGACTATTTCTTGTTCTCACTGGATGCAGCTCATTTAACAGTGTTCCTCATTCATGACCAATTTTATTGTTACACTTAGAAGTATCCACAGTATGTACACCTACATAAATGACACCTATAGAAAGCCAGAAATAAGAATTCCATTTTTTGTGAGGTCAAGGAAGAGCTAAAGGAGAGTCCAAGTGTCCTAGATTTTTGCTTCCTTTTTGTATTGTTGATAAGAAAGTAGTGCTATTTAAACCTCTAGGAAAAAGTAGATGTTTCATATTTTGTAGCAAAAGTAAAAAATGATGAAACAGTGACTTCAGTGGCTTGTATTGTATGTTAAATTCAATCCCCCATTTTACCTAAAGAAAAGGTTCCTATTTAGAGACTGAACCATAACCAGGTTATACTAGAGTCTAACATATTCTTATTGAATTAATCAGATTGCTACCAATTGGTACTTTGTTGCTGTTTTAATTAATGGTGATAGCTCTCAATAGAAATGTAATTTTAAGTCAGAAAAAAATGGAAATATTTCTGGAAAGTCAGTCTATAAATATTAGGCTCCCCTCACTGGAAAAAGAAACCAAGGTTAAAAACAATGTTAAAAATACATAAAGAGGAAAATTCAAGCTGAATATGCTGGAGGAAAAAAATGCCTTTTGAAATCTGAATTTGAACGCAAAGGTTGGCAATCACATACAAGATTGAAAAATCAAAGCTATCAACCAAGAAAAAAGCTTTCAGTTTAGAGATAATGCTTCTATGTGTAAGAGACTTTAAAAGAGCACTTTCAAGATTGTTAGGCCATTTTTGTAAGGCCATCTCAAGAGCTGTGATATTGCAAGACCTTTTTCCTAAAGAAATGCAGGTATTTTTTTCCCAATTTATTCTTACAGGTGCCAGAGTAAAAAAGTTCAGATTGTCCTGCAATTTTCCTCCAAACAAGCCATTTTTCAGCTTCAAAATAGAAAGATCTAAAATCTATTTATTATTTTATTTATTTATTTTTAAATTGTTAAACATTATTAGTTAGTTTTGAAGTTTTTAAAGTATTTAAGTTCTACCTCCTTCTCTCTCCTTGGGAAGATAAGCAATCAAATATAGGTTATACATGTTGCAGTTATATAAAACATTTCCATATTAGTCATTTTGTACAGAAAGACTTAAATTTTAAAAGAATGGAAGAATATGAAAAATAGCATATTTCAGCCTATATTCAAATAATATCAGTATACCATTCCTTTGAATCCTAGCAGTAATTCTTCTCTTAATTAGCAGTATGACCTTGGGTAAGTCATTTAACCTTACCTGTATGTCTCAGAGGCCCCTTCCTCACAGTACCCCCTACCTTTACCCCAGGGTCCATTTACAATAATTAAAACTCGGGATGTATTAAACAATCACTAAGATCTTTCCCAATTGTGACATGTTAATGATAACTATTCCACTATAGTGAATTCTTCATAAAGTATTTTTCAAGGTATCAGCTTCTGTACTTAAAATTTATTACCAGAGAAAACTTTCTCATACAGAAAATGGAAAAGGTTTGGATAGAACTTAGAAAGAGAAATCATATTGGAAAACTGTTAATATGCATTTCAAGGTTGGCTTGGTCATCTCTAGGCTAAAATTAAATTTGAGGGGAGAGGCAAAAATAGCTGTTGAACTTTAGTGACTATGAATGTGAAATTATCATAGGCCTAAAACAAACATTTAAGTATTAGAATATTAGAATCAATCTAATGGATTCATTATAGAGGGCAGAAATGGAACTTCCCTCTTTTAAGCTTGGGACTTGTATTTTTCATTGACCAGGAACTTTTATAAATTCATTTTACCAACCACTTTACAATTTATAGCCTCAGGCACTGAGAGATTAAATAATGAAATCTGGCTCCTAGAACAATCAATATGTATCAGAAGCAGAACTTCAATCTGTTTTTTCTTACTCCATCTTACATCTGTGCCTATTGTCCCCATGATGTTGCTCACTTACCACACCAGTACTCCTATTAAAAAATAGATAATATTAAGCTGGATGGTATTTTAAATAGATGCTTAAAAAAAAACAAAGAAACATGAAGCAGAATATAATAACTATACTTTCCTTAAAAAAAAAAAAAAGGAGGGTGTGCTGTTCCTAAGCTGCTTTCCATAGACAAGTTTAGAGGTATCCCAAGAGTTTCATGAATTTAGGTATCTTTTTTCCTCTGGCAACAATGTGTGTCTTGGCAGATGGCGTCCAATAACTAACACTCACAGAAAGGCATTCTTTGAAAACAGGAGTGTGAATTTATTAAAGATAGAGAATTATAGTATATATTGATTACATGGGAGAGAGAGATTGAGAGGCTCTCTACCACAAAGCCACATGCATGAAAAGAGAAAACAAAACTGGGTTCCCCTAGCCTTTTTTCCAAGCTATACTTCAAGGAAGTGAGCCCTGTCCAAGCTCTGTGTCCAGCAGTCCTTCAGGGACCAGAGAAAACACCTCAAGTCCTTTCTTAGTAAGCCAGTTCCATTTTTGATCATCAGTTTAAATTCCCCTCTAGATGCATCACAAAATTATATTATTGGCACTTTTTTCCCATCACAACCATGGAGTCATTGTTCTTTGTCTCACTATTTTTTTCCTGTTCCTATCCATTACTATGACCTTGCAAACAATCCTATATCTCTGTTCATTATAGACTCCCTTATTCAAAATCCTTTCAGACTGCATGTTTGATGACTTGTAAAGCTCCCACTTAGTTTGGTTTTTTCCTCCGTCTCCATCTTGAGAAGCAAATCAGGGATGATTCAGGAGCAGAACTGTATGAGGAAGGTGGGAAGGAAGCCTCCTGTGGCTTCTGACAAATTCTATCCTAAAAACTAGAGACAGCCTTGCTTAGATTAGCTCCTAACTAAACTAACTAAAGAGTTGAACAATCAGAACTATGGTTTACCGGATAGAAGAACCTCTCAAGGAAAGTAAAACAGTAAGATTTTCGGAGAAACGATCATTTATTTGATCAGGTCACTTCTCCGATCCTTTCCAAAGTTCTTAGATAAAGACCTGAGACTATTTCAATTGTCAGACAAATGCCATTTTTAAAATGATTTGAAGGTTTTCCATGATCACCTCTATCAGCAGCATACTACATGTGCAAGGAGACATTATTATTCCGAATTTAATTCTGATACAACTTAGAAATAAATGTAGAATTCCATAGAACATAAATGCATTTTAAGAAAATTGCACTAAAAATGTTCAGACTACTAGTGATAAGATAGAAAGAATGTCATGGTGATAGTTGGGATTTTAAATATGTAATTTCACAGAACCCAAGTGCTTATTGTAAGGCTTTGAAAATATCTGTTGATGTATAATACAAATATCAGAAGTCAGTCATTTAGATAGTCACACATAGAAACCTGGGGGGGGGGGAGGGAAAAAAGCAAACATAGAGACAGGTAGAGGGGGAAAATAAATTACATTAGGCTGAAATTGCCTTTCTATTGCTCCAATAAACAATATGTTTCAAAATCTACATCAAAAATATTGACCTTATATTTCTTTCATCCAAATTGGAAAGTGTTTATGTATAGGATACATTCACCATTCACTCTTCTGGACTTCTTCACACATATGTATATAACTTTAGGTTTAAAGCACTGAATTTCCCCTTCCTACTCATTTCATTTTAAATCATATTTCATGATGCTTCACCCCCTAAAATATTCCATATCTCAAAACTTTCTACCTCCCTTTTAACTCATCTCCTCTTCTCTTACTTATCATTTACATAAACACTTGCCTTAAGATACTGAACTTTCTCCAAAAATTACTCCATCCAAAAGCGTAAAGAGATCATTTAACTTTTTTCAGTGCTATCTATTTGTATTGTTCCGTAGATGAACAAGGAAATGCATGACTAGATAAAAATATAGGCCAATAAGATAATAAAAGCAAGGGAGAAGTACTGGCAATTTCTCATGGTCAGATGGTATATGTGCAATATCAAGATATCTGAAGAAATGTCATTTGGACTTTGGGTAGGCTCCCTATCATGCATTTATAAGAAAATACAAACAAGAATTTCTCAGGATAGGGACAAGTACAATTAGGTTCAAATCTACATTACTGGAGGGAGCATTCATATCTATGAGATCACCAAATCAGTCAAATAATCTGAATTGTTCTTAGCACTTTGCCTAATATAATAAATATTTCTGAATGAATAATAAATGAATAAAATTTCTAAGCTACTCAGTACATAGAAGAACAAAGAGAAAATTTTGCATTTGTTCCACTTTACAAATAAATCATTACAAGTGTATAAGATCTTTCAGGTATTTGGGACCCACCCAAAAAGGCTGTGCTATGGACAAATATTTTACTATCCCAACATATTCTTACTCGTCAGTACTTTAAAGACCATGGATTTCTCTATAAACATAAATCATAATTCAATTCAATCCAAATTTATAAGCTCTCATTAAATACATACCCACTGCTTCAAGACCTATCAGCTTAACACTTGGTAAATGATCCTCAATTTCCTCATCAGTAAAAGGAGCTGCAGAAAAACACTCTGGTGTCTTTGCTAAGAAAATCCCTAAAAGGGTGATGAAGAGTTGGATGTAATTTAAAAATAACTCACAAAAAAACAAGATGGTCCATGCCATAAGCGAAATTTTCATGATTTGCCTGTGGCTTATTTTGTGAGAAGTTTCTCAGACATGAGGGAAGCTGGATCTTGAGAACAGACACCCAGTTTATCATTGAACTCATGCTAAAAGTTCTTTGAGCTTGGTAGGATCTGCCAGAAACTGCATTTAGCAAAGAGAGCCTTTAAGAATCAAGAGTCACTTTATATCTAGGATTTTAATGAATGTTGGAGGAGGATTTTTAGTGGAGATTTTCATATCTTATTATGAAAAAGGACAAATCCTAAGGAGCCAAAAGATAACTACATTTATACCAAGTATTTAAGTAGAGTTTTCTTTTAAACCAGCAGTGCCTCTTGGCAAGGGCCTTCACTCTAATGAGCAAACAGATTCAGAAGGGTTGATTATTCTATTGCATCAGCTGGTTTGTGACTTACCACAGAGGAGTCCAAAGTGCAAACTCTTGAAGATATTCTGTATATTTAACACCACTGTAAGCTACTTCTGTGTTCCTAATTTGTTTGCTGAAGTGGGATGCTCCAGATTGGGGCTGCAAGCGAGTGTTTGTTTCGTACAGACATACTGACTTGCTGTGAGCAAGCTGAAGTTCCCATTACAAGGGTCTGCTGAAATGCACTGATTGGCACTCCACTGACTAACCGATCCTAAGCACAGCCAGCAGAAGCCTGATTATAATTATTCTCTTTCCTGTTCTTTCTGTATGCATCAGGTGCAACAGAGCTCCCAGGGTTGTGGTATTGAGTGGCAAGACCCAGAAGAGCTACAAGGTTCTCTCCTTGCCCATCCACCGTTGAGATAAGAAATGACGTTAGCTACTGTTAAGTTTCTCCTTATCCACATCCCAGAGAACAGAGACACTAGCAGGTTTCATAATCACACAGAGGTGTCAATTATATCATTCATGGGTCTCCATTTGAGAAGCTATCTTCTCCCTAAAGTGAGGATGACAGTTTTATTGAGTGTGAATGCCAGCAAGAAAACATGAAGGTAAGCGACTATCTAGAAACTTTCTTAATGGAATTTCAGTCTGAATTATCTTGATAATTGCTTAATCTACCAGCTTCTGGATGAGGATATTAGATGATGTCAGAGTGAAGGAGTTTGTATTAGAGTCACTGCAAAATGAAAGGGATTCTTTTAGGGTTTTCAGCCATAGATGGAGCGGCAAAGGAGTGCTCTCTGGTTCTGCTGGGTCTGGATGCTCACCCCAACAGGCTTGGGAGTTCTGCTGCACCTGATCCAAACAGAAAGAGCAGGAAGGAGAATACTTTGCTGTCAGCACTGGGGCTTGCAACTTGCAGCACTTGTATGCCCAGCTGAACCACATTAAAATGTAACTGAGAAATGTTTAATAAAATCCAGTAGTAATGGCATTTCTTGTCTCAACGGTGAATGGGCAAAGAGAGCTCTGTAGCTCTGCTGGGTCCACACAAAACCCTGGGAGCTCTGTTACACCTGATACATACAGAAAGAACAGGAAGGACAATAATTAGAATCATCAAAGAAAAATACAGTAGAATATAGACAATGTTAATATGTGGTTTTCTCAGTCAATATGTAGCCTGAAGGGATCCTTACCTAAGGTTTAATGGTCCTACTTCTGCTTAAATTTGACATGATTATTGTTTGTTCTCAAAGAAAACTGATGATATTGGAAGGCAACACCATGGCAAACAAGTGGATTAGATTTAAGTGAGGGAGGGCTGTGCAAAGTCGCCAGCCTTATTTCCTCCTCCAGAGCCATCTGGGTCCAGTGGCCAAATATAGATCAGGATGACTGGAGATGGCTCTGGAAAGTAGTTTCTGTGGACACAATAATCTAAAACTCCATCGAGTACTAGATCAGACAAAGTGGGGTAGAACAGAGCTTCTTAAACTTTTTCTGCTCATGACCCTTTTTCACCTGAGAAATTTTTACTTGACTCCAAGTATAGTGAAATAGGTATAAAACTCAAACATTTACTAATAATAAATCATAATTTCATGACCCCCATATTTAGTTATAAGACCCTATATGGGATCAAAAGCCATAGGATAGAGGATATATTTCAAAAGGTCATTTTATAGGATTTAGATTGTTAAATGAATTGATAGAACTCTTACTTCCTGAGGGGATAAAATAGGATACTTAATCATCTTGGTTATATCCGACTCTTCCTGATCCTATTTGGCATTTTGTTGGCAAAGATACTGACATGGTTTGCCATTTCCTTCTCCAGTTCCTTTTACCAATGAAGAATAGAGAAAAATAGGGTGAAGTGACTTGGCCAGATTCACTCAGCTAGTAACTATTTGAAGTCAGATTTGAACTCAGGAAGTCAAGTCTTTCTGACTTCAGACCCAGCGCTCCATGCATTATGATGCTACTTTTTGGCCCTGATATAGGTTGAACTGTATATAGCTGGGGAAAGGAGACTCAAGTGAAACCATGGCAGAAATTGAAAAAAATTAAGCCTAAGAAGAGGGAAAATTTTAGATAATGGGTTGTTTAGTATAATATAAAAAGAGAATCACAGAAACTAGTAAATAGCATTTACATACTTTAAACATTTTCCTAGGGCCTAGTCTAAGTACTAATAAGAGACACTCTGGGAATTTTAAGACCAAAATTCCCCTGATGTTACTTTTTTTTTTTTTTTGGTGAGACAATTGGAGTTAAGTGATTTAACTAGGGTCACACAGTATTATGTGTCTAAGCCAATTTTAAACTCTGGTCCTACTGACTTCAGGGCTAATGCTCTAACCTCTGCACCATCTCTATCTGGCCACTGGACCCAGATGGCTCTGAAGGGGAAAGGAAGACAGGTGATCTTGCCCAGCCCTCCCTCCCTCAAATTTAATTCACTTGCATGTCCCTGATGTCATGGCTCTCTTTCAGAACAAAGTACAAAAATACCACCACCACCATTCCCCTATTTTTGGTCTGTGAAGCAGCCAAAGAATACCATTGGTTATCCATACAGGCATCTGTGACTAACCTGGGGAGAAAAAACCCAGGAACTCCAACACTATTATTATATGGTTCCATCACCGCTCCAAGATTCACCAGGTTTCTGGATGCACATCCTTCCCACATGTTCTCTCTGCTGGCTACCACATACAGTTCATAGTGAACAAAACTAATCCAGCTCCATCCCTGATGTCTACATTCCTCAAATACCCACTCTAAGTAATGATATACTTAGTGCCAATAGCACCAAAGCTATTTACAACTCTAAAACCCAGAAATACTCCAAAAGTCTCTATCATGCACCCTAGCTAAGCTTTCTTTCACCTCCACTTCTTTTCTATAGCAGTGGTTCTTAAATTTTTGTTCCCAGTATCTTTATACTATCAATAGTTTTTGTTTATATGAATTATATTTATAGATATTAGTCCTGTTAGAAATAAAAACTAATTTTGAATTTGTAGACCCTCTAAAAGGGTTTCAAAGGCCCCTAAAATTGTCTGGACCACACTTTATAAACCACTGTTTTATACTGACATTCTATTCTACTGACTCAATTCAAATGTCTTTAAAGATCTGAAATGTAATTGCCGGACTTGACCCAAAACCATGAAAAGAGCTGTTTCCTCTAACAACTTCCTCCCTCTACTATTCAAAGCTAAATTGTCATTGACATTACTTCCTATCAGTTTGCAGGTAGCTGAAAAGATCAATGTATGACTCATTGTCCTTACTGAACTGATTATTTGATTTAAATCTAATGATCTATGAATTCCTCTAGATGGATCTCGGTTGCTTTCATGGGGCAGGACCATTAAAGTTTTCCTACCTACCCTGCTGGCCAAGTTCTGATAAATTTTCCAATAAATCTTTTTAATTGCATAGTTACGTACACCTTTCTATAAATGGAAGAGGTAAATTCTATGCAGTGTAAACAAAAAAAGAAACAAACACATAATGTGCGCTGAGCAATGTATTAAAAGCAAACTGCCCTTTATAGATAATGGATCTCTTCTCTCCTCCATGCATGAGTGCAATTCTCATTAACACTAATGGAAGTTACGCATGAACATCAAAGAAATATACCTGGTAAAGCGGATTTTCAAAATGGGTAATGGCATCAAATCTATTCCTGGCATTGTTGCATTTTATACTGCCCAACAAAAACTCTCTTAAAATTCCTGGGGGAAAAAAAGGCATTGAAGTACTGACTAGCTCTCACTATCGTCTCAGTACTCTTTCATTTCACTTTTGACATATGCAATTTCATATAATCAGGTCAACTCTTATCTCATGGCAACAAAATCATTTAAAATAAAATTTTATTAATATTTTTTGACATTTCCCAAATTTCTCCTATGATCTGTCCCCCTCATGTGAGGGATTCCATATAATAAAGAATAGTTTTTAAAAAGAAAAAAATCAGCAAAACATCAATATATTGAAAAAGTATAAAGATAAAGACATATGCAATATTTTTCACCAAGCCTTCCTTATCTGTTCAAGGAGTGAGGTAAAAGAATCTCATATTCTTGGTTTTAGTAATTTTTTTAACATTAATATGTTTGGTGGTAGTTACTTTAAGTTTAACTTATTTTATATATTATTTCCTTGACTCTATTTCCTTCACTCTGCCTAAACTTTTTTCTAAGTCTTTCCATACTTCTTCACATTTATCATATTCATCATTTTTTATACCACAATAGTTTTTCATCACTTTCATGCACTGCAGTTTACATGATCATTCTCTAATCTAATCTGTGGAAACAAAATTAGTTTTTAATGAATTTAGAACAATGGGCCTCCTTAAAATTAAGGAAGACAGTCTAGAATCCAGAGGGACAAAGGAGTAATAGAGGAGGATGAGCAAGAAGAGATGTGTTAGAGTAGCAGAAAGAATATCTTTGTACTTGGAAACAAAATCTCGTCTTAAGTTACCACTGCCATTTAGTAGCTGTGATATTAAGCAAGATAGTTAATCTCTGTGGACCTAAATTTCTTTACCTGTAAAATGAGATAGTTGGACCAGATGATGTCTAAGGTACTTTTTCTCTAAAATTCCTGTGAAATTAAGTTATTGGGGCTGGCTCATATTTAGGGAATATGGAGTGTTTACAAAGAGCTTAAGCTGCTCATTGTTGTAGAAATCTATCTCTTTAACGACAATCACATTATATTACTGTGATTCAGAGAACACCACGATGGGAAAAATCACAATTTCAGATGATCCAAAAGAGCAAGGGAAAGAATATAGCAAGTATAATGATACTGCAGCACAGTTCTAATAATGCTTTGTATGCAAGACTCGGACAAGATATTATCAAGAACAAGTATGACTAAAAATAGGAGTGACGTATGAACCAGTCATGTACAAAGAATTAGATCCTAAGTTTGTTTTTGAAGAAATTCAAAAAACTTTTTTTAATTCAAAGAAAAAAAGAAATTAATTTTTTTAAATTGTTGGTAAAATTTTAATTTAATAACTTGTATAAGTACTTCTTAATTGGGACCAAAAATCAGTGAATATTCAGAATAGGTTTCAAGCAAACGGGAGATCTATCTATCTATCCAGATGTAAATATAGAGGTAAATATATAGATATAACTTTTAAATATTTTCTTGAAATATGTGCTTTGATTCTTATCAGAAGTATAGAGGTAACCTAAAATAAAACCACTTCTCTTGTTTAGAAGCATTTTGTGACCATAAATTTCTATATGGCAATCTGTCCCTGCTCCCAACTATCACTATGGAATATCAATACTTGCCTTGAAATCAGCTGCTTCAAGAATTACTATTTCCCTTTTCATTTAGCTAATTAATTACCCAGGTTACCTAAATGATGTGTTCTCAATCATTTGGGATATTGATGCTATCGTCATCATCTCTGGCTCCTTGTAGCATCCTTTTCCAATCATACTAATAGCTCACATTTACATAGTGCTCTATGGTTTTTAGATGTACTTTACATATATTATAGAAAAGCTCATAGCACTGGACACTCACAACAAATTTGTATGGACCGTGGAATATTATATACTTCTATGGCCCTTCACTAAGGGATGACCATATCTTTCAATTACCCATAACCCATGTATTTTACTTCTATATTCAAGAATTTTGGAATTCCTTAACTCTACCTTATTCATCCTAAAACTATGCTTGATCCTTAACCCAGCATTCTCTCTCTCTCTCTCTCTCTCTCTCTCTCTCTCTCTCTCTCTCTCTCTCTCTCTCTCTCTCTCTCTCTCTCTCTCTCTCTCTTTTTTTAGGATGAATAAGGTAGAGGGAAAGATAGAACAATAAAAGAATCTAATCAAGCCAAGGATTTGAGTTCTTTTCCAGGCTACATTTCTTTAGTTACATTCTCTTCCCTTCTCAATCTGACCTTAGTGAAGATCAACTTTCCACCAGCCTCAACTTTAACCCTTCTTTCTTTGTGCTCTTTGAGTTAGTTTCTTGCCAAAGACCAACCAGGGATTAATCTCAGCATCTGACTCCTCCAATCCTATTTAAGTGGTGTTGAATGGTACTGGATAAAGTCATGCAGTTGATTTGTTCATTGATTTTGTAAAGGAGATATATCATTTATACCCATTTTAAATTTGAGAAAAGTTATGACTTGTCTGAGTCATATATTTAATACATGTCCAAGATTTGAATTGAGTTCTTCCTGACTTCAAGTCTTGTGCTCTATATACTAAACCAAGCTAATTTCATTCATGGAAGCAAGGCATTTTTTAGTGCTTCCTAATTGATTTTCTAGATTAATGGTCATCAAAGTCTGTTGTAGGCTATCTCTGAGGGTTCCAGAATAGGATCAAAACTATTTGCAATACTGGGCCATTTAAATTTCTAGTAGAATAAATGTTAATAGATATAACTTACATAAACAAAATTCTTAGGGGTTCTCAATAATTAAAGGATTCTAAGATCAAAAAGTTTGAGAACCACTGCTTCAGATCACTCATCACAACAGTTCCAGATGTTCCCATTTCTCCTCAAGACTCTCAAAATGTCCTACCTCCTATCCTTAGTTAAGGATCTTAACGCATAATTTGCTAAGAAAAACTGAAGCCCTACCTCATGAATCCCCTTCTCTTGTTTCACACAACTTGACATCAATCTTCACTCTATCCATTTTTAACCTAGCCATTATACTGACAAAGGTTTCTTCCAGTATCTTTTCCCTACTTCTCTAATCTTTACACTCTTCTTACCAACTATCTCCTTCCCCACAGCCTAAAATAATGCACAATTCTCCATCACTTAAAACACATGACAAACAACAAAAATCTGTCATCAGATCCTACTATTCCTCCCCTACACACACACACACACACACACACACACACACACACACACACACACACACACACACACATTTTTCCTATATCTCTACTCCTTTTCTCAAAATTTGAGCAAATAATCTATAATTGGGGTCTCCAGTTTCTGTCCTCTCTCTCTTAATCAGCATCCTCTGCAATCCAGCCTTCACACAGCCATCAAAGTAGATTTCCTAAATTATCATCCTGAACTCATCCCATTACTACCGCAATAAACTCCAATGACTTCAAATTATAAAGTCCTCTGTTAGACATTTAAACTTCTTTACAGTCTGTTCCCTTGTTATTTTTCTAGATTTCTTTCACATTGCTCCCCTCCACCAACTCTGAGATCCAACCATAATAGCCTACTAGCTGTTCAGTACGCATGTTGAATCTTCTGTCTTCCTACCTTTGTACTGGATGTTCCCCATGCTTTGCATTTACTCTCTCCTCACCTCTTCACAATCTGTCCCCTTGTTATCTTTCTAAATTTCTTACACATTGCTCCCTCCACCAACTCTGGGATCCAACCATACTAGCCTACTAGCTGTTCAGTACACACATTGTATCTTCTGCCTTCCTACATGTCATTCCCACATGTCCCCCATGCTTTGCATTCACTCTCTCCACACCTCCGTATCTATTTTGCTTCTAGTTTGTTTAAGTAGTACTTATTCTACATAAAACTTTTCCTGATACACAAGTCTTTGTGTGTTCCCTTCACAAAATACTTTAGATTATTCCCTTTATGTATATTTTGCAAATACTTAGGAATCAGTAAATTGTCTCCCAATTAGAAAATAAGTTCCTTAAGATATAGAGTATTATCCCTTTGTTTTTATTTCATGAGAGATTATCACAGTATGAGGTACATGGCAGGTAATCACCAAATTCTTATCTATTGATTATTATTCCCATTTTATCTAGGAGGAAACTGAGCTTAAGAATAGTTGTGATCGAGACAAAGTCACAGAGCAAATTGTGAGGGTTGTAGCTCAAATTCAGGTTTCTCTGATCTCAGAGCCAGCGTTCTGGCTATAATTTCATTCAAATCAAAATCATTGAGTAAACATTTACTATACACAAGGCAACAGGAATATAAAGACTAAGGCAAAACAAATCCCTGCCCTCAAGAATTTAAATTATTCTGAGGGGAAACAAAAAAAGTACACAGATAAGACCATCCAAAATATACATGCAATTAATTCGGATGGGGAGCATTAACTACTGGGAAGGAGGTGTGGATAAACGGAGACATTTCACAGGAGACAGCATCCCCACTGATCCTTGAAGAAAGCTAATGTTTCCAAGAGGAGAAAGAAAGAAAGGAGAGTATTTCTTGCATGAAAGACTTAGCAAAAGGTTAGAGATGGGAGATAAAACATCCTCTGCAAGGAGATATGGAGTAAGTTAGTTTGAAAGAAATTATATTTTTTTTTTGAGAAGGGGGATGATGTTCAATCAGCATCTAAAGATGGGCTGCAGCCATATTGTGAATTCATTAGTTTCCAAATGAAATAAACTCTTAGAAATTCCCCAGAGGTGATTGTGTCCTCATCCCCTTTGATCAAGTGTATCTCTTACCCAATGAAAGGAAAATTGGGCAGAGATTGGGTGCATTAATTAATTCACAGCAAACCTAAAATTCTGATTCTTCCATTGCTTCTTCCTGATCTTTTTTCCTCCCACCCAACTCTGGACTCATATTAACAAATGATCATCTCTCCTTTCTTAGAAGATAATAAGCAGAGTATATTGCCAAGAAGTAAAACTGACTTCCTATAGATTAAAAACCCCTTTACTTCTTTATTACTTATGGCATAATAACAAGTTTTCAATATATAACAAAAGCACTGCCCCCTTCCTTGTAAACTAGTATTTATTAAGTCCCTACTACATACTAGGCATCTACCGTACTAAACCTCTACAATCAGCTGCATTTCTTTGCTAGTTTTGAATTCTGAAATGCTAATATAAATTATTATGTAGACTCCACTGGCTATAATTTTTCTGTAGATATATACATATATGCATTTAAATATATTTGTATATATGTATATGAGTATATACATTATTTGTATGCATTTATGAATTACTAGACAGGTATATGCATATATACACAAATATTTCTGTTATGTATGCACATATAAATATTGATTTACCATCTATTCAGAAGTGTTTAAACAGGCTGAAGTCTCAAACCTGTTGATGAGTTGGGGGGAGATGTCTGTTCCAAACATGCGAAGACTTTCCTTGGTGGAGTGAGAGGATGAGAACAATTTATTTTGATAGTTCTGAAGGTGGCTAAAACCCTATGGAACACTTACAGCTTGGTCAGGCATCCAAGATACCAAGGTCATCCAGTTAATCCTGGGCTATTGCTAGTCTCTTGACTTTTGCCTTCCATAGGACTTCATTCACTCAGGAAAAAAGATTGAGGCTGATCACTTTATGCAATTCTGCCTCACTTAAATCCAATTCACTAGCAAGTCAAAAAATCAACTATAATGTCATTGGTCTTCTTCAAAAGGAAGGATTAACAATATTATATACAAATATGTCCTATTCATTCTCTTTTCATTTCTGTTTACCTAAGATAAATATATATATATTTATGTATTTATAATATATATATGCATATGTATATGTATGTATGTATGTATATATATATACACACATGTATAAGTATATGTACATATACTATTATTTCTGTATGTTTAATATTCCTTATCAGATTGTTAATTGTAAAGCTATCAAGCGCTATATCTCATATATACACATACCACACAAATACACCCCACATACACATAATATATGTCTGTGTGTGTGTATATATATACATATATATGTTTGTGTGTGTATATATATATATGTATATACTACTCATATGTGTATATAAGTATAATGCATATGGATATAATGTATATATGCATATAGGTATGTATATCATTTGTGTATATATATGTATGTGTGTACATATAATGTATACACATATAACACATACACATACTATATATATATATATATATCATATATAATGCTTCACAGCAGCATTAGGGAGACAATAAAAATATTTGTATATTTAAAATATGTTTACATAAAGAACAGAACTACTTGTATTATGTATATTTCATAAAATATACACATATAAACTCATAAGTATCATATAGAAACAAATATATATATATATATACATTTGTTTAAATATGCTTGATACATATCTGTGCATTTGTTCATATATATGTATACACATATATATTTTTATATACAAATATATACTCACATACACATATGTAAATTGTGTGTGTATATCGACACATCAAATACTTCAATACCACAGGAATGTGTGATTTTGTTTTTATGGGAATTCTCTCTATTAATATAGATGACATCATGTTATGTTTTCATGGATTTAAAAAAAATTTCCTCATTTTTCTTTAAAATTTTAGTTTGTGTTTTTATATCACCTTAATTTTATGTCACCTTAATTTCTACCTTTTTTTATCAGAACATCCCCTATAGCAAAAGGGAAAAAAAGACAAAATAATTCAGAAAAATCAATCAGCCTATCTCTAGAGTCAGGCAGCATACTCAGTATCCCACACTGATCATCTCCCATCTCTTCAAATAGAGAAAAATACATTAAGAGCCCAACTAGGGAATTTATAACTACACAATACTCAATTTCTTCTTTGTTGTTAATTTTGTTCACAATATGATCACTGTGTATGTTGTTTTCTGGTTTTGCCAACTTCACCTAGCATTAGTTTACATGAATCTTGTGAAGATTCTCTAAACTCTTTATATGGTAGTTTCTTATGCCATAGTAATAATATTTTTGTTTTGTTTTGTTTTTGGAAATTTTGTTTCACAGTATCCCAATCAATGAAGATCCATTTTATTTTAAAATGCTGTTATAAGTACTTTTCGTATAGATCAGATCTTCTATGTTTGACTTCTCAGTATTGGGATCTCTGGCTTATGCATATTTTCATCACTCTCTTAGAATAACATCAAGCTACTTTTCAGACTAGTTATACTGGTTGACAATTCTACCAACCGTCTTAATGCACTATTTTCCTATAATAATATTGACTATTTCCATTGTTAGTGATTGTTGTCAAATTATTGTGTATGGGACAAAACCTCAGGATTATTTAGATTGTTGTCTTTAATAAGGCAGTTAAAATTTTATATTTCTTTTGAGATAATTTTTATATTCTTTCATTATTCTTTGGAGAATGGTTCTTGAAGGTCTTAAATATGTGTTTTAGTTCCCTGTATCTTATGAATACTACATTCCTATCATAGATATTGAATGCCAGAGGTTTTTGGCATTCACAAGCAACAGCTTCCTTTGCTCATGGCAGTCAATCTCTTAATGAGACAAAATATGTGATCTATGAGAAAGTCTACTCTTAATTCATCTCTAGGTGAATAGTTTCCATTTTGTGGGGGGTTTTGTTGTCATAGTTGTTGTTCAGCAGACTTTCTGTTCTTTTGCCAAGATCTTCTAGAATCTAGCTCACTTTCATTTCAAAATGAAATATCAATCAAGAATAAAGCCTTAGTAACTTCTGTTTTTCAGTTGCAAAATGAAGATATGATAAGATTAGACTTTTTTATCTTTAAGCACTATATTTGGTTTTAACCAATTAACTTTTAGAATTTTTGATAGATGTATTTAATTATAATTGGCTCAATCTATAATTTTACATATTGTATTTCATTCATTTAAAAATCTTCTACAATGGGGTCCATATTCTTCTTCTGACATCAAAATATATCCAGAATACTTAAAAATAGCTCTAACTCTTATGATACTATGCTTTATACTTAAGTTCCTGAAGGGACAGGAATAGTTTTGTATTTCTATATGTCCAAAGGCTGTCATTGATTTGCTAAATATATACTGTGTTCTTAGTACTAAATGAGACACATAGATATATCAAATAAATGCTTTTTGAATGTTGATTGAATTTCTATTTCAAAAAAAGAGTTTGGGTCAACCGCAGTGTCGCTCACATAAAACATACTAGACAAAATTATTATTAAAATGCATCCACCATTTAAAAATTAATAATCATACATTGTAGGATATACTATTTGGATGGAAAGTACTGATCTTACAAAAAAAAATGTTAAGTGCAATATTGCTTTAGTGTTTCTAGCTTGCCAGTTTGAGCCTTTCTCCCTTCTCTCTATATCAACATTTATTTTTAAGAAGGAATCTTTAACTCATTCACTCTAAAGTATAAATGACAGTTGAAAGCTGAAAGTAGTACTTCTGCCAGGGGATTTGCATTTTAACAGGTATTAAAGCCTTAAACTAAAGGAATGAAACTTGTATAGTGGTATTTAGGGCATCAGCAAACAGATGGCTTTTCCTTCCCCAAAATATCTTTGCATAGGGGTTGCTTTCTCAGTGGACCAGACTCTTCCATATACAGATGGAAGATCCTTAGCTATCCTTGCAGAGTACAGGAGGAATCAATAAGCATCCTCCTAACCTGCATGATTTTCTCCGGCACATTGATTCATATGAATGATTTCATGAGAATGGCGTATGTAGCAGTTCACATAATGCTAACCCCTTGGCTGAAGAATGTGGTTACACAAATAAAACCACACACTTACATAGAACACAATCAAATGTCATCCTTTGACAGGTGAGATTTCTCAGTGACCAGAGAGCTGGTCATAAAGTCAGGAAGACCAGGATTAAAGTCTTGCCTGTGGTGCAAACTGACTGTGTCATCCTGGGTAAGTAACTCACTTTCTCAGTGGCCTAGGATGGATAAGTCACACTGGTACATTGGTACAGGGATTTTTCTCATTTGAGAGTTTCCTATATCCAGGGATTTGCTGAAACCAAAGAGAGAGCCAATTATTAAAATTTCAGAATATATATTTGCACTTTAGAAATGGGCAAATGTTACAAATCACAGCATAATTGATTTATCTGTTGACTAATTAAACTTGGAGAAGTAATTTGTTAATAGTGCAGATCAAACTTTAAAAATTCGTTTAACATGTTTTCCCCCACTCTAGAGACACAGTTCTTAAATATTCCCCAGCATGCTCTCTTATACAAATAAAATTACATGACCAGTCCCTTTATATATAGTTTTCACAATCTTACAGGTGATGAAACTGAGACTCATAAAGGCAGAATAACTACGCTGTTACATCTACAACTGGTAAATGTTAGAGCTGTAATTTGCATTCAGATGTCTTATACCATTGCATATATAATTGTACTAGCTATAATAATTGTTTTTTAACCCAATTCTCTCTTAATCTGTATCAGGCCATTTTGTTGGGTATAGATACCCTAAATTATAAGGTCTTCCATTTCATCCAGTCCTCCTGATCTATATTTGATCACTGGACCCAGAAGTCTCTGGAAGGAAAAGTGAGGCAGGTGACCCTGCACAGTCCTCTCATGCTTAAATCCAACTCACTTGCATGTCATGACATCCCCTCCCTGATGTCATGGCCCTCTTCTAGAATGGACAAACAACATACTCTGTTCCTAAATAAGTCACTTCATGTTTCTTTAAAATGTAATATGTTTGGAAAATTGTGGCAAGCCTTGAGGATGATACAACAATAAGATACAGTCCTTGCCCCCTTAAAATTTCTTCTTAAAAGGGATGTAAAATAAACAAAAAAAATAAGAAAACAAAACATATGTGATAAGTGTATAATGGATGGGGTAATATTATAGAGTAAGACAACTCTCTTTTGTGAGTATGTTTATATATCTTTAGAAAGATAAGGGAGCATAATAAAAGGAAGATATAGGATACAGTATTAAAATTAACAAGAACATATACCAGAACTAAAACTTTAAAAAAGAGATTAAGTAAAAAAATAAATAAATAAAGGCCTAGAGCACCAAAACAAAACAAAATACAAATAGAGTTATATTAAAATAAGTCAAATTTGTAAGTCAAATTTAAGTAAGTCTCCAAAAAATCATATAAAATTAGAGCATTCTGGCCATTAAGACTAGATAGCATTATTCAGCTAAGAATGCTTAAGTTGTTTTAATAAAGTAATATAATGTTTAAAATATTAAAGGAGAAACACTATAAAAACTAAATATTGTTACTATGGCAACAAAAACCTTTCAACTAGTCCTAAACACTAGAAAAAGTGGAAATGACTTCTTGTTCCAGAGGAAAGAATATGAAAGAAGAATATGCACTAAAATAAAATATTTCTGTTTGGATAAATGTTCTCATAGTACGTCAAAGCATTTTTCTTTTAGACTTGTTATTTTTTCAGTACCTGGAGAAAATTCAACTTTGGGAAGGTAGTGAGTGATGGGACACGGGGCTGTTACAGTGAACACTCTCATGGGGCCATCATATGAAGAAAGAGAGACATAGAGAGAGCAAGAGGTCATTCTGCCCACTATGTAATTCCTGCAGGCAGACAGAACAATAAGAAAGGGAGACAATACATGTGGTAGCTCTCTACAGCAGCCCAACACCTCTCCAGAGCAGCAACTAAAATTGGTCATTTGTGACTAAGCAAACAAAAAGTCAGGGAAAATATTATTTTCGGCAATTGTGGTAAGTAGATGTATCATTTCCGCTGTTATTCCACCCAGGAGCTAGAGGTCAATGTAAGAGAGAGAAGCTATAAGCTTCTTTATAGCATAGAATATCTTTTCCTGCAGATCCTTTTCAATTTTCCTCAAAAAAGTGGGATCTACCTGCAGGTCTCCACATGTGTGTGTTTCTCTGTGTTTATCTACTATGTGCTAGGTGCTGGCACGCAGAGTTACTTTTATCAAAGAGCCTATATTCTAACGAGGGAGAGTTTATGTATATATACATATATATGTATATTTAGGAGAGAGTATAGATAATGCATATGCGTGTATGTGTGTACATATATAGGTGAATATATGTGTGTGTGTTTGTTGGGAGGGAGGGGGAGGAGAGAGAGCTGGACAGATAGATGGATGAATGAATAGCAATTCATTTGACACTACTATGCTAAGCCTATGGACAAGTGAAGGTGGTTTTTAAGGATTTAATTTACCTAAGAGGTGGCTACAAATACTGAATGATTTTATTCTTTCATCAAGAGTTTATAACATTCTTTAAAATTCTGAAGGTGATAGGGGATAAATGTTAATGGGTGATATTTAGTATGCATTACCTTTTTTAATTTAAGTAGAAACATTGAAAGGCCAATAAGAGTCCAAAAGCCTATCCATATCTTGTCTATCCATTTATTACAACAAATCTCCTCATTTCAGCAAGGTATAAAAAGTATTATAAATATTTAATTGTTTATCCAAACTACTCAAGGAAGAGATTGGGTTTTATGGAAACATGTGCATTAGGTTGAAATATAGAAGCAGTGGCTTATTCAATTCAATTAGAACCAGAAAGCAGAAACTCCTTGCAATGGTTAAGTGATTAATATGTTTCAGTAACTGTCTTCTTATTTTAAATCTGATCTATACCTTTGTCAACTTCTTTAACTTTAATGGAATGGAAGTTTTCTCTCATAAGGTCAAAAAGAGAACTAATTAAAATATAATGGTACCAAATTATAAACTAGTCTTTCATTCTACAATTTTTATTCTCAATACCAATTACAAGATAATTTCCCTTTAGTGGGATCAAAATACACCTTTAGAAAATGAAAGTTCTCAATCATAATCCTAAAAATAAACAAGAAAAATGACAAAACCAGTGGAATCGATTGTTTTACATTCAAGATTGTATATACAGGATATACCAAAAATCTCGGTAAAGCTTTAAACTGTTAAATATTTTTATACTCAATATTTTGAAATAAGGTGTATGTGCATGCATGTGTATATGTAGAAATATAAAGTACTGTAACAAATTCCCAGCACACATATTAAAAAGAGAAATTCTTTAGTAATTACTTTATACTCCTACTGCCTCTCTGGAGAGCTTCCCCACAATTCATATTCACAATCTAGATCCACCAAAACAATGACTACTTCCTCAAATTCTAAAGGTAGTCTATGGATCTATACCTCCCCCAAATTGTCATTCATGATAACTCACTACCATGAGCTTACTTTTAAATTTGAGTCAGTGGAAATATTTAGCTCTAACGAAACGTGTTAACAAAGTATAGTTAAAACGATAGCTACAAAATATCCCCCCTTATATACTTTCGTTTAACACTTCAGTTTATTTTTCTTCTCATGAAATTTTTGAATGTCCCCCACCAAGTATAATGTCCATACTGGGTAAGTTGTTCAGGTAGCTCTCCTGAGCCTATTCCTCTCCACAGGTCAGTTTCAAAGTGTCAGATTTGAATCTCCCTTGAATATTCAGTTAGCTCTCTACTCTGCAGTTAGGGACCAAATCCTTAATGCTGCTTTCTGTCTTGACTAATGCCTCCCTGTGTCTGTGTCTACACTTGTTTGAAGAGTATGTGTTTGCATTTCTTTTCCCAAATTTCTTAAATCTTTTAAGTGTTCTGTACTGGGTACAGTATTTCTTATTAGTTGAATTGTTGTGCTTCCAGATCCCGTGACCAATGGAGAGGGAGGGAAAGACAATTTTCTCCCTAAATTCCCTTATGTTGAAATAGCAAGGATCATAGTCCACAGAGTTGCTTCACACCTGGAATACCACAAACTCTTTAATTGTGTCCTGGATTTAATAGACTTCATTTTACAATGGCCTCCAAGGGAAAATCAAGATACCCTTCCAAATCAATCAGAAAACCCCTTCATATTTTAAACATTACATAAACATCCTATATGTTTATCTCTGTTTTCTTCCCCTTTCTTCTCTAATTATAGCTAGCTAATGTGGAGAGGAGGAGGCAACGCTTACCATTATAGATTCTGGGAATCTGTAATCTTGTGTATGTGGAAATTTCTTCCAATGAGGTACAAAACTCAAGCAGTAATGCCTATTGACTTTAATTCCCTTTATAAGTAGTCTTCTTTGAATGCTCTTAAAATCATGAGAATATCAATGGCATTGCTTCATAATTTTGGAAAAATGAGTTTGATTCTGGTGCTATTATTTTTAAATGTCATTATTGAATTGAAAGTAACATGGTAGAATATGTACATTGGATATTGGAGCTAGGAAGCTTTAATTTGGCCTCTAGCATATTTTCTCTGAAGTACCAACTCATTCCTATCAGATTGATCCAAGACAATTCCAAAATACTCATGATAGAAAATATTATTCACATCAAAGACAGAAACTTGGAGGCTGAATGTAGATTAAAGCATGCTATTTTCATTTTTTTGGTTTTCTGTTTTATTTGTCAGGGATTTTCCTTTTGTTCTGATTCTTTTTAACAACATGACATATGGAAATATGATTAACATGATTGCACATATATAATCTATATCAGATTACTTGTTTTAGGAAGGAAGAAGAAAAGGAGGGATAGAGAAAAATTTGAAATTCAAAATCTTATAAAAATGAATATTGAAAACTAGCTATACATGTAATTGAAAAAAATAAAATACTATTAAGTGGAGGGGGGCAAAGACTGTGTATAAAGGTTTCCCTGTATCAGTGAAATCAGAGACCAGGTCCATTCTTTCTCCCATTCTTAAAATTGGAAACAAAAGACTACACAGCCAAACCATTTTTTACAAAACAAACATACAAACCTTTTGGAATAATTGATATTCTAGATAATCGAATTCTCATTCCATGTCAAGCTAATAAGCATTTTTAAAGTAATAATTGAATTAGGCACTCAAGTACTGTAGATGCAAAGAAAGCAAAAAAAAAAATAGTTTCATCATTCAAGGATTTCACATCCTAAATTGGGGCAACATTAATGAAAATCTATATAAGGTACTTTACTCCCATGCTTCCAGCCTCTTCTAATGCTGTCCCTCTGATGTTACTTTTAGAGTGGTGGCAGGAACAGGGAATTCAACTTGGAGAATCTGCCACAGAAGATAGAATTTCAGCTGAGTCTTGAAGGAAGCCAAAGAAACCATGAGATGGAAATGAGGAGAGAAAGCACTCCATGGATGAGCAAAAACCATCGTAAAGGTACAGAGTTGGGAGATACAATATAGTGTGCACGAAATAATAAGGAATTCAGTGTCACTAAAATTAGAACACATTACAAGAGAAGTTCAAGAAATCTAGAAATGCAAGAAGAGTTGCATTTATGAATGGCTTTAAAGTACCAGGGGATTTTACATTTGATCCTAAATGTAATAGGAAGCCACTGGAGTTTATTGAATGGAAGTGTGATGTGATCAGACCTGCCCCTAGAAAGAATTTATCCTTCACATGAATTATTAGTTCTGTGTCTCTTAAGGTCACATGGATGTGGTGGCCTTGAAGTTTGCCCTAATGCCTCTAAGAGAAAATGCAAAGTCTTATATTTATCTTTTAAAGACTTCAATCTACATTTTAAACTTCTCTCATGCTAATTCCTTTCACATTCTCAAAGTTCCAATCAAAGTGGATCATTTGCTCTTTTTAATACACAACATTCATTCTAAAATCCCTTTGAATCTTTGAACAAGCCGTTTCCCATAACTAGAATATACTCTTTTTTTCACTGTCTCTTAGAATTCCCATATTCTTTCGAGTTCATTTTAAGTGCCTTTTCCTACTAACGTCATGCCTGGAAACCCCTTCTAGAGGCTAGCATTCCTCATTTGGAGTAGATGGGGTATTCATGAAGGATTAGTTCCTCTGGGGTGGAAGTTTATTGAGTCTTCTTCATCTATTCTCTATCTTTTGTTAACCTTTCACACAACTTCCATCTATGGCTCCAAGAAACTTTAGCATATGGTACAGCTACAACCTGGTAAACACTCTCACCAAACAGACTAAACCAGGTTGGTAACCATTAGGCTTCATACCCATCCAGAGTTAGGGAAATATCTATTCTAAACACGCGAAGATTTTCTCCCTTGGAATGGATGGATGAGAATAATTTGTTCCAACTGCTGTGAAGTGTCTGAAGCAGGTATTGTGGAATTCTGAGAACCTCATCAGACATTGACAACACCAAGGTCTTCCACTGAATCTGGGATCGTGGCCAACTCTTCTGACTTTTGTCTTGCCATTGCATTTGCAGGATAGTGGAAGAAAGAGTGAAGTTGATTACTTTGTTCAATTTTGTTTCACTTAAATCTAGATTTAGGTTAAATTAATAAAAATTTGTTTTAACATAATAAAATTGTTAAATTAATAAACCAATGTTATTGGTCCTCTTCAAAAATGAAGGATTAACATCACCTCAATTATCTTGTATTATATATTACTTTCATATGTACATTTCCCCTCTCTCAATAGAACATAATGTCCATGAAGGAAAGGACTGTTTCACATTTGTTGTGTCCTCCATGTCTAACAGAGCAACAGGCATACAGGAAACACTTATTATATTATTTATTGAATCAATAGATAAGTGAATAGATTTATAAATTAGAACAAAACTATTCTTTAACAATCTGGAGAGCTATTGAAAGAGCATCTCTGCAACAATATTGGATGCAAGCAAATAGATAAAATGTTTTAGCATGAAGGTGCATTTTTTATGTGAAATTTGCTTCCTGAATCATTTTGTTCAGCTCTCTCCTATAATCCTGAGAAAGTCTTTTGAAGATGGCAATGTCTGTTTCCCCCATTTATAAAAAGGAGGGGAAACTATTCTGAACGACCTTGCATCTCTATTTGTGGGAAAGGGCTTAGGCAGCTACAAAAAAATAATGTATTCTAAAGTGCTATTTGTTCAAGTAGCAGAATGGTTTGCCAAAATGTTCAAAATGACAGTTCTATTGCAAGTTGTTCACAAATCCATTTTTCACTTAAAATAGCTAGTCAACAAAAAAGCATCATTTATACGGCCCATTAAATTGTAGATTTTATTAATGTAAGAGTGTATTTGTAAAACAAAGGAAGATAAGCTTTCTCCCAAGGACTACTGACTTGATTGATTACTGTATCTTGTTAATTGTTTTTTTCCCTGTCCAGTTCTAGGACCTAAGTGAAGACTGAAGAAAGACAGGTGTGACAGTAAGATTTGGTCCATTTCTTCAAAATAGACTGCAGAAAGTAAGGCTAGGAATAGGCAAAAAGGAACAATCCCAGCTTAAATCTCTTTTTAGTAGGTAAAGCACAATTTTACATTAACTATAGAGAGGACTTCGTTATAGAAATAATAATAACATAGAATTTAGGTGTGGCAGACGGTACTATTATGGTCACATTTGATCTTCACAGGAACCCTGAGAGGTAGGTGATATTATTATTATTATTAATTATAACAATAATAATTAGAAGTGACTTGCATAGGATCATACTCCCAATAAATATCTGAGGTTGGATTTGAACCAAAGTTTTCCTGACTGAAGTCCTGGTGCTCTATTCCACTGTACCAACTATCCCTACATACACTGATATGAACAATTTTTATTTCTATAGCTCTTAATGATTTACTAAGTCCTTTGCTCATAACAAGATGATAACTAATGGGTCAAATATTATCATCTACATTTTGTAAATGATATATTAGGAGTGGGACTAATGGCAGCATTCCATTTTTTCAGGGCTGGAATGTGGAATCCAACAGTCATTGAACAATTAACAAAAGAAAATTTACTTTGATCTAACATAACAAGGACTTGTAATAAGGATACTGGGGCACTTAGCCTTTCTGAATGTGCCTCAACTGATTAGCAAAGAAGGATGAAGTGACTCAAATGGTTTTCAGACAGCTACCAAATGAATGTCCACAAATTCATGCATGTGGAGCTTCTTTATGCACTTAGGTTAGGCTGCTTGCGTCAAAGGAAACAGACACCTATCTGCTCCCAAAGACAACTCTGGTTTTTAAGGGATCTTTTTTTGCAGAAGAACTGGTCTTATCATATGAGAAAACTGAGACTCAGAAAGTTTGAACACTGTGGGAACTTTTAAATGGCGAATAGCCTGCACTGAAACCAATTCTTCTGACCTCAAGTCTGCTACTCTTATTATTATGCCAATCTGTCTCTCCATTTATTGACCAACTATCATGAAATCAGTGCTAATTGATATGTACTGGTATGTACCAAATTTTAGAAGTATTATATCAATTACCTGGATTTTTGCTCATTAAAATGTGATAAGGAAGTTATTCTCTTTCCTAGATATTTTGTCTGAATTTCATTGCTTACAATAAAAGATAAAGAAAAAACTGCCCATATATTGGTTAATGAAGCTCTCCAAACTACATTACTCGAGAGATTTGAGAAATGACTAAAAAGAACACTCCCAGCAACTATATGGTGGTCAGGAAAGGATTTTTAATGGGTTTCTGTTTCTGCCACAGCCAACTGACTACTCTTTGCACTCAATGTGTAGGGTAGCCTCCTATCTAACAAAGAGGCTAAAAAATTTTAAAGAATCCTTTGACACTCTCCTACTTCTTAGGAAGAATGAAATGTTCCTAAAAAATTAAAAATAAGTAAATAAAAATTTAAAAGATTTTGATGTGAGAACGAAAAAGACAAGAGGATCTCAAGAGGCTAAATGGAAACCAGACTTATGTCAGAAAGCTGGAGGATGGAAGAACTGATCAAGAGGAGAAAATGAAGCAAAAGGGCTGTGGAATACTGGAGGCTACATAAATTGCTCTTTTTGAAGAGGAAAGAACTGAATCCATTGAAAAGGAAGGAGCTACTGATTCTTTAAGGAATTATGATATGGATTCATAGGACTGTCAAGTAAGACATAATTTAGTAAGAGAAAAAGGAGGAAGAGAAGTAATGATCATTAGTTACCCTTTACTGATGGATACTAAGGCAGCTATTGTTGATCTGATAACAAAAAGGTCTACTGTCTTGTTAGGATATACATTCAAGAGAATATCTCAATATTTTTTTACATCATATTATATTTACCCTTTTCTAGTAATTATAGAAAGCTTTCTTCTTGATCACTCCAATTAGGGAAACAAGTAAATTGTTTAAATTATTTGATTTTTTTTCATTGAAGCTGTCATGAAAAAAAAAATAAAGGCCAATTTAGAAAGTTAAAAAACTGGTTGGGATTTGTATTCTGGAGTATGACCTAAAATATAGGAATAGCAGCCTCGTGGAGACAACTTACTAATATATGATAAGAAGGCATTTGCCTGAAAATTTACACACCCAAATAAAAAAGGAAAAAATATTTATATTTACCAAGAAAGATACCATAGCAAGATTATTCTAATATGGGAAGAAAGATAGCAGTAGAGACCTCCAAAAATTCATCAATTAAAGAAAATGTTCTATAATAAAACCTATGGTATCCAAAGTTTAAATACAGAAAGCGAAAACATAAAAACTAGCAAGACAAACAATAGATTATAACCCAAGGAAGCAGATTTGGCCTCATGGACATTTCTGAGACTTGGTGAAGTGAAACACATGATTATAATATCTGTTATATATGCATGCATACATATGATTATGTATGTAGATATGTGTAACAGATATATATAATTAAAATGATATCTATTGAGAAGGAACAAGATAAAGGATGGAGAAAAATTTAGAAGTGGAGAATAGTATTACATTAAGATATACTTATGAGAGTAAGTCCAGGAAACAGAGAAGGGAAGTATGATGGAGGCCATTCATATCAATATCAACAAAGAAGAAAACAAAGCTATTTTTCTCTAGGAAAATACTAAAGATTAACCTGGACAGAAGAGGAAATAAATGAGAAGTCTGGGAAATGATCATAAGCCTAGCATATGGGTCAGTATATCATAGTACTAGAGAACTTCAATGACCCAAACATCTTTTTTCCTTCAAGCAGGATCACTAATTTTTTCTTAGTTTTTCTTAACAAAAATTTTAACCTTAGAAAAAGGAGTAACCTATGGGGCTAACATATCTTGTGATGCTGATTCTCACCAATAAGAAGCAATTGTTTGCTGAGGATAATGTGAAACTTGGGATCAAGTGATTAGTGAATCTCAGAATTTATGATAGAGAAAGAAATTAAAATAGGTTTACATATTCCCTATGTCTTTGAAAAACAAATTTCAAAGATGTTGAAGAGAAATATAAGTTCTTATCCCAAGAACTAAAATTCCATAGAAATTACCCTAGGAAGTTCTCAAAGCTAATATTCTGAAGACATAAATATAAATGATTATAATAAGAAGTAAAAGTAGAAATGTTTAAAGAGACTAATGTGAGCATGAAGAGAACTCCCCAACCAACTTGGATTTCTTTTAAAAATATGTAGAAAGAAGATGGTACAATGGCATTAAATGAAGCATGAATATAAAAGCACAGCACTGTCCAGTTAAAATAATGCCAGGAATGCCAGAGCTTACAATGATTTGAGACTGGTGTGGATAGATGAAGACAATGAAAAAGAATGTTCTTTGTTTAGGTATGCTTTTTAGCTAAATTAGAAAACTGTGAGGATCAAAGAAGGAGCAGAACATTGTTCAGATGTGAGAGGAAAAATATAATGAATGGTGGAGTGAAAGAAGAGTCAGTCTACTCTTATTTTGATTATCTTTTTTCTTTCAAGCAAATTATTCTATAGATTGTACAAAAACGGCTAATGGGTAGGTATGAAAGTATTACCTACATGTTTTTGATAAGTTCTGGTCACCAGGACTAAATGAACTGCCTTTGAGGTCACTACAAGCACTGGTGGAAATGAAAGCTGAGACACAGTTGTTGATCTTTGAAAAAGAGAAAACTTTCTATAGTAGTTAATATTGGAAACAAAATAGTCCATTTTTTGGAGACTAGCTTAACTAATTGTGATATACAAATGTAATGAAATATTATCATACAATAAAGATAATGTATAGGAATAATACAGAGAAGGATGGAAAAACATTATTTCATACAAAGTGAAGTAAACAACAAAAATAAGATATGTAAAATGACTTCAACAATGTCCATGGAAAGAACAATTATAAAAGAAACTGAATGCTATGTAATTTAATGAAATTCTTGACCTTAAAGTAGAGATGATACAATGCACCTTCTCTTCCTCCCAGTATTAGAGATATAGGGAATGTGGGTTTGGTCAGTTGCATGTCTTATGAGATTTTAATTTTGTTAATCACTTTTCCAGGGCAGTTTTCATTTTTCCTGTCTTTTATTATTATTCCTAAAAAGAGATAGTTCACTAGATAGGCGAAGGAAATGAATGTATTTGGAAATTAAAATTATATAAAAATAACAGATAAAATAATGTTTTTATAAAGAAGGATGGGGATTATAAGAGAGATGCTATAGGACTGAAGCAAAAAAAAATTACTATTTGGAGAGAAAAAAGAAAACAATTATATCTAAAAATGAGAGGCCTGTGAGGCTGATTTTAAATCCAGGTAAAATTATCAAACATTGTTTTTAGATATAATATCATATAAAGAGTGCTGAGCCTGGATTGGTATCAAAGACATGAGTTTAAATTCTAGTTCTATCAGTTCTTACCTTTGGGGAAAATCACATGCCTCTCTAGGGCTCAGTTTCCTCAACTGTAAAATTAGAGGATGAACTAGATGACCCATATGAACTTTCCTGTTATAAGTCTGATTCTTTGAACAATCATCATCAATCTAGAAAAAGAAAAGGTGATCACCAAAATGATTAAGCCCCACCTCAGTTCATTTTTTGACAAAGATAATAGACTGATAGGTCAGAAAACTATTGATAGAGTTTATCTTGATTTTGACACATCATTTAACAAGGATGCCTATACTGTTCTTGTGAATAACATGAAGAGATTTGGGATGACTGATGACACTCTAATGGAATAGAAACTAATGAATGACTCTACCCAAAGAGTCAAGATATACAAGATATAGTTAGGTAATGGCTCAGGGTGAATTCAGCAGTGTTCTTTATGTCTTACAGTGTAGTAGCGATGTATCTATTTTTTAAACATTTATATTGAGAAAAATCTATTGGCTTGGGCAACAGTAAATATAGAATGTCTATCAAATTTGCAAGTGACTCAAAAGTTGGGAGGTCTGACTAATATTTTGAATGAGTGAGTCAAAAGTTGAAAAAAATCCCTTCTTTGACAGTTTGGAATATTGAACCAAACCTAAAAGAAGTTTAATAGGTATAAATGTAAATCCTTATCTTTGGAGTCCAAAAATCAGTATCAAAAATATAAGATGAAAGAGGCTTGGTTAAAGATGAATTTGTCTAATAAGACACCTGGAGTTTTAAGAGCATTGAAAACTCAATAATTTAATTGTGAAACAGTACCCAAAAATAAGGCAAGCTATTTAATACTCTCATAGTATTCTGTCCTGTTGAGACCACTGTAATCAGCATTTCTACATGCCACATTTTTAGAAACACAGTGATAAAATATAAAATATCTTTTGCTGTTATTCAGCTCAGTCCTACCTTATTCTTGATAACCCCATTTAGGGTTTTGTTAGCAGAGATACTGAAGTGGTTTCCATTTTCTTTTCCAGCTCATTTTATAGATGAGGAAACAGAAGCAAACATGTTAAAGCAACTTGTGCAGACTCCTACAGCTAATAAGTATCTAAGGCAGATTTGAATTCAGGAAATATCTTCCTGACATCAGGCTTAACACTCTCTCCACTGCACCAAACTAGCTATAGTAGAGTACCTAATGGGTGACAATCAGAAGATCAAAATCATGTCATAGGACAAGTTAGAAGAATTTAGGATATTTAATAATATTTATTTAGATAATATTCAGGTACTATGTAATTATGTTCAAACATTTAGAAACTTCTCTGTTAAGATATGGGACTAGAAAAACATAAGCAAAGACTATAGAGATTCTAGACTTGTTTTGCTTGTCTCTTGAATACAGAACTAAAAATGATTATATTGTTTTAGACTTGCCACTTTCAATTTACAGATTTAGAATTGATAAGTGGGAATGGGAATTCCTTACATTTAGAGCTATTCAAAAGTGGGAAGGGATCTCTCAAGAGTTGATTTCCTCATTAGCGATTTTGTAGAAAACATTAGATGCTTATGTATTAAGTATATTGTAGAGAACATCTTTGTTGAGTTTTGGTACAGATTAGTATTTTAATGTTCTTCCAATTTTGAGTTTTCATGTTTCTTCACTTTATGGAGAAGCATGAGGTTTATCTATTATAAATGTAAAAAAGGAAAAATGGAGTAAGAGAAATGAATTGAATATTCATTTTAATGTGTGCTTATTGTCAGTTTCTCAAATCTAATGTTTAATATGTTAAATCCGTCACAATCCATCAATTCAATAATCATTGTATTTTTCACTTTAGGGGAAAAAATGTGGGCACTCATTCTAATAGACTATTAGTTGGCAAAAAGATTCACTTGGAAATTTTGTTTTTTATAAATAAATTGTTAAAATATTCAGTATTCTTGCTTTGCAATGCTGTTCTATTTAACAAGTATGGATTATAAGAGCTATCACATCGAATTACCCTAGAAAAAGCTGTCCTATAATTTATATACTGAGAAAGGCATATCATTAGAGAACAATCTTAGAATCAGGAGGATGTTGTTTTATGTCCTATGTGTGATACATATGAACTATATGAACTTCAATAAATCATTTTACTTTTTTAGTGCCCAAAATAACTCTTCAAAAATATAAATGACAGATAAACTGCTTGCCAGCTTCAGTGAAAAGAATTTCCATTTTACCATTTTCTACACAAACAAAATCATCGACATTTCCACAAATTCTATTTCATACCTGGGAATCAGGTTCAGTAAATATATAAAGTAGGAGATCAAATGACCTTCATTCCCTCCTCTGGGTTTTATAACTAACCCCTGATACGAAACACCTCTGTGTTAGCTCAATTGGGTAGAAAGACTCTTCTATCTCCATAGGTGAAAGGTAGCACTGATACTGAGCACTAGGGTAGGATTCTAGAAATATGGCAGGTCAGTCAGCCTGGCTTGAGAATTAGAAAGGCAAAAAAGTTGTCACAAAATCTGCCTCCCCTTAGGAAGGAGATGTTTTAAAGACTGCTTTAACAACTCTACCTGTACATCCCTTACATAACCAATGATCTATGATTCCCTCCTTGAGGTTAGAGATTTTTCATTTTTTTGTCTTTGTTTCCTATAAGTCATAAGACTTACAGAGTGCCATAGCATAATAAGAGTTTAATAAATACTGAATTAAATTACTTCTTTTAAATCCTTTTTTCTTTAAAAGGAATTTGGAATTCATTCATAGAAAAGTGTAAATGGTTGATAACCAGCTTAAAATCATAAATCCTTCAAGGGAATATTTGCATTTTGACAAGGATAAGACTTTTAACACTAGAAAGACCAGACTTATCAATTCAGAATATAAAAAATGTAAATATATATACATATACACGCATACTACATATTACATATGAAAGTATTTATATACATATATACATACATGTGCATATGCATACATATATATGCATGTTTATACACATATATAAATGTAATTTAAAGAAATATTTTTATCCTATTCCTTTTTTTTAGGTCTTATAACAAAAGAAAAAAAAATGAAAGAAAATGCACTATATCAATTGACACAGCTTTTTATATATATATGTTTTCAATGCTCATTCCCTAGTAAAAACTTCTGGTATCATTCAAATAGGTATTATACATTAGGTTTAGGAAAGGTATCAAGGCTAGTTCTTTAAGCACTAGTAAAACTTCTGGAACCATTCAAGTAGGTATTGTACATTCAGTTTGGGAGAAGTATCAAGGGTGCCGTCCAAATGATTGCAAGTAGTTAATCATGTACCATTTCTACTTAAAAGATTAATGTTAGTGAGAAGATGCTCTAAGTGTGAGCCAAGGTTCCTACACACACACACACACACACACACACACACACACACACACACAAAGAGTCCCTGAGTCCCTTTTCTGTCCTCTTTCTCAAAACTTTCTCTCTAGTGAGATAGGGGATTACAAGTATAGAACTAAAGACTAAAGCACTGAACAGCTTCTTAAACTGTGATCTCATAACTGAATATAGGGATCATGCAATTATGATTTATTGTCAATAAATGTTTGATTTGCATATCTATTTTATTAACTCATATTTACCCAGCATCACATAAAAATTTCTTCAGCACAAAGGGACAGCAAGTGGAAAAAGTTTAAGAACTCCTTGTTTAGAATAGAGAGACATTTCAAAACTTCCAACCATCCATTTACTCATTGTGTCCACATGAAATGTCACCTTCCTCTCTCTTCCTCATTCTTTTTCTACTTAATCACAGTGTTGTGGAAGCTTTCTCAGTCTAGGGTCTTGAGGGCTCACCCACTGGCAGGTCCACAAGTCAGGAATCAAATAATGTGAGTTGCCAAATTGAAAAGAAAAGAAGTTTATAAGCATGCTGAGGAATATTATTTGGACAAATAGCAGCCTCTATTTCCTAGATTATAGATTAGATTTATAGAATTTTTTCAGGCCTGCTTAGAATACAGAACAAATCAGCAACATTCTGTAGTATTTGAATGGACCGGTGGGGAAAAGTCTGACTTTATAGTAGATCTAGAAAGTCCCTGAGTGCTAGGTGCAATATTCATAGGATTATCTGCTGTGAGAGTGCTTAATATAGCAGTTTGGGGTATTAAGAAGATAGAGGCAATTAAAGAAATAGCTCTGGGCTTGGAATAGAAGTCCTATATAAATACTATTATATGATATATAATAATTAATGATGATTATTATTGTTTTACTTTTATTTAATAAATACTCTTTTGTCAGGTAAGAGGAGAAATTATGTCAAATATAATCATGTAACAGAGTAGTTGTTTTTCATTCATACCATAATACCTACCATCTCTGTTAAGAAGTGAGACTTAGAAAAACAGAATCAAGTACTTTAGAAAGGAGCAGCAGTTTCAAGAAAAACATAAAGGATAAAATATGGTTAGAGGTATACAAAGTAAGGCAAGAAAATGAGAATTTAAAAGCTACTTAATCAATTTTCAAGTTAGATGGGAAGGTTTCTTCTCCAACCTGTAACACAGGAAAATAGGAGTCTATCTGTCCATATGGATGAAAGGGAGGGGCATTTATGTACGTCACATCCTCCATTATTCATCTAACAACATGGCCAAAAATAGATAAATGAACAACTACCAAGCAGATACAAAAGAGTCACAAAGCTCACTAAGGGGAAAATCTCACGTTTGTAATCAGCATAATTGCTTCTATGACCATACACACATGCTCCCTCTTAAGAACTCTCTAACTCCAACTACTGGCTCAAGGCCAAGTTTGTCAGCTGAATTCCAGCTGCATAATTCCTACTTTTTATAACTTCATGAGAGGGACAGGGAGCACAGCCTCATTTCCAAGACCTAAGTTGAGGTGACAGAGCTACCTGGGAAATAATAATATTTTAACATCTAAAACTAGGTAGAAATCAATGAAACAGAATAAATATGGAACCAGGTGATAGCATTTTTTCAGTTCCTGCTCAGACCCTAGCCACAGCTGGAAGAGACTGACAGTGTTGCAGAAGTAATCTTTCCTGCTGACAAACAGATAATACGTTTAGCTTACTAAAATAATATTTCTGTGGCTGATATATATTAAACATTTACAAATTTTTGTAATATAAGTATAGTTTTTAAGACCAAAACACTTTTTTTTTAGGTCAGGGGTTAGAATGGAATGATTTAAATTGTCGCTTTACACCTGTGACTTAATATTACTCTTTTAAAAAATGAAAAATATACTACAAAACAGTGACCACAACTATATTTTCCCATGAGGCTGCCATGTGAGAATTGTAATTTGCTATTGTTACATTTATAGGTGCAATCCTGGACTAAAAGATGAGACTTTTTTCAAGTCATATAATAAGTAACTAAAACTAGAAAGCAAATACAAAACAAATGCCCCACTTTTTTTTAATCAAATAATATAGTTGCTTGATGTGTAAAAGTACACATTTAGATGTGTAAAAGTAAAAAGAAAAGTCACTTTTTTAACATATGTGTACAGCAAGGATAACAGTTCATATTCACAGAATACATTAAAGAGCACAGAATCCAAAACTAGAACTGGAACAGAACTCAGAGATTATTTAATTCAACTCTCTCATTTTAGTCCACAAAATGCTTTTTTCCCCAATTCATGTAGGGAAAGTATTATTCTCCCCATTATCTGCTATTAATAGCAGAGAAACTTAGGTTGTGAGAAGTTCAGTAATGAGTTCATGGTCACCCAACAAAGCAAATGGATAAAATGAAATTTAATCCAGTTGAAATTTAATTCCATGTCCCAACATTCTTTCTATCATTACTCCATGCTGCTTTTCAATACCCTTGTCTGCTTAGTATTATTACATTTTGATCGAGAAAACAATCAGAAGTCATAAAGGCGCTTCCCATTCAGATACAAAATGGAAAAAGATGTTTATAATTTGTGCCATTGCATCACAGCTCAGTACATAAAAGTCTACCTAAATATATAAGACTGTATTTATGATGAAGTTTTACCCCGTGTGCCCTTTATATTAATGTAAACTCTTGAACAGTGACCAAAAGTCATTACTGCTTGATGGCTGTTAGGAGGCCAGAGTGAAATGAATTGGTTTCCATCCAATGCCTCGTGGACAAGTGTCTAAATCACAAAAACACTACCACAATTAGCATTACTTTAGTTAATAGTTTTAAGCACTTGAGGTCAAGGATAGAATGAATAATAAAAACTGACTAACCTTACATCCAAAGTTGTACTTCCTTCCAAAAAGAGGTTGAATAAGTTATGGCAATCTTTTGCTAACTAATGAATTCACAAGGAAGCAGTAGGTGTCAATGAGACTGACTAGCCCAACAGTTATATATATATTTTATGAGGTATAAAATAAAGATATTTGCACATTTATTTGAATGTCTTAGGTACTTTCCTTTAATCAAAGTCATATTTTTGATCACAAGGCTAAAAAATATTCATGAACATATAAATCTCTGCCAAAGTCTATAGGAGACTGTAATCAACTAAGATTTACTAAGTACAGGCTTGAAACTTGAGATGCTCAAGAATTATTTTCATTTTCGAGTCACCTTACAGGTGGCTAGATCCTTTCTGAGAGCAAAGGGAAACCTAAATGCTCCCTGGAGTATCCCAGATAGCCAATGGAAATACCATATGGATCTCTACCCAGTAAGCTATGTCAGAGGACATAAAAACATATTAAAATAGAGCAACTGAATAACTACCATTTTAAGGAACTTGTAAAGATTTCAAAGCATTATCAAAGTTCTTAGCACTATAAATACTGGAATAAAAGTATATGTGTGTGTGTGTGTGTGTGTGTGTGTGTGTATACAGATACATAGCATGCATGTATGTGTATATATATATATATATATATATGCATATACA